>NC_081409.1:367606728-368950478 GCF_030272615.1 Cryptomeria japonica
ATCTAGAAGAACATGATGAAGAAAGAAGGTATGAAGTTTAATAGGGAAAACTACAGAATATGGAGTGATAGAATGAAAATCTATATCAAGAGTCTAGGAAGTCAATACTGGGAACATGTTGTTACACAATATACTACACCTAGTGGGACTCTGTCTGATTATCGAAAGAAAGAGCAACAAGAGAATAATCAAGCATTGAAGGTCATTATCAGTTCTTTGTCTGATTCAGAGTATGTTGATGTCCATGGTCTAGAGACTTCTTATGATGTGTGGAAGAAACTTGAGGAGATCTGTAGCGGTGATGAGTATGTGAAGATTGCCAAAGAAGAGAGTCTGAGAGGTAAATTGATGACATGTGGATGGCTGAAGGTGAGAATATTCAACAGTATGGTCAAGGGATAAAGAAGATAGTTGGTGAGATCAAGAGTGTTGGTGGTAAAGTGGAGGATGCCATAGTGGGTAGTTAGGTGTTGAGAACCCTTCTACCGGTCTACACTATCTGAGTTGCAGACATTCAAGAGCTAAAGTTTATTGATAAAACAAACGTAACTCTTGACTCCATCATTGGTAAACTTACTGCATTTGAATTAAATGGTTATGATGGTAGTGCTTAGAAATTTGAATCTACATTTAGAGCTTCAGTTTCTAACCCACCTGTGAGGAAAAGCAGAGAAGCCAGTCACAGTTATGAGTCTAGATCCAGTAGAGAAGTTGATGATGAAGACATTCTAATCAAGCTTGAAGCATTGTTGGCCAAGTGGTTACCCAGAGGTACTGGTAAGTACAGAGGTGAATTACCTTTGAAGTGTTTTGCATGTAACCAGATTGGACATATTGCTGCTAACTATCCTAATGGTGACAATGAGCATAAATGTGAGAAGTACAAGAAGTACAAAGGAAAAGGCAAAAGAGATTGCCTCATTGCAATTGATTGTGGTATCACAAATGAGGAATCTGAGGGAGATGTTAATGAAGACATTGTCTTCGTTTCCATTAAAGAAGAGACATCTGATCAGAAGGCATTAGTTTCTCACATGAATAGTTCTGATGATTGGATCATAGATAGTGGTTGTTCACACCACATGACCGGTGACCAAAGAAAATTTGTTATTTTGAAGCAATTTGATGGAGGAGTTGTGAGATTTAGAAATGACTCACCCTGCATGGTAAAAGGAAAGGGAACCATTTCTCTTAATGGAAAGAGAAGTGCATATGATGTCTACTGGGTTGAAGGATTAAAGAACAATCTTTTGAGTGTAGCTCAACTCAATGACGGAGGCTATCCATTAGAATTTAAGAATGGAATGTGCAAAATCTATGAGAACAAAGGTGAACTGATTGCAACTGGCAAGCAGACAAAAGGTAACCTATTTCACCTAAATCCTAAAGTCAACAACTGTTTAATTGCTAAAGTAGATGATAGTTGGCTTTGGCATTGGAGATTTTGTCATATAAATTTTGATAACATTGTCAAAGTTAGTTATTCCAAGTCAGTGAGAGGTTTTGCTTTGTTAGACAAACTAGTGAATGCTCTATCTAAGGAATGTCAGTTAGGGAAGTTGACGTCCTCAACTTTTAAGAGAAAATTTTTCTAAGCAAAAAATTTGTTAGATTTGGTTCATACAAACCTTTATGGACCAATAAGGACTAAAACTATTCAAGGTGATAGATATTTTATGATCTTCACTGATGATTTCTCAAGAATGATGTGGGTCATATTCTTGTAGGACAAAACAAAATCCTTTAGTAAGTTTAAGGAATTCAGGGCCTTAGCTGAAAAGGAAAGTGGTAAGAAGATAAAAATTTTGAGCATTGATCAAGGAGGTGAATTTACTTCTGAGGAATTCACTAGTTATTGTGAAGACAATGGAATTAAGAGGAAACTTTCTGCACCTAGGACACCATAGCAAAATGGTATTGCAGAGAGGAACAATTGGTCAGTTGTTGAAATTGCTAGAATGATGCTAATACAAGGAGGTGTAGCAAAAACTTTCTGGATAGAAGCTGTCAGCACAACTATATACACTATGAACCAGATATTGGTAAAGAGAGGTAAGGATAAAACTCCTTATGAATACTGCTATGGTAGATCACCTAATGTTAGTTATTTTAAGATTTTTGGCAGTAAATGTTTTATCAAGAGAGGTGACTATGTTGGTAAGTTTGATGCTAAGAGTGATGAAGGCATATTTATTGGTTATTCCACCAAGAGTAAAGCCTACAAATGTTACAAGAATCGGACAAAGAGAATCATTGAAAATGGTGATGTTTGAGTGGATGAGTGTCCTAAAGTTTTAGGAGAAACCAGTGAGGAGAGGAAGGAAGATGAACCTTACATTCTGATTTTGGAACCAGAACTGGTGAAGCCAGAAGTTGGTGAAGTGAATGTTGTAGTACCAGTTCAAGCGAAACAAGTAGATTCTATAGAAGATGATGATAGTGAGGAAGAAGAACCTAAAGATAATTATCATGTCATTCCAAGGTATGTGAGACTCAATCATAATCCTGACTAGATTATTGGAGATAAAGATGCTGGAGTGTTAACCAGAAGAAGAATTAGAGAGAATTCTTGCATGATCTCCACTATTGAGCCTAGAACTGCTAAGGGAGCCTAGAACTGCTAAGGAAGCCTTTGGAGATGATCATTGGATCAAAGCTATGGAAGAGGAGCTTGACTAGATTGAGAAGAACAATAGATGGACCCTAGTACCTAGACCGGTGAATAAAAATGTGATAGGTACTAAATGGGTATTCAGGAATAAACTGAATGAAGATGGAGTAGTAGTCAGAAACAAAGCTAGATTGGTATGCAAAGGTTATGCATAGGAAGAAGGAGAATACTATGGCAAGACATTTGCACCAATTGTTAGATTGGAAGGTGTTAGGACTCTACTTGCATTTGCAGCATATAAAGGATTCAAAGTATATCAGATGGATGTGAAGTCAACATTTCTAAATGGAATACTAGAAGAGGAAGTATATATTGAACAGTCAGATGGTTATTCTTTGAAAGATGCAAAGGATATGGTGTGTAAACTACACAAGGCTCTATATGGTTTGAAGCAAGCACCAAGAGCATGGTATGTAAGACTAAATTAACACTTGATGAAGATAGGTTTTCAAAGAATTAGTAAAGATAACAATATATATCTCAAGACTGAAGGAGATAAGATACCAGCTAGTGAAGTACATGAAATCATTTTTGGAGGCAATGATGACATGAGTGATGACTTTGCAAATGAGATGAAAAGTGAACTTTAAATGTCTTTGGTAGGAGAGATAAAAAATTTCATAGGTTTGCAAATTCAATAGATGAAGAGTGGTATTTTTATCACACAGTCCAAATATGTGAAAGAGGTATTGAAGACATTTGGAATGAGTGGTTGTAAAACAATTGGGACACCAATGGTTATATCTTGTAAACTATCTAAGGAGGAGGATGCCGCATCCATTGATGAAAAGGAGTATGGGCCAATGATAGGGAAATTGCATTATGTTTTTCACTATAGACTGAATATTGCTCATGCAGTTGGATTAGTTGCCATATTTTAGAAGAACCCAAAGGAGACACACATGATTGCAACTAAAAGGATATTCAGATATTTGAAAAGTACTATTGATTATGGATTATGGTATTCATACGAAGGTAACTTTGGTTTGAAGGTTTATACAGATGTAGACTGGGCAGGAAATGTTGATGATAGGAAGAGCACAACTGGTGGTGCATTCTTTATTGCTGGGATACTTGTATCTTGGAGCAGCAAGAAGCAGAGTTGTATATCATAGTTCACTATTGAAGCTAAATATGTTGCAGCATATATTAATTGTACCCAGGCAATCTGGATGAAACACATTCTACAAGGATTCAAGTTGAAGATCACAAAACCGGTAAAGATTTTATGCGATAACACCATTGTAAAAAATATTTCAAAGAACCCGATGTTTCATGCTAGAACCAATCATATTGAGCTGAAATGTCATTTATTGAGGGAGAAAGTGCAAAGTAAAGATGTGTTAGTGGAGAATGTATCTACTAAGGAGCAGCTAGTGGATATCTTTACTAAACCTTTGCCTAAGACTACTTTTGAGTATCTTAGAGGTCAGCTAGGGGTTTTTCCCCTACATGAGGTTAATTGAGTAGATGTGAAAGGCATTAGTCCCTGAGCAAATTGAAGAATCTTAAAGCAGGATTGGTGTAGAGTGGAGCTACTCCACGAGGGGAGCAACTTGATGCATAATAGTGAAGTATGACACTGCATGTTTTACTTTCACTTTGGCATTATTGTCAAATGGGGAGAAGAACTATATGATTATATGAGAGAAGAATTGTATGATTAATAGAGAGTAGAATTATAGCTAGTTACCAACTGAAGGAGAGTACATGGTTAAATATAAACTGGGATTCCTATACCTATGTATGTGCATTAATCTCAATCATCACAATCAAGGGTATTGATATTTGTATTGCCATCAATGCCAAAGGGGGAGATTGTTGGTATTGATTGGTCAGTGCCTGATGGAAAAATTTGATGACATTTGGATATGGCATAGGAGACTTTGTCATATAAATTTTGACAATGTTGTAAAGGCTAATAAGATAAAGATAGTAAGAGGATTGCCTTTGCTGAACAAACTAGAGAATGCCAACTTGGGAAGATGTCTTCCTCAACATTCAAAGGTAAGTCTTTTTCTGCGGGGAACTTACTTGATCTAGTGCACATCGATCTGTGTGGTCCAATGAAAACTAGAAGCATTCAGGGAGATTGGTACTTCATGATTCTTACCAATGATTTCTCAAGAATGATGTAGGTCACATTCTTGAAAGACAAATCTGATGCATTTGGAATGTTTAAAGCCTTTAGGGCATTGGTGGAGAAGGAGAGCGGTAGAAGGATAAAATGCCTAAGGACCGATCAGGATGCAAATTCAATAAGTACTACAAGGAGAACGGGATTAAGAGGCAATTGTCTACCCCAAGAACACCATGATAGAATGACATAGTAGAAAGAAACATTAGCACTGTGGCTGAAGTGGCCAGAACTATGTTGATCTAAGGAAATGTCACTCACACATTATGGACAGAAGCGGTGAGCACTACAGTCTATACCATGAACTAGCTACTCATTAAGAAAGGTAAAGATAAAACCCCCTATGAGTACTGAAATGGGAGAACTCCCAATGTGAGTTATTTCAAAGTGTTTCGGAGTAAATCCTATATCAGGAGAGGTGAGCACCTGAGTAAGTTTGATGCTAAGTGTGATGAAGGAATATTTTGAGGATATTCCACTAAAAGCAAAGCTCTCAAGTGCTTCAATAATAGGACTCAGAAGATTGTTGAGAGTATCAATGTCAGGGTTGATGAATCCCCTAAGAAAACTATGGAAACTGATAGAAAGGAAACAAAAGATGAAATGAGTTTAGCCTTCTGGGAACTAGTTAAGAAAGAAATAAGTGACAAACACTGCAAAGACCTCAGTGTTTCTGTACCGATAGAAGCTTCAGTGGGTGAAGAAGAAGATAAAGCGGAAAAAGAAGAGGAAAGGAAAGTTGAACCAGCTATGGTCATTCCTAGGTATGTAAGACTGCATCATGATCTGAAGTAGATCATAGGAGACAAAGATGCAAGAATACTTACAAGGAGAAAGGTAAAAGAAAATGCTTGCATGATTTCAGAATTTGAGCCTAAGACCACTAGAGAGGCACTTACCGATGAAGACTAAATAAATGCAATGGAAGAGGAGTTGGACCAGATAGAGAAGAATGCAACATGGTCCTTGGTACCTAGACGGGAACACAAGAATGTCATAGCTACCAAATGGGTCTTCAGGAATAAGCTGAATGAAGAAGGCACAGTGGTAAGTAACAAGGCAAGACTTGTATGCAAGGGATATGCTCAGGAAGAAGGAGAAGACTATGGAGAAACCTTTGCCCTAGTGGCTAGACTAAAAGGTGTCTAAATGCTACTTGCATTTGTAGAATTCAAGGGATTTAAGGTATACCAGATGGATGTGAAGTCTGCCTTCTTGAATGGAATCCTAGAGGAAGAAGTGTATATTGAGCAACTAGATGGGTTTTCTTTGTCAGAAGATAGTGACATGGTGTGCAGATTACACAAGGTGCTATATGGATTGAAACAAGTACCAAGGGAATGGTACGAACGGGTACACTCTCATCTTGTGAAGATAGGATTTCTGAGAACAAGTGAGGACAGCAACATCTACTTGAAATCTGAAGGTGGTGAGATTCTGATATGTTAAATATTTGTAGATGATATAATCTTCAGTGGAGATGATGATATGCGCCATGCATTTGTAGATGTGATGAAAAAGGAGAGATAAAAAATTTCATTGGTCTACAGATTCAGTAGATGAAAGAGCATATCTTCATTACCCAGTCCAAGTATATCAAAGACATATTGAAGACCTTTGGCATGAAGGAGAGAAAACCGGTTGGAATGTCGATGGTGACCAGTTGCAAACTAACAAAGGAGGATGATACAACGTTGGTGGATGAGGAGTACTGGTCAATGATTGCTAAGTTTCACTATGTGGTGCACAATAGACCGGATATTGCTTATGCAGTGGACATAGTGGCCCATTTTCAGAAGACTCCAAGAGAATCCCACTTGAATGCGGTAAAGAGGATTCTTAGATACCTGAAAGGGATAGTTGATTATGAATTGTGGTACCCATACCATGGTGACTTTGATCTCAAAGTGATTACTGATGTAGATTGGATAGGTAATATGGATGACCGGAAGAAAATAGTTGGTGGAGCATTCTTCCTTGGTGGAAAACTAGTCTCGTGGATGAGCAAGAAATAGAGTTGTATTTCCCAGTCTACAGCTGAAGTGGAGTATGTGGTAGCATTTATGAACTGCACTCAGGCAATCTGGATGAATCATGTATTAAAGATGTGTGCTCCACATCAGTCAGGTACTACCGTGTCAAATCTTACAGGATTGATATGTTGAAGGATGCTACTCCATAGGGGAGAAACATAGTGGAGCTCAGAAGCTTGTGCCTCCACTTTGGCATTGCTATCAAAGGGGGAGAAGATATATGTTTGAAGATCAATATACAAAGGGGAGATGAAATAAGTGGTGCAAGAAGTGATTGAGAAAAGTGCACATGGACCAGTCTAGGTGGTGGTGATTATCTTTTAAGTTGAACTAGTGTATGTTATTGAGAATGGTGTAGATACTGAGAAATGATACACCGAGTATTGCCATCAATGGCAAAGGGGGAGATTGTTGGCATATGATGAAGCGGTGATAATGCATGTTGTCATTGATGTCAATAAGTGCTCAAGGAGGTGAATTGATATGAACCAGTATGAAGATCAGAAGTAGTTATGGTCAACCAGGATGGAGTGGACCGGTGTCGAGGTTCACTAAGTGTGACTACCGGTTGGTAGTCTCAGTTCAACTCTAGGGTTACCAATTTGGCTTGTGCGGTGCAACCGATGATGTTTTATGACCAGTTAGTTAAGGAATAAGGATAAGGATAGAGATACCATGTCAATTGTGTGCACATGAAGGATTTGTTTGTGGTTCTTGCACATGAAGATTGAATGCATTAAATGCCTACCTCGGGAATGAGCATTTTTCTTAGCGATATGTGAAGAGCGCATGATGGGTTATTGATTTTCAGGTGCGGTGAATATTCGACGATACAAGATGTCTTGAGATCTATTTTAGGTCATTTCATTCTATGTAATGTGTTTGGACGGTCAGGATTGGACTGCTTGTAAGCGTAAACTTGAAATATTTAGGGTTTAGGGTTTATGCTACCGACCTAGTTGTTGTCTATAAGGTTGATGAGTTTTGTTATTGCAGTAGTTGGAAAAAGTTTTATGTGTGTCTGCATGTTGGAGATTTGATATTTGTCAAACCAGAGTGAGGAATCTTCAGAGTGTGATTGTAGAAGAGAGGAACTGAAAAGGATCTCCCTTAGCAAGAAGTGTTGTTATCAGATCGGTGTTTTACCTATTGTCTTCTAGCCATTTCAATAGAAGGTAAATCCCTTGACCGGGTAGCTTTAATAGGCTTTGTTGTAAATCCTCTAACCAGGTGGCTTAAGGTTATTGAGCTATTTAAATCCTTTAGCGAGGTAACTCCTAACAAGGTTTCAACCTTTAACAGGGTATATAGCCATCCCTTAACCAGGTGATCCCTAATAGGATCAGTTGCTAATAGGACGTTTATTGTAAAGTGTTTAACCGAACTAGGCTCCTAACAAAGAAGACTTCAAAAGCATTCACAAATATCTTGTGGGTATTTATTCCCATCATGGTTTTTCCCATTTGGGTTTCCACGTGAAAAATTTGTGTGTTATGGGTTGTGAGATTTTCATGTGATGATTGTGTGGTTTTGATTAAGTTAGATATGCATGTATTGTTAAATGGCTGTGGTATTATTGGTACAACTCATGCATGATTATATTAGTGAAGTAGTTATCAAGGTTTGAGATCCATTGAATGTTGTCTGAAGTATTTTTGTTTAGCCAATATTGCTATGGTTAAGTTCAGCGGTGAAGACAACCGGTCAGCTATGTTTTGATATGACATAGTGTTGAAGCAGTTTTTTGTGTGTACTGATTCACCCTCCCCCCCTCTCAGTATGGGTTAGGACCTTAGTAGTTCATCATTATTCATCAATTGGTATCAAAGCACATCTAGGTCCTCGGTGATACAAGCTTAACTGCTTGAGGAAAAAGATCATGTTTCAATGATGAAGAGGGAAGGTCCTAAGTTCAACAGGGACAACTTTAAAATATTGAAGAATAGGATAAAGATATATATCAAGAGTTTGGGTGCACAACACTTGAACTATGTTGAGAATGCCTATGTAATTCCCTCTAGCACTCTAATCAATGATCAAAAAAGAGAGATAGAAGAAAATGGGCAAGTTGTGAAAGCCCTTATTAGTAGCTTGTCCGATGTAGAGTTCATTGATGTACAAGATAAGGACAATCCGAAAGAAGTATGGGACAAACTAGAATCCATTTATGGCAGTGATGAATATGTCAAGCAGGCTAAGGAATAAAGCCTTAGAGGAAAGTTTGAAGACATGAGGATGTTTGAAGGAGAGACCATTTAGCAGTATGGCATAAGAATCAAGATAGTGGTTGGAGAGATCAAGAGAACTGGTGGAATAATTGATGATGCCACTATTGTCAGTAAAGTTCTAAGATCACTTTTACCGGTCTATGCAATCAGGGTTGCTGCTATTCAAGAGCTAAGGTCTATCGATAAAACCAAGGTATCTTTAGACTCTATTATTGCAAAGTTAACTGCATGTGAATTGAATGGCTATGATGGTAGTGTTTAGAAGACCAAGTCAACCTTTAGAGCCTCTTTTTCCTCTGGACTAATCAAGAAAGGAAAAGAGATCAGTACCAATTATGAATCTAGGCTAAGCAGAGATATGAACAATGAGGAGATTCTAATGGAGTTTGAAGCTCTTCTTGCCAAGAGACTTCCAAAAGGCACTAGAAAATACAGAGGTAAGCTTCCTCTGAAGTGTTTTTCCTACAATAAGATAGGACATATAGCTGTTAACTGTCCTAACAGTGGCAATAAGGATAAACCAAAGAGGTTTAGGAAGTATAAAGGAGTAGGTAGGAGAAATTGTCTCGTTGCAGTGGATGGAGGTGTTACCGATGAGGAATATAAGGATGAAGAGAATGAGGACATAGTATTTGTGGTTGTCAAGGAAGAGTTGTCTAACCAGAAAGCTCTTGTCTCACATATTGACAACTCTAATGAGTGGATCATTAATAGCAGGTGTTCTCACCACATGACTGGTGACTGGAGAAAGTTTTTGTCTCTTGAAGAATATGATGGTGGTGTTGTGTGATTTGGCAACAATGCACCTTGCATGGTGAAAGGAAAAGGATCCATCTCATTTAATGGAAAGAGCAGTACAGATGATGTCTACTGGGTGGAAGGCCTTAAGCATAATCTTTTGAGTGTTGCTCAACTGAACGACAAAGGACTCATACTGGAATTCAAAGGTGGAGTTTATAGAATAATTGGAAAGAGTGGTGAACTTATTGCCACCGGCTAGCAGACCAGAGGAAACCTGTTTCAGCTTAATCCAAATATTAGTCAGTGCCTAATGGCAAAATTTCATGATGGTTGCATATGGCATAGGAGACTTTGTCATATAAATTTTGACAATATTATAAAGGCTAGTAAGATCAAGGCAGTAAGAGGATTGCCTTTTTTGAACAAACCAGAGAATGCCTTGTGCAGAGAATGCCAACTTGGGAAGATGTCTTCCTCAACATTCAAAGGCAAGTCTTTTTCTGCAGAGAACTTACTTGATCTAGTGCACATGGATCTATGTGGTCCGATGAAAACTAGAAGCATTCAGGGAGATTGGTACTTCATGATTCTTACTAATGATTGCTCAAGAATGATGTGGGTCACATTCTTGAAAGACAAATCTGAGGCATTTGGAAAGTTCAAAGCCTTTAGGGCATTGGTAGAGAAGGAGAGCAGTAGAAGGATAAAATGCCTAAGGACCGATCAGGGAGGTGAGTTCACTTCTGATGAATTCAATAAGTACTGCAAGGAGAATGAGATTAAGAGGCAATTATCTACCCCAAGGACACCACAACAGAATGACATAGCCGAAAGAAACAACAGGACTATGGTTGAAGCGGCCAGAACTATGTTGATCCAAGGAAATGTCGCTCACACATTTTGGACAAAAGTGGTGAGCATTGCAGTCTATACCATGAACTGGCTACTCATTAAGAAAGGTAAAGACAAAACCCCCTATGAGTACTGGAATGGGAGAACTCCCAATGTGAGTTATTCCAAAGTGTTTGGGAGTAAATTCTATATTAGGAGAGGTGAGCACCTGAGTAAGTTTGATGCTAAGTGTGATGAAGGAATATTCTGAGGATATTCCACTAAAAGGAAAGCTCTCAAGTGCTTCAACAACAAGACTTAGAAGATTGTTGAGAGTATCAATGTCAGGGTTGATGAATCCCCTGAGAAGCCTGAGGAAACCGACAACAAGGAAACAAAAGATGAATTGGGTTTAGCCTTCTGGGAACACGTTAAGAAAGAAACAAGTGAAAAAAACTCTAAAGACCTCAGTGTTTCTGTACCGGTAGAAGCTTCAATGGGTGAAGAAGAAGATGAAGTGGAAAAAGAAGAGGAAAAGAAAGTGTAACCAGCTATGGTCATTCCTAGGTATGTAAGACTGCATCATGATATGAAGAAGATCATAGGAGACAAAGATGCAGGAATACTTACAAGGAGAAAGGTGAAAGAAAATTCTTGCATGATTTCATAATTTGAGCCTAACACCGCTAGAGAGGCACTTACCGATGAAGACTAGATAAAGGCAATGGAAGAGGAGTTGGACTAGATAGAGAAGAATGCAACATGGTCCTTGGTACCTAGACCAGAACACACGAATGTCATAGGTACCAAATGGGTCTTCAGGAATAAGCTGAATGAAGAAGGTATAGTGGTAAGGAATAAGGCAAGACTTGTATGTAAGGGATATGCTCAGGAAGAAGGAGAAGACTATGGAGAAACCTTTGCCCCAGTGGCTAGACTGGAAGGTGCCCGAATACTACTTGCATTTGCAGAATTCAAGGGATTTAAGGTATACCAGATGGATGTGAAGTCTACCTTCTTGAATGGAATCCTAGAGGAAGAAGTGTATATTAAGCAACCAGATGGGTTTTCTTTGTCAGAAGATAGTGACATGGTGTGCAGATTACACAAGGCCCTTTATGGATTGAAACAAGCACCAAGGGTATGGTATGAATGGTTACACTCTCATCTTATGAAGATAGGATTTCTGAGAACAAGTGAGGATAACAACATCTACCTAAAATCTGAAGGTGGTCAGATTCTGATATGTGAAGTATTTGTAGATGATATAATCTCCAATGGAGATAATGATATGAGTCATGCATTTGCAGATGTGATGAAAAAGGAGTTTGAGATGTCTCTGATTGGAGAGATAAAGTTTTTCATTATTCTACAGATTCAGTAGATGAAAGAGGGTATCTTCATTACCCAATCCAAGTATATCAAAGAGGTATTGAAGACCTTTCGCATGGAGGAGAGAAAACCGGTTGAAACGTCGATGGTGACCAGATGCAAATTAATAAACGAGGATGATACAGCATTGGTGGATGAGGAGTACCGGTAAATGATTGGTAAGTTGCACTTTGTGGTGCATAGCAGACTGGATATTGCTCATGCATTGGGCATAGTGGCCCATTTTTAGAAGAGTCCAAGAGAATCCCACTTGGTTGCGGTAAAGAGGATTCTTAGATACCTGAAAGGGACACTTGATTATGGATTGTGGTATCCATACAATGGCGACTTTGATCTCAAAGTGTTTACCGATGCAGATTCGGCAGGTAATGTGGATGACCGAAAGAGCACAACCAGTGGAGCGTTCTTCCTTGGTGGAAAACTAGTCTCATGGATGAGCAAGAAGCAGAGCTGTATTTCCTAGTCTATAGCTGAAGCAAAGTATGTGGTAGCATTTATGAACTACACTCAGGCAATCTGGATGAAGCATATACTAAATGGCTTCAAAGTGATTATATCTGAACCAGTGAGTATATTTTGTGATAATACCAATGTAATAAATATTTCCAAAAATCAAATATTGCAAGCTAGGACCAAGCACATTGAGGTCAAGTATCATTTCTTGAGAGAAAAGGTTTAGAATAAAGATGTTGTGTTAGATCATGTTTCCAGTAAGGAGTAGCTAGCAGACATATTCACTAAGCCCTTACCAAAGACTACATTTACCTATTTGAGAGGTGCATTAGGGGTTCTGTCCCTTCATGAAGTAAATTAAAGATGTGTGCTCCACATCAGTCAGGTACTACCATGTCAAATCTTATAGGATTGTTGTGTTGAAGGATGCTACAACATAGTGGAGCTCAGAAGCTTGTGCCTCCACTTTGGCATTGTTGTCAAAGGGGGAGAAGATATATGTTTGAAGGTCAATATACAAAGGGGAGATGAAATAAGTGGTGCAAGAAGTGATTGAGAAAAGTACACACAGACCAGTCCAGGTGGTGGTGATTATCTTTTAAGTTGAACTGGTGTATGTTATTGAGAATGGTATAGATACTGAGAAATGATACACTGAGTATTGCCATCAATGCCAAAGGGGGAGACTGTTGGCATATGATGAAGTGGTGATAATGCATGTTGTCATTGATGTCAATAAGTGCTCAATAAGGTGAACTGGTTTGAAGATCAGAAGCAATTATGGTCAACTGAAATGGAGTGGACCAGTGTCGGGGTTCACTAAGTGTGACTACTGGTTGGTAGTCTCAGTTCAACTCTAGGGTTACTGATCTGGCTTGTGTGGTGCAACCGATGATGTTTTGTGACCAGTTAGTTAAGGAATAAGGATAAGGATTGATATACCACATCAGTTGTGTGCACGTGAAGGATTTCTATGTGGTTCTTGTGCGTGAAGATTGAATGCATTAAATGACTACCTCAAGAATGAGCATTTTTCTTAGCGGTGTGTGAAGAGCGTGTGATGGGTTATGGATTTTCAGATGCGATGAAGATTGGATGATGCAGAATGTCTTGAGATTTTTTTTAGATCATTTCATTCTATGCAATGTGTTTGGACGGTCAGGATTGGACCGCTTGTAAGCATAAACTTGAAATATTTAGGGTTTAGGGTTTATGCTACCGACCTAGTTGTTGTATATAAGGTCGATGAGTTTTGTTATTACAATGGTTGGCAAAAGTTGTATGTGTGTCTGCATGTTGGAGATTTGATACTTGCCTAACTAGAGTGAGGAATCTGCAAAGTCTGATTGCAGAAGAAAGGAACTGAAGAGGATCCTCCTTAGCAAGAAGTGTTGTTATCATATCAGTGTTTCACTTGTTGTCTTCTAACCATTTCAACAAAAGGTAAATCCCTTGACCAAGTACCTTTAACATTATTTGTTGTAAATCCTTGTTAGTGAATAGATTTTATCCTTCTTCTAATTAAATTAATTCAAAGCTCTGCCACCCTCTTCGAAAGACAAAAGTTCAACTAAACAGTTGGGTAAGTGTGGTATGCATCACTTCCCTCTGAATTTTTGATAGGTACAACTCCCTCCATTAGTTATTCAGAGAATAATCTAACTAAATAAACTAGTATGCTTTTAACCTAAAAGCATGTAAGGCTGCCTACTTCATTCTTAGATGAGAGGCTAACAGTTTACAAATATTTCAAAAAAACTATTCTTCAATACGCTTCACCATGTTAACCAGAGGTAATCGAAACAAAGTTCAAAAACATCGATTCAACACTTCATAGAAAATAAGCAAGAGAAATAAAGTCTCTTTTCAAACATATATCCTTTTAGAACCACATAGAAAGGGGGCTCCAGATTAATGACAACATCTACCATCAGAAAGGTAACCACAGTTGTTTTATTTAGATTAATATCTGCAAAGAAATACTACTCCACAGATTCAAAACTCAAAGATTTTCCTCCTCAAAACGCATATGATTTTAATATATGTATTCCATGCAACAAAGACATCACAATACACGTATAAGTTCTTTCTAACTTCAGATTGTGATAAACTGATTACTTCCTTCCAAACCAAACAAAACTTCTAACAATCTAAGAATCTAATTCTAACCCCTTCTCTATCTATCTTAATCTAACTTATAGTAGTCTTTAAAGAAGAGAGGAGGTCTCCCTGAAAACCCGACCTCCTTTGAAATAGCTATAAAAACCAACAGAGTATTTGAGGGATAGATGTCCCGAAGTCATTGCCAAATTATGAAAAACATAACAAATAAAAATAATGCATTATCATCTCGTTATGCCTCTTCTCCATCGTCATCCTCTCCTCCACTTTTCTGGGCATCGTGAGTGGTTGCAAGCTCCTAAATTATAGTCTGACTCGGGTTTTTCATGGCATTGATCTTTGCTTTTGCAGCTTCCTTGTCCCACCTGTGCTTCACCATTTTCTCAACATGCTTAGGCAACTAATCATTACTGATAACTGTCATGGACTTGATTTGGGCGATTTGTGTTATAATATCGGGAGTAAAATTGCCTTTGGCCTTAACTTTCTCCATGTGCAGCCTAAATGCCTTCACCGCGTTCTGTGTGTTCAGCTCGCAAAGTCCCAGTTTCCAATCATGGTCTGGATTAACCACTTTATTGTCATTGACTAAGCTACACTGAAGTTCTTGAAGCTCATAAATAGAGGCCCTGGCATCATAAATCATAGACTTGAATGTCATTACCCGCCACGCTATATTTTTCTTCAATACGAAGAGTTAGCACTCATTAGTTACTGACTTAATTGAATTTTCTGCTAAAAACTTTGTGGCTCCATATTCTTCTATCTTGGTAAGCATGGGTAATATATTTTCCCATTTATGCTCTTCTTTTGCCCATGGCACAATCTAATTCTGAATCTTCGCAGTGAGGTTTTTCATCTCATTGCATAGCTTCTTGGATCTTGTGATATATTTTCACCATCTCTAATCACTCCTTCAATCCATTTCTCTACAGCCCCTGCGATGCTCTTGGCTCGCTGAACTTGATTCATTAGCTTTTTGTTCTCTGGTGAAGTAGGGTCAAAGCTTTCTGAAGCATGGGATATGGGAAGTGTTTCGAAATAGCCTATGATATCAATGAATTGAGCTATAATCTTGATATGTCATTTCAACTCTCTTTTCTCCTGCCCATCTTTTTCTGACCTGGTGAGCATCTTCTTAGCCAATACTTGGAAAAGGTGGTTGTCGGAGTCTCTGCTCATGTTCTCAAGGTCCACTTTGGTAACCTCAAAATCCTCTGCATTCACCTCCTTATTCTCATCTTTGGGCTTATAGGAAGCAATTTCAGCACTCCACCTCCTGGTCTTTTCATCATCATCCAATCTGGCAGTTATTTTGAACTTCTTCTATTTGGGACCCTTCTTTGTATATTTAACCACCATGACCAGAATTGGGATGGACACTGGAATGAAACTTCATTTCTTGCTTACTGAAGTGGTTAGCCATTTAGGAGTTGCACTTGAACTAGTTGTTCCTCCGATCACTTTAGGTAGTGGCATCATAGCTACAGTAACCGTACGAGAATCCATGGTGTTGAAAATGTCATCGTCGAGGTCCTCGACTTCAAAAATATGAGTATCAAGGATTTTGTCTTTTGCCTCTGTGTCTTTGACTTGGTCCATTTTCTTCTACGCAGCACTCCGTGACCCTGTATATCAAGGAGCAAAAAAGTCCAGAGCTAGATTAGGCTTGTGCTTGGTGTGAGATGGCTTCTTATCTTTACCTGCATTAATAGGCATAGGAGTGGGGTTAGAAAAACATTTTGGGGGACGTAGAGCAACCTCACTATCTCTTGCAGGGTCAATCTTGATGCCTAATCTCATTTCTCTCTTCTTATTAACCCAGGCTGCGGTTCTTTCCATGACTCTCTTCGTTTGAAGCTGTATATTATCCTCTTCCTCCATATCCCAATTAATGCAGGATGTTTTAGGTTCAGCTTGGTCTAGATAGCTAGGTTCAAAAAGCTCCAGATAATCCTCTTCGAGCCCACTTATATCAAGTTTCACCTGTAGTGAAACCACTTGGTCCAGAACCATCCTCATATTTGCTCTTTTGAACACTTCAAGCTCATCATTGCAATCTTCCCAAAAATCTTCTAGGTGTGGGATTGGAAGGTGCAACATCAAACCAAGACTCCGAGAGAAACCTTTATTGTCAAAGCCCTTTCTTTCATGATACAATGGAAAATTGAAATTCTTTAAGTCATCTCCTATGCTCAACACATCTGACATTGAACTGCAAGATAAAATGCCCAATTGAATAGGAAAATGATCCTCCCATTTATCTCTGGGTTGAGCTTTCTTAATTATGATAGCCAACTTCCTACAGATCTCAGCAAGAACAAAACAATCCAAACAAAAATGAGGAATTCTGAAAGGCTCTTCCTCAAAACCACCTACTCTTATTTAACAAAAACAAGGAAACTGAACAAAGAAACTACCATATCTTTTCACTAATGTCTGGGCATCTTCAGACATCCTCTTAGTTTTCATGTTCTTTAACTCATAACATAAATCTCCCAAGAAAGCATTATGTAATCTCCTAAAATCTTGCAATGCATTATCTTTTTGCAACATGGGGTAAAAGTCATACACTGAAACCTCTCCCTCAGCAAGCTGCCTAGGTATTCCCACTATCTCTTTAACACATGCCAGGAAATATACCAGATACAAGGACATAAAGAAATTTTTCTTGAACCTCTTTGCCATGCTCAGTTGTTCCCTCATGGAGTCGGCAATAAGCTCTGCCCAGTCAAGATATTGCTTTCCTTCCAACACCAATTGCACATAACAATAAATCCAATCATCAAAGTTGTAGGCCTTAGCCGAACCTCTAACTCGATGCAACAATAACATAACATCATGGATGTGGGGAAGCATATGTTTTTTGTTAGGATATTTAGGCAACCTAGAGCTACCCCTCTAAGGAACCTTCAACCAATGCTTTGCTATATTGTTCCCGTGTCTAGTTTTATATGCATTGAACTCAGTGATTGATTGGGCAAGAGAAAAATTTCAGAACTGGTAATCAGGCAATTTGAAAATAGAGGAAATAACTTCCATGTTAATCGCGAGGAGGGTTTCACCATTATCTCTCTTGATAGTTTTGGAAATAGGATCATACCTCGCAATGCACTCCCTAACTAGTTCTGGGCAAGGGATAGCAGGAGGAAAGGCTGTCGCTTCTACGAGACCACTACTTAGAATTTATAAACCAAATGAATCGTCAATTTCTTTAAACACCCTTTCCTTCAAAACTTCCAAATTTTCCCCTTTCAGGTCTGTATCACTGACAATGGGCTCTATGCAAGCAAGACTGAAAACATTTCCGAAAAGGTACAAAGTGGATTTCATAATTCATAAACAACAACCCTTACTTTCCCCAACAAATTTTACTACGAGAGAGAAAAGAAGCCAAAAATCATTGGAGGAGATAGGTAACAAAACTCACCTTCATAGTTGAGACCAATCAGATGACTACCAGCAAACAAACCTTCTATCAAACACTCTATAGCAATGAAGAACAAGTTTCAAAAAACAATCACTTCATACCTTATAGCAAAAGAAGTGATACGAACTTATTTAGTGCATTAATTTTGATTGTCAACTCAAATGTGATGAGCATTGGGATTTGACATCACACGCATGCATTGAATTCATGGCAGCATTTTTGGAGTAACTGCCAATTCCCAAAAATGATTACTTGCCTTGAAAAATCAGCCAGTTGACGTCACCCGAGATATGGTTCAATCTTCATCATACTTAGCAATAAATGCACCATCATGTCTTTTAGTCCATGGGACCCACCTGATTTGAACACGCATGATCAACTTGAACTAACTTCATGAGGGTTCAAGCAGTTCATGGCATACGCCATGCCAAGGAAATTTTACTTTGAAAAGATCAACTTTTGTTAATCGTCGTTAGCCTTTGAACTTTATCGAACAGGTTGAACATTGCTGAACTGTTTGAACTAGGTTCAAATGGTTCACGATCTGGGGAAAGAGGATATGAAAACATTATCCGTGACTGTGAAATAGAACTGCTGCAAAATACTTGAGTGAACGTTAGCCTGAAATATTCTAGACATAACCTTGAACCTGCAGTACCTAAATGAACATTATGAACTCCCTTCAAAATGGTTCAATGAGTTCATGGGGTTCAAACAGACCATTAAAACTTGGCGCTATGAATTAAAAGATGATTTACAAACGGATTAAGGATTGAACCAAGGAATTTTCAACAAGATAAAGACTCAAATAAAATTTTGTAGGGTGACTTGCTCTTGTTATGAGGGACGAATGACAAGATAATAATCCTCTAACGAGGGGGCTCAAGGTTATTGAGTTATTTAAATCCTCTATCAAGGTAACTCCTATCAGGGTTTCAACCTTTAATAGGGTATATAGCCATCCCTTAACCGGGTGATCCCTAATAGGATCGATTCCTAACAAGACCTTTATTGTAAAGACTTTAACCGAACTAGGCTCCTAACATAGAAGACTTCAAAAGAGTTCACAAACAGCTTATGGGTATTCATTCCCACCGTGGTTTTTCCCATTTGGGTTTCCACGTGAAAAATCTATGTGTTATGGGTTGCGAGATTTTCATGTGATGATTGAGTGGTTTTGATTAAGTTAGATATGCATGCATTGTTAAATGGTTGTGGTATTATTGGTACAACTCATGCATGATTATATCAGTGAAGTAGTTATCAAGGTTTGAGATCTATTGAATGTTGGCTAAAGTATTTTTGTTTAACCGGTATTGCTATGGTTAAGTTCAGTGGTGAAGACAACCGGTCAGCTGTGTTTTGATATGACAAAGTGTTGAAGTAGTTTTTTGTGTGTATTGATTCACCCCCCCCCCCTCTCAATATCGGTTAGGACCTTAGTAGTTCATCATTATTCATCATTGATATGCCAGTCAACTGATAAACTATCAGTGCTATTCCAGTTTATTACTTAGTGTTTGAACCAATTTGTTCAGTGATTGATTTGTGAGATTATTTTGGAGTTTGGTGAAAGTTAAGTCATTTTTCTATCTACTGATTCACCCCCCTTCTCAGTAGTTGTCTAGATCCTTATTGATTCCTCATATCATCAGGATGGCGCGAAGAGGAGCTAGGAATGGTTGAGCGCGTGGGAATGCATACCCTACTATGATGGAGATGTTGTGAGGAATAGCAGCCTAGTTAGAAGCCATGGAGACAACCAAGAGAAGAGGCCGACATATTGAATATGTAAGTGAAGATGAAGGAGAAGAAACCCCGGTGGAACAAGCAAACTTATTGGCAGTTGTTCTAGATGAGGAAAGGTTTTTGAGGGTTTTGAGTAGGGTGAATACTAAACCTTATTTTAACCCACCAAAATACGATGGGAAGTTAGATTTGGATGAATTGATGGATTGGATCTCAGAGATGGAGAAGTATTTTGATTTTGAAAACACTGCAGAAGAGAGGAAGGTGAAATATGCCTGTACCCGATTGAAAGGTCATGCATCTCTTTGGTGGGAGCATTTGCAAGTTGATATATAGAGAAGAGGTAAAGAGAAGATTAAGACATGGGATTGAATAATTGCTAAGTTGAAATCAAAGTTTGTGTTGTTGAATTATCAAGTGGATTTATTCTAGAAGTTGCAGAATTTGAGACAAAAGTAATCTAGTGTTAAGGAGTACACCAAAGCATTTTACAAGTTGAATATCAGATCCAAACATGTTGATGATGAAGTTAAACAAGTTGCAAGGTATTTGAATGGATTGTGGATGTCTATACAAGATTAATTGAGTATGATCAAATTGGAGAGTGTTGAAGAGGCTTACTAGTATGCCCTAAAGGCAAAAGAGAAGTTAAACAAAAGACATGGGCAGAGATAGAGGAGTAGAGGTGGAAGGTTTACCAAAGGAAGATTTCAAGGAGGAAGAGGATATAATAGAGGAAGAGGAAGCAGTATAGATCAGAACAAGGACAAGGAAGTGAGAAAAGAAGGTAATTTATATCGAAAGGATGATATAAATTTCTACCGGATGGTTACCGGAATGAGAACTTTGGAGGATAGGACAAGAGGACATTTAGAGGAACCTATTTTAAGTGTAGAGGAGAAGGATATTATGCATTCAAGTGTAAGAAGACAAATTTTACGGAAAGAGAAGCAGTGGTGGAAGAAAACCCCACCAGATCAGACAATAAACCAAAAGATGGAGAATTGTTGATGATGAGGAGAGCTTTGTGTCATACCGGAGGAGATGAAGAGCCTTTATAGAGGAAGAATATGTTCAAGACCAGATGTAAGGTATTCGGTAAGTGATGTAAAGTTGTTATTGATAGTGGTATTTTAGATAATCTTGTTTTAGAAGAGATGGTGAATAAGTTGAAATTGG
Source organism: Cryptomeria japonica (assembly GCF_030272615.1). NCBI lineage: Eukaryota > Viridiplantae > Streptophyta > Pinopsida > Cupressales > Cupressaceae > Cryptomeria > Cryptomeria japonica. The sequence continues at coordinate 367,627,694 of NC_081409.1, forward strand.
AGAGATTGAAATACCCTAAGCCTTATCAGATAGAATGGATTTAGGATGAACATAATATGTTAGTAAGTGAACAATGTTTGGTGAAATTGAAAATTTAGAATTATCATGATGAAGTCTTGTGTGATATTATGCCTATGGATATTTGTCATCTTTTGTTGGGTAGACCTTGGTAGTTTGATAGAAAGGGAGCACATGATGGGAGGAAGAATACATACAACTATTCTGGCCAATGGGATGAAGCAAACCTTATTTCCTTTGGAGGAACCTTTGAAGAATGAAGTTTGTACGAATGCTAGAATCTGTTTGTTAGATGGAAGGAAATTCATGGATGGACTAACGCATGACAATGTATTCTTTGCCTTAATTCCTAAGAAGACTGAGAGACCAGAACTGGAAGGAGGACACCTGGAAGAGATAAAAGATTTGCTAATAGAATATGAGGACATCATTTCAGATAATGGACCTGATGGATTGCCACCTATGAGAAGTATTAGTCATTGCATGGACTTGGCTCCTGGATCTAGTTTTCCTAACAAAGCTACACACTAGTTGACACCGACAGAGAATGAAGAACTGAATAGACAAGTGCAGGAGCTGTTGAAGAAAGGTTTGATCAAGGAAAGTTTGAGCCGTTGTGTAGTACCAGTAGTATTAGCACCTAAGAAGAATAGAGAATGGAGTATGTGTACTGATTCAAGAGAAATAAACAAGATCACAGTGAAATATTGGCTTCCTTTGCCTAGGATGGATGACATAATAGACTGTTTGAGTGGAGCCAGATACTTTACAAAGATATATTTGAAGAGTGGATATCATCAAATTAGGATCAGAGAACGTGATGAGTGGAAGACAATATTTAAGACAAATGAAAGACTGTATGAATGGTTGGTGATGCCTTTTGGATTGACTAATGCATCGAGTACTTTCATGAGGCTGATGAATGAGGTATTGAAGAAATTCTTGAGTAAGTTTTTTATTGTATATTTGGATGACATTTTGATTTTTAGTAAGACAAAAGAGGAGCATTTGTTGCAGTTAAGACAATTTTTGCAGAGATTGAGAGAAGAGAAGTTGTTGATCAATATCAAGAAGTGTACTTTCATGAAGGATGAGTTAGCCTATTTGGGATTCATAATATCTGAGGATGATTAGAAGATCGACCCAGAGAAAGTGAAAGCAATAGTTGAATGGCCTACACTGGAAAGCATTGGAGAGGTAAGATCATTTCATGGATTGGCTAGTTTTTACCAGAAGTTTGTCAGTAATTTTAGTTCAATTTGTAACCCTATGACTAAGACCATGAGAGGAGATCGAAAGGAATTCAAGTGGACCACTAGAGAAAACAAAAGTTTTGAACTATTGAAGCAAAAAGTGACTGAGCAACCTGTGTTAGCTTTACTAGATTTCAATAATGTATTTCAAGTGGATTGTGATGCAAGTGGAACAACAATAGGAGTAGCCTTGAGTCAAGAAGGAAGAGAAGTAGCCTATTTCAGTGAGAAAATGAATGATACCTGGAGGAGATATTCAGTGTATGATCAGTAGTTTTATGCCATAGTTCAAGCCGTGAAGAAATGGAGACATTACTTTTTGCCTAAGGAGTTTGTGTTGTATACAAATCATCAAGCTTTGCAGTATTTGAACATTCAGAGTAAGTTAAATTAGAGACATATGAGATGGGTAGAATTCTTGTAGAGTTATACCTTTGTGTTGAAGCATAGAAGTGGGAAATCTAACAAAGTTGTTGATGCATTGAGTAGGAGAAGGATTTTTCTGACAAAGATGAGAGTGACAGTGTTAGGATTTTAAGATTTTAAGATCTTGTATGATGATGACCCAAATTTTGCAAAACCTTGGAAAGCATGTAGAGAACCAGTTATAATTGATAGAAGCAAGTGGTTGGATTACTTCATTCAAGATGGGATGTTATTCAGAGGAGTTCAATTGTGCATACCTTAGAGTTCTATGAGAGAAAACATGATAAAAGAGAAACACAGTGGAGGTTTAGCTGGACATTTTGACATTGTTAAAATAGTAGCATTGGTGATTGAGAAGTACTTTTGGACCTATATTCATAAGGATGTTAAGAGATATGTGCAGAGTTGTAGAGTTTGTCAAGTTGCAAAAGGTAGTAGTGAGAATGTGGGATTGTATAAACCTTTGACAGTACCAGTAAGACCTTGGGAGGATATAAGCATGGATTTTATACTTGGATTGCCTAAGAGACTGAGAGGGAATGATTCTATATTTGTGGTAGTGGATACATTCTTAAAGATGGCTCATTTCATACCTTGTAAGAAGACATCAATGCATTGCATGTAGGAGACCTATTTTTCAAAGAAGTGGTGAGATTGCATGGATTACCTAGGAGGATAGTTTCAGACAAAGATACTAAGTTTATTGGCCTTTTTTTTAGAACATTTGGAAGAAGATGAAGACAGATTTGAAGTTTAGTTCTACTTTTCATCCACAGACTGATGGACAGAGAGAAGTTGTTAACCAGATTTTTGGGAAATTTGTTGAGATGTTTAGTGGGAGATAAAACCGGAAGTTGGGATTTAATCCTTGTAAAAGAAGAGTTTGCCTACAACAATTTAGTGAATAGAAGTACCAGAAGAACACCTTTTGAGATTGTTACCAGAGTGCATCCTAGAGGGATATCAAAATTGAGAGACATTAGCAGTGAAGACCAGAGGAGTTCAGAAGAAGAAGACTTTGTAGATCACATGGTAGCATTGCATATTTAGGTTAAGCGACATTTGGAAGACATGAAATACAAGTATAAGGAGAATTCAGATGAGAAGAAGAGACATAAGGAATTTGAAGTTGGCGATGAAGTGATGGTATATCTGAGAAAAGAGAGATTCCTGGTTGGAACTTATAACAAGTTTCAGATGAAGAAAATTGGACCTTGCAGGGATTTGAGGAAATTTAGTTTTGGAAATGCATATGAAGTGGAGTTACTGGATTGTCTTGAGTATTTCACCTATATTCAACATTGTAGATCTTCATGAGTACCATGAACCAGAATTCAGGGAGGACAATCTTTCAGACTTGGAGAAACAATTGCCCCAGAAGGAACTTGATCATATTGAAGAGATTTTGGATAGTAGGATTGGGCGTAGTACCCAGAGTAGACAGTATAAAGAATATCTTGTGAAATGGAAGGACAGACCAATTGAAGATTCATTTTGGATTTCTCAAGAAGAGGTAGACTACTTTGGTTTCCCTCTGACCCCGAAAAAGTGAGAGGCTCACTTTTTTTTAATAACCTCGGATGTTTGATGCAGGAGCATCCCCAGTTCATAGAAATCTTATCTATAAGATGCCCAAATTGTGCAACAATTTTATTGCCACAACTCATTTAGCTAGTTCAATATTATTATTATGTTGTAAGATATTCAATTTCCAATTTCAAGAAATAAGTAAAGTCATAAAGTATGCTAAAGCTCCCATAAAATATTAAATTATTTTAAAATAAGAGTAATCCAACCATGCTTAACCATTAATTAATTTGACTCAACCAAACATTTATATTTAAATTAAAATAATTTCACAAAGTATAAATTTCTTTATAATTTAATAACCACACTAATTTAATTAATAATGAATAACATTATTTAGTTCACAAAATAATTAAATATAATTTAATAATTGCTTTAGTATTAGTTAATATTAAAATAATAATGACAATAAAGTTGTAGGTACTCTCTAAATACTTAATAATTATTTCAATCTATTATAATTAGTCTATTTTTTAAACATTAGGCATTATCAAAATAAATAAAAAGAACATTTTTTAAATATAATACCCAAACATTTAAAAATAGACTATTAGTTATTGTTACTACATTTAATGACTAAATAAGAGAATAAATAAATAAATAATCTCCTTTTCAAATTATTAATTTTAAAACTTATAACTAATATGGAAACCCAATAAGCAAGCAAGATATCTTACTAGTTAAGTGTTATATAACTTACTAATTTTTCAAAAAAATAATCTACAATGATAATCTTCTTCCTAATTTTTTTATTTTTTATTTTTTCAATAAAAGTGGACAAGCCACTAAACTTTTTTATTATATTTAATAATTTTTACAATGGGTTCAAAAAGCATACTGGCAGGAAAGAACCCGCAAGAAAACCTCTGGTAATCGCCTTATATATAAAACAAGCTATACTACCCTTACAAAATAGCTGTTACACATCCAATTGATCATAAAACCCGCCCAAACCCATACATTTGAAATATACAATGAGGTCCCATAGAACATTTCTAGATACAAAGTTCATCATCTGGTTATATCCACCAACGTATAGGCTCAACTGATCACAAAATGAAGAGCTGAATATCCATAAATATTTCCTCGAGAATATCATGCAAAATGGGGGGCAAGAAATTCTTCCACCCAGCTTGTCAAAACTGAATTACACCAAAATTGTCCATATATGCATCAAAAAACACCCCACAACACCAAGATATCATAGAAAGATAATCAGACATTTAAAAACCAAGTGCTAGTGCCTTGAAGAGGGGGAACATTAGCCACATCCGGAGGAGGAACAACCTGTAGAGAGAATTCCAGTCGTGCAGGAGCAGAGAATAGAAAGCTCAAAGAAAGTAACGAGTGCAAAGCCTCAAAAACAACCCAAACTTTATCCACAAACTGAGCAGGAACCCAATTCAGAAGAAAATCCATACATACCCGGGTATCATCCATGGTATCACATATCAGCCCCATTCTTAATTCAAACAATAATTGACCATACCATCCATTACCCAAAAGCTCACGACGAGGAAGAAAACCCCTGTAATAGAAAGTCCCCACATCAAAATGATAATTATCCAAAGCAGAAAGAACCATATCCCTATTACACAATGTTGGAAATATGAACGTGGAAACTAGGAGACAAACCAACTCCGCATCAAGTAAAATATCATAACAAATTGTAACAAATCGAGACAAAATCTCAGAATGAGAAATATTAAAATAGATATTCAACCAATGATTCCCCAAAAGCTTGCAGATTTCAAAAGCCACCTTAGGAGAAAATAGGTTAAAAACCTAACCGATCTTTTAAAAATTATCCACATTCTCTTCCTCTGGAACCCCAGAATCAAGCACCACTCTATATTTTCCAGAAGAGAAGAGACTCGACATTTGAAGGAATAATCACATAGAACATGTGAAACTAAATGCAGCCTCCCACATACTAAATAATCAAAATGAAAAGCACGAAAGAATATATAAATGGCTACCATCAACTTACCATCATGCCAACGACAAAAAATTTGATAAAATATCATACTAGGATTGCAAACTGCAACGATGTGATATTTCACAATACATAACCACACATCAAACCTGGCAGCCATCAATGACAGCTTAATGGGAGAAAATGCATATGCCAAATAATGATTACAAACATCATAGAAAAATGCCAATCCTGCCACGACCAAAACTCACACAAAAACAATCTTCAAGAGAGTACAGAGACATCATCAAACAATAATAACCCACATACGTACATCAGATAAAGCCACACACATGCCAATATCCCTTATAAGCTGAAAATCCAAAACAATAACTCTCACATACCGCCACCCTTGGATGTATCATGATTACCCACACCCTCGCCCTATGAATGACATCGTATATGACGAATACATAAAATAGAAATATAATTTCTACTTCAAATACTAGACATGTACCGAAAGTCATCCATATAGTGAACATGAACATAAACCTGACAAATCAAGGAGGGCAAGAAAGGAATTTAAAAACACCAAGATAAATCATTTAGATACCAAATAACAAAATAGCCATGCAAAACATTAATCATTGTGAATTCCTTCCCAAACTATAGAAGGGATTTCTTTAGAATCAACTATACGAAAATGTGCTTTGCTATCAATAGCTAGATTAGCCATAAAATCTGCAACTATGTTAATCTCTCTGTAACAATGACATATTAAAAAGGAATCAAAAGAATCTTACTTTTGTAAAATATGATCAAGAAAATATTGCAACTTCTAGCAATTCAATTTCTTCTTCATGACACTCTGAATTATTACCAAAGAATCGCCCTCAATCACTATATTTTTTTATCTTTAATGAAATTGTCATATCCAAGTCAAAAGATAAGGCTTGATACTCCACAAAATTATTAGTATTAATACCAATATCATTACATTTAGCAAGGATAGAAAGAATTTATTTATTATCCTACAAAATAGCTAAAATGGGGAGAATGAATACAACAACTGTAAAATGGTATATTGATTAACAATTAAACTTCATTTTAGATTAGCTCTTAAAGAATTGTGCAATCAATCTACACCCTTGGATAAAATCTTTTTACACCATTAGATATGAGGGCAACTTATGAAGACCTAATCCCTCAAACAAAGAATAGATAAGAGTTTTTTTTTTCCTTTTGTTTCATTTTTTATTATCTTTTGTAGGTTGTAGAGAAAAGAAAGATTGGAGCAAAATTTCACTAGGCAAGGGTTTGGTAGAATTCATGAGATTCTTTTTTGGTTTCAAGAGTTTACTTTTTTCACTTTGCTCGTATGAATATTCTTAGATTTTCTAATATATTTGGCATTTTCTTCTTGTGATTATAGGTTTCAAAAATCTACAGTTTAATAAAAACAATGGATTATTCTTTCCAAACAATGAAAGTCCCCTTAATTCCTCATCACTATTTTCTCTTTTTTTTTTGTGATGCAAATTTTATATAAGTATACTTATTGTTTCTTTTTTAATTTTTGTTATCTATGCACAACAAAGAGAAGAATTTAAGATATTTAAATATATATATATATATATATAATTGCAATTAATAAATGTTTTTAATCAAAGTAGATATATTTTAATTTATTTGTACATATATATATCCACACTAAGATAATTTTATGTATATAAACAAATAGCAAAACCAAACTATCCCTATATTGTACAAATATGTATAATGAAGTATCTTAATGAAATTGAGTACAAAGGCTCTGACATCATAAGGGATGAGGTCAGGATCGTGCCCTGGACAGATTTGGCAGAATGGATACCCCTCAGTCCTTGTCTCTTAGTTGAAGAGGTTTCAACCTATAGGATCGTGCCCCCGTATAGGGTGGCAAAAACTACTCTGTGAAGGCCCTCGCTGGGTTGGTGGCTTGCGAGCTCCATGCCCTTGCCGGGTTGCCATGCTTGCAAGTCTAGACCTCCATCAAAATAAAAATTGGATAGAACATGAGGGTTTTAAATCTATCTTTAATATGTTCAATGAATCTAATTTCAAAAAGGAAACATTACTGCAATAATAGAGTTAATCAACTATGATTAGCCAAAATACATGTTTCTATTATGTTTTAAAAAAAAAAAATCTTGGGAGCTCCAGGAGTTGAGCGAAAAATGTTGTGGTTGTAGGGCGACATCTAGTGAGATGAGGTGTTTCATTATCCACCACCTCCACTAGACCCTTTTGGGAAACTTAACTTTGTTGATCATATTCTGCAATGGGTGTTTCAAAACAATCAGTGGGTGGACATGGCTCCTCATTCGGGCTCTGCATAAGGGAATTGCAATCAAACCCTAGGTTCTCAAGTGGTGATTTCTAATCATTGTCTTTCATTTAGGCCTTCCTTGACTTATTTACGGAGCATTAAAGATGTTGTGGGTTCAACAGTTCCAAACCCTAAGAACATTCATCCACTCAAAGGTGATTGGATTTAGAATAATATGAATAATCACAATGGGGGGAATCAAAGAGAAAAAGAGTAAGAAGGTAGATATAGAAAAAAAAGGTCTAGAAAGATGTTGAAAAACCTGCTAATGATAACCCTAACATGAGAAACGTGGCTCTTGAAGGGCTGGTTGAAAAGATAGTTTGTGTTTCCTTGGAAACCTTTCTTTCAACCCACTAATGATCTTCATAAAATTATTCATGTCTGTTTTAAATTGCCTAATATCCCTTATGAGTTTATGGATCTGGATATTTTATGTAAAGTTGGGGAACTCTTTTGGTAAACTTTTGCTCTCTGATAGTTCTTTTATGATGATTTTTTAATGGTTAGAATTTGTTTTCTTATTGAACTTGACTTGGCTATTCCACAAAACAGTAATTTAAAATAAATTGATGGTATATGGCATCAAGATATTGTTAGGGATTCTGAGTGGTTTTGCAATAGGAAAATTACTATGGATATAGGTTTTTTTTTCAAATTGAAAAAGTCCTCCCTTGTGGGTAATAATCAAAGCATGAAAAATAATTATTTTACAGCTATTGGTTTTGCTCCATCTAAAAATGGTGATTCAAATTTGGTGGTTCCTCTAGGGTCTGTTCCTATTTGAAACCCTAATTTTGACATTTTTGTTCCAAACCCTACTAAATATTTGTCTAGTATGGGATTGGTTTCTTCTACTCCTATCAAGAATAATGCTTCTATGTTAAACCCTAATCCCTCTCGTATGTTTCTAGGTTTATTTGTTCCAAACCTAGATAAGGATTTGTCTAATGTGGGATTGGTTTCTTCTTCTCCTGTTGAGAACAATGTTCCTATTTCAAATCCTAATCTTGAGCCATTTATGAAAGATGTTGTTCAGACACTTGTGGACAATATGACAATGTCTGGGTTTGAGATTAGTAAGTTAGTTGTTCCTCTTTTTTAGGATGAAGGGGGGTTTTTGGGTTATGGTTTCAAGATTCTTATTTCACCTGATGAACATCTCATTCAGCAAGTTCAGTTTATTACCAAAAATTATGATAAATATTAACTAATAGTGTCATTGATTATGTTGTACATCATTGACTTCTCCTTCTAGGAGAGGGGGGAAGCCTAGGAGTTTTAAAATGCAACAAGAAATTGATGCGGGGGATTTAGTGGACACTCTTTTCATTTAGTTCTTCTAAGAAAAAGAATTTTTTTAGTCCTCCTATTACTAGATCCACTTCTATTAAAAATAATTGCAGGTAGAGTTTCCAGCAAGGAAGTTGACCTAAACTAAAAATCAAGGGAAGAGGGGAGTTTCCTCCCCTCAAGGACAATGAGGTTCCTATCTTGGAATGTTAGGGGCTTAAATTACCCTAACAAGAGATTCTTAATTAAACGTTAGTTAGAGATAGCAAAATTTGAAGTTGCAATGATACAAGAAACTAAGTTGTCGGTGTCTTCTACCAATTCATTGTTTGAGGGTTGGAAAGTTCAAAATTTTTGCTATGTTCCCTCTTCGGGAGCCTTGAGAGGCTTAGCCTTCCTTTGGAAATATTTTTATGTGGATCTAGCTCTAATTTCTTCTTTTGCTCATTGGATGTTAGATTTGGTTAAAATTAAAATATCATCTTGCAAATTTTGACTTTTTAATGTTTATGGTCCCATGTCGGTATCAGATAAGAAGAAGGTTTGGGACCATTTATCTTTAGTATCTACTCCCTTGAGTAAGGAATATTTGGTTTTTGGTGGTGGTTTTAATGCTATTCTCAATAACTCTAAAAAATTGGGGGGAATTATTCCTAACAAGAAGGTTATGGATGACTTTAATCTCTTCCTAAGTCAATTTTTTTAATTGAATGTATTCCTCATAATGGTTTGTTTACCTAGACCAATAAAAGAAAATATTTATGTCAGATTGTTGAAAGGCTTGATCATTTTTTAATATCAGAGAATTGGCTTTCCTATGATTTAGATGTTTATTCATTGGTCTTGCCTTATGTTGACTTAGATCATTTCCTATTCTATTTTAAATTATTGAGGATAGAGCTCCTCATAAGACCCCTTTTAAATTTGAACCCATGTGGTTTAGGGATAAGTATTTTCTCTCAATGATAGAATTTTGGTGGAATAATTCTCATTTTTTTGAAGGGTCTAGGATGTTTCAAATAGAGAAAAAAGATGGATTTTCTCAACCAGAAGATTAAGGTTTGGAATGTGTCTCATTTTAAGAATATTTTTGTTGAAAAAGTTAGGATCCAAAAAGAGTTGGAATCATTAAATGAGAATATTATTAATGAGGGCATGCATTCAAATTCTTTTTCTCTTCAAACTTCCTTGTCAGCTAAGTTGGAGAAAATTATTCTTTGTGAGGAAAGTTTTTGGAAACGAAAGTCTAGAGAACTTTGGCTTGTTGATGGGGAAAGAAACACTAATTTTTTTTCATGCCTCCACTAAGATGATAAGGTAGTGCAATAGAATTATTTGTATTCAATATTCTATTAGGAACTTTCTTGAGGAAGATAAGGAGATTTCTAAGGAATCCACTAATTTCTTTAAGGGTTTTCTTTCTACTAAGCCTGTTAATACTTCTCCTTTCATATTGGATTATATTCCTCCTAGAGTTTCTATAGAGGATAATATTATTTTGTTATCCACGTTTACTTTGTAAGAAGTGAAGGAATTTGTTTTTTTTATGACTCCAGAGAAGGCCCTTGGCCCTAATGGTTTTACTACCCTTTTTTATCAAAAATGTTGGGACATAATTGGTATGGATATCCTTTTGGATTTCAAATAATCTAGGAGGAATAGGACTATTTTGAAGGAAATGAATGCTACCTTTATAGTGATTATCCCTAAGGTGTAAAAACCCGAATCCTTTACTAAATTCAGGCCCATTTCTTTATGCAACATGATTTAGAAGATTTTCACAAAAGAAATCACATTGAGACTGACTAAAATTATTCCTAATATTGTTTCTAAGGAGCAAGGAGTTTTTGTCCCTGATAGAGAGACTTCAAATGGAGCTATTGTGGCTCATGAGGTGTTGCATTCTATTTCTTACCACAAATTACAATCTATGGTTCATAAATTGGATATGATAAAAGCATATGACAAAGTCAGTTGGGATTTCCTTTGTTCAATTCTTAGAAGATTTGAGTTTGTTGATAAATGGGTTAAATGGATTCTTTCTTGCATTCACACTACTAAGTTTCCTATTTTGATTAATGGGTCTCCCTATAGGTTATTTTCTTCCTCTAGAGGAATTAGGTAGGGTGATCCATTATATCCTTTTATTTTTATCCTTACAATTGAGGGTTTAAGTAGAGCTATTAAGGCCACTAACTCAAGTGGATCTTGGATAGGTATTAATATTTCTCTCTTAGTTGAGCCTCAGACTCATTGCTTTTTTACTGATGATACATTGTTGTTTGGACAAAATACGATAACTGAATCTCGAACCATTATTATTATTTTTTAAATATCCTATTGCTTTGGGTCAACTTATCAACCCTTCTAAGTCAAAGGTTTTCTTCATCAATGTTTCGCCTTTGGTTCAATGAACATTGTCCTCTTTCTAGGGTTTCTCTATGGGTTCCCTCCTTTGTAAGTATCTTGGAGTTTTTTTTTTTACTGGGTCTGAGAAACATAACTTTTGGGATAAGGTTATCTCCTCTATAAATTCTAGAATCTTATGTTGGAAATATAAGTGGCCTTCTTTTTCAGGAAAAATTATGATGATTAAATCTATCATTAAGGCTATTATGATTTATCTTATGTCGGCTCTTAAAGATCCTAGTGGCTTTATTGTTCAATTGCAATCTATTATGCGCTTTTCTTTAGAATGATAATATTGGGGCAAAGTTAGGATGCCTTTGGTTGCTTGGGATAAGGTATGTCAGTTGGCCATTTGGAGGAATTGATTATGTGTTGCATTGATGTTTTGTCATTGATGTCAATACTAGCTATTTTGGATTCTTTACCGGTATCCATTTGGTCCTAGTAAGTTGTTTTGTTTCTAGTTAGATTAGATCATGATGATCCGGTATACTCTAGTATGCTTTGGATTTTGGAATTGGCTTAGATCTGCTATTCATGCTACTCAGATTCATGTTCAATTAGTTGGTTTTGATTTGGTGATCAGATGTTATCTTAAATGCTGGTAAGCTTGGCTTATTGATCTAATAAGGGTTTCTAGTAGAGATTCAGGATGTTGATGGTGATCGTGTTCGAGACTTGGCTGATTGGGATCATTGCTTTAGCGTGTGTGGACCTAAATTGGGTCTGGGTCTATCTAGGTTATGGATCGAATTAATGTAACGTGGTGTTGGGACTTCTCAATGTGTTTCTAGGATGTCTTATGGGTTGGATATTATTTGCTTGGTCTCAGGCCGACAAGTTTTGTAATTATATAATTGCTTTATTGTCTAGTGGCCGACCTTATTGTTTATGGTCGAGGGTTTGTATATAAATGATGTAAGATCTCATTGTAGATCATATAATGGATAAGGAAAGGATGCATAGGAGCGAATAATGTAATAACCATTCATGCAAAGGATTTGGTCAATCATTGGTGATTGAGTTGGGTTTATGTAAGAGGATTAAGTCCTCCAGTATTGAGCTTAACCAGAATTATATTTAGGCATAAGAGATGCTATCATTGCAGTTCATTCTTTCTTTCGGATTGTAGTCTAGATTTTTATGTAGTCAGTGAGACTCATTTTGTAATGAGCAGTGTGTTGTAGGCTGTTGGCCTTCCTGCAAGTGCAGGCCCCTCAATTTGTATTCACATACTTACTGCAGAAATATTATCTGGCTATGGGTAGGCTTCCCACTGTGCTTTATCCATTTAATGGGTTTTCCATGTACAAATCTTGGTGTCATGTGGATGGTATTTATTCTCTAATTGTTTCTTGCACTTAATTGGTATATCTGCTATTTTGGTAATTGGTTTATGCATTCTGGTATTGATCTTATGTGTTCCGATATTAAATTTTTAATTGCTTAAGGTTTCGGTAATTTGGTGACAACTGATTCACCCCCCCCCCCCCCCGCCTCTCAGTTATCTTTCAGTTATTTGAGTTTTCTAACAATTGGTATCAGAGATATGGTCCTCTCTATAGAAGTTTAACTGCTTGAGGAAAATCCTATGGTGACTAATAGTTCAAGTTCATCTGCTACTATCTTTCGGAGAGAAATTCCTAGGCTTGATGGAACAAATTACAGAGTATGGAAGATTTGGATGGAGACTCATATGAGATGTCTTGGTAAGGAAATTTAGAAAATCACAGAGAATGGTGTAACTCTTTTTAATCCAGCATTTGGAAATCCTCCTCTGAAAAACTTGGATAAGGAGCTTGAGAATAATTGTAGAGCTAGAGAAGCCCTCTTGTGTGCACTTTCTGATCATCAAATAATGGGATTGACTAACAAATCATCAACAAAGGCTATGTGGAACAAGTTGGAGACTCTTAATGAAGGTGACCCTACTGTTAAGATTGCTAAACTTGATGGTTACCAGGTGAGATATGAAAATTTGAAGATGGAAGAAGATGAAAGGATTACTGCATTCATGGAAAGGGTAAATGAAATTGTCATGGGAATTCAATATTGTGGTGGAACTCTGAGTGAAGATGAAATTCTTTCTAAAGTTCTGAGAGCTTTACCACCAGCTTACAAGATGAAGATTACTTCAATTAATGAATTAAGAACAATGGCTAATACCTCTATCAATAGGGATACCTTGGTTGGGAAATTATATACTTTTAAGCTTGAAGAATTTGGACCTTCTAAAGCTTTGAAGTCTTAACTTTCTTTTCATGCATTTACATCATCAACCGGCAAGAAAGATTGAAAAGATTTGTATGAAAAGGAATTGGATGATATGAAGAGGGAAGATGAATAATTTGAGCAACTTGAAGCTCTATTTGCTAGAAGAGTACCTAAAGGACTGGTAGGAAGTAAGTATGAAGGAAAATCACCTTTTAAATGTTTTGCATGTAATAAGATAGGTAATTTTACATCTAGATGTCCTAAAAGGAATTCAAGATTTCAAGAAAGAGCTAGAAGATCTTTTAAGCCTAACCCTAGATATCAGAACAAGCATAAGTACTAGAAAAACAAAGATAAATCATGTTACTTTGTGGATGAGCAAGGTGTGGTTTATTTTGATGATGAACTGACAAATGACTCTGCTAATGGTTCCTGCAATGGAAAGGAATGGGTGTTATTGGCTATCAAGGAAGATGATCCGACACTGGAAGAGAATGTACCTGAAGAGAAGGCCCTTGCTGCTAAAATTGAAGATAAGGATGAATGCTTAATTGATAGTAGATGTTCACATCATATGACTGGAGATAAACGGAAGTTTCTATCTTTGCAAGAATTTTATGGCAGTCTGGTTAGATTTGGAGATAACAAAGCATACATGATCAAAGGAAAAGGAACTATATCATTAGATGGTAAGCACATTACTAATAATGCTTATTATGTTGAAGGTTTAAGGCATAATATTTTGAGTGTAGGACAGTTGGTGGATAAGGGATTTCAATTACAATTCAAGGATGGAAAATGCAAAATCATTAATAGATTTGGATTGGAGATTGCAACTAGTAATTAGACAAAAGGTAATATATTTCATTTGAATTCTGGTGAGAAGACATGTTTGATTGCACAAATTGATGAGAGTTGGCTATGGCATAATAGGCTATGTCATGTGAACTTTTGATTTCATGGTAAAGATCAGTTCAACTAAGGTAGTTAGAGATATACCTAAGATTGTGAAGCCCTATAATCTAGTATGTAAAGAATGTCAAATGGGAAAATAGGTCAGAACCTCTTTTAAGAGTATACAAGAAAAATCTAATGATGTTCTTGATCTTATTCATATAGATTTGTGTGGCCGTGCTAGAATGAAAAGTTTTCAAGGTGATAGATATTTTATGCTAATCATTGATGATTATTCTAGAATGACGTGGGTTACTTTTCTAAGGGAGAAATTTGAAGCTTTTGAAAAGTTTAAAATCTTTAAAGGTAATATTGAAACTGAGACAGGATTGAAGAATAAGTACTTAAGGTTAGATCATGGTGGATAATTCACATCTAGTGAGTTTAATAACTTTTATGAGAAGCATGGAATAAAGAGACAATTTTCTGCTCCTCAGACACCTCAGTAGAATGGAGTTGTGAAAAGAAAGAACAAAACTATCTTGGATGCTGCTAGAATCATGATGATAGAAGATAAACTACCTCATATCTACTAGAGAGAAGCAGTGAGCACAACAGTTTATACATTCAACAGAGTTCATATCAAAAGGGAAACCAGTAAGACACCTTATGAATTATGGTTTGGCAATGCACCTATAGTTAAGTATTCCAGAATCTTTGGTAGTAAATGTTATATTAGGAGAGATGATTTCATTGGAAAATTTGATCCTAGATGTGATGAAGGAATATTTCTTGGCTATTCTAATGAAATCAAAGCATATAGATGTTATAACAAGATATTGCAGAGAATTGTGGAGAGTGATAATTTCAAGGTGGATGAGCAGAATAGAAGTCAAATCAAAATTTATGA
Source organism: Cryptomeria japonica (assembly GCF_030272615.1). Lineage (NCBI taxonomy): Eukaryota > Viridiplantae > Streptophyta > Pinopsida > Cupressales > Cupressaceae > Cryptomeria > Cryptomeria japonica. The sequence continues at coordinate 367,642,981 of NC_081409.1, forward strand.
GCAAGAACCCATAGTGGAAATGATCATAAATGAACTGGTAACACCTTTACCAGAACAAAATGTTGAAACAATTACTCTAGCAGTATCAAAAAATTCAATAGTAAATGAAGAATAGGAAAGAGGAACAGAGACTCAGAAGACTCCTAGGTATGTAAGGTTGAATCATTCAAAAGATCAAATGATCGGGGATAAGAAAAATGGAGTGATGACAAGAAGAAAATTGGCAACTAATGAGGTATGTTTAATTTCTCAAGTTGAACCGGTATCAGTAATTGAAGCATGTAAAGATGAATGTTGGATGAAAGCTATGGAAGAAAAAATAGATCAGATAGAAAAGAATAACACATGGATTTTAGTTCCCCGGCCTAAAAATAAGAATGTTATTGGAACTAAATGGGTATTTAGAAATAAATTAAATGAAGATGGACAAGTTGTAAGGAATAAAGATAGATTGGTTTGTAAAGGATATTCTCAGAAGGAAGGAATTGATTATGGTAAAAAGTTTGCACCTGTAGCTAGGATTGAAGCTGTAAGATTATTTCTTGCCTATGTTGCACATAAAAACTACAAGGTTTATCAGATGGATGTTAAGTGTGCTTTTCTAAATGGGGATCTTGATGAGGAATTTTATTTTCGGCAACCTAATGGTTTTTCACTTTCAGATGATAAAAACATGGTTTGCAGGTTAAAGAAGCCTTATATGGATTGAAACAGACACCTAGGGCTTGGTATCCAAGGTTGGACAAATATCTTTTGAAGCTTGGTTTTACTAAAGGTAATGCTGACATTAATCTATATTATAAGGTCACTGATGATGATATATTGATTATTGAGGGCTTTGTTGATGACATCATTTTTGGAGGCGAAGATGAGTTGTGCATGGAATTTTCTAACAATATAGAGAAAGAATTTGAGATGTCTATGATTGGAGGTTTGCTATATTTGACTCAGACTAGACCGAATATAATGAATGTTATTTGCATTGCATCAAGATATCAAAGTGATCCTAGAGAAAATTATGAGAGTGCGATGAAAAGGATTTTTAGATACTTACAAGGAACATATGAATATGGTTTGTGGTACCCTAAAGATGGTGACTTTACTTTATGTGCATATACAAATGTAGATTGGGTAGGTGATGTTGATGACCAAAAAGGTACTTCTAGTGGGGCTTTCTTTCTTGGAAAGAAACTTATTTCTTGGATCAGCAAGAAACAATCATGTACTTCTTTATCTACTGCTGAAGTTGAGTATGTTGTTGCTGCTACTAACTATACACAAGTTCTATGGATGAAGTAAATGTTGAAGGACATAAAAGTGCATTGTAATGTATCAGTAGTTATTCACTGTGATAACTCTGTTGTATTGACATATCAAAGAATCTAGTATTTCACTCTAAGACAAAGCACATATCTATCAAGTATAACTTTTTGAAGGAGAAGGTGGAAGAAAATGAAGTCAGATTGGTTTATGTGAACACTAAAGAGAAGATTACAGACATCTTCACTAAACATTTGCCTAAAGAATCATTTGAGTACCTCATAGATAGATTAGGGGCTCCACCCCTCTGACAGAAAACTGATTGATGCTATTTGGCATCAGTCTGGTATGCATTATCAGAGATATTATTCATTCTAGATTGATGTGGTGATGCTACTACTCAAGGGGAGTAGTTTTTGTTTACGGGAAAATTGGGTTTTGAAGGGACCTTGAAACCCTTTACAGAGGAACCAGAAAAGATAAAAGCATTAAGAAACTAACTTAGGAGTGAGTAGTTAGTCTTGTGATTTAGCGGTTTATGTTTTTGCTTTGATATTTTTGTCAGATTTTTGGCATTGATGTCAAAGGGGGAGAGATATTCATGTGAAAAAATTAAGGATATATATACATTAGGGGGAGGAATTTGCATAACTTAACTGAGATATCATCTACATGGAGAGTATGGATCAGATCTTCATTGCTATATTCTTGTGTGGGAGATTTGTTTGGATTTTCTTGGCACTTGGATGTTTTCCACATCTAGTGTTTCCATCAATGCCAAAGGGGGAGATTGTTGGCCATTTGGAGGAATTGATTATGTGTTGCATTGATGTTTTGTCATTGATGTCAACACTAGCTATTTTGGTTGCTTTACCGGTATCCTTTTGGTCTTGGTAACTTGTTTGTTTTCTAGTTGGATTAGATCATGATGATCTGGTATACTCCAGTATGCTTCGGCTTTTGGAATTGTCTTAGATCTTCTATTCATACTACTTAGATTCATATTGAGTCAGTTAGTTTTGATCTGGTGATCGGATGCTGTCTTATATGTTGGTAAGCCTAGTTTGTTGATCCGGTGAGGGTTTCACCGACAGAGCTTTGTTGAAGATCTTTTGATGTTATGCATAAGTGGTGTTGGTGCGGCTTCTAGTAGAGATTCGAGATGCTAATGGTGATTGTGTTTGATACTTGGATGATTGGGATCATTTCTTTAGCGTGTGTGGATCTAAATTGGGTCCAAGTCTATCTAGGTTATGGACCGGTTTAATGTAATGTGGTGTTGGGACTTCTCGATGTGTTTCCAGGATTTCTTATGGGTTGGATATTATTTATTTGGTCGTAGGATGACATTTTTTGTAATTATATAATTGCTTTATTGTCTGGTGGCCGACCTTATTGTTTATGGCTGAGGGTTTGTATATATATGATGTAAGATCTCATTGTAGATCATATAAAGGATAAGGAAAGGATGCATAGGAGCAAATAATGTAATAATCATTCATGTAGAGATTTGGTCGATCATTGGTGATTGAGTTGGGTTTATGTAAGACTCTGGTATTGAGCCTTACCAGAACTATATTCAACCATAGGAGATGCTATCATTACAGTTCATTCTTTCTTCCGAATTGTAGTATGGATTTTTATGTAGTCAGTGAGACTCATTTTGTAATGAGCAGTGTGCTCTAGGCTGTTGGCCTTCCTGCAAGTGCAGGTCCCTCAATTTGTATTCACATACTTACTGCATAAGTATTATCTAATTGTGGGTAGGCTTTCCACTGTGGTTTTTCCCTTTACTAGGTTTTCCACATACAAATCTTGGTGTCATGTGGATGGTATTTATTCTCTAACTATTTCTTGTGCTTAATATCTGCTATTTTGGTAATTATTTTATAGATTCCGGTATTGATCTTATGTGTTCCGATATTAAAGTTTTAATTGCTTAAGTTTTCGGTAATCTGGTGACAATTGATTCACCCCCCCTCTCAGTTGTCTTCTGGTTATTTGAACTATCTAACAATGTCTCCCAAAGGAGTGTGGTGTTGTTGGTATTTGAAACTTAGCTCTTCAAAATTTATCTTTAGGTGCTAAAATAGTTTGGAAGATCTATCAGAATCCTCTGTCTAAATGGGGTAGGATCATGTATGCAAAGTATTTGAATAATTCTACAAGAGAGCATATATTTATTGCCACTTCTTTGGTTCTTGGTTAATCTATTTGGAATTTTACCTCTACATGTCATTCAGCCATTTTACCTCATTTTCGATGGCTTGTTCATGATGGTCATAAAGCTAAGTTCTGGGATGATGCTTGGAATGGTCATCCACCTTTGAAAAATTATAGAGATTGGTATAAGTTGATGATATTCTTAAAATCCCATTGGGGAGTCTGTCTCTGATTTTTTTTTGTTGATTACTCTGGGGTTTGACCAAAGGCTGTTTGGAAACTAGTTGACTCTCTTCTGGTCTCTCAAGAATTGATTCTTGCCTACAATGAAGAAGTGTCTCATAGGTCAGTTATTTTGAGTAACAACAAGGATGAGCTAATTTGGACAAATAAAAGTCTAGGAAATATTCAATGAAAGAAGGTTATAATTCTCTTATTAATGCTTCCTCTATTTTTGATCTCTCATCTAGACTCTTTTGGGGTCTTGCTTGTCTTCCTAAAGCAGGAGCTTTTTCTTGGTTATCTATTCAAGATAGAGTGCTTACTGGTTTAAGATTAGATAGACTTGGTATTACTATAGTTTTTCCTTGTGTGCTTTTTGGATATTTTATTGAGTCTTTGGATCATCTCTTTCTTAATTGTCCTTTTTCTCAAGCTTGCTAGTATTGGCTTTGTTTCAAATTAGGTTGGTATTCTACTCCTTGTGGCTAGTTGAAGTCTCATTTCCAAAGTTGTCCCAAATTGTACTCTTCTTTTTTTTCTTGCATTTGGGATATTAGCCCCTCGTTGCTTATTTGAAATATCTAGATTGAGAGGAATAATAGAATATTTAGAAAGAAATCCTCTTGTTCTTTCATCTTTAGAGAAATGTATTTTAGAAGTAACTTTGTCTTTTATTTAAAAAAATTGAATAACTTAAAAACATTATCTATCTGGGATAGTAATATTATGGGCTCTTGGCTTGTGTTGAAAGTTCTTCCTCTTCATGGCTCCGTTTCTCCTTTATCTAATAAGGTGTCCCTTAGAAAAAATTCTAAGTATCTCCCTCCCACTCCTCAAAAGTATAAATTGAACTATGACAGTTCTTCTAGAAATCTTGGTAAGTCAGGGATTGGAATTCTTATTTTTAATTGTAAGCCAAATGTTGTTAGGGTTTCGTGTAAAGTAATTGTGGATAACACAAATAATATGGCGGAATTGGAAGCTCTTTGTTTTGGTTTTGGATATTGCTATTTCTCTTGGGATTAAGGATATCTTGATTGAGGTTGACTCAATTTTTTATTTTTTACACTCTGACTAATAAACAAGTGATAGGTTAGAATCATCAATATCTATTGGATAAAGTTTTGCTTCAAATTCAATTCTTTCTCTTATGAAGTTACTAATTTCTTTCATGAGGCTAACTACATTGCAAATTTCCTTGCTAACAAGGATATAAATAAAAATTGTTGTATCTTGGAGGTCCTTGTTGTTGACCTCCCATCACTCATAAGATAATTTGCAAATGGGTGGTCGTCTTTTCTCATATTGAGGAAATAGGTTTCAAGGTTGGTTTTCCTTGAGGTAATGAGGGTGACATCATCATTTATCCTTTCTCTAGTGTAATAATTGTTTTTCATGATTCTCTGGCAATAGATGTTGTGATTATTTGGTTTGATAATCTTTGACATCGTACTTGACGCCCTTTGTATCTTTCATATATCCTTTATGGGTTTTTCTTATATCATCTGGCAAGTATGAAGGTGATCTTTCAGTACTTTATTATCTTGGCATATTTATTGTTCTGTGATCATTGGGTTGTCATACCCGTTATGAAAGCATGTTTGAATTTTCTTTTTGTGCCATGAGGTTGGTCTCGCTTGATATTATGTGGTATTATTATTTATTTTAGGCTCTTTCACTTGTGAGAGTCGACAAATACTTCATTATGGTCGATGGTGATTTCTCTTGCAAGATTGGCATGATCTTGGATATATATTTGTGGTCAGGATTTAATAATTCACATATTTTGTTTACTTTGCATTGTGGTTTCTTGTTTAGTTTTTATTCTTAAGTGATATGGAATATAGAGTTTCCATTCCGCAATAGCATTGTGAGGTTAGGTTTGAGGTCAAGTATTATTTAGAAAGGATTTCATTGGCTTTTTCCATAAGCTACACCCATATTGAAGAAGCAATTCGTACTCTAATTGGAAATTATTGGCTTGAAACTAATCCTTCTACCTTACTTACAAAAGTTGTTTCCCATTTTCGTATTGTAGTTATGGATTTATTACTTGATATTTCTCTGGTTCAGTTTATTTCTTTGAAATATGTTAATTCTGCTCTATATGATGATGATGTTCTTGAGTATTTGTTACAATCTCATAAGTTGGAAGGTGTTTTTTTCCTCATTGGTGGTCTTGTGTATTTTCGTCACTTCATGGCTAATACTTGTCTTCATTTAAGCTTCTTGTTGTTAGGTTTGGTGTGCAGGATGACTCACTTCAAGATGTTGTTAAATATTTTGGTGATTTGCTCAATTTTGTTGCTCCTCCCTGGTGTCTTCTACCCTCGATTTTTTTTTAGGGCTTTATGCTTTGTTGTGTCATCCTTTGGAGTATGATGATGTGTGACCTGATGGTTATCCCTCTATTGCAAGCCTCTTCTCCTACTGTTGATCATATTATGGAATCTTTCTTTGATGCTAGTGATGGTATTCAACATGTTCCTATTTCAACCTTGGGAGATGAACTCTCTTGTATGGAGATGGACTTGAATTTTGTTGATTCGAATGATTGGTTAAGCTCTTTGGATCCAATGGATGGTTTTTTAGTTCTCTCTTCCTCTTTGGAATCAAGAGCAGGCGTCTGACTAAGATTTTACATACATTTTTGTTTGTATTTCAGCCTGCATCTTGGCATGTGGCTATATTTTGGTTGTATATGTGCATCACGTTGGCTTGTCCAACATGGGGGTTGGTGGGTGGTCTACAATTTTGTAAACTTGGGTCCTGTTTAGCTATTTTGGTTGGGTTTCATGCACAAATTTAACATCTTGTTCTTCCTATCAAGATGGATCTATTATGTAATTTCCTTATTATTAATAATAATAAATTTAGTGGCTTCAGTCACTTTTATCAAAAAAAATAAAAACATTATTTCCTTAATTCACCTAGCGACTAATATAATTTAGAAAGATAGTTTAATTACCTTGTTTTTTAGAAAAAAAAAGAAAGATAAACACCTATATTGATCTAAGATATAAGTTAACTAATTCAACAATAACATTGGAATTATTCTCAAGAAAATACTTGCAAATGAATTTTTTTAATCCTCCTCTCATTAGATTCACTACAATATGTTATAAAGTTATATACATGAGACCAGGAATGTATACATAAATTACACTAACTTTACAACTAAGAAAATTTATCAATCTGTTAAATTTTCTATTCCTCAAGGAGTTTTATCTTCCTAGCTAAATAGGTAATGCATAATTATAAATATGACTATTGTTCACAACTTTATAATTTCCATGATCTCCACCTAATCTCTTCACATAATGGAGGTCTTGAAACTCTTAGATCTGCAAGATTTTGTAACTTGAACAACCATTTTCAAAGAAGAATCACAATCTAATGGAAGAGCACAAGCTATCCACCCATCCAAACATGACATCATCAAGCCCTTTCAAAGACTCTATCCATCCCCTGAAAAGGGAGACACAACCAAAGCCCATTACTCCACAAGAGTATCATACATCAAAATTCCCAAGGAAATAACATCACATATTTGAAAACTCACAAATTATGACAACCATACAATATGCCTATTGTCAAAGAATCAACTCCGCCCAACAAGAAATAAAGAAACCAAAGCATCCAATAACTTTCACAAGAATAATCCGCACTCATTTGAAACAAAAATATTCCCAGTCAAGATTACTCATAGCATTTAAAAGAAACTAATAGAAAAAAGATAACTAACCTTCACACCATGAAAGCTTCCTTCTCCATGCTGAAATTCCCTCTAACACCAAAGACATAGATCTCCAAAAAATATGTGAAAACCCCAGAATCATCCATCAAAAAGCCCTCCCCCCAAAAAAAAGAAAAAGAAAAAAAAGAAAAAACAACAACAACAACAACAAGAATCATTGTTTTCATTCTTACACCAGAAGATAAAATAGAAATTCTACCCTTGGTATTTATTTAATGTGAAGGAAAAAAAATTTCACCTTCACCTTCACTATTAGAAGGAAATCATATCTTCTTTCTAAAAAGTCATGAATTTGGGCTCAATTCTTCCTCCCAAAATTCCATGTGTCCACCCAAATGGGTGAATCTCAAGAGAGGGTTGGCTAACCAACTCAACCTTATCCTCAACCACCTTAACAAGATGAGATGGGTGGAATGGGATGATGACACCTCACCCATTCTATCTCTTCAAAATCAATTTTTGTCACTCACCTAAAGGGCCACTTAAAAGGGTCTAAAACTAAATCATGCAAGAAAATAAGAGTTCCAAAATGTGCCCAACCCTTAGATGTACACTTAGGGTCCTCAAAACACAAAAATAAAACTAAAATAGGAACTTTAAAGCATTCAAAAACCCAACTAAAAATAAGAAACTATGATAACAAAATTACAATTTTTTTCCTTCCCAAACACAAGAGTTAAAATTTCAAGAGCAATAAAGATTTTTACTTTCTAGACACCGATTATCAAATAGGTGAAACACAACACTTTAATATCCAAATCACAACTTAGTATTTCAACCAATGAAATACTCATAGGGTTTTGGTGAATCTCCCTTCTCTCCCATTTTCATGAGCCTTGAAAATTAATTACCATATTTATACTTCTAATCAACTTACACTTTTAGTCCACTATAATAATCACTTATCCATTATCTCTACCAAGAATATTATATCACGAGTAATCAACAAGTACCCAACAATTATAGAATCTCAATACATCAACATATGAAATAGTTATTGGAATTACTAATTAATATGTGTGTAACTTACCACTGATCCTTACCTGAACTAACTCCACTCATACATGTGTATGGTTGATTAGAAATTTCATTTGAATTGTTGAAAATTTACCTCGAACTCTTACTCCACTCCATTGTTTCCTTACCACAATCAATTCAATGCATTAGCAGAATTCATAATCAATTACCTAGTCAATAATAAATCCACTCTATTTTTTATTCATTTAACTTGTCATACATAATCATTTGTTATTAATTCTCAATCAACAATTATTATGTCATATCCTTAAAACCAAGTTAAATTCAAGATCATAAAATGAACCACATACTAATATCTAGCTTAGGACCCAAATAACATCCAATAAGTCCAAACTTAACTATTTGTATTTATCACTCCATTAATTCTAAAGAAAATAATTTAATTGCATTATTAATACAATGTACATGTCCACTCCTAACAATATATCCTAAAGTTCTCTAATATATGATAAAAAGGAAAAGAAAGGATAAACAAGGCAAAGCCATACATTTTAATACTAAACAAGACTCCTTAAGGAGTCATAATAATTAGACATAGGGGTAGGCCATACATTTTTCTTTTTCGTTTCACCGAGATTAATCATGTTCAGATCATATTTCAAAAATACCCCTGGTATGTTCAATAGTCATTACTATTGATATTTAGATTGGAGGGATTTTCCACTCTTAGCGAGTCCTCTATCTAAATTTACCCAATACTTGGTTCCAATTTCCAGTCAATGAAACACAAGATAAAGGATTGTCCCTTGCCTGATCTGAAAGCTCCGTCTTCACCTAAGGTTTCAGATCTTTCATGAACCTCTCCTAAGGTGACTAAGAATGAAGAAAAATGGATGACTATGATGCATAAAGGCAAGGCCTCCTAGTTGAATATCATGGTGCATAAGGTTCCCAAACCCTCAACTTTTGTCATGCCACCCCTAGTTTCAAACCCTTCTAAGAGGTGAAAGATAGTATTATTTCTTCTAGGGTTGATGCCTTTGTTCATCAACCTTTGGTGTAAATTCCTTAACTTGCTTATGTTCTTTTATCCCTAGTCAACAAAATCTGCTGCTCTCATAGCCCTTTTGGGCATGTTGAGGAAGGAAAAATTATTCCAAAGTATTGGTGAAGTGGGTTGCCTAGTTTTTAGTCTATAGCCTCCTTCTTGCATAACCAGTTATCCTTGCTTGAGGATGATGATAGAATGCGAGAAGGTGACTTATGAATTTCATTTTGTGTAATGTTTGAGGTCTTCCTAACCTCACTAGAAAATATTTTGAATAGGATACTCAACAAAATTATCCTAGTGTCAATGTTTTGTGTCTTCATGAAGTTAAAATTGCTTCGTTCATGCTTTATGTAGCATGGTGTGTCATATAGTCGGACAGCCTTGTTTTTACCTCATATCATGAGGTTGGTTAAGGGGGTGTGGTGACCTTTTTTTCTCCTTGTTAGCATTCATATTTTGTTGATTATGGGTTTGATCATACTCACCATTTGGTGTGGATCCTTGTGTTGATTGAAAATCATTATTTTGGGATTATTAATGTTTATGCTCCCAATAATGTCATTGAAAGATCTACCCTCTAATGATGGATTGTAGATTCAATGCCTCATGCCACTTGGGTCTTGTGCAAGGATTTAAATATGGTTGATTTGGTGGTTGATAAAGAAGGTTTAGTGCCTTTATTTTGGACAACTGGCGAGCAGGAAGCATAGTTTTACTTGTGCAATAAATTGAGGCTTTTTTATTCCAACTCAGATCACCACCATCCACATGTTGTCTGACATATGTGGAGTAATTATTGGGTAGGAAATGATAGAGTCCTTAAATATAAAGATCATGCTATGATTACAACCTAGTCTTTTTATTTGTTTCATTTCTTGTCAATAACTACTAGTGGTCCCTCTCCCTAAAGTTACTCTTTCTGATCACTTTCCCATCAAGTTTGGCACTGAGTGGAAGGAGGGCCCAACATGGCCTTCTAAGACCCAGTTTTATTTGAACATGTTAGTATTGCATCACCAACCCATGTTAACTCACATCCAATAGGTTTAGAATCTTGAATGTCATCCAAATCATCAATCTGGTTTGGATTGCATGGTGGAACAGGGCTATCCAACACACAACTTATTTTCTTCATATCTATGGCTGGAAACTTTCTCAATTCCATAGGCAATCTTATGAGGCCACCACTCTAAACCTTTGATGGGCTACAAAATCTCTTGTTGTTGACCTTTTCTCTGTGCCTTTGTAGGTTTGGGTGGCTTAGTTGTGTCATCATAAAAAATTGTTGATACCCACTCTTCTCATGGTACTCAAATTAAGGCAAGCCTCCACTAGTTAAAGGTGGGTGAATGTGCTTCCAAAGAGTTTTTTTTGTCTCCTCGAGCATGACATTCTTCGCTAGGCATAAAAATTATTAAGGAAGGTCACACGATACTCTTTGAGTTATCGTATATTCTCCAAGCATTTGATTGCTACTCTAAGAAAGTTTTCACAGCTCAAGATGCCTCTTTTGAGCAAGATCATACCCTTCAGTACTGTCTATGTGTGGTGCCTAAATGGCTATTAGAGGATCAGTGCGATTTTTGTGAGAAATTACTTTCTTTAGAGAATTTGAAGGAAGTTGTCAACTCAATGGAAGATGACAAAGACCCAAGCTATGATAGTTTCTTATGTGAATTTTATAAATCCCTTTGTCCTTGCATGGACTCAAAGCTACATAAAGTCTATCTTGAAGGATTTCCTAATCAATCATTAGGACAACTAATTTATTAAGGAAATATCAAATTTATTCCCAAACTTGGATATTTGGAGGATATTTGTAACTAGCAATCTATCACACTATTGAATGTTTCTTACAAGATCATTGCTAAGGCTTGGCCTTAAAAATAAATCATTTACTCCTTTGGATTGCTCGTCCTTAGAAAATTGGGCTCATCAAATCTAGATTCATTTTGGAGAATATCATTGCAGTTTGGGAGGGGATGTAATAGGCATGTTGTTCCCGATGTGTCACCCTCTTCTTAAAAATTGACTTTTCCAAGGCTTAGGATCACATTGAGTAGCCTTTTATCTTGGTCATTTTTGGTGCCCTGAGGTTTGGCCCTCACTTCATTCAATTTGTTAAAATTCTCTTTGGAGATGCCTCTGCTTGTATTACAATAAATGGTCAACAATCCCTTGTTTTTGGCCTATTTTTCTCCATTCATCAAGGGTTCCCTCTTGCACCCTCCTTATATATTCATACTATTGAAGGATTTGGCTATCTGTTGGTAGACTCTATTTTTGCTAGGTGGGTTCATGGCATCACCTTTCCTCAATCATCTCATTAGTTGGTTAATGGGTACTTTGTGGATGATTATTTTCTTATGCTCCTTGAAGAGGAGCAAAATATCAAGGAGACCCTTTAGTGTTTGGATGCTTTCTTCTCGCCTTCACACTTTTCCATCCAATAGCATAGGACTCAATGTTATCGACAATCCTTCCTTCATATGCCCTGTTAGCTTCTAGGTTTCGGATGGAAGTGGCTTGGGAATGGGGAATTTTTTTTCTTTTTAGTAATTTCCTTTTACTTTTAGGCTTTGCCTATTGATTTGTGGATGTTTTTCTTGCTAGAATTAAGAATCTCCTATACTATATTACCAAGCCTCTCTCTTTTGTTGGTAAATTTATGGTTTGTTCCAAGATTTTAGCTATCATTTATGTGTTTTACTCTTGTTCTTGGACCCCTTCTAATGCTTCTTATCTCCACCTTAAAAAAAGATCCTTTGTGACTTCCTTTGGGCTTCCTCTAAGGATCACAAAGAATTTTAACATGTGGCTTGGGATTTTTGTTTCCTTCCATGGGAGTCTAGTGGGTTAGGTCTTCTCTCTACTTGGAGACAGGGTTAAGCCCTCTATGCTAAATGGATTGTTCATGCCATCTCTAGCAATGGATATTGGAAAATTTTACTCAAACATTGTATTTTGTCTGGTTTCCTAGTTTTTTGACCTACTTGGAAGGGGATTGGGCTCTACACCCTTCTTGTTATGCCATAGTTCATTCAAATAGAAGGTAAATTTGTGGCTAAGAGCACTTGGCACACCTGGGAGGCTGTTAAGACTTGTCTTTGGTGGGTCGGCTCTAGTTATCATGATGGGTTGTCTTTAAATCAACACAACCTCTAGTGGTGGCCTCTCATATAGGTTTAAGGGCTTCCTTTGGCTTATCTGTCATAGGTACATGCCTTAATATTTTATAAGAAAGTTATTCACACTCCCAAATACTTATTTTCTAGAGCCACTACAAATTTTCACACATGGGAGGACTTAAGGGTCTAGTTTCGCCTCACTCATATGGATCAATAAAATTTTGACATGTTGGTGTCATGTATGCCTTAGAACATGTTACACAAACTTGGAATCCACTCTATCAAACCTTGGTGGAAGGATTGGCTCTAGCATCCCAACACTAATTTCTACAACTACAAGCTACAATTAGGATATCATTGGTTTTTGCTACACCTTCCTATGGTGTCAGTTCTCAATTTTAGGTGGCATTTACAATCTCCCTTGTTTTTTTTGCAAACACGTTTCCACATTGTCCGGTCAACTATCACCGAACCCAAGTTGGATCATTTTCCATGGTGTATTATTTTCCAAGGCTTGTCAGTGGGCTCTCATCTCAAACACATGAAGGTTTTGGACCCTTGATGTCCTTTCTACAACCAACCAAAGACTTTCATGCTTTTTTTTGGTATTGTAATTTTTTGTCCTTTCTAGATTTGGATTCGTAATTTTTTTCCCTTTTTGATCATATCCTTTTTCCTAGCACATGGTTCTTTTGGAGAATTGGCCTTGTATTCCCTTAAACTATACCCAAATTTGACATGCTTTCAGGGTGGACATTCTTTTTTCTTTATGGAAAGATAGAAAGGCTATTTTTTTTGTTCACAACTCTATTGATACATCAGTTTTGTTATATGCTAAAGTTACTATTTTTAATAATGTGATGATGCAAATATAGGTCCAAGCCATTAAAGTAGCTCATATGCAAGAGCTTCTTACTAATTAAGGCAATGCTCCATGCACTATGGATTGCATGCCCCTAGATGACTCCACTTTGTGTGATCTCTCTCCCTCATGTGACCTCTAGCATTAATTCTTTTCTACCCAACGTTCCAACTCCCCCAAGTTCTAGGCCCCTTGTCATCACTCTGGTGGTAGGGGTGGTTCAGCTCGATATAAATCTACCTCTCTCACCCATAGAGATTTTGCTTTCACTTGGCCTTCAAGTGGTGTAGGGCCAACTTTTAGTGGTGGTAGTGGGTGGCCCTTGGCTAGTGATTCCAAATGGCTCCCTTGACTATATCTGGCTATTTTTCCTAACATGATAGAAGATAAAGAGGTAGGTGAGACTCATGAAGATTGATGTAGGATCATCCTCAGTTCATGGCAATCTTGCATCAACCAAAAAAGTATTTCCTTTATGTTTTGCATTTCATTCTGCATTTTCTCGCATTGGCTCACCAAACCTCGTGGAGTTGGATTTTGCTTGAGGAATTGATCATCTACCTTATTCCCAAATCATGGAGCATTTGGATCATTTTCTAGCAAGTTATCACTACCGATTTCCATGATAGTTTTCTAGTACCAGTTGCCTAGTTGTAACCTACCGGGATCTACCATATCTCTTCCGTAGATTGCGGATCCCTAAGCATTGATTTCATTGTTCCTTGGCGTGTCACTGACCTTACCTTTGATCTACATTTCATCCTTTGGATTTTTTGGAGGAATTCCTTTGGAAAAGGTCGACCCTATTGTTCTTACACCTTAGGTCTTGTTCTTCAGCATTTGATCCCTTTTGGGTTGACCGGATCCCTTTGGATCGTATAAATCATTGTAATTGAGCATTAAAATATAAGAGAAGTATAGATAAGCTAAGAGATAGGAAATAGAAGATAGATCTAAAGATTTGAGGCACCGGTTGTGACTTGTTTTGTAATTAAGAATGTTTTAGCAGACCAATGAGTCAATTTCTGTAACTCGATTGTTACCGGTTGATTGCAAACAATTTTTATGATATAATTTATTTAGTTCTACATTGCCTCCATCATATCCTTGTGTTTATGTTGTGTTTTCTCTTGCTAACCGGCCTAGATAGATATCTTTGAGGTCTCTCCTAACAAGTGACTACACCAAGTGGTATCAGAGCGATCTTTCATTCTGGAGATTGCATTGTCCTGAGAAATTTTGTTGTAGGGTGGTAGACTATGGATCCGACCTACAGCTGCAGAGGTCTGGCATGAAGAGGAAATAGGAATGGTGGAGTGTGTGGGAATGCAGACCCTACTTTGATGGAAATGTTGCAAGGAATTGTAGCCCAGTTGGAATCCATTGAGATAGCCCAGAGATGAGGCTGACATATTGAAGATGTAAGTGAAGATGAAGGAGAAGAAGCCTCGATAGAAAAAAGTAAACCCACCGACAATTGATCCAAATGAAGAGAGGTTTTTGAGGGTTTTGAGTAGGGAAAATACTAAACCTCATTTTACCCATTTGGAATTTAATGAAAAGTTGGATTCGGATGAATTGATGGATTGGATCTCAGAGATGGAGAAATATTTTGATTTTGAAAACACTGCAGAAGAAAGCAAGGTGAAATATGCATGTACCCAGTTGAAGGGTGATGCATCTCTTTGGTAGGAGAATTTGCAGGTTGATAGACAAAGAAGAGGTAAAGAGAAGATCAAAACATGGGATTAAATGGTTTCTAAGTTGAAATCAAAATTTATGCTAGCTGATTATCATGTGAATCTGTTCCGGAAGTTGCAGAATTTGAGACAAAAGAAATCTAGTGTGAAGGAGTACACCGAAGCATTTTACAAGTTGAATATCAGATCCAGATATGTCAATGATGAATTTGAACAAGTTTCAAGATATTTGAATGGATTATGCATGTATATACAAGATTAACTCAGTTTGATCAAATTAGAGAGTGTCAAAGAAGCTTACTAGTATGCCCTGAAATCAGAAGAGAAGTTGAACAAAAGACATGAGCAGAGGTAGAGAGGCAAAGGTGGAAGGTTTTCCGAAGGAAGAATTAAAAGAGGAAGAGGATATACCGGAGGTAGAGGAACCTGTACGGATTAGAACAAGGACAAGGAAGTGAGCAAAGAAGGTAATTTATACCAAAAAGATGATAGAAATTTATACCGAAGGAGAGAACTAGATGGCTATTGGAATGAGAATTTTGGAAGAGATGACAAAAGACAAGATAAGAGAGTGTTTAGAGTAACTTGCTATAAGTGTGGAGGAACAAGACATCATTCTTTTGAGTGTAAGCAGATAGAGAATACCAAAAGAACAACAGTGGTGGAAGAAAACCCCACCAGATTAGCTAATAAATTAGAAGATGGAGAACTTTTGATGATGAGGAGAGCTTTGTGTCATATCGAGAGAGATGAAGAGCCCTTGCAGAGGAAGAATTTGTTCAAGACCAGATGTAAGGTATCTGGTAGTGTTGTAAAGTTGTCATTGATAGTGGTAGTTTAGATAATCTTGTTTCAGAAGAGATGGTGAACAAGTTGAATTTGGAAAGATTGAAACACCCTAAGCCTTATCAGATAGCATGGATTCAGGATGATCATAAGTTGTTAGTAAGTGAGCAATGTTTGGTGAATTTTATAATTGGGAATTATCATGATGAATTCTTGTGTGATATTATGCCTATGGATATTTGCCACCTTTTGTTGGGTAGACCTTGGTAGTTTGATAGACAAATAATACATGATGGGAGGAAACATAAATACACTATTGTGGCCAATGGGATGAAGAAAACATTGTTGCCCTTGGAGGAACCTTTGAAGAGTGAAGCCTGTATGAATACTAGAATCTGTTTGGTGGATGGAATAAGACATGAGAATGTGTGTTTTGCCTTAGTTCCTAAGAAGACTGAGAACCCAAAGCATAAAGAAGAACGATCGAAAGAGATAAAAGATTTGCTGATAGAGTAGGAAGACATCATTTTGAATAATGTGCCTGATGGATTACCACCTGTGAGAAGTATCAGTCATTGCATGGACCTAGTTCCCAGAGCTAGTTTGCCAAACAAAGTTGCACACCGGATGACATCAGTAGAGAATGAAGAGTTGTATAGACAAGTGCAGGAGTTGTTGAAGAAAGGTTTGATCAGAGAAAGTCTAAGTCCTTGTGTAGTACCAGAAGTATTAGCACCTAAGAAGAATGGAGAATGGATAATGTGTACTGATTCTAGAGAAATAAACAAGATCACAATGAAATAACAATTTCCTTTGCCTAGGATGGATGACATAATGGACTGCTTGAGTGGAGCCAAATACTTTACAAATATAAACTTGAAGAGTGGA
Organism: Cryptomeria japonica; assembly: GCF_030272615.1. Lineage (NCBI taxonomy): Eukaryota > Viridiplantae > Streptophyta > Pinopsida > Cupressales > Cupressaceae > Cryptomeria > Cryptomeria japonica. Next base: position 367,659,776 of record NC_081409.1, read on the forward strand.
TATCATCAAATCAAGATCAGAGAAGGAGATGAGTGGAAGACAACATTCAAGAAAAATGGAGGACTGTTACATGAGTGGTTGGTGATGCCTTTTGGGTTAACTAATGCACTGAGTACTTTCATGAGGCTGATGAATGAGGTATTGAAAAAATTATTGGGTAAGTTTGTTATTGTATATTTGGATGACATTTTAATTTTCAGTAAGACAAAAGAGGAGCATCGGTTGCATTGGAGACAATTTTTGTAGAGGTTGAGAGAAGAAAAGTTGTTGATAAATCTTACGAAGTGTACTTTCATGAAGGATGAGTTAGTCTATTTGGGATTTGTGATATCTGCGGATGGTTTGAAGATGGACCCTGAGAAATTAAAAGCAATTATTGAATGGCCTACACCGGAAAGCATTGGAGAGGTAAGATCATTTCATGGATTGGCTAGTTTCTATTGAAAGTTCATTAGAAATTTCAGTTCAATTTGTAACCCTATGAATGAGACAATGAGGGGAGATAGGAAGGAGTTCAAGTGGACCACCAGAGCAAACAAAAGTTTTGAATTGTTGAAGCGGAAAGTGACTGAGTAGCTTGTGTTAGCTTTACCGAATTTCAATAAATTATTTCAAGTGCATTGTTATGCAAGTGGAATAGTAATAGGAGCAGTCTTGAGTTAGGAAGTGAGAGCATTAGCTTATTTTAGCAATAAATTGAATGACGCCCAAAGGAGATATTCAATGTATGATCAAGAATTTTATGCTATAGTTCAATCCTTGAAGAAGTGGAGACATTACCTATTGCTTAAGGAGTTTCCATTGTATACATATCATCAACCTTTACAGTATTTGAATAGTCAGAGTAAGTCAAATTAGAGACATATGACATGGGTAGAATTTTTGCAGAGTTACACCTTTGTGTTGAAGCATAGAAGTGGGAAATCTAACAAAGTTGTTGATGCATTGAGTAGGAGAAGGAATTTGTTGACAGAGATAAGAGTGATGGTATTAGGATTTGAGGAGTTGAAGACCTTGTATGATGATGACCCAGATTTTGCAAAACCTTTTAGAGAATGTAGAGAACCGGTTACGATAGAGAGAAGCAAGTGGCTGGATTACTTCATTCAAGATGTGATGGTATTCAAGGGAGTTCAATTGTGCATACCTAAGAGTTCTATGAGGGATAATATGATAAAGTAGAAACATAGTGGAGGATTAGCTGGACACTTTGGTGTTGATAAAATAGTAGTAGTGGTGAGTAAGCATTACTTTTGGCTCCAGATTCGTGAGGATGTTAGGAAATATCTGCAAAGTTGTAGAGTTTGTCAAGTAGCAAAGGGTAGTAGTCAAAATGTGGGATTGTGTAAACCTTTAATAGTACTGGAGAGACCTTGGGAAGATATAAGCATGTATTTCATACTAGGATTGCCTAAAACACAAAGAACAAATGATTCTATATTTGTGGTAGTGGATAGATTCTCGAAGATGGCTCATTTCATACCTTGTAAGAAAACATCAGATGTAGTACATATAGAAGACCTATTTTTGAAGGAAGTGGTGAGATTGCATGGATTACCTAAGAGCATAGTTTTAGACAGAGACACTAAGTTTGTTGGTTATTTTTGGAGAACACTTTGGAAGAAGATGAAGATAGATTTGAATTTTAGTTCTACTTTTCACCCACGGACTAATGGACAGATAGAAGTAGTTAATCAGAGCTTGGGAAATTTGTTAAGATGTTTAGTTGGAGACAAAACTGAAAGTTGGGATTTGATTTTTGCACAAGCAGAGTTTTCCTATAATAATTCAGTAAACAGGAGTATCGAAAGGACACCTTTTGAGATTGTTATCATACAACACCCTAGAGGTATATCAGAATTAAGAGATATTAGCAGTGAAGAACGAAGAAGTGCAGAAGCATAAGAATTTGCATATCACATGAAGGACTTACATATTCAAGTTAAGCAACATTTTGAGGACATGAACATAAAGTATAAGGAGAAAGAAGATGAGAAGAGGAGACATAAGGAATTTGAAGCTAGCGAAGAAGTGATGGTGTATTTGAGAAAAGAAAGATTCCTGGTTGGAACTTATAACAAGTTGTAGATGAGCAAGTTTGGACCTTGCAATATTTTGAGAAAGTTCAGTTCTAGAAATGCATATGAAGTGGAGTTACTGGATAGTCTAATTATTTCACCTTTATTTAACATTGCAGACATTCTTTAGTATCATGCACGAGAATTCAGTGAGGACAGTACTATAGACTTGGAGAAACAGTTTCCCTGGAAGGAACCAGATCATATTGAAAACATTTTGGATAGTAGGATTGGGTGTAGTACCCAGAGTAGTCAGTATAAGGAGTATCTTGTGAAGTGGAAGGACATACTAGTTGAAGATTCATCTTGGATTTCTTGGGTAGAGGTAGACCATCTTGGTTTTCCTCTGACCCTAGCAAAGTGAGAGACTCACTTTTTCAACAACCCTGATGTCTGATGTAGGAGCATCCCTGGTTCATGGCAATCTTGCATCAACCAAAAAAACATTTCCTTCCTATTTTACATTTCATTCTGCATTTTCTGGCATTGGCTCATCGAATCTCGTGGAGTTGGATTTTTCTTGACAACTTGATCATCTACCTTATTCCCAAACTGTGGAGCATTTGGATCATTTTCCAGCAAGTTATCATTACCAGTTTCCTATTTGTAACCTACCAGGATCTACCAAATCCCTTCCATAGCTTGCGGATCCTTGAGCATTAATTCATATGTTCCTTGGCATGTGGCCGACCTTCCCTTTGATCTGTTAGATAGTTCAAAAAACCGGAGGAAAACTGAGAGGGGTAGGTAAATCAGTTGTCATCAAATTACCAGAACATTAAGAAATTAAAAATTTATTACTAGAACACATAAGATCAGTATTGGAATAACATATATACCAATTGAGCACAACCAACAATTAGAGAATAGATACCAACCACATGACACAAATATTTATACATGGAAAACTCGGTAAAGGGAAAAACCACGGTGGGAAGCCTACCCATAGTCAAATAATACTTCTGCGATAAGTATGTGATTACAAATTGAGGGGTCTGCACTTGCAAGAAGGCCAATAGCCTAGAGCACACTGCTCATTACAAAAGGAGTCTCGCTGACTACATAAGAAATCCAGACTACAATCCAGAAGGAAGAATGAACTGCAATAATAGCATCTCCTATCCCTGAATACAATTTCGGTTAAGCTCAATACCAGAGGACTTAAACCTCTTGCATAAACCCAACTTGATCACCTATGATCGACCAGATCCTCTACATGGATTATTATTACATTATCCGCTTGCATACCATACATCATGATCTACAATGAGATCTTACATCATATATATACAAACCCTCGACCTTAAACAATTAGGTCGGCCACTAGACAATAAAATCTATTTCATAATTATAAAACATGTCGGCCTGAGACCAAACAAATATTATCCAACCCATAGATCATCCCGGAAATACATTAAGAAGTCCCAACAACACGTGACATTAAGGCGGTCTAAAACTTAGATAGTACCGAACCCAATTTAGGTCCACACACGCTAAAGCAATTATCCCAATCAGTCAAGGCCAAAACACGATCACCATCAGCATCCTGAATACTTACTAGAAACTGCACCAACACCACTTATGCATAAGATCAAAATATCTTCAACAAAGCTCTACCGGTGAAACCCTCGCCAGATCAATAAACTAGGCTTGCCAGCATATAAGATAGCATCCCATCACCAAATCAATACCAACTGACTGAACATATATCTGAGTAGCATGAATAACAGATCTTAGCCAATTCCATAAGCCAAAATATACCAGAGTATACCGGATCAACATGAACTTACCAACTAGAAACCAAACATCCTACCAGGAAAAACCAGAAACCAAACATCCTACCGGGAAAAACCAAAAACCAAACATCCTACCGGGACCAACCAAATATTGTTAAATAGCCAAAGCAACTAGTGTTGACATCAATGACAAAACATCAATGCAACACATAATCAATTCCTCCAAATTTCCAACAATCTCCCCCTTTGGCATTGATAGCAACACTAGATGTGAATAACATTGAAGTGCCAAGAAATGCCAAACAAATCTCCCACACAAGAATATAGAAATGAATTTTTGATCCATACTCTCCCTATAGATGATATCATAGTTAAGTTCTGCAAATTTCTCCCACTAATGTATATAACTCCTTAAGTTTTTCACATGAATATCTCTCCCCCTTTGACATCAATGTCAAAGATCTGACATAAATATCAAAGAAAAATCATAAACCACTGAATCACAAGACTAACTACTCCCCCTGAGTAGTAGCATCACCACATCAATCCAGAATGAATAATCTCTGATAATGCATACCAAGATGATGCCAAATAGCATCAATTAGTTTTTTGTTGGATGGGCAGAAACCACTAGTCTATCTCTGAGGTATTCATATGATTCTTTAGGCAAAGGTTTAGTGAAGATGTCTGCAATCTACTCTTTAGTGTTCACATAAACCAATCTAACTTCATTTTCTTCCACCTTTTCCTTCAAAAAGTTATACTTGATAGATATGTGCTTTGTCTTAGAGTGAAATACCAGATTCTTTGATATGTCTATACCAGCAGAATTATCACAGTCAATAACTACCGGTCCATTGCAATGCACTTTTATGTCCTTTAATATTTGCTTCATCCATAGAACTTGTGTACAGTTAGTAGCAGCAGCAACATACTCAGCTTAAGCAGTAGATAAAGAGGTACATGATTGTTTCTTACTGATCCATGAAATTAGTTTCTTTCCAAGAAAGAAAGCTCCATTGGAAGTACTTTTCTGGTCATCAACATCACCTACCCAATCTGCATCTTTATATGCACATAAAGTAAAGTCATCATCTTTAGGATACCACAAACCATATTCAGATGTTCCTTGTAAGTATCTAAAAATCCTTTTCATTGCACTCTCATGATTTTCTCTAGGATCACTTTGATACCTTGATGCAATGCAAATTTCATTCATTATATCTGGTCTAGTCTGATTCAAATATAGCAGACCTCCAATGATAGACTTGTATCTTGTAGGATTTACCAATGCAGATTCATCTTTCTTTGTCAATTTCTCACTTGTAACCATAGGAGTACTAGCCGGTTTAGTATTTTCCATACCAAATGTCTCCAACATCTCTCTAGCATACTTAGTTTGATAGATGAAAATACCTTTATTAGTCTGAATAATCTACAAACCTAAGAAAAAATTCATTTCCCCAATCATAGACATCTCAAATTCATTCTCCATATTGTTAGAAAATTCCATGCACAACTTATCTTCACCTCCAAAAATGATGTCATCAACAAAGACCTCAATAATTGGTATAAAATCATCAGTGACTTTATAATATAGATTACTGTCAGCATTACCTTTAGTGAAACCAAGTTTTAAAAGATATTTTTCCAACCTTGCATACCAGGCTCTAGGTGCTTGTTTCAATCCATATAAGGATTTATTTAACCTACAAACCATGTTTTTATCATCTGAAAGTGAAAATCCATCAGGTTGCTCAATATAAACTTCCTCATCAAGATCCCCATTCAGAAAAGCACACTTAACATCCATCTAATAAACCTTATAGTTTTTATGTGCAACATAGGCAAGAAATAATCTTGCAGCTTCAATCCTAGCTAAAGGTGCAAAATTTTCACCATAATCAATTCCTTCCTTCAGAGAATATCCTTTACAAACCAATCTAGCTTTATTCCTCACAACTTGTCCATCTTCATTTAGTTTATTCCTAAAAACCCATTTAGTTCCAATAACATTCTTATATTTAGGCCAGTGAACTAAAAGCCACATGTTATTCTTTTCTATCTAATCTAATTCTTCTTCCATAGTTTTCATCCAACATTCATATTTACATTCTTCAGTTACTGATACAGGTTCAATTTGAGAAATTAAACATACCTCATCAGTTGTCAATCTTCTTCTTGTCATCGCTCCTTTGTTCTTATCCCCAATGATCTGATCTTCTAAATGATTCAACCTTACATACCTAGGAGTCTTCTGACTCTCTGATGAATACTAAGAGGGGGGGGTGAATTAGTATGCCAAAAATCTTTGCACTAAAACACTTACACAGTCTAGAGATAAACCGGTAAAGCAGTCTGACAATCAAACCGGTTATCACACATACAAACCAAAATGTGAATGAACCATTCACCCACAAAAGCAATGCAACCATAACACAAGATATTTGACGTGGAAACCCAACTGGGAAAAACCACAGTGAGATGGAACTCACAAGTCACTATCTACAGAATAGAAACCAGACCGGTTAAGGTCAGACCGGTTAAGGTCTTATAATGTTCTTCACCAGAACAGATCCTGTTAGGAATCTCAATCTCCGTTAGGAGATAAGTCCGATTAAAGACTACCTTGTTAGAGGATTTTAGATTCACATGTGTGAACCACCTTGTTAGAGGATTTTACAAAGGCTTTGAGGCCTACCCGGTTAAGGGCTACAAACTTGTCAAAGATGTGAGTAATCAACAAGTGTTTGATCTATCTACTAGCACAAATTGCTTGGTTAGATCCAGTAATGCTCACAGCTAATGCATTCCAGCATTACTTCAGTCTTCTCTATCTCACTCTCAGTTACAACTCGATCTTCTATCATAAGATCACTCTGCACTTTCACCTTAAACCCTAGCTCAACATAAAACCTATTCGCAGCTCCTTCAACCTCTTTAAAACCCTAGACATGATGTCCTTTTAAAGGAATCTGATTTCATGTTGGTCCAATAGGATTACATTACAATTTCCTAGGTTCAGTGAATTTAGACATACTCAGTAACACGACACAAGAATCACCGTCAATGTGTCGGCACCATCAAACAATCGGTGGATTGGTAACTCATCACAAAATGCTGGTTGGTAACTCATCACAGAGTGTTACCGGTTCATACAAAATGCTGGTTGCCGGTTTGACAAAAATGAAGACTGGTAAGAATGTGTTGTGCTGCTTTGCTTCCTCATACCGCTTGTGATCTTTGAATCGCTTGGGGTCAACATGTTGCTTCAAACAGGGAAACACATTCTTCAAAATCACCACTAGTCAAAAGACTAGAGTACAACATACCAGTTGGAACAAATACCGGTTGAGCATGAGCTCATACATATAAAGGGGATCTCAATACAAGTGTGTGTCCATCAATGACAATCACAACATAAACATCAAAAATGCCAACAATCTCCCCCTTTGGCATTGATGGCAACACTTAGGAAAATAAAATTTTGACATCTAAGTGTTTTACAACAAATACTTGCCATTAACAAAATTGCTCCCCCTAAGCATATACACTATCCCTTAATCAACAGAGTGTATAGCAATTTTGCATTCAGAGCATAATCATCAGAGCATATATATATCACAGCATATATCAAAATGTCAAAAACAGATACTTCTCCCTCTGATATACTTCTCCCCCTGATATATCAAGATTTCAAAATTTAAGACCATCAAAATTTTAAACCATGTACTTCTCCCCCTTTGCCAACAATGACAAAGTACCACTGCAAAAACCTGTTTCCATATATATATAAAAGAGTTTATGACAATAATGAATAATATTTGTCAAAAACCGCTTTATAGTCCTGCAAAAATTGTTTCATGGAGAGAGACTAGGACTCAAGTAGGGAGGTCGCCACTTCCTTCTCTGTCTACATTTGTGATACCTGTTCCTCCATGGCATCTATTGTGCTTAGTTCTTAGATAAATGTTAGTGCTTCTAGGTTCAGATAGCATTTCTAAATAATTTGCAATCGTGGAAGTAATACCAGTTGAAGTTCCTGCAAATCCCTAGATCTTGTGCTGATCTCTTGCTCTATCTTGGCTGACTGGATCTAGAACCGGTGAACGGTTTGCCCATATGCCGCAAAGGAGTCGTAAGGAGTCTTGAATGTGCTTAGGTAGGACTGTAAGTCCAATTGAAGTTGTTGCTTCTTAGCTAGCACATAATCACAAAACAGATGAGGTTGATAGATTTTGCTAAGTAGCAAGTTTCCCTCATCCAAAGCACTCCTTATGTCCTTTTGATCCTTTGACAGTTCAGTCCTAAGCTCATTCAATTTCTTCACCAAAGCAACATTAAGAGCCTTTTGGTGCTCTTTCTTTACATTGGCCTCAACTACTTCTTCTAGGCTCTACACCTGATCATCCACTACAGTACATAGAAGTTTGAGTTGTGCAAGTGATGAATCAGTGTCAGGAAGATTAGTACCGGGGATTAAACCGGTGAGTGTGTCTACAGCTGCCTGAATGATGTCTTGTTCCTTTTTCCTACGAATGATCTCAAGGCACTCTTGAGAAACCTTGATGCTCTGCATAATTTCTGACTCACTTGCAGATTGGAGGTCGATAGGAATAGAGAGATCAACTGGTGAGGGTTGACTTTCGGTTGCCTTCAGAGTCTCCACCTGAGAGCATTTTGCTGCTTCACGTTCCTTGGTTTCTTCAGCTTTCTTCTTTTCCACTTCTCTTCTCTTCTTTTCTTCCTTGTCTTCTTCTACCTTTTTCTTCTCCTCTGCTCTCCTCTTCTGCTCTTCCTTTTCTTCTTCTTCCCTCTTTTGCTTCTCTTCCTCTTCCTTTTTCTTCTTTTCTTCCTCTTCCTTCTTCTTTTCTTCCTCTTCCTTCTTCCTCTTCTCCTCTTCTTTCTTCTTCTTTTCTTCTTCTTCCTTCTTCCTCTTTTCTTCCTTGTCCTCTTCTTCTTTCTTTTTCTTTTCATCTTCTTGCTTCTTTTCCTCTTCATCTTTTCTTTTCTCCTCTTCCTCTTTCTTTTTCTCTTCCTCCTTTCTCTGTTTCTCATCTTCATCCTTCTTCTTTTTCTCTTCTTCTTTGTCTTTTGCTGCTTGATGTGTGTCCATAGCTTGTTCACCACCCTGATCGGCCTGTTGCCCCTGTTCAGTTCCCTCAGATGGTATATCCTGAGTGATATCTTCTATATCCAGGGCATCGACATCTATGGTGTCGATTGGTTCCTCCACCATGTTTCCTTCTTCATCAAAAACTTCATCTGGTTTGGAAATAACCGGTTCCTTTTCCGCTTGGAGGTTGGCCATTCAAGCTTTGTGTGAACTGATAGCATGGGCCATGTGTTGATGTGTATCCTTTTCTACATCATCAAATCTCCCTTCCAACAACCAGAGTCTTCTTCTCCTTGTGAAGAAGAGACCTTTATTTTGATCTAATACATCAAATAATTTTGAATTTGAGAGTTCTGGGAAGTAATGTGCAAACACTTTCTCCCTAATCTCTTGTTCCTTTTCAATGGCAATGCACCATTTGTTATCCAATGCTTTATACAATGAATCCGGTGTCTAAGATTTAATCTCTGATGGTGACCGGTCATTTCTACATAAATAAAGAATAATCTCCTGTAGTACTTCATCTTTTTCTTCACTATTGAAATCATCATAATAATCAATTAAATCATGAAGTAACTTTCTCCTAATATTCTTTACTATTCTTTGACAATGTGTCAAAGGTTTGTAAGAAGAGATATCTATATTTACCTGTGCGGATGTTGCCGGTTCATTCTTCTTCACCTTCTTGGTCTGTCTAGCCTTCTTTGGCTGTTCATCAGACTCGGTTTCTTCGGAGTCTGGTTCATTTGCCTTAGTCTTCCTCTTTCTTTCGAAGACTTTTTCTGGTGTTACCTTTGATTTCTTCTTTGTCGGTGACCGCTTGGTCACTCTTGGAGTCTCAGTGGTAGTTGGTGCTGATGCCGCAGGCACTGCCTTAGCTTTCTTGGCCGCCGGTTCTTTTCCCTTCTTCACTGATGGTTCTTCAACCGGTGCGATCCTCTCCAAGTAGGTTCCGATTCGTTTTGCCTTTGGATCAAGAGGCGAGGCAATAAGGGTTGAATCATACCCTTCCAGCATGTCATACATGACTTCATAGCCCATAGGCTCCACTTCCTCCATTCTAGGCTCAACAGCCTCCATTAGACATTTGTCCACCTGAATAGTGAAACAGATGTCGTCTTCATACTTCTTCACTATGTCACCTAAGATTCGCATCCTCTAACTCATTTTTCTTCTGAACTCATCAAAGTATTTGTTCAAGATTTAGGGTAGCCAGTTCCAATGGCTTGCACACTTTCCTTTATCTGCTTGGTTACCGGTTGGTCAGGGGACCACTGGACATCTCCTACACCCGGAAAGTAGCCTTGTAAATAGAAAAACAATCCTACCAGTAGTTGTCCAAATTTAAATCTCAGTGAATTGTCCTTTTTGATTGCCTTGAGATTTGATAGGAGTTGCCTTTGCATACCAGTGCATAAGTCAAATGATTTATCCTCTATAATCATTCGGTAAGCGGCATTTACCGCTGCAGTAGATACAGAATTAATCCTGCTGGCTGAGAATGTCCTGTAACCTACCACCATGCAGGCGTATTTTACCAGTTCATCCTTGATAGAATTAACTGTCATACCTCGTGAATCACTTGTCGAACCGATGAGCTTGGTCATTTCCATTTTGCTTACCGTTCTCAGGGCTGGTACTTCCCCTGTGTTGCAGAAACCGATGACTCCATGAATTGCCTTAGGCGTGATATCATGTGTTCTTTCCAGGTACATCTTGTCACCATGGACTCTGCTCAGGATGATTCTGATGTGATCTTCTATAAAGTCTTCCAGAAAATACACCGCATTATGGAGTTTCTTCTTCTCTAAGATACTGAACTCCGGTTTGATCCTTTTGTCCTTACTGCAAAATAGACCTAATTGAGTATGAATGGCTAAGGACCCTAGGTCTTCTATCTTGTAATCAATATAGTCTGAAATTCCTTCTCCGACTATGACTCCAGCTAGGACTTGTGACAAAACATTATACTTGGACTTCCTCTAAGTGAGATTTTCTGACTCAATGGATGTGCTTGAACTGGTATGAGATGCGGAAGCCATTGAAGAGTATTTCAAGAATACAAAAAATACCTTTCACACACGAATTTAGGGCTTCCTGATTCTGCTTTGCTTCGCTCTCTGTCGGATGCCGAATCACCGCTTTGAGTTCTCCACTGCCGATTGCAAGTTGTATTTGAATCTCTTTCAAATCTCTCCAATTCCTCGAAATCTAAGCTCAAATTGCCTTCTCTTCGCTTTGCACTTGAAAACTTTTCTTGGCTCGAAAAACAAATAGTGAGAAATGATTTGAAAATTGCATTTATACATGTCTCTCACCTACCATCATTAATGCTCCTATATTAGGGCGTAAACCCTAATTTGCCTCTTTACCATTTATGGTCTTCTGCCAAGTGACAGGTGTAGCATACTAGTTAAGGTCTTTTACCGGTGTTAACCGGGGGTTCGAAAGCATTTTTCTATTTGCTCCCCCTAAGCCTTTGAGGCTTAGTTTGCTGGTTCAGATATTTCCACACTGGGTGCAGAAACCAGTTCCTCCTCCAATAATACTGGTTTCTTCTTCCATACTTTCTTCATGTCTTCTTGAACTTTTTCAACATCTATTTCTCCTTCCTGAGTGACTGGTATATCATCAGATATACTTTTTCTGCTTCTGCAAAATCTTGCAATGTGACCCGGTTTGTTGCAGTGATAGCAAACAAGTCCAGGTGCTCTCCAAGGTCCATTGTACATGTTTCCATTCTTCCTTCTGCATGTTGCAGCAGTGTGACCATGACCATGATAGATCATACAACTTTCTCTCCATCTAGTTACCGCTTGATGACCACCGCTTCTTGACTGATGATTGAAGACATTAAACCGGTTGTGGTTCCGGTTCATAAAAGATTTAGGACTAGTTTCTTTGGTCCTCTAAGGATATCTTCCGGTGTTATCCATTATAGACCTGCATTCAAATGCTCTATCCCCAAACTTGTTGCATGCATAACAATGACCATTGAACTTATTGGATCTAGGTATATTATTGATGAAATAAGGAAAATTATTGTAGGCTTTGCTCCTACACACATTGGTAGTGTGTCCTTCTTTAAGACAGTTAAAGCAAATAGGTTTGAATTTTTGCTTACCTTTTCCTTTGAGTGCCGGTTGCTTCTTTGATGCTTTAGTATTTGTCCTTGAGGATTCTCCTTCCTCATGTCCAGAAAAACCAAGACCATTGGTACTCTTTGCCGGTCTAGATGACTCAAGATTTTTCTCTAGCCTGACTGTACTTTTGCCAAATTTAGCTAGTATTTCCTTTGATTCAAAGAGTTCTTTGGAAATAGCAATGTTTGTCTCCATAAGACTTGCATTTTCTGAGATGGCAATGTTCAGTTCTCCTTGCATGTCTTCTTTCTCCATTCTTCTCTCATGAAGGTGAGCAGTTAGTGCACTAATCTCTTGTTTCAACTTGGAGATCTCATGATCTCTGTCTTTTACCAAATCTTTAGCCTTTCTTCAGTTCTCAAGCTCTTGGCTAAACTGAATAGTCAGTCCTTCCAACTCCTTTCTCAGATTGGAGTTTGAATCATTCAGCTTATTCACTTCAGCAATCATAGCTTCCATGTTAGCTTCATCTTCAGAACTACTTTCAGATAGTTCCATCAACCTCTCTGCATGTTCTCTTCTTTTTGCTTGAGATGCCTTGTATTTGACCATAAGATCCTCATAGGCTTGCTCAGACTTAGTGAGCCATTGAGTAAGTTCCCTCAATGTGTATTCTCCCATATCTCTTTCCAAGTGGTTAAACTTATAGAAAGGTTGGCTCTGATACCAATTGATGAATACTAAGAGGGGGGGGTGAATTAGTATGCCAAAAAACTTTGCACTAAAACACTTACACAATCTAGAGATAAACCGGTAAAGTAGTATGACAATCAAACCGGTTATCACACATACAAACCAAAATGCGAATAAACCATTCACCCACAAAAGCAATGCAACCATAACACAAGATATTTGATGTGGAAACCCAACTGGGAAAAACCACGGTGAGATGGAAATCACAAGTCACTATCTGCAGAATAGAAACTAGACCGGTTAAGATCTTACAATGTTCTTCACCAGAACAGATCCTGTTAGGAATCTTAATCTCTGTTAGGAGATAAGTCCAATTAAAGACTACCTTATTAGAGGAATTTAGATTCACATGTGTGAACCACCTTGTTAGAGGATTTTACAAAGGCTTTGAGGCCTACCCGGTTAAGGGCTACAAACTTGTCAAAGATGTGAGTAATCAACAAGTGTTTGATCTATCTACTAGCACAAACTGCTTGGTTAGATCTAGTAATGCTCACAGCTAATGAATTCTAGCATTACTTCAGTCTTCTTTATCTCACTCTCAGTTACAACTCGATCTTCTATCATAAGATCACTCTGCACTTTCACCTTAAACCCTAGCTCAACATAAAACCTATTCGCAGCTCCTTCAACCTCTTTAAAACCCTAGACATGATGTCCTTTTAAAGGAATTTGATTTCATATCGGTCCAATAGGATTACATTACAATTTCCTAGGTTCAGTGAATCTAGACATACTCAGTAACATGACACAAGAATCACCGTCAATGTGTCGGCACCGTCAAACAATCGGTGGATTGGTAACTCATCACAAAATGCCGGTTAATAACTCATCACAGAGTGTTACCGGTTCATACAAAATGCCGGTTGCCAGTTTGACATAAATGAAGATTGGTAAGAATGTGTTGTGCCACTTTGCTTACTCGTACCGCTTGTGATCTCCGAACCGCTTGGGGTCAACATGCCGCTTCAGACCGGGAAACACATTCTTCAAAATCACCACTAGTCAAAAGACTAGAGTACAACATACCGGTTGGAACCGGTTGAGCATGAGCTCATACATATAAAGGGGATCTCAATACAAGTGTGTGTCCATCAATGACAATTACAACATAAACATCAAAAATGCCAACACTCTCTGTTCCTCTTTCTTGATCCTCAGTTACTATTGAATTTTCTAATACTATCGGAGTAACTGGTTCAACATTTTGTTTCAGTAAAGGTGTTACCGGTTCGGTTATGATCATTTCCACTGTCAGTTCTTGCTCATAAATTTTGATTTGACTTATATTCTTCTCATCCACCTTGACATTAGTGCTCTCCACAATTCTCTGCGATCTTTTGTTATAATAACTATATGCTTTTCTTTTATTAGAGTAAACAAGAATAATTCCTTCATCACATCTAGGATCAAACTTGCCAATGAAATCATCTCTCTTGATATAACATTTACTACCAAAGATTCTGAAGTACTTAATTGTAGGTGTATTGCCAAATCATAACTCATAAGGTGTCTTATTGGTTTCTCCTTTGATATGAACTCTATTGAATGTATAAAATTTTGTGCTCACTGCTTCTCTCTAGTATACATGAGGTAGATTAGCTTCCATAATCATGGTTCTATCAGCATCCAAGATAGTTCTGATCTTTCTTTCCACAAATCCATTCTACTGAGGTGTCTGGGGAGCATAAAATTGTCTCCTTATGCCACGCTTCTCACTAAAGTTATTAAACTCACCGGATGTGAATTATCCACCATGATCTGACCTTAAGCACTTAATCTTGAATCTTGTCTCAGTTTCAATCTTAGCTTTAAAAATTTTAAACTTTTCAAAAGCCTCAGATTTTTCCCTTAGAAAATTAACCCATGTCATTCTATAATAGTCATCAATGATTAGAATAAAATATCTATCACCTTGAAAATTTTTGATTCTAGTAGGGCCACACAAATCAATATGAATAAGATCAAGAACAACATTAGATTTGTCTTGTATACTCTTAAAAGAGGTTCTGACCTATTTTCCCATTTGACATTCCTTACATACCGTATTATAGGGCTTTACAATCTTAGGTATATCTCTAACTGCCTTAGTTGAACTGATCTTTACCATGCAATCAAAATTCACATGACATAGCCTTTTATGCCAAAGCCAACTCTCATCAATTTGTGCAATCAAACATGTCTTCTCATTGGAATTCAAATGAAATATATTACCTTTTGTCTGAGTACCGGTTGCAATCTCCAATCCAGATCTATTAATGATCTTGCCTTTTCCATCCTTGAATTGTAATTGAAATCCCTTATCCACCAATTGTCCTACACTCAAAATATTATGCCTTAACCCTTCAACATAATAAACATTATCATTATTGGGCTTACCATCTAATGATATGGTTCCTCTTCTTTTGATCATGCATGCTTTGTCATCTCCAAATCTAACCAGACCGCCATCAATTTCTTGCAAAGATAGAAATTAGCTTTTATCTCCAGTCATATGATGTGAACAACCACTGTCTATTAACCATTCATCCTTATCTTCAATTTTAGTAGCCAGGGCCTTTTCTTTAGGTATATTCTCTTCCAGTACTGGATCATCTTCCTTGATAGCTATGAATACCCATTCCTTTTCATTGCCAGAACCACTAGCAGAGTCTTGTGTCAGTTCATCATCAGAATCAGTCACACCTTCCTCATCCACAAAGCAACATGACTTATCTTTGTTTCTCCTGTACATATGCTTGTTATGATATCCAGGGTCAGGATTAAAAGATCTTCTCGCTCTTTCTTCAAATTTTGAATTCCTTTCAAGACATCTAGATGTAAAATGACCTATCTTATCACATGCAAAACATTTAAAGGGTTATTTTCCTTCATACTTACTTCCTACTGGTCCTTTAGGTACTCTTCTAGCAAATAGGGCTTCAAGTTTTTCAAATTATTCATATTCTCTCTTCATATCATCCAATTCCTTTGAATACAAAGCTTTCCAATCTTGCTTGTCAGTTGATGATGTAAATGCATGAAAAGAAGGTTCAGACTTCACAGCTCCAGAAGGTCCAAATTCTTCAAGCTCAAAAGTAGATAATTTCCCAACCAAGGTATCCCTATTGATAGAAGTATTTTCCATTGTCCTCAATTCATTAATTGCAGTAGCCTTCATCTTATAAGCCAGTGGTAAAGCTCTCAAAACTTTAGAAACTATTTCATTTTCACTCAGAGATCCACCATGACACTAAATTCCCATGACAGTTTCATTTACCCTTTCCTTGAATGAAGTAATCCTTTCATCTTCTTCCATCTTCAAGTTTTCATATCTCACTCGATAACCATCAATTTTAGCAATCTTAACAGTAGGTTCACCTTCATTTAGAGTCTCCAACTTGTCCCATATAGCTTTTATTGTTGATTTGTCAGTCAATCCCATTATTTGCTGACCAAAAAGTGCACACAAGAGGGAATCTCTAGCTCTACAATCATTCTCAAGATCCTTATCCAATTTTATCGAAGGAGTATTTCCAAATGCTGGATTAAAAGGGGTAACACCATTCTCAGTGATCTCCCAGATTTCCTTACCAAGGCATCTCAAACGAGTCTCCATTCGAATATTCCATGCTCTGTAATTTGTTCCATCAAGCCTAGGAATTTCTCTTTGAAAGACAATAGAAGATGAACTAGATGAACTTGAACTATTAGACGCCATAGGATCTTCCTCAAGTGGTTAAGCTTCTATAGAGAGGACCATTGCTCTAATACCAATTCTTAGACAATTCAAATAACTAGAGGACAACAGAGAGGGGGGGTGAATCAGTTGTCACCAGATTACCCGAACATTAAACAATTAAGACTTTATTACTGGAGCATATAAGATCAATACTGAAATAGCAGATATACCAATTGAGCACAACCAACAATTAGAGAATAGATACCAACCACATGACACAAATATTTGTACGTGGAAAACCCAGTAAAGGGAAAAACCATGGTGGGAAGCCTACCCACAGTCAGATAATACTTCTACAGTAAGTATGTGATTACAAATTCAAAGATTCGTACAACAAGGTTTATAAGACCAAACGACTGTTTAATAGCTTTAGGATGATGAAAACAATATTTCGTACGAGTAGCTGCCTAGGTTTGTACAACAAGTGGGTATACCTCATATGACAAACTGATAAATGTGATATTTTTTCATACGACATAGGATCAGGACTCAGACCATAATTCCCTAAGAAGGATGATAGTTTATCAGATTTCGTACGACACAAAATTCAAGGTCAGACGACAAACTGTAAGACTTGATGAAATTTTGTACAACAATAGTTATATAGCAAGACGATAAATCAGAAGACTCGTACGACAGTTTACTGGATAGAGACAAAATTTCTGATAGACTGAGTTTTCAATGACTGACAACAACTAGTTTTGAAATGGACTGAGTTTTTGAATAGCTATGATAGACTAGTTTTTGACACGGATAGAATTTTGACTAAGATAGACTAGTTTTTGACACAAACAGAGTTTTGACCACTGAGTTGTTTATTGTTTTCTCCAGTTTTGGTATTCTAGTTTTAGTTTCAGAGACAAAAACATAGTAAACATGTAATATGTATAATGACTTCAATCACAACATGCTAACCCTATGGAAATTGGTGAGAGAAGAAAACATTTGCTTGTAGACTTAGGTACACACCTAATAGCTAATGAGAATACGGTCGCTGAGTCTCATGCAATGGATTCTCAATGCTGTATTAGCCGACTCCAAATGCTAATGGGGGCACGAAATGGCAAGTATCTTGGGAGAGTTACTATCTCTCTTGCACAAAGACTATCCCCCCTTTTGGAGGTGAACCGGGTAGCTTCTAATCTTAATTGGAACTAGTAAGGGATCTGTTCGTCCCGTTGGGGTATAAACTGAATTAAGAGGTCTCCCAGCCTTGAAAGCCAAGGTTTGATATACCCGAAGGTACATAGGAGAGCTATTCCTGAGCACTGTCGTTGACTTGATTTTCATCAAATCACGTTTATTTTATAGTGGGTTGGAGTACTTGGTATTAGTCGTTCCCACTTGGGTCATTCCTCTCTCACTGGCCTTAATGGCTTTGGCCTTATAGGTTCCTCGGGAGGGTAGGCCCGCTAAAATTACACAAATCTCAAACTTAGAAAAATCCCCAAGGGTCTGAATCTGATTGTCTATGCAGATAAGAGCATTCTCTCCTACCTCTCAGAATTTTATTAAAACACGAAAGACAGATTTGCTCATTAACTAGATAGCAATTTAGGTGCCTAAAAATGAATTTAAAGAATACACAATGTTTACTTGAATCTCCTCAGGCAACCTGCAAAGACAATGAATCAGTAGTCATATTGTCTTTGTTTGACAAGCATATTCTTTGACAAGCATTCTACAAAAACTGATTAGGCTGTGAAAAATTCCTCAGACGAACAACAAGCTAGGGTCAGCGTTAGTATGATAAAAATTGAATAAGAAAACCTGAAGAATGAAATCTTCTTTTAACCCAAAAACACAGAATATTGTATGACGATTCTCCTCGAGTCGTACGATAATTCGTACGAGGTCGCATGATATCTAGAGTTTGTCATTCGGCACTATGGGAAAACTTGTACGATATTTTGCAGTAACTATACGGATGAAAATCCGAAAAAAAAATAAAAATCTGAAAAATAAGAAAAAGTTAGTCTTCAAGGCCGAAAGATGTAGTCTTCTACCCCACGGTGGGCGCCAGAAATGTGTGTGTGAAAAGTGGAATAAGTATCTATAAGCTGTAAGGCACAACACTTCAATTAAGTCATTACATAGATGGATAGACAAATATTAGCATGAATAATAAAACCATAACAAATCGACCAATTTCCTTCTAAAAGATGCGAGTATAGACTTGCTCTCAGATTTGCATAAGCAATATCAGTGACTAGACTACACCAAGACGAAGGATTTAATCTATATGAGCATGATATTAAGCTGAATGGATGCAAGATTATGCTAGATGGATGAATAGTAAGCTATATGAATTCAAGCAATCATAATTGAACTAAATATGCAAAAAGCTAAACTAAGATGCAATAATCTCAAAAAGCAAGCACAATACCTTCAATGACTCCAGAGCAAAAGCTGCATAATAACAATAAATCTCCAGGGTGTTTTGAATGAGAGTTGAAGGCTGAATTTATAGAGAATCACAAGAGAGATCAAGAAAAAGCACAATTTAGGATAATTGAAATAATTGAGAGATCAGATTCAATTAACCTTGAGATAGATTCCAATTATAGTTTGATTTAAATGCATTTAGATTATAAGTTTGAGTTTGCATTGGAGACAAAATTCAATTAATTCCATGCACTTCAAATGAAAATAAGTAATTCCATGCATATTTCTTTGATTTATTCAAGAAAAAAGTCTTTTCAATACAACTGAACTTCTTTTCTCAAAAGCTTTGAGTTCCAATTTTAGAGAATGATTAAATTCCTTTAATTGCTTTTCTAATTTCAAGTTCTCAATTTAGGAGAAGAAATAATATCTCAAGTTTGATTTCTCTTTCAATTCAATTTTTTTATTTTATTTTCAATTTAACTATTGCTTTGCATATTGATTCCTCTTTTATGATAAATTAATTCCTTTTTTTATTATTAAAAGGCAAAATTTATTAATTAATTAAATACGCTAGGATATTTAATAAATTAAATAGGATAATTGATCAAAATGATTTACTTGGAATGATTTAATTAATTAAATAAATATTTAATTAATATAAAAAAATTTGTTGGCATATGGACACTCCAATGAGACATTGTGTGTGATTGAAGGTTTTGTCATTGATGGCAACCTTGCAATCCTATGGCACCGACAAAGCATTACTCAAGCAACCTTGCAATCCTATGGCACCGGCAAAGCATTACTCAGGCAACCTTGCAATCCTATGGCACCGGCAAGACATTATACCGGAAAAGCATTACTCAAACAAAATAGTGCTCCGGCATCAACAAAATCAATGTACACCGGCACCGGCACAGAAGATGTACACCAGCACAGAAGATGTACACTGGCACAGAAGATGTACATCAGCATAGAAGGAAATATATATACTGGCACAGAGGCCGACAGGATTTTTGATATGTAATATTTTGTTTATCATTGTAAGCCGACTTGGCAAATTGTAAAATGACTCTTGTATATAAAAGAGATCATTGTAGGCATTTGTAGGATATGGATAGAAAGCAATAAATAAATTATAAGGCAGACCTAATGTGCGAATTATAGGTCAAGGGTATATGTAAAGAACAGAGCAAGAACCGGTACTGAATCTGGCATTGAAGATGCTATTGTAAAGCGGTACAGAATATTGGATTTGTGTAAATCCTCATTGTAAGTCAGTGTGACTTCTTATTGAGCAGTGAGCTCTAGGCAGTTGGCCTTCCTGCATGTGCAGGCCCCTATTGTAAGTAATATTCTCTTATTGGCCAGTAAGTGAATATTGTGGGTCACAAATCCCACCGAAATTTTTCCCACACCGGGTTTCCTTGTTAAACATCTTGTGTTATGGTGTTCTTTTCATGTGGATGCTTTTGATTCTGTTATTTTCATTAATTTTTGCATACCGGTATACTGTTACTTTATATTATGCATATTCAGTTTTAAGAAAATTACATTACCGATCAGATACTGATTCACCCCCCCGTCTCAGTATTTGTGGGAACCCTAACAATTGGTATCAGATCTTGGTCCTCTATTTTCAGAAGCCTAACAGCTTGAGGAAGATCTTGACACCGGTAAAGATGGAAAATCTGATGAAGCAACTTGAAGGAGCTCTTACTGACTATGATGCAGAGAAGTTGAAAAATATCAAATTAGAAGATGATTTAAAAGCAGCTCAGGACATTATTCAGGCACTTCAAGAAAATCTTACTGTTACAAGAAACAAGAGAAGAGGACTTTGTGAAAAATTGCAAAATGAAAATGATGAAAAGGAATCACTAAATGATATGATAAGCAAATTGAAACAAGAGATCATGACAACAAAAAATGAAATGCAGGATATGACTATGAGATTCTGCAAAGAGATTGAGGACAGAAAGAAGAATGAAGAAGAATTGACCAGAAGACTAAGTGATGCAGCAAATGAGAACACAAGACTTAGTTATGAAAATGACATGTTGAAGACAGATCTGATGCATACTCAAAATGACTCGAATGAACTAATGAGACAAAAAGAGATCTTGGAAAGGGAATTGGAAACTGCAAATCAATACAAAGAAAAATTCAAGAAAAGCTCAGAAGAACTTGGTACCTTATTGAAGAATCAAAAACCCAAAGGTGACACTTCTGGAGTTGGATTTGAAGTTGGAGAAAGCTTCGGTACTACAAATACCCAGGATCAAAGCAAACTGGTAAGACCCTCTAATACTTACAAATTCAATGGAAAATGCTTTAACTGTAATAAATATGGTCATAGGGCAAATGAATGTAGATCTAGGAATTATCAGAACATCAATCCTCCCACCGGTCAATGCACCAAATGCAACAAAATTGGTCATAACTCTGAAAATTGTAGAATGAATGTAAGATGTTATGTTTGTGGAAGATTTGGTCATTTATCAAATAAATGTAGAACACAAACTGGCATAGGTTATGGGAAAGCTATTCAGAAAAATAATGTAACTTGTTATGCATGTAACAAGATTGGTCATATTGCTAAATTCTGTAGAAGTAAAGGTACACCGGTAGATAACAAAAGTACTAGCTTGAAAGGTAAAGAAAAGGTTGAAGAGGTTAAGAAAGAATTTTCAAAGCAATGGATTAGAAAAGGTAATCTAAATATTGGGGTTACTCCTCCACCGGTAGAACCAACAAATGCTTCACCGACAGGACAATATGATGCTTCTCCGGCAGGACAGAGCAATGCTCCACCGATAGGATGTTCTTCATCAAATTGAAGAAAATTATCTTGAGGGTTTGGCAATTTAATGACACATGTGCTATTATTCCCTCGGTTAGAGAAAAGAAGTTGAAAATCCTTCATTACCAGCAAATAAAGTTGAGTTAATACATTGCCGGCAAACAATTAATGTGGTAGGTAGCAGAAAAGACATTATAAAATAAGGTTTTTGGCTCCATTTCATTTCACTGTGAATTCAAACTTTCAAAGAGCACGAAGATTTCCGAGCTAAGGCATTCCGAGCAAAAAGGCAAAGCACTTCAGCAATCAATCCATCCAAAGGCAGAAAAAGGTATTTATCATCATGGCATCCTCCTCTGTACCTGAATTCATAGCAAACCCTACAGTAGTCAAGGTTATAAAATGACCTAGGCCCGTGTTTGAGCTAGTTCCCGAGATAGCTAAGAAAGATGACAACACAGGTGCTTTTTCCCAAATTCCAAAGGGTGTTGTTTATGCAGAAGACCCTAGAATGTATATTCATTGCAACATAGAGGAATTAGGTGATGAAGAAATCAAAAACATGTATAAATCTGTTATATGTGACAATGCCGGAAATGTGAAACCTGAACATAAAATTGTTGAAACCCTAGGATTCACTGAAATCCTCTGCATTCTTGAATTTCCCAAGGAAGTGGTTAGGATAATTCTTAGTAGGGTACATGGCTCATTCTTTTGGCTTGACTCAGTGCATAAAATTACAAAGGTAGCTGTGAAAGCAGTAACAGGGTTACCTTCCACTGGTACCAGACCCGACAAAACCAAGAAGGTCTCCAATGACCTAGTAATGAAATTAACTGGTGCAACATCCGACAAAAGATCATTGAGGGTTAATGATGTGATCGATACAAATGTGAGATTCATTAGCATGATTCTAGGTTACAAAGCAACTCATGCAAATAGGCTTAACTCTGTTTCCAGTTTATGCATAAAAAGTGCTTATGATATGGTTAAGGATAATGCAAAAATTGATATCTGTGAATGGTTAAAAGATGATGTATTAAAGAAAACCGGCATAACAGAAGAAGAGTTGGCAGCCAAACAACCTGAAACTCAGCTGTCACTGGTAGATACCTCCTCAGAAGGAGATATGCCAGCAACTTTCAAAAGAGTTGTTAGGAAAGAGACCCCTCACCGGTATCCACTCCTTCACCTAGAAGGACAAGATAGAAGCAACAAGCTGTGAGGTCTCCAGTCAAGAAAGCCACACCTAAAAAAAAGCTGACCCCCAAAAAGAAGAAGAAGACAAACACTAACTTGGCCCCTTTTGACATATTACTGAATGAGATCACACAGGAAGGTAAATTGAAAAACATAGGGAAAATCTATGACACTCTATCAGATGATGAGAAAGGACAAATCGAGGAAAGTGTTATATTACACATGGACATGTATAAAAAGTTTTTGATGCAAGTCCTAAATGAAATTCCTGATGAATTATATAAAAGACTTGAGGCCAGAAGGCAAGGAATAGTTGAGTTGGATAAGAAAATTAAAATAGAAAAATTACTTGCAGTATACCCAGTCAACTCACCTAAGGAAATTGATGATTTGATAGCTCAGGCCAACCGGATAGTTTTTTCCACTGCACACCGGCAAATATCACTAATGGCAGGTAGAGTTACTGAAGTTTCAATTGAAACAGAAGATGGTTGGGATACATTCTTGGTTGAAAAAGAAAAACAAGAAGAATATAGGAATCCCAAGCCCATTCTGGTATATCAAAAGGACAAAGGGAAAGGTAAGGTTGGTGAACCACCAAGTATCATGATTAGAGACAACTTACCCCCACCTCCTTTAAATACTCCACCGGTAAAAACAACAACTGCAGAAGATCAACCGGCAGCTGAGAGCATGGACACAGAGGATAATAATCCTAATCCTGAAGTCCTATATACTATGAATGTTGATACTCAAAAAATCAACATAGTGGTAGATAAGGATACCACAGATAAATCTGATAACAAAGAGCAACTGGAAACAGGAAACAAAGAGCAACCGACAGCAGATTCAGAGAAAAAGATGGAATCTAGAACACAAACAAAGCAACCAACAAAGCTAAAGGCTCTAGAACAGATGCCACCGGTAAGAAATGATGCAAGAAAAATTATGCTTAAAGAGATGGAGACACAAACAGACCTACCAGAGGTCAATACCAGCATGGTCACTTCCACTGGCACTCAGTCTATTGGGTCACCATCAAATGTAACAGAGGTATTGCTCGAATCTATCAAGAAAATAACTGATTATAGCTCACAAGCCTATAAAGCGATAGATGATTCAATTCCAGTTTTGAAATCAATAGCTCCCAATTGTAATATAACCAACAAAGATTCTTTAGGCCAGTTGGATACACTTTGTAAATATATTTTTGGAAATTTTGAGCAAACAAAGGTAGAAACTGTAAAGGAAAGTGTAGAAAAAGAGAAGCAGAAATTCTTTGAGGAAGGAATAAAGAAGTGTAACAGGCAATTTGACACACTTCTACTGGAACTGTGCAATTTATTGAAAGAGTACAAAACTCTGTACAAAGACACCTGTAAGATAAAAATTTTGACCACGGATGTAGACAAAAAGATGAGCAAGGTATAGGAAGAGATCAATAAACTTGCTAATAATTTTGTTAACTCACCCGATACATTATCAGTTTTTGAGGAAAAGATAACAAATTTTGAGGAAGAATTGCTCAAATTAGAAAGAGAAAAAGAGAAAATAATAAACAAGGCAAAATTTTTGAGATCTAAACTATGTCCAAGATTGAACTATTTAGCATCTCTGCATAAGGAAATCTCAGAGGCACTAACACAAGGTAGCAAAACACCGGCAGAGCACTTGCAGCATCTCACCGGTACAATATACAGAACTGAGATAGCAATAAAGGAGAGCAAGAAGTTTATGGATGGCATAAACTTAATTTTGGGAGATATTCTTCAGATAATAACTACCCAACTACAAGGTTGAGGTTATGAATTGGTACAACTACAAAATCTACTAACCTTTGTCATTGATGCCAAAGGGGGAGTAGTAGATGAGAAAATTCAAAATATAGGGATCACATGCTCAGGGGGAGCTCTCACATTTTTGGTAACATTTTTTTTGTTCTACACATTTTTGGATATCTTTTTGAAATTTCTCATGAGTGTTGCCATCAATGCCAAAGGGGGAGATTGTTGGCATATGGACACTCCAATGAGACATTGTGTGTGATTGAAGGTTTTGTCATTGATGGCAACCTTGCAATCCTATGGCACTGGCAAAGCATTACTCAGGCAACCTTGCAATCCTATGGCACTGGCAAAGCATTACTCAGGCAACCTTGCAATCCTATGGCATCGGCAAGACATTATACCGGCAAAGCATTACTCAAACAAAACAATGCTCCGGCATCAACAAAATCAATGTACACCGGCACCAGCACAGAAGATGTACACCGGCATAGAAGATGTACACCGACACAGATGTACACCGGCACAGAAGATGTACATCAACACAGAAGGAAATATGTATACTAGCACAGAGGCTGACAGGATTTTTGATATGTAATATTTTGTTTATCATTGTAAGCCGACTTGGCAAATTGTAAAATGACTCTTGTATATAAAAGAGATCATTGTAGGCATTTGTAGGATATGGATAGAAAGCAATAAATAAATTATAAGGTAGACCTAATGTGTGAATTATAGGTCAAGGGTATATGTAAAGAACAGAGCAAGAACCGGTACTGAATCTGGCATTGAAGATGCTATTGTAAAGCAGTATAGAATATTAGATTTGTGTAAACCCTCATTGTAAGTCAGTGTGACTTCTTATTGAGCAGTGAGCTCTAAGCAGTTGGCCTTCCTGCATGTGCAGGCCCCTATTGTAAGTAATATTCTCTTATTGGCCAGTAAGTGAATATTGTGGGTCACAAATCCCACCGAGGTTTTTCCCACACCGGGTTTCCTCATTAAACATCTTGCGTTATGGTGTTCTTTTCATGTGGATGCTTTTGATTCTATTATTTGCATTAATTCTTGCATACCGGTATACTATTACTTTATATTATGCATATTCAGTTTTAAGAAAATTACATTACCGGTCAGATACTGATTCACCCCCCCCTCTCAGTATCTGTGGGAACCCTAACAAAATTAACTTACCATGTGATATTTAATGATTGAAGAGTTAATTAATTGTGTGCTCAAAGTTGATTTAATTATCTTTGGTTAGGATCTTGGTGATGTTGTCGAGATTAGGGGTCCATGGTTTAGGTGACCAATTTTAGGGTATTACAACAGTTGCCCCAGAAGAAATCGGATCAAATTGAAGACATTTTGGATAGTAGGATTGAGCGTAGTACCTAGAGTAGTCAATATAAGGAGTATCTTGTGAAGTGGAAGGACATACCAGTTGAAGATTCATCTTGGATTTCTCAGGCAGAGGTAGACCGCCTTGGTTTTCCTTTGACCCCAATAAAGTGAGAGACTCACTTTTTCAAAAACCCTGGATGTCTGATGTAGGAGCATTCCCGGTTTGTGGTAATCTTGCATCAACCAAAAAATATTTCCTTTCTATTTTGCATTTTATTCTGCATTTTCTGGCATTGGCTCACCGGATCTCATGGAGTTGGATTTTTCTTAAGGACTTGATCATCTACCTTATTCCCAAACTGTGGAGCATTTGGATAATTTTCTAGCAAGTTGTCGCTACCAATTTCTGGGACAGTTTTCTGGTACCGGTTGCCTGGTTGTAACCTACCAGGATCTACCAGATCCCTTCCATAGATTGTGGATCCTTGAGCATTGATTTAGATGTTCCTTGGCGTGTGGCCAACCTTCCCTTTGATCTACACTTCATCCTTTGCATTTTTCGAAGGAATTTCTTTGGCGGAGGGCTATTTTGTTGTTCTTACATGTTAGGTCTTATTCTTCAGCATTTGATCCCTTTGGATCATATAAATCATTGTAATTGAGCATTAGAATATAAGAAAAGTAGAGGTAAGATAAGAGATAGAACATAGAAGATAGATCTAAAGATTTGAGGTCTTGGTTGTGACCATTTCTATAATCAAGCATGTTTTAGCAGGCCAGTGAGCTGGTTTCTATAACTCGGTTGATTGCAAACAATTTTCATGATATAATTCATTCAGTTCTGCATTGCCTCCATCATATCCTTGTGTTTCTGTTGTGTTTACTCTTGCTGACCGACTCAGATAGATCTATTTGAGGTCTCTCCTAACCGGTGACTGCACCAAAGATGAGGGGTTGTCCTTGCCTAATGTCATCTCAAACCCCACTAATGTATGGGGTAAACTAAATGATCAAAACCTCCTCCACCCTCTATTGGGGGTGCTCTAGCTACTTAGTTTCTCACCAATTCTAGGGTTGGGCCACTTGTTTTGATTGTTGTTCTTGTTTACTACTTTCGAGGTTATGGCAATATGACTCTAATTTTTGGGCTCTATCCAAGTGGCTTTGAGGGATGACCTCGTGTCCCTCTACCCTTTTTGAATGGATATGGGTGCTAATTTTTTCTATTTAATAAATTCTAATGCATGTATTCATAAAAATTAAAAAAACTCTTTATAAAATAGTAATTAAATTGTTCTCTTAAATTTATAATAAATCATATCAAAATTTACAAACATTGTAGTGAGATTTACATCCATATTTCATTAAATTATATCATTTAAAATTGAAAACATATATGTCACTTTTAGATACTCCAAGTTAAATAATGTATTTATATTTGTCATTTTCTTTATAAAAGTTGGACACAATTTTAAACATTCATCTAATACTATGCTTCCATCAATTGATAAACGCAACTCCTATACAATGGTTGATGAATTTATATTATAATTGTTTTAACAATATTAAAAGGGTTTGTAGATGAGAATGTCTAGTTATCAAATATTTAATTTTTATCTTAAAATTATTTTTAATTATTAATAATTCTAAATATGAAGTATAATAAATTTGAAAGGATTTTTTTCGATTTCTTGAATATTTTTTTTGAATCATGTAGGCCCAAGTATGACACCATGTTCTACATATTAAAAGTTTATTTTACCATTATTTTAGGTCATGTTAAGGTGACTATACATGAAGGATTTGAAAAACCTACTTTTATTCTATTAAATAAGTTATTATAAAATAACTGATATATAATTATGAAAAAAATCTTCCCCAAGACATAAGATTAATTGCATTTGTCCACAAAAGGACGTTGAAATATAATTTCGTTACTAGTCCTTACATGCACAAATTAACCATCTACATATTAAAATAAATAACATATTTGAAAACTAGAAATAAATTCCTACATTTTATTTTTGTGTTAATATTATATCTTGAAATGCTTCAAATCATCACCCCGCATAAGAATATCTCTAATTTTCAAGTAAAAAGTTATTCTCTTTTGGCCATTTTTGGCCCTCAAAAGCTTACACCTGCCTAGAATGAGAAGGGGAGCTTAAAAATTGATGCAATGAATAAAATGCAATAAAGTTCAAAGTAGTAGACTATGTGCAAGGATTAAGGTTGTATATTTGCTAATGTAAAAGCTAATTTAATTGGGATAATTAAGTGAAATGGAGATATGATACTTCTAAATATTTCAATAGAATATGGAGGGCGATCTTTTCATAATAGTCAATAATGATTAGATGATGAAATGATGTAGAGATTGATGTTTTTTTTTACATGTTGGAAATGCCTAATCTAAATCTTTTGACATGAGAACTAACAAGTAACAATTAATCAAGACTACGTTAGCCTAAGATCATAATTAATTTTGAAATTAGATAAATATTGTTAAGATTGCTCACCATATCTAGAGTTATGAACCATTGAGGTCATAAAAAATATTGTAGACATTAAGATTCATCTTTAAAAAATAGTTAAGATTAAACATAAAATAAATAGATACATAAGGGTTCTTCTCATAGTGTGTTGGTTAAGTGGTGTGTTGTTGGTGTTGCCACCAAGGTTCAAACTCCTGTCGGACCATTGTGATTGCAAACTTGTGCTTTTGCTGATCTAATGTGCTTGCGAGTTTGAGCCACAAATCGGAT
Organism: Cryptomeria japonica; assembly: GCF_030272615.1. Lineage (NCBI taxonomy): Eukaryota > Viridiplantae > Streptophyta > Pinopsida > Cupressales > Cupressaceae > Cryptomeria > Cryptomeria japonica. The sequence goes on from NC_081409.1 coordinate 367,688,547, forward strand.
AAATGAAAATGAGGTCCCTCGTTTGTGACCCCATTGATTCATACCTCTTAGTCTTTCATATGAAATTAGAGGAGCCACAAATCTGATAAATGAAAATGAGATCCCTCATTTGTGACCCCATTGATTCATACCTCTTAGTCTTTCATATGAAATTGAAGGAAGTGTTATGTTACGTTAAAAAATTTACCACACTTCAAAAAATAAAAAAATAATAAATATATAAAATCAAACAAAACTATCTACATAATATAAAACAAAAAGATACACTTTCCACCTTTACATTTATGGATACTTAAAGTGGATTATTTTTCTCCCAAAACCAAAGCTTTGGGTGAGCCCAATGTTTGGATGTATAAAATTACAATATATTGATACTTTATCTCAATCATAACGGATTGAATACATTTGGATAGAGCTGACTTTTAGCTCACCTATTTATTGAAAACAAATGTATTGTAGACATGTGGTTGTTTTTTACCATAAAGCACCTTAGCTTTGAAATAGATATGCCTCGAATAACTAAAGAAAAGAACATTTGAAAACCCGAATCAAAAAGACAAATAAAGAATAGTAACAAAAAGCCCAAACTAAAGGGCTAAGATCCTTAGTTTCATATGACCTCCATCATTAAAAATCATTTCTTACCCAACTGAAATCTTGAACAACTCCCTACAACTTTCTGTTGCCCCACTGGGCATGAGGTCACTTCATCAGATTTTTTTCACTTTTTTAAGTCACATATTTGCATGCAATACGGGCCTGCAATGCTGGGTTTCTTATTATATTAAGAAGAAAGTCAAAGAGACTATTGAATGGCATTGGTTGGGAATCTTGTAAGCTACTCTTCCTTGTACAAATAACATTTTTTTTCCCACATAATAATGGTGTAAACATATCTTAATCAAGCCATCTTATATATTTTATAATGGGCTTTTAAAAACTTATATATGTGAGCAATTTCCTCTCCAATTACATAAACTAACAATAAACAAATAATTTTATTCAAAAACTAGTTTGAGGAAGTTTATCCTTAAGGTGATGGATGATTATTTCATACCGTGAAGTTTGGGCTTATTGAAAAATGATTAAAACATTTAATTTATTTATGATGTGTTCCTCATTCATTTCTTAATAGGCCATTTCACTTTGAATTCAATTGTCACGTTCATTGCCTTTTGTTTAAAGAGATTCCTCAAATAGTTTAATATATGCGTGGAAGTGCTAACAGGCAGACCCAAATATATTATTACTTCTCGTTGTCAAAGAGATGGAACACGTTGTTTCAAGTGGAAGCTTCTTATACAAAACTATTCTTTCTTATTCCTGCAACATGATTGGCTCTCTGCACGACCTAGCCTACCTTTAAGCTTCCATTAAATATCTCCTCCACATGTGCATCAATGAGTTGCCTAAATTCTCCATGTGCAATCTACCCTTTGGTGGTTATTATAATTGTTAGAAAACTATTTCATTTTCTAGCGCGTCGTTATTTTTACGGGATCGGTTTAGGGAGGAGAAGGTTGAAAAAATGGGAGAGTTCGAGATTCGTTTAGGAAGGTGAAGGTTGAAAAAATGTGAAAGTTCAAGGTTCGTTTAGGAAGGAGAAGGTTGAAAAAATGGGAGAGTTTGAGATTCATTTAGGAAGGAAATGGTTGAAAAAATGAGAGTTCGAGATTGATATAGGAAGGAGAAGGTTTGAAAAAATGGGAGAGTTCGAGATTCGTTTAGGAAGGAGAAGGTTAAAAAAATGTGAGAGTTCAAGGTTCGTTTAGGAAGGAGAAGGTTGAAAATTGAGAGAGTTCAAGATTTGTTTAGGAAGGAGAAGGTTGAAAAAATGAGAGTTGAAAAAATAAGAGAGTTCGAGATTGATTTAGGAAGGAGAAGGTTTGAAAAAATGGGAGAGTTCCAAATTCATTTAATGAGAAGGTTAAAAGAATGAGAAAGTTCGACATCGCATGAAAAGTCTAATGACTGAATTGGTTATCTCTTTAACCTTGCAAACTTTAAAAATATTATATTTTTATTACTTCACTTAATTATAAAAAAACATTTGTTTGAAGAATAGGATGGATAACTACCATGATGTTTGTAGACCCCCTTTCATACGAAATAAATTAGTTTATATACCATGTTTGTCAACACATAAACCTAATTGACAAATGTACAAGTCTAGGTAAATAGTGAGTAAGTGAACACGTTATCACTAATGCAACCTCTTTTTATCATTAATGGTAGTTTAAGTGTGATTTCACAATGATAGAGGTGTCTATTGAGATCATATCCATAACTACTCCTTTGGGTCCACTGTCTAGTATATAAACAATTCCATTCCACATTTGTTTATGTTTAAAAAGGTCCATTGTTTCTTAAGTGGGGGGCTAAGTATCAAATTGATTGCCTCAAAGTGATGACCTCATTCTTAGGTATTCTTCCATTAAATAATCCTTGAAAATGAAATCAATGAAATATCAATGGTTTGGAGAAAGTAGTTAGCATTCCATTTGCTTGATGGGAAAAAGTCTTCCCCATCTTATTTCATTGATGGTTACATTTGATAGGTGCCATGCTTTCATCTTATGGACATTGGAATCAAACTGTTTTATGAACAAATGTTAATACTTATCAATCATACTTTTGAGGTACGGTGAAAAAGTGAAGGGATATAAAAGAGAAAACCAATGATATGAATGGAGACACGGTCCCCATAGTAGTTCCTTTCTAGTTTGCCTCCTTTCAAGGGCACATAGACTTTCTAGCCACTATTTTTTTCTTCCACTTCCTTTTCCCATATGTATCATGTGGGAGATATAGTGGACCTTATCTAATTATACATTTTTTGTTTGGAAGTGTAGCACTTACAAATGTTTTTGGGTGATATATCATAAGAGAGACTTATGAAATTTGATGTAGTTATGGTTAGGGGTTTTAATGAAAGAGAGGTTTTAAATAATAGTCTTTAACTTATATATGAAATATATAGTAATATGTCTATTTTTTGTCGGTGATTTAGCGAATATGGTTAGATAATGTTAATTTGTTGTATAAATCGTAGTTAGCTATATTTTTAGGATATTATTATTGTGTTTGGTTTTTTTATTTTTTTTAAATGTTAAATTTTATTTGTGGTTATCTCAAAGTGTATAAATTTAGTGACATTAGAAACATCATTCAAAGAAACAAAATAATTTTAACATCAACAATGCAATTTTATTAAAGTCAAAATTCATTTTCATATTAATTTACTCTATCATCTCACAATAGAAAATGAATTATATATATATTATTTAAAACATAAAATTAATTGTGGACTATATGATTGTTGCTTTAATATTTTTATCCTACTTGCTCATTAGCTAAACTAGTGAAAGAAATTGATTGAAATAGATGAATTCGTCTATTCCTACTATAGTGGAACTAGTAAGGAAATAATTTGAAATGTGTATAAATAACATATTATTACTTAATATTTTTGTTGTGAAAATGTATCCATAAAACTAGATACAATTGTATATTTTTATATAACAATCGATTTCATCTCAACCATAAGAACTATCTATAATTTTGCCAACTTAAACATCGTTACTCATTAACTGGCTTGTACTACTAGCCACTCCTAGACATGGTGCAAAGAATTCATCTTTGTGGTTTTCCGACACACTTATCTAGTTATGTCTAGACTACCTTGTCCATCACCATGGCTAATGATTATGAGGTCATCTAATACCCATTTTAGAAGGCATTGACATTAGAAAGCAAGGCTTTTCAAGTCAATACTAGCATGTTCTTCAACTTGAAGTGCAAATTTTTCTTGGAACATCTCACTCACAACAAATGGAGTCCATCTACCTCCTCCAAGTAAATATTAAAACTATATGCTTGCAATATCATAGCCTAGTCACTCAAAACTTTTTATATTTGAATTCCTTATTGATATGACATCAACAACCTATGGATATAGATATGAAAAGAATAAATGGATATAGGGATCTATGTTATCCATATTTATATACGAGGCAATTATGGCCAACACTATTATTAGATCACCATGAGACACTTTCTCTTTAGCTCTGAATGGTTGATCTTGATTGGAATGAGTAGTTTAGAACTTCCACTAATCATCTTAGAATGTAATGAGAGGAATAAAAGAATATACCAATTAAATGTATATAATAATTGATATATAATGATTGATTAAGATTGATCTACTTACATACTATCTCCTATTTCATCTCTATTCAAAATAAAGTCTGTAATAGGTAATTTATAAAGATTGTGATGATCCCAAATGTGATATCTACAAAGAATGATATACATAATGTGGAGATTGGAAATCAAGAATGCATGAAAATTAAAATGGGCAAATGGGTAAACCCTAGAAACATAATAAATCCAAATCTTCAACAATACAGTATGTATGAATGCAAGCAGGAATGAATGAATAGATACACAATTATACCTTTATATCGACATCATGTTTACCTCCATTGCTCTTGTCAACTTTTGTGAAGTATTGTAATGTTGCTTGTAGTATTGTATTGTAGAACTATTTTGAGGTGTGATCACACAAAAGCTCAAAGACTGTGATCATTCAAAATGACGGATGAAGTCAAATTTTATAGATTGTCTAATATCAATAAATGGTGGAGATCTGATGAGATACATTAAAGATAAATGGATCAGATTCAATGAGACACTACCAATAGAAGATAATTCTTTACATGATTGATGGATGTGAATGCATGATTGAAAATTTTCAATTGATTAATCAATTGAACTCAAAGTAAGTGGTAGTTTAGAGGTGGAAGTAGAGACATAATTAGTTTTATATAATTAAAACTTATTTACTTGTGTGAATGAGAGGGAAAAAAAATCTTCATTTTTAGAGGACATATATTTAGAATAATGAATAATTAAATAAATTAGAGAATCTTTTAATTAAGGAAGACTTAGTTAAATATTTAAATAATTAAAATAATTATTTAATTATTGGAGAATTGGAAGAAAAAGAAGTAATTAAATAATTCAAATCATTTAATTATTGTGCATGGAAGAAAATGGTTAAAATAATTAAATTATTATTTAATTATAATGCAAAGAGGAAATTTGAATTTTAAATTTGATTTAGAAGAATAGTTTTAGTTTAATTAAATAATAAAATTATTTAACTAATTCAGAAGAATAATTAATGAAAATGTTGCAAGCAGGTGATAAACAATTTTCAATGTCTACATCTTTTCCCTCTTTAAGGCAATGTGATTCAACATTGTTTCAAAGAAAAATAAAAATAAAATGATATGATTCATGCCCTAGCATGCCCCAATGGAATACAAAATGAAGATAGGATGCCCCCTCAAGAGATTATTTTGCATTAAAGGCATTAAGAATCTCTCAAAAGAAGAAAATATATGTTAGATGAAAGCTGAAATATGATGAAAGAGAATAATGGTTAGTAAGAAGTGAAAAACATTAGTTAATGTTAGGAAAGGGTTGATTGATATCAGATTTAGATTTTCTCAATTGATCAACTAGAGTGATTGATTGATTAGATTGATAAAATTTGAATTTTCATTGTACTTTCACTAGTACACAAAAATCATCATAGAGAATTTTTATTTTGCAATTGGATATATTTGCACCAAACTATAGAAAAACCAAAGTAATGGTGTTATGTGTAGACAAACACATTATAGACATGGAGTTCTCTAACTCATACTAGTGACAATAGAACCCTATTGAAATATGTGAGCAAGTAGCCACAAAGCATGTTAATCCTAGTGAAAGAAAGCATTTGATGAGCTTTAACCTGCATAGTATGTTTTGATTATGCCAAGTGGAACCCTAATCACACACAAGGAACTTACTTGTCCCAATAATATTACCAAAACAAACTGCAAAAAGAAATAAAAAATGATGATCATGAACCATCCTCGCTTCTCTAATCACTTGTGGACATCCTTGAGTAGCATAGGAACACATATAAGATAAATAAAATAAAAAGATAAGACTTATTAGACCAAACATTTCAATAGTCATCTAGATCTTCTTGCCAAACATTGGTGTTTCTTGATACGATGCTCATTGTAGGAAATATGTACCTTGTAAGGAATGGTATCTATTAGGGTGCCTATTATCTAGGAACAATGTGTCCATAAAGGCATGTTGTTTGGTAAGAATGCTAAAAATTAGTAGGAAATTGATTAGTTAGGTTGTAGGATAGCCTAGTAGTTTGTTGATTCATGATTTGCTCTGATTAATTAGAAAAATAGGTTTTAAGGACCCGAAACCTTTTACATAAAGATCAAAAGAAAGATCATCAAAGATCAACTAGACCAGCATAAAGACAACATACAAAAGATTGGCAAGAAAGCCAGCAACCCGAACGGACATCAAAAAACTAGAAACAACAAAGCAGAAAAAACCAGAAAGAAAGACCTAGATAGCTAGCAACACCTACAGAGACTTAAGAAGTTTAGCAGCCTTGATGACCAATGGGTCATAATTCACCGAAGCAACTTTGAGCTCTTCAATTTCCTTGTTTGGATTTTTCTCCCTCTTCTTGCCTCTGGTCCTCGTTCTTGGTCCTTGCACACCTTCCACGCACTCCATGTCAGGTTCCTGCTCCAGGGATCCCTTCTCATTCTCCAGCTTACTGATCAGGATTTTGATGTTGTCAGCTGAGGCCTTTAGAGTGTTATAACTGTGTTCAACAAGGCTTCTAAGACAGGTATCGATTTTGTTGAGTTTGTTTTCAGCATCCACCATTCTTTGGTCCCTAATAGTGTCATTGTTTTCTATTTCCTCCAGGGCCTTCTCCACTTGCTCAAACCTTGTATTGAAGGCATCCCTAATCTCTTCAGCTTTGGCAATAGTCTTTCCCAAATCATCAACATGCTCAACCATGGATTTACCTTCACCGATGCTAATAGTCTCCAAAATTTGAATCCTATGATTTGAGTTCTTGTTTTCCTCCACAACTATCTTGTGATTATTTATGAGCCAGTCGAGGGTGTCCACAAACCCCTTCAAACCCTCAACAGAAGGGTTAGAATGGGGGATTTTTTCACCAACCTTGTTCTGATCAATTTTGGGGTCTTCACCACTGGTATTCTGTTCAGCATCACCACCAACACTCTGGTTAAAACCATCCCCCATAATCTCCTCCTCAACATTTTGGTTTGCATCTGAATCCTTGTTCAACTCTTTGTCCTCCATCTCCGCCTCAGAATTGCCCTACCTTTTCTGAGAAGAAGATTTAGGTTTCTTCTTCCAAGGGGATAGAGAGTCATCCTTTTCAAAGTCCCCAGAGACCTCCGAGGAGGAGGAAGAGTGAATCTGGAAGACCTCTTTGCTTTTTTTCTCTTGGAAGAGGATGACTTACTTCTCTCCTATTTTCTTTTCTTACCCAATTCAACCTTAGAGTCCTCTAGGCTCTCCTCAATCTCACTATTCGAATCACCTGCAGAATCCTCACCCACAAAAAATTCATAGTCCGACCCTTCCTCCTCAGATTCAGAGACACAAAGCTGGGGGCGGGCGATTTGATTAGCTTTAATATGTTCATAGATTAGAACCATTAGACCTTGGTGCATAGCAACGTCTCCCTTAGGGTTCTCTCTGTGGGCTATGATAGTGGCATTCATTGAGAAAATCAAGAAATAGGGCATGTTAACTTTGTCTTCATACTTGAAGTGGTTGAGCAACATGAAATGGTAGTCGTAGACTTTGGTAAATCTGCCATCTAGAGTGATGTAGCACATGATTGAAAACAAAACCTCCCTCCAAGGCTTAGCAAAGACCCTGGGAGGGTAGTAGGTCTTGCTAAGCTTAACTAGGCGCTTCTTCTCCTTAGTAGTTTCAGGGTATCGCTCGATGGCCTCCTTGCTAAGATTTTTGTCCCTGTAGAAATTACTTCCCTCCCTTCGGAGACCCATCACCTGAGCAATGAGGTCTTCGTCGATGGTGATAGTTTGATCTCCCATTTTCAGGGTGCCCTTCCTCCAATTTTTTGTGAAAAACTTAGTGATTTTTGCATCCCTCCCATGGAGTCTTTCCATGTGCTTTGTTAGCCCGCCCTTCTGCAAGATACTCCAGATTTCCTCCTTTTGTTTCCATTCTTTACTATTACTGGGCTCGTAGCGATGCCTGTTACCTCCCATGATTTCATAGCTCAAACCAAAAACTCGAGAGTTGTAGATAGCTAATGGAAAGAAATCTCTAGATGTGGCCCCAAAAACCCAGAAAGCATGGGAGAAGGTGGCATTCATCTTATCATTATTGGTACTGACACAATAATAATTACTATTAGTCCTCCAAGTCATGTCATTAATCATTATATAATCCATTTAAAATTTTGAGGTGCAGTTATATCGATCCATGAAAATGATCGATCTGGCATCATTAAGAAGATCCTCTTCACCCTTCCAGGTAATCATGTTGTCATGAGTAACCTTACGTTAATAGTCCATGAGGGCTTGGTAATTCCTTTAAGGCAGTTAATGATATTATTAGAGTCCCCCTCAATCCAGAGATAAGGACAGTTCCAAATTTTAGCTAGAAGGATGCCTTGGAGAGAAGTCATAGCTTCCGCCGTATGGTTAGTTTGGAAACCTATAGGAACAACAACAATTTCCTTACAAATGCCATTTTCATCTCTGAGAATTGCACCACATCCCGCTGGTCCAGGATTGCCTTTAGCAGCACCGTCAAAGTTGATTTTGAACCATCTAAGAGGTGGAGAGTACCACTTAGCTTCTAGTCTCTTAATTTGTTTAGTATCAACCCTAACAACACTCTTCAGGTTCCAGGAATTGAGGATGTGAGCTTCCAGGCAGTTGACAAGAGTGCAAGGTTCTCCAATGGTCCTAAGGTTCTCCACTATAGCCCTTTGAATTTTCTGAAAAACAATAGCCTGGGGGAGAGAAATATCCTTGAAGATGCGGTTGTTCCTTTCTTTCCAAATCCCCCACAGGATGTGAAGAAGAGAGAGCTGGCACAAAGTTATCAAAGAGGGATTAGACCAATGGTAGCTCCAAAAATGGAACAAGTCTTGAATAGAGTTAGGGAACACCCATACCATACAAAAATTCTTAAGAAAGCTTTCCCAGATAGAGACAGTGAAAGAATAGTGAATAGCCAAGTGGTCCACAAACTCTTCCTCCTCATGACACAAAACACACCTATTGGGGAGATTAAAACCTCTAATCTTCAGGTTGTCTAGAGTCAAAATTTTGTTTTGGAGGATAGTCTAGTAGAAGATATTGATCTTTGAAATAAGACCCTTGATCCAATCTTTAGACTAGAAGGGGTTCTCTGAGGGGGCTGGAGTTAGCACTCCATACATGGAAGAAATAGTAAGGTTGCCTTTGGGCTCAAGTTTCCAAATAAGAATATCTTCTTCATTTATCAACCAAGTAGAAAACAAATGTTTCTTGAGATTGATGAGGCTAGGGTGTATACCTTCAATATTTTTCCATTTGTCACCTATCCAGTACCCCTCAACCAAGGAACCAAAAACTCTTTTACAAGGGGTAGCAAAAGGGGCCCAATCAGGGATTTCCAGAAAAGGCTTATCAAGCAACCATGGATCTTCCCAAAATCTGACTTTCCTACCATTACCAACTCTCCATTTAACCCCTTTAGCTATGTTGTCTTTACACTTTGAAGCATTTTACACTTTGAAGCATGGTTCCAAATGTGAGAGCCATTGATGGTGAAATTAGATTTGATGAAAGAGAAAAGAGATGAAGACAAGAGAGGATACTTACTTCTCCAAATTTCACACCACTCACTGTCAGAGTGGAACAGTCTCCACATCTGTTTGGATAAAAGAACTTCATTGAGAGTCTCGATTCTCCTCAGACCCGGACCACCCTTTCTTTTCAATCTACAAACCTTGTCCCAAGCCACTAAAGTCATTCTCTTTTTTTCCTCAACCCCAGACCAAAGAATTTTTTTTTGGATTTTTTCAATTGCATCAACAAACTTAATAGGGATTCTGAAGAGACTAAGAGCATAAATAGGAATTCTTTGAAGGGATGCTTTAAGAAGTTGTAACTTGCCATCCTGACTTAAGAGAGCACCTTTCCAACCAACAAGCTTTCTCTGAAATTTATCCAACAAAGAACTCCAAAAGGAATCAGGGGGAGACATGCCCAGGGGGAGGCCAAGGTAGGTAGCAGGAAGAACAACAATCCGACATTCCAGAATTCTGCTAATTCTATGTTGTCTTTTCTCAAGAGTGTTGATGAAAAATACTTCACTTTTAACCTAGTTGATAAGATGGCTAGAAGCAGACACATACTTGCACAGGGTGTCCTTCAAGATTCTGGCTTCCAAAATACTGGAATCCCCCATAATGATGGTATCATCCACAAATTGTTGGTGGGAGCAGGTGTGATGAGCAGAAGAGGGTTGGAGTCCTTTAAAGAGACCTCTAGTCACCATACTTTCCATGTACCTGCCAAAGCATTCAGCCATAATGATGAAGAGAATAGGGGAGATGGGATCCCCTTGCCTTAAACATCTGGAAGCTTTAAAAAAAGGGGAGGGGGAGCCATTAACAAGAACAACAAAGGAGGCAGAGGAGAGAAGTTTCTTGAAGAGGTCCACACATCTATTAGAGAAGCCAAAAGCCAAGAGAACCTTCATGACAAAGGACTAGTCAACCCGATCATAAGCCTTGGAGAGATCAAGCTTGAGAATAAAACCTTGGTTCTTGGCCATAACAAGGGAATGGATAATCTCATGGACAATAATGATGGAATCAAGAATTTTCCTTCTTGGCACAAAACCATTATGCTGAAGACTGATCAAGGAGGGAAGGACATTCAAGAGTCTGGAGGTGAGGACCTTGGAAATAATCTTATAGAAAGAGTTGCATAAATTGATAGGCCTGAACTTATCCATGGAGTTAGCTCCTTGAATTTTGGGGATCAAAGAAATCAAGGTGCCATTAATTTCTTTTAGTAATCTTCTTGCCCCAAAAAATTCTTTAACCTCATTGGAGACATCTTTCCCAACAATATCCTAGAACTCTTGGAAAAAGAACATAGGGAAACCATCATGACCAGGAGATTTATTGCCCTCAAAAGAAAAGACAACATTTCTAATTTCCAAGTCCGAAGGGATGGAAGTCAAAAAAACATTCTTATGCTCATCAATAAGGCAAGGAATATTCTGGAAGAAGGCATTTTGAGCATCATTATCCAAGCTCTGATCCCTACAAAGAAGATTAGCGAAGAAGCTTTTTGCCTCATTTCTAATCTCCTCCTCCTTGACCAGCTCCACATTGTCCACCATCAGTTTTTTGATCCTATTAGCAGCATTGTGTTTGATAGTCGACATATGGAAGAATCTGGTGTTCTTATCCCCTTCCTTCAGCCAAATACATCTAGATCTTTGCTTCCAAAAAGCTTCTTCTTTTGCAATGATATCATGGTATCTTTTGAGGATCTCATTTTCTTCTGCAATTGTAATAGTGGAGAATCCATCCTTCTGGATTTGGACTTGAGTTTTTCCTTTGGCCTCAAAAATATTCCCAAAGTTGGATTTATTCCAGGTCCTTATGTTATCTTTTATGCTTTTAAGTTTCTTCACAACTCTATACATGGCAGTACCCTCAACTTGAATGTTCCACCATTCTTGAATTTTATGAGTCAGATCCAGATGTAATTGTAATACCCTAAAATTGGTCATCTAAACCATGGGCCCCTAATCTCGACAACATCACCAAGGTCCTAACCAAAGGCAATTAAATCAATCTTGAGCACATTATTAATTCTTTAATAATAAAAAATCACATGGCAAATCAACTACTCAACATTAATTAAAAATTGATTTAATTAATTGAATCATTTTCCAAGAATATCATTTTGATCAATTATCCCATTTTAATTTATTAAATATCTTTGCATATTTCATTAATTAATAAATTTGCCATTCAATCATGCAAAAAGGATTAATTTATTACAAAAGATGAATTAATTTATTACAAAGAGTTGAATTGAAACAAAAATCAAAAAAAGAATTGAATTAAAAGAGAAATCAAACTTGAGATATTATTTCTTTTTCTAAATTTAGAACTTGAAATCAGAAAAGCAATTTAATTGAATTATGGAATTATTCTCTAAAATTGGAACTCAAAGCTTTTCAGAAAAAGAAGTTCAGATGCATTGAAAAGACCTTTTTCTTGAATGAATCAAATATGTGCATGGAATTATCTATTTTTATCAGATGTGCATGGAATTAATTTATTATTATTTTCCAATGCAACTTGGACTTCTGATTTGAATGCATTTCAATTAAACTATAATTGGAATCTATCTCAAGGTTAACTCAACCTGATTTCTCAATTATTTTCAATTAATCCTAAATTGAGCTTTTTGTGATTCTCTATAAATTTAGTCTTTGACTCTCATTCCAATTCACCCCAGAGATTTTTGAGAACACGCTTGGATATTATTATCATGCTAATTTCGTCTGGAGTCATTGAAATCATTGTGCTTTTTTAGATTACTTGCATCCATTTTACATTCATTATTGCTTGCATCCATTGTTGCTTGGATTGATTATTTGCTTGAATTATTCATCCATCTTGCATCCATATAGCTTAATATCATATAGATTAAATCCTTCGTCTTGGTGTAGTCTAGTCACTAGTATTGCTTATAAAAATTTGAGAGCAATCTTATACTCGCATCTTTTAGAAGGCAATTAGTTGCTTTGCTATGGTTTATTTCTTATTGATTATTGATTACTAACCATGCATATAATGACTTAATTGAAGTGTTGTGCTTGTAGCTACAGATTCACTTTTTCACACACACAGTAATGTCCATATTTTTTCAAACCTAAAGGGAAAATGCCTTCTCCTGTTGATAGGGTCAGCAATAAGAGGTATAGGGTAGTGGTCAGACCCAATGCGAATGTGAGCAAACAGAGAGCAAAAATAATGTTTGAACCAATCATCAGATATAAGAGCCCTATCAAGGCGTACTTGAAAAAGGTCATTTTTGGCCCTCCTATTAGTCCAAGTGTAGTTGAAACCCTGCATCTCCACATCATTAAGGGCCTAAGTGTTTATAAAATCCATGAGGGCCATTCTACTGTCCAACTAACAAGGGCAACCACCAAATTTTTCCTCCTCTTTCAATGGGGTATTAAAGTCTCCCATGACCAACCAACTGAGGTTCTTGAAGTTGTCCCTTATTTCCATAAGTTTTTTCCAAAACTTGCTTCTGGCTTTCAAGGTATTGGGAGCATAGATGTTTGTGAGTACCCAAGAGGTGTCATCCTTTAAATGCTCAAACTTAATGCGAGAAAAACTTCTCTCTTGAATAAGAACTTGACCTCTAATACTATTGAGATTCCAGATTGTTGCAATGCCTCCATAGGCACTTTCAGAGCTACCACCACAGATGCTACCAAATTTAAAGAAATTCAAAGCTTCAACCTTTTCTCTACTCGTCTTAGTTTCTTGAATAAGAAAAATGTCAGGTTTACTATCCCTAATCATATTCCTAATAATATCATGCTTGTGGGGATTATTAAGTCCCCTTATGTTCCAAGAAACAATCTTCATAATCACTTACCAATTCCTAACTCCTTCAGATTCCTCTGAGTCCCATCTGCTATGTTCTTGCTAGCCTCATGATCTTTGACTTTGTGGTTTGAAGGTCATCCTGGGGATGAGGAGACATACCCTACATCAACTTGAGAAATTCTCCTAAACCTCCTTATTTGGGAAGCAAAGGGATTGGAACCTTTCTTGTTCCTGTGTTTTGGAATTTTCCGCTCGACTTCTTTCTCAAAACCCGCTTCAGGACCACTAATGAGTCTAGAAATCTCCTCTTCATTACCCCATATAGGTGATCTGGAGTCATGTGAAGAGCTATTAACTATTTTAGAGGCATGATCTAAATCAGAAAGATTCAGTCCCAAGATAACACAATTCTGGGCCTCTTGAAAATTAGAACTATTTGTGAGAGGGGAAGAGTCAGCCTTCTCTTTATGTGATCTAGTGATCTCCCCTTCCTCAGATTGCTCCACTTCCTTAATATCCTTATTATTCTAGTTCTCTTCATTGGAAGCTTCCTTACTGGCCAAGGTGTCAGCAATCACCATCTGGGTAGTTTCTTTAGAAGATTCTTATTGTTCTTTTATTTCCTCTCTTGGGATTTGCCCTCCCAGGATATTATCTACTCCCATACATTCCTTCCTCAAAGATTCCTGGGGGGAATGATGTTTAGAAACCGTTGGGTGAATATTTTGTCACCAGCGTACCAATGGTGAAATATATAATTCACACAACGCTATGCTGAGAAATTAATCTCTCCTCTCATCAAGGTGAGGTTCCCTATGAAATTTCTCCTCTAATTAAAAAGAAATTAAATTTGTGGGTTGGTGTTGGGCATATAACTCTCTTTTTCTAGAGTTTATATATTCCCCCTTCACCTAGTTACAATTTCTCTATCTCTTTAGATACTTAAACAAAAGAACTATTAATCTAACAAACTACAGCAAGAGTTACTATTAAGTAGCACAAAGTCTCCTTTAAGGTAACACTAATTCAAACTAATCATTACAAATTAAACAATTAGAAACCTAGCTTATAGCTCAAAGTCTTCAAGTATAGATTTCTAATCCATTAAACTACAAATAATTGCAGCAATACAAAGCTTACGACAAGTTACTTAATTTATCAGCAGATTTCTCAAGTATGCTAAGAGCACAAAGTCTACTTGCAAGATTTGAGAGCTCTCTAACCACATAGCAATATCTTAAAGATCAAAGAGGTAAATATAATATATATTCAATGGACATAGGAACATTAAATTATATAAACGATTTTCTTGATACAACGCAAAGTTTGTGATCAACAAAATTGTTTTCTTTATTCGTTTGATAGGATTTTCACCACAAAAAGCCCAAAGTCTTAGTTGGGATAAAAAAATCTATAGAGTTTTGCTAAGCCTGAAAAAGATAAAATATTTACAAAAGAGGTCCTCCTTTTATAGGAAAAGAAGTTGAGAAAAAGATGGGCACAGTTGACTTATTCAACTGCACAGTCTCATTTTACTACAACTACTACATAAAGAAAACGTGCAGCTACATAAAAATTGACAACATCTATTGGTGCAACTGCATGAAGAAAAGGTGCCAAAAGGGGGTACTTCATTCTTGATTCTCTTCTTCATTGGATTTCTGGAAATCTTCGAATTTAGCAAGGATGGCTTTCATCTCTGCTTCATTCAACATCAAGGTAGAACTTGTGATGACTTGGACGCGGGAAATTGCATCTTGAATCTTCACCTGTTTCTTTTTAACATCCTTCAGCATGGATGCGAGGACTTCAAAACTGACCTGGATTTCTAACAGTTTATCAAATGTATCAAGTGAGAAATCTTGTCTCGCGCATTGATCCATCAAGGAAAGGAATTCCTGCATGACAACTTCAGCAGTGACGAGATTTTGATCACCATCATATAAATAGAAAGGGAGATCACCAACTTTGGCAAAAATGAGGTCGACCTCGTCATCACCTTCTTTTTTCTCCCGGTCCATCTTTGCAATCATTAACTTCATTGTCTCTTGCTTATTAAATAATAAAGATAAGATCTGGATGTACTTCTCCCTTGTGGTAATTACCTTATTCTCAACCAAGACATCTATCCTAAAGTCCTCTATTTTGCTCCACAAGGTATTACTTTTCACAACTTCCTCAATCTCCTATGATAAAGAGGTTTTGAGTCATTGCATCTGACTCTAGATCACTTCATAATCTGACAATAGTCCCATTGTTGAGCTCAAAATATGAGAGCCTTCTGACCTTAGCCATGAGATCCACTCATCCATCACTCGGCCTTTAGCTCCCACTTGTTCAATCTTCTTGAGGGCTTAGGTATCTATTGAGGATCCTATGGGTTCAACATCTTGAGAAGATTGTGTTACCTTTAGAAGAACGTTGGTCAGCTGTTCACACTTCTACTTCAAGATATTTTTCTCATCCCTCTCCTAATCTAATCTTCTCAACAAGGAATTAAAGGTTGTCTGGGAATCCAATTTCACACTCTCATGTGTTTCCAACCCGAGCTCTATGACTTGCATGGTATAATCTTCAGATTGTATGTTGCCTTTGTCCTTGTCTGATGATGGCACCATAACTTCAGCATATTTTCTCTTAGAAGCTGGATCTACTACCACTCGAGATACCGTCTTTGGATTTTTTGTTCCCTTAGGCTTTGGAGGAACCAAAAGTTCAAAGTCAAACTCATCTAGAGAGACCACCTATTTTTTACTTTTAGGGGCCACTACTTCCATCCAAGGGGGTAGTTCTAAATTAGCTAATGGAGTAGTAGCTCCTTGCTGATTTTGAGTTGAAGCTTCGGGAGCAGGTTGACTGGAGCTTGGAGCAGTTTTGAGTGTTACTGGTGGTGCTGATATTGAGGTATCTAGTGGGGTATTTGTTGCTTCTACCTCTTCAGTTATAGATGGGAGAGTTGAGGGTGTCGTGAATGTAACTTCAGCACTTACCAATGGAGGAATTGTTGTGGTGGTGGTGGTGGTAGTGACAGGTAAGTCTATTGAAATCTATTCTGCAAGTACATCTTCCACGGTTTCATTAAAATCCATCATCATGTATTCAAAAGTAGATGAAGGGATATCATCTAAATTAGAGAAGTTGATTATTGTGAAAAACTGACCAATGGTCTCCGATTGCGTCATGCCCATACTTAGATCTCCATCTTCTTGAAAATCCTCATCCTCTTGGTCAGAGTCAGAGTTAGAGTCAATAGAGTGGATGATTACTTGTGAGGTAATCGGGGCATCAACTTCAGCTGGGCATGATACTTCTTATGCCCGTATTTCCTCTTGTTGAGGAATTTCACCTTCTTCAATCTCTTTTCCTTTTCCAACTTCACTGGCAGGCGGTTGTTTTGGCTCTTTCGCTATTGCTTCCTATGATGCAGATGATGATTCACCCTTCTTCAACCCTTTAACTATAAATTTGATTTTGGGTCCTTTACCTTTTGATTGTACCACGAGAGCTGAGGCTAGTGCTTGTGGGTTTGCCCTGCTCTTTGTTCTTGTTTTAGCTATAGTTGTCTTGCCCAATGGGCCATCACTATTGTCATCATCTCCTAAACTAGCAGGAAGTTGTTTCATCCTGAGATTTTTCTTTACCAGCCATGCATTGGTGTTTGCTAAGATAGGAGAGATCCTCTGAGTAATAGATTTGCTTTCTTTCTTCGACCATTGCACAAGTGGAAGTGGGGAGCCAACAATCTTCTTCTCATAATAAACAGGGTCCACTATGTCATCTGTGTCTTCCATGGTCATTGGGATCTTAGCTAAATCCAAATTTTTAATTTGTTCTAGAGTAAGATGACTGAAATCCATCCTTCTTATATCCTCCTCATTCTAACAATCTTCCCAAACATCCTCAAACCTATAAACATGAGTATAACTCCTCCCGAGTTTCCTGTTTATGACACGAAAGTCAAAATTGTTTTGTGCCTTAAATCTTCACATGGTATTCCAATGCATTTCTTCTTCCATGTTCTTGGTTTTAGGGTTGGTTAGTATTGAGTACCTACCGATTGATTCTAGAAATTTCAGCCCAGTCTTATGTGCTTGTGATTGTTTCTCATGCACACTAATCAGTTGTCTGCATAGCTCCATAAGAATGATCCTGTCTAAAGGTAACCTTGGTAGAATAAAGGGCTCTCCTGAAAAACATCCGATTCAGATGTAGGTGAATGTAGGAAATTGAAGAAAAACACAACCATAATGAGATACCCTGCTGTAAGTGGCCTCTGACAATCTCTGCTTTTAAAGGCCCTTATCAAATATATATTTCCACACAGCAAAGAAAGAATCGTTGACTCTTATATAGTGGTTACCTTGATTCTTGATGGTAAGTTTATCATAATACTCCCAGACGGGCACCAATCTCCTGTCACCCTTGGTAGACAAGCCTGGATATTGCCTCATTGAAGTAGCTACGTAAACCAAGTACAAGGTCATGTAAAACTTCAATGTCACCTTGACCTCCTTCAATTGAGCACATAGCGCATCACTGATATGCTCTCCCCAATCGATTCTTGCGGCCCCCTTTCTGATTATATTTATGTAATAAGACATCCAGTTTTGAAAATAATGAGTCTTTTAACCCCCTCACTCTGGATAACATGGTAACCATGTCGTTATATTCCTCATTAAAATCACTCTTGTGGAAGTAGTTAGGCCATCGTGAGGTGACGGAACTTCTTGCAGTAGAGAGATAAACAGTATTGATCACCTTTTTGCATTTATCCTCATGTTTCTCATAGTACTCTTGAGCACTCTCTTGAGAAATATCAACCACTTCCTCAATTGGTGAACCTTTGAAAACACTGTTAAAGAACACACTATCCAGGGTCATGATGACGTTCTGATCAATGTCTTTTACTTTCCTTGTATTTGGATCAAAGTGATCTGCTATTACCAATACAAATTCAGGATCATGAGCTGCAACTGGGAAAGATGCATACTTATGCAGCTCAGATTTGATTAGTCTAGTTAGATGAGCAAGAGTCTTCTGAACCTAGTCAACAAATTCTTGTATATCAACATGCCCAATTTAAGTGTCCCTGATTTCCTTGATATTTGAGTCTACCAAACTCTCTGGGTACACATTCAAGTACTTGTCGTACTTGTATTTCATCTTTCTTGATGATGCTTTACTTGGAGAACATTCCAACTGACCTAAGGAAGACTGAGGCTTATTGTGAGGGAGCTTTAATATTCGTGATGACTGCATTCAACATTGATGATTAGCTATTCATCATTATCAAAATCAATTTTTCTCAAACGGATCAAAAAATGGGACTCAAAACAGGCTTGGGAGTAAAACTCCCAAAAACAGTAGGTCGGGGAAAAAAGTCTGACATGCTCTTTTGAAAAAAAAATTGCACATCGGACTTTAAAGTTTGAAGTGCAATTAAAAACACCTTGATCATCACATCAGACTTTAAATTTTGGTATGCAAATCCGAGATGGGTCATCAACACATCGGACTTTAAAGTTCGATGTGTCAATCTGGGGAAAATCAATAACACATCAGACTTTAAAGTCCAATGTGTAGGGGGTGAAAACTTGAAACAAGCACATCGGACTTTAAAGTCCGATGTGCAATCTGGGATAGATTAAAGGCACATTGGACATTAAAGTCTGAAGTGCCTACAAAGGGAAAAACAATTGGTTGACATGTTGGGTTTTAAAACCCAACATGTCAACCTACTCCTCTCCGTATATCGGATTTTAAAGTCTGATATGCAGAGGTCATGATCCTGCATATCGAACTTTAAAATCTGATATGAGGAGGTCCTTTCATCCAGCTGCACACTAGACTTTAAAGTCTAGTATGCGGCTGGAGAAAGAAGACTTCAGAGGGTAATCAGGTTTTGAAGTCCGATTGCCCTCTGAAACAAGGGAGACAATCGAACTTCAAAATCCGATTTCTCTCCAAAGTCGAGGAGGGAAAAACCCCGAAAGAAACCAAAACAAGGAAGAAAGAAATGCAAAACAAAAAGGAAAACCCGAAAATAAAAATAAAATACAAAACCCTACCTCACGGTAATGGAGATGGAAAAATCTAGCAATGGAGCGATCTGATCTGAGTCAAGGCGAGCAAAATCCAAGGAGGGCACGCGGAGAAAAAGAAGACAAATGAAGGAAATAATTGCAAAAAATAACTTAAAAAGTGATTAAATAAAAACCCTAAAAAAATCAATTAATGCAGCATTAGTTACAACTCGCAGTTACATGTCAGACTTTAAAGTCCGACATGCAGGCTAGAAAATCTTGCATGTCGGACTTTAAAGTCCGACATGCATTGTCCAACCAAGAAGTCTACAAGTCGGACTTTAAAGTCCGAACTGCAGGCAAAGACCACCTGCAGGTCGGACTTTAAAGTCTGAACTATAGGTTTAGACTATGACAAACGCACATCGGACTTTAAAGTCCGATGTGCAGTCAATAAAGAAAAGATCTTGCAGTTCGGACTTTAAAGTCCGAACTGCAAGTAAAACTGCAAACTTAAGGGAATTAGGAAAACATTAAAAACAGAAAACAAGAAACAAAATGAACTAATCGACGAAGTCGATTAAGCTCTCCCGGAGACCATAAGGTATGAAACGGACCAGTTTCGTAGGGTAGCCTCATGATTTTGGCTGTGCTAAAATCAAGGACAATAGAAATAGAGGCTGAGGAGACCTCATCCTTGTTCTCCCCCAGGGGTCCAAAATAGTTGATCTCAACTAGGTCAGCTTCCTTATTTTCTATATTTTTGACTTGCCAGATCGTTTTCTCTGGAGCCTTTCTACTCTCAACTGTAGTTTTGGCTTTCTTGTTATCCCCTCTAGGCTTTAGAGGGTAATGTTTAGCCCAGTGACCTTCTTTTTTACAATGGAAACAAGAAAAGGGGATGGATTCATATTCAATCTGTTGTTTCCAAGTACCCAACTTAGACACAATATTTATCTTCTCAGGCATATATGCGTCATGGGCAACCCCTACATAGAATCTGGCATGAGTGAGCCTTATTCTTGAGGCTGTGACTGGATCTATTGAGAGGAGCTCACCAAAAGAGCTTGCAATACCCAAGAAAATACCTTCTGCCCAGCATTCAAGAGGTAGACCTAGGAGCTTAACCCAGACTGAGACTTGCACCAAAAGAGATTCACTCATATTTATATTCGGGTGCCATTTTTGGAGGACCAGAGCTATCTTTCCAACCAACCAAGGGCTACCACAAAGAATCCTTATTTTGTCTTCTTCACAAGAAAAGGTAAAGGAGAGAAGGCCTTTGGGTAGAGCCAAAATTTCAACATTGCCTTTCAAGCCCATTTTCGTTTAACATAAGCCCTAACAACCTCAATGTTTGGGCATGGTCCCATGAATTTACCCACCAGAGAGTTTGACACACTACTTATGTTATGATCCAAAACCAATTCAGGAATAGAGATGGAAAACTTACCACCAGTTGGGTCCGATATGTTCTGAATAGGAGGCAGGGAAGATTTCCCAGATGGTCTAGTTCCAAAGAGGGTTGACCACCTTCTAATTTCTTTTCCATTCTCCAATACAACTTCACATGGGCTGGACCCCCCAACCAAGTTTCCAGGACCCACATTCTTTTCTGACAGAGTACTGTCAGCTTGCAAAATATTTGGAGGCTTGTCCTTCTCCCCCATCTGGCCAGCTCCATCGATCTGGCCGCTACCTCCAATGGAACTAGAGTTCCCACCTTGCAGAGAATTCAAAATTTGAATTCTTCCATTGCCACCTACTCCTCATCCACGTGAGCTCTCCATTTCCTTGCTATATGTATTAATTCATGATTTGTTAATCTCAATGTTTTGTGTAATATCCTGATTGTGTTTTCTTAAAGTGACAATGTCATATCAAGTAATAGTTTATTATGGATGAGGGATGGTGATGGCGATGAAAATTTATTATGGTTTGTTAAAATTTTATTATTTAATGTGGATATTGTGAAAGTGATTATGATGGTGTAAAAGCGACACATTCTCTGTTGTAATGTCAAAGACCCAAACTAGAAAATCTAAGTTTAGGATTGTCCCCAATTAGTTAAAGGACCATTTATTGTGAGATGGGTGAGATGGATTGACTTTATTGTGGTATTGGATGAAAAGATGTGGGATGCTAAATGTCAATAAATATCAATCCATGGTAGATGTGAAAAAGTTTTATTATGGATGGATAGATATGGGGTTTTTTTAGGGAAGGATGTATGCTTGTTTAGTATGGATGATGGATGGAAATTGTGTCAAAAATTTATTATGGCTTGTGAAAAGTTTGTTATGGAAGGTGGATTGTGAAATTTATTATGATTATTTGAATGTGATGCATCCTTTGATATGATTTCAAATATCCAAACCCAAAAATATAAGTCAAGGATTTCTCCAAGTCAGCTATAGGACCATTTATTGTGGGATGGACTAACTTTATTGTGGTATTGGATGGAAAGATATGGGACATTAAATGTCAACAAATCTCAGGCCATAATAGGTGTGAAATTTTTTTATTATGGATTGGGTGGAAAATCAAATAGAATGATAATAGATTGAAGAGCATGACCTAATACACATGGTGCCTATAAGAGGTTTTCATCATGGTACTTTCCCAAGAAACCACCAAAGTAGTTTTCACCATAAGACATTATCCTTAGCTTAATTTATATTTTTTGGGTATCACACTAAATGCCTATTTTCCAAGCTTGTTGAACATACCTAGATGTTAAGAGGGGGGCAGTTAATTAGGATTAACTAAAATTTATGCTTTCATTAACCATTTAAACATTAACTTAGATATAGAAAAGGAAAGAACAGAAACAAAGCATGCACCACACAAGAACACCAATATTTATATGTGAAAAAACCAATGAGGTAAAAACCATAATGAGATTTAACTCACACTATATGAAACATGTATTACAATGCTTGTTTTAGGGATCACTACCCAGGGAAGCTCACTACTCTCAAAAATGACTTGTAGAGAAAGATATAATGAAAAAGGGACCTACTAAAGAGACTTATTGTTTGGCAGGGTGATACATGAATATTACAATGAAAAACATAAAATGAAATATTTTAGATGAAGCATCTGACATATGTTGATGTTGTAGTTCTCCGTGTAGCACAATTACTCTATCATACTAATTTTGCACACTTCATACTCAACTAATGCATCACTAGATCATTCCATACATCATATTACATTACCATAATACACTCACCCTCCAAAAATGATCCATCCTTCCTTACATATACTTTGCAACACCCCAAAACATAAGTTAGGTTAGCTCCAATAGGTCAGCTTCAAATACATCTATCATCAACAAAATTAAATTATGGATCAACCCAAGGCATACATGAAATCCAAACATATCTAAAAACATCCTTCAAAGCCAATAAGATAGGTCAAGATTGACCACAAATAAACAAACTCAATCTATCAACCCAAATATCAACACCATTGTTAAAATTGTTAACTGTTTGTCTTTATAGCTCCAAGGAGAGACCAAAGTCATCTTGCAGACCGAGATGAACAAAATGTAGACCATCAAAAACCTCTCTACAATCATCTCCAAAATGAATCAATCATCAAGTGTTGGCACAAGTGGATATATCCACTAAATTGATAGAAACAAGGCAAATCGGATAGGTTGTGACACTTCAACACAATGAATACTGTGGTGAAAATTAGGGCTTCCACCACAAGAGGGATGAAAACCACAATTTTTTCTTAAGGACCAATTACATTAGGGAAAGATAGGAATTTGATAGATCTAAACCTAAGAGGTCTAAATGTTGATCAGATTCCAAAGGTGTTGATTTAGCATCTTCTTTCCCTTGAGTTGAATTGATTTGTTGAAGATACTGAATTTAGGATAAATGTGTTGGATTTGATGTAAAAATGCATAAATAGTGAGCTATAAACATTAGATTGAGCCACGAACTTGTATATAAGGATTGTAAGAGGATTTGGACATATTCCTAGAAGGAGCTCCTAATTTATTGAGACTGGTGTGATGGTTGCTCTGGTCCTTTGCACTTTTCACACTCTAATGGGGGAATGATTTGTTACTATAAATAAAGCTTATTCTAAAGTTCACAGCTTCGTACCTACTTCCTACACATAGAAAGAAGGGGAAATAGGTTGGATTATGGGTTTGCCTAAGGCAAACCCCAATTTAGGAATTAACCTTGAATGGATATTGCAAATACTAAAATAAATAATGGAAAGGTATACCTCAAATCTACAATGACTAATAATGATGCTTTACTTCTTGAATGTAATCACATATGTTGTATGAAATGACATGAACATGAAAAACCCCTAATCACAAACACATGCTTGCATATGAATGTTGTAATTTTCTCCACAATGGTTGAATGAAGAAAATGCGGCCTTGAAGATCTTTGGAGATGCTTGATGATGAACACTTCAATGCTTGAATTTTGGATTGCTTGAATGTGAAGACTTAGAATGCTTAGGATTGATTAATGTTTTTATATATTAGGATCTAGGTCAATTTACTGATTAGGCCAACCTCCAATGGTCAGATTGAGCCACCAAATTCATTTCCCACCAGAGAGATAGGTCACACCTCTCCCTTGAAAATGAGCCCCATTGAGATGACCAGGACATTGGGCGCTCTATTCCAGAACCAGGGCACTAGCTCTAGTCCTCCTCAATCAGGGACCAAAATTAGGGTCCATGGAGAAGGAAATAGCCCCAAGGAATCATTTGGTACATGTATGAGGAATAAAAGTTGGATTTACGGCACTGAACGGACCCGAATAGGAGATGAGGAGGCAACGTGCAAAAGTAGGGGCACACACATGACATGTAAATTGACTCAGTGATAATACAACACTACATTTAGCCCCCACTTTAAAGAGAGTGTGAGCCTACACAAATATTCATGATAAAGTAGATGAATGAGAGATGAAGGAGAGGAGAAAAGGAGCACAATCACAAGGAGTATAAAACATTGCTAATTTCAAGGGACTAAGCCCCCAATCTTAGGATCTTAAATCACTCAAACACATGCAAGGGAACACAGAACAAGACAGAAAAAAGGAAAAAAAGGCAAATGAAAGGAAAACAAAGGTAAACAATGACTAAAGGAAAAAGACACACCACACAAAAACTAAAGATAAAAAACAAGACCTCAACTCAAGTAGTCAAAGAGATCTCGATATCAAAATATCTCAACCACTAATATCCTTCTTGAAAAATTCCATCTCAAGAACACAAGTAATCACATAAAAGACAAAAAAAACACATCATCCATGAACCACCAATAGAAAAGCTATGAGTTCATGAGAAGAAGGAAAGAGAGAGCACATATACAAGCTAGATGTGTTTTTCTAGGTGATCCATGAGAAGAATGATGAGAAAGGACACTGATACATACCCTAGAAGTGTTTTTCTAGGTGATCCATGTTGGGGAGGAGAGTAGGAATGGTATAGCTATGTTTTTCTAGTTCCACTCATCCTTGTGCATGTGTGTATGTGATGTCTAGTTTCAAGTATATAGAATCCCATATAAGATTTTGTTTCCTTTGGTTTTGAGCATGCATCAACCTGTTTAAGACATATAGTGCACATGAAAATGCCAAGGGGAGAGTCTAGTTCCAGGAACATCTAGTTTAAGAGTTTTTTTCTCTAGTTTCAAGAATGTGTAACCCCATACAAGATACATACATGCCTAGTTTCAAGGACATCTCGTGTAAGAGTTTGTTTTCTCTGGTTTCAGTGATGTATAGCCCATCTAAGGCATATATCAAATGTTGCATCTGGTTTTGGGCGTGAAGCATCTCATATAAGAGTTTGTTTTCTTTGTTTCTGAGTCTTAACACCCCATTTAAGACATGCAAAAATATGGTACAATATAGTACAAATAGGGGAATATGGATGCCCCCCCTTAAGATGTCAACATTTCCCTATGTTTATGTCTTAAAGAATCTAAAAACAAGGATACCCACCTTCAACACCAAGGACATACCCTTTAGGCAACAATGTCATAAATCCAAGCTAAAGAGAAAATACTATTACAAGAAAGGATAAGATAGTTGAAAAAGTGATATCTTGCAACAAGTGTAAAGGGAATCCTTGGAGGAGAAGTGATATTTTCTCAAAAGACATCTACCTCCAAGAGGATTTATTGAATAAACATAACATCTTCTACCAAAAGAAGAGAAGGAGAACAAGAATGCATACCTTCTCCCTATTGCTAGGTGAAAGGGATTCTTGATGAAGGATGACATATTTTTGACCTAATGTGAGGGTTATGTTTATAATAGATATGCATTGCCAAGTTAGAAAGAGGTTGTAGCTAGGGACATACACCTATTTCATAGAAGAGAATCCTTAAGCAAACAACAACCTCACACAAGGAATGACATCAAATCATAAGCCAACACCACTTAGCAAAGAAAAAGTGGATCCTTAGAGAAGAGAAAGAGAAAGAGAAAGAAATCATTTCCCCCCAAGTATAAGAAGAATGAGAAGATTTACACAAACTCTAAGGAGAGATTAGACATAGGCAAATGCACAATGTACTCACATAAATAATTTTCCAATGTAAGAAAAGATATTAATATATGTTAAATGCAACTCTAAAGAAGAGGTAATATTCAAAGGAAAAGAGAGAGAATATTAGAAGGAGGGATCACATATTCCATTAAAGATAAAGATTAATCATAAATGACATACCACAATAAAGGATACAAAAATATGAAAAATGCAATCCATAAAGGGAATAGTGACTTTTTAGATAGAGAGAAATAAAAGGATAAGTTTTTTGCCCCCCAAGTATAGAAGCAAGAATGAACCATGTTTTATTTTTATTTTTAAGGGGTAAACACTTTTAACCCGGAGCTATGAACCAGTGGGGATTGAACCTTGATGCCAAGAACAACATAGCAACAACTTAACCATCACAACATGCCACTATTGGCCAGAATGAACCATGTTGCTGCCCCAAGATGTTTGGTATTAAAAAAGCATGAATTCTTAGGAAAAATAAGCCCCTATTAAATTAACTACTTGTGTCATAGGGTAAGGATCAAATGAAGGGAAAGAAGGGTGCTAAGGCACTACTTACCAAGAAAGAGAGAAATATCAGTGAAGAGGATTTTTTGAGCCTTATCAAATTATTCTTGAAAAAATTCCTTAAATGATTTAGATTTTCCAAGAGAATAAAAATAACCATGCTGAAAGAGACATTTCTCATCACCTTATTTATAATATTTGCTAAATTTGACAAAAGGAAAAAAAAAACATTCTTATCATACTTTAATTTCCAAAAGATTCTAGTTGCTAACCTTTCCTAATCATGAATAGGATTAGGCCTTGTCTCTTGTGATATGAGACAAGGGTTGTTAGAAGAAGGATTTTAATCTATTATTTTAACTATGTCTCTATCAATTAGTCCTTGAATTCCATTTTGAAAATTAGGATAATAATTGGTAGGGTGATCATTAGTTTGGTGATATGAGCAAAAAGGATTTTTGAAGAAGAAGCACTTTTATCTGACTGATAGGTTTTTTTGTCTTGCAAGACGATATTTTAAGTCTTGAATCCTAAGGAGATCATCCATAGGAGAATTTTGATAATGTCCTATGCCTTCTTTGCTAGCTTGTGTATGAGGATTTATAGGGACTCTAGTTCCCTGTTCAAAATTTTCAAGTCCTCATCCTCTAGAACCTTGTTTTGGTATTATGTTAAAGCGACTCCTATAAGAATCTCTTAATTTAAAAGGAGGAGGAACTTTATAATGAATTTCTTTAAAATTTGTAGTGTAATTGTGTTTAGAAGGAACAAAGGGACAAGTAGATGAAGAAGGAATATATTGTGAAGGAGAATTTTCCTTTCTATCATCATGCATATCCTTTTTTGTATATTGGGAAAGGAGATACTTATCATATAAGGCCTTATCTTTGCTTGATATTATGTTGGAAGATAAATATTGAATAAAATGCATAACCTTGAATCTTCTCTACAATTTTTTTGATGATGAAAATAGGTTCTAGGAGAATAAGGAGGATCTAGAGAGATTGAAACACCAATGTTTTGATCTTGCCCCCCTTGCTCTAGGGTATGTGTATGAGAAGAAGATGGTGTCATGTTTATCTTTAATAATTTCTCTCCATTAGAGAGATCATTGATAGGAGTATTAGCTTGTTCTTCATTCCCATTAGATACCCCAGGAGAGCTACAAGTATTAGGTTTTTTATTAACATATCTAGGATTGGGATCTACAAAATCTTTAATGTGATCTATATATGCAATGAATTTTCCTAAAAATATCACAATAAAACAAAATGCACTATAAATGAAAGCTTTGAGATCTAATTGATTGAAAGGAAGAAATTTATAAATTCTAAATGCAATATGTCAAAGTGTTGTGAATCAAAAGAAGCAATGTGATATGAAAGAAGCCATTATCCAACACATGATTATGATAAATATAAGTGAAAATAAAAGTAATCATATGTGAAATAGAAAATAAATGAGATCTATTAAGTGCCATTATTAATTTTTAAAATCAGATCTAAAAATTAGAGTGATATATTACATAACCTACAAATCCAATTAACTAAAATAAATTAGGGTTTTGATTAATAAACCTATAAATTTATGTAACTTGATTAATATGAGATCTATGAATTTAAATTTGAGTTTTAAAATGCTTCTAAATCAGATTTGGAACAATTAATCCAAATTAGACAACCCACAAGCTCAATTTTAAAATTAAAAATTAGGGTTTTTGTGAATTTAACCTCTAAATTTTTAAAATTCAATTGGAAATTAAACTTGTAAATGTACATTTGAATTTTAAATTGCGTAAAGACTCAGATCTAAGAGCATAAATCAAAATTAAAGGTGTAAGGAGTCGATTTCACCAAAATGTAATGGTGAAAATATTATTAGGGTTTCCACCATTAAATTTATGAAAACTGCTAATATTTTTCTTGGGGACCAATTATATTAGGGAAAGATAGGAGTTTGATAGATCTAAACCTAAGAGGTCTAAATGCTGATTGGATTCCAAGGGTGTTGAATTATCCTCTTCTTTCCCTTGAGTTGAATTGATTTCTTGAAGATGCTGAAATTAGGGTAAATGTGTTGGATTTGATTTAAAAATGCATAAATAGTGACCTATAGTTGTCGGATCGAGCCACAGACCTAGATCTGAGGATTGTAAAAGGATTCAAACCTTTTCCCAGAAGGAGCTCTTGATTTTTGGATGGGTGTGACGGTTGCTCTGGTGCTCCACACTTTTCACCCTCCAATGAGGGAATGATTCGTCACTATAAATAAAGCTTATTCTGAAGATCACAGCTCTATACCTGCTTCCTACACACAGAAAGAAGGGAAAATAGGTTTGAAATAGGGGTTTGCCTAAGTCAAACTTGGATTTAGGAATTAAACTTGAATTAAATATTACAAATACTGAAATAAATAATGTAAAGGTATACCTCAAATATGCAATGACTGATAATGATGCTTTACTTCTTGAATGTAATCACATATGTATGAAATGGCATGAACATGAAAAAACCCTAATCACACACATGCTTGCATATGAATGTTATAATTTTCTCCACAATGGTTGAATGAAGAAAACACAACCTTGAAGATCTTTGGAGATGCTTGATGATGAACAATTCAATGCTTGAATGCTTGATTGCTTGAATGTGAAGACTTATAATTATTAGGATTGATTAATGTCTTTATATATGAGGATCTAGGTCAATTTACTAATTAGGCCAACCTCCAATGGTCAAAAAAATCTACCAAATTGATTTCCCACTAGAGAGATAGGTCACACCTCTCCCTTGAAAAATGGGCCCCAATGAGGGGGACTAGGGAACGAGGTGCTCTGGTCGAAGACCAGGGCAATAGTGCCCTAGTCTTTCTCAAGTAGGGACCAAAATTATGTTCCAAGGAGGAGGACATAGCTCCAAGGGATAATTTGGTAGGTGTATGAGACATAAAAGTTGGAATTAAGGCACTAAATGAACTTAGATAGGAGATGAGGAGGAGACACACTAAAGTAGGGGCACAAACATGAGGTGCAAGTTGGCCCAGTGACAATTTATGATGCTACAATAGCTTCCCAAACATATTCCAAAATCTACACAAGCATGCCAATCACTACAAAAAAATGCAGAGTATCCTATTGAGTCTACTAAGACATGTTACACTATTTAACTATGATTTGAAGAGAAAACACTAACAAATCTTGCTACACAAATGTGTATTACATGAAATTTAATAAATATGCACCTTACACACAACTAAGATTAACTCCTGAACCAAACAACTAAAAGATGTAATTGTTGGAATCAATGAACACTGAGAGGGGGGGTGAATTAGCGTTCTACAGTTAACAAGCTTATTAACTGATTCTTCAACCACAAAATAAAAATAAATGAAAGCAAAGTGCAGAAACAAAAAATAATCACCCACAAAACCATAACACCATAATTTTTACGTGGAAACCCAGAAAGGGAAAAACCACGGTGGGATTGAGTACCCAAAATATTATTATACTTTGATTAGGAGTATGATAATATTACAAAATGGAATTCACTTGCATTCAGGCAAAGTGCCTAGAGCTCACTGCTCAATTACATAAGAGGGAAACAACCCCAGAGGAATCTTTGTCCTACAAATGAGATACATGAGCAATTACAATTTCTGAACCCCAATATAGCATCTACAAAAGCCAAAGATTAGTTTCAGTTAAGCAAAATCTGGCTTTCAAATGGTACTTTGCCTTTCTACCATGTTCTGCTGCACAGTCATCTACCAAAGCACCAATTATGTATTCTGATGCTAATTTGCATACCACACATCCAAATTCACATATTTCATACCTAAAATGGTGATTTGGATTGACATTATATATCTGCACCAACAAAATAGATCTCAACCAAATCGGCTTCACAAAACTATAAAGTATGAGACATGTAGTGACTTGTCAACTCAATCTATCCACAAATGCATATGCTGAACTAAACACTATGGAAACAAGCTTAATACACATCAAAACAATCATCTTGAATGTGAAAACAACCACCGAAATCATTCCATGTATTCTAGATCACACGTTACACCATCAAACCCCCAAAAAACTTTTTTCTTTCAGAATCACTGGATACCAGACCTTTGATCTCGCTCATGAATCAACATTGGAGGTCAAGAATACGAAGTAATCTACCTCAAACATCCAATCATCTATCTCTAATATTGCAACCAAAACTATACAACTAGAGATGAGTTACACTCAATGAATCTGCAGACTGTATTCCATCGTCTAGACTTATTCCTAATGAATAACCAAAACTCCTTAAGTCTTCTGGTAACTCAAATCTACATACATTGGATAGGATTTATTGACTGAGTTTCCATCAATGACAACCCCAAAGAAATCTCCATGCATGAATATTCATCGATATAGTGTCTCTTGCCAACAATAATGTGGTAGAATCTGGACCAAAATACCAACACATAGATAGGAAAATACATTATTCAACACTTAGACAAACTTCCATAACAACATAAGTATGAAATCAGACTCTAGTATTACTCAACTAACTCCTTGAGCATGTGGCCAAAAAATAATGCAATTGAATCCCATAACTAAGGCATAAAGTATGTGTAACAATGTGTTACTACATACTTACCATAAATTTGGACTGATATTTTACCATGGATACAACTGGTGGTCTTTTATACTATCATCAATCATGCCAGACATGTCACAATCTCATTCAAACTATCTTTATGAAATGTCAAACCCTCTCTCACAAATGTCTCACCCCGTATATCATTTGCCGGCCTCTTCAACTTCACTAATGACCTCAAGTTGACATCAATGACAACACATATTCCCAACAAACATTACTTGGTGATAGTTTTTTGTATTTTTTAAAGGGGATTCCCTAAGGATCATGTATATAATTTTTGAAAGTATATTCTATTGATAGGATTTGGAAGTGGTTCACCTTCAGAAGTAGCAAGCTAATATGTGTCAACTTTGTCTATTGCAGTGATAATGTAAGGACCCAACCAATTAGGTTCAAATTTTCTAGGCTTTTGTTTTTCTTTCTGGTTCTTCTTATTCTCTTTCAAAACTAAGTCACCAATATCAAAGTGTCAAACTCAGACTCTCTTGTTATAGCTATGATAGATACAATTTGATAAGCTTGCAAATGGTTTAGGGCATTCTAACATCTATCAGAAAACAACTCTAGGTCATGCAATCTAGATATTTGGTATTCTTCATTGTTATTAATGTAATTCATTAAGACCTGGGTGAGTGCAAGACCATGAGGGGCCAAAAAGTGGCAATGAGAAAAAATGCATATTTTACTTTGGCAAACACGTGAAATTTCGCTTTGACTTTTTGTATGGGTCAGGCAAAATTTGAATTTGGTTATTAAGTTGCCAAACCAAAATTAATATCTATCTATTTCCTAACGTCATTGTTGTGATATTATATTTTCCAAAATATATATTTGTTTGAAATGGGTATCCAATTTGTTTAGCCTAAAAAGCATACCTTAGTAAATTAGGCATAACTTTTGCATTTCTTATCAAAATTTTGATTTTTTATAGGCATTAGAAAGGTGACTTAGAGACCTATAAAATGGATAAGGTAATTTTATTAGATAATATACCAAAAATTAATTATAATCATTTGAATTTAATCCTTCATTCAGGGAACTTTAAATACTCACTACTTTTGCATACAAAGTCTTTTTTCTTTTCTTTTCTTTTTGCTCCCAAAAGAATTAAAATATTTAAAAAGTAGTAAATAGTGAAACATTTTGATTTTGCATACTAATGATTCTAAAATCATCACAGAAGGTTTCCTTGTTGGATTTGATCCTATGTACACCTTTTTCCAAGTTGACCTAGGAGAAAATGCCTCTCTATACCTCTTTGTCCCTCTCTCTATTTACTTAGGTATATCTTGATCTCTCCCTCTCTCCTTATATCTCCCTTTCTGATGAGAGTAGAACCCAAGACTTAGAAAAACACAAAAATAGACAATAAAATATTTATTTATTATTGATGAAATCCTCATAGGCTACAACACACTACAACTTACACAATTTCTGGAAAATCACTCTTTCTCAAAATCCAACTTAACCCTTCCCAAAAACTACTAGAGGTTTCACAAAATGAGTCCTAAATAGCCTCCCTATGGTTTGGAACCAAAAGTACAATTTGAAATTTAAATTTGGCAGTTTGGCACCAAAACTTGAAATTTGAAAATTGGAAACTTTCCAAAAAAAATGTCCAACTTCCAGAAGCCTTAACTTTTGATTCAGTGGTTCAATTGACATTCCGTTTGAAGCATTGGAAAGCTCTCAAAGTGAAGTATGCACTAAAAATCCACTCTGTATTGGAAAGAGACATTGTTCTAGTGATGATTGGTGCATGATAGATGTTTAGGGGTTGTCATTGATGGCAACTCAGTTTGATCACATCTGGTGTACATAGATTTCGTTTACTGGAAGCCATATTGTTCATAGGCGTAAGTCTAGAAGGTGGTACACAGTAACCGGTAGAGCATGAGATCATGGTGCACATCTTGACTTTGGTGATGTATTTTTGGTTGTGGTGTTCAAGGTAGATGATTCAAGGTTTGAGACAGATTATCTCATGATCCTAATATCCAGTGTTGAATTGTGTGCAAGTTTAGAGCTCCGGTATCCGGTAATTCGGTTAGGGCAGAGCTATTTTGGTGTAATGTGTGTTGTGGATTAGTTAGGATGATTTTGGTGATCAGTTTCATGTTCGAGGTTTTGGGCTGACTTATGTGAATAATTCTATCTTCTTGTTTTGGTCCGTATTTAGATTTGTGATCGGGTTGAGCAAAATTTGTGGAACATATTTCATGTTGTGTGTTATGTGGTTTTTGGAAGCTGACATGGTTATTGCTTATTTTTGTTGATGCAGATTTATAAGATCAACTCAGTTGATCATTTTGATGTATGTCATGAATGAAGGAATTCTATGTGAGCGAATTTGTAAGTTTGGCAAAAATTTTGTTGCTTTGGTATGTGACAGAGCAAAATAACAGAGCAGAACCTAATTAGAGCCTAACCGGAACTATATTTTGGCATAGTTAAATGTTATACTTTAGTTCATTCATTATTGTAATCAATTGTAATAGCCTATAAGGCAATGAGCCTTCCTCCAAGTTGTAGCCCTTTTGTAATTGAGTAGTGAGCTCTAAGAAGTGTCCCTGAATGCAAGTGCATTCCCATTTTGTAATATTGTTCTACTACTAGCCATAGTATAATAATATTGTGGGTACTCAATCTTGCCATGGTTTTCCCTTTTCGGGCTTTCACGTAAAAATCGTGGTATTATGGTTGTGTGGTTGTTTACTTTATGTTTATGCACTTTGATTAGTTTCTCATGCATCTGGTGGTTTAAGAATCAGATTTTATAATTTTACAAATTACAAAACATTGATTCAATCCCCCCTCTCAGTGTTCATTTATTCCAACAATTGGTATTAGAGATTTGTGCCTCAAAAGAAGCCTATCAGCTTAATGAAGATCCAAAAGATTGAATTAATGGACTCTGGTTTGCAGAGATAACTTAGTGTGGCACTTGAAGATCTTGGTGCAGCTAGAAATGAAGTGAGTTCCCTAAAAAGAAATCTGAATTTAGTTGAAGACTTCATTGAGACATTGAAAGATCAAGTGAGAACTTCTAGGGAAAAGAGAAAGGAGTTGATGGACAAACTGAAGGAGAAAAAAGAAAAAAGCATTGATAATCAAGCCCTACAAGACAAGACAGATGAATGTGAAAAGCTTGCTAGAGAGAATGCGGTTCTAAAGAATGAGATGCAATCCATTGTAATGAAGCTGACCAATGAGATTGAAGACTAGAAGAAGAATGAATAAACCTTAGCTCAATCATTGAAGGATAGATTAGATGACTGTTGTAGATTGACAAATGAGAATGATCAGTTGAATCTTGAGTTGGTGCAAACAAAGAATGATGGACAAGAATTTGAAAGATAGATCATATTTTCGAGAGATGAGCTAACTACTGCTAATGACTACAAAGAAAAATTCAAAGCCAGTTCAACCCAGTTGGATGAGATGCTGGAAAGTCAAAGATATGGAAAAGACATGTGAGGACTTGGATTTGAGAAAGGACAATCCTTTGGTTGTGGTTAGAGCAATCATCAACAAAAGAACAAGAAACCTCTGGTAAGACAACTTAATGCTACAAATTCAATGGTAAATGTTTTTTGGTGGTAAATTTGGACACATTGGGAGTCAATGCAGAAGTAGGATGAATAATGGGATGATGAATAAAGTGATGAACAATGGTCCTACTTTTATCGGTCAATGTTTAATATGCAACAATTTTGGTCACAAGTCAAACATGTGCAAAATAGTGATAAATAATTTTTAGAATAAGAGATGCTATGATTGTGGTATGTATGGGCACATTTCTAACCAATGCGGGATGAGATCGAATCAAATGAACTTCAGGCCTATGAAAAGAAGTTTTTTTGCAATGCATGCAACAAACTTGGCCATATTGCAAGATATTGTAGAAGCAAGAATGCTCTGGTAGAAAAGAATAAATTAGATGAAAAGGGAAAAGCTAAGGTGGATGAGATTAGAGATCAACATAAGAAGATGTGGGTAAAGAAAGAATTTTCTACTATTCAAAATGGCCCCACACCTAATTCCTGTGTAGGAACTTCATCCAGTAACTAAGGCCTAATGCCTTAAGGGGGAGATTTTTATGCATATCTTTAAAAACCCCTTTTGTAGATCTATAACTAATCGAGGATGGTTGCAGATGATGGAGATTAGCTGTGCAAATGATATCCGGAATATTTAATGGTAGTTTGGGATTCTAGTGAGTGAATTCATGAAAAACAAAGCATCTGGAAGCCTTTAGGGTTGTGCATTTATTACAACTTAAAATTAGGTTTTTGGTGGATAAAAATGCATTTCAATAGCTCATTCTTCACAATGCAAATGAGATAAAAGAGTAGAGCAATAGAGTGAAAAAGATTTAGCAGTGAAATCCAAGCCTATAGGGATCAGTCAGCAATTACGAGCATCCAGTTGTGATTCAAATTTTTTTTTTTTTTTTCAAAATGGCATCTGCATCTACATCTAGTGTTGCAACTCCATTGGTGGTTGAGATTACTAAAAGAGCTAGGCCCGTATTCAAGAGACACCCATTCAAATCTACTTATGATGATTCAAAAGGTGCATTTTCTTCTGTCCCGTATGGAGTACTTCATAACAGAGACATTAGGGCATACATCCACTGCAACAATGAAGAGATTGGAAATGCAAACATTTTCTCACTTTATACCAAGCATATGATGGATGGTATGGGAAACTTGAACCTATAACTCAAGCTATTGCACAACAAGGGTTTCATCCAATTCATTCACTTCTCGATGCTCGAAGAACCCAAATGGGTCTAATACATTCTGAACCAAATCCATGATGAGTTCTTGTGGTTGGACCGACCTCACAAAATCACCAAGAAAGCCATTGAAGAGGTTACATGTTTAAATGCAACCGGTGAGATCCCTGGATTAAGGAAAGTTCAGAATACAATGGTGACAAAGGTTACTATATATCAACATGATAGTCGGTTGATGACTATTGGTGATATCATAGAGCACGATGTTAGATTTTCTTCGATGGTGACTGGATATTAAGTGTATCAATCCAGCAGACAGAATTATGTATCCAACACCGCTATATTTTCATCCTATGAGATGCTAAAGGAAGGCAAGAGGTATGACCTTTGTTCAGTTCTTCTTATTGAGCTATTGAGAAATCTAAAGAATATTAAGAAAAACAAGAAACATGTATTCAAATTTGGTTCCCTGATTGTTTTCTTAGCAGTATATTTCCTTAATGAAATCCCTAGTATTGGAAAGATTCATTGGGCTTATGATAAACCGATGACCGTTCAGATCAAGGAAGGATTGCAGGGTTTAGGTGATACTGTTGCACATAAATCTTCTTTATGGGGCTATTTTAAATCCTATCAAGCCACAATGGAAAGTGGGGAAAGGATTCCTAAAGATATTGTTGAGAAGTATGAGAAAACCATTTGCTTCATGGTTGATAAGGACCAATGTTACATGGAGGTAGTTGAGCTGAGGACTGTCTGGATCATGCCCATGGGGTATGAGGTAGACACCACCACACTTGATGCATATGCTCAACATTTTTTGAGTCAACTAGTGGATGAAAAGAAGGAAAGGTTTGGTACTTGCAAGGAAAAAGATCTTGATTTGCACAATAATTTTATCGGACTTGCCAGGAAGAGGAAAGTTGGGAAAGAGTTAGAGGAGTTTGTAGAACAAATGGGTATATCCAAGGAGGCTATGAAAAGGGCCAGAGAACAAAATATACTAAAGGAGGAAGACATGGAGAAGCCCAAGAAGTATAAACATGTTTCCACTCCTCTGAAGCAGGCCAAGCAAGGATAGTCTTAGTTTGCACCTACTTCCGATGTGCATAAGCCTATTCCTCCACCCAAATCATAATCAACATCATCAATCGGTGGGGCAGAGAAGAGGAAGCAAGAGAAACCCCAAAGAGTGTATGTTTTTGCCACTGTTGAGGATGTAGAGACAAAATCTGATGAAGTAGTGAAAGAGGTGAAGAAGATAGCCACCTATGCTAGAGTGGTGAAGAAGCCACAATCTGGTGGAGTTCAACAATCAAAGAAGCCAAGAGTAGAAAGTGAATCATCTAGAAAATCTAGGGCTAGCAAGAAGTAGAAGTCTGAGATAGATGCCTCTTTGAAATCTAGTAAAATTGAAGGTACATTTTAAATTGTGCCCCCACTGACCTTGAAAGAGTTAATTGATGAAATTCTTAAGGATGGAAATCTAAAAAATGTGCATACATATTATGAAAATTTTGATGATAAAGATTAGAGGGCAATTGAGGAAGTTGTTGTTGAATATATGGATGTTTATAGAAAGGCATTAATAGAACTTTCATCTATGATTCCTAAAAGCTTTAATGACAAATTGGATGTGAGAAGGAATACAACAAGTCTTCAAGATGAGAGAATAAAGGAGTATGTGCTGGTAAATCTATCCCCGGTCATTTTTAAGGACAAAGTTATTATATTATTGAAACATGCCAAGGATAAATTCTAAAGCAAGAAGAGGGTGAATAAGCTTTGCTATGGAAGATAGATGAGGTGACAAAGGAGACTAAAATAATTTTGAGATAGTTTTTGATAGATCAAAGAGTTGATGTGAATCCGGAAGAAACATCTCAAGAAACATCTATTTCAGAAGTACATGTCGCTATCCCTGACAAGAAAAATGTTCAATCACCTGAGAGATTCATTCTAAAAGGACAGTCTAATGATCAAACTCCATTTGACAATTTTGATGGTGCATTTGATATCTCCAGTGATGTTGTACAAGAACCTCCAGTTACAAAAGTTGTGTCAAAGAAAGAAACTGAGACAGTGAATGAGGAGAAGGATGAGGATGATGATGAGAAAGGTGAGGAGGATGTGAGTGCAGAAGTTGTTGATAATGAGAAAGGAGAGGAGAAGGCAGAGAAGGCTTCGACAAAAGTGGCAAGAGACACTAGTGCTGATAAAGGGAAACAAGTTGCTATTGATTCAGATGATTTTGGTTAAGGACCTGCAGACCTGAGCTCCTTATCTCCCATTCAAGCACTAAAATTGGCAACTCTCACTCAAGCCAAAGCCAATGAGGACTTACTTAAGTCCCATTATACTGATAAGGATTTAATATCATTGGTAGGAGATATGTTGGAGAAAATCATGCCACCTTTCAAACCAGATACATCTGATCCCTCTGGTAAGCTAAAGGGTTTGCTAAATGTTGTTGGTTCTCATTTTGAGTCTTTAGAGAAGAAAGAAAATATCAAAGTTTTGAATCAATTCAATGCAATGAAATTAAAACAATTTTTTAATATGATTGAAGATGATAGAGTTAGTTTGGTTACTACACTGAAAAGTATTTACGATGCAATTGATGAAGGAGGTAATACATACAAGTCATGCCTGATTTTGCCTAAGTTCACTATAGACATTGACAAGAAAATAAGGGAATGAGAAGGCCAACTAGCGAGTATATCACAGTCATACACACCACAATCAACTCTAACAAGCAAATTTGAACCCCAAGTTTTGAGTACATTGAATAAGATCAAGAATTTAAATCAAGGAAAGGATAGAGTTTTGGGTAGAGTGTCAGAAGTAAGGAGTCTTATTACTACCCAAATAGATTCTTTGATGAGTAGCATGCCGGATGCTAAGGATGCACTAAATAAGCCTATTCTGGTAGATAGACAGGGAGTAGTCATTCATGCCTACCTTTTCAGTGGGATGATAAGCATTCTGGAGAGCTTAAAGAAGGCATGGGATAATCATTTTCTATCCCTTAGAACAATTTTTGTAGACATCTTCAAGTTTTTGTGAGCAATTGTACATATCTTTCTATATTAATTTTGGTAGACTTATTGGCATTGTTGTCAAAGGGGGAGAGATCAGAGTGAAAAATGATGTAAATTCTTAGGGGGAGCTTGTATATTCTTTATGAGTTTGAAAGTTTTGAAGTTTTATAGTCTTGAGTGTATAGTTTATTTTTCATAGTGTTGTCATCAATGCCAAAGGGGGAGATTGTTGGCAAGAGACACTATTTATTGATGATTGGTGCATGATAGATGTTTAGGGGTTTTCATTGATGGCAACTCGGTTTGATCACATTCAGTGTACATAGGTTTAGTTTATCAGAAGCCATATTGTTCATAGGTATAAGTCTGGAAGGTGGTACATAGTAATCGATAGAGCATGAGATCATGTTGCACATCTTGACTTAAGTGATGTATTTTTGGTTGCGATGATCAAGGCAGATGATTCAAGGTTTGAGACAGATTATCTCATGATCCTAATATCTGATGTTGAATTGTGCACAAGTTTAGAGCTTCGGTATCCAGTAATTCAATTAGGGTAAAGTTATTTTGGTGTAACGTGTGTTGCAAATTTTTTAGGATGATTTTGCTGATCAATTTTGTGTTCAAGGTGATTGGGTTGACTTATGGGAATAATTCTATCTTCTTGTTTTGGTCCGCATTTGGATTTGTAATCAAGTGAGCCAACTTGGTGGAAGACATTTCATGCTATGTGTTATGCAGTTTTTGGAAGTC
Source organism: Cryptomeria japonica (assembly GCF_030272615.1). NCBI lineage: Eukaryota > Viridiplantae > Streptophyta > Pinopsida > Cupressales > Cupressaceae > Cryptomeria > Cryptomeria japonica. The sequence continues at coordinate 367,728,353 of NC_081409.1, forward strand.
AACATGGTTATTGATTCTTTTTGTTTATGCAGATATATAAGACTGACTTGGTTGATCATTTTAATGCGTGTCATGAGCAAAGGAAGTCTGTGTGAGTGAATTTTAAAGTTTGGTGAAAATTTTGTTGCTCTGGTATGTGACAAGCAGAATAATAGAGAAAAATGATAGAATAGTTGCAGAACTTAATCAAAGCCTAATCGAAGCTGTATTTTGGCATAGTTAGATGCTATACTTTAGTTCACTCATTATTGTAATCAATTGTAATAGCCTATAAGACAGTGGGCCTTCCTTCGAGTTTTAGCCCTTTTGTAATTGAGCAATTGGCTCTAGGCAGTGTGCCTGAATGAAAGTGCATTCCCCTTTTGGAAAATTGTTCTACCAATGGCCATAGTATAATAATATTGTGGGCACTCAATCCCACAGTGGATTTTCCCTTTCTGAGTTTCCATGTAAAAATCTTGGTGTTATGGTTGTGTGGTTGTTTACTTTATGTTTCTAAACTTTGATTACTTTCTCATGCATCCGATGGTTTAAGAATCAGATTAATAAGTTTGCAAATTACAAAACACTAATTCACCCCCCCTCTCAGTGTTCATTGGTTCCAACACAAGTGCCTCAAATTGGACTCAGAAGAGATTTTTGGAGATTTTTGTGAAACTAAAACTTAAATAAATTATTTTGGCTCGATTCTTTCACCAAAGTGCTTATTTTTCTGTTTTGAAGCTTCCCACAATTTTTTGTCTCCATCCGCCTTTAAGTATATACTTTCTAAAAATAGCTAGTTGACTAGAAAAAGAAGCAAAATAATTCTTAAAGTTGGAATTTCTTATTATCCCAAATGGATATCCATAAATTCAAAAACATTGAAAGAAAAAATAACAGAAGGATTTTTTTGGGTGATGCAGGATTTCCCTTACACCACTGGATGCTCCTACATCAAACACCCAGGGTAGTTTGAGAAATGACCCCATCATGTCTCAGCTAGTTGAGGAAAACCAAAATGGTCAACCTCTACCTTAGACAACCATGATGAATCTTCCATAGGTCTTCCTTTCCACTTCACTTGATATTCCTCATATTGCCCGTTTCTGGTACTTCTTCCCACATGGCTATCCAAGATTGCTTCAATATCTTCCTTCTCTGAAGTAGGTGCATGGATTTTACATTGTTCTATTATTGGTCCCTCCTTTGTTCCACCTTCATGATATTTTGTTAAATCTATAATATTGAACACAGGGGAAATATTGATTCCATCTGGCAACTCCACCTCATATGCATTCCCTGAATCATGCTTCTTATAGGGATCAAAATTCTTCATCTTTATCTTATTGTAGGTTCCCACTGAAAACATTTCTTTTCTCAAGTGGACCATCACTTTTCCTCTAATCAAGAACTCCTTATACCTCCTCTTCTAATTTGCCTTTTTCTTATACTACATATTCATCTTGTCAATGTGCTTCCTCACCTCTTCATGTAGATTCTTGATGTGCTCTGCAAAGTCTTTGGCTTTGTCACTTGTCTTCTTCTCCTAGTCTATCTTCCTTAACTCCGTAGCGGTCCTTGGGATGCCTCCATATACAATTTTGGAATGGTGATCTACTAGTGGTCTTGTCGATAGAATTATTGTAAGAAAATCCTTCCCGTGGTAAGATCATGTCCCATCCCTTTGGTTTATCTCCTACTAAGCATCTCATTAGGTTACCAAGACTCCTATTCACTACTCCAATCTACCCACCAGTCTGTAGATGGTGTGTAGAACTAAACTTCAACTGTGTGTAGAACTTGGTGCCACAATCAAAAACTATAATTTTTGGTAGACCATGTAGTTTTACCACCTATTTGAAGAATAAATTAGTAATGTGGACATCATCATGGGTCTTTTGGCATGGGTTAAAATGTGCCATCTTTGAAAACTTGTCAACCACCATGAATACCAAATCATTTAATCTATATTTCCTTGGTAAACCAAGAACAAAGTCTATACTTATATCCTCCCATGGCCTCTGTAGTATAGGTAATGGTTGATATAGCCCTATATTCTAGCTACTCCTTCAGCCATTTGACATACTTTGCAACCTTGCACAAATTTATTCACATCCTATGATAACTGAGGCCAATAATAATGTTTAGTGATAATGGCAATGGTCTTATCTTGACCAAAGTGTCCTTCCATTCCTTCGTTGTGCTTCTCTTTGATCAAGTTCTCTCTCATATAGCTCCTTAGAATACACAAATGGCTTCCCCTAAACAACATTCCATATTGGGTTATGAATTCTATCTTTCTTGTCCTATCTAAAGTAATAGGCTCCTTGCAATATTTCTATGCCTCTACAAATTAAGGTCCTTGGGATACAAGGTCTTGAGTTCATTGAACCCAACCACTTCAAACTGCATTTTTGTCAACAAAGATTGCCTCCTACTTAAGGCATCTTCCACTCTATTAGACCTTCTAGTCCTGTGCTTCAAGACAAAAGTGCAACTTTGCAAAAACTCCAACCATTTCAAATGTCTCTGATTTAGTTTTCCTTGGCTATTCAAGTACTATAATGCTTTTTGATCAATATACAAAACAAATTATTTCAATAATGGATAGTGCCTCCATTTCTTCAATTCCTGCACTATTGCAAAGTGTATACACCTAAAATGGTCTGGATATAATTAATTAAATACTTAGTTATTTAATAAATAACCCTTCTCAAATAATTAAATTCGTAATGATTTAATTAATTCCTAGATTCATCTATTTGTAAATGTTGGCATTGCATGAAGATTTCATTAATGAAGTATAGTGTTGTCATTGATGTCAATAGAAAATGGTAGTGATGGAGTTGTATTGCAACCACTAGTAGAGCAATGAAGGAAATCGGTATTTTTATTCAAGCAGAAAGATCAACTGGTAACCCTAACCTATTGATATGTTAAACCCTAACTGATGGAGCTTGGTGAATTGGCTGTGTTGATCTATGATCGAATCATGATCAGAGATGAAGATGCCACATATGCATGATGTACATGATGAGTTTCAAAGTGGTTTTGTCGCGTAGAGATAACTGTTTTATCTTGGGAATGAACAAATTCATAGCATGAACTAAATAACGCGTGATGAGTTACAGGATCCAATGTGCGGTGATCTAGGAGTGGTGGAAGTTGTCTTGAACAATGTGCCATTGATTTCTATGTAGTCCAACAGTCATATTCGAACCGATATGTTTGTAATCTCTATGAGATCTTAGGTTTTGTGATGTGTTACCGACATATTGTATTGCTTATAGGGTCAATGAGTTGTTTGTAATTGTGTTGGCAATTTGGTTAAGTGTGGTAGTGTGATTGATTGTCGAACCAGAAGGAGTATCTGCAGAATGTTTTCAAGGTAGATAGGAGCATAAAAGGATCTAATTGAGCAAGATAGTGCTATTACCAGATTAGCAAAAACCTTATAGTTCTCTAACAATTACAACAGTTAAATCCCTTAATTGGGTAAGCTTTAACAAGCTTGGTGCTTTCTAAATCCTCTAACGAGGTGATCCATTATCTTGGATTTGAAATCCTCTATTGAGGTTACTCTTAATAGGGTATTGCCTTTAACAGGGTATTGTACAAATCCCTTAACTAGATGGTCCTTAACTAGATCTGTTCCTAACAGGACATTTTTGTAAAGCTTCTAACAAGGCAAACTTCAAAAGAGTTCAGAATACTTGTGGGTATTTATCCCCATTGTGGTTTTTCCCATTTGGGTTTCCACATCAAAAATCATTGTGTCAAGTGGTGAATTATTTTGTAGTTATGTTTTGATATGGTTAATATGATTAATTGGTAAAGCCACTTAGATATGCTTAGATGATTGGAAGTGATGTGAAATGAGTTATTACTAATGTTAGTAAAGTGGTTTGATTTTTTGGTTAAATGATATGTGAGCTTCAAATCTGTTACATTGTATCATTGATGTTTTGGTCAACTAGTAAACTTGACAGTGCAGTTGCAGTTTTTGATACAGAGTCTAAACTTGTTAGTTTTGCAAGTTTTTTATGAGTTGGGATTAAGTTTGGTGAAATTTTAGTTTATTTTCTATCTACTAATTCACCCCCCTCTTAGTAGTTGACTAGATTCTTATTGATTCATCATATCATCAATTGGTATCAGAGCAATCAGGTCCTCTTTTGTTTAAGCCTAATAGCTTGAGGTAAAGATCTAGGAGAACATGATGAAGAAAGAAGGTCCAAAATTCAATAGCGAAAACTACAAAATCTTGAGTGATAGAATGGAGATTTATATCAAAAGCTTAGGAAGTCAATATTGGGAACATGTTACTAAATATAACTTGCCTAGTGGGATTTTGTTAGATGATCAAAAGAAGGAGCAATATGAGAATAATCAAGCATTGGAGGCCATTATCAGTTCCTTGTCTGATTCAGAGTATGTTGATGTCCATGGTTTGGAGACTTCTTTTGAAGTGTGGAAGAAACTTGAGGATATCTATAGCGGTGATGAGCATGTAAAGATTGCCAAAGAGGAGAGTCAGAGGTAAATTTGATGATATGCGGATGGCTAAAGGTGAAAATATTCAACAGTATGGTCAGAGGATCAAGGAGATAGTCAGTGAGATCAAAAGTATTGGTGGTACAGTGGAGGATACCACAATGGTTAGCAAGGTGTTGAGAACCCTTCTACTGGTCTACGCTATCTGAGTTGCAACCATTCAGTAACTCAAGTCTATTGATAAATCAAAGGTAACTCTTGACTCCATCATTGGTAAATTCACTGTATTTGAATTAAATGGTTTTGATGAAAATGTTCAGAGATCAGAATCTTCATTTAGAGCCTCAATTTCAAATCCACCGGTAGGGAAAAGTAGAGAAGCTAGCTATAGTCATGAGTATAGATCCAACAAAGAGGTTAATGATGAAGACAGTCTAATTGAGCTTGAAGCATTGTTGGCCAAGTGGTTACCCAGAGGTACCGGTAAGTATAGAGGTAAATTACCTTTGAAGTGTTTTGCATGTAACCAGATTGGACATATTGCTGCTAACTATCCAAATAGAGATAATGAGCAAAAACGTGAGAAGTATAAAAAGTACAAAGGAAAAGGTAAAAGAGATTGTCTCATTGCAGTGGATGGAGGAATTATAGATGAGGAATCTGAGGAAGATACAAATGAGGATATTTTCTTTGTTTCTATTAAAGAAGAGACATCAGATTAGAAGGCATTAGTCTCTCACATGGATAGTTCTGATGATTGGATTATAGACAGTGGTTGTTCATACCACATGACCGGTGACCGAAGTAAGTTTCTTACTTTGAAGGAATTTGATGGAGGTGTTGTGAGATTTTGGAATGACTCACCCTGCATGGTAAAAGGAAAGGGAACCATTTCTTTGAATGGAAAGAGTAGTGCAGATGATGTCTACTGGGTTGAAGGATTGAAACACAATCTTTTGAGTGTTTCTCAACTCAATGACAAAGGTTATCCACTGGACTTCAAGAATGGGATGTGTAAAATCTATGGAAGAAAAGGTGAACTAATTGCAACCGGCAAGTAGACAAAAGGTAACTTATTTCACCTAAGTTCTAAAGTAAAAAAAAAGTTTAATTGCAAAAGTAGAAGATAGTTGGCTTTGGCATCGGAGATTCTATCATGTAAATTTTGATAACATTGTAAAAGTCAGTAAGTCCAAATCGGTAAGAGGTTTGCCTCAGTTGGACAAACTGGTGAATTCTCTGTGTAAGGAATGTCAGTTAGGGAAGATGACATCCTCAACCTTTAAGAGCAAATCTTTCTCAGCAAAACATTTGCTATATTTTGTTCATACTGACCTTTGTGGACCAATAAGGACTAGGTGTATTCAAGGTGACGGGTATATTATGATCTTTACAAATGATTGCTCAAGAATGATGTGGGTCACATTCTTGAAGGACAAAACAAAAGCCTTTAGAAAGTTTAAGGCATTCAGAGCCTTAGTTGAAAAAGAAAGTGGAAGAAAGCTTAAGTTCTTAAGAACTGATCAAGATGGTGAATTTACTTCAAAGGATTTCACTAGATACTATGAAGACAATGGAATTAAGAGGCAACTTTCTACACCTAGGACACCACAACATAATGGTATTGTAGAGAGGAACAACTGGTCAGTTGTTGAAGCTGCAAGGACTATGCTAATACAAGGAGGTGTAGCTAAGACATTTTGGAGAGAAGCTATCAGCACAACTGTCTATACCATGAACCATATACTGGTTAAAAGAGGTAAGGATAAAACTCCTTATGAATACTGGTATGGTAGATCACCTAATGTCAGCTACTTTAAGATTTTTAGTAGCAAATGTTTTATCAAGAGAGGTGACTATGTTGGTAAGTTTGATGCTAAGAGTGATGAAGGCATATTTCTTGGTTACTCCACCAAGATAAAAGCCTACAAATGTTACAACAACCAGAAAAAGAAGATCATTGAAAGTGCTAATGTCCGAGTGGATGAGTTTCCTAAAGATTCAAGAGAAATTAGTAAGGAGAAGGAGGAAGATGAACCTTACATTCTAATTTTGGAACCAGAACCGGTGAAGCCAGAAGTTGGTGAAATGTATACTGCAACACCAGTTCAACTTGAATAGGTAGATTCTGTAGAAGATGAAGAAATTGAAGAAGAAGAAGAACCTAAAGACCATGATCATGTTATTCCAATGTATACTAGACTCAATCATAATCTTGTTCAAATTATTGGAGATAAAGATGTTGGTGTGTTAACCAGAAGAAGAATAAGAGAGAATTCTTGTTTGATCCCCACTATTGAGCCTAGAACTGCAAAGGAAGCTTTTAGAGATGATCATTGGATAAAGGCTATGGAAGAAGAACTTGACCAGATTGAGAAGAACAATACATGGTCATTAGTACCCAGATTGAAGAACAAGAATGCTATAGGAACTAAATGGGTATTCATGAATAAACTGAATGAAGATGGAGAAGTGGTCAGAAATAAAGCTAGACTGGTATGCAAAGGTTATGCACAAGAAGAAGGTGAAGACTATGGTGAGACATTTGCACCAATTACAAGATTGGAAGGATTTAGGACTCTACTTGCATTTGCAGCATATAGAGGATTCAAAGTATATCAGATGGGTGTGAAGTCAACATTTCTAAATGGAATATTGGAAGAGGAAGTCTACATTGAACAACTAGATGGTTATGCTTTGATTAAAGAAAAGGATATGGTGTGCAAACTACACAAGGCACTATATGGTTTGAAGCAAGCACCTAGGGCATGGTATGAAGGACTACATTCTCACTTGGTGAAGATAGGTTTTTAGAGAACCAGTGAAGACAACAATATATATCTCAAGATTGAATGAGATAAGATACTGGTTAGTGAGGTATTTGTGGATGATATCATTTTTGGAGGCAATGATGACATGAGTAATGACTTTGCTAATGAGATGAAAAGTGAATTTGAGATGTCTCTGGTAGGAGAGATAAATTTCTTTATAGGTTTGCAAATTCAATAGATGAAGAATGGTATTTTCATCACACGGTCCAAGTATGTGAAAGAAGTATTGAAGACATTTGGAATGGGAGACTACACCAGTTGGAACACCAATGGTTATAGGCTGTAAATTATCTGAGGATGATTCTGCATCAGTGGATAAAAAAAGTACAGGTCAATAGTAGGTAAACTACATTATGTTATTCACAATAGACTGTATATTGCTCATGTAGTTGAATTAGTTGCTAGATTTTAGAAAAGCCCGAAGGAGACACACATGCTAGCAACTAAAAGAATCTTTAGATATCTGAAAGGAACAATTGATTATGGATTATGGTATCCATATATAGGTAACATTGATTTGAAAGTCTATATAGATGCAGACTGGGCTGGAAATGTTGATGAAAGGGAGAGTACAACTGGAGGAGCATTCTTTCTTGGAGGAAGGCTTGTATCTTGGAGCAACAAGAAGTAGAGTTGTATATCATAGTCAACTGCAGAAGTAGAATATGTTGCAGCGTATGTGAATTGTACCCAAGCAATTTGGATGAAACCCATTCTGGAAGGTTTCAAGTTGAAGATTATAGAACAGGTAAGTATTTTCTATGATAACACCAGTGCAATAAATATTTCAAAGAACTCGGTATTGCATGCAAGAACCAAGCATATTGAGCTAAAGTATCATTTCTTGAGAGAGAAAGTGTAGAGTAAAGATGTGTCATTGGAGCATGTATCTACTAACGGGGGCAAGCGGTTTCTTGGTCTTCTGCCGGTGCTTATGGATTCAAAGGTACAAAAAGATGTTCACCATTTGCTGCTCAGACTATAGCAGCAAATGTTGTTGATACCTCAGTAATTCAAGGTCTTTTGAAAGAAGCAGAAGTTATGATAAGTGGCCCTAGTCTAGGGAGAGATACAACATTACGAGCCATTGCTCAAAGTGGTATACAATTAAGTTATGTACGTGATGTAACTCCTATGTCATATAATGGATGTAGACCTCCCAAAAGGAGACATGTGTAAGAATTGAGAAACAACTAGTGTATATCTTTACTAAACCTTTTCCTAAGGCTACTTTTGAGTATCTTAGAGGTCGGCTAGGGGTTGTACCCCTACATGAGGTCAATTAAGCTGATGTGGAAGACATCTATCTTGGAGCTTATTGAAGATCTTGAAGCAGGATTGTTGTAGAGTGGAGCTATTCCATAGGGGGAGCAACAAGTTGTAGATCATTGTTGTAGATCGGTGAAGCATGAAATGGTTATCCAACTGATATTGATATTCATTTTGGCATTACTATCAAAGGGGGAGAAGAATTGTATGATTGATAGGGAGAAGAAGTGTATATGATTGATAGCTAGTTACCAGCTGAAGACATGGAGACACAATTGAAGGAGAGTATGTCATTGGAAAATGTAAACCAAGATTCCTATACCTATGTATGTGCATTACTCTCAATCATCACAATCAAAGGGTACTGATATTTGTATTACCATCAATTCCAAAGGGGGAGATTGCTAGCATTGCATGAAGATTGCATTAATGAAGTATAGTGTTTTCATTGATGTCAATAGCAACTGGTAGTGATGGAGTTGTATTGCAACCGGTAGTAGAGAAGTGAAGGAAACTGGTATTGTTATTCAAGCAGAATGATCAATCGCTAACCTATTGATATATCGAACCCTAACTGATGGAGCTTGGTGAATTGGTTGTGTTGATCTAGATCGAATGATGATCGGAGATGGAGATGCCATGTATGCATGATGCACGTGATGATTTTCAAAGTGGTTTTGGCACATAGAGATAACTGTTTTATCTTGGGAATGAACAAATGCATAGCATGAAGTTAATAACGCATTACGAGTTACAAGATCCAATGTGCGGTGATCCAGGAGCGGTCGGAGTTGTCATGAACAATGTGAAATTGATTGCTATGTAATCCAACGGTCATGTTTGAACCGATATGTTTGTAATCTCTATGAGATCTTAGGTTTTGTGATGTGTTACCGACCTATTGTATTGCTTATAAGGTCGATGAGTTATTTGTAATTGTGTTGGCAATTTGGTTAAGTGTGGTAGTGTGATTGATTGATGAACCAGAAGGAGTATCTATAGAATGTTTTGAAGGAAGATAGGATCATAAAATGATCTGACTAGGCAAGATAGTGCTATTACCAAATCAACAAAAACCCTGTTGTTCTCTAGCAATTACAATAGTTAAATCCCTTAACCGGGTAAGCTTTAACAATCTTGGTGCTTTCTAAATCCTCTAACCATGTGATCCATTAGCTTGGATTTGAAACATCTATTGAGGTTACTCCTAACAAGGTATTGCCTTTAACAGGGTATTATAGTCAATCCCTTAACCGGGTTGTCCTTAACTAGATCTATTCCTAACAAGACATTTTTGTAAAGCTTCTAACAAGGGTTGGCTCCTAACAGGGCAAACTTCAGAAGAGTTCAAAATAATTGTGGGTATTCATCCCCACCATGGTTTTTCCCATTTGGGTTTCCATATCAAAAATCATTGTGTCAAGTGGTGAATGATTTTGTGGTTATGTTTTGATATGGTTAATATGATTAACTGGTAAAGCCACTTAGATATGTTTAGATGACCAAAAGTGATATGAAATGAGCTATTACTAATGTTAGTAAAGTGGTTTGATGTTTTGGTTAAATGATATGTGAGTTTTAGATATGTTACATTGTATCATTGATGTTTTGGTCAACCGGTAAACTTGATGATTTATTTATATAGTTCATTTCATATCCCTCATTGGATTAATTAATCAATTCCTCCCATTTAATTCAATTTTTATAATCCCATGATTAAATTAAAAAATTCATGATTTGTTGAGTTTAATTAGCAAATTCCATTTTATTTGAATTTCTAAATTCAAATTGGGCACATGTGTCCTAACTTTAACCACCTAGCCTAACCAACCACTAACCTAACCCATCCATTCAACCCTGGGTCTAACTAACCCTATCCTTCCTAACCTCCTAACCCTAACCTCTTTCTAACCCATTGGGAGTGTTATCCCTCTCATGAGGACACATGGCACTTTGGCCACACGTCCTCTCCCCTTGGACACTTTCCCTCTCATGAGAAAGATTCCTTTACACTTGTTACCATAGAGATGACATGTGTCCGTCCGTCCAACCTCTTCTCCAACTTCCCCAATCTCAACCATTGATATCTCCAAATTGAATCCTAACTGTCGATTCCTACCACCTCAGCCTAGGCCTAGGAATTCCCACAAATATCCCTCCTTTTAGAGAAATAACATTGCTTGCATTCTATATTTTTTCATAGTTATTATAGGAAATCACATATCTTGAGCATTGTTAGCATAGTTGATCATTAGAGAAATTCTAGCATGTTTAGCATAGTTTTCATAATCATGATAATTTAGCATTTCTTTCAAGCATTTAGCATACTCGTCTTATCTTAATCTTGCATCAAATCATCCTAGTCTTGAGAATTTGCATAATCATGATCACATAGCTACTCAAATTTTGAGTTGACACTTTAGAGGTCTTTGCTTGCTGAAAGACATATCACCTTCAAAGTCCTGAAAAATAGAGGAGGATGCGACATCTTAAAGGAAGACTTGGGTTGCATTTATTTAGTCTTTTATATGCTTTCTAGATTGTATGTTGTCACATCTATTGTGTTTGTTTTATTGATTATTTACATCATTTTAAATATCACATTTATTGGTACCCACCGTGGGGCCTAGCCCCTTTGATCGTTAACAAGTTTGCTTACATGAAATTTCATTGATAGGTTGAATAACATTTTGGAAGCACAAATTGGCTTTTTCGGACTAAAGTTTTGCATTTTCTGTCTCCGTTTTAGCATCCCGTCACTTCAAATGGCATTCACATGATTCATGGCAACTGAACACGGAGGATTTGGCTCTGTTTATTCCTTTTTCCTTGTTTTAGCATTTTTAGTCTGTATCCTAGCATTTTTAGTTTGTCTTTCAACGTTTTTAGTATGTCTTTCACGTTTATGGTTCCCAGAACAATGTTTTTGGTTCCTAGAATAGTGTTTTTGGTACATAGATCATCATTCAGGGTAGACAAAACAATATTTTTAGTAGTTATTTCAATGTTCTGGATGTATAGTTCTGCTTTTCCATGTTCTGTTCTGCATTTTAAAATTATAATTTTGAACAGTCATTTTCTCGAATTTGATTTTCACTTTGTTGATTTGCAAGTACCTATTTTGCAAAGACCAAAGTTATAAACCCTTTCACTATCAAAGAATGAATGATAAACTACTAACTTTGTGTGCAACCACGAGATTTTGCATTTGTTTTTGATAAATTAGGCACACAATCTAATTACAAAGGAAAGAACAAACATGTCTTATGTGTATTTGATGATAGGCAAGTATTCTCTCAACTTTCTTAGGTGATCAAAAAGCTAGACTCATCTTTTATTTTCAAAAGTCATTTCCTTAGAGGTCCTGCCTCCCAAGTATCCTATAAGGTCGGGTGAGAGGGAATGACCCAAATGGATAATGGTTAACTCCAAGCAATCCGATCCACTATATTCAAAAGTGTTTGTGACAAAAGTCATAAACGATGAGTGTTACATGCTGTCATAACGATGTCATGTTTTCCTTAGTACCTTTATGGTACGTGAAAACCTATAGAGCATAACCTCTATAGGTTGGGAAGCCTCCTTTAACAAAGTGGAAAATGCTGTTGATTATGACCACTCGAACAGTGCCCTTACTAATACCACTTTTTAACTAGAAACTACCCGGTTCACCTCTGAACATTATTATTCTCTTAGTGCAGAGAGGGGGAAGAATCTCTCTCGAAGACACTCACCATATGTCCCTCTTGAGAATACGTGTGAAACCCCCTTTTGAGTGCTTATTGCTAGTCTCATAAGAGGACTCCACTAGCTCTCACAAAGGCAAAAACATGAGCGCCCTTTAGGGGGTGACAAGGCTGTGTGAGATGACAAGGTACCAAGCTATGGGCTGAGAAATAATAATGAAACCAATTTCCTTAGGATCAGTGATTTTTTTAGTGGCTAATATTCGGCAATTGGCTATTTTTTAAAATTTGGAAATAAAAAATTGGCTAATAGTTGAAGTTTTAAGGTGACCTAAATTGCCACATTTTTACAAAAAAATATTTTAGTCTTATATAAATCGCTAGGGAGTTTACTTTATTAAATTTTTGAGCTCAAAGATTCGCCAAAATATTCGATACATGATTGGATCAAATTCACCAAAATTTTATAATTTATTATAAAAAATTAATTTAATTCACTAATAATACAACATAATTATTAGTTACAATAGGGTTTTATCAGCAATCTTTTCCACCATTGATTCAAAATGTAATCTAATGACCATCGTTGCATTCTATGAGGTAAATTGTACCTACAATTTGTAATGCTCGTGGGGTTGAGTTGCTTTTCAATTGTTGACCTCAATAGAAATCAATGGTAAAAAAACAATTTTGGGCCCCATGAGTATTACAAATTTGAAGTACATTTTATTTGACAAAATACAAAGACTATTAGATTAATTTAAATTAATGGCAGTAACTAAATAAAGAGACATCTGCCCTTTAAATTCATTAATGATTTCCACCTTAGGCCTCTACTTTTCTATAAGAATGTAGTTTTTTAAATGAAATTATTTTCAAAGGTAATTAATTCATACTCATATTATTTTATAGGATTCTCCAAGATTTTCTACCAAAAACATTTGATGTAAAAAAATTCACCAATAAAAATTACTATTTTTATCCAAAAGAAAAAATATTCTCCAAGGTTTTAAAATTTTTTTGAGGGGGGGTTTCTTAAAGTTATCAATGCTTAGGATAGAACTGATTGGTTTCTCTTTTTTGTTATATACCCGTGAAAACTTGGGCTTTCTTCAAAGCCTCAAACATACACTTTTTGTGGTCCTTTGAAACAAGGACAACCTTTTGACAATTTGTATTCTATGTTTTGAATCAAGTCGAGATATCACCCATTGAAAAATTCAACAAAAACACTGCAAACTTAAACTTCCAAAATTGTTGGACTTACACTTTTCACAACAAATTAGCTCTTTTAGTCTAAACTTTAGGGTTCTTGGTCTAAACATCAAAGTTCTTGGTCTAAACATCAGAGTTATTGGTCCGAACATTAGAGTTCCTAGTCTAAACATCAGAGTTCTTGGTCTAAACTTTAGAGTTCTTGATCTAAACTTTAGAGTTCTTGGTCTAAACATCAGAGTTCCTGGTCTAAACATCAAATTTACTGGTCTAAACATTAGAGTTCTTGGTCTGAATATTAGAGTTCCTAGTCTAAACATCAGATTTCCTGGTCTAAACATCAGAGTTCCTGGTCTAAACATCAAAGTTCTTGGTCTAAACATTAAAGTTCCTCGTCTAAACATCATCATTCTTGGTATAAGCATTAGAGTTCCTGGTTTTTAGATCAACATTTTTAGTCTAAACATCAACATTTATGGTCTTAACATCAGTGTTTCTGGTATAAACATCAGCATTTCTGGTCCTTCTTTCAACGTTTTGGGTAAATTTGACCAAAATCAGAAACCTAAAACAACTCTTTCCAGGTAGTAAAACATAGTGTTAAGTCATCTTCTTGAAACACTCAATGAGGTTATCTTTTGTCAAAGCAAATTTGAAACTAGACACTAAGGTTTTCAACTATTCATCTCTAACAAGTTTAAGATCCAACATATCAAAGTTCAAAATCACATTTTCTTTGATAAACTGATCTCTCAAACATAGTTTCTCATCAGGATCTATCATCCTTTATCACAAAACTACAATGCTTGATCAAACTAACCTTGTTCTCTACATAGGATATATCATTCCTATTAAACTTGGTCATATTAAAATCACAAAAATTTGCACTCCAACTAAGATCAGAAACTTGCAAATTCTTAAACAATTGGATGACCATTTTGTGTCATCTGGAAAAGAGGAAACTTAGTCAGAAAGCAATCTTGAGAAATAATATTTCTCTACATAAACCACAAACTCTCATTAAAACATTATGTATTCTTACACCACTATCATGATTATCTACGCAGTCGTGGAAACAAGTTTGATAACAAACCTCTGAGAATGTTGGCCTTGCAACAAAGATCGGGGTTATCTCAATCTCTCAATAGAGGTGGTCGCATCAATTTATCATATTTGACTCAACAATTGATCACTTATTGAGACACATTTTAGAAAATCAAAACCTTGCAAAACATTGAGATCACTTGTATGGCCATTTTAACCGAGGCTCAGAGACAAAAAATCAAAGAAAAAGAAATAGAAACACCTAAAATGGTAGAAGATAATCCTTCCTTCGAGAGATTTGTACAAGAAGATGAAGTGGAGGAAGAGATAACTAAAGAACACATTAGATAAATCCAACAAGATCCTAAATTTGATAAATTTATGGAGAAAATATTGGAGGGTGAAAAGGTGAAATACTTCCTAATGTTAGCAAAATCTGGTGCTAAACTTCCCCAAGATTTTTACATAAACAACTTAAGACAAAGGGAAGGATCAAATGGCACTCACAATAACAATGATCAAAATGATCAAACTCTCAATCATATGAATAGTGACAAAAGAAGGAATCATGATGACACAATAATTCATGATGATACGAGAATAAATCATGTTAATGATCCTCTTTTAAATCTCACCCAACAAATAAAAACTCTACAACAACAGATTTGGGATATGCAAAATGGAAGAAGTGCCAAAAGATATTCATTAGAAAACATTTGTCAATATCTTTTTGATAGGAGTTTAAACATGGTGCCATTTCCACAACATTGTGAGATCCCAAAATATGAAAAATATGATGGAAAAACTAGTCCACAAGATCACATCAAAGAGTTCTGCACAATGAGCATGGAATTTGCTCATAATGAAACACATCTCATCCGATTATTCCTCAGAAGTTTGAGTGGATAATCAATGGAGTGGTTCTCTTAATTACCACTTGGGATTAGATTATTTGAAGAGCTTGTGAACAAATTCATTTCGCAATACTCTTATAACATACACCATGAGATAACTATGTTGGATATGTGCAACATTAAACAAAAGATTGTGGAGTCTTTTATGGTCTTCTTACAAGGATGGAGACGTTTATTCAATAGATATCCTTGACCAGTGCTAGACCATGAAAAGATGAACATATTCATTGATAATCTCACATGTGAAATGACTTATAGGCTTAAATTACAATGTCCTCCTAGTTTTGCAAAGATGATTGAAAATGGTCTCAAAATAGAGGATGTTATGGTTAAGAAAGGATAATTGAAACTCTACAAAGAAAGAAATAATTCTTCCAACTCCTCCAACTATCACAATAATGATAAGCCAAAATTTTGTACAATAAATAGAAATGTTGTGAATGATGGAGTAGTTGATGCCAACAATGTTAAACCACAACAACCTATTTTCAATCTATCAAGTCGGGCATCAGTGAGTAATCAAGACAATAATGCTAAATCAAAACCACTTTCCCACTGCTCACAGAAAATTTGCCAACATTGGTAAACCATTGCAATCGGCTTTAAAAACTCTTCTTGCAAACAAATTAATCACATTTCCAGAAGCAAGAGATTTTGAGCCCAAAGTTAAACCAAGTTGATGGAATGATAATCATTTATGTGATTTTCATTGGAACAAAGGGCATCAGACCAATGATTGTCAAAGACTTAAACATATTATTTAGGATTTAATTGACAATGAGGTCATCATAGTGGGTGGGCACAAAACAAATGAATCACATATGGCCTTCAAAACTCCACTACCAACCTATGAAAAAGGTGAACCATCAAATACTTAAGATGTCAAAGGAAAAACAAAGGTTAACTATGCTCACACCTACAACAACGTGGTAAATGCCATTATCGTCAAAGAGAAAACACTAGTAGAACCAAAACATGCCATTACTTGAAGTAAGGCTAAGGTAAAATTCCTAGGTGTAACAAATAATGGAACATCTACCTCGAGGTAGTATAACATAGTAGATCAGTTACAGGAAAACCCCATGCAGATATCGATTCTAGAGATCCTAGAACTCTCACCAATGCATAACGAAATATTAGAAAAAGCTCTAGTTGAAACCACAGTCTCTAAAGACTTGGATCTTGATCAATTCCAAACCATGGTGGGACACCTTATAGCTCCCGATTGCCTATCATTCATAGAACATGACGGCGTGTCATTGAAGCATCCCCACAATTCTCTGCTGCACATTGAGGTGCCTATTCACAAAACACACATCAAATGTGTTCTCATAGATGGAGGAGTGGGCTTAAATATTTATGCATTGATTTTAGTGCGTTCCTTAGGTTTATCAAAAGAATCAGTGGATCCCAGAAAGAAAATAACAATCAAAGCATATGATGAAGAAGAGTGATCCTCAAAAGGAAGAGTGGTATTACCACTCAGAATAGGACCAATTCAAAGAGATACAGTCTGTCAAGTCCTAGACTTGAATCTATCCTATAAAAATTTTCTAGGAAGGCCATCGATCCATGATATGCAGTCAGTCCCTTCAACATATCACCAATGTGTTTAATTCCCCCATGATGGACAAGAGGTAACAATTTTAGTAGATACAACTCAATATTGCAGCAATCTGAGGCCAGCTCGGGATGCCACAGTTCCTCACAACGGAGAAGAATTCTCTCCTATCACATCATCCTAGGAGAAATTGTTGACATCAACCTTAGAAAGTTTTGATAAGAAGCTAAAATTGAATGACAAGGGAATGGGAGATTATTCTCTACAAGATTTTCCACCTTACCCAAGATCTTATGGAAAACCAACAAGTTCATAATCGCAACTCCCATAAAAACATCTTCAAATATTTGATGGAGAATTTGTTAGAGCTAGGATATTATCTAAAGAAATTGAGGACAAAGATGTTGTAGAACACAATGTGTCATTTAGAGGAGGAGGGGGGTGGATCAGTGATTTCAAACTATTTCCAACTATGTGTGTGCAACCAATAAAGTAATGAAAGCACTAGTAATCAAACACACACAAAGAATGCATCACATAACACCATATGTATGAGGAAAACCCAATGTGGGAAAAACCTCGGTGAGAAATGTTGCTAGAGTCTACTGCTCCAATCCAGCCTCACAATGAAACAACAGTTACAATGTTTAGGGCACCAACCCAAGGAGCACCAACCCCTAATGATTTATGGGCACCAACCCAAAAGAGAACCAACCCCTACAGCGAGCACCAACTCAGTGATTACAATGAGATAAATTTAGATACAATGAAATCTCCTTGTTACAAATAAATTGTGTAACTCCTGCAATCAATATCTTCTACCGGTTTTAACTCTTCTCTATCTCATCGATTCTATTACCACTGGTAGTCTATTCACTCTCTCTAATCCCTTATCGATCAACCTCTATCTTTCTCTACACTCACTCACTCTCTAATTCCTTCCTACTGGTTCAACTACTATTGGTTTACTTGGCTGTCAACTTTGTGATGGATCATCGATTAAACCCCTCTTACCAGTTCTACTTCTTCTGCTAGTTTTGATTCAAATACTTAGTCACTTGAATCTTTTTGATCTCACTCAATCTGTTCACCTCTTTGATCACTCAAACACACTCTTCTTCGGCTACTAACATCAACTAACTTAGATCCTCAATCTGCATATTTATACTCGAGCTTTCTTGCCAAAATTGAAGATCAAATCTTGCATCCTAGGGTTATCTTTGTTGACCCAATCCATATTTAATCTGATCATATCTCTTCTCTGAGATGATAACATGCAATAAAACAATACCGCACTGCCATATTCATTTCTTCCAATACACGTTTACTATTTTTAGAAAACATCGACCCTTCTTTTGTCAATTGCATTAAATGTCTAGCAATTTCCTTCTCTAGGTCAACAAGATGATCATATGTCCTGCTTCGATCAAGATGTCAAAGAATCAATTTTTTGTCCTTTGAAAGCTTTGAGCCACAATCCTCTACAACTCCTCCATGATTTTTGTAGTCTTCATTTAATGCAGTCTTAGTCGACAACCACCTCATCGATGCAATCTTCACCATTGCATGTTATCCACTTGGATCCTACGTGTCATCTCCATCAGCATCCACCCCAGTTCACTGTGTCGGTTCAAGCTCATGCACCAACCAAAAAACACACAATCGATTTTTGCCTTATTGGATCAGTCTTCTTTCTGTATCGGTCATGCAATGATCGGTCAACCCTTGTATCATCTCTTCACTATTCTACTGGTTAATTCAAGCTAACTTGGATTGATCCCAGTTCTGTGTTCACACTCTATGTGATCCAGAAATCATTCACTCTATTAGTTTGTCTTTTTCTTTTTTATACATGCTCACCAGTGGCCCTGTTTACTGGTTGAAACTACACCTTCCTGCATACCGATTGATAGTACATACATACTGATCATGCTATACTGGTTAACATAACCACTCTTACCTTTAGTTGTCTCTATGCTTTCTCTTACTCATTGGTGAACATCCATACCAGTAGTTGCATCTTGCATACACCTTGCATACCGATAGCCATCCATACTGGTGAATACATACCAGTTGACATCAATAACAATACAATGCCAACAATCTCCCCGTTTGGCATTGATGTCAATGCACTCTACATTTCTTGAACTGGTTCATTCTCCCACTTTAACATCCATGACAAAGGGTACTAAGAGTATCCATCATCTAGTATCCTCTATCCTTTTTCCTTTTTCCAATAGAGTAGATCATAAGACTCTGCAATACTCGACCGATATAATCTCCCCCCGTGTCCTTCAAATGGTATGGTAGTGAACTCTCCATGAACCATAGATCATTTAAGTGCATGAAATGGGTGACACAACTCCTAACTTGTGTCTCAGATACTCAAATGTTCTTATTGATAGAGGTTTGGTGAAGATATTAGCCAATTGTTCACCTGTAGGGACATATTCTACCTTAACTTCTCGATCTACCACCTTCTCCTTGAGAAAATGATATTTGATGGAAATGTGATTTGTCTTTGAGTGCATAACCGGGTTCCTTGATATGTTAATTGCACTTGAATTGTCACATCGGATGGAAATGGGGTCAGACATTTCTACCTGAATATCCTTGAGGGTCTGCTTCATCCATAGCACTTGGGAGGGGGGGTCAATCAGTGATTTCCAAACTTTTCCCTTTTCTATCCTATGTGTGTATACCTATTAATAGATCTAACATAAAGAAGACATACCGGTTAGATGGGAGACTAACACAAATGTAGTCACACATAAAAGGGACATCACATAACACCAGATGTACGAGGAAAACCCAAGATGGGAAAAATCTTGGTGAGAAGTGTTGCTAGAAACTACTGCTCCAATCTAGCCTCATAATCAAAACCCCAGTTACAATATTTAGGGCACCAACCCAAGGAGTACAAATCCTTCTTTAGGGAACCAACCCAAGGAGCACCAACCCCTGATTTAAGGCACCAACCCAAGGAGCACCAACCCCTGCACCGAGATCCAACACAGTGATTCACTATGAATATAATCAATTATAAAAGTAATATTCTTGTTACAAAAAAACTTTATAACTCTCATGTATGTATCTCCAGCGGTTCACCTCTACATAGATCTCTTTTGTAACTCTCATGTATGTATCTCCAGTGGTTCACCTCTACATAGATCTTTGTCAGTTCTCTATTCACATTTTCTCTACAACAACTTTATCTCCTGCTGCAACCCACTCTCTACTGCACCTTAATCTCTGTTGCACCTTTGCTGGTTCAACCTCTTCTTCTTTCCTATCAGTTCTTCTCTCTGTTGGTTCTACTCTCTACCAGTTCTCCAACCTTTCTATCACATAGTTGTTGGTCACCACTGGTCTTGATAACTTAGTAAAATGTCTACTATCTAATTCCTGTCAGTTCTCAACTTGCCTTCTCTACAATCTTCTATAACTCTTCTCTATCGGTTCAGTCACCACCAGTATACTCCTCTCTCAAACTCAAAGGTAGGTTACTGGTTGCCTCACTCTTGCTAGTTGAACTCTTCAACCTGATTCTCTCTCACACTCTCTTCTCTGATTGTCTTCGAGCACTTGACTGATTTTCTTCCTCATGCAACAATACCAACAATATCTTTGGCTCACACTCTTATAGCCATATTTTCCCACCTAAACATGAGTTTGAACATTGGCATGCTAGGGTTTCCACCATGCACTGAATATGCATCTGATTTGATCTCTGATCATTGTGACACATCATATCCAATCTGATATCATGTCCTTGATTGATGTTCAATACTCAATCAATGAGCGTCGCCCATTTGTTTACCTTGCAAACCACATCTTCTCTCTTTTTCCGTTTGTAGCATGATTTTTGGCCTTTTATTTTGATCAATCATGTGCGTGATGTGGTTTCCTTCATCCTCTTAAATATGCAAGATCAGTCTGTATTGGATCTCTATTGTTTCCTTCATCTTGAGCCCCAATCCTCTACCTTCATTCCTTGAGCTTCATAGTTGCCATAAATGTTGGACCAGTCACCAACAACTTCACTGACTAATCACACCAACCTATGCATGCATACCACTTCACCCCCACGTGGCCCCTTTGTCGGCATCCACCTTTTCTATGTGGATTATCTTAGTTTGGATAGGATCACTGACCAACCACATGATCGGGTTCATTTACCAATTCATAGACCCTACTGGTCTATACCCTAACTGGTCTACCTTCAACCTTGCACTCTGCTTCTCTTTCAGTGGAGCACCTAAATCGGTCAGCACACATGCCAACCTACCTCATGCACATCTTCACTTTGTCAACATTATCGGTGGACATACTTACCGGTAAACACCTTGATGACAGGATGTCATTAACCTTCAACTTCCTCCATCTATCTGCATCTGTGGTAACACATTTCTTCACCAGTGGACCGGTTCTGCTATTAACATGTTTGTCAAAATGACAAACATATCCTTCCTTCTCTGTACCGAAAACTCATCATGTCTACCCGGCTGATCTGATGCACATCACTGATCACATGCACCTTAGGCAACTTAGTATTTCACTAGTTGAACCGGTGTGAGCCTTCAATCACCTGCTTTCTATTCTTCTATCTTATCACGGAAGACTACCATGCATTCTATGCATAATAGGAGATAAGCTCCACTTGTCAGTGGGAGTGGATCCTTGCCATCTGCATCTGGCATTGCACCAATATGGTTGTCTTGTTTGAGCATGTATATCTTCAAACAGGCACATGTGATCCGGTTGGGCACGCTCATTGTCAAACTTCTCTTCACCCTGTGATAACTTCTTCATTTGGTGACTGTATCTTTATCCAGTGGGAGTCCTATTGATTCACATCCACACAACATACTGGTGGTCTACACATACTTCACCTCCAGTGTTGATGTGATTTTTGTAACATTTCACCTCTTCATCACAATCAATAGCCCAACATCTTGCCCTCTTGTTGGTTGGCAACAATGCACTACCAACATGTCACTTACTAATTTGTAGTCCTTATGTCTTCAACACAATTCAACACTAACCTGTGTACCAGTGACTCCAATGGCCATTATTCTTGATGCCATTCTCTTCCTTACCAGTGACCAGCAATGCTAGTTGACATCAATGCTACCATTTCCAGTATGCATCAATTGCAACACTGCCCATCAATCTCCCATACCTGTTGCCATTCTATACCAATTCACATCAATGACAACACAATGCCAACAATCTCCCCCTTTGGCACTGATGTCAACACATGTATTATCTGACATACTACATAATCTATCTCCCCCTTTGACAACAATGGTAAAGGGAACTGTCAAGGTTTCTCTCCTCCTTGTGTCTACCGGGCACTGGCAGAGTTTTCTCTCCCCTTTTTCTCTACCAGATGCATCCTCTCCTTTTACCTTCATACTTTGCATCCTCTCAAATCACATCACTTGAGATGGAGGGCTCAACCACCAACTGACACCAATTACTGAACAACCCAGTGTATATGCAAACTGGAAACACACGCATATACAAATTTGAAACCAATTGAAGGAACATGTGTCAGTGAATACAACATACCTACATGACAAAATTCATTCTAACCCCAATTTGCTGGTATCAAGTGTTGAATCTAACACTGATACCAATTGTATCTTCTCTGATACCAACTATATGTTCTCTTGTGTAGGTAACTCTCCCTCTTTACAAACAACAGTCCTGGTGTTCCAATTGATATTTCAATTGGATAGACATTGAAATATATCATAATCTCAGATACCTCCAAAGACACAAACATACCAGTATAGCCATAGACACTTGCACACTCTCAGTGTCTAGAAAGTCTTATACAAATAAGAAAAAATGGTTGTCAACTCCTATTCCTTTCTCCTGGTGATTCTAGCTTGTGACTTCTATCAACACACATTGGACTGACCCCATTGGTAGTTGGAGACATTGCCTGATGAGTTCATTCTTTTCCTGTTCCATTCCTCTTCTGGGTAGACAAATTGTGACTTTTATAGATAAACAAGTTGAATAGACACCTTCCCAAAGTCACCAACATACTGGTGTTGTCAACCATCTACTTGATCTACCACTGTGTTCAGTATGTCTGATACCAATTAGAGAATATGGCAATGAACTCCCTTTGAACCACAAATATTAGGTCTTCTTTACCTGTCAGGTCCTAAACTGGGGCTCTAATCTGCACCTTATATCGGTTGAGTTGTGCATATGTGATCAACTGATGATCTTTCAGCTCCATTATATCCACCACAACATATGACATGCGACTAGGTGTACACAATGCCATAAAATATCAATATCATGCCATAAACCCAACCGGTTAGCCCACAAAGGATGCATGCATACATGATCAACAACCAAACCAACATATGTCATTCAGATCTTCATCAACACCACCTGAGATGTAAACTCCTCATTCCATGCTACCAGAGTTAATACAATGATCATGGACCTCATTGTCTTACATAACCTGCACTATCAATTAGTATACTTACCAGTAAACTACTGTGCATACCAGTTTCCTGCATCGGTCCATCATTTCTACCAGAGCAGCTTCCTCTAACCCTTGTCTTCTTGTTTTAATATTTTTTTCTTATCCCAATTGCAAATTTCCCATCCATTGGCACATGCATTAGTGATTGATCTTTCATCTGTAGGTGTGTAGCCAAGGTAGCCACTACACACACTTGTCAACTCATTTTCTCTTTTCATACCGACATCCTATTTTTCCAGTTGTCCTCTTTCATCGAGACGGTGGATGATGTGGTCAGTGTACTACTCCCCCTAAAGTCCTACATCTCCTTTAAGACTTACGAGATATCACCAGTGTATTGAATGCACAATGTCAGTCCATGGTTGCATCTTCTTGCTTCTTCCTCCATACTTGCTTGGTCTCATTCTTCTTCCCATTTTCAGTCTTGGGGGTAGGTGTTACCTTATTTTGCTGATTGTTCCTTTCTCTACTAGAATCTACCACATGACTAGAAGAATTGTTGTAGAAGAAAACAGTGTTCATGCCAATCAAATGATTTGGGGACCTTCTATCAAACTGGTTAGACCATCTTCTTCTGGTCATGCCATTGTAACCTGCTTCTAGAGTTGGTGGACCACTTGATCTTGTAGGAATAAAACCTCTTCTACTTTGTTCCATACAACATTTTGTCTCTCATATGCTCTATATCCATTTCCATGTTGAGAATAGCTGCTACACTGGTTGTGACCTCACATATCCTTTTCGTTTCTTCCAACTGGAGTTTCAGATCAGATATTGTCTTCCTGGATTCCTCCAGAGATTTCTCCAATTGTTCTTGTTCTTCTGTAGCAACATGCTTAACCTTCTTGAGTTCTCTTCTTGTTTTCTTCAACACCTCAAGTGCAATGATGAGCTCACCTTCCAAGTCCACTTCAACTTCAATATCTTCATCTTCCTCATCTTCATCAACCAGTTCACCAAGTGCCATACAAATATTAACTTCTCTTTCATCCTCATGCCAGTCATCTTCTGATGCACTTTATTCATTTGTGGCATCATCTTCAAAGGTATATAGAGTGTTATGCTTCTGGTAGCATCTTCTTTCTTGCTGGTAGACCTTCTTCTCTTTATCTTTACCGAAGAACATCCAGAGCTCCTTTTCTCATCTCCACCAGTTTCACCATAGGGACATTTTGCAGCAAAGTGTCCTATTTTACCACAATTAAAGCATTTGAGAGGCAGTTTTTCTTTATACTTACCAGATCCTCTTTTGAGCTTTCTTACAAAGTTTGCAACTCCAGTATCTGAGTCTTCACTAGATTCTCTATGAGAACTTTCTTCCTTACCCTTTTTGGTGAATTTGAATGTAGCTTCTTTCTTGGAAGTTCCTTCACTGGTTATCCTCATATCATAAGCAGTTAGAAAGCCAAATAACTCATCCATTGAAAAAAATTTCAAATCCTTGGCTTCCTCTATAGAAGAGATCTTAGTATTATACTTAGATGTGAGTGATCTAAGCACCTTTTTTATAATAACTTCATTAGCTATTTCCTCTCCCAGTCCTCTGATGGTATCACAATTTCATCAACTCTGTGAAGGTAGTCTACAATCTTTTCTTCATCTTTCATCTTCAATCCTTCAAGATGACCTCTTAGTATTTTCAACTTGGCCTCCTTAACCTTGAAATCTCCTTCAAATAATCTCTGCAACTTATCCCAAGTCTCCTTAGTGGACGAGCAGTGCCTAACCTTGACAAACTCATTATCTGATAGCCCACTGAGAATAGCATGTTTAGCTTTTGAATTGTTTTCATATTCCTTCTTAGCATCCAGAACTGTGGGAGGAACACTAGGGACAGTATACCCATTTCTTACAAACATCGAAACATCAAAACCTAGTGAGGATAGATAGGTTTCCATTCTTCTACTCCAAAAGGCATAGTTCATTCCATCAAACATGGGGGATTTGGAGGAGGACTCATTTCTTGCGATTGTGTTCTTTATACCAAAATCTACCCAAGCTAGAGAAAGCTTTGACCAATAGGGAACCTAAGGCTTTGATACCAATTGTAGAACACAATGTGTCACTGAGAGGGGGAATGAATCAGTGATTTCAAACTATTTCCAACTATGTGTGTGTAACCAATAAAGTAATGAAAACACTAGTAATCAAACACACAGAAAGAATACATCACACAACACTAGATGTATGAGGAAAACCCAATGTGGGAAAAACCTTGGTGAGAAATGTTGTTGGAGTCTACTGCTCCAATCCAACCTCACAATGAAACAACAGTTACAATGTTTAGGGTACCAACCCAAGGAGCACCAACCCAAAGGAGCACCAACCCCTATAGTGAGCACCAAGTCAATGATTACAATGAGATAAATTTAGATACAATGAAATCTCCTTGTTACAACTAAATTTTGTAACTCCTGCAATCAATATCTTCTGCTAGTTTTAACTCTTCTTTGTCTCAACCATTCTATTAACACCGGTTGTCTATTCATTATTTCCGATCCCTTACCGCTCAACCACTGTCTTTCTTAACTTCTTGTAATACCCGCCAAAATACCCTAGAGAAAACTAGTCATCTATCATACTAATTGAGATTTATTTATTTATTTAACTTTTAATAACAACTAATGTAATACATAACATCTCCATATAACTATATTCATTAAACATTTAAACATTATGAACATACATCATCTCACATTTCACTAATTTATGCAACTGGAAATAACATAACATTATTAACCTTTCCCTAGGGTACTTCAACATCATTACTCATTTAAATTCCATAATGACAGCCTACTCACATGATAAACATATTCTATCTTGAATTAATGCATCATATTTAATTTCCTAATCATGAGATATACAACCTACTAGCTTATCTATCCATTATGAAATGCATACCATTATACCATTCTACTAGCATATTACATTCCTTTTTAAAATGCAAGACAACCCAAAAATCTTGCATTCGTTTGATGCACAAAATCCAAATGTGTTTTAACCCAACATCTCCTATCTACATGCTCTTTTCCTTTTCCATGATGATGCAATCCTAATGCATAGGTAAAATCCATCTTTGATAATCCATTTAAACATACTTCAATCAGTTCTAATACTAACATGATCTCATTCTATTTATTATGATTATCTCCTCATAAAGTATAAACTATAATTCATTCTTCAATTCATATGATAAACTAATTCCCTTATTCCTTTACTCAAGCACAACATCACACTAATCCTTCAATCATAAATTTCATTTATTGACTTAAAAAAATATAACAATATAAATCCATTAAACTTCATTATAAGTATATGGCATACATCATATACAAGTCATTTACTATTTATCTAGCATGATATACATTCCATTACTATGCAAATCAATCCATTTCATATTAGCTTCATTATAAAGCCTCAATACCTTTTAATCCCAATTTTATTTTACATTCAAATTCTCACATGGTCATATATGTCTCCTCCATCATGATTTACCAATTAGCAACATGATCTATTCACATATGTAATTACTTCATAACATCTTAGTTTTCACATAGCACCAAAAGCATATCCACGAATCCAATAGCAATAGTTTCCTTTCCTAATCCAACTACACATACAACTACTTTCCCAATTTGACAATAACCCCAATGCCTAACACAAGAATCCTAATATCTTTCAATCGTACACATAGAGACATAATTA
This sequence comes from Cryptomeria japonica, assembly GCF_030272615.1. Classification (NCBI taxonomy): domain Eukaryota; kingdom Viridiplantae; phylum Streptophyta; class Pinopsida; order Cupressales; family Cupressaceae; genus Cryptomeria; species Cryptomeria japonica. The sequence continues at coordinate 367,755,568 of NC_081409.1, forward strand.
TCTAAACCTTATCCATATTATGTAACATCCTCAATATTGATATTTAAGATTATTCCATTTCTCAAGGTTCTTTCACATATTAAATAACAAATATAAAGAATAACCATATAATTCCTTTCTAACTAATACAAGTAGATCATATTATAAATCACATCTATTTCAATTGCAACTCCATTACCAAATTTGAGTAAATGAAATCATTCCCTTCATTTAACAAGAACATATCCATACATCTCATTGCCACATATATAAATCATGACATACCCTAACTACCAATTATGAACTACTTAAAAATACATTTACATAACAATACATCATAAACATAGCTCTTCTTTTACATGATTCCATATACCACATACAAGATACTACATACATGTATTCCATCGTATTCATTATATAAATTTTCTACAAGGTACATCCATAATCCATCAAGAAGGAGAATCCACATCCACCCACAAAGAACACCAACAAGGGGAAAAACCCAATGGTAAAAAGCACCAACCACCCAACCATGTAGAACCAAAGGAACCACCCCCTGTGCTAGGAGATTACATAGGGTCCCAACACACACTCTACATCTATGTTGACATTTAATACCAAAAGACAAGATTACAACAACTCTCTCAAGCATGGAGAAAATACAACCAACACAAACAACCATAATAAGAAACTCCTAGAGGCTTATCAATCAACAAAGCATAGTCATTGCAGACACCTAAAAATGGTCAACGCTTGCGGAATCATACTTTAACATTTGCGCATTGCCTCATTTTAGGTTTTTGCGTCGCATTAACATTTCTCCTATGTCACGCACTTGGTTTTTATCATTTGCGAGTGTCGAGTCATTCTTCTACATTCTTCATTTATCTCGCTCTCAAATTTGATCTTGTTGACAATACTATCCAGTCATGATTTTAATCGATCTTATCTTATTCAATCAATGTGCATGCTCATTTGTCATTATTTTGGACATCATCAATCCTAATTAGGGTTTTGTCCTCCTATCAATCTTGCAACTGATTTGTCATCGATCGTTGTCCTCTTGTCAATCTTGTTATTTGGCGATCGATTTATCATCAATCCTTATCATTTTCAATCTTGTCATTTAACGATCGATTTGTCATCGGTCGTTGTCATGTTCGATCTTGTCATTTTGCAATCGATTTGTCATCGGTCGTTGTCATGTTCGATCTTGTCATTTTGCGATTGATTTGTCATCAATCGTGGTCATTTTCAATCCTGTCGTCTTGCAATCTATTTTGTCATCAATCCTTGTCCTTTTGTCAATCTTGTCATTTCGCAATCGATTTGTCATCGATTGTCATCCTTCTCAATCGTGTCAATTTGGATCAATTTGTCATTGTTCCTCGTCAATTGGTGCATTTTACCAATCAAATCATTTATCACATTGGTCCTTTGTTAATCAGAATCAAATCGAATTAATTATCTTTCATCAAGACTTAATTCATCTTCTAAGGTTTCGTGATTTAATCATTTAACCTTGTTTGACATTTCTCTCTTTAGGATTAATAATTTATTTATTTTATCCTAAGTCTTCTTGTCACAATTAAATGATCATTTAATTGGCTAATTATTCCTCTTTGTGAATTAATTAATAAATGAAAGATTATTAATTAATTTACCTAATTTCTAATTTTCATCAATTTTTTAATTCCTCATTTCTAATTTCCTAATTTTCTAATTCCTAATTTCAATTTCCTCCTATTTCTCTCCTAAATTCATGGAAATGACATAGAAATTTGTCATAATTTGTCATAATTGACAATCAATCAATTTTTGACATAGAAGTTGTCATAATTTGTCATAAATTATCAATCAACAAATTTTGCATAGAAAGTGCATAATTTGTCATAATTTGTCATAATTGACATAATTGATTTGCAATTTCCATTCGAATCATTTTCATGCTAATCTTGTCTTTTCTCCAATTTATCTATAAATTGGATGATTTTCTTCAATCAAAGCCCCCAGATCCCTAATCAGATTATCGAATTTCTAATCAATCACATTTTGAGTACTCTTGATCAATAATCTTGTCTACTTGCTTTCAATCATGTATGTGCACTTGTAGGTGAGATCCACAACCAAACTATTTGATGAGGAAAGAAGAACAATGGAGCCGCATGAAGGAAACATTTGGATTTGCATATGGTTTGCATAGTATTTACTTTTAATGTTTTATCTTTATGTCTTTATTGAGTGTGTTTAGGATAGATCATTGCAATGAGTTTTTGTGATTGAGCTATTGATTAATATGTTTTATATTGTTTGTGATGATTCCTAATTTCCTAATGTACATTAATTGGTGAACCCGACATGAACACTAACCATCTAACCCCTTTATGGTGTTTTTGAGTGCTTTCAAGTTGATTTGCAGGCCAAAAACCCAAAAACAGGGTCGTGCAGGGTTTTCTGGAGACTTCTGCGCCTGTGTGAAGCAACCTGCGCCTGTATCCTGCATTCTGTGCCTATGTTGAAGACATTTTGCACCTGTGTCCTGCATTCTGCGCTTGTGTACTAAGTTCTGCGCCTGTGTAAAGTCCAGAACAGAGGTAAAAATGCAGTATTTTACTTGAAATTTGTTTAGTTTTTGCATTCTGTTTTCTGTGCTTTGGATTTTGGCACTAATTATCTGTGCAGAATCTTGGCATATGCATGGCAAAGACAAAAAATCAAACTACTAACATGTGTTATGCAGAATCGATAGTCAAAGACAACAAATCAAACTTCTAACTTGGGTTTTGCAGGTTGCCTTGGAGAAACAACTAAACTTGGTGTTTGTCTTTAAATGTTTTAGGCACCTAGTGATTTCTAATAGGTTGGAATGAACATGTTTTTTCTTTGATTGTTGAGTATGACATTGGAGTAGGAGAGTATGCTCTCATCCTTTTAGGGTGATCAGAAATCCAGATCCTCGATACCATGCTTTTGTCTTTGATTGTGTGTCTCCTTTAGAGGGCCTGCCTTCCCGACCACTTTGCTTTTGCAAGCAAGTGATAATCGTGAGAAGGGAACGACCCAAAGTGAGTACGGCTAGAATTCCTTGGCATTCTAACTCACTATAAAAAAAATACCCGATGAGCGAAAGCTTTGAAGGAAGTATTACGTGGGAATTGCAGTTACTTGGGAAGTGATGACCCTTGGACTCTTTCTCATATCAACATCTAAGTAGGACCTCACGGTCTAAATCGTGCTTGCGCGACTACATTTGTTTGGTATCTTGATGGGCTTAATGTCTCAATCACGCTTGCGTGACATCAAGGAGTAATGCTTAATAGAAATCCCTACTACACACCTTGTTTTAGAGGCCAAAAACCCTTCTAGTTGCTTGAGAAGGACAAGTTTGGCTACTTGGAAGAGATACTAAGTTCGCCATGGGGAGATTTCCATGGGGACTGATGCTTGGCTGCCCTGAGAAGTGAGTGCCATGGAGGGGAGCCCGTGGGGTCAAGCATCTATGTATTCTCCTTGAATCCCATAATGAGTCTACCTCTCAAGTACCTAATGTCCTTTCCTACCATAAGAAATGTGGAAATGAGCATGATTGTCTTGAGTTTAAGTTAAAATATCCTATATTCTTTGCTTGTCAGAAATTGAATTGTATCTCATTTCAAAGAACAAAACAAATTGATTCAAAACAAGGTTAAACATAAGAGCATTTCATCCAACAAACTTCAAAACACTTTCAAACATGGTTGTCAAATATTGTTCAAAATCTTGTCTCAACATTCATGTCACTTAGATTTAGGTTCATCCTAGGTTGCATTTTGCAAAGTTCATTGTCAAGTACCAAGGTTAGGTTTCACCTAAGTCATACTCCTTTGCATATCAATAAGGGTCATCCATTTGCATGTGTCCGCTTGCATTAGAGTAATACCATTGTCATACATTTGCATTTTCATACCATAGGTCCCTTCATTAAGCTTAGGTCATTTGCATGGTAATTGTCCCTTTTTCCATATAGTCTCAAAACTAGGTTTTGTCATACTTGAGTAATCCAAATCTTTGATAAACCCTAAGTCATTGTTAAGAAGTCTAGACCTTATCAAACATTTTCTTTTTATGTCATTATTGTCATTTGGTCAAACCTAGCTTAGTATCCAAGCATATAGGGGAGACTTTGTCAATTTGTCCTATTGTCACTTAAGTCCTTTTGTCCTTTGAGGTCTAGACATCATTTCAATTTCCCAAGGGTCTCTTTTTAGATTTGCATTCATAAGTTTGTCAAAATCTTCAAAACAACCAAAAACATAGGTTGCATTCTTGTCATAGATTGCATTTTTGTCTATATAGTTTGCATTTAGTTTCATATCATACATTATCCTTGAAAAATTCCAAAAATATTGCATTTGCATAGTGACATGTCTATTGAAACAAGGTTCCAAGCACCAATGATGCAACAAAATTTGACATATCAACCGACAATGCAATCACAATTATATCCAACCCAACAACAAGGCAAGATCGATCAAACTTTTTATGATGAAACAAGTCTCCAAATACAAAAACTAGAGGAGAAACTATCTCAAGAAGAGGAGATATTGGAACAAAGAGTGAAAAACATTGAGAAGAATAGATCACAAATGTCCAAAGTGTTTCAAAAATTTCCAGGTCAAAATCCAAAGATTAAGCCAATTGATGTAAGATCTCTTATCGAACGATCAGACATACCAGCTCTCCTCTCCCAAATAGAGATGATGAAACAATTTCAAGAAAAGAGACAACATCAATTTCAACATTATGTGCCTTCACAACAAGAACAAGAAGGTGTTTACTATCAATTAGATTTTCAACCATCACAACCAATTGTCCAACATATGCAACCAACACAACCAATGGTCCAATTTCAACAATATGTCCAACCAACTATACAATGTCAACAAATGGTTCAACCAATGGTGGAATATCAATGTCAACAACAACAACCAAACATTCAAAAACAAAGGTTGCAACACATGCCAAGCCAAAATTTGAACATATCAAACCAATTTGATCAACATCTAGTTCAAAATCAAAACATGACATCAAACCAAGACCAAATTCTTGCCAAACAAGTTCAAATTCCAGATACAACTATGTCAAAACCTCGAAAGAAAGGTGGCTTTATTTCAAGGTTCTTAAGGAACCTACCAAGTGAGTTCTTTGAGGAAGATCAAGATAATACACTTATGTCTAGCAATGCCTCATCCCCTCGCAAGCAAATTGACTCTCCAGTGGCATCTATCCCTACACCTTTAGAAGTTTCACAAGAACCTTCCATATTATCCTCATCAAACAATACACCCAAGGATGCAATTATCCAAGAGCTATCCATAATTGATTGCTATGATAATCCAATTCATGATGAACATCCTTGTCATATTTCAGAAATACAAGATCCAATGCCACCATGCACTTTATTGCCATTACCTGTTTTAGAGGACCCCATTCGAAGTCCCTCTTCCTCATGTTCAAGCATTGATTCCTTGCCAGAATCCATCACAAATGTTCAAAGTGCATTTCCTTCATGCCAAAACCTTGGTTCCTTGTCAGAATCCCCCATGCATATCCAAAGTCCAATCCCATGTCAAGAGGATAATTTAGAGCATGAAGAAATGAGTCCTAAAGAAAATCAAGATCAAGATCCCGAAACCTTATCATCCCATCCAATTGTTGACCAAGATCTCATCTTCCCAGAAACTCATGATGATTCCCATATTCTTGTCCATCCTATCCAAAGTCCTATTGACACTCCATTCCCCAAGCAAGATCAAGATATCCCAGTCCATCAAATCCCAAACGATCCCCTTCCATTTCATGAAAACAATGTCCTTTCAAATCCCATTGGTATTCCACTTCTTGAGAAAGATCAAGATATCCTTTCCATCCTTTATGATGATCCCATTGAAAGTCAAGAGCAAAGCACCTTTAAAGAGGATTCCAATGATCTTCCTCCTTGTCAAGATCAAATTATTCCTTCAAATCCTCCACAAGATCCATTTGTTCCTCCATCTCCACGTCTTAATGCTCCATATACACCCCAAGATCGCATTTCTTTTGATGATCCCATTATTTCTCCCATTCCATCTCTTGAAGAACCTGTCATTGAACCATGTCCACTACACAATCCTATTCCCCCTCATGATCCTAATCCCCCTCATGATTCTAACATGTCAGTGCAAGATGTTCATGAACCCTCGACATGCACAATGGGTTCTTCCACTTTGGTGCAATCCGATCCACTTCAAGATCTCATTATTTCTCTCATATCATATCCACCTCATAATGGACTCACGTCTTCTTCCCAAAGAAAAGAGTATCCTACAAGTCAAGATATTCATAAAGGCAAAGGAGTAGATCTTCATAAGCAAGTACCCCTCCATATCAAAGAAGATCTTAAGGTTTATGTCTACACAACTCACTCTCAAGATGTTGGTATCCCTCCATCAAAATCAAAACATACACCTTCCCCTTCATACCTTCCATCCATCTTAGGTCCTTATATCCCTTCGTCCTCTATGCAAGGTCAGAAAAGGCACACATCCTTGAGTAAATTTCATCCATCCAAAAGAAGTCCATTTCATTCCTGTCCATCCATGCATTCCTTTCCTCCTCCAAGCAATTTGGATGCCAAGCATAAAAGTCATAAGTCTAAAAATCCACATGTATTCAAGGATCAACATGTCCAATATAATCGACATGTCAAAACAAAGAACAATATGATCTATAAAGGAAAAAATATACCCAAAAGGCCACAGAGGCCCACTGAGCAAAATAAAGCAAAGTCAACATATATATGGGGTCCTAAATCCCTTGTGCAAGCAATGCACTCCAAGGAACCACAAAAGCATGAAAAATCAAAAACCATGTGGGTTCCTAAGCAGCTCCTTGAAGCCCAAAAGCCTAAAGAAACATCCAACTTGGCATCCAAAGTTGCTATTCCTCCATCCAAACCTTCCAAGTCTATTCCTCCACCACCTTCTTCATCCGTTTTGGGCCCTTATGTCCCAAAATCCATAGCATTTCCTTCGTCAAAATCTCAATATCCAAAATATGTCTTTCCTCCATCAGTCCATCACCCCTCAAGGTGTGTGCCAATGTCGATCTTGCCTTCATTTCCATCCACTAAAGCCCAATTCTTCCAATACCCTATCCATTATCTAATGCATATTTTCCATCCTTCCATCCCTCTGATCCAATCCTTTGCATAAATCCCGGCCTTAGTTTCATCTTATTTTCTATGTCCTTATTCTACCAACGTCTTTGAGCATACTTTTAAAGGTCATGGTCCATTTTTTTTTCAAGGTTACTATCCAAACAAAAAGACGCTTGAGTCCTTCTTCCATCCCCTATCATGTGTCCATCTTCTATTGAAAAAGTCAAAATCCAAAAAAAAAAAAGTAAAAAAAAAAGTGAAAAGAAAAAGAAAAAAAAAAAAAGTAAAGAAAAAATAATTCGTCCACTGGTGAAAACCTGGCAAACGGGTGCCTTGGGCAAGTACCATGATTAAAACCTGGCAAACAGGCATCATGTGTAATTTATGAACTTCTTGCACACCACACTTGGGGGCAGGTTTCCTCCTTCATATCCTTTTGTCCTTCATTTTTCCATTATCCTATCATACCATGTCATTACCCTTCATATCCTATTGTCCCTCCTATCCATTTCCTCTTTCCACCTTTGATCTTGACAAGGCTGAGGATCATCATGAGTAGCATGAATCTTGTTTGCAGCTTTTAGTCTATCATAGCTTTTGGTCTTTATCCATTTTCTTATTACAACCTTTCATCCATATTCCCTGGCTTATTGCAACTTTCTGCCACTATCCCGTATCCTATCCCGACCTTCAGTCTATGTCCCTTATCCATTCTTGGTCTTGCTTATCCTATCCATATCTTATCACTATCCATACACTTTTTCTATCCCTTGATCTTGATCTAACATAAGGATGCAAAATTTAAACATGGTTTCAAACACCTCTTGACATGTCCCTCATGCCATATCACTGCTTTACATTGTCATATCCAATCTTTTGTCCCATCACGCAATAGCCCTTGAAAATTGCATCCACATTGTCTCCATGATAAAAGGCCTTTGTCTTCCCTCTATCCACCATCATTTCAGCAAGCCTATTTATTCACCTATCATATTCCTTGCCTTGCTAGACACTGGGGGCAAAGTCATTAAAAATCTCTTAAAAATTGAAAAATGTCCTGAAAAAATTTCTTAAAAATTGAAAAATGTCCTGAAATAATTCAAAAAAAAAATAAATTGAAAAATGTCTCGAAATAATCCAAAAAATTCAAATAATGTCCTGAAAAATAATTCAAAAAAAAATGAAAAATGTCCTGAAATAAAAACAAAAAAAATCAAATAAAGTCTTGAAAAAATGAACACAAAAACATTTCAAAACATTAAAATCCAAAAAACAAGCATTTTGCAATAAATGATCCCTTTTGTGCATAAGACAAATCACTGAGCATCCCTCCAATGACACGCAATCAAACATTGTGCTTTAATGAAATCACACTTTAACAGATGCATTTTTTTCAATCAACCCAGATATTCAAACTGATCAACATTGTCATATCAATCACCCTCAAAATCATTCATCCTTGGCACACTATCATGGGTCTTATACAGGGTGTGGTATACTCGAAACCAGACTGTGTCTTGTCTTAGACGGGGTACCACATGTCCTGAAACCAGACAACATGATCGTCCTATCAGCACTTTCAACTTTTGACAACGAAGATCAAGGTGTTTGTTTGATTTTTTGGAATTTGTGCATCTTATCTTTCTATTGATTTATCTCCGATCATGCTCCTATGTTGCTCGATGATGTCACTGAGTGATTTAGAGTGACCGGGATGGTTCATGGTCCCTTTCTTTTTTTGTGATTGTTGTTTGTCTGCGATGTGTCTGTCTTTTGCAAAAAGGGTTGCATTTCAGCTCTGGCCTTCAATGCCATGATGCTACGCATCCATTTTGCTACATTAAAATAAAGGTTCTCACCTACTTCTATGCATTGGTGAAAGCAAGTTTTCCTTCATCTCTAACTGTCCTCTGTCTAATTTCTTCTTACTAACATTTCTTCCGATCTCCGATTGTCAGTCCGTTCGATCCTATCATTTTTATCGATCAATTGGCCTCTTTTCTGCATGTTTCCGGCCAATTCCTCGAGGGGGCATGCATATGTCATTGTCATTGTCTGGGGCATTTTTATTATTGTTCTTTGAAACAACGCTTAAAATCGCATTGTCTCAAAGAGGGGCAAAATGTAGACACCTAAAAATGGTCAACGCTTGCGGAATCATACTTTAACATTTGCGCATTGCCTCATTTTAGGTTTTTGCATCGCATTAACATTTCTCCTATGTCACACACTTGGTTTTTATCATTTGCGAGCGTCGAGTCATTCTTCTACATTCTTCATTTATCTCGCTCTCAAATTTGGTCTTGTCGACAATACTATCCAGTCATGATTTTAATCGATCTTATCTTATTGCATCAATGTGCATGCTCATTTGTCATTATTTTGGACATTGTCAATCCTAATTAGTGTTTTGTCCTCCTATCAATCTTGTGATCGATTTGTCATCGATCGTTGTCCTCTTGTCAATCTTGTCATCTGGCGATCGATTTATCATCAATCCTTATCATTTTCAATCTTGTCATTTAACGATCGATTTGTCATCGGTCGTTGTCATGTTCGATCTTGTCATTTTGCGATCGATTTGTCATCGGTCGTTGTCATGTTCGATCTTGTCATTTTGCGATTCATTTGTCATCAATTGTGGTCATTTTCAATCCTGTCATCTTTCAATCTATTTTGTCATCAATCCTTGTCCTTTTGTCAATCTTGTCATTTCGCAATCGATTTGTCATCGATCGTCGTCCTTCTCAATCGTGTCAATTTGGATCAATTTGTCATTGTTCCTCGTCAATTGGCGCATTTTACCAATCAAATCATTTATCACATTGGTCCTTTGTTAATCAGAATCAAATCGAATTAATTATCTTTCATCAAGACCTAATTCATCTTCTAGGGTTTCGTGATTTAATCATTTAACCTTGTTTGACATTTCTCCCTTTAGGATTAATAATTTATTTATTTTATCCTAAGTCTTCTTGTCACAATTAAATGATCATTTAATTGGCTAATTATTCCTCTTTGTGAATTAATTAATAAATGAAAGATTATTAATTAATTTACCTAATTTCTAATTTTCATCAATTTCTTAATTCCTCATTTCTAATTTCCTAATTTTCTAATTCCTAATTTCAATTTCCTCCTATTTCTCTCCTAAATTCATGGAAATGACATAGAAATTTGTCATAATTTGTCATAATTGACAATCAATCAATTTTTGACATAGAAGTTGTCATAATTGACATAATTGATTTGCAATTTCCATTCGAATCATTTTCATGCTAATCTTGTCTTTTCTCCAATTTATCTATAAATTGGATGATTTTCTTCAATCAAAGCCCCCGGATCCCTAATCAGATTATCGAATTTCTAATCAATCACATTTCGAGTACTCTTGATCAATAATCTTGTCTACTTGCTTTCAATCATGTATGTGCACTTGTAGGTGAGATCCACAACCAAACTATTTGAAGAGGAAAGAAGAACAATGGAGCCGCATGAAGGAAACATTTGGATTTGCATATGGTTTGCATAGTATTTACTTTTAATGTTTTATCTTTATGTCTTTATTGAGTGTGTTTAGGATAGATCATTGCAATGAGTTTTTGTGATTGAGCTATTGATTAGTATGTTTATAATGTTTGTGATGATTTTCGATTTCCTAACGTACAGTCATAATATCATCAAAGGGAACACATGTAGGAGTGGAGTGTCATCGCATGTTACAAGCATCCTTTCAAGGAACCTCTTGTTAGATTTAGACCCCAAAGCATCCTTTCAAGGAACCTCTTGGTAAGTGACACACATGCGGAACCAACTCAACCTATGAGAGATCAAGAGAGTTTGGTTTATCATCTTCACGACCTTCTCATGCTTATCCTAAAACATCCTCCCTAGGATCAAGTCATGAGGCTCACATCATTTTTATCTTTATTAATGAATCCAACTACCCAACCCATTAATTATTAGGTTATCACTTATTTACAAATCATGATAAACTCCCAATGTGCCCTGGTGGTCTAGACTTCATGCATCCTTACAAGGAACCTCATGCAAGTCTATCTATCATGACCTCAGTTGTCACAAGGAAGCCCACTCCCCCCTAACATGGTCTCAAACATGACAGCACAAGAGGCTCTAGAATCATAATTAAATCTGAGAAGCTACATAAATCTAAATCATAAACAATCCATATGCAAGCAACAATCTCATCTCATAATCATGAAACATGTGAAAGGTAACATCATGAGAACCAAAAATTAATGAGCCTCTTGGTCAAATAAACATATCAATTCCATAAGAAATTCCATCAAATCTGAAATGAATCATCAAATAATCTCAGCAAGGCCTATCCACTTGCTAGCGCATAATCACAAGAATCTGAATCTCTCTCTTGGCACATCACCAAGAGAGGAAGCACAAACAACTCAAATGGATTAAAATGCATAAAAAAATAACAAATAAATCATAATAAGACATCACCAATCATAAATCAACATTATACAACATCATAAATGCCCTCAAAAAGCCTCTGGTACGACCCAAAATCCAACTGGCATCAAACAGACTCCAAACTGGACAAAACCTTAAAAATACAGAGAATGGCGCATACATTCTCTAAAGTGGTGCATTTGATTGATACTTTAGCACATCTGAGTGATATTTTAGTGCATGTGGTGATTATTTTAGCGCATATGGTCATTCTTTTAGCACATAGGAAAAAAATGTAAATTTTGGTAGAAAACTGCTTAAGTGCGGGATCAAAACTGCTCGAAACATAATGAGCCAAATATGACGTATTTATACTCATTGGAATTGGCACAAAATTAACTATAAGAATATGTGAACAAAATAAAATAATAAAATTCACCCAAGGAACTCCAATTGAAAACAAAATGAAGACTTCAGGAGGGAAAAACATCTCCAAAAAGTTTAGAAAATCATCAAACACCAAATCTTGAATCCAAATCATGAAATAGACTAGCACACAGTTAAATACAGACAATAACTTATTCCAAACATAAAAACACATTAAAACAAGGTAAATGTATAAAATGTCTAAGAAGGAGATGAGTCCTGTGAGTCTTCCTCACGGCAAGGCCAGACTAAAAGCTCATAAGGCTCTCTCCTCTCAACTCCACAAACTCTCTTAAATATTTAACAACATGAAAGAAATATCAAAAACAAAAATAATCAAATACAATCACATCATAAATGGAATAAATCTCAATACATATAAATCCCATGTCATGAATTCACAGCAACCACAAAAAATATAACTTCCAAACTTTCATCCAAAAAAAGATCTCATAACCCATGGGATTCCCAATCATTTCCATTAAGAATAGAGAGAATGAAATGAACTATTTCTTTATTCCCCACACAAAACATTCACAGAGTAAACACTTGCAGACAGTGAAAACAAAGATAAACAACAAGGGAATGGCCTCCAACCTGCAACCCATGTGATGGTAGGTCGCTGAAGGAGAGCCCACAAGTTTTGCAATCCAAATCCAAACCCAAATCCCTTCCAAACCTAGTCCAGGCAATCCACCAAGAATCCAAGCCAAAGAATGGAACCCGTGAACAGTCACAAGGAATACATTAAAAGGAAACAATAAACAAGAAACCCTAGAAAACCAACCAATAGGGTAATTCCATTTTGGAGTATTTTTCCCATATCATATGGTTTCCCAAAATAAAATCCTGCAATAGGAGAATAGGGTAGGTAGGAAATACTAACATATATTATAAGTAGGTGGGATAAATATATTTTAATATCCCAAGGTATAATTACGATACCACCAAATAAATATTAGTATTCAAACTATAGCCCTATAGGAATTATTATTTAATACATTATGAACTATAGTTATTTTTAATTAAATACTTCACCAATAGAAAACATAATTAAATAAATCAACCATTAAACAATTTATTACTTCCAATATTAAATATTAATTAATATTTAGACTATAAGCAATAATCAATAATTAATTAAATAATCTTTACAAAATTATTAATTAAATAAATACTATCATTCTAAAAATCATAAATCAAATAATCAAAAGCTCAAATAGCTTAAATCAAATAATAAAAAATAAATAATACTAACTATCAAATCTCTCAACAAATGGACAAATAATCCAATGCCACATAAATAACCATGTGGCAATAAAATTAACCACACCATAAATAATCCTCATACCAAAAGAGTCAATCAATACTAACATACTCCCAAAACTGAAAGAGCCAAGCTAACAACTGACATGACCAATTGTGCCTAGTGACAACTTAAACCTAGAGTATGTGAAGGGAACCCATGTCAACTTCGAAACCACATATTACCATTGGTATAAGGACATGCTCGCACCTGTGAAACCAAGGGAGCTCACACCTGGGAATTTCAAGAGGAATAAATGTCCAATACCTGCAAGTCCTGCAACCACCAACAATGATACATGTATGTATATATATGTATATAATAGACAAGTGGTAGAAATATGCAATCTTAGTCCACAACCACCTCACTGACGCAATCTTCACCACTGCATGTTAGCCACCTGGATCCTACGTGTCATCTCCATCGGCATCCAGTTTAGTTCACTTTGTCAGTTCAGGCCCATGCACCTGTTAATCCTATGAGGATCTACTTAATACTGAGAGGGAGGGGTGAATTAGTATTAATAACAATTGAAAACTTGAACCAAAAACAAACTTATATCAGATCTGAAATCATTTATCAAATATCTCAACTTCTTTTATCAGATCTAACAACCTCTTTATCAGGTTTGCTAACACATTAATCAGATCATTTACCACATCTATCAATTCTTTCACCACTTAAGAAATCATATAGATTTGATCATTTACCAGCTCATTATCATCATTAGTTAGATCAAACACTTTCTCTACCAACTCTTATTAGTACCGGTAACCTTTGGTAAACCTCTGATAAAACATCATAACCAGTGTACTCAGAAATAGTGCATGAAATGTAACATAAACAAGAACATCACATGAAAAACATTCAACACATGAACACCATAATTTTTGACATGGAAACCCAAATAGGGAAAAAGCATGGTGAGAGTTGGCACCCACAAATATTTGTACTCTTTTGAAGTATGCCCTGTTAGGACCAGACCATATTAGGAGCCACCTGATTAAGAGATTTTCCTAGTAGCCCGGTTAGGAGCTTAATGATCTCTTAGGATCAACCTCATGAGAGGATTTAACACTCTTTTTAGAGCTTCCCTATTAGGGGACTTAAATTTTTAAGGCCTATTAGGACCTACCCAGTTAAGGGATTTAACCTGTTGCAATTGTTAGGCAACAATGGTGAAAAAGTAATCTCTTACTTGCACTTCTTTGCTTGCTAAATCAAATCTAGCTATGATAAACATTCTACAACTCTTAGGAAGATCTCACACTTCACTTAGATGGCTCAACACATTCTCTTAAGACCACCAACATGATAAACATCAACTGTGCCATCTTAAATAGCTATCTCAACTAGGTCAGCCACAAAACCCTAATTACATCATGAAAATACAATACAAATCATAAGATATTATCTTAGATTAATATACATATCATTACATCAAATTACAATGCAATGTAAATCATTGGTTGATCGTAACCCATCATGAAAATCCAATCTGTACCAAAGTCAAAACCTCAAAACACTCTACTAAGCGCTTCATTGTTTCCCAATAAATTCTTCCTTCAATCACACTAAAATAGCAATCATATATTTCATGCGGGTTGTTCCATGTTACCACCTTCATGTAGACTCACCGTCGATCACCGCCATAACAAAAATCATTACCAATTTGATGATTTCTTCACTAGTCTTAAACCCTACTAAAACCTTAGCAAAACTTCATCAAAAATTTGAAACATGCCTTTCGGTAGTCATCGCAAGTTCTGCTTCCGATCAGATACTCCTTTCCATGATACAAGCTCACATTCCAAACCACAAATCACCAATCATTGCCAATCGCCCAATTCAATCAAAACATCTCTACTTTACTAGTTAAAGTCCTATTTCACAGACTTTAGTTCTATGTCGGTAAACCCTATCTTCTGGTAAACTGAATCACTTAGATGATAAAAAAAACATCAAGAACATCAGTAATCATGATTTGACATCAGTTGCCATCAATGACAACACAAATAACTAATCAAGTTATCTAGTCACAAAATCTCAATCTCTTGATCACAAATAGTCTTCTATCCTCTACCGGTGCATTCATCCATCTTTAATTGCATTACCTCATATGTATCAGTTATGCTAAATGCCAACAATCTCCCCCTTTGGCATTGATGGCAACACTAATTAGATATACAATTAGAGTAACATCATTATTTTCAATTTGTTTGCCGGTATCACATCATCTATCGGTTCTCCTCCTTTTGTCTTCTACCCCTTAACCAATGCTTCTCTCAATTTGATCTTCAACTTCTTCGATATCTGATTTATTTTCTTCTCCCCCTTTGATAGAAATGCCAAAGGTGTAAATGTGTCACTTGTCTTCAATTCTTCTATTGCCTCTTCCATCATCTCTGCTAATCAAATCAGTATTAAATCAGAGCTTTACATCAAACTTGCTCCCCCAAAGGACTAGCATGCACCTTCATCAATCCTTAGTGAAAGATAAACATGAAATCCACATGATTGATGCATCTCCATCATTCTAGTTCTTCTAGTGTAGGTGTCTAACCCCTATTTTACCTCTAAGAAACCCAAAGGTAGCCTTCGGCAAGGGCTTAGTAACGATATAAACTAACTGATCTTTACTCTTCACATATTCCATCTTCACCTATTTTTCTTGAACTCTTTCCCTTAGGAAATGATACTTCAATTCAATGTGCTTGGTTCTAGAATGAAGTACAGGATTCTTAGAAATAGTTATTGCACTTGTATTACAACAATAGATAGTCACCGGTTCAGACATATCTATCTTGAATCCTTCTAGCACATGTTTCATCCATATTGTCTGTGTGCAATTCATGGATGCGGCTACATACTCTGCTTCAGTTGTAGATTGAGAAAGATAAGTTTGTTTGTTTCTTGTCCATGCCACTAATCTTCCACCAAGTAAAAAAGCTCCACTAGTTGTTCTTTTTCGATCATCCACATTACCTGCCCAATCAACATCAGTAAAGACATCCAAAGTAAAATCTCCTTTATAGGATTACCATAAACCATAGTCTATTGTGCCTTTGAGATACCAAAAAATTCTCTTCATAGCCACCATGTGACTCTCCTTAGACTCTTTTTGAAATCTAGCCACTAATCCAACAACATGAGAAATGTCAGGTCTACTATGAACCACATAGTGTAGCTTGCTAATCATAGATCTGTACTCATTTTCACTAATAGCAGGGGAATCATCTTGCTTTGATAACTTGCAGCTTGTCACCATCGATGTTCCTATCAGTTTGTATTCTTCCATACCAAAATTCTTCAAAACCTCTTTGATATACTTTGTCTGACAAATAAAAGTACCACCATCCAGTTGTTGGACCTGTAAGCCAATAAAGAACTTTATTTCACCAATTAGAGACATTTCAAATTCTTTTTTTATTATATCAGCAAAATCCATACACATATCATCATTTCCACCAAAAAATATCATCTACAAACACTTCTACTATCAGCATCTTGTCTCCATCAGTCTCCAAATAAATATAATTGTCCTCACTAGTACGTTGGAATCCAATTTTGATCAAATGTGCATGTAATCTCTCATACCATGCTCTCGGTTCTTGCTTTAGACCATATAGTGTTTATTGCAAGTTACACACCATGTCCTTATCATCAGTCAAGGAAAATCCATCTGGTTGTTCAATGTATACTTCTTCTTCTAGAATTCCATTTAGAAAGATTGATCTGGCATCCATTTGATAAAATTTGAATCCCTTATATGTAGCAAATGCCAACAACATCCATACTCCTTCTAATCTAGCAACCAGTGCAAATGTTTCACCATAATCCTCACCTTCTTCTTGAGCATACCCTTTGTAGACTAACCTCGCCTTGTTTCTTAGAATTTTTCTTTCTTCATCCAATTTATTCCTGAAGACTTATTTTGTTCCAATTACATTCTTATCCTCTTGTCTAGGAACAAGTGACTATGTTTGATTCTTCTCCATTTGATCTAATTGTTCAATCATTGCATTCACCCAATTGTCATCCTTTAGTGCTTCCTTAACTATCTTGGGTTCTATTGTAGAAATCAAACATGATTTCTCTCGGATCTTTCTCCTAGTTTGCACACCTGCATTCTTATCACCAATTATCCTCTCTTGTGAATGGTTCAATCTGACATATCTAGGTATTGCCTATGTCGGTTCTACATCTTCTGCATCAGGTTCTTCATTTTCTTCCTCACTGTCATCACTTACTAGTTGAGCATCTAATTCTGCATTTGTCGGTTCTTCATTATTCTTTGCCTCTAGTTCAATGATCACAAGTTTTTCCTCATTATCATCCTTTTCAAGTTCTGATCTTCTTGTACCTTCAGACTTATCAGATAGATCATCAACTTTTACATTATCACTTTCAACATTTTTCTTAGTTCTCTTATTGTAACATTTGTATGCCTTACTCTTAGAAGAGTAACCAAGAAAAATTCCTTCATCAGATTTTACATCAAATTTCTCAATGTAGTTATCTCTCTTAATAAAACATTGACTTCCAAAATTTTTAAAATAACTTACACATAGATTTTTCCATACCATAGCTCATAGGGTGTCTTATTCTTACCTCTCTTTACTAGTACCCGGTTTAAAGTGTATACAACAGTATGGGCCGCTTCTCTCCAAAACATTTTGGATACGTCACCCTATAATAACATGGTTCTTGTAGCTTCAACTGTTGTTTTGTTCATACTTTTTGCTATGCCATTCTGTTGTGGTGTCCTCAAAGAAGACATTTATCTCTTGATACCTTGTTCATCACAATACTTAACAAATTCATCAGATGTGAATTCACCTCCCAGTCTGATCTTAAACACTTCAGGTTCTTACCGGTTTCATTCTCAACCAAAGTTTTAAATGATTTAAATTTACTAAATGCTTTTGATTTCTCCTTCAAAAATGTCACCCACATCATTTTAGAATAGTGATCGGTGAAAATAATGAAATACATATCACCATAATAACTCTTTGTTCTCATAGGGCCATAAAGATCAGTATGTACCAAATCTAAAATATTCTCAGAAGTACAATTCTTTCTCTTGAAAGAAATAGAGGTCATCTTACTGATTTGACAATCTTGGCATATCACACTATCCAGTTTGACAATTTGTAGCAATCCTCTTACAACACTTGACTTGCTTATCTTAACCAAATTATCAAAATTAACATGACAACATATTTTATGCCATAACCAACTGTCTTTCATTCTTACAACCAGACAATTATTAATATTACTATTCAATTGGAATAAGTTACCTCTAGTTTGCTTCCCGGTAGCAATCAGTTAACCATTACCTCCAAGAATTCTGCAGACTCCACTTTTAAAACTCAAGAAAATAACCTTTATCATTGAGCTAAACAACACTTAAAAGATTATGCGTTTGACCATCAACCCAAAACACATCATCAACATTACTCTTCCCATTTAGAGAAATTGAACCTTTACCTTTCACCATGCAAGTAGAGTTATTTCCAAATCTAACAACACCTCCATCAAATTCATCAAGGGTTATGAACTTACTTTTGTCTCTAGTCATGTAGTGTGAGAAATCATTGTCTATAATCCATTCATCACTATTCTCCATATGAGATACCAGTGCCTTTTCATCTGTCAGTTCCTCCTTCACGACTACAAACACAATTTCTTCATTGTCATCTTCATCTTAAGACTCCTCATCGGTCACACCTTCATCTACTGCAACATAACAATGTTTCTTTCCCTTTCCTTTGAATATCCTAAAATTCTCTTTCTTATCAATGTTAGGGCAGTTAGTAGCAATATGACCAATTTTACTACAAGAGAAACACTTCAAAGGTAGCTTTCCTTTATACTTACCGGTGCCTCTTGGAAATATTTTTGCTAACAGTGCCTCAAGTTCCATCACTTGATCTTCATTGTCTTCATTTCCTCGGTTACTTCCATGACTTGACCTACACTCATGATTTTGACATATATCTTTTCCTTTTCTAGCAAATGAACTGGTAACAGAAGATTTAAAGGTAGATTCGATAGATTTTGTCACACTTGTCAAAATTATTTAACTCAAAAGTTGTAAACTTACCAATCAATGAATCAATAGTTACCGTATCCTTTGAAATAGATCTATTCTTGGATTGCAAACACTCTTATAGCATACTGAGGTTGAAGAGTTCTAAGCATTTTACTTACTATTGTGTCATCATCCATTTTTCCTCCAGCACTCTTATGCCACCAATAACTTCTTTGATTCTCTGACCATACTGTACAATATTGTCTCCTTCAAGCATTCTCATGTCATCAAACTTTCCTCTCAAGATTTCCTCTTTGGCTCTTTGAACATGCTCATCTTCTCCATAGATTAAATATAAATTTTCCCAAACCTCACATGTAGTTTCTAATCCTTGAACATCAATATTCTGAATCAGATAAAGTACTTACAATAGCTTCTAGGGCTTGCATGTTATCTTGTTGCTCTCCGATTTCATCTGTTGTTAAGGGAGTAGTAGTAGGAGCAACATATTTTATTTCAACTTGCTTACAATATTATGCACCAAGACCTTTGATGTAGATCTTCATTCTATCTTTCCAAATCTTGTAGTTATCCTTGTTGAACTTAGGACCCTCTTTCTTCATCATCTTGACTTCCTCATAATCTTTCCCTCAAGTGGTTAGGCTTTTTGCACACAAAGGACCAAAGCTCTGATACCAATTGTTAATCCTATGAGGATCCAGTTAATACTGAGAGGAGAGGTTGAATCAGTAATAATACCAATTGAAAACTTTGAACCAAAAAAAAAACTTATATCAGATCTGAAATCATTTATAAAATATCTCAACTTCTTTTATCAGATCTAACAACCTCTTTATCAGATTTGCTAACACATTAATCAGTTCGTTTACCACATCTATCAATTCTTTCACCACTTAAGAAATCATATAGATTTGATCATTTACCAACACATTATCCTCATCAATCAGATCAAACACTTTCTCTACCAACTCTTATGAGTATTGATAACCTTTGATAAACCTCTGATAAAACATCATAACTAGTGTACTTAGAAATAGTGCACGAACTATAACATAAACAAGAACATCACGTGAAAAGCATTCCACACATGAACACCATAATTTTTGATGTGGAAACTCAAATAAGGAAAAACAACAGTAGGATCTAGCACCCACACATATTTTTACTCTTTTGAAGTATGCTCTGTTAGGAGCTTAGCCCTGTTAGGAGCTTACAATATGCCTGTTAGGAGAAGACCCTGTTAGGAGTCACTCGGTTAAGGGATTTGCCTAGCAACCCAATTAAGAGCTTCATGATCTGTTAGGATCAATCTTGTGAGAGGATTTAACACTCTTTTGATAGCTACCCTATTAGGGGACTTAAATGTTTAAGGCATGTTATGACCTACTTGGTTAAGGGATTTAACATGCTACAACTGTTAGGGAACAACAGTAAAAAAGTGATTTGTTACTTGCACTTCTCTGCTTTCTAAATTAGACCCAGTTATTCTCAACACTTTGCAACTCTTAGGAAGATCTCATATTTCACTTGGATGGGTTAACACATTCTCTTAACACCACCGACATGATAAACATCAACTATGCCATCCTAAATAGTCATCTCAACTAGGCTGGCCACTAAACCCTAATTACATCATGAAAATACAACACAAATCATAAGAGATAATCTTAGATCAATATACAAATCATTAAATCAAATTACAATGCAATATCACCCATTGGTTGATCATAACCCATCACGAAAATCCGATCTGTACCAAAGGCAAAACCTCAAAACACTCTACTAAGCATTTCGTTGTTTCCCAAGAAATTCTTCCTTGAATCGCGCCAAAATAGCAATCAAATATTTCATGCAGGTTGTGTTGTGTTACCACCTTCATGTAGACTCACCGTCGATCACCGCCATAACAAAAATCATTATTGGTTTAATGATTTATTCACCAATATTAAACCCTACTAAAACCTTAGCAAAACTTCATCAAAAATTTGAAACATGCATTTCGTTAGTCATCACAAGTTCTAATTCCGGTCAGATACTCCTTTCCATGATACAAGATCGCATTCCAAACTGCAAATCACCAATCATCGCCGATCACCCAATTCAATCAAAACATCTCTTCTTTACCGGTTAAAGTCCTATTTCATAGACTTTGGTTCTTTGTCGGTAAACCCTTTCTTCCAGTAAACCAAATCACTTAGATGATAAAACAAAATGTCAGGAACATCATTAATCATGATTTGACATTAGTTGTCATCAATGACAACATAAATAACTGATCAAGTCATCTAAGCATAAAATATCAATCTCTTGATCACAAATAGTCTTCTATCCTCTACCGATGTAGTCATCCATCTTTAATTGCATTACCTCATTTGTATTAGCTATGCTAAATGCCAAAAGTATCGACTAGAAAACACACTACCGATCATCTTTCCCTACCAGTCATGCAATGATTAGTCAATCCTTGTATCATCTCTTCATTATTTTGTCGGATACTTCAAGCTAACTTGGATTGCTCCTGGTTCTATGTTCACACTCTATGTGATCTGACAATCATTCTCTATTAGTTTGTCTTTTTCTTGTTCATACATGATCACCAGTGGCCCTATTTACTGGTTGATACTACACCTTCTTGCATACTGATTCAGAGTACATACATGTTGATCATGCTATACTGGTTAGCATAACCAATCTCTATGCTTTCTCTTGCTCACCGATGAACATCCATACTGGTAGTTGCATCTTGTATACACCTTGCATACTGGTAGCCATCCATACTAGTGAATACATACCGGTTGACATCAATGACAATACAATGCCAACAAATGTGCTACAATGGCTATATAAGGATGAAGAAGTTCAACAAAAAATCAATAATTTTAGTATACCCATATAAAAATATGAAAAAGGATTCAACATCCTACAAGAAATGAGATACATTGGAATGGGTTGTATGGGAAAAAGAAAAGAAGTTTTTCTAGAACTGATACAACCTAAATCTCAATTTTCTAAAGATAATTGAGGCTTAGGGTATGGACAAGTTACTCCAAAAGAAGAAACACCTTCTAGAAAACAAAAAGAGGAACTTGAAATCCAAAGAGAGAAAGCATATGCTTGAAAACAAGAAGAGAACAATAGAAAAAAGAAGAAGAGAGCAATAGAAAACAAGAAGAGGAGAATAAGAGAAAATAAGAAGATTTGGCAATCCAAAGGGCAGAAGCAGCTGTTGATCAACAAAAAGAACAAGAGGACATAAGACCAGAAGAAGAGAGAGTCTCTAATCAGCAAGAAGAACAAAATTAAAGAAAATACCAAGAAGAGTCAACTTCCAATCAACAAAGACAAGAATCCAGTGTAAGGCAAGAAAACCTGATAGCAAGAGTAGTAGAAGTAACCACTAGTTTAGAAGAATCAAAATATGAGAGAAGAAAAGGAATGACAAAGAAAACAGAAGAAGCAACCCACAATCTATATGAACAAATATTTAGATTACAAACTAGTAGTGAAACTGACTCTCATGAGTGGGAATTTGATACATGTTCTGAGACATCTTCTGAAGAGGCTTGTGATGTAGTTCATTTGTATGGGGGCCAAATGTCAAAATATAAGCCACTTTAATGGGGATCACAAACGATCAATTCTAACTTCACTAGGGTTAATCAAAGAGTATATCTTGAGGAGAGTGATATCCTTAACTTGACCAAAATAACCAAAAACTTTGACAACTTTGTCATGACTATTGAAGGTTTTGAAACCAATCAACCACATGATCCTTTATTCTTATTATACCTAGAACTTATTAACTGGGAGAACATTGGAATCGTTGAGATAGATACCTTCCCAAATGACCATGCTATAGCCATATATTTCAATGTCGTTGAACCCGTAACACCCGGAAGAGATTCCACTAGTGAATATAATAACACGTCTTCTAGTCAAGGGGTGCCAAATCTTCCAATCCCAAAAGTGAAAATAAAGAATAAAAAAGAAGGTCCAATGTAGAAAACCATTCTATGGAAGCATTAGATCAATCAAAAGATAAAAGAAAGCGGATATCAGAAGGTGAAAACCTCCTTGATGTGCCTAAAGATGGAAGATTTGATACCCTCTTGGAACACTTTCAAGAGAGATCAACTATCTTGATTGAATCTACAGAAGCAATCAACATCGGTACTCAAGAGAATCCTAAGATTCTCCATCCTACAACATCTTTATCAGAACAAGAGAGAAAATACTACAGTGACTTCTTCAAGAGAAGGCAAATCAACTTTTCCTAGACATACGCAAATATGCCAGGTCTAGATCCATACCTCATCATGCATCACCTCAATGTCGCTCTAGGAGCTAAGTTGGTCAAACAAAAACTTAGGAAGATGCACCCACATATTTCTCTTCTTGTCAAAGTAGAGTTGAAGAAATTATTGGATGTAGGATTCATATGACTAGTCATGTATCCAAACTAGGTGTCAAATATTATACCTATATCAAAACCAGATAAAGTATCATAGTGTGCACAAAATTCAGGGACCTAAACAAGGCATGCTCAAAGGATTATTTTCCACTGCCAAGAATTGATATCATTGTAGATCTCACAGCAGGACATGAAATGTTATCTTTAATGGATGGTTTCTCAGGGTACAACCAAATCAAGATAGCCTATGAAGATCAAGAGAAACAACATTTATGTGCCCTTGGGGTACTTTCTATTGGAACATCATGCCTTTTGCGCTCAAGAATGTCAAGGCTACTTATCAGAGAGCTATGACCGCTATTTTCCATGATATGATGCACACCTAAATGGAAGATTACATGCATGATATACTAGAAAAATCACACACCAAAGAAGAACACTTGGAAACCGTAGACAAAATATTTGACAAGCTAAAGAAGTATAAGTTGCGATTGAATCTGAAGAAATGTGCTTTTGGGGTTACCTCAAGTAAGCTCCTAGGGTATATCATATCAGCTAGGGGAAAAGAACTTGATCCAGCAAAGGTAAAAGCTATAATGGAAATGGATTAACCAAATAACATCAGTTAGTTGCATTCTCTACAAGGGAGATTGTAGCCAATAAGAAGGTTCATAGCTCAGTTGGTCGATCGATGTCATTCATTTACTCACTTATTGCACAAAAATGTTCCATTTATATGGGATGACAAATGTGAGGAAGCCTTTAACAAAATCGAGGAATATCTAGTAACTCCACCAATATTAGCATCATCGATTGAAGGGAAATCATTATTGCTATACATCTCGGCTACAGAAGTATCACTAGGAGCTCTCTTGGCACAACAAGACAATGAAGGAAAGGAAATAGAAATATACTACATCAGTAGAATCGTAGTTGGATATGAATTGAAGTACATAGTATTGGAGAAAAGATACCTAACACTAGGGTTCTCTTCCCAAATTTGTAGCATTATAAGCTCACACATTTAGTTAAGCTGTTGCCAAGATCGATCCTCTAAAGTATCTTCTTAGCAAGGAAACATTTACTGACCAACTAGAAAAATGAGTAATGGTGCTAAGTGAATTTGACATTGAGTATGTTGACTGCAAGGCTATAGAAGGACAAGTAATTGTGCATCAACTAGCCGAAGCACCCCTGCATGATGATGCACCATTACACATTGAATTTATTGATGTAGATGTTCTCACCCTCAACAAGAAGACTTGGGAGCTATATTTTGATGATTCCTATACACAACATGGATCAGGTGCATGGATTCTATTTATAGCACCTCGGGGTCACACTATCCCTAAATCATACAAATTGAACTTCCCATGTACAAACAATATTGTAGAGTATGAAGCCTTGGTCATTGAAATCAAGATGGCTATTGGATGGAATATCACAGAGCTGCACATCTATGGAGATTCTCAATTAGTCATCAACAAGATAAATGATGAGTACCAAACAAAAGATGATAAGCTCATGCCCTATAATAAACTAGTGGGTGATTTCAAACAGTACTTCGCTGAGATCACTTTTGCAAAGATCCCAAGAAATAAGAACAAGGCAACTAACACCATGGAACCAATAGCGGCTCTCCCAAAAAATCAAGAGAATCAAGAGCATTATGAATTCCTGGTGGAAGAATTGTTTTCCCCTACTTATGATTCCCTTGACACATAAATTGTCTGCAATATATCAAGAACTGATTCCTCATGCTATGGCCAACTTATCTTTACCTAAAAGATAATATTCTTCCTCTAGACCTCTCATGAAACTAGAAACAAAAATTTATTCGTCAATCCCCTCATTATACCTTATCGATGATACCCTTTATAGATGAGGTCTAGATAGAACTCTCCTTAGGTGCCTCAAATGTGACGAATTTGAAAAAGCCTTAAATGAAGTCCATGAAGGTATTTGTGACACACATTCAAGTGGTCTTACTCTTGCCAAGAAAATCATATGCTTGGGTTATTATTGGCCCACTATGGAAAGAGATTCCTTCGCATATGCCAAGTTAGATTCACGATAATCTGATACATGCACTAGTGCAAGAGCTACATCCTTTGGTAGGATCATGGTCATTTTCTCAATAGGGTCTGGACCTGGTAAGAAAAATTCACCCTTCATCTTCAAATGGACACAAGTTCATTTTGACTACTATAGAGTACTTTAGTAAATGGATTGAGTTAGCACCTCTAACAACAGTGATAGGAAAGTGGATAGCTTCTTTTATCCTCAACTATATCATATGTCGCTACGATGTTCCCATATCCATTATCATTCATAATGAAAGACCTTTTAAGAATAAAGATGTGTAAGAACTATGTGAGCAATTCCAAATTTAACATAGATTCTCAACACCCTACTATCCTCAAGGGAATGGTCAAGCTAAGGCATCTATCAAAACAATCGTGAAAATTTTGAAGAAGATAGTCAATGAAGCTAGTAGGGACTAACACATTCAGTTGAATCCCGCTCTATGGGCTTATCGCACTAGCATCCATACACCCACTAGGGAAACTCTATATTTCCTTGTGTATGGGTTAGAATAAATCCTTCCAATTGAAGTAGAGATACCTTCTCTATGGGTGTCATTAAAGGACTCATTTCAGATGAGGAGCAGAGAGTATCCAGGTTACAAGAACTAGAGTTGCTACAAGAGCATCACCAAAATGCTTCTGATTGCTTAAAAGCATATCAACAAGGAATGGTGAGAATCTACAATCACCAAGTCAAGCTGAGAGTATTTCAATTGAGAGGTCTTGTCTTAAGAGAAAATCCACACAACCAGCAAGATAGAGAGAAAAATGGGAAGTTTGAACCAAACTCAATAGGTCCTTTTGTCATGGTTTCTACATATAGATCTGGAGCCTATAAATTGTCAACACTAGAAGGCAAGTTGTTCAATAAAATGATGTAGGAGCATACCTGGTTCATAGAAATCTTGCATCAACCAAAAATATTTCCTTTTCGTTTTTCTTTCTGTTTGCAGTTTTGGCATTTCTTTTTGTGTGTTGCGAATTTGACTCACCAGAACCCGTGGAGTTGGATTTTACTTGAAGACTTTATCATCTTCCTTATTCTGAAACCTTGGACCATTTGGATTGTTTTCTAGGAAGTTATCACTACTAGTTTCTGAGATAGTTGCATTGGTGATCTACCGTATCCCTTATGTAGCTTGCAGAGCCCTGAATATTGATTTTTATGTTCCATGGCATGTTGCTGACCTTTTCCCATGATCTACTCTTCATCCTTTGGATTTTTAGGAGGAACTTCCTTGGTGGAGGCCAACCTTGTTGGTTTTACATGTTAGGTCTTGTTCTTCGGGTTTTGATCCCTTTTTGGGCTGACCGGATCCCCTTGGATCATATAAATCATTGTAATAGAGAATTAAAATGAAACAAAGAAGTTAGACTAAGCATAGAAGATAGATCTTGATATTTGAGGTCCTGGTTGTGAACTATTTTGTACTTTGAGCATGCTTTAGCAGGCCTCTGAGCCGGATTTTGGAACCCAGTTGTTACCAGTTGGTTGTAATCAGTTTTCATGTTATAATTCAATCTGTTCTACATTGCCTCCATCATGTCCTTGTGTTTTTTTTGTGTTTACTCTTGTTGACCTATCTGGATTGATCTCTTTGAGGTCCCTCCTAACCGGTGACTCCTTTAAGTGGTATCAGAGTGATTTTTCATTCCAGAGGTTGCATTGTCCTAAGAATTTTGTTGTAGGGTCACAGACTATGGATCCGACCTATAGTTGCAAAGGACTAGTAAAAGGATGGCACAAAGAGGAACTAGGAATGGTGGAGCATGTGGGAATATAGACCTTGTTGTGATAGAAATGTTGCAAGCAATAGCAACCCGGTTGGAAGCCATGGAGACAACCCAAAGAAGAGACTGACACATTGAGTATGTAAGTGAAGATGAAGGAGAAGAAGCCCCGATAGAATAAGTAAACCCACCGATAGTTGATCCGGATGAGGAAAGGTTTTTCAGGGTTTTGAGTAGGGTGAATACTAAACCTCATTTTACCCACTGGAATATGATGGAAAATTGTATTCAAATGAATTGATGGATTGGACCTCGGAGATGGAGAAATATTTTGATTTTGAAAACACTGCAAAAGAAAGGAAGGTGAAATATGCTTGTACTCGGTTGAAAGGTCATGCTTCTCTTTGGTGGGAGAATTTGAGGGTTGATAGACAAAGAAGAGGTAAAGATAAAATAGAGACGTGGGATCGAATGATTGCTAAGTTGAAATCAAAATTTATGCCAGTTGATTATTAAGTGAATCTGTTTCAAAAATTGTAGAATTTGAGATAGAAGGAATCTAGTGTGAAGGAATACACTGAAGCAATTTACAAGTTGAATATTAGATCCAAACACGTTGATGATGAAATTGAACAAGTTTTAAAATATTTGAATGGATTGTGGGTGTCTATACAAGATAAACTCAGTTTGATCAAATTACAGAGTGTCGAAGAGGCTTACCAGTACGCCCTAAAGGCAGAAGAAAAGCTAAACAAAATACTTGAGCAGAGGTAGAGAGGCAGAGGTGGAAGGTTTTCCAAAGGAAGATTTCAAAGAGGAAGAGGATATACCAGAGGTAGAGGAACTTGCATAGATCATAACAAGGACAAGGAAGTAAGAAAAGAAGGTAATTCATACTAGAAAGATGATAGAAATTTCTACTGGAGGACAGAACCGGATGGCTACCGGAATGCGAATTTTGGAAGACAAGACAAGAGAACATTTAGAGGAACTTTCTTTAAGTGTGGAGGAGAAGGACATAGTGCTTTCGAGTGTAAGAAGATAAAGAATAAAAAAGAGCAGCAGTGGTGGAAGAAAACCCCATTGGATCAAATAATAAACTGGAAGATGGAGAACTGTTGATAATGAGGAGAGCTTTGTGTCATACCAGGAGAGATGAAGAGCTCTTGCAGAGTAAGAATTTGTTCAAGACCAAATGTTAGGTATCCGGTAAGTGTTGTAAAGTTGTTATTGATAGAGGTAGTTTAGATAATCTTGTTTCAACAGAGATGGTGAATAAGTTGAATTTGGAAAGGTTGAAACACCCTAAGCCTTATCAGATAGCATTAATTCAGGATTAACATAAGTTGTTAGTAAGTGAGAAATGTTTGGTGAAATTGAAAATTGGTAATTATCATCATGAAGTCTTGTGTGATATTATTCCTATGGATACTTGTCATCTTTTGTTGGGTAGACCTTGGTAGTTTGATAGATAGGCAATACATGATGGGAGGAAGAATACATGCACTATTGTGGCCAATGGGATGAAGAAAACCTTGTTGCCCTTGGCGGAAAATTTGAAGAGTGAAGTTTGTACGAATGCTAGAATCTATTTGGTGGATGGAAGAAAATTCTTGGATGGATTGAGACATGAGAATGTGTGTTTTGCCTTAATTCCTAAGAAGACTGAGAATCTGGAGCATGAAGAGGAATAACCAAAAGAGATAAAATATTTGCTGACAAAATATGAAGACATCATTACAGATAATGTACCTGATGGATTGCCACCTGTGAGAAGTATTAGTCATTGCATGGACCTGGTTCCTAGAGCTAGTTTTCCTAACAAAGTTGCACACCGGATGACACCAGTAGAGAATGAAGAACTGAATAAAAAAGTGCAAGAGTTATTGAATAAAAGTTTGATCAGAGAAAGTATGAGCCCTTGTGAAGTACCTGCAATATTAGAACCTAATAATAATGGAGAATGGAGAATGTGTACCGATTCCAGAGCAATAAACAAGATCACAGTGAAATACTAGTTTCCTTTGGCTAGGATGGATGACATAACGAACTATTTGAGCAGAGAAAAATACTTTACAAAGATAGATTTCAAGAGTGGATATCATCAGACCAGGATCAGATAAGGGGATGAGTGGAAGACAATATTCAAGACAAATGAAGGATTGTATGAATGGTTGGTGATGCCTTTTGGGTTAACTAATGCACCAAGTACTTTCATGAGGCCGATGAATGAGGTACTGAATAAATTATTAAGTAAGTTTGTTATTGTATATTTGAATGACATTATGATTTTTAGTAAGACAAAAGAGGAGCATTTGTTGCATTTGAGACAAGTTTTGTAGAGGTTGAGAGAAGAAAAGTTGTTGATAAATCTTAAGAAGTGTACTTTCATGAAAGATGAGTTAGTCTATTTGGTATTTGTGATATTTGAGGATGGTTTAAAGATGGACCCTGAGAAATTAAAAGCAATTGTTGAGTGGCCTACATAGGAAGGCACTCGAGAGGTAAGATCATTTCATGGATTGGCTAGTTTCTACTGGAAGTTCATCAAAAATTTCAATTCAGTTTGTAACCCTATGATTGAGATCATTGTTACTACTTATCAAATTGCCATTAGTTTTATATCCAAAGTCATTCTATATACTCTAGTCAGTTAGCATTACCGAATCATGCAGTTGGTACACACAGAGAAGTCAGTATGAACAGTCTAGTCGATTACAGAAGGAAAAGCGTCAAAAAGCACAGTATACACCGAGCTGTCTAACGAGTGTTATTTCATGTCTACCGAGCAGTAAAAATAATACACCGAGTTGATATACACTGAGTGAAACGTGTTACCAGATTCATTGAACCTGAAACACACATGAAAATGTGTTACAAGATCGAGGCACATAGAACTGTTATCGCATTGGAAATTGCACATATAGATTTTGTATAATTTTGAGGACATTTAACCAATGAAATATTTTGCATGGTAATTCATTCGAGAAATCATGCATGTAAGATTGAAGCAATTAATCAGATCACCGACATAAGAAATCTATTTATACAGCATGAATTTAGGGTTAGAGATATATGTGAATGAGAGAAATGTGTGTGCATATGTGTAGGAAGAAAGACTTATGTGATACATGAGAAATCACAGAGTATTATGACTGTTACAGAGACACAGAGGTCACCAAGAAGGTTTTTAGAGAATAGTCAAAGAACAGAGTAAACAGAAGGGTTTACCGAGTTACTTTATGAGTTACCGAGGTATGCTATAGGCAAGGTAATCTTATTTTGAGCACATAGAATCTTCTATAGCATTTCAGATGTAAAGCTGCAGATATTTGTAAAGTCTTATTGTAATATTTTGAAGTTGTAAGAGAAACCTTTAACAAGGTAAAAGACTCTAATCAAGTCTATAAATTGTAAAGCCTCTAACTAGGTGCAGCATTCAGATCAATGTTGAAAAATCCTTTAGCAAGGTAGATCTAACAGATCTTGTTACTCCTAACAGGGGAAGCTATCATAAATAGCTAAATATGTAGCTCTAATCAAGCACTCTTTATTATTGCAGTAGTGAAGTTGTGGGTGCCATCCCCACCGCAATTTTTCTCTCTAACCAAGAGTTTCTGCATAACCAAAATATATGTGTTGTGGAGTGAATCATGTATGATTGTTATCTATTTGTTTTAACTTTATTTTATGTTACTACACTATTCTATTTATACATAATAGTAAGGTTATTATTAAAGAAAAGTTTTGGAGTACTGATTCACCCCTCCCCTCTCAGTACATTAGCTTTCCATATTGGGCCTAACAATTGGTATTAGAGCTTGAATCTTGGAAAAGGGTTTCACTGCCTAAAGAGAAAGATCTTATCAATGGAATGCTACAAACAATCTCAGAGGATTGTGTATCTGTAAGAAGAATTGGATCATGCTAATCAAGTGATTGCAAACATGCAAAGGCAAATGCAAAAATCTCTGAAAGTGAGAAGAAGATTATCTGATGATTTGTAGGACTCTCAAGAGTTAGTGGAACAAATTGAGACATCATCTAAGAATAGTATGTCTAAAGAGACTGAAGAAATGATTGCACAATTGAAGGAAAAGAACAAAGCACTGGCTGATAAACTAAAAGCAATGAAAAGAGAACATGAACATTTCAGCACACAGATGATTGAAAATCATGATGCATCGAGGACAACCGAGGACAAAGTAAGAGATCTAGAAAGAGAGAAACAACAACTTGAAGCTTTAGTATCTGATAAGGATGATGAAATCATAAGGTTGACTGGGATTCAACAAAATCTGTCAGATCAACTAGGTTATGCACATCATGAAGCAAATCTGAAAGATGATGAGAATCAAGCATTGAAACTTGAAGTATCAAGGTTGAGCAATGAACTTGAAACAGAGAAGAAATCCAAGGAAACACTGAAGAAGCATTATGAAGCATCAAAGATGCTAGATGGGTAACTGAATACAAGACGACCCTACAAAGAAGGAGGACTCAGTTACAAAGGAAAAGACTCTACCGAGAAGGGAATTTGCACTACCGAGAGAGGAGAATCATCAAAGCAAGCTGGAATCAAGAAGAACATCAAAAGAAAGAAGCCTATTTGCAACTACTATGGAAATCAAGGTCATACTACCAACATGTGTCAAATCAGAAAAGGTAAGCAACCGAATGCCACTAAGACCAATGGTTATTGTTACAATTGCAATAAATATGGTCACGTATCTAGTCAATGTAAGACAAAGTCTGTTAACAATTATCAGAAGGCAAAATTCAAAGGGTTTTGTAAAAACTGCAATAGATATGGACATATTACCCAGAAGTGTTGGTTTAAGAAAAAGAACCACATGTGGTCTGCACACCGAGCAAATACTAGAGGTTACTGAACTCACACAGATCCTTACTGATAATATTTTGCAGTACCATGGGATTACAATACAAGGATATGGTGTGAATGTTGTGGAAGATATGGACATATTAGTGCCAACTACTTTATAAGGTTTGGAATGAACAACCAAAGATCATGGAGAAATCCTAGTATGGCATGTTTTCATTGTCACAAAGTTGGACACTTGGCTGGAGATTGCAGAGATCAACCTAGAGAAGACACTGAGGAAATAAAAGAGAAATTAAAGATGATTTGGAGAAAGAAGGAAATTGTGTCAAATAAAGAAAGCACCTTACCTACCGAGTTAGGTGCTCCCACTCCAAATTAATCAGTAAAGGTATGAAGGGACTGCATTCTCACAAGGTGAAATCTTAAACAGTTCCTATTTTAGTATGTACTGAATTCAAAATCTGCATAGTAAGATGTAGTAGTAAGTTTGAAATTCTATCAAAGTCTTTTGGAGTACTTTACAGGAAATTTGTCAAGTCAGTGAATTCAGGAAGCCTGTCAAGTCGGTATATGAAGGAAAGTTGGTTACTTGGTTAAAATGAAAAAAAGGAGTAAATCAGTAAAAGGTGAATCGAGTACATTTAATGTCTTTGACCTAACTTGCACGGAGCCCGATAAGGTTTATTATGTACTTAAAGCATTCTTCGAGGTCATTTTCATTCACCAAGTTTTTGAGAAGCAGAGCAGAGTGAATCAAGGTGATCAAACCATCTTCAAAGAAAAATCTAAGGTATTTACATCAAATCTCATCGCATTGCTAAGCTAGTTTACCGAACTCATTACATTGTTATTATCTGTTGAGTGTGAAGCGTCTGTCATTTGTTAAGTTCTCAAAGCCCTAAGGTTCCTGTGTCAATTTTTATCTAAAATCAAAATGGCACCTAAGATCCAAGACCCCATTGTTGTAAAAAATGTAGAGAAGCCCTCACTAAAATACTCTTTGACTCCCAAAATTGCATCTGAAACAGATGACAAAACTACCTTTTCACTCATCCCAGATTGAGTCTTGTTAGTCGAGGATGTGAGATTCTTCACCAAATGTCATGTTGAAGAACTCGGTCGTGTTGAGATCAAAGATGCATATGATGAATTGTGCATAGATGGTAAAATGGATAGCAAGTATGAGCACATCAAAATCAAGGGATTGACTGAAGCCCTAACCTATCCCCGTGTGTTCAAACCCCAGTGGGTCAAGTTTGTACTAAGCCGAGTGCATGATGATTTCATGTGGCTACAAGAGCAACCATTTAAGATCACTAAAGAAATCATTCATCTGATCACCGGTTATCCTATCTATGATCATGTCCGAGCACATAAAATGATATCACAGAAGGAATTAATCAGTTTGACTGGAGTAGAATCTGATTGTAGAGGTCTGAAGTTGAACAATGTCATTGATCCTAAACTCAAATTTGCCATTAGAGTAATTGGTTACTATTTCTTCCAATCGGCAAGGGAAAAAAGTGTACCCTGTTTAGCAGTGGACTTAGCATACAAAATTGTTAAGAAAGGCATGAAAATTGACTTGTGTAAAGTATTGTTGAAGAACTTGTTTGAAAATCTGAACACAATCAGGAAGCCGAAGAAGAACAACACGGCAAATACTCTAAAATTTGGATCACTACTTGTATGTATGTTTTTCTACTTTGAGAAGTTTTTTCCAATAGTCGGTAAAGTTGTTTGGGAACTACACTGACCAATCACCCATCAGATCAATGACTTCATCATTAAGTTAGGTGATAACTTAAATGATATAATGGATGATTACTTCAGCAAGTTCCAAGAGAAAATGCATAACAGGTATCGGATTCCACCCCAGCTAGTAGAAAAATACAAAGATGAAATATGTTTTGAAGTCGACACCGATTACTGCTATGTGAATGTTGTGGAAGCGAGGATTCAATCTTTGTCACCTATGGGTTACGAGATTGATTTTGATATCACACAATAGCAAATTGATGCATTTCTAACACTACCAAGGCATACTACCAAGCTGAGGTATGGAACCTATGAAGAGGTGAAAGAAAAAGTAAAGATGAGCATTGTAGTACCCAAAGCTACAAGGAAGGTATCAAAGATGATTAAGGCATTATCTAAGAAATTCAGAGAAAAGTCTTCCTCCACACCTGTCAAAGGCGTTCTAGCCATCATTGAAGAGGAGACAGAAGCCCAAGAAGCAGCCATAACACTTAGCACCAAATTACCTAAGGGAAAAGTGTTGAAGAGAAAGAAACAAGACACTTCAATGGCCCTACCGACTCCTCCAACAAAGAGACCTAACACAAGGGCATCTATTGCATCACTGAGTAAGAAACAAAAGACTGTTGTTGTTCCTAAGGTAACTAGAACTTACAAGAAATCTACTCGGAGACTCATTTTGCCAAAAGAGTTGAGTGATACCGAATCTGAAGATGCAAGTAAATTTCAGATTGTGAAAAGCAAGAAGGTAGATGTACATAGTGTAGAAATTTTTTGTAATAATCTGAAGGAATATGGTGGATTTGGTGGATTCAGATTTGTCAAATATGAATACAGATCTGCTGATGAAAAAAGGCAAATTGAAGAAGCTATCATTTACACACTTCTAAAATTCTGAGTGGTCCCATTAGAAGTATGTAATTCTATTCCTAAGGAATTATATACACATATTGAAACCAGATGGAAATATGCCCTAGACTTGGAGAAACAAATCAAAGAAAGAAGTCTGGTGCATCTCTTTCCTGATATGTTGGTTGATGAAATAAAAGAACATCTGACAAACAAACAAAAAAACACAATTTACAGTAAAACAAAAGGCCTTGAAATTGATGAATGGCCTGTATATAGAAGTGGAGAAGAAAACAAAAGAGTAATGGTAGGACATCTTTCAAAGAAAGAATGTTGGTGAACAATATACAGTGGAAACAGTCGATGTCACCGACCAAGAGCCTGATGTCACCGAGCAAGACCCTGCTAACACCATTCAAATAGATGAAGATATCATGGATGCAGAGGCACTTGAACAAGAAATGATAGAAGGCAATGCTTATGCAAAACTTGTCTCTAGTGAATCTGTTTTGGAACAAGTTTAGCCTTACCCACCGATCAATCAACCTGCTACAACCGAAGCTCCTCAAGACATAAATGAAGGCACCAAAGGTCAAAAGTCTACAGCAGAAGGTACTTCACAAGAACAAACCTCTCAAGCACCTTCTAGCACGGAAAATGTTATAGCTGAAACACCAAGCACCAAGACACCGAAGGACACTACCAAGGCTAAAGAAACCGACAAAAGTGTTGTCTCTACCGAGCAACCTACCGAGGGTCCTCAAGCCTCTCAAGCTATTGTAGTGGTTCACCTAGTGAAAGGTAAAGAAAAGAAGTTGAAAAAGCATAGTTTCAAAATAGATTTATCGAAACCGATAGTGTTGCCCAATGTAGACATCTCCAAATTGAAAAGGCAAGCACTCACTAAATTCGGTGAACTGTGCAAAGCAAAGGCCAAACAAGAGAAGCAACTGGCCATACAAAAGAAGAATAAAGTACTTCAGAAGGTAAAGACCTTATTATCAGATATGCTACCTTTAGCTACAGTATCAACTGATGCATCCATCCATATTCAATTGGATGAACTCCTAAATCAGATTGAGACATCTGGAGTAGATGCATCCGAATACTTGAGCAAACTAAAAGACAAGGAGCTAACTGCTAAAATGATAGAGGAAGTACAGAAATCCATTGTTGTTGGCAAGGTAAAACTTGTCAAATTTATTGCTGAGTTGTCCCCTCAACTCAAGCACATTCTTTCATTATTTCAGAAACTCTGCACATTTTATTTATTCATTAAGGACATTAAGAATAAAATTGAAGCAATTGAGAAAGAGATCACCGATCTCTCAAATCAGTTGACACCCAAGCCCAATTTAGTTCAAAATTTTTATAATAAGCTACAACAACTCATGGCTCAACAATTGGAACTGAGGAATGAAGAACACAAGATCAGGATGGACATAATGACCCTTCAAACATTATTCCTTCCTCATCTTTCATCCGTTCAAGAACAGCTCAACTGAGCCACTTACCTCTCTACTACACAAGAGGGAAGCACTTTAGATGGCTTAATTTCATTATTGGCTGATATTAATGCACATAATTCTTTAATGGACAGTGTAAAGGATGCACTTTCTGTCGCTCTCACCGAAGCCAAGACAAAGTACAAATCCATTTTTGATCAGTTGCCACCTCCAAATGGTAACTAAATTTTGATGTTTGTCAAAAAGGGGGAGTATATCATCAAAGTATATATAGCATCAAAGTACACAGGGGGAGTCTATCAAAGTATCAAACAACCAGAGTGTAGTATACAAGGGGAGTATACCGAGCAGAATGAGTAGACTAAGCAGAGTATCCAAGAGCAGTGAACAGAGGAAAGAATAGTGATTACAAAGTATTGATCACCAAGCACACATAATCAGAGTTTTGTACAACATATTGATAAGGGGAGTATATTTGATTATACTATTTCATTGACTAATGTATATGCTATATGTTTAGTCAAATTTTGTAAAGTATACAGATTTTTGAGTAATGACTTTGAAAGTAGTTTTGTCAAACATCTCAACTAATGTCAAAAGGGGAGATTGTTACTACTTATCAAATTGCCATTAGTTTTATATCCAAAGTCATTCTATATACTCTAGTCGGTTAGCATTACCCAATCATGCAGTTGGTACACACAGAGAAGTCGGTATGAACAGTCTAGTCGGTTACAGAAGGAAAATAGTCACAAAGGCCAGTATACACCGAGCTGTCTACCAAGTGTTATTTCATGTCTACCGAGTAGTAAAGATAATACACTGATTTGATATACACCGAGTGAAACGTGTTACCAAATTCATTGAACTTGGACACACACATGAAAACGTGTTACAAGATCGAGGCACATAGAACCGTTCTCGCATTGGAAATTGCACATATAGATTTTGTATAATTTTGAGGACATCTAAACAATGAAATATTTTGCATGGTTATTCATTCGAGAAATCATGTTTGTAAGATCGAAGCAATGAATTAGATCACCGACATAAGAAATCTATTTATACAGCATGAATTTAGGGTTAGAGATATATGTGAATGAGAGAAATGTGTGTGCATATGTGTAGGAAGCAAGACTTATGTGATACATGAGAAATCACAGAGTATTATGACTATTACAGAGACATAGAGGTCACCAAGAAGGTTTTTAGAGAACAGTCAAAGAACAGAGTAAACAGAAGGGTTTACCGAGTTACTTTATGAGTTACCGAGGTATGCTATAGGCAAGGTAATCTTATTTTGAGCACATAGAATCTGCTACAGCATTTCAGATGTAAAGTTGTAGATATTTGTAAAGTCTTATTGTAATATTTTGAAGTTGTAAGAGAAACCTTTAACAGGGTAAAAGACTCTAATCAAGTCTATAAATTGTAAAGCCTCTAACCAGGTGCAGCATTCAGATCAATGTTGTAAAATCCTTTAGCAAGGTAGATCTAACAGATCTTGTTACTCCTAATAGGGTAAGCTATCAGAAATAGCTAAATATGTAGCTCTAATCGAGCACTCTTTATTATTGCAGTAGTGAAGTTGTGGGTGCCATCCCCACCGCAGTTTTTCTCTCTAACCAAGAGTTTCTGCATAACCAAAATATATGTGTTATGGAGTGAATCATGTATGATTGTTATCTATTTGTTTTAACTTTATTTTATGTTACTGGACTATTCTGTTTATGCATAACAGTAAGGTTATTATTAAAGAAAAGTTTTGGAGTACTGATTCACCCCTCCCCTCTTAGTACATTAGCTTTCCATATTGGGCCTAACAATCATGAGGGGAGATCAGAAGGAATTCAAGTGGACCACTAGAGAAAACAAAAGTTTTGAGTTGTTGAAAATGAAAGTGACTGAGTAGCCTGTGTTAGCTTTACCGGATTTTAATAAAGTATGTCAAGTGGATTGTGATGCAAGTGGAACAACAATAAGAGCAGTCTTGAGTCGGGAAGGGAGAGCAGTAGCTTATTTCAATGAGAAATTGAATGATGTCCAGAGAAGATATTCATTGTATGATCAGGAGTTCATTTGAAGAAGTGGAGACTTTACCTATTGCCTAAGGATTTTGTGTTGTATACGGATCATCAAGTCTTGCAGTATTTCAATAGTCGGAGTAAGTTGAATCAAAGACATATGAGATGGGTAGAATTTTTGTAGAGTTACACCTTTGTGTTGAAGCATAGAAGTGGGAAATCTAACAAAGTTGTTGATGCACTGAGTAGGAGAATGAATTTACTGATAGAGATGAGAGTGACAGTACTAGGAGTTGAGGAATTGAAGACCTTGTTTGATGATGACCTGGATTTTATAGAACCTTGGACAACATGTAGAGAACTGGTTACGATAGATAGAAGCAAGTGGCTGGATTACTTCATTTAGGATGGGATGTTATTCAGAGGAATTCAGTTGTGCATACCTAAGAATTTTATGAGGGAGAATCTGATAAAGGAGAAACACAGTCTAGAGGATTAGATGAATATTTTGATATTAACAAAATAGTAGCATTAGTGACAGAGCATTACTTTTCACCCTAGATTCATAATGATGTTAGGAAATATGTGCAAAGTTGTAGAGTTTGTCAAGTTGCAAAGGGTAGTAGTCAGAATGAGGGATTGTATAAACCTTTGACAGTACCGATAAGACCTTAAGAGGATATAAGCATGGATTTCATTCTTGGATTGCCTAAAACACCGAGAGGGAATGATTTTGTATTTGTGGTAGTGGATATATTTTCAAAGATGGCTCATTTCATACCTTGTAAGAAGACATAAGATGCACTACATGTAGCAGAGCTATTTTTAAGGAAGTAGTGAGATTGCATGGGTTACCTAAGAGCATAGTTTCAGACACAAAAACTAAGTTTGTTGGCTATTTTTGGAGAACATTTTGGAAGAAGATGAAAATAGATTTGAAGTTCAGTTCTACTTTTCATCCATAGACTGATGGACAGACAGAAGTAGTTAACCAGAGCTTAGGAAATTTGTTGAGATGTTTAGTTGGAGATAAAACCAGAAGTTGGGATTTGATTCTTGCACAAGAAGAGTTTGCCTACAATACTTCAGTAAATAGAAGTACCAAAAGAGTAACTTTTGAGATTGTTACCAGAGTGCATCCTAGAGTTATATCATAATTAAGAGATATTAGTAGTGAAGACTAGAAAAGTTTTGAAACACAAGAAATTGCAGATCACGTGAAGGACTTACATATTCAATTTAAGAAACATTTCGAGGAAATGAATAGCAAGTATATGAAGAAGGTAGATGAGAAGAGGAGAGATAAGGAATTTGAAATTGGCGATGAAGTGATGGTGTATATGAGAAAAGAAAGATTCCCAGTTGGAACTTATAACAAACTGCAAATGAGAAAGTTTGGACCTTGCAGGATTTTGAGAAAGTTCAGTTCTGGGAATGCATATGAAATGGAGTTACCAGCTAGTTTGAGTATTTCACTTGTGTTTAACATTGTGGATCTTTATGAGTATCATGAACCAAAATTTAGTGAGGACAGTATTGCAAACTTGGAGAAATAGTTGCCCTAAAAGGAACCAGATCAGATTGAAGACATTTTGGATAGTAGGATTGGGCGTAGTACTCAGAG
The DNA here is from genome assembly GCF_030272615.1 of Cryptomeria japonica. Lineage (NCBI taxonomy): Eukaryota > Viridiplantae > Streptophyta > Pinopsida > Cupressales > Cupressaceae > Cryptomeria > Cryptomeria japonica. The sequence continues at coordinate 367,795,732 of NC_081409.1, forward strand.
CAGTCATTATAAGGAGTATCTTGTGAATTGGAAAGATAGACCAACTGAAGATTCATCTTGGATTTCTCAGGCAGAGGTAGACCGCCTTGGTTTTCCTCTGACCCCAGCAAAGTGAGAGACATACTTTTTTTCAACAATCCTAGATGTATGATGCAGGAGCATCTCCAGTTCATAGCAATCTTGCATCAACCAAAAATATTTCCTTTATGTTTTTCTTTTTGTTTGTATTTTCAGCATTTCTTTCTATGTGTCCTGAATTTGGCTCACTAGAACCTGTGGAGTTGGATTTTACTTGAAGACTTGATCATCTTCCTTAATCCCAAACCTTGGAGCATTTGGATTGTTTTCTGGCAAGTTATCGCTATTGGTTTTCAAGATATTTTCTTGTTACTGATTGACAGTTTCCTGTTACCGGTTTCCTGGACCTATTTGCATTGGTGATCTACTAGATCCCTTTCATAGCTTGTAGAGCCCTAAGCATTTATTTAGATGGTCCTTAGAATGTGGCTGACCTTTTCCCATGATCTAATCTTCATCCTTTGGATTTTCTAGAGGAACTTCTTTGGTGGAGGCTGACCTTGTTGGTTTTGCACGTTAGGTCTTGTTCTTCGGGTTTTGATCCCTCTTTGGGCCGACCGGATCCCCTTGGATCATATAGATTATTGTAATAGAGAATTAGAATTAAAAAAAGAAGTTAGACTAAGCATAAAAGATAGATATTGAGATTTGACATCCCAGTTGTGACCTATTCTATACTTTGAGCATGTTTTAGCAGGCCTGTGAGCCGGTTTCTATAACCCGGTTGTTATCAGTTGGTTGTAATCAGTTTTCATGTTATAATTCAATCTATTCTGCATTACCTCCATCATGTCCTTGTCTTTTTATTGTGTTTACTCTTGCTACCCAGTAGGGATCGATCTATTTAAGGTCCCTCCTAACCGGTGACTACTTCATGAAACCATCAACACTATGCATCTAAAAAAAAAAATTATGAAAAAGCAAAAAAAAATTTTAAAAAGTGAAAAAGAAAAAAATACAAAAATAGTGAAAAATAAAAAAAAATCAAATATGGGGAAAATGCAATAAAAATAGATGGTGAAAACCTAGCAATAGGTGTTATCTGTCAGTTAGCTCTTCCATCTATGAGTTCATGCTTTCTTTTTGCATCCATCCGTCGCATTTGTATATATCCATCATAAATCTTTTTGTACATAATCAAGCACTATCATCTTACCATCACTTGGATCATCGTATATATCCATAATAAATTTGTTTCTAGACTGGGGGGGAAATCCTAAACCTAGCTAGGGGCAAAATCCTAAACCTAACTAGGGGCAAAATCCATATTTGAGCTTAAGCAAATTAGACAACAAATTGCAACAGTTAGACAACAATGGTACAATGAAAACTGAGACACATCCAACATTGAACACAAGATCAAAAACTGTAACACATCAACCATTAATTGTCAAACATGATATTGCAAAACAAATATCAATGGATTATATATTCTGAATAAGTGAAAAATTAAAAAAATCAAATATGGGAAAAATGCAATAAAAATAGATGGTGAAAACCTAGCAATAGGCGTTATCTGTTAGTTAGCTCTTCCATCTATGAGTTCATTCTTTCTTTCTGCATCCATCCATCACATTTGTATATATCCATCATAAATCTTTTTGTACATAATCAGGCACTATCATCTTACCATCACTTGGATCATCGTATATATCCATAATAAATTTGTTTCTAGACTGGGGGGAAATCCTAAACCTAGCTAGGGGCAAAATCCTAAACCTAACTAGGGGCAAAATCCATATTTGAGCTTAACCAAATCAGACAACAAATTGCAACAATTAGACAACAATGGTACAATGAAAACTGAGACACATCCAACGTTGAACACAAGATCAAAAACTATAACACATCAACCATTAATTGTCAAACATGATATTGCAAAACAAATATCAATGGATGATATATTCTGAATAAGTATTTAAATAATTTAGTATGATTGTTCAACTAAGGTATTCTTTATTTTCACTATCATGTTTCCTGAATGACTCAAGGATGTCTTGGACTAGAGGAACAAGGAAGGAACATGATATTTTATTTATCTATTGTCTATAAATTAATCATTAATATGTGTAACTTTGTCTCAGGACATGATCTACAAGGCATCATCGAGGATATTTCGGATTTGCACATAGGAATGGTTAATTTTGTCTATTTATGCAAGCAACACTCAAGTCATAGATTGGTTCAATTATACCAAGATGCTTGTGCTAACTTACAATATCAAAACACAGGGAAGCAATGCTTGGGTCATCATGGTTCAATTACACCATCAATGTTTGCACTCGCTTGCCACATTTTAAAGGCTCAATGATGATAAAAAGCAATGACCAAAGTGACAAGTCCAATCACAACATTGCATTTCATTAGCATTTGCATATGTAGAATAGATTGCATTTCATTCTTGCATGGGGATGCTAGAAGTTCATCTTTTTGCAAGGCTGAAGGTTTCAAACAGGTGTTATCTATTTTATTTAAGTGATTGAGTACAATGGACATCAACAAAAATAAATCAACTCATCCATTCAGCATGTTAAGGTAGCTTATTTCATTTCATCACATTTAAGCATTGCATAATAAGAAATCATTCATATAGATCATCAGATCATTAATTCATTCAGTTAGATCATTCGTTACATAAGGCAATCATATATCATCACATATGGTAACATATTGCATCATTGTTTGCATTACATTCATTGCATCCATCCATCAAAAGCACCTATAATGATAATTAGGTAGACTGTATCTCATAAAATATCAAAAAGAATCGATATCCAATGTACAATGATATCAAAAAAATATCAGAGATACATCACAAAAATGAATCACAGGAATCATCAATGTCTCATCAAGAGTGTATACCAAAATCAAATGTCTAATATCAATATGTCAACTAGGACAATGAGTAGAGCTATCCCCAGAGGTTGTAGGCATCATTGACCCTCTTGCTACCCCCTTGGATGAATCAATACATCTAAATATTCCTGCAACGTGATATCAACAAAATGTTAGTTTTTTATTCAATCAATCACTTTGATCAATTGAATTTCTATCCTATCCACTCACTTGAGATTTCCATCAATCTCTTTGAGCACCCATCAGTTATGCTCATTCATCATGAGGTCATCCATCTAGTATATCCAATCCTGAGTTTACATCATTAACGCTCATCAATCATGAAGTCAATCAAACTCATCCTATCAGATCATCAAATCTTCAATTTTATATCATTGACTCTCATCGATCATGAGTTCAATCAAACTATATCAATCATCAAATAAAGAAAAGCATCAAAGAAATCAGAGAACTAAAACTTTCATCAACCAAAGTTGCAAGAATCGAATAAATTTTATTGGGAAATCAATTTCACAAAAATCCAATCCAACAAAATAAAAAAGAGAAATCATCAATTCTCTCAATTGATCTCCTGAAGGGACATCCTTGCATCATTATCTGGCAATCAGCGTCTGGGGCATCATATCAAATCGTATCCGCATCAAATTGATTTTTCTTTGAACCAACACATCGTCACACATCGCTTCAAAGAGGGGAAAAATGTTTACACCTAAAGATGATCTAGAGATAATTGATTAAATACTCAGTTATTTAATAAATAACCCTTCCCAATTAATTAAATTGCAAGGATTTAATTAATTCCTAAATTCATCTACTTGTAAATAAATCTAAATTATTTATTTATATAGTTCATTTCATATCCCCCCTTTGATTAATTAATCTAAATTATTTAATTATTTCCCACCCATTTAATTCAATTATTCTAATCCCATGATTAAATTAAAAAATTCATGATTTATTGAGTTTAATTATCAAATTCCATTTTATTTGAATTTCTAAATTCAAATTGGGCACATGTGTCCTAACTTTAACCACCTAGCCTAACCAACCACTAACCTAACCCATCCATTTAATCCTGGGTCTAACTAACCCTGTCCTTCCTAATCTCCTAACCCTAACCTCTTCCTAACCCATTGGTAGTGTTAGCCCTCTCATGAGGACACATGGCACTTTGGCCACATGTCCTCTCCCCTTGGACACTTGCCCTCTCATGAGCAAGATTCCTTGACACTTGTCACCATAGAGATGACAAGTTTCCCTCCCTCCAACCTCTTCTCCAAATTCTCGAATCTCAATAGTTGATATCTCCAGATCAAATCGTGACCATCGATTCCTACCACCTCAACATGGGCCTAGGAATTCCTATAAATATCCCTCATTTTGGAGAAATAACATCCCTTACATTCTAGATTTTTGCATAGTTATTATAGGCAATTACATATCTTGAGCATTGTTCTCATAGTTGATAGTTAGAGAAATTATAGCATGTTTAGCATAGTTTTTATAATAATGATAATCTAGAATTTCTTTCAAGCATTTAGCATACTCATCTTATCTTAATCTTGCATCAAATCATCCTAGTCTTGAGAATTTGCATAATCATGATCACATAGCTACTCAATTTTTGAGTCGACACTTTAGAGGTATTTGCTTGCTGAGAGCCACCCACATATCACCTTCAAAGTCCTCAAAAATAGAGGAGGATGGGACATCTTAAAGGAAGCCTTGGTTTGCATTTATTTAGTCTTTTATATGCTTCCTAGATTGTATTATGTCACATCTATTGTGTTTTTTATATTGATTATTTACACCATTTTAAACATCACACATAGAATATTCTACTTTCTTCTAGCTGCCAACTTTACACTAATTAGCAAGATGGAGTAGGGGTTCCAGGATGGTTGTAGGTGGGAATCTCTGGTCACTTTAGCAATGAAATGTATGCTTTAGGGATACCTAGGGGTTGGTTCCTAGTGTCCCATGCCTACTGGTGGGACAGATATTCAGGGGGAAGTGGATTCTGAGGATGACACAAATCCAAAAGCTAGGTTTCAGGTGGACCCAGGTGATAGGCCCCCCTAGGTCTAAGGATCTAGGTGTGAGCTCTCTTGGTGAGTCACGGGTTTGTCAAATGGTGAAACTTTATATGGATCATGCGGAGTGGGTTTTTTATCAGGTGCAATAGGCAATTGGTGGGCCTCTTTATTTGGGGTTAAACCAACTAGGAAATCATCTTTTCCCCCAATTGTTGTTATATTTGACAAAGATAGCGGTAAGGTCACTCTTGAAATCCCTGATCAAGTCATTGATCATAATATTGTTGTAATGGATTGGTCCTGAGATCTAATATTGATCTGGTTAGGGTGTTTTTCAGTAAGAGGTGGAAGTTAAAGGGTCAGGTGGAGACTTCAGCCCTTTTGAGGGGATTCTTCTCTTTTGACTTCTCTTGTGCTGAGGATATCCCTACTATTCTCTATGATAGACCTTGGGTCATGGGGCGGTCCTCTCTTACACTTAAGAAATGGACCCCTAATATGGATATGTCTGATTGTTTTTCTGAAGTTTTTCCTATATGGGTTAGGCTCCCTGGACTTCCGCTAGAATATTGGCATGAGGATATCTTCAAAGGTATTGCTAAATCTTTTGTGGAATTGATGTTGATTGATCCTATGACAGTTGCCAAAAAAAGGATGGTTTATGCTCATATTTGTGTTGGGATTTTCTGATCTAAGGATTTCCCTCCATCGATAGACCCAATGTCTAAGTTGGGATCACTTTCTTAAGACATTGAATATGAATTGCTGCTTTTTATTTGTTTTGTATGTAAAAAAGTTTGACACTGGATGAAAAAATGCCCCCTAAATGTTAACAAGGTTGTTTACAAACATAATTAGTGTTTGAGAACCTAAAAAGATAAATGAGAAGGTGGTTGAGCAAGCAGAGTGCATGAACGAGGAGGCCTCTAGTAACCCTATTATTAAGGCAATCGAGAAGGGAGGAGAGCTAGTGGTGATCCTGAATGAAAAGGAATCTAGTAACCCTAAAGAGGTCATTCAAGGTGGGGTGAAGTCCCCTTTCCCTATTTAGGAAGTTACAAGGACAGTCCCTGGGGAGGATGAATCTAATGTGGTCTCCTCTAGACATATGGAGCCTAAGATTGACAATGTTGGTTTGAATGCAAAATCAAGTGATGAAAATAAAAAGAGTGATGATTAAGAAGAAGGAGAAACTTTGGTCCAACCTTCTAATGATGCTAGGTCTATAAATTTTGTTATGAGCAATAAAGATAGTGATATGGGGGGTTTGGTCTCTTCAAAGGGACAACGAGATTGAAATTTTAATTATTAACAATCTTCACCTGTGTTCGGTACTTCCTTTGGTATGTCGACTTCTAAGGTTGTTATTTTGGAGGTTTCCTCAACCTTGAATTATAATGGTATTCTATCAGTTTTGGATCCAAATATAATTGTTCCAAACACTGCTCAATCTCCAATGGCTGAGCAGAATAGGGATGAAAAAGAGATTATCAACTTTGAAGATATTGAGTTTGATGAGGATATGTCCTATACAAAAGTTGAAAGGAGAAAGAAGAAATCGCAACTGATCTCTGGAACGGGCGTCTCTATCATGCCCAAAAATTAGGGCAAGAACGGGATAAATTTTTTTAAAAACATAACTTTTAAAAGCATTAAATCGACAAACATGTTTCATCTTAACTACGTTTGGAGTTAACTAGTTTGAGTAATCAGAATTATTAAGATGAAAGCGGAGCTCAAATGAATAGATTTTAATTTATAATTATTTCCACCCATTTAGATTCACAATTAAATATTAACTGCATTAAAATTTATTTCCTAATATCTCAACTAAATAAATATTAACCTTGTCAATGTTTTCAAATAAAAAGAATAAATATTAATCCCATTTATTATTTATTTCCTAACATCTCCAAAAGAATAAATACTAGTCCCCATTAATATTTATTTCTTATCCTTTATAATTATATATATATATATATACACCATCCCTATAATATTCAAATATGATATATACATATATATATATATATGCATATATATGTAAATAATACAATATATTTACATATATAGATAATAATATATATTTATTTTCAATCTCCATGCAACCCTAAACCTTCTTAATTTGCTCTTTCCTTTTTAATTTTACCCTAATTCATTTTATGCATATAAATATATGCCCTTTATTATTTCTTTTATTAACTACATTTTTCTTTCTACTTATCTACCCTAGCCCTAATCGGGCTAGGGTTCCATTATATTTTATTTGTTTTGCAGGGTGAGCTCGGGCGGCAACCATGGTGGTTCCGGCTAAGTTAACCGAAAGGGGGAGGCGGCGGCATTTTTGACAGTGGTTGGGCGAAGGGCGGAGTTTGCTCCCCACAGGGATGGCGGCGCCGTCGTTGTGGGTCGCCGCTCACAGTGGAGGCCGAGGCCTTCCACTGTGGGTTGCGGCCCATAGTGGCGGCTACGGTTGCCACTGGGGAGCCCGTGCCCACAGAGCGGAGGGGCCGCCTTGCGGGGTAAACCCAAGGGACCAAGCCCCAACAAAATTTTAAGTTATATTTTTTTTTATTTAAAGCAAAATTTAATTTGTTTTTTTTTTTTTTCTTCTCTTTTTATTTATTTAATTATTTTTTGATATAATTATATATTTATATATATATATATAAATACACACACACACACACACATATGTATATGTATATGTATACATATACATATACATATATATATCTATATGTATATACATATACATATACATATACATATATATATATATATATATTCATAGCATTTTTTTTTATATACATGCAGGCATAAATACATTATTTTTCGTGATCATTTATAATAGTGCATTTTATGTAAATATATATAAAATGATATACATGCAATCTGCATGTCAATAAAATTATATATTTATATAAATATATATATATTATATGACAACAATTTTAAAATAAATAGGTCCTAGTATTTTGATTTTAGATATAAAAAAATAAATGGATTAATAATTTCTTAATTCATTTACAGCAAGCGTATACTTTTCTAAGCAATAATTATATAGGTGTTTTATTTCTACCTTCAGCTATATACATGACTAGATTTAATAGTTTTACCAGCAACTAAATAATCTAGATTTTATTTAATAAAGACTATATTAGATTTGTGATTATCATTTTTGAAATAAATAAATTTACAGACATTGCAAAAAACTACAGCAACTAATAAAAAGACAGATTTGGATTATCGTATGCATAAAGTAACTGACTGATTTTAGTTAATTTCACACAGCAACAGTAACAAGTTAAATTTACATTGACTAGGTAAACTATCTATCTTAGTTACTAATTTCTGAAATAAACGAAAAGACCATTTCCAGAACTATAATGTACTAAAATGCATTTACAGAAAACAGAATTTAAATGAAAATGCATGCAACTCTAATCTATTTATTTCCTTTTTTTATTTTATTCAGAATGCATAAGAATTAAATAACTTTCTTGCTTTGAAATTTGCTACAAACACATCAGATATAATATTTTGAACTTTGGGAAAATTCTAAATTTAGGAATACTCATTTCTTTTCTGCAATGAATAGCATACAAAAAAAAATACAACTTTTAAAAGAATCGTATTTCAAAAAAAATTTTGTCACTATACAATGGGTCTCTCATTTCTAATAAATGAGGACTTTTTTTTTCCAAATAATAATTACATTTACAAATAATTTCTTGCAACAAATAACTCCTGCAACCTTCCACTTGTCCTACTTTTTTCTTCCGATAGTCCTGCATTTTAAATCAAAACTATGACCATGGAGTGCTCACCTCCCAACCTAGGCTAACTAGTAGCCACCCCCGAGCTCAGAGAACCAAGCCCTAGACGGGAAACAAACATGCAAACACCAAGGACAGAATGCACACAAATACAAACACACTCCCATCCCGGCTACACTGCACCACACCTTGGTGATGACCTTTTTAAGGGTGGTAGTGGACCAATTACCCTGAGGAGAACTGGAAGTATGAAAAAGAACATGTAGCAACCTCATGGAAAACCAAATACATCAAGTATAGCAACCCCTTGAATCCTTATGCCCCCCAAGGCATTCATGCCTTATTTCCCTCCTTATAACCCCCATTGCACAAACAACCCCTTAAATCCCTTGTGATCGCTCTCATAATGAGAGTCTCTCACTCGAGGGCTGTCACTTCTACCACCCACAAGATCCTCCTCTCTCCCAAGAGTAAGAGGTCTTGATGACTCCCAAAAACTCATACAATACATAACACAAAATACCAAATGAAATTTCCAAGGGAACATGGAAGGAAGCAAATCTTTTACACCAACATTACTTTCAAACACATGCAATAAGAAGCCATTTTAAGAAGAGAGCAACCAACCTTAATCTGCCCAAAGGTAGGTTAGTTTTATTGAGGATGAGCAGCCCAATTCCACGGTTCTTCTCCTTCTACCCTTAGCCAAAATTCTCTATTCAAAATCTAGTCTATTCTTTTAAAATTTTCTTTTGTCTCCAAAAATGGAGAGTGGGTGATTACCCACAAATTTTCTAATTCTTGCTTAAGAAGCCCATTGTGAGAGTTCTTCACAAGTTTCTAAAAACTAAAGAGGAAGGTAAGATAGAATGGGAAAGGGAACTCTGATTCAAAAAGGAAGGTTTACAACTAGGTTCAAATCTTCTAATTTCAATTTTCGCACAACTTAGAAAAGTCAATTTTTAGGGTGTCTAAAAGGTCACATGGGAGTAGAAACTTGCCTTAAACTACCCCTAACCATTAGGTATACCTTATGGGCTTTAGGAAACCCTATTAAACTACCCCTAGGTGTCCATTTAACCCTTTTTAAACCCCTCTGAGGTTTATTTTCGGGTCAAACCTATGTTGACCATCCCAAAGATTCTTTACCCAAGGCATTTATGACATCACATTACATTAATTGAAAAAGCTATAGTTAAACACTTTCCCACCAAGAGACAAATTTAAAAAATTCAAACTTAAATCCACCCATGTCAAGTGACACAAAGAAAACACTTTTACAAGTTAATACATGAAATCGTCTCTTGTGGATTTTACATAAATCAATTAAATAACACTTAAAACACATGCATCATTTACTGTTACGAATAAAATACAACACAAACGGGGTGTTGTCTCTCCAAACAGACAAACCCTGGCTTACGAACATACATAGGTCTAGGTTTGGTTCTCCGTAATATTTCCATGGTCACATGGATAACTTCCTGCGCATCTCAATTTACGCATTATTAACTTTCAAATAACCACGTATAATATAAATCATAGGAATAATAATACACATCATCACTTGCATACAATTTACATCTGAACAAATTAATACATCTTTTATCCAAGCAATTTCACATAAGCAATTCATCCTAATTCTCATAATGTTGATCCATACTAAACATACATCATAATTCTTTTATCATAGTAAAGTCCAGCAAATTCAATAACGACATTTATCACCGCAAATTCATCCCATTCAAAAATCATCTAGTGTTCTATATCATAAAGCATCCAAATAAATCATCAACATATAACAATGTTATCCAAATCATGAAAATATATAAGTTCTAAATCCATAATGCATAAAAATAAAGCATCCATAATAGTCTCAATATAAAAACCACTGAAATGTCAAACTAAGTCGAGGTGGGGCCTCACACCCTCCCCCTCTAGGCACGAACTTCCTCCTGGAGTTCATCAAAGAGGTGGGGATACTCTGATCTCATATGTGCTGCATCCTCCCATGAAGCCGTAACCTCATCATAACAATCCCACTGGACCCTAACTTGGTCCAGCTCTCAACCTCGAAGGGCCAACATCCGGCATGCCAAAATGCGAATGGGCTCCAAAGCTAGCTGCCCATCTGACTCCACCTGCAAGGCATCCCAATCTAAAATATGAGACTCATCATAGAAATATTTCCTCAAAACTGATACATGAAACACATCGTGGATGCGTGACAGGCTAGGTGGCAATGGTAAATGGTAGGCAACTGGGCCTATCCTCTCAAGAATCTTAAAAGGTCCTACAAAGCGAGGTGCGAGCTTAGAACCCTTTCCGTAATGGATTGGTCTCTTATGCGGTCACACTCTCAAGAAGACTCTGTCTCCAACCAAGTAGCTACGATCTATCCTCATCGCATCAACATATTTCTTCTGTCTATCCTAAGACTCTCTAAGATGCTGCCTAATCAAATCCACCTGTTGTTCCATATCCCAAACTATCTCAGGACCAATAGCAACTCTGTCGTCTATGCGATCCCAACTCAAAGGTGTCCTGCAGGGCTTGCCATATAATGCCTGATAGGGTGGCATCCCCAAAGAAGTGTGATGCCCATTGTTATAGGCAAACTCCACTAAGGGAAGGTACTCTTCCCACCTGGTCTGATGATCCATGATGTACATGCAAAGCATATCCTCTAACACCTGATTAATCCTCTCTGTCTGACCATCTATTTCCGAGTGATAGGCTATACTGAAATTGAGCTTAGTGCCCATAGCTGCCTGTAATGACTTCCAAAAGGAAGAAGTGAAAAGGGAATCCCTATCAAAAATAATCTTGTGGGGCATGCCATGAAGTCTAACAATGTCTTGCAATAACACCTGTGCTACTGCTAGTGTTGTGAATGTAGTCTGGACTAGTGAAAAGTGGGCCACTTTGGTCAACTTGTCAACTATCACCAAGATAGCATCATGGCGATGAGAAGACATAGGAAGACCAATGATGAAATCCATGGATATAGTATCCCACTTCCACTCTGGTATAGCATGAGACTGGAGCAACCCACCTGGATGGCGGTGCTCCACCTTTACTCTCTGACACTTGAGGCATCGAGCTACTATCTCAGCAATGAGCTGCCACATTCTTGGCCAATGATATAACTGCCTCAAGTCAGCATGCAACTTTTTAACTTTGGAATGCATTGCATAAGGAGCTCTATGAGCCTCTATGACAATGAACTCTTGCAATCCCCCAGAGGAAGGTACATAAATGCGCCCTCTGTGGCTTAATAGTCCATCGGACTCCAAAGAATAATCCACATATTTCCCCTCTAGAGTAACCTGAGATCGTATTACCTGACCAACCTCTGCATACCATCCATCCTCTGGCAAGTGCTATAGTATACGGTCTCTCAAATCTATGCCCATAGATATGGTGTAAACCTTGTGACGTCTCCTACTCAAAGCATTTGCAACTACGTTTTCCATTCCTTTGATGTAGTGAACATCAAAATCATATTCGCACAAAAACTCCATCCATCTCCTCTGACGTGCATTAAGGTTCGGCTGAGTGAAAATATACTAAAGACTCTGATGATCTAAATGCAGCTCAAAGTGATGACCTAAAAGGAAGTGTCTCCACCTCACAAGTGCATGCACTACTGCTGCGAGCTCAAGGTCATGAGTAGGATAATTAAGTTCATGAGTCTTAAGTTTCCTAGACTTGAAAGCTACAGCCCTACCATCTTGCATAAGAACTGCTCCTAAACCCTCTAGTGAAGCATCTGTACAAACCATGAAGTCAGCTATGGGATCTGGTACAACAAGGATAGGAGGTGCTAGTAAGTGCCTTCTTGAGTTCCTGAAAGGCCTTCTCGCACTTCTCTGTCCACTCAAATTTCTTCCCTTTACGCTGAAGAGAAGTAATAAGATGTGCAACTCTGGAGAATCCCTCGACAAAACGTAGGTAATATCTTGCTAAGCCCATGAAACTCCTGACCTCTATCACACTGGTTGGCACTGGCCAATCTATAATAGCCCCAATCTTTGATGGGTCAACTGAGATCCCATCGTTGGAAATAACGTGCCCAAGGTACTTGAGCTTTGATCGAAAGAATGCACACTTTGACAAACTGCCAAACAACTAATTATCCTGCAAACACTGCAATACCTATTTCAGGTGCTCCTCATGCTCCTTCTCATTCTGAGAATATATCAGTATATCATCGAGGAACACAATTACAAAATGGTCCAGAAATGTACAGAATACCCCATTCATGAGGCTCATAAAAATAGCTGGGGCATTCATAAGACCGAATGGAACTACGGTGAACTCATAGTGACCATATATAGTGCGAAATGCGGTCTTGTGGATATCACTCTCCACTAATCTCAACTGATGGTATCCCGACTTTAGATAAATTTTGGAAAAGACTTTGGCACCCTGAAGTTGGTCAAATAAATCATCAATTTTGGGCAAAGGATATCGGTTCTTGATGGTTACTTTATTTAACTGCTGATAATCCATACATAATCAAAGAGATCTGTCCTTCTTCTTAACAAAGATGACTGGTGCACCCCAAGGGGATATGCTAGGATGAATATGACCCTTCTCAAGGAGTTCCTCAAGCTATATTTTGAGTTCATTAAGCTCGTTTATGGTCATCCTATAGGGTGCTCTGGAAACCGGCTCGGATCCTAGTACCAGGTCTATATGAAAGTCAATCTCTCTACGGGGCGACATTCCAGGTAACTCTGAAGGAAACACATCTGAATATGCCTTAAGGATAGGATGGTCATCAAACAATGTTTCATTTTCTTCCTCTTCTCCTATGTCACTGATAGTGATAGCAAAAAGTTGATATCCCTTTCGCATGCTCCGCTTGAGCTGTATTGCGGAGATCATATGAAGAGACATGGGTCTCTAAATCCCGGTGATAACTATGGGCGAACCATCATCATCATCACACTCGACCTTTTTCAGACAACAATCCATCTTGGCTCTGTGGGCATAAAGCCAATCCATGCCAAGTATGATACCGTAAGATACAATGGTGTCACTCTAAGGTCTACTAAAGTGGTGGTCTTGCCAATCTGCAGTTGACATGCCCTAACCTCTGATTCCACTGACACTCTAGCCCCTAAAGCTAATTGCACTTCTCAACTGACACCCTGTCTAGTTCCCACTAGCCCGTAACGCTCCACAACTAATGGAGATATAAAGGAGTGAGTAGCTCCTGAATCAAATAAAATAGATACATTGTTACCTTTGATCATACCTGCAGACTCGATGACCATGGCCTAATGCTTAGCCTGGCAGTTGTCAACCACTACGAATACTCTATGGGACCTGCCCATATCACCAACTGTCAGCTCTGAAGTGGCCATCCATTGATTCCCTGCCATCTGACCCTGAAGGCAATCCCTCGCCATATGCCCAATGGCTCCACATGTAAAGCAAGCACCCCGTGCCTGAAACTGGGCGCCCTAAGGCCTAGAGAAAGTTTGTCCTCCTATCCTACTAGATCTGATGTACCCACCCCTAGAGGATTGCTGAGTCCTCGCCGGAGGTGTGTACGACACCTGCACTCTCTGATCTTGTCTTTGTCCCTGAGTCTGCCACTGCTTGGGCTTGGTGCGCTGCTGATACTATGGAGGCTTGTGCCTCTGGTTCTGTGGTGTTTGTTGTGGAGGAGGTTTGGAGAACCCCTGTGAGTTTCGGTTGTTTCCCTTCTAATGTGGTTTCTGGAATCCATAAGTCTAAGGTGTGGGGTTTCGGTTCTGAAACCGATCCCTATTGTCCTATGGTCTGACCTGAATTTCCTTGGCTATCAGTGCCTTCTCCATGGCAACCTGAAGGCTCCCTGGAGCAGACATCCTCACTGGCCCAGCTATACCGACATTTAACCCTCTGATGAAGCAGTTTACGAGAAGTTTCTCATCCTTTAGGTAATCTACAATAAGGCAACAACTCAAAGAATTTGCTCTCATATTGGGTTACTGATAACCCCTTTTGTTGGAGGTCATGAAACTCGTCTATACGATGCTCTGAAATGTTCTGATAGGTACCTCTCTTGGAACCTTTTTGTGAAAATCTCCCAAGTGAGAGTATCAGGAACTAATCCGCATTTGTACTCTTCCTGTCTCCACCAAGTGGAGGCCGTTCCTCTCAGCAGATGGACTGCAACACATGCTTTTAGGTTTCTCTCCTAAGAGCGCAATGCAAAGCACCTCTCAAGACTCAAAAGACATGCCTCAGCCTCTACCCCATCGGTAGAACCTCCAAAAGATGGTGGCTGGAGGCGCATGACCTCCCTGATAAGATCCCCTGGATCCCGACGAGCTCTCTCAAAATAAACTGGTTCCACCACTGGAGGTGGTCCTAGTATGTGCACAGACTCTAGTTCATTTCCACCTTGACTCTCTATAGGAATAGGAGCTGGGCTCCTGCTTCATTCTCTATCAACTGATCTATGACTCCGAGAGTCCTAATTTCTAACCTGAGGGTTCTCTGCTGGAATCCTTTCCTGAACTATGCCAATTAGGTTCTGGATTGCTTCTAGGAGGTTTCCGTTAGGTTCATTTGGTTGTTCAGGAGGTGCTTCTAGGTTCTCTTCTGGAACCAATTCCTCCCTAGCTACCTCTTCGTGTGCTATGCGCACACGCCTAGGACCCCTTCCGCGCTTGTGAGCTTGTCACGTCGTCGGAGGCATCCTAAGAGGAAAATAAAGTAAAATAAATAACTAATTTCTTTTAGAATAATATTAATTCAATTAAATTTAAATGTCTTATAAAATCAATTTAACAAAAATAATTTAAATAATCTAAAGCAAAACGTAAGTGGAGTAAGGTTCCTAGTGTGGAAACCTTGCTCTGATACCAAAATGTCATGCCCAAAAATTAGGGCAAGAACGAGATAATTTTTTTAAAAAACATAACTTTTAAAAGCATTAAATCGACAAACATGTTTCATCTTAACTACGTTTGGAGTTAACTAGTTCGAGTAATCAGAATTATTAAGATGAAAGCGGAGCTCAAATGAATAGATTTCAATTTATAATTATTTCCACCCATTTAGATTCACAATTAAATATTAACTTCATTAAAATTTATTTCCTAATATCTCAATTAAATAAATATTAACCTTGTCAATGTTTTCAAATAAAAAGAATAAATATTAATCCTACTTATTATTTATTTCCTAACATCTCCAAAAGAATAAATACTAGTCCCCATTAATATTTATTTCTTATCCTTTATAATTATATATATATATATATATATACATTCATATATCTATTTACAATCCCTATAATATTCAAATATGATATACATATATATATATATGTGAATAATACAATATATTTACATATATAGATAATAATATATATTTATTTTCAATCTCCATGCAACCCTAAACCTTCTTAATTTGCTCTTTCCTTTTTAATTTTACCCTAATTCATTTTATGCATATTAATATACGCCCTTTATTATTTTTTTTATCAACTACATTTTTCTTTCTACTTATCTACCCTAGCCCTAATCGGGCTAGGGTTCCATTATATTTTATTTGTTTTGCAGGGCGAGCTCGGGCAGCGGCCATGGTGGTTTTACCCTGGTTAACCGAAAGGGAGAGGTGGTGGTGTTTTTGACAATGGTTGGGCGAAGGGCGTAGTTTTCTCCCCACAGGGACGGCGGCGCCGTCGCTGTGGGTCGCCGCTCATAGTGGAGGCCGAGGCCTTCCACTGTGGGTTGCGGCCCATAGTGGCGGCTGCGACCGCCACTGAGGAGCCTGCGCTCACAGAGCGGAGGGGCCGCCCTGCGGGGTAAACCGCAGGGGCCGAGCCCCAACAAAATTTTAAGTTATATTTTTTTTATTTAAAACAAAAAAAAAAAATTTTAATTTTTTTTCTTTTCTTTTAATTTATTTATTTATTTTTTATGTATCTATATGTGTGTGTGTGTGTGTGTGTATTCATAGCATTTTTTTGATATACATGCAGGCATAAATACATTATTTTTCGTGATCATTTATAATAGTGCATTTTATGTAAATATATATAAAATGATATACATGAAATCTACATGTCAATAAAATTATATATTTATATAAATATATATATATATTTTATATGACAGCAATTTTAAAATAAATAGGTACTAGTATTTTGATTTTAGATATAAAAAAAAAAATGGATTAATAATTTCCTAATTCATTTACAGCAAGGGTATACGTTTCTAAACAATAATTATAGAAGTGTTTTATTTCTACCTTCAGCTATATACATGACTAGATTTAATAGTTTTACCAGCAACTAAATAATCTAGATTTTATTTAATAAAGACTATATTAGATTTGTGATTATCATTTTTGAAATAAATAAATTTACAGACTTTGCAAAAATCTAAAGAAACTAATAAAAGATAGATTTGGATTATCGTATGCATAAAGTAACTAACTAGTTTTAGTTAATTTCACACAGCAACGGTAACAAGTTAAATTGACATTGACTAGGTAAACTATCTATCTTAGTTACTAATTTATGAAATAAACGAAAAGACCATTTCCAGAACTATAATGTACTAAAATGCATTTGCAGAAAACAGAATTTAAATGAACATGCATGCAACTCTAATCTATTTATTTCCTTTTTTTATTTTATTCAGAATGCATAAGAATTAAATAACTTTCTTGCTTTGAAATTTGCTATAAACACATCAGATATAATATTTTGAACTTTGGGAAAATTCTAAATTTAGGAATACTCATTTCTTTTCTGCAATGAATAGCATACAAAAAAAAATACAACTTTTAAAAGAATCGTATTTCAAAAACAATTTTGTCACTATACAATGGGTCTCTCATTTCCAATAAATGAGGACTTTTTTTTTCCAAATAATAATTACATTTACAAATAATTTCCTGCAACCTTCCACTTGTCCTACTTTTTTCTTCCGACAATCCTACATTTTAAATCAAAACTATGACCATGGAGTGCTCACCTCCCAGCCTAGGCTAACTGGTAGCCACCCCCGAGCTTAGAGAACCAAGCCCTAGATGGGAAACAAACATGCAAACACCAAGGACAAAATGCACACAAATACAAACACACTCCCATCTCGGCTACACTGCACCACACCTTGGTGATGACCTTTTTAAGGGTGGTAGTGGACCAATTACCCTGAGGAGAACTGCAAGTATGAAAAAGAACATGTAGCCCCCTCATGGAAAACCAAATAAATCAAGTATAGCAACCCCTTGAATCCTTATGCCCCCCCAAGGCATTCATGCCTTATTTCCCTCCTTATGACCCCCATTGCACAAACAAGCCATGCAGCAAGGGTCACACAAATCCCTTGTGATCGCTCTCATAATGAAAGTGTCTCACTCAAGTGCTGTCACTTCTACCACCCACAAGATCCTCCTCTCTCCCAAGAGTAAGAGGTCTTGATGACTCCCAAAAACACATACAATACATAACACAAAATACCAAATGAAATTTCCAAGCGAACATGCAAGGAAGCAAATCTTTTACACCAACATTACTTTCAAACACATGCAATAAGAAGCCATTTTAAGAAGAGTGCAACCAACCTTAATCTGCCCAAAGGTAGGTTAGTTTTATTGAGGATGAGCAGCCCAATTCTACAGTTCTTCTCCTTCTACCCTTAGCCAAAATTCTCTATTCAAAATCTAGTCTATTCTTTTAAAAATTTCTCTTGTCTCCAAAAATGGAGAGTGGGTGATTACCCACAAATTTTCTAAATCTTGCTTAAGAAGCCCATTGTGAGAGTTCTTCACAAGTTTCTAAAAACTAAAGAGGAAGGTAAGATAGAATGGGAAAGGGAACTCTCATTTGAAAAGGAAGGTTTACAACTAGGTTCAAATCTTCTAATTTCAATTTTCGCACAACTTAGAAAAGTCAATTTTTAGGGTGTCTAAAAGGTCACATGGGAGTAGAAACTTGCCTTAAATTACCCCTAACCCTTAGGTATACCTTATGGGCTTTAGGAAACCCTATTAAACTACCCCTGGGTGTCCATTTAACCCTTTTTAAACCCCTCTGAAGTTTATTTTCTGGTCAAACCTATGTTGACCATCCCAAAGATTCTTTACCCAAGGCATTTATGACATCACGTTACATTAATTGAAAAAGCTATAGTTAAACACTTTCCCACCAAGAGACAAATTTAAAAAATTCAAACTTAAATGCACACGTGTTAAGTGACACAAAGAAAACACTTTTACAAGTTAATACATGAAATCTTCTCTTGTGGATTTTACATAAATAAATTAAATAACACTTAACACACACACATCATTTACTGTTACAAATAAAATACAACACAAACGGGGTGTTATCTCTCCAAATAGACAAACCCTGGCTTACGAACATACATAGGTCTAGGTTTGGTTCTCCGTAATATTTCCATGGTCACATGGATAACTTCTTGCGCATCTCAATTTACACATTAGTAACTTTCAAATAACCACATATAATATAAATCACAAGAGTAATAATACACATCATCACTTGCATACAATTTACATCTGAACAATTTAATACATCTTTTATCCAAGCAATTTCACATAAGCAATTCATCCTAATTCTCATAATGTTGATCCATACTAAACATACATCATAATTATTTCATCATAGTAAAGTCCAACAAATTCAATAATGACAGTTATCACCCCAAATTCATCCCATTCAAAAATCATGTAGTGTTCTATATCACAAAGCATCCAAATAAATCATCAACATATAGCAATGTTATCCAAATCATGAAAATATATAAGTTCTAAATCCATAATGCATAAAAATAAAGCATCCATAATAGTCTCAATATAAAAACAACTGAAATGTTAGACTGAGTCAAGGTGGGGCCTCAGAGTCTTCACCAAAAATAGAGCTAGAGCGGATTGTGGGCCTCCATGAAGTGCGGGAAGAAAATCCAGCAAATGGTAGAGAGAGAAGCAGTGCCTCCAAAAAGTCACTAATGGATCATAGAAGATGGTCCATGAAAGTCTTTTCCATTCCCCTGTTAAGAAATGAAAATTTTATCAAGAAATATTAGGGGGCTTAATAGCTCCCATAAACAAGATATTGTTCATAATTTTCCTAGGGATCATAGATCGGATATTCTTCTTATTCAAGAGACTAAGATGCCTAAGGATAGAGTTGAAATATTGAATTTTTTCATGTTTTGTGAATCTGAAGGAAGTAGTTTTGATGGTGCTTCTGGGGCAGTTGTCACTTTATGGAACTCTAAATATGTTCAAGGTATCCCTTTATGTGATGATGGTAGCCATGTTGCCACCTTGTTCAAGCACAAGAGAGATGGGTTTTCTTGGATTTTATCTAATATTTATGTCCCAAATAATAAGGTTTCTAGAAGGAGATTTTGGGTTATGCTTTCCTATTTTCAGAGAATCTACGCTGATACTCCTTGGCTTATTATGGGAGATTTTAACACCCCTCTCCAAGATTCTAAAAAGTTTGGGGGATCCAAGTTCCAACTGGATGGCAAGTAGGATTTGACTGATTTTATTAATGATCGGTGCCTTATAGACCTAGATCTTTCGGGAGCTAATTACACTTGGACCAATAGAAGGGTGGGTGATGAGCTTATTCAAGGTTGGATGGAAAGGTCCCTCATTTCCACAAACTAGCTGATTCCTTTTTTCTGTCCTCTAAAGGTGATGTCTAGAATCATATTTGATCATTTTCCCATAAGTGTTTTGGTAGATGCTAAAGGGGGGAGACAGAGGTTCCCTTTTAGATTTGAAAAGATGTGGCTCTCTCACCCGAGCTTGCATAACTGCATAAATAATTGGTGGGATGTTGAGATTGATGGGATTGTGTTGTTTTGCATTGCCAAAAAGCTTACAAATGTTAAGGAAAAGGTAAGAAAATGGAATACAGACATTTTTGGTGATATATTTATGATCAAATCGGCTATCCAGTTTGATTTGATCCTTATCCAAGAGAAAATTCAAAGAGAAGGATATGTAGAAGATAATTTTTCTAAGGAAAGTGACATTTTATCAAGATATCATAATGTTATCTCAAGAGAGGAGTTTTTTTGGAAGAAGCATTCTAGATCTCTTTGGTTACATGCTGGAGATCAAAAAACTAGATTCTTTCATATCAATACCTTGAAGCATAGAGCTGCAAATAAGATTGATCATATTCTTAAAGATGGTATTAAACTTGAGCGTGAGGAAGAGATTAGTAAGTCTGCTATGGAGTTTTTTGCTAATCTTTTAAAGGTTGATTCTTTGCTAGATTTGGAGGCTCGGAATAGTCTTGTTGATTCCATCCCAAATATCTTGACTCTTGATCAGAACAAAATGTTGGCTGCTATTCCCTCTAATGAAGAGATAAAGAAGGATATTTTCTCATTTGATGGTAATAAGGATCCTGGACCAGATGGCTTCCCCATGTTCTTTTTCTGGTGTTTTTGGGATATTGTGGAGGCTAATGTGTCTAGTGTTGTTAAGGATTTTTTTGGGGCTCGATCTTTTCTTAAGGAACTGAATGCTACCTTTATTGTCCTTATTCTGAAAAAGCAGGGAGCCAATTCTCTGGATCTTTTATGCCCTATCAGTTTGTGTAACTTTTTCTATAAAATCATATCTAAGGTGTTGACAACCAGATTACTGGGGATTCTGCCTCTTCTTTTCTCTCCTCAATAGAATGGGTTTTTCCCTAGAAGATAGATCTTGGACTCCATTATTACTATCCATGAGAATATTCATTCCTTGATTTCTTGTAAATATCAAGGTTTACTTTTGAAACTTGATATTGTTAAGGCTTATGACAAGGTCAATTGGGCATTCCTTAAGAAAATCCTTGTTGCCTATGGCTTCTCTGACAGGGTCATCTATCTCATTTGACAAATTATTTCTATAGTTTCCATGGCTATCATTTTTAATGGATCACCCTCCCATTTTTCAATACTTCTCATGGATTAAGGAAAGAAGACCCAATTTATCCTATCTTGTTTACTATTATGGCAGAAAGCTTGGGAAGACTTATTCAGAAATAGGTTGGTAATGGTTCCTTACAAGGTTTGAAACCTTCATCTTCTGATTTGATATGTTCTCATCAAAAATTAATTGATAATACAATCTTGATGGGGAACTTGATTGTTGGTGAAGCTAGAATTATCAAGTCTATCCTAATTCTTTATGAACAGGCTTCAGGTCAGTTGGTTAATAGAGCTAAAATCTCTATCTTCTTCATCAACACTCCTAAGGAAAGACAAAAAAAGATAGTTGATATCCTTGGCTACTTTGTGGGAATGTTTCCTTCAACCTACTTGAGCTTACCTTTGGGGACCAAGCCTCCTGATTCCTTTTGGTTCTCTTTGATTGATAGATTTAACAAGAAGTTGGCGGGCTAGAATGGTGCCTTGTTGAGTTAGGCTAGGAAAGTTCAACTTTTAAAGTCTACTCTCCAAAACTTGTCAGTGTACGCTCTGAGCTTATTCAAAATCACCACTAAGTATGATGATATCATTGATAAAATTCAAAACTGATTCATGTGTTCTGGGGTGGAGGAGCGGAAAATATTCCCTTCGGTTTCTTGGGAGAATGTGTGTAAACCTAGGAAATATGGTGGCTTGGGGCTAAGGAACATCAAATATTTTAATTCTACTGTCCTTGCTAAGCAAGTTTGGAGGACTTTTGGAAGTAGACATGAATGGAAAACACTTTGGCATAATTACCTTCAGGAGTTTTATAACTTTCTGGCTTTTCTCAAGTCCCCGCATCTCCTTATTGGATCTCATCTTTGGAGCAATATTATCAAGGCAAGGGATGTTGCTCTTTTAGGGTATTGTTGGAAGCTGGGAAATGGATAAAGTATTTTGTTTTGGGATGATTGTTTGATTGGAAAGTCCCCTCTACCTTCTAATCCTTTTTTTTGTGTCTTCAAAGAAGATTTCATTACTTCTTTTGGCTTAAAAGTGGCGGATTACTGAGTTCATGGGGGTGGGTTAATATTTCCTTGGTTAGTCCCGCCCTTGGGTCCCTGCAGTCCTCATTGAACTCCTTTTCTTTGGAGAATGTGAACTCTGAGGATGTGATGGTGTGGAGGTTCTCTTCTTCTAGTAAATTCTTTGGTGCTTCGACGACTTGGTTATCTGTTAATTCTCCACCTTCCCTTTAGTGGTCTAAAGTTTGGGTTAACATTTGATTTTGAAGGTCAACATTTTCTTCTCGCTCCTCATTCTGAACAAGATCCTTACCACCGATAACCTCTGTAAGAGGGGGTTTTCTATTCCCAACATGTGTTATCTTTGAATAAAGGATGTTGAATTTGTTTATCATGTGTTCTTGTGTTCTTGCACTACCCCTTTTCTGCTGACGTTTGGACCCAGAATCTTCAAAGATAGGATTTATGCTAGATCTTCCATTATTTAGTTAAGGAATTTATTTTCAATGGAAGGTGTCAACTAAGAACCACATTTTAAAAATGCTATGGTCTTTTTTTTCCCTCATGTTGCATGGGGCATATGGAAGGAGTGTAACAACCGCATTTTCAAGGAGGCCTTGTTAGACAGTTCAAATAACCAAAAGACAACTGAGAGGGGGGGGGGGGGTGAATCAGTTGTCACCAGATTACTAGAACCTTAAGAAATTAAAACTTTAATACTAGAACACAAAAGATCAATACCAGAATGCATAAACCAATTATCGAAATAACATATATACCAATTAAGCACATGAAATAATTAGAGAATAAATACCATCCACATGACACCAATATTTGTACATGGAAAACCCGGTAAAGGGAAAACCCATGGTGGGAAGCCTACCCACAGTCAGATAATACTTCTGTAGTAAGTATGTTATTACAAATTGAGGGGCCTGCACTTGCAAGAAGGCCAGTAGCCTAGATGACACTGCTCATTACAAAAGGAGTCTCATTGACTATATAAAAATCTAGACTACAATCCAGAAGGAAGAATGAACTACAATGATAGCATCTCCTATGTCTGAATACAGTTCTGGTTAAGCTCAATACCAGAGAACTTAATCCTCTTACATAAACCCAACTTGATCACCAATGATCGACCAAATCCTATGCATGAATGATTATTACAGTATTCGCTCGCATACCATTCCCATATATGATCTATAAGGAGATCTTACATAATATATATACAAAACCTCGACCATAAACAATAAGGTCAGCAAACAGACAACAAAACAATTACATAATTACAAAACATGTCAGCCTAAGACCAAATAAATAATATCCAACCCATAAGACATCCTAGAAACACGTCGAGAAGTTCAAACAACATGTTACATTAAGCCGGTCGAAAACCTAGATAGAACCAGACCCAATTTAGGTCCACAAATGCTAAAGCAATGATCCCAATCAGCCAAGTCTTAAACACAATCACCATCAGCATCCTGATCCTCTACTAGAATCCGCACCAACACCACTTATGCATAACATCAAAGATCTTCATCAAAGCTTTGTCGGTGAAACCCTCACCGGATCAACGAACCAAGCTTACCAGCATATAGGATAGCATCTGATCACTAGATCAAAACAAATTGACTAAACATGAATCTGAGTAGCAAGAATAGAAGATCTAAGCCAATTCCATAAGTCAAAGCATACTAGAGCATACTGGATCATCATGATCTAATCCAAACATAAACCAAATAGCTTACCAAGACTAGAAGGATACCGATAACTAACCAAAACAACTAGTGTTGACATCAATGACAAAACATCAATGCAACATATAATCAATTCCTCCAAATGGCCAACAATCTCCCCCTTTGGCATTGATGGAAACATTAATGTGAAAAATATCCAAGTGCCAAGAAATGCCAAACAAATCTCCAACACAAAATATAGCAATGAAGTTTTGATCCATACTTTCCATGTAGATGATATCGTAGTTAAGTTCTACAAATTTCTCCCCCTAATGTATATATCTCCTAATTTTTTAACATGAATATCTCTCCCCCTTTGACAACAATGCCAAAGATCTGGCATAAATATCAAAGCAAACACAAAAACCACTGAATCACAAGGCTAACTACTCCCCTGAGCAGTAGCATCTGCACATCAATCTGGAATGAATAATATCTCTGATAATGCATACCAGACTAATGTCAAATAGCATCAATCAGTTCTCTACCAGAGGGGCAGAAACCCCTAATCTATCTCTGAGGTACTCAAATGATTCTTTAGGAAAAGGTTTAGTGAAGATTTCTATAATCTGCTCTTTAGTGTTCACATAAACCAATCTAACTACATTTAATTTATTCCTAAAAATCTATTTAGTTCTAATGACATTCTTAGTTTTAGGTTAGGCAACTAAAATCCATGTGTTATTCTTTTCTATCTGATCTAATTATTCTTCCATAGCTTTCATCCAACATTCATCTTTACGTGCTTCAATTACTAATACCGGTTCAACTTGATAAATTAAACATACCTCATTAGCTGCCAATCTCCTTCTTGTCATCACTCCATTGTTCTTATCCCCAATGATCTAATCTTCTGAATAATTCAACCTTACATACCTAGGAGTCTTTTGATTCTCTATTCCTCTTTCCTATTCTTCAGTTAATTTTGAATTTTCTAATACTGTCGGAGTAATTGGTTCAATATTTTGTTCCGGTAAAGGTGTTACCGGTTCAATTATGATCATTTCCACCACCGGTTCTTGCTCATAAACTCTGATTTTACTTATATTCTACTCATCCACCTTGACATTTGCACTCTCCACAATTCTCTACAATCTCTTGTTATAACATCTATATGCTTTTCTTTCATTAGAATAACCAAGAAATATTCCTTCATCACATCTAGGATCAAATTTGACAATGAAATCATCTCTCCTGATATAACATTTACTACCAAAGATTCTGAAATACTTAATTATAGGTGTATTGCCAAACCATAATTCATTAAGTGCCTTACCAGTTTCCCCTCTGATATGTACTCTATTGAATGTATAAATTGTTGTGCTTATTGCTTCTCTCCAGTAGATATGAGGTAGATTATCTTCCATCATCATTGTTCTACCAGTATCCAAGATAGTTATGTTCCTTCTTTCCACAACTCCATTTTGTTGACGTGTCCAGAGAGAAGAAAATTGTCTCCTTATACAATGCTTCTCACAAAAGTTATTAAACTCACCAGATGTGAATTTTCCACCATGATTTGACCTTAAACACTTAATCTTCAATTGTGTCTTAGTTTCAACTTTAACCTTAAAGATTTTAAACTTTTCAAAAGCCTCATATTTCTCCCTTAGAAACTAACCCACAACATTATAGAATAATCATCAATGATTAGCATAAAATATCTCACCTTGAAAAATTTTAATTCTTGGAGGGCCACACAAATCAGTATGAATAAGATCAAGACCATAATTAGATTTTTCTTGTATACTCTTAAAAGAGGTTCTAACCTTTTTCCCATTTGACATTCTTTACATACCGGATTATAGGGCTTCACAATCTTAGGTATACCTCTAACTGTCTTTGTTGAACTAATCTTTACCATGCAATCAAAATTCACATGGCATAGCCTTTTATGCCATAGAGAACTCTCATCAATTTGTGTAATCAAACATGTCTTCTCACCGGAATTCAAATGAAATATATTACCTTTTGTCTAAGTACCGGTTGCAATCTCCAAACCAGATCTATTAATGATTTTGTATTTTCCATCCTTGACTTGTAATTGAAATCCCTTGTCCACCAATTGTCCTACACTCAAAATATTATGCCTTAAACCTTCAACATAATAAACATTATCAGTATTGTGCTTACCATCTAATGATATAGTTCCTTTTCCTTTTATAATACATGCTTTGTCATCTCCAAATCTAACCAGACGGCCATCAAATTCTTGCAAAAATAGAAACTTCCTTTTATCTCTAGTCATATGATGTGAACATCCACTATGAGTTACCCATTCATCCTTATATTCAATTTTAGCAGAAAGTGCATTCTCTTCAGGTACACTCTCTTCCTTGATAGCCAAGAGCACCCATTCCTTTCCATTTTTGGAACCACTAGAAACGTCTTGTGCTAGTTCATCATCAGAATCAGTCACACCTTCCTCATCCACAATGTAGCATGATTTATCTTTGTTTTTCTTGTACTTATATTTGTTCTGATATCTAGGGTTAGGCTTAAAAGATCTTCTAGCTCTTTCTTAAAATCTTCAATTCCTTTCAGGACATCTAGATGCAAAATGGCCTATCTTATTACATACAAAACATTTAAAAGGTTCTTTTCCTTCATACTGGTCCTTTAGGTACTCTTCTAGCAAATAGGGCTTCAAGTTACTAAAATTATTCATCTTCTCTCTTCATATCATGCAATTCTTTTGCATACAGCTTTCCAATCTTGCTTGCCAGTTGATGATGTAGATGCATGAAAAGTAGGTTCAAACTTCACAACTCCAGAAGGTCCACATTCTTCAAGCTCAAAAGAAGATAATTTCCCAACCAATGTATCTCTATTGATAGAAGTATTAGCCATTGTTCTCAATTCATTAATTGTAGTAGCCTTCATCTTATAAGCTGATAGAAAAGCTCTCGGAACTTTAGAAACTATTTCATCTTCACTTAGAGTTCCACCACAACATTGAATTCCTATGACAATTTTATTTACCCTTTCCATGAATGTAGTAATCCTTTCATCTTCTTCCATCTTCAAGTTTTCATATCTTACCCGGTAACCATCAAGTTTAGCAATCTTAATAGTAGGGTCACCTTCATTAAGTGTCTCCAACTTGTCCCATATAGCCTTTGTTGATGATTTGTCAATCAATCCCATTATTTGCTAATGAGAAAGTGCACACAAGAGGGCTTCTCTATCTCTACAATCATTCTCCAGCTCCTTATCCAAGTTTGCTGGAGGAGGATTGCCAGATGCCAGATTAAAAGGTGTAACACCATTCTTTGTGATTTCCCAAAATTCCTCACCAAGGCATCTCAGATGAGTCTCCATCTGAATCTTCCATACTGTAATTTGTTCCATCAAGCCTAGGAATTTCTCTCCGAAAGATAGCAGCAGATGAACTAGATGAACTTGAACTGTTAGTCGCCATAGGATCTTCCTCAAGCAGTTAAGCTTCTGCAAAGAGGACCAAAGCTCTGATACCAATTGTTAGACAATTCAAATAACTGGAAGATAACTGAGAGGGGGGTGATTTAGTTGTCACCAGATTACCAGAACCTTAAGCAATTAAAACTTTAATACTAAAACCTAAAAGATCAATACTGGAATACATAAACCAATTACCAAAATAGAAGATATACCAATTAAGCACAAGTAAAAATTAGAGAATAAATACTATCCACATGACACCAAGATTTGTACGTGGAAAACCCGGTAAAGGGAAAAACCACGGTGAGAAGCCTACCCATAGTCAGATAATACATTTGCAGTAAGTATGTGATTACAAATTGAGGGGCCTGCACTTGCAGGAAGGCCAACAACCTAGAGCACAATGCTCATTACAAAAGGAGACTCACTAACTACATAAAAATCCAGACTACAATCTGGAAGGAAGAATGAACTACAATGATATCATCTCCTATGCCTGAATAGAGTTTCAGTTAAGCTCAATGCCTGAGGACTTAATCCTCTTACATAAACCCAACTTGATCACCAATGATTGACCAAATACTCTGCATGAATTATTATTATATTATTCACTCGCATACCATCCCATATATGATCTACAATGAGATCTTACATCATATATATATACAAAACCTTGACCACAAACAATAAGGTCGGCAACCAGACAATAAAACAATTACATAATTACAAAAAATGTCGGCCTAAGACCAAACAAATAATATCCAACCCATAAGACATCCCCAAAACACATCAAGAACTCCAAACAACACGTTACATTAAGCCGGTCCAAAACCTAGATAGAACCGGACCTAATTTAGGTCCACACATGTAAAAGCAATGATCCCAATCAGTCAAGTCTCAAACATGATCACCATCAACATCCCAAACCTCTACTAAAAGCCCCACCAACACCACTTATAAATAACATCAAAGATCTTCATCAAAGCTCTATCAATGAAACCCTCACCGGATTAACAAACCAGGCTTACTAGCATACAGGATGGCATCTAATCACCAGATCAAAACAAACTAACTAAACATGAATATGAGTAGCATGAATAGCATATCTAAGCCAATTCTATAAGACAAAGCATACCAAAGCATACCAGATCATCATGATCTAATCCAACCAAAAACCAAACAACTTACCAGGACCAAAAGGATACCGGTAACCAGCCAAAACAACTAGTGTTGACATCAATGACAAAACATCAATGCAACACATAATCAATTCCTCCAAATGGCCAACAGGCCTACCTTTAGCTTGATATTGTTTTTAGAAAAATCATTTGTGCTATTAATGATAACCTCTCTACATTGAATCCAAGGCCTAACCCCCATAACATAATGGTTTGTAATGAATATGAGATCAAGTTTTCCAAGGCATGGGAGGTGCAAATTGATATCTCTTTGCCTCTAAATACTAACCCTAAAAGAAGGGTCATCCGGCTTGGAGAAGACCCCCATAGAGCTAGGTCAAAATTAACTTTGATCGGGTGGCCAAAGGGAACCCTTGCCCAGCTGGTTGTGGGGGAGTGTTGAGAGATCATAATGGTATGTTGATTTCAGCGGCGGAACTCCCCTTGGGAACCCAGACAAACCACCTTGTTGAAGCCATTGGGGCCTTCTAAAGTCTTAATATTGCTAGGAGATATAACTTCAAACATGTCTGGATTGAGGGTGATTCTAAAAAAATTATAGATTATCTCAATGGTATATATAGACCTTCATGGAATGTGGAAGTGTGGATAAAAAAAGCTAGGGAAATCATCAATTCTTTTGATAATTGTATTATTTCTCATATTTATAGGGAGTCTAGTGTTGTGGTCGGCTACCTTGCCAATAAATGGGTCAGTAGTGCTAGTCAAGTGATGTGGACCAATGAAGATGGGGTGGATACCGAGCTCTACATACTTATTTTTCATGACATATTTCAAGGCAGTAAGGACAATGATTAATACTACTTTTATTGCAAGAAGTGATTCTAGAAAGATCATCTTTTTTCTCCTTTTGGTATGTGTTGGCTGCGGGCGATGTAATTATGGTGATATTATTTTGCATGCTTTATGGGTTGATATTATTTATGCCTGAACCTCTCTTCATAGAACCATTGTTGTGAATTATCTAGGCATCATTGGGGAGGCAAGAAGCAAGTTGAGGTGTCGAGTTGTGCATAGTTGAAGAAGAACCAGAAAATCTGGAAGCTTCTTGTGAAAGGGGGTGTTACTCCCTTCATTGAGAAAATACAGGGGGTTAACAAGGATGTTACTGCATATTTTGATAAGCATTGGAAGGATGGCACCATTATTCTGTATGGGAGAAAGGTTACGTTGGATGAGAGTCTGATTGTTGAAGTCATGGGTCTTTCCTCTGATGGCATGAAATACTACAGAGACATAAATTACATGGAGGTTGTGCTGCATAATTTTCCAAAATATAAGAAGGAAAGGGGGAAGCTAGTGAAGAAGACTACCAGCTACTATGACATCAATGTTTTCAAGGAAATTTGGGCCCAACTCCTTAAGGTATGGATTACTTTTCTCTTGATGGGTGTTTTACCAGTGTTTATGGCAACCATTTTATTCTGTTAAATCATTTCTGCCATAATGTTAGGGTCTCTTTTCCTTTCTTCTTTATGTCCTCACTTTGGGCTAGCTTCAGAGCTCATACGAAGAACCCAACCAAGCACCTTGTCCTTCATGAAGGGTTTCTTGTGTTAATTGATAGCCAATTTCATGCCCTTCCTACCCCTTCTTTGGATGACAATACTAGTGCAGGGGAACCTGAGGATGAGGAATCCATTTCAGATTCAGATGATGAAACGTTCTCTCCTTCTAAATAAGCTAAAACTCATAATACCTTTAAATCCAAACCTATTCTGGGTAAGGGTAATAAGGGTTTGAAGTAGGTTGTTGTTTCCTCCTCTTCAACCTCTACTAGTAATGAATATTCTCCCTCCAACGATCATAGGGGAAATTCTAAGGATAATGTGGCCAATAAGAGCGGCAACTCGAAGCCTAGAAGTCAGAATTATGAGATACCCCTTCACCTCCTCATGAAGAGACTTATAATACTACTAGGATTGTTCTTCAAATGGACTTTCATGCCAAGAGTGGTGAGCTTAATGATAAAAGGGACAATTATATGGACATCCTGGGTATGGATAGAGACCATGCCATTGATACTTTCAATCTTTTCAAGTGGATTTTTCATAAAATCAAAGAGGTTAAACTCAACCAGAGGGATTTGAGTAGTAAATTGGAAGCTATGCCTACCTTTATTAGTCAGGACAGATAGAAAGGTGACAATCAGTGGACTGAGATGAGAAAAAATCTATTATAGATTGTATCAATAGAGATTTTGCTGGCATTGATCAGATGAAGAAGAGTTTTGAAGATAGATTCACCCATGTTGAGGAGAATTTCAAAAAAATTTAGGCCACCCTCATTACCATTATGTCCAATAGCCATATAATTGTCAAGAAGATGACTGATGCTATGAAAATCATGGTGAATAAACTTGACTGTGTTTAGTAGGATAAAATTCCGCTAAATTGGATGATGATAAATACAAGAATCAGGGGGATTCTAGCCCCTGTAAGCGGACTAGGGGAAATTTGAAGAAAAAAGTTGCCACCCAGAGTGTGGACTATAAGTGTGTGTGTGAAAAAGGGAAATAAGGTCTGATTGTTGTAGGAACAACACTTCAATTAAGTCATTACATGTATGGTTAGTAAATCAATAATCAATAAATAATAAACCATAACAAAGTGACTAATTGCCTTCTAAAAGATGCGAGTATAAGATTGCTCTCAGATTTTAATAAGCAATACCAATGACTAGACTACACCCTGACGAAGGATTTAATCTATATGAGCATGATATTTAAGCTATATAGATGCAAGATGGATGAATAATTCATGTAGTAGTGGCTAAACTAAATATGGATGCAAGCAATAATGGATAAACTAAATATGGATGCAAATAATCAAAACTAAGATGCAAATAATCTCAAAAAAGCAAGCACAAGATCTTCAATGACTCTAGAGCAAAATCAGCATAATAATCTCCAAGGTGTTTCTCAAAAATCTCTGGGGTGTTTTGAATGAGAGTTGAAGGTTGAATTTATAGAGAATTACAAGAGAGATCAAGAAAAAGCACAATTTAGAATTAATTTAAATAATTGAGAAATCAAGTTCAGTCAACTTTGAGATAGATTCCAATTATAGTTTAATTGAAATGCATTCAGATAAGAAGTTCAAGTTGCATTAGAAATAAGAATTAATTAATTCCATGCATTTGTGATAAAAATAGATAATTCTTTTATTTATTCAAGAAAAGAGTCTTTTAATGCAACTGAACTTCTTTTTCTCAAAAGTTGTGAGTTCCAATTTTAGAGAATAATTAATAATTCAATTAATTATTTTTTCAGATTTCAAGTTCTCAATTTAGAAAAAGAAATAATGTCTCAAGTTTGATTTCTCTCTCAATTTAATCCTTTTATTTTATTTTCAATTTAACTCTTGCTTTGTGATTAGTTCCTCTTTTGTAATAAATTAATTCCTTTTTTGCATGATTAAATGGCAAATTACTTAATTGAACATGATAATTGATGAAAATTATATTCTTGGAATGATTCAATTAATTAAATAAATATTTAATTAATATTGAGTATTTGATTTGCCATGTAATATTTGATGATTAAAGAATTAATTAATGTGCTCAAGATTGATTTAATTGCCTTTGGTTAGGACCTTGGTGATGTTGTCAAGATTAGGGGCCCATGGTTTAGATGACCATTTTTATGGTATTACATTTGCCCCTCTTTGAATTAATGTGTGAGCAGCGTCTTGGTTCAAAGAATAGTTGATGTCTTGGAGATGCCAGTTCTGAACTTGTTTGATCATGAACCAGATGAAAAGCGAGGTGTTGAGCTTGATTTGAAGCAAAGAAGCTGAACAGAGTTTGATTAAAGCGATACCGATCCTAAACTTGATTGATCAAGAAGTGGATCTTGCTGATCTAGAACTTGATTGAACTAGACACAGTGAGAAAAGACAAAATCAATCTTGAACTTGATGGATCAAGACATGATGAGCGAAGATAAACTATCCAGCTTGATTTGATGCGATGAAACTAAACACTTGCTTAGATTGAGCATGTGATCGAAGATACTCTTTAAACCCTTGATTGAGTTTAAATGAATAATCAGCTTGATGAAAAGTGATGAAACTGATTAACATTAAGAGATTGATTTAGAAGAAGACAAATATCAGCTTGATTTGAAGCGATGAAACCAATATGCCCCTAGTGATTGATTCGATTCAGATGATCGAGAGATCTCAACTTGATGTGAAGAAATGAAGCTGAGATGCCCCTTAGAAATAAGAACTTGATTTTCTTTAGTTGAAAAATATTTTTGCTTGACTTTGATGAAGATTTGAAAATTTTCTTGGCTTTGAAGATGTGAGGTCATGAGGTCATGAGTATGCGCCCTTGGGAGCGAAATCGAAAGATAGCGAGGGTACATGACAATTAGGCAATTTTTGGCGATGATAATTATTTGAGGACAAATTAATTCAGAGGAATTTTTGTAGATTCGATGTTGATTTATGAGAAATTGAGTTGAGATTCAGCATTGATTCATGAGAAATTGGGCACAATTTGAAGAAAAAATGAGCTTTTGATGAAAAAGCGCTAAGTGGTCCAAATTGTGATATTGACTAGGAAAATGATCTGTATTTTGATTTTGATCCTGAAAATGGAATCAAAACGAGTGAATTAGCTAAGGCTACAATTTTCATGTCCATCAGAGCAAGTTGAAAAATTAGGGTTTTGGCTATATATGGGGTAAAAGTGTCATTTTCAATTCATTTTAACCCTCCAAGCTTGAAAATTCGAAAAGCCTTCTGCAAAGAAAAATGGTGGGTCCCACTCATGAGCATCAATTTGAGTGATAGAGATGACATAATCGACCTCAGGACTATGAGCCAGCGGTAAGTGATCAATCTTAAGCCTTTTATTCATTTCATTTTTCAATTTTTCAATTTTTAGCACGTTTAAAGTTGACCATTCTCATTTAGTCGTGCGAGACAAGATCATGTCTCGTACAACAAACTGATGAAGTTTTTTTTGTCATTTAAGCCTACTAGTTTTGTCATTCAAGGGCTACCCTTGTATCATACGACAATATTCAAAAGAGCCCCTTTTGTCATCCTAGGTATAGTCCTGTATCATATGGGAGTCTTTTGTCATACGAAGCTCATTCCTGACTCGTACGAGTTCCTGCCCTTCTATGTTTTATCATTTGGAAAACAGTGAGCATTTTTTAAGGTGCAAACTTGAAATTTTGATTTTGCAATTGGCATAGTTGGATTTGCGTGATGTTTTACTTCTCTTATAAGCTCATTTGAAATATTTCCTGATGCTTCGTTGTTTGATTTTGCAGGTTCGATTGCCTCATGTTATTTTCAGATGCGTCTATCCATTAACAATGAAATTAGTGAGTCAGTTGTTAGAGGTTAACTAGGCACATATTGATTTGTGTGGATTGACCCACCTCCTTGATTTACCTGATATTCGTGTGAATCATGGTATGCTCACGACATTAGTTGAGAGATTTCACTCAGAGCATAAGACATTCCATTTGCTAGTTGGGGAGATGACCATCACTCCTGAGGATGTTTACAGGATTCTTTGTATCCCTTTTGTTGGGGGTAAGGTGGATTATGATGCAGTGCAGCTTCCTAGATTACAGGCTGTTAGACATGTTTTCAGGGATCCAGATATTTTGACATGTTCTATCAGTTGGGACGTGATGATGAGTAGGTATAGTGAGGATTTTCCACTTGCTTGATTCTTGGTAGGGTTTATCAGCTATTTTCTTATGCCAGATAGGGGATAGCAAGGATTTTTGTGTGGATGGGGCAGGATGCTGGAGAGGCTTGTTGGGACTGCTCGAAGATTAGGCTGGGGTTCTTGTATATTAGCACATATGTATTGCGAGATGCATGAGATTGTTTATAGGGAGGGGAAGAGCATAGCTTCCATAGTTTTGATTTTAAAGGTATGGGCTTGGGAGCACCTCCCAGTATGTAGGCCGATTGTAGATGACGATAGAGATCCTGGTCAGCCTATTGTATATAGATATTCAGGTTATATTACTCAGCCCCATCTGGGCAAGACAAATTTTTGGAGACGACAGCTAGATGACTTGATAGTCATTATATGAAGACCTTACAGGGGTTTAGAGTCGTGCGATGATTGGAGGATTGTTCAAAGAGATCTATTTGTTACTTGCCCACTCATTGGCAAATCACAGACTTTGGTTGAGTGATTCATGGTTTCTCGAGTGATGAGGCAGTATGATAGACCTCAATGGATCTCGCAAGAGTTCAATACATATGCACGATATGCTGATGAGGAGAGGTGGGGATGGGCACTGAGGTTATCTTATGCCTTGGGTATGCAGGAGTTGACTGGATTGCAGCGACTCCGGTGGGATTACATGGATGACATTGTAGATGCGGGGGTACTGCCCCAGTACAGGGATTGGTTCCAGCAGCACCCTTTCCCTAGATTCACTAGTCCAGCAAAGCAGGCACCTCATACTGAGGAGATTGAGGATGATGCCCCCGTACAGGGACAAGGAAAGGGATAGAGAGCCGAGGCTCCAAGGTGGACAGGTGGTGATCTTGTTGGTAGTAGCAGCAGGTTTCTGTTAGGATTCCCAAAGATACTGAGAGGGGGGGTGAATCAGTATCTTGTCGGTTAACAAATTTTCTGACCTTATTAAATAAATTGCATTCCAAAATAGTGTGCTAGTATACAAGAATTAATGTAGTAAATATGAACAATAAGTACAACATAGAAAGCACACCATAACATAAGATTTTTAACGATGAAACCTGGTGTGGGAAAAACCTCGGTGGGATTTGAGACCCACAATATTCACTCATTGGCCAATGAATGGATATTACTTACAATAGGGGCCTGCACATGTAGGAAGGCCAACTGCCTAAAGCTCACTGCTTAATTACAAAAAGGAAGTCTCACTGACTTACAAATTGGATTATGAAAATCCAATATAATGTACTGCTTTAGTTCAGCATCTGCTATGCTAGATTCAGTATCGGTTTAAGCTCATATAGTAACCATAAACCTTACTCCAAAATTTGCCTTAATATTCGCATATTACTTTTGCAAAAATCTAACCATGTCAGCATCTTAAATGATCTACAAGATCTCATACTTCTATATGAGTCTTATTACAATACGCCTTGTCGGCTTACAAAAAGATATTACAATTAAATACAAAATGCAATATTCAAAATCCTATCGGCTGGGGTGCTGGTAATCATCTTTGCCGCTGTTGATAAACTATCTATCAATGTAGAGTCTATCGGTGTTGGTGCCATAGGATTGCAAGGTTTCCATCAATGACAATACTTTCAATCACCTACAATTTCTCATTGGAGTGTGTAATGCCAACAATCTCCCCCTTTGGCATTGATGGCAACACCCATGAGAAAAATTCAAAAATGTATCCAACATTTGACATCCAAAAATCGTACCAAAAACTGTGTGCTCCCTCTGAGCAAATGATCTCTTTTGTCCATCATTTTTCTCATCTCTACTACTCCCCCTTTGGCATTAATGAAAAAGGTTGTCAAAATGTCAATTGAGTTTAGTTATTAGCTAGACCCTTGTAATCGGTTGGTTATAATTTAAAATATGTCTGCTAATACAAAATTTAGGCTCTCAGTGAATCTGTCACTATCCTTCAATGTTGCCTCTATCCTTTTAATTGTATCGGTGAGGATGTGCATTTTCTCTTCCGGTGTCTTCAGTCCTTGAACAAGTGCCTCTGATATCTCTTTCCTCAAAGAGATGAGGTTGTCAATTTTAGGACCAAGTCTACATTTAATCTCTTTTGCCTTGTATTGTATTCTTTCCTTTTTCTTTTCCAATTTTTCAAGTTTTTCCTCAAAACCTGCTATCTCCAGCTCTATAACTGATATGGGTTCTGATGAACCGATGAGATTGTCAGCTATATCATTTATTTTTGTTTATACTTTTCTGATCTCCTTATCTATATCCACTATCAAAATATTTGTCTTACATGTGTCTCTGTACAACTCCTTAAATTTCATTAATGTTTTGTTTAGTGCTAGTAAGAGGGTGTCAATGTGTTTCATGCACTTCTTTATTGTCTCATCAAAGAATTTATGTTTTTCTTTATTCATTTTCTCTCTAAATGTCTCCTCATTTATCTGTTCAACTGTCAATATGTTACCAGTGATATATTTAGACAATGTGTCTAATTGACTTAAAGAATCTTTATTTTCCACAATGCACTTGGGTGCAATCAATTTCAGAATAGGTATGGTATCATCAATAGCCTTATAAGCTAGTGCATTACACTCTGTGAGTTTCTTAATTGAGTCCAATAATACCTCTGTTACATTAGTTGGTTTGAATTCTGTCATGGAAGAACCAGATGTTTGTCCAACTACTTTAACAATCTGCATTTCCTTGGTGTTAGTAACCTCTTTTCTTATATTGACTTTTGATAGGTCGGTCTGTGTCTGCATTTCAACTAGCAAAGGCTTGGCTTTCTCAGCTGTTTTCGGTGGCGTTGTCTCGGTATGAACCTGTACCTCAACCTTTTTCTCTTCTTGTTTCTCAGTGTGTACCTTAGTTTGTTTTTTTGTGCTCTCTTCTGCTAGTTTCTCTGATGTTGTCTTAGTATTCACTTTCAGCATCTTAGTATGCACCTCTAAACTGTCCACTATTGGTATCTCAACTGGTTTCTCTGTGTTATCAGTCGGTTTCTCTAACTCAATGGGTTTTTCAATGTGTGCACCAGTGGTATCAATCACCATTCCAAAAGCCAGGGGATCAACTGATTGTTTAGTTTGTGTCTCAACCCCAATTTTGACATTTTCAACTGTATGCTCTACATGTATTTCCAATGCAATATTCTTAGTCGGTGGCTCAGTAGCCACATCCTTCTT
Organism: Cryptomeria japonica; assembly: GCF_030272615.1. Classification (NCBI taxonomy): domain Eukaryota; kingdom Viridiplantae; phylum Streptophyta; class Pinopsida; order Cupressales; family Cupressaceae; genus Cryptomeria; species Cryptomeria japonica. Next base: position 367,833,627 of record NC_081409.1, read on the forward strand.
CTCACCAGTGGTTTCCTTATCAACCACAATATTTACCTCTTGTGTATCAATATTCATGGTAGATAAAACTTTTGAATTAGGATTGGTGTCCTCATGTGTTGATTCCAACTCAACATTATCAGTAGCCGGTGGTGTATCAACAGTCTCAACCGGTGGAGTATCAGAAGGAGATGGGGGCAAGTTGTCTATCACTTTTATGTTGGAAGTTCCACCTACCTTTCCTTTACCTTTATCCTTTTCCTTTTGGTAAACTTTGAAAGTTTTGGGTCGTTTAAGTTCTTCTTGCTTCTCTTTCTCCACAAAGAAGATATCCCATTTATCCGTTGTCTCTTCAGTGATTTCATTTACTCTTCCAACCATTAAACCTACATGTTGGTGACCACTTGAAAATACTATCCTGTTTGCCTCACTTATTAACTCATCAATTTCATCTGCTGATTTAGCTGGGTGAACTGCACGCAATTTTTCTATCCTTATCTTTTTATCCAATTCCATAATAGCTAGTCTTTTTGCATCAAGTCTCCTATACAAGTCACTCGGTAAATCATCTACAACTTCTATAAAAAATTTATTGTAAATGTCTAAGTGTATAATGATATTATTTTCTATGCTTTCCTTTTCTTCATTAGTAAAAGTATTATACAATTTGCTAACATTAGACAAGTTTACTTCATCTGTTATTTCATTTAAAAGATTGTCTAAAGGAACAATAACTTGTTTTTCCTTCTTCTTCCTTGGTGTTATTTTCTTTACTGGGGGCCTTACTGCCTATTGTTTCCTTCTTGTTCTCTTTGGTGTAGGAGAGGGTGTCGGTGAGGGTTTTCTTTTTCTTTCTACTCTCATAAATTCAACTGGGATTTCACTGTCAGATGAAGTTCCAGCTGCTGAGAGGTGAGCTTCCGGTTGTAACCCTTCCAAGTCACTTTCCTTAATATTGGTGATATTAAATATGTTTTCCTTGATCTCTTTGGCCTGTTTTGTTGCTTTCCTGATAGTTTTCTTTCTTTTCTTCCTTCATTTTAGTGTTTGCACTTTTCTCTCAATGGTTTCAGCACTACCAAATATTTCCTCTTCAGGATCTCTAGGGGCTTCAAGTAGGGCTTTAGAATATGTCTCAATTATGTTTATATCAGTCTCATAACCCATTTCTGTTACCCAAACAGTTCTAGGAACCACTGCCTCCATCCATATTTCATCTTTCTTTACAACAAAACATATTTCCTTTTGATATTTGTCAACTATGCTTTGAGATAACCTTTCTCTTGTTTTCATTCTAGCCTTAAATGCTTGGAAGTATTTAATTATGTTGTTTTCCCTTTCATCTCCCATGCTGGTAAAGATATCCAAAAGTTGTTTTCCTACCGGTATGTCAAAACCAAATTCTTTCCTGCCTATACCGGGAACTTCCTTAGTAATGTATAGCATTAGGCACACAAGTAGATTACCAAATATGAAAGTACCTTTCTTATCACCTTTAATTTTCTTCAGATTATCAATCAATTCATCCTTTAGCCACTCACATATGTCAATCTTAGTGTTACTGTTCACCATGTCATAAGCACTCTTGATACATAAACTAGAAACAGAGTTTAATCTGTTAGCATGTGTAGTTTTGTATCCTAGTAGCATGCTAATGAATCTAACATTTATATCTTTCACATCATTGACTCTCAAGGATCTACTGTCATGGGTTGCACCAGTTAGTGTCATCACAGTGTTGTTTGGAACTTTCTTAATTTTGTCAGGCCTGCTACCGGTGGAAGGTAAGCCAGTCACTACCATAACTGCTTCTTTTGTGATCTTGTGGATGGAGTCAAGCCAAAAGAATTCCCCATGAACTCTACTTAGCACAATTCTTACAACTTCCTTAGGAAAATCCAGAATATCAAGTATTTCCACAAAACCTAGGGTTTCTATGATCTTATGTTCAGGTTTCACAATACCATTCTCATCACAAATTACAGTCTTACACATGTTCATAATTTCATCAGCACCTAGTTCCTCAATATAAAAATGTATGTATATCCTAGGATCTTCTGCATATGCAACTCCTTTAGGGATTTTAGAGAATGTGCCTAAGGTATCATCCTGGTTCGCTACTTCAGGTATGATTTTAAATATGGGCCTAGGGCATTTAACCACTTCAACAACAGTAGGGTTTGCAATGAATTCATGTGCAGAGGAGGAATCCATTGATAAATACCTTAATCTACCTTTAGGTTTGAATGCTCGAAAGATTTTTCTTCACTTCTCGTTGTGGATGCTTTCGCTTGGGTTTTTCGCACTCTTAGGAAATTTGAATGCTTGGTGAGTGAAAAACACTTGCTTTATAGTTTCATTTCCTTCAACTACCATAATAAATGCCTGCCAGTTAAGTGAAACTTAACTCATCTGCTGGTAAAGAAGCATTTCATCTTCTTACCATCAACCAAGGGTAAACTAGCATAATTTTCAATTAGTTGATATACCCCAAAAGGTTTCTTTTCAGTTAGATGAAGAATCTCCTACCGATGGAGTGATAATCTGTTCTATCGGTGAAGGAATAGTCTCATCAACATTTTGATCTCTCTTTCTAATCCATTGTTTGAAAAAATCTTGCTTTACCTCTTCAACCTTCTCTTTACCTTTCAAGTTGGGTCCTTTGTTATTTGCCGGTGATGCCTTACTTCTACAAAATTTTGCAATATGTCCAATCTTGTTACAAGCATAACAAGTCACATTATTTTTTTGAATAGATTTTCCATATCCTATGCCAATATGTGTTCTGCATTGATTAGATAAGTGTCCAAATCTTCCACAAACATAACATCTTACATTCATTCTGCAGTTTTCTGAATTATGACCAATTTTGTTGCATTTAGAACATTGACCGATGGGTGTATTAGTATTCTGATAGTTTCTAGATCTACACTGATTTTCTCTATGACCATACTTGTTACAATTAAAGCATTTCCCATTAAATTTGTATGAATAAGGTTGTCTTACCAGTATACTGTGATCATGATTGTTTGCAATACCAAAGCTTTCACCAACTTGAAAGCCAAGGCCATTAGTGTCTCCATTAGGTTTCTAATTTTTTATCATGTCATCAAGTTCTTCTAAACTTTTATTGAATTTCTCTTTGTGTTGATTTGCAGTAGCCAACTCATTTTCCAAGAAATCCTTCCGGCTCATGAGTTTAGTTTTATCATGTTCCAAGTGAATCAGATCTGTCTTCAACATATCATTTTCATGATTGAGTCTTAGATTTTCTGTTTCAGCATCATTGATTCTCCTAGTCAAGTCATCTTCATTACTCTTTCTGTCTTCAATGTCTTTACAAAATCTCATAGTCATATCTTGCATCTCATTCCTCAAGGTCATATTCTCTTGCTTCATCTTGCTTACAAGATTATTAAGAATTTCCTTTTCATCATCATCATTTTGTATCTTCTCATTAGGTTATCTTCTTTTGTTTCTAGCAATAGTAAGATTTCCTTGAAGTCCTTGAATGATTTCCTGTGGAACCTTTTGATCATCTTCAAGTTTGATATTCTTCAACTTTTCTGCATCATAATCTACAAGAGTTGTTTCCAATTGCTTTCTCAAGTTTTCCATCTATACCAGTGTCAGAATCTCCCTCAAGTTGTTAGGATTTTGAAAATAGAGGACCATGCTTTGATACCAATTGTTAGGATTCCCAAAGATACTAAGAGGGGGGTGAATCAATATCTTGTCGGTTAACAAATTTTCTGACCTTATTAAATAAATTGCATTCTAAAACAGTGTGTCGGTATACAAGAATTAATGCAATAAATATGAACAATAAGAACAACATAGAAAGCACACCATAACACAATATTTTTAATGAGGAAACTCGGTGTGGGAAAAACCTCAGTGGGATTTGTGACCCACAATATTCACTCACTAGCCAATGAATGGATATTACTTACAATAGGAGCCTGCACATGCAGGAAGGCCAACTGCCTAAAGCTCACTGCTTAATTATAAAAAGGAAGTCTCACTGACTTAGAAAATGGATTATGCAAATCCAATATAATGTACTGCTTTAGTTCAGCATTTGGTATGCCAGGTTCAGTACCAATTTAAGCTCATACATTAACCATAAACCTTACTCCAAAATTTGCCTTTATATTTGCATATTACTTCTGCAATAATCTAACCATGTCTGCATCTTAAATGATCTACAAGATCTCATACTTATATATGAGTCTTATTACAATATGCCTTGTCGACTTACGAAAAGATATTACAATTAAACACAAAATGCAATATTCAAAATCATGTCAGCTGGGGTGTTGGTAATCATATTTGTCCCTGCCGGTAAACTATCTGCCAGTGTAGAGTTTGTCGGTGCTGGTGCCATAGGATTGCAATGTTGCCATCAATGACAATACCTTCAATCACCTACAATTTCTCATTGGAGTGTTTAATGCCAACAGTTTCCATCTGGAGGTAGGCAATAGAGGGGAGAGGGTGGATCCCTTGGGGTAGTGGGTGTGAGACTGAGCAGAGCGAGGGTGTCTGAGGGTGGAGGTGAGGAGGAGCGAGTAGCTTTGAGATAGGTGAGAAAGAGATGGGAGGAGCAGGGTGGATCTAGAGGTGGAGATGGTGGAGGAGATGGGAGATGGGGGTGGAGAGCCTATGAGAGAGCAAGGGGCTGATGCAGCGCGGTCGATGAGAGAACGCCTAGCAGGTTTGCAATCACAACTGACAGTGGCATAGACTCAGCTGGCGGAGTGGGACCGACAGTTAGCAGAGCTTAGGGCTGAGCGAGATCATCAACTTGTGGAGCTTAGAGAAAAGCGCGATCGTCAAGTCATGATGATGAGGGCAAAGCGAGACGCTCTTTAGTAGGAGGTTTTGCACCAGACCAGTCGGGAGGCTTATTACGTTGTAGCTTACAACATAGTTGTTTCTATAGAGTAGCAGGTTGTACCCTACTCATAGTACATGGCACGATCAGAGGGACCACAAGCACCTCATCAAGATCCTGGTCAGCAGGCTCCACCTCCTCCACCAGGCGATGAGGGAGAAGCTGAGAGCTAGATATTCTTTTTGTAGCTCTGAGATTTTTTTAGACACCCATTTTTTATAGACACACCCATTTTTTGTAGCCCTTATGATTCTTGCCCCAATGGGAGTTTGTAGATGTCAGTTGACATCATTTTGTACTCTGAGATTTTATATGATATATATATATATATATATATATATATACGAGATCTGATTTGACTTCATTGTACTTGTGTTGATTCATTTTTGAGATGCTTTCTATATGTTTTATTCTATATGTATGCGTTTCTTATTTAGCATGGATGTATGTAATTTAGATGAATATGAATGTTTGTTTTTGTTTCTTTCCATATGTAAATAAATGATGAAAATGAGAAATGAGTTAAGAAAATAAATATTTTTTTCTTTCTTTTTATGCAATAAGATGAATGCAAATGAGTGATAATGAAATGTATGAGTCTGTATAAAATGCTTATGTATGCAGCTAACATCTCAATACATGAGTACTCGATCAGAGAAATGATGAAAAAGAGACCGCTTAGCTAAGAAACGATGATGCATCCAACTCTCATTCAGAATATAAAGAGATTATTACCATACTGAAATCATGCTAAATTCACAAAATACAGAATGAAATGCAACATGAGATGCAAAATGAAATGCAACCTAAACCTAGTCACTTGATTTAAAATGCTTAAGTTTCATCATTGAGCATAAAAAACATAACAGGCAAATTAGAGTTCCTTTCTTTTCATGAGCAATATTAATTATCTTGTCCGCAATGACCTTTTTTTTTCCATTCATATCCTTGGACAAATTACATAGGGACCCAGATTGCATGATAAAGAAATTTGCTCAAAATAGACAAAGAAATGATGGGAACCTCCCCATACCATTCAAGTAAGTGGAGTCAAGGTATGTGTGGCGATTTCACCTTGATGTGAAGGCTCTTATCATAGAAACCCAACTTATTAGATGTTTCTAGGTCATCAGAAGCATTCCTACAAGCAGAAAACAAAGAAAATATTATGCCCACAATCCTTGCTCCTCTTAGTCAAGATAGACTTCCTCGAGTTACTCAGAGGGATAATAATCAAAAATCAATATAAAAGAGAGCATACAAAGTAAATTTTCATTCATAGCTCAAACTGTTTAGTGATTGTTTTCAATTTTGTTGTTTTGCTTGTGTACTAAGTGATAAAACTCTTCAATAGTTAGGAGACAAGTGACTGACTCAGAGTGGACGACCAGGTTTAACTGACGGAAAGATGACTTGGTTGATACTTCTTAGAACATTTAATGTGCTCTGTCGATTAACCTAAGACTAGGACACTGATCATTTTCAAGCCATGGGGGTTCTAACGAACTAGAATGTCATAAATGTGACTGAAATATGTACAAGAGATAATTAAGATACATGAAAGCGGGAAATGCCAACATTGCATTGATAGATGGAGAGTTGAGTACAAGAGGTGCCTGTTTGCCAGGTTTTCACCTACTTGGTAGAGATTCATCACTTTTTTTTACCAAGGTGCATGTTTACCAAGTTTTCATCAGGGCATTTTTTTTCTTTTTCTCCTTTTTTTTTCAGGATTTTTTATGATTTTTTAAAAAAAAATTTAGGACTTTTTCAGCTGTACAGGTTGCTGGAGCAGAGAATGCTAAGTGAATAATTTATTCAAATGGATGGTGTTAATCAGTTCATGGAGTTGTTCTCCTTTCGATGTTGAGAGCTGATAGGCTCCAGAGCCAAATACTGCAGTAACGATGTAGGGACCCAGCCAGTTGGGTTCAAACTTCCCTTTGTTGTCTCGAAACTATTGATTTTTAGGATTTTCTCTCAGAACTAGGTCACCAACTTAAAATTATCTTTGTTGAACCTTCTTGTTATATCCTCTGGACATTCTCTTTTGATACACTTTGAGATGATCAAACACCACTTGTTAACGTTCATCCAACAATTCAAGTTCTTGCAATCTAGATATCCTATAGTCTTCATCAGTAATAAGACCTTGCAAAGAAACTCTTAGATATGGTATTTCTACTTCAATAGGTAATACTGTGTTGGACCCATACACCAAAGAAAAAGGTGTAGCCCCAGTAGGTGTTTTGATACTTGTTCTATAAGCCCACAATGCAAGATTGAGTTGCAGATGCCAATCCTTCCCAAATTTGTTTTATGTTTTGTGTAAGATAGTCAATAGGTTTTTGTTAGATGCCTCAGCTTATCCATTACCTTGAGGGTAATATGTAGATGAACAGTGTTTTTTAATTTTGAATTTCTCATAGAGCTCGTCCAGATCTTTATTCTTGAATTGTCCTCCATTGTCAGTCATGATGGATGAAGGTATCCCATACCTACAAATGATATGGTTTAGGATGATCTGAGCTACTTGTTTACCAGTTGCTTTGATGAGCGGAACCGCTTCTACCCACTTAGTGAAGTACTCAGTTGCAGTTATAATAAACTTGTGTCCATTGGATGATGCAAGATAGATTTTACCAATGAGATCAAAGGCCCATTGCTGGAAAGGACAATGTGTGATGAAGGGTATGAGATCCCTTGCTGGAGCATGTATGAGATTTCCATTTAGTTGACATTTTTCACAAGTTTTAGAAAACTTTATAGCATCCTTCTCCATGTCTGGCCAGTAGCAGCCAACCCTTAGTAGTTTCTGAGCTAAAGTAAGACCATTCGAATGAGATCCACAAATACCTTCATGGACTTTCGATAATGCACATTTAGACTCTTCAGTTTCTAGACACCTAAGCAATGTGCCATCCAAACTTTGCCTAAACAAATCGTTAGCAATGATGACATATCATGAAGCATTTTGAGTTAGGATCCTTTTCTCATTACGGGTAAGATTTTTTGGGATAATTTGGTCATGCAGATAAGAGTAAATGTGGTTATATCGAGATGAGTCATGTCCAATAATAGAACAAACTATCTGGGACTAAGGAGAATCATAGGCAAGGTAATGTAACTCTTCCACCAGGAATTCAAAGTGAAAATTAGATTCCTATAACTCGGGTATAGACGCCAAGGTGGCCATAGCATCTGCTGCTCTGTTTGCTGATCTGGGAATCTGCTGGAATGATACAAAAGTAAAATACTTCTTGAGATCATCAACCATTCTCTTATAAGGCATCATTTTCTCATCTTGATTCTGATATGTATCATTGATTTGATTGATAATTAGTTGAGAATCTCCATAGATATGTAGTTGTAGAACCTTCCATTCAATAGCTAGCTTGATCCTGTTTACCAAAGCTTCATACTCTACAATATTGTTTGTGCAAGGGAATATAATGTTGTAAGCCTTTGGGATTGAGTATTTCTATGGAGTAATAAATAGTATTCCAGCACCGGACCCATTTTGGGTGAAAGATCCATCAAATAACATCTTCTAGAATTGTTGAGTAAGGTGCATTATTGATTCATTTGGAAACTCTATATGCAGCGGTTGAGTGTCTTCAAGTGGAGCTTCAGCGATTTGATCTACAATTACCTATCCTTTTATGGCTTTGTGTTCCACATATTCAATATCAAACTTTGTAAGAACCATGACCCATTATGCCAATCTTTTGGTGAGTGTTGCTTTGTTGAGAAGATACTTGAGTGGATCAATCTTAGCTACTAGCTTGATGGAATGTGCCAACATGTAGTGTCTCAATTTTTGTGATGCAAAGACTAATGCCAAGCATGTTTTTTTTATCATAGTGTAGTTCATTTCATAAGACACCAATGTTCTACTGATGTAATATATATCTCTCTCTTTTTTATTTTCATCCTATTGTGCCAGAAGTGCCCCCAATGACGAATCAGTGACTGATATGTATAAGATCAATGGTTTTCCCTAAATTGGTGGCATCAGTATTGGTATTGGACAAGTACTCTTTGATCTATTGAAGGTGATGTTCACATTCTTAATCCCAGTTGTATATTACTCCTTTCCTTAATACTTTTGTGAGAGGTTGAGCTTTGTCTGCGAGCTGAGAAATGAAGCGTCTGATTGATTGGAGATGTCCCTATATACTTCTCATTTGACTGATGTTCTTAGGAGGCAGAATTTCCATTATAGCTTGGACCTTTTCAAGATCAACCTCAATTCCCTTCTTTGAAATGATGTAGCCAAGTAGTTTACCAGATGTCACTCCGAATGCACATTTTTTTGGATTTAGCCGGAGTTTGAATTTTTCCATTCTATCTAGTATAGGGCCTAGCTCTTGAATATGTGTGGATCTCTTCATAGTCTTTACTAAAGTGTCATCAACATAATCTTCCATATTCTTATGCATCATATCATGAAAGATAGTAGTTACTGCTCTTTGATAAGTTGCTCCTGCGTTCTTCAGCCCAAATGGCATGACATTCTAGCAAAAGGTTCCCCATGCACAAGTGAAATTTGTCTTTTCTCGATCTCTGGGGGCTATTTTGATCTGATTATAGCTAGAGAATCTGTCCCTTAGTGAGTACATCTCATATCCAGTAGTCATGTCGACTATCATATCAATGTTTGGTAATGGAAAGTCATCCTTCGGACAAGCTTTGTTGAGATCTTTGAAGTCTGTGCAAACCCTAATAGATTTGTCAGCCTTTGACACAGGTACTATGTCAAATGTTGTATGAGTATTGTTGTAAAAATAGTTGGATTAGTTCTTCAAATGTTTTTATTCCTTTATGTAGACTTGAGAACCATTCCATAGCTTGTCCTCCCAAACTCCTTGGAAAAAGGTGCATGAGATACGTTTGATCATGCATGAACTCCATATAGGCAGCACAAAATTCCCTGACATGATCTTGAGGATCTGAGGTACCATCATATTTGTCAAATTTTGGGATCTCAACTCATGAAGGGAATGGAGACATGTATAGGTTTTTGTCAAATGGAAATGGGCATATTGTCTCCAGAGAATATTATTTTGGGGATTTATCCTTATTTTTTAGTTCTGTGATCTCAATCTGTAAGGCTAGTAATTGTCTATGGGCCATTATTATAGGCGATTCTTCCTTTTTAGTAACAAGTGTATGAACGTCATATCTAGTAGGAAGTTTGGCACCTTGTTTTGCTAGCTCTAGAAAATAGTCTTATTTTTCTCAAGCCATGATAGCCTTCATCATTTTTTGGAAATCCTTATCCTTTTGACTTTTATGAATATATTTTTCAGGAGGTTCAGAATCTTTAGCTTCACTTGATGAGGAATCATTATCAGTTCCGTGAATACTAAGGTTGTCTTTATCATTGTGTTTTGTTCATGTATAGTGGGAGATAAGGGTTGATCGTAAATTGGTCTCTCTGATGATGAAGGTTTATCAGTCAGGGGATCCTCTTCATAAAATGGATTATCTTTATCTGAAAAGGGTTTCCCTTTGCCTCTAGCATCTTTCTTATGAGAACTCCTAGTTTGAGTAGGCATTTTTATGGATTAGTGTGACCTAAAGTTTTTTGTGATGCAGAGGTCAAGGTCAAATTTAGAGCTAGTTGTTCAGTTAACGTATTTGTTTGAGAGAAGCAACTAAGATTTAGTCTGATTTCAGGAAAGATCTATCCTGTATAAGACATTTACCTAAGTTGATTCGAGAATAGTGACTAAGATTTAGGAATGATCTATCCTATATAAGATGTTATCTAAGTGACTTAAGTTTGATAAGTAGTTGTTTGAACTAGCTGAAAGATGATCGACCAAATCGTGCAACACAAATGACAGAGGTACACTATCTTGATCTGTTTATGCTTAGGATGATGATAACCAGTATTATGCTCACTGTAGATTTGTTTTAGGCAAGTTTGACTGTTCTATTTTGACAAAATGAGAGATTTGTACGACAGGTTTAATGAGTCAGACAGCAATTCAATAGCTTCTGGATGACAGCAACAGTGTTTCGTACGAGTTGCTGCCTAGTACCGTACAACAAATGGGTATGTCTAGGATGACAGACTATTCAGTGCAATTTTTTATCGTACGACACAGGATTCAGCATCAGACGACAAACTTTTTGGATTCGTACGACACAATATTGAGGCTCGGATGATAAATAATCAGACTCATATGACACAAGATATGAAGCAGGAATATAAATGATCAGATTCATACGGTTGTTCACAAGACAAAGACTAAATTCTAAGTTTTCAATAGCTGAGTATGACAATTGAGTATGACCAATATTGAGATGGACTGATTTTTTACTAGGATAGACAGGTTTTGGACAGAATTTTGACTTAGGATAGACTAGTTCTGACACAGACAGAGTTTTTGATCACTAAGTTCTTTCTTGTTTTCTTTAGTTTTTGGTATTTCAGTTTTAGTTTGAGGGATGAAAACACAAAAAACACGTAATATGAATAGTAACTCCAATCACAGCATGCAAACCCTACAGAATTTGGTGAGAGAAGAAAAACTTTGCTTGTAGACTCAGGTACACACCCAATAGTTAATCAAAATACGTCCGCTAAGTCTCATGCAATGGATTCTCAATGTCGTATTATCTAACTCCAAACGCTAATGGAGGCACGAAATGAAAAGTATCTTGGGAGAGTTACTATCTCTCTTGCACAAATATTATCCCCCTTTCAGAGGTGAACTGGGTAGCTTCTAATTTTAATTGGATCTAGTAAGGGATCTGTTCGACGCATCAAGGTATAAACTCAATTAAGAGGTCTCCCAGCCTTGAAAGCCAAGGTTCAATATACTCGAAGTTACTAAGGAGAGCTATTCCCGAGCACTCCCGTTGACTTGATTTTCATCAAATCACATTTATTTTATAATGGGTTGGAGTACTTGGCGTTTAGTCGTTCCCACTTAGGTCATTCCCCTCACACCGACCGTAATGGCTTTAAGAGTTTTTTAGCTCCTCGGGAGGGAAGACCTGCTAAAGATGTGTAAATCTCAAACAAAGAAAATGCCTCAAGGGTCTGGATTTCTGATTGTCTAAAAAGACAAGAGCATACTCTCCTAACTCTCAAAATTTACTTAAAACATGAAATATAGATTTTTTCTTTAACCAAATAGCAATTTAGGTTCTTAAAAATGAATTTAAAGAATACATGATGTTTGGTTGATTCTTCTCAGGCAACCTATAAAGACAACAAATCAGTAGTCATATTGTCTTTGTGTGACAAGCATATTCTTCAACAAGCGTTCTACAAAAACTAATTAAGCTATGAAAAATTCTAAGATAGACAGATAAACAACCAGGGTCAGTCGTCAGTATAATCAATTTGAACAAAAAACCAGAGTCATAAAATTTGCTTTTTTTCTCTTTTTAACTAGGAAAAATACAGAATCATACGATAGTACTTACCAAATCGTACGATATAGGATTCCAGTTCGTATGATACTTGTAGTTTGTTGTTTTGTCTTGTAATAAATTTCGTACGATATTACGTAGAGACTGTACGGACAAAAATCCAAAAAGTTAAAAATTTGAATAATAACAAAAATAAAAAGTCACTCTTGGAGGCCGAAAAAAATGTAGTCTTCTACCCCATGGTGGTCACCAAAAATGTGTTTGTTAAAAAGTGAAATGAGGTTTGATAGGTGCAGGCACAACACTTCAATTAAGTCATTACATGTATGGTTAGTAAATCAATAATCAATAAATAATAAACCATAACAAAGCAACTAATTGCCTTCTAAAAGATGCGAGTATAAGATTACTCTCAGATTTTTATAAGCAATGTCAGTGACTAGACTACACCAAGACGAAGGATTTAATCTATATGAGCATGATATTTAAGCTTAATGGATGCAAGATGAATGAATAATTCAAGCAATAGTGGATAAACTAAATATGGATGCAAGCAATAATGGATAAACTAAATATGGATGCAAATAATCAAAACTAAGATGCAAATAATCTCAAAAAAGCAAGCACAAGATCTTCAATGACTCCAGAGAAAACTCAGCATAATAATCTCCAAGGTGTTTCTCAAAAATCTCTGGGGTGTTTTGAATGAGAGTTGAAGACTGAATTTTAGAGAATTACAACAGAGATCAAGAAAAAGCACAATTTATAATTAATTGAAATAATTGAGAAATCAAGTTCAGTCAACTTTGAGATAGATTCCAATTATAGTTTAATTGAAATGCATTCAGATAAGAAGTTCAAGTTGCATTAGAAATAAGAATTAATTAGTTCCATGCATTTGTGATTAAAATAGATAATTCTTTTATTTATTCAAGAAAAGAGTCTTTTAATGCAACTGAACTTTTTTTTCTCAAAAGCTGTGAGTTCCAATTTTAGAGAATAATTAATAATTCAATTAATTGTTTTTTCTGATTTCAAGTTCTCAATTTAGAAAAAGAAATAATATCTCAAGTTTGATTTCTCTCTCAATTTAATCCTTTTATTTTATTTTCAATTTAACTCTTGCTTTGTGATTAATTCCTCTTTTGTAATAAAATAATTCATTTTTTGTATGATTAAATGGCAAATTTATTAATTAATTAAATATGCTAGGACATTTAATAAATTAAATAGGATAATTGATCAAAATGATATTCTTGGAATGATTCAATTAATTAAATAAATATTTAATTAATATTGAGTATTTGATTTGCCATGTAATATTTGATGATTAAAGAATTAATTAATGTGCTCAAGATTGATTTAATTGCCTTTGGTTAGGACCTTGGTGATGTTGTCGAGATTAGGGGCCCATGGTTTAGATGACCATTTTTAAGCTATTACAACAAGGAGCTAAGGTCTATTGCTAATAATATGAGTCTCCTGTAGGTTGAGGTAGCTGAGACCCTTAATAACCTTATGTAGGTTATATCCTATGTTTCTCTGGTGTTGTCTCTTTTTCTTTGTTGGTTAGTGGTTAAGAGCTGGTTTTTTGTTGATCGACTAGTTTTTACTGGCTCTTTGGCTACCATATGTATTGTTCTATCTTCTGTAGCCTATTTTGTTTTGGATTTTGTTCTGATGCTTTGATTCTAATCCTTTTAGAATCTTCTTTGTAAAGGGTTTCAGGGCCCCTTCAAAACCTATTTTTGCCTTAATCCAAAACATCACACATAGAATTCTTGATCATAAACAAAATACTTTTTCTTTGCATCATTTAAATTTTCATTAAAATATACAATGGGCCTACCTTCTTGGCTCAAAATAACTCCAATGGTATTACCACTGGTATTCCAATCCACCTGAAACACCTTATTGAAATCTGGAAGGGCTAAAACAGGTTGCTTTGTCACCTTCATCTTCAACATGTCAAAACTTTTTTTTTCTCTTATGCTCCACTTGAACTCTTTCCTATCTCCTCTCATTGTTTTAGTCAGGAGTGCACAGATACTACTAAAGTTTCTAATAAACTTTCTATAAAAGTTGGCCAAACCATGGAAAGACCTCACCTCAGTAGTAGTCCTTGGGGTAGACAATTCCAAAATAGCATTTACCTTCTTTAGGTTCATTTTAAGACCTTCTAATGAGACAACAAACCCCAACTACATTAACTCCTTCACAAAACTACACTTCTTCAAATTAATCAACAATTTCTCCTCTCAACCTCTGGAAGAATCTATAAATATGCATTAAATGCTCATCCAGTGTCTTATTGAAATCAAAATATCATCTAAATAGACAATAACAAACTTGCCTACAAATTCTTTCAGTACCTTGTTCATGAGTTGAATGAATGTGCTTGGTGCATTGGCTAGTCCAAAAGGTATGACTAACCACTCATACAAGCCTTCTTTGGTTTTGAAGGCGGTCTTCCATTCATCCCCTTCTCTAATCCAGATCTAATGATATCCACTCTTCAGATATATCTTTGTGAAGTGTTAAGCTCCACTCAAACGGTCCATAAGGTCATCCATCCTTGGCAAGGGAAATTTGTACTTGATTATTATCTTGTCTTTGGTCCTAGAGTCTGTACACATCCTCCACTCACCATCCTTCTTTGGTTCTAGTACTCTAGGTACCATACTCAGGCTCTTTTGGATCAATCCTTTTCTCAACAATTATTGAACTTATCCATTCAAATCTTCATTTTTTGCTAGAGTCATTCTATGGGCTTCCTTATTTGGCAAACTGGCTCTAGGGATCAAGTCAATCTGATGACTGATCTTTCTTACAAGTGGTAAAACCTCAAGTACATTATCAGACACAATGTTCTGAAACTCGTTCAACAAACCTTAAACTTCTACAAGCACCTCTTTATTATATTCTCTATCCACTCTAGGAGTTAAAGCATAACACATACACTTATGTTTCATGCCTTCCAAAAAAATTCTTCCATCAACAAAACACATTCTAACACTACTACATACCTTTTCTTCCACCTCCTTCAGAGGCTTCAACTTACGACGAACTCAATCCTTCGTTAGGGAATAGGTATTAACATGGCCATCAAGTATAGAACGCCTATCAAACTGCCATGGCCTCCCTAATATCATATGACATGCATCCATGGGTATGATGTTACACAGAACCTCATCACCATAACTACCAATCTTGAATTTCACCAGGCATTGCTCATTGACCTAACCTTTGTGCTCCTTCTGCAACCATGCAATCCAATATGGATGTGGATGTCTTTCCCTCTTCAACTTCAACTTGTTGACCATCTCTTTGGGCACCAGATTATTAGTGCTTCCACTATCAATAATCACATCACAACATTTATCTTCACATTTGCATCTAGTGTGAAATAGACTCTTCCTTTGTTCTGGTTCTTTCTCCTCATTTAACAAGGTTCTCCTAACAACTAGGGCCTCTCCCCTTTCAGCATCATTGGAATGCTCGGACTAAGCTTCTTTGTCTGAATGTCCAACTTGTGCATTGTCTTTAGTCCTTTTGTCTATCCTTCCTTGGTATTGTGGACATTCATAGGCTCAATGCCCTTCTTCACCACATTGGAAACAAGTTCCTCTAAAAATAGTTTTCCTGAATCCTAGTCTAGGTCTTCCTTTCCCTCTCTGTTCACCATTGTTTTGATCACGGGGGTGATAGAAATTATCACTTTTTTGATTTTGGTTGGTACCCACATCTTCATTTTTCTTCTCATCTTCATTCAAACTCCCAAAGGATCTTCCACCACCCCTTCCGGCTTGAACTCACTCTCTTTGCTTGCCTTCAAATCTCTTATTTATCTTCTCTTCCACCTTCAAAGAAAATTGATACGCATCTTCAATATTGGTCATTCTAACCAGACTTAGCTCCTCTTAAATACTTGTCATTAACTCATTAAGGTAATAGGCGACTTTCTCCTTGTTGGCCTCTACATGGCCTATTCTGATAATCATTTTGTAAAAATTCTCTATATACTCCTTAACAAACTTTCTACCTTGCTTCAATCCTTGTATTTTCTTCAGCAAATCCAACTCATAGTCCATTGGAATGAACTATTTCTTTAGCTTCTTAACCATCTGATCCCATCTGGTGATCTTTCCCTTTCCTCTCCTATTTCTTTTTAGTTGGACCTCTTTCCACCAATTATTGGCATGACCCTTCACTTTTTTTTTGTAAACTTGACTCAGTTTAGATCCTCTATCTCCTCATACTCAAAATTTTCCTTCATCTCATTTATCAAATTGATAAGCTCTTCTGGGTTTTGATTTCTTGAATAATTGGAAACTTCAATCTTGGGTCTCTTCCTATCTTGGAAATGGCCCTTAACAGTCGAACTTGACTTTGATCTTCTACTTCTATTTCATCCTTAGATCTTCAATATCTTCTTCATCTTCACTTCCTTCTCTTCTCAGATTAAACCCTCTTTTTAGCACCTCTTGCAATGCATTGATTTTTCTCTTGAGGTCCCTAAAACCCTCATTTGCCAAAGAATTTTTGCCACCAACATTTCTACCAAAACTTGAAAACTAAAATTTCAAATTTGAGCCAAATTTGAAAACTAGAAACTTTCCAAAAAAATTGTCCAACTTCTGGAATCCATAACTTTTGATCTAGTGGTCTAATTGTCACACCATTTAAAGCATTAGAAATATCTCAAAGTAACTTATGTGCTAAGAATCTTCTCCATCTATTCCAACCATTTTTGGCTCAGTACGGGACCATTTAGTACCTCAAATCTAACTCAAAAGAGATTTTAGAAGATTTTTGGGAAATTGAAACTAATAAATTTCAAACTATAAATGATTTTGGCCTGATTCTTTTGCCAAAGTGCTTATTTTTCTATTCTGAAGCTTCCCACAAATTTTTGTCTCCATCCACCTCCAAATTGATACTTTCTAAAAATAGCAGGTTGCCTAGAAAAAGTAGCAAAGCAATTCTAAAAGTTGGAATTTCTTATTCACCCAAATGGGTATCTAGAAATCCAAAACATTGAAAGAAAAACTAATAGAAAGAATTTATTTTGGGTGATGCAAGATTTACCTTACACCACTAAATGCTCCTACATCACTTTCAATTTCATCTCTCTCCCTTTCCCTTACTCTACTTCTATCTATATCTTTTATCTCTCTTCCTTATCTACTTATCTCACTCCTTTTTTCATCCCATCTAGATCTTTCCCACATTATATCTATCTCTACATATATCTTCTTCTTTATATCCCTATCTCTTAGTTGCCAACTCTATCCCTATATCTCACAATCTAAATCTCTCTCATTCACTATATCTCTCCCTCCATCTATCCTACTCTCTCTATCACTTTCTGTCCAAATATATCTCTACCTCCATCTCCGTATCTCTATCTATCTCCCTATCTATCCCTCTTTCTCTATCTCCCTCTATCAATATACCTCTTCTTCTATACATGATTAATCTATCTCTCCCCCTCTTTATGTATCTATCCCTTTCTCTACCTTTATCTCTCTATTTACCCCCTCTCTATATATATTTAACCCTCTCCTTCTATATCCCCCTCTATATCTCTATATCTCTCCCTCTCTATTTGTCCCTATCTATCTTTTCTTATCTCTTTATCAATCTATCACACTATCTACATCTATGTATCTATCCATCTTCCTCTTTTTTGACATCTCTCAATATCTTCTTCTTTGTATCTCCCTCTATGTTCCCCTCTATATCCCTACGTCCCTATCTATCTATAATTTATTTCTATCTTTACCCCTCTCTCTCTCTCTCTCTCTCTCTCTCTCTCTCTCTCTCTCTCTCTCTCTCTCTCTCTCTCTCTCTCTAGGTATGTCTATCTCCATATATTATCACTTCTATCTCTCCATCTCTTTATCACTATATCTCTCTTTATATTTATTTTTATCATTCTACATCTCTATCTATCCCCATCTAATTCTATCCCTCTCCATATTTTTATCTCTTCTATCTTTCTTTATCCCTCTCCCTTCTCTTTATTTGTCTCTTCCTCTCCCTCACTATCTCCCTATTGGTAATTGAGATTGATTATCTTTCTAATTTAGATATTTTTGTGTTATCTATATTTTGATATTAGTTCTTGATGAGGTGTGTGGCATATCTTTTGCCTATGAATTATTTCTTGGGATGGAGGGAGTAATAGGGAGTTAATTTGTGTGCATGAGTAAGAGGGATATATGGAGATAGAGATGCATAGGGTAAAAGATCTATAAATAGAGGGACGGAGAGGGAGAGAAATAGATAAAAGATAACTAGAGAAATATAGAAATATTAAATGATGTGGAGGGAAGGAGATAGAGGGAGAGATACCTAAATATTGAGAGATAGAGATAGGAAGGGAAAAATAGTGACTTTGTGTGTATGAGTGAGAGATATATGGATATAGAGATAGAGATGGATAAATCTATAGATAACTAGAGATAGAGATATAAGTGGAGAGATATAGAAAGAAAGAGTAATTTAGGGGATAGAGAGGGAGAGATATTTAGAAATATATGTGAATTGGAAAAGATAGAGGGGGAAGAGAAAGGGAGAGAGATAGGTAGAGAGGGAGAGGGAGAGGGAGAGGGAGAGGGAGAGGGAGAGAAATAAATATATATAGAGGGATAGGAGAGGGAGAGAAGAAAACTAAATTAAAAATAGGTGTTCTTTCATATTGAAAAAGTAGAAATATCAATGATGTACATTAGATGTCAAAATAAAGCCATAATTTGGTTTCCAAGGATGGGTAGGGTAAGTAAATGGAATTTCACAATTAAGATAATAGAAAAATATGTATAATAATATAAATTAAATAAATAATTGGTCATGTAAAGAGTTTCAAACATAAAATTGAGATGCGGATATAACGAAAGTATAGATATAAGAAGCCCTATAATAAGCCTAGGTTTTATAGGATTGATTTGGTTCACTAAATTACAAAGATATCTAAAGATCTAGACAAATTGAGAGGTCGGGAGAGAGACAGAGAGAGCTAGGTATGGAGGGAGATGTAAGTAGAGAGAGTGTGGGAGGGGAGGAGATATATAGAGAGATATGTATAGGCATTGGGGAGAGAGAAAGAGGTGAAATTGAGAGTAGGGAGTAAGGGAGGGATAAGGGGAAGGAGATTTAGTGAGAGAGAGAGAGAGAGTTATAATGAAGGAAAAAGAGAAAATGAAGGAGGGAGGGAGGGAGAGGTAGAGAGACTAGTCTAGATGCTAGGGGAGAGAGAGTGAGATAGAGGAGGGAGTGATGAGGTGTTAGAAATATGTGTAGAGCTTGACAGATAGAGAAGGAAGAAGGGACCAATGGAGACGTAATGAGACAGATCTAGATAAAGATGTATAAAGAGGGACAAAAAGAGAGGGGGAGAGAAAGTGAGAGGTGGAGCGATAGGTTTAGATCTTAGGAGAGAGAGAGAGAGAGAGAGAGAGAGAGAGAGAGAGAGAGAGAGAGAGAGGAAAAGAGAGAGATATGATGGTTTATCAAGATTTGTTACTGTCCTTATTAAAACACCTATATTTTTTATCATTTATTACTCATTTAATGTTTCAAGTATTTTGAGATGATTGTTAAAAAAAATCATGAAAAGGGACATCATATGTAAAAGTTGTGAGCATTTGATGTTTCAAAAATGAAGGATGAATTTAAATCTATTATTACTAATTTATCATATATAATTAAGAAACATTATCTGCTCCATTTTGTAGAGCTCTGAATGACCTTTCCAACGCCTATAAAAAAACATAATTTTGATAAAAAATGTAAAAGTTATGTCAATTTTACTAAAATGTGTTTTTTAGGCTTTTCCAAATGAGTATCCATTTTAAATGGATTTTCATTTTGAAAAAATAAGAAATTAAAAAAATACAACTTGAGAAAATGGATATCCAATTTTTACATTTAAAAATGGATAATCCATTTCTAACCGGCATCTGTTAGTAATAGATATCTGGTTTTTCTTACATAATTTTTCTCCCTCCACTTTTCCCTCCAGATTGCTTTGGGATTTGGCTTGGGGGTGTCAAACCTAGAAATTCAGCAAAAAAACATGTTTAGAAGTTTTCCTTGGTTTTTTACACTTTTCTCATGTGCTTGATGACTTTTTCTATCTAAATTTGATGAAACAAAAAGGGTTTATTAGGAAAATATCTAGCTTTTCCACTAATATAAATTATGCCTTATTTTAAATTTAATAATTAATTGTTATTTATTTTCTACATGCATTATGGCTAAATCATTTAGTGATAGGCTAATTGAAAAACATGTATAAGTTCAACATTTTTCAAATTTGAAAGATGTGGCACATTCTTTTTTTTCGATAAAGTGGCAATGCCACTGAATAATTATATTAATAATAAGAAAATTACATAGTCCATAGTACCATAAAACTCAATCCTGAAAAAATCAGGACAGAGCAAGTACAGATCCAATCCAAAAGTCACCCTAGATAAAAAGATTCATGGATGAGCCCCAAAGTAGGGGTACTCAACAAAATTTACAATTACATCTGACTATCATAACCCTACAACAAAGGAAAAAACTAAGCATATCAACCACCAAGGCGTAGATACCAATTACTAGGCCCCTCATCTAGAGGCTTCACATTACTAGTTACCATCTCCTCATTCTCATCAGGAAGAACAACTTGAAATGGCTCCAATACTCGAGGAGCATCATTGACCAAAGCCATCATCTCTAGCAAGGACTAAATCCCCATAAACACATCCAATAGAACCAACAAGATCCCAAAAGATACATAATCCAATAAAGCCTCAAACTCAAGGATGGTTTCATCATACCTATTACAAATAAGACCACCCCTAGCTATATGCAATAACTCTCCATGCCAACCATTAGTAAGAAGCCCAATGGGAGATGAAAAACCACCACAAAAAAACATTTCATCATAAAAATGATAATAAGATAGAGCATAATCCACTTCACTGGAAGGAAAGAGTGAGGGGAGAAGAAATGTATCTAAAATAGCTCGCACCAAATAAGAATCCAGAAGAAGATCCATGCAAACGGTGAGAAAATGAGAAGTGACTTTAGAGAGAAGAGCAGATGAATTTTGCACTAGCCATACTTTACCAACAACTTTCCTAATAGCATAAGCAACATCTGGAGTATGCAAAAATAAAAACTAGCCAAGCTTTTCTTATCATAGGCATACAAATCCTAAAAAATCCCAAAACATTTTATCCATAGAAACCCTATATCAAGAAATTTCCAATTCCATTGGCATGGAGAGAATAATATTTAGCTTTCCCATAGAACCATAAGGTAATATATATCATGAAGAAACATCAAGATAAAATGTCACCTTAAATGGCAATAATTCCATGTTGCATTGGCCCAAGTACAAGATTGTGCAAAAAAACATTATATATTGGAGCCTTTGCACACAGAAAGACTTGATCTGTGGTGGAAAGATGTGGCACATTATATTATTTGTAGACTATAGGATAAAAAAATGAATTTCATAAAATTTTTACCAAAGTATGGTGGTAAGGCATATGAGTTTTTATATTTTTTAAAAAAATTATTAAATAATTCATAACTAATTATTTACTTGCAAAAAAATACAAAAAAATATGTGGCACATCTGAAGATGTGTCATCTACTTGTATTCAAAGTTATAAAGAAAAGTATTATGTTTTGTTTGTACTTAAGCTGGTCAAACATATACTTGATTTTTATCCTTTTCCTGAAAAATTAGTACTACTACATTGAAATTTCAAATTTTAACGTAATAGATTTTTGTTTTTTTAAATAACTTGTAGCTTGTAAACTAAATTCAATTTTCTACAAATTATGTTCTTACATATTTTTGTAATTATGTTTATAACCTATTTAAATTTTTATGTCAAGTTTCCTAACTCTATTTACTAAATTTTCATCACCACTTAAGGGTTTCTTTTGCCCTTGATGATTTGCACACACTCCATTGGACATTCCTGCTTTGGTGACTGCAGATTGGTTTATTAAGATTATGGTTTGGTGTATGGAGTATTTATTGTATCATTATATTCTTTTGTACTAGTGTTGGTGATTCGGGAAGCTTAATTGATCATATCAGATGATCCAGTTTTGCAGTTTGTTTATCTGATCAATGCTTTGTAGAGTTTAGTATTTCCTCCGGTATATTTTGGTGTGATCAGATCTTCTGCTGAGATTTTGGGATGGTTTTGTGTATCTTCATTTCAGGTGGTTCATGGTTTGATACTCCGGATGTTATCTTTTCTTCGTGACAGTTGATGTTTGAGTATTCTTGAATTTCAAATGTTGATCGATGAAGATTTGATAAGTGATGTTGGTGTAGTTGTTGTTGATGATTCTAACATTCTTTCTGGTGTTTCCTATTTCTTTTGATGATCTACATTGATTGTCATGCAATTTTTTGGTGATTTTGTTGAACCAGTGATGTTCTTCGTGTTATGCAGTTTTCCTGGTGGTGTAGCGTGTTGCGGTTGATCTTGGTGTGATTTACGGTGATGGTGCATATTTAGATATCTGAATTAGGTCCATTTTATGTCATGTAAATCATTATATTGGTCCGGTGGTCAATCTTTGTTTCATGTGATGTAATTTTATAATTGTGAGTTGAGGGTTTAGCGGACCTTGTTATCAAGGTTGATGAATTGTATAAATAGGTGATATAGTCATGTGAATTGTGTATCAAGGTTGTGTCTACATTATCATAGAGTGGTGTATGTGTGATCAAGTGATTCATCCTTCGGCATTGTCACTGAGGAGAGTTTGGTGTTGTAGAGAAGATAATTGTGCTTAACCGGAACTATCATCAAGCATTTGGAGATGTTATTATTGCAGTTCATTCCTTCTGGATTGTAGTTTGAATCTTGTTGTAAGTTAGTGAGACTTCCCTGAGGGTTGTAGCCTTTTGGGTCATTATCTTTTGAGAAATGAGCTCTAGACAGTGTTCCTAAATGCATGTTCATTTCCCATTGTAATATTTACACATACTATTGAAGAGTATCATCTTATTGTGGGTAGGTTCCCACCATGGTTTTTCCCTTAACCAGGTTTTCACATCAAAATATTGGTGTTGTGTGTTGTGCTATCAATTTTATTATCTGTTAGCATATTAGTTTTTGTGGTTAAGTTTGTAGATCCGGTGCAAACTGATTCACCCCCTCCCCCTCTCAATTTTCCCTCATTGTTGTTGCCAATAATTGGTATCAGAGATAGATCCTCCGGAAGAAGCTTAACTGCTTGAGGAGACCTGGGATGACAACTAGAGGTGTTATCTTTAAGGAGAGTCCAAGATTTGATGGAAATAACTATGCTATAAGGAAGAACCAGATAGAAGTGCACTTAAGATGTCTTGGACAAGATTACTGGAAGATTACAAAGAATGTATATTATGCTTCTCCGAATGGACCGGTTGCTGCTAATGAGATCAAGGAAGCTAAACATAATATTAGAGTGAAGGAAGCATTGCTGAGTTCCCTGACTGATTATAAGATGAAAAATGTAATGGGACTTCAAACTGCACATGAGATCTGAGAGAAGATTGAGACCATTTATGAAGGAGATAAACAAGTGAAAGTTGCAGAGTTTGAAAGGAAAGTATAAGATGTTGAAGATGGGAGAAGATGAGAACATAAATACCTTTATGGCTAAGGGGAATGATCTTGTCCTAGGTTTCAGATGTGTTGGTGGAACCCTTGAAGAAGATGAAATTGTTGCTAAGGTGTTGAGATCTTTGCCCCCTACTTACAAACACAAGGTAGCTTCTATAGATGAGATCCGAAGTGTGACTACAATGACAAGAGATATATTGGTTGGAAAGATTGTTGCATTTGAGCTGAGTGAATTTGGTGAATCACATGTAAAGTCTTAGATAGCATTTAGAGAATTTGTACCCGGTAAGATGAAGTATGAAACTGGAGAACGTATAATATCTAGGTATGAAAGAGAAAGGAGAGAGATGGAATAGCAAGAAAAAGAACTGGATGAGCTTGAAACATTGATTTCCCAGAGATTTCCTAAAGGAGCTGGTAAGTATGATGGAAAGTTTGAGATACCATTTAGAGCATCCATATCCAGTAAGATGAAGTATGAAACTAAAGAATGTAGAATAAATAGGTATGAAAGAGGAAGGAGAGAGATGGAAGAGCAAGAAAGGGAACTGGATGAGCTTGAAGCACTGATTTCTCGGAGATTTCCTAAAGGAGTTGGTAAGTATGATGGAAAATTGCCCTTCAAATGTTTTGATTTCCCAAAGAACTAGATGAGCTTGTTGCATTTTGAGTGTTGGACAAATGGTTAACAAATATTATTATTTACAATTCAAGAATGGCAAATGTAAGATGCTAAATGCCTCCAGTATAGAGATTGCATCTAGAACTAAGACTGAAGGCAATTTTTTTCACTTGAATGCTGGTGAGAAAAGTTGTTTGATTGCTCAGATTGATGAAAGTTGGTTGTGGCATAGGAGAATGTGTCATGTTAATTTTGATTCAATAATTAAGATCAGTTCTATTCAAGCTATTAGAGATCTGCCTAAGATTGTTAAGCTTGCTAATCCGGTAAGTAAGGAATGTCAATTGGGTAAGCAAACAAGAATTTCTTTCAAGAGCAAGCAGTATACATCTGATGGATTGCTAGATCTTGTGCATATTGACCTGTGTGGACCTAAAAATGTTAGAAGTATGTAGGGAGATAGATATTTTATGTTGTTAATTGATGATTATTCCAGGATGATGTGGGTTGTCTTTCTGAACGAGAAATCTAAAGCATTAGACAAATTCAAGATATTCAAAGCAAAGGTTGAGACTGAGTCAGGATTGAAGGTGAAATGTCTGTGATCTGAGAGAGGTCGATAATTATGTTTCGGTGAATTCAATTCATTCTATGAGAAGCATGGGATTAGAAGACAATTATCTACTCGTAGAACCCCTCAGCAGAATGGAGTTGTTGAAAGGAAGAATAGGAGTGTTTTGGATGCTACAAGGACTATGTTGATTGAAGGGAATGTTCTGAAAATCTATTGGAGAGAAGCTATTAGCACTATTGTTTACACATTCAACCAAGTTCATATTAAAGGTGATAATGGTAAGACCCCTTATGAGTTATGGTTTGGTCATGTTCCTACTATGAGATATTTCAGAGTATTTTGTAGCAAGTGTTATATCAAGAGAGATGAGGATATAGGAATGTTTGATGCAAGAAGTGATGAAGGAATTTTCTTGGAATATTTAACAAAGATCAAAACCTATAGTTGCGACAATAAGAGACTGAGAAAGATAGTGGAAAGTGCAAATGTGAAGGTTGATGAGGATTGTAGAAAAGAGATCAAAGCTTGCAGATATGATGATGGTCAGCACATTGTTCTGAATCCTATTCAGGCTGAGGAACTGAAGTAGAATGATCTGGTAGAGACTGTTGATCCAGGTGTTGTTGTTGTCGGTGGAGAGGTATAGGAACCTAAAAATCAAAATAATCAGAAGACTCTGAAGTACGTGAGATTGAATCATTCAAAAAATAAAAATTGGTGACAAAAATAAATGTGTGATGACTAGAATAAGGCTAGTTGCTAAAGAGGTATGTTTGATTTCTAAAGTTGAACCTAAAGATGTTGTTGAAGCTTGCAAAGATGAAAATTGGATGAGAGCTATGGAAGAAGAATTAGATCAGATTGAGAAGAATAACACATGGGAGCTTGTGCCTAGACCTAAAGATAAGAATGTGATTGGTACTCAATGGGTATTCAAGAATAAATTGAATGAAGTTGGTGAAGTTGTCAGAAATAAAGCAAGATTGGTATGCAAAGGATATTCATAGAAAGAAGGAATTGATTATGAGGAGACTTTTTCTCTGCTGGCCATACTTGAAGTTGTTAGACTATTTCTTTTATATGCTACTTATAAAGATTTCAAGGTATATCAGATGGATGTCAAATCTACCTTTTTTAATGGTGATCTTGAGGAAGAAGTCTACATTGAGCAACTTGATGGATTTTCATTATCAGATGATGGAGACATGGTATGTAAACTGAAGAAAGCTCTTTATGGATTGAAACAAGCCCCTGGAGCCCAGTATGCTAGATTGGATAAGTATTTGTTGAAATTGAGATTTGATAAAGGGACTACTGAAAGTAATTTGTACTTTAAGATTGAAAATGATAACATCTTGATTGTTGAAGTCTTTGTTGATGATATTATCTTTGGAGGTGATGATAACTTGAGCATGAAGTTTTCCAGTGATATGCAAAAAGAATTTGAGATGTCTATGATAGGAGAAATGAAATTTTTCTTAGGTTTACAGATTGCATAGACTGGAAAAGGTATTTTTATATCTCAAACTAAATATGTGAAGGAATTGTTGAAGAAGTTTGGATTAGATAACTCCAAACCGGTTGGAACTCCTATGGTGACTGGTTGAAAATTATCTAAGATTGATGAATCTCTAAAAGCTAATCAAATTTTGTATAGGTCTATGGTTGGTGGACTGCTATATCTTACTTATTTTAGGTTGGACATTATGCATGATGTGTGCATGGTTGCTAGATATCAAGCTGATCTGAAAGAGAGTCGCATCACTACAGTGAAAAGGATATTCAGATACTTGAAGGGAACTGTGGGTTATGGTTTGTGGTATCCGAGGAATGATGATTTCATGTTATGTGCCTACACTAATGTTGATTGGGCTGGTGATGTTGATGGCTGAAAGAGTACATCCGATGGTGCTTTCTTTTTGGGTAAGAAATTGGTTTCATGGGCTAGTAAGAAACAAGATTCAATGTCCTTATCAACTGCTGAACTAGAGTACATTATTGTTGCTGGTAGTTGCACTCAGGTGGTTTGGATGAAACAAATGTTGAAAGATATTAGAGTTATCTATGATGAGCCTATTGTCATATACTATGATAATTCTAGTGCTATTAACATGCCAAAGAATCTAGTGCAACATTTAAAAACTAAACTTGTGTCAATCAAATATCATTACTTGAGAGAGAAAGTTAGTAAAGAGGAAGCAAAGTTGGAATATGTGTCTACAAAGGAATAGATTGTTGATATTTTCACTAAGCCTTTTCCTATAGATACATTTGTCTATTTAAGAGATAAGTTAGGGGTATCCACCCCTCTTGATGAGAACTAGATGTATTGTGTTGCATCAATCCGATGGAATTCACAGCCTCATCTATTTATCCAGATTGATGAGTTGGTGTTGCTCCTCTGGTGGAGTAGTCTGGTTATGTGTTTTCGGCGGGAGAGATTCATGAAGATGTGTTTTGGGTAGTGATGCATAATCTGTATTCTATCTTTGGCATTTTTGTCAAAGGGGGAGAGAAGCATGTGAAAAATTGTTTTACCTGCTTTGATCTTAGGGGGAGTTTGTTGGAGATATTTCTTTCTTTGCATTGATTGATTTTCACATTCATATGTTGCCATCAATGCCAAAGGGGGAGATTGTTGGACATTACTGCTACTATGATATGTTGTTGTCATTGATGTCAACATATTCCTTCTTCGATGACTGTAAATTGGTTTATTGGGATCATGGTTTGGTTTATGGAGTATTTATTGTATCATTATATTCTTGTGTACTAGTGTTGGTGATCTAGGAAGTTTTATGGATCATATCAGATGATCCAGTTTTGTAGTTTGTTTATCTGATCAATGCTTTACAGAGTTCAATATTTCCTCTGGTATATTTTGGTGTGATCATATCTTGTGCTGAGAATTTGGGATGGTTTTGTCAGATGGTTCATGAATTTGGTACTCCACAGGTTATCTATTCTTCATGATAGTTGTTGTTTTAGTGTTCTTGAGTTTCTGATGTTGAGTGATTAAGATTTGATAAGTGGTGTTAGTGTAGCTACTATTGATGATTCTAACATGCTTGCTGGTGTTTCCTAATTGTGTCCTATTTGTTTTGATGATCCGCATTGATCCTCGTGTGAGTTTTTGGTGATTTTGTTGAACCAGATATATTCTTCATGTTATGCAATTTTCCTGGTGGTGTAGCGTGTTGCGGTTGATCTTGGCATGATTTCTGGTGGTGCTACATATTAGGATATTTGAATTAGGTCCATGTTATGTCATGCAAATAATTATATTGGTCTGGTGGTCGATCTTTGTATTGTGTGATATAATTTTGTAATTATGAGTTGAGGGTTTAGCCGACCTTGTTATCAAGGTTGATGAATTGTATAAATAGATGATATAGTCATGTAAATTGTGTATCAAGGTTGTGCCTGCATTATCATAGAGTGTTGTATGTGAGATCAAGTGATTCATCCTTCAAAATTGTGATTGAGGAGAGTTTGGTGTTGTAGACCAAACAATTATGCTTAACCAGAACTATCATCAGCCATTTAAAGATGCTATTATTGCAGTTCATTCCTTCTGGATTGTAGTCTAAATCTTGTTGTAAGTCAGTGAGACTTCCCTAAGGGTTGTAGCCTTCTAGGTCATTATCTTTTGAGTAGTGAGCTCTAGGCAGTGTACCTAAATGCATATGCATTCCCCATTGTAATATTTACACATACTACTGCAGAGTATCATCTTATTGTGGGTAGGTTCCCACCATGGTTTTTCCCTTAACCGGGTTTTCCACGTCAAAATTTTGGTGTTGTGTTTTGTGCTTTCAATTTTCTTATCTTTTATCAGATCTATTTTTGTGGTTAAGTTTGTAGATCCGGTGAAAACTGATTCACACCCCCCCACCTCTCTCAGTTTTCCCTCATTGTTGTTGCCAACACACCCATCCTCAAATATGGTAAGTCAACCTTAATAAGAAGGATGGATTTGGATCAAAAGACTAAGGAATATTGTGTGCTCATATGAGAATGTAGAGGCTAGTATGGTAAGCCCATAAGGTGGGATTGAGTTGGATATGCCAATAGCAACTAGTGTTATTGATAGTATTATTAAGGATTTTTTGAATAGTTTTGTTGGATGCCTTCTCTTTACTATTGCTTTATGGATAATGTTGATCCCCAAAAGGTTTGCACCTTTGAAGGGCAATAGGGAAGTTTCACAAATGTGGGACATTTGATTTAATTTTTTTATCTATGAAATAACATCCGAGATTTAGAAGTCAACTCTTCATTTTGAGAGGGAATGGAAAAGGGCAGAAATAAAAGAAAGGAAAAAGCTAAACTAAGGAAATATGCCAAAAGAAGAGCTCTTACAACACTTTAATTCCCTTTTTATGGAAATCACAAAGAAAAATTGATTTCGCAAGGTAATCACATCACACCAAAATTCTTCTTTATTGAGAGGAGAAAAAAATACACAAAGTGACTCGGCCATAGGGCATATCTTTCAGATCCTCCCATGGGTAGCTCCTGCCAAGGATTGACAAAAAAGAAGAGTAATCCTTTGCAATTCTCAAAATAATTAACAATTCTTAGAAAATTTCTTCTTGATGGCATAATCTAATTTCTAATATGAGGAAAATGGAAGAGTAAAAGATTCTAAGTGATCCATCATTTGTAGATTTAAGAAAACTAGAGAAGGTGAAATGAATATACAACAACTGCTTCTAGATTCAAGTGACATAGAGCATCCAAATCTAAACAAGACAAGAGAAAGGAAAATGAAGCCACAAACCAATGCCTAACCTAAGAACAAAAATACTAAGATCAAACCATAGATGAAAATTACTGAACTTTGAAACATTCTTTCAATTTTTCATTAAAAAGAGAATTACATTATTCTTCTTTTTTTAAAGTTTTTAACCCCTATTACAGGAATTCTCATAGGCTTTTAAAGAGATCATTCCTAACAATTGAAATGATTTTTGCAACTGAATCCTTTTTTGCATACTCGCCATGCATTCATCAAATCATAATGACCATTGTAACTTATCCCCACATGAAGGATATTACATTATTTTCTTTCCTTAACTCGAGGCATGAGAACCACCTAGATTTTGAAATCATTTTAAAGCCAATGAATTTGACATGTGGTTTCTTCTTTTAGAAACCTTTATCATTTGATTTTGTTTCAAATCCATTGGGCATCCAAATTTATTTTATTTTTTAATAAACTAATGGAATACCTACATTTATTTTTTGAGTCCCAAGCTTGTGAATTTTTTTCTTGACTGACAAGTGGCACTTTTTGTCATGGCTTCCTGAACATATTTCATAATCTTGATGGACCCCCACATGTTTGAGACACGTGGTATTTTGTAGGGTTTCTTGAGTAATACCATATGGTTTGAGCTTGGACTTTTGCAAGGCCTCCACATGTCTTACTTAAGTTCTCCACACATCTTTCATGTGGGGCCTTTTGCGAGGCACCCTCTTCCCAACCTCAAAGTTTTTGGAGAGGTGTGGGAAACTTGTTTTATTCTTTAGACACGTGGCATGCAGGTGAAAAATATTTAGAACATCTCATCATTATCTCTGTGATTATCTTCAAGGCCTCAATGTGGGAAACCTCAAAAAAGGGATTCTTTTAGCAGAGTCATGTGCTTGAAAGAGAAGATTAAAGCCATGGTGATTGTAACTTCATCAGATCAAAGCACAACTTGATCTAGTTGTAGTTGTTTAATCTACAACTTTTGGTGACTCACAAGAAACCTTCACTTGTGGAGGGTGAATCTAGAAGCTTTGGTTTGCAGACTATCTTTGAAATGACTTTCGGTGTTCCATAGTAGATTTCTTTGATCGATTGTAGGTGATGGTTCAAAAAAGTAAAAATATATCTTTGAATATGTTGATCTTTAAGAATTATTAGCTTGTTTATGAATGATACACTATCTTCCTTCTTTTGCATCTTGTTTTTCTTTGACTTTCCAAAACATACAAATAAAATGCCAATGATTAGGAAATCAATTAATTAAATTAAGCATAAATAATATCTATATTGGTTCTAGCTTTAAGCTAGAAGCAACTTCATTATGGGATGTGAATCCTCCAAACATAGATCAAAATGTATTTTTACTTTTCCAAAAATATACATAGACGGCATAAGGCAGATGCCCTAATAAACCAAGAAAATATTTAAGGCAATGGATCAAAATAATGACAAACAAAGGCTTAGACAAATTCCAAATGTGTGCAGTGATGATTACAATTATGTCTCAATTATAACAATTATAACACAAGGTACTTGCTTTTGAAAGAAAAATAGAGAATTAATGAATCTAAATCTCTAATTTATAGAAAAAAACATTTAGACTAATCTATTAAAGATAAAAATATCTACATGAGTAATTCAATACCACAGAGAGTCCATGCATTAGTTAAAGGAGGAGTCAATCAATCATGTGTGAATATGTGTTTTGTAAATTACCCTCTCCTCAAGGGGAAGAAGAGAAGAACACACAACTACATTAAGATAGATAGTTTGGATATCTCTTATAGCCAACTAGATAGAGATTCATTGCAAGATAGGCATCCATAGCTCCGATGGGGATATCCCTTTGATGTCTGACAAACATCACTCTAATGCCAGGAAGGCATCCATAACCTCATTAGAGTTATCCACATCACCCAAACACTTAAAATATTATACTATATTATATAGTTTTATCCTTTTATCTTTTCTCATTCATTTCATATTTTAATTCTATTGATAATGAAATTAGGCCACCAAGTTGGAAACCAAAGTGGTAGCAAGGGTACCTTTAGATTTTTCACTTAAGGAGGATGTGTGCCCATTTTCTTCTTCAAATTGAGGAAATATTAATTATCTCATTATGAATGATCTCATGGGCACTTCTGCAAAAAAAAATCAAATGACTCATAGTGGTATGAGAATTGTTGACATATCAATTGAAATCTTCAACCGAATTAGGCTAAATATCAAGCTATAAATAAGAGAAATAAATGCATTAAATTTTGCTTAGCTTGAAAAAGAAAGTTTCCATAGTATTATCTTTGTTGTCATTTCAAAGGATCCATTGTATTAAAAACTAACTAAATATGGAAAGCATTGGGTGTCTTGCTTCAATAGCTGATTTTTTTTAATGGAGAATGATCACTCATCTCAATAGTGCAGGTGCATAGTTGTTTGCATGTGCTCAGAGGGAAAGAATTGTCTATAAAAGGTAGTTATTATATTAAATGCATCATCCAAAATTTAGTGATCAAGCCTGCATAGGAAAGAATATTAGTATAGTCTCTAAGCCCAAATAGCAATGGATAACCCAATTAGATTGACTACTAGCAAGGGATAGAGAGATTTTTTAGGCACCATATCAAATCTATGGCTTGAATGTTGACTTAATACTAACAATGACTTAGTGTTGGCCACAATTAAATGGATTCTTAGAAACAAATCATTGGTTAACGAGGACCGATATCAAGTAAATATTGATATTGCATTCCACTTAATGAGTTATTTGATTAACTTAGGGGCTACTAAGCATGCAATTGCAAGGATGACTCATGGCTTGTTTTGGGAATGAAATCACTGTTGGATTGGTTGAAGGGACCAGAATACTGAGAGGGGGGGTGAATCAATATTCTTGCCAAATAAAAAATTCTCCAAAACTACACCTCTTACAGATGTATCAAAATTCAACAATTAAGAAGATCAAACATGAAACAGAAAATGCAAAATAAACATGAAAACACAGCCACAAATGGAACACTAGACTTTATACGTGGAAAACCCAAATGGAAAAAACCACGAAGATTGTTAACTCTCAAGAGAATATAACTAGTTATATGGGTTTACATAAGGGTGGCTCACTACCGAATGACTCATTGCCAGATTACAAAAATGGCTCACTGTCAAAATGTTCACTACAAAAGGAATAGTTGAACTGAAGAAAGTTGCATCTCCAAATGGATGAGATCAGTTCCAAGTTAAGCTCAAATATTAATTCATAGTCTATAGTAGATTCGTTGAAATATCTCTATACTACTATCGACAACATACCTGCAACAGATCTGGTGAAGGATTATTGCCACACTATCTGCACTTTGACTTTACACTAACTATTGTTTGCAACTTGCACTTCACGCTCTGTTACTTGATTCTATGCCATACCAAATTCATATCATACACTTCTATATATATATATATATAATCTCACACACGGGGATAATATGTCGACCTAGCTCAACATGTTATCCAATAAAGTCTTGAATATAAACATGATAACCAAGTGGGCCTTTGTAATATCTCTACATGCTTCCCTCTACACAATACATTCACCAATGCATATACCTTAATTACCAGAATGTGACAAGGGTCAACCAGACCCATAGATACTAACCCATAAATACAAAATTCCAAACTCCATGCATACCATAGATATCGAACCACGAGACATGAAAATATACATCTCTCATAACCAAAATAGTTGATATCAGAACACACAAACTGATACTGGGACTAGTGTAAACATAATTTAGAATTCTAGGGATAAGGATCTTCTAGAATCTTACTACATCACATCCCATAACAGTACCATAACTTTCTCATAACAAAAAGTACACATGCCAACTATATACCAACTGTATATAACTACATATACTATCCAGAATAAATTGGATAACTAGTTTGACATCAATGGCAACAAAAATCACACAAGTTTAACAATCTCCCCCTTTGGAATTGATGGAAAAACATATCTACACACAAATCCCCCTAAATCATATATCTCCTTTACTTTTCCTTACTCCAAAAACTTTTCTCTAAATGATTTTCTCCCCCTTTGACATCAAGGACAATCTCTAGCAAATTTGACTCATCATCAAATTCTCTAACTTCATGCTCAACACCAGCCAATTCTTCTTCAAATATAGGAGATTCAAGATCCTCAATTACTACAATATCTTCCTCTTTTCTTTTCTTTGGCTCTAGGATACTTATAGGTACAGTTTGTCTTCTTTTCCTCTTTCAGGAGGAAGAACCTCCATAACCAGTAGTAGGGGATATCAGACCAACACTCCACATATCCAAGAAAGTTTTGAAATATACATTGCATGCCTCCTCTTTGTTGTCTAAACTATTTAGGTACCTAAAGATTTGTCTTGCAACTAGAACACTAGACTGCCATATCATATTTCTTTAGCCGTAAGGGATCCCAGACAATACAAAACCAAACAAACAAGAAATGATCCAAACTAGAAGGGGTAATTTTTCTCCTTTGACATTTTAATGTTCTCCAATAATAGCTCCCTCAATAATCCACACAAGTCAAATGATTTTTCTTCCATCACAAGCATATGTGCCATATACACAACAATTTTCAAGGTTGCACCTTCCCTATTTCTGAAATATACCTCATAAGAAATGTCGTAGGCAACATACCTTCCAACAGGATTGGTGATCTTGTCAATGATTAATTCTCACTGATAACCCTTTATGTCGATTAGGATTTCTACTTCTCTATTCTTTATCAATTTCTTAGCTAGAACATCTTCATTGTCACATAAACTAGTGAAAATCAAGATAATCTCCTTCGTGATTGGATGGGGTTTATCCAACATGATACTATCATTCCGCACATGAATAAGGATCACTCTGATAAACTCCACATCATCAAGCAAAGGGAATTTTGTCCACAAATTCATTCCTTCATGTTCTAACTCCTTGATTATTTGTCACTCTACACTACTCAAACTGCTTTCCACATTTATGATCTTCTCCAGGTCAAACTCATCTAAAAATACTCTTTCCAAAACTTGAAACTCTACACTACTTGATTATTTGACGATCATTTTGCCTTCCATGATTGTGTTCTCTTCTCTCTTTCTCTACTACTCTTCTACTATTCACAATACTATCAACCAAATGATATGATAATAAAAAATGGATACTAATACTTATATTGCCAAAAATCTCCTTTAGGGTTTTGCTGTCAAGAAATGTCTTGTTGATGATGTCAGCACAAACCTTCAATTACCATATAACCTTCTCTAACTCAGACGTGTTGGATCAATGACATGATCCACTCATATAGGAAGGAAGAAAACATTTTTCTTTAAAAGAGAACTCCCCCTAAGCCAAAACAATATGCTCAGTCACCAGAGGAAGAGGTGCCTGCACCAGATTTCAGTATATTAGGCTCGCTTCCTTTGTTTACTTCCTTCTTTCTCCAAACCAAATTTTCCTTCTTCTTTTATTCACCGTTCTTTATTTCATTCTTCTCAGTAGTTTTCTCGACATTTCCATTACCGCATTGATTATCATAATGTCTAGACTTCTTGCACTTGAAACAACTGACAACCTTCTTTACAAATTTATTGCATGAGATCTAGATCTGCACTCATTAGCTTTGTGACCATAGCCATTGCAAGTATAACAATATCCATGAAAGTTGTAATTCACCTTACTTTCTCCAATCAGATTATGATTCTGACTCATAGCATGGTTTCTATAGTAATTTTTCTTTATTACCAAACCTCTTGCAACTAAAACACTAAATGCTTCTATTGTTTGCAACTTTATGTCCATATTTATTGCATTGAAAATAATAACCATTAAAAGATAGGTACCTTTGTATATTAGGTTGACAAACCGGTAGCCTTCTTGCATTAGTATTTTGATTCTGAGTCTTCCCTGCATCTTTTGATTTCTTATCAACTTTTGCCTTAACTTATTTGCTTTTTTCTTTGTAATTTTGATCTGAACACTCATCGGACTGAAATCCAAGTCTGGTCTTGTCCAAATGAGATTTTTGCATGTTGATCAATTCTTCTAGTATCTTATTGTTGTTAAGAACCTTATTTTTTGCCTTCATCTTCTTCGCTTCTTCACTTCTTGCTCTAGCTTATCACATTCTTCATACTTTAGCTTGATTTTTTCTTTCATGGTTTCTTCTATCTTATTTTTCTCCTCAATATTCTACATCAGATCTTTAACAGTCTCATTCACCTACTTCAATTGATTGTTAACCTCCTTATGCCTTAATTTGAATTTCTGAATTCTCTCTCAACTTTTGTACACATTTATTTGCTACTTTCACATTTTCTTTCAACTCTTGATTCTCTAATTACACACTTTCCAAGTATTCAAGAGTTGTCTGCAATTATCCATCCAACTAAAACTCTCCATTCATGCAAATAGGTGCCATGATTAAACCAACAAGGATCTCCCTCAAGTGGTTAAGCTTCCAACCAAGGGACCAAGGCTCTAATGTCAATTGTTAGATTGGTTGAATTAATCAAAATACTAAGAGGTGGGTGAATCATTATTCTTGCCAAATAAAACTTTCTCTAAAACTATACCTCTTACAGATGTATCAAACTTCATCAATTAAGAATATCAAACATGAAACAACAAATGCAGAATAAACATGAAAACACAACCACAAATGGAACACCAGATTTTATACATGAAAAATATAAATGGGAAAAACCATGGAGAGTGTTAACTCTCAAGAGAATATAACTAGTTATATGGGTTTACATAAGGGTGGCTCACTGTCGAATGGCTCACTGCACTAGATTACGAAAATGGCTCACTGCAAAAGGAATAGTTGAACTGAAGAAAGTTGCATCTCCAAATGCATGAGATCAGTTCCAAGTTAATCTCATATCACAATTCATAATCTACAACATATTCGGTGAAAGACATTTGTACTACTGTCCACAACACACATGCAGTAAATCTAATGAAGGGTTACTACCACACTATCTACATTCTAACTTTGCACTAATTGTTTTCCACAACTTGCACTTCATGCTCTGTTACTTGCTTCTATGCCATACCACATTCATATCATAAACTTCTATACATATATATCAGAAAGCTCACACACCATAATAATATGTTGACCTATCTCAAAACATTATCCAATAAAGCCTTGAATATAAACATGATAACCAAGTCAGCCTTCACAAGATCTCTACACACTTCCCTCTACACAATACATTCATTGATGCATATACCTTAATTACCGGAATGGGACAGGGGTCAACCAGACCCATAGATATTGACCCATCAACATAAAACTCCATGCATACCATAGATACCGAACCATGAGACATGAAAAGATACATATGTCATAACCAAAATAGCTGATACAAGAATACACAAACTAATATCAGGACCAGTGTAAACACAATTCAAAATTATAGAGATAAGGATCTTCTAGAATCTTACTGCATCACATCCCATAGCAATACCAAAACTTTCTCATAGCAAAAATTACACACACCAACTATATACCAACTGCATATAACTACATAGACTATCTGGACCAAACCGGATAACTAGTTTGGCATCAATGATAACAATATTCACACAAGTCTAACACTCACTAATGGGCTAAACAAAATTCTTGAGGTGGCACAATATGGGGTTGGCATCCCTACTACAACAAACCTAAAAGCTTACGTAGAGAAGGACACAATAGTTTTGTGGTGGTCTTTTATGATAAATTTTAAAAATTGTTCTCTTGAATACCATCGGGCTTGTTGCAACCATGGCTTCAAATTCCTCAAAAAAGTGACCAGGTAGGGACCTTCCTTTGATGTAGAATGGAAAGAGGGCTTATGGTTCCTGGTATAGACTTGGGTATTGGATAGTGACGATAGTGATGTTCCTAGTGAGAGCGAGCTACTACATATGGAAAAGGAAACCAATGAGGAAGATGATGGAGGGGACCTCAGGCTTGACAGATCCATTTTGATATTCTACAATACAATTTGCAAAGGGTCATACACATGTATGTATATTTGTAAATATTATTATGCAAAGTAATACATATACAAAATCTTTATATCATGTTTTGCAAAAAAAAGTGCTTGGTCCCTGCACATGTTCTTTATTTATTTTGTTTTTGTGAGATTTATTTCATCATAATTGCAATGAATTCTAAAAATAACTATATTTAAAATGTACTTCATGCATGAAAGATCATTATTAATCTTACTAAGAATAGACATCATTTCTAAAATAAAAAGTAAAAATTTGATACTGACATCATGTATTAATTTTAAGGTAAGGGTTGAAATCACTACATATAGAAATCAGTGATGGTAGAATGTGCATGTTCACTGTATAATGTGAATTTATAAATGAAAACACCCACATTTGAACCTTAGCATGTTCTATCCTATTCTTGGATAATGTACATGAATAAGTCTTTGAATGTGAGATCTATGTATTTGTAAACATATGACCCAATAAATATAGACCAATTTCGAGTGCATGGTAATGTTATCTAATAACTCCAAGACCTTAATTAAGGACATTATGAGGGTCAAACACTATGCGCAAAGTAACTTACGAGGAAACTAAGACTAATGAAAATCTTGAAGGGAAGTAATGCATGTGGGAAAACTTCTTAGAAATAGAAAGTAGCTAACTAACCCTACCTTAACCTAATCTACTGCAAAAAAATGATGCTAAACAAAACCATTAACTAGAATTTTAAAATAACTTCCCCTCCTTCCTAATTTATTTCATTTCACATGTTTTTGAACCAAGGACAAGCGGAAGAAAAAAGACCAGCAACTTGTAAATTGCTTGGTTTTTTCCCACCAACCACAAGTCATGACATCTTCCCATTTTCTTACAACATCCAATGATGGTGAGGAAATTCTTTTCATTTCTTTTATAAGCTCATTTGCATGTTCAGAGGTGAATATGTCTAAATAATTTTGGTAGTCCCTTTGTTGAGCACAATGCTAGATACGACATCCCCTTGAAGGTGTTAAATTCATGAAATTGTAGCTACATTCTTCTTTATCTAGTTTTTGTATTTTTGCATGACTTGTGATCCTAGACTCTTCTAAGGATACAAGGATAAAGTCTCTTATTTGTTTCTCATACTCTTCCACTTTATGAGATGGTGTCTCTCTTTCTATTAATAAGAAGAGAAATTCTCAATTCATCCCAAAATTAGGCTTCATCCATC
Organism: Cryptomeria japonica; assembly: GCF_030272615.1. Classification (NCBI taxonomy): domain Eukaryota; kingdom Viridiplantae; phylum Streptophyta; class Pinopsida; order Cupressales; family Cupressaceae; genus Cryptomeria; species Cryptomeria japonica. Next base: position 367,872,730 of record NC_081409.1, read on the forward strand.
TCTTCTTTTCTTTCTTCAAATATCAAACGATTTTTGGGATACTTTTCTAGGGCCTTGAGAATGACTTTGCCTTCTTTTGCAATGGTCGCCTTCTTCTCATAACTTACACCTCATCCCAGATGTTCATTGAAAACATTTGTTGTATCATGTTGTGGCTCTAGTGTCATATCTAGAGTAGACAATTCTTCTTCATCTTTGTTTCCTTCAACCAAAAAGGGAAGATCTAGAAAGAAAAAAACATGACTCATTTTCTTTATCTTTTTTTGGAACAAATAAAACACTCTACTCTTGAGTCTGCTTATTATTTTTTTCTTCTTCACTTCCTATTGGGCATGGGGCCTTGTAATCTTTATGTCTTTCTCCTTCCTCTTGTTCATGAGACCAGAATGAGCTCCAAACAACTGGTCTACCTTTAAAAGTTGAAAGGGTTCCAATGGTGGGAAAACCTCTCTTAGGAAAACAAGGAAAATTGATTCCCTTGAGTGAGTACAAGTTCTAGTACAAGGATCCTTTCTTCAATTGTGAGCAGTTCTTGATTTTTTGTGAAAATCTAAGTAGAAAATAGTTTATCTCATTCCATTTTTTGTGTTTCTAGGTCTCATTGTTGCTTGAAGGCATGATTGGAAAAATAACTTTGATATCTAAATTATTTCATTTCAATTGACCTTAATTGATCTTCAAAATCTTTCATAATCCCTTTGATGCTAATATCAATGAAACTCCTCTCATTAGAGAAATGAACAACATTATTGTAATGGTTGGAAAATTAGGGTTTCCACTATTAGATATATATAAACCCCTCAATTTCCATTACATGCAAAATACAAATGAATCCAATAGATTTAGTCACAAATAAGTAATGATAAGGATTGACTATTGATTAGATTCAGGGGGGTGTGAATTGATTTGCCCACTTTTGTGAGGTGAAATGCTAAAATTAGGTTAAAGTGCTGAAAATGAAGATAAAAATATAGAAATGGTGAGATACAGTCATCAAATTGAGGAACACACCTGGATCTGAGTAGTATATGCAGATTTAGACCTAATCCTTGAAAAAGCTCCAAAACTATTGGGACCGGTGTGCCCATCGCCCTATTCTTCCTAACTTTTCGCATGCCAAAGAGGGTTGATTCATCTCTACAAATAATGCCTATTCTAAAGATCATGACTCTGTACCTGTTTCATGCACACATAAAGAAAGGAAAATAGATTAGTAATAGGGGCTTGCCTAAGTCAAACCCTGGTTTAGGAATTAACCTTGATTTAAATATTATAAATACTAAAATAAATAATGAAAGGATATAACTCAAATCTGTAATGACTAATAATGATGCTTTTCTTATTGAATGTAATCACATATGTTGTATGAAATGACATGAACATGACAAAACCCTAATCACACACACATACTTGCAAAAATGAATGATGTAATGTTGCTCCACAATTGATGAATGAAGAATGCAACCTTGAAGACATCTAGAAATTCTTGATGATTATAATTTTGCCCTTCTCTTACGATGTCTTATTATACAAATAAGAGGGGAACACCTCCTTAAATACTTTCCCATCAAAAAATGCACTAATTTTTCAACATAGGCTAACACGGGGAGATATTTCCCATTCATTTTTGAAGAGGCGAGAAGGGATAAAAGAGGGTCCTAATTAAAGGGTAACAAAGTGTGGATTTTTGGTCCCTCTGGTCCTACCCTATATATAGGGGCTATGACAAGGGGTTATGTGGTGTGTTGAATGAAGGCAAGGCTAAATTTGAATGGTGAAGGCATAATCAGGCCTTAATTAGGAATCGGGGGATGAACACTAAGGTGAGGGCCCAAAATATAGTGTAAATTGTAAGGAAGTACAATTTAGGATGATACATTTAGCCTCCACTTTAGCCTAAGTATGAGCTTATGAAAATACAATAAATTAGATGCAAGAGAGATGAAGAAGAGGAATGTGGAGAAAAATCACAAGGAGTATAAGACTTCACTAATTTCAAAGAGCTGTTATCACAAAAGTTGAACCCACTTGATAAACAACCTTGATCATCAACCTTGTGCAACATGGAAACAACCTCCCAAGTGTGGGACTTTTAGAAGTGAGGTTGAGTCTCCAGCGAAGGCCGACTTCCTTTCCAATCTGAGTGCAAGTGTTGGACCAACCCAACATTGATCAATCCTAATCTATGATTTGATAGGGAAAAGGGAGAAAGAGAAGGGATGCTTGAAAGAAGGGAAAAAAGGTTTGCACCTAGACTGAAGACCGATCTTCCTTCCTATAGCTACACAAGACACCAATGGAAATCAACTAAGAATATGCACAAATTTCTATCCTAATTAGATTCCTAAAGCATGGGTGAAGGTCAAAATTCTTGTGAAAATAAAAAAGGAACTGCACTTAGCTCATAGATGAAGTTCAAAGAGGAGTGAACACAGCCACATATACTCAAACAACAAACAAGAATGCATTTAGATAAAGAGGTAATGACACTGCACAAGTTATCCAAACCAAAAGTAGGCAAGATAGATAAATTTATTCATGTAGAGGCGAAGCAAAAATTTACAAATGCAAAAGAAAATGAATCCTACAAGAGAAAATGGGAGAAGGTCCTTAGAAAAGATACAAATATTACCTTTATAGTTGAGGCATAGGTAAAAATGAAACCACAGCTAGAAACCCTAACCCCACCGAGGGTTAGGTTACCAAAATATCCCAGAGGAAGATCAAATCAAAGAGTAAGTTGATGGCATGTGAAATCTCTGCAAAGATGCAAAATATCCCTGCAAATCAGGGAGAGAAATCTGTGTAGGATAGGTCTGAGTACACCTACAGCCTCAAAAGTCTTTTGAATGCATTGAATAAGCATGGGCGACATCAAAACCGGTCTAAAGAGGTCACATCTAGAAGTTATGGAGATTATCCCTGATAGTTGGGTGCAAAACGAATCAGATTTGGGGCATCAACCGAGTAGAAAAGGACCTCGACCATTGGGTCGACAACCACCTCTACAAAAGCATTTAAAAGCTAATAGCTCCGATAGGTTTGAATTTTAGCCCTCGATCTAATAGATTTGCGCCAAGATGGACACGTGAAATCTCTCCATAATAGCCCCCATTTGGCCCAAAAAAAGTTTAAAACACAGTCATTTGATTGAAAGTTTAGTGAAAATAGGTGGTCGAGATCACGCCACATAGTAGGCTGGGTCCACCATAACACGATAGCCATCAGATGAGAAAGAAAACTACACAAGCACAGGCGAGCATTGATGATGTAGCTAACAAACTCGAAACTCGTCCAGACATGAAAGCACACTTTGCCAAGCCCCGAGGACTGACCCAAAAGGCCACAAAACTACCACACAGACCTGTCCACCACCCACGTCAGCAACACATAGAGAGCTTGGGGAGATCAACACTCAGCCAGGACAAGAACCTCATCTCATTGAGCCTTGAGAACCTACCATGTCAATATCAACCCATTCACCAGGGCACACACAAAAGGATCTTGACACTCGCAGGGAGAGGGAAGCTATCCCATCGAGTTTTGAGTACTTGACAACCACCACTACCCACCAACCGGTAGGAACAAACACAAAGACCGGCTCACCGATGATAAGGGACCCTTTAGCCAATCACCCTTAAGCAACTTTGAGTGGCTAGAGAGGTTAATGCAAAATTAGAAAAATGGAGCCTGGGTACAATAAAAAACCCGCTCTGCCACTTGCCAGAAAAAATGTTGTGACTAACACGGTGCGCATAACACAGAGTTAGTCAAAAGAATTTCTCACATTGGTTATAACCATGGCAAGGGTTGACAAAAAAAGGTCAACATTTTGTTGACTCGGAGGGGGCCCTAAGCCTACTTAGGGAAAGACTAGATGTCTTAAGGTATCCATTGGGCATAGAGTAAAGGCCTGACCAAAAACATATACTTTTTTCCCTTGCAACCTGGAAACAAAATTTTCTTCTATTCCACAAATAATTAGAGTGTGCAGAAGCACTTCTTGGAAGGGAGATAACTGAAAACAAAAAACCCAACTAACTATGTACATGCTTTACAATAGAAAAACTTAAACAAAGCCATAGACTGGCTTATTGAAGTAGTTGCCTTTCCTGAGTAGGCTCTAATGCTCTTCATGCCTATTGAAAACCAACCAGGGAAAGAAAATTGAAAAACATCCAGCAAACTGTTGGAATGCCTCCCAAAACCTAAGAGCAAATAAACTCACCCATGTTTTAATTTTATCCTCTTGAGGTGGATAGGTAAAAAAAAGTTGTTGTCCTTCATGATGCTTGACTTCATGCTCAGAAATAAGCATGACCAGCAGTGAATTACATGTCTGAACCAAATGTCTGATAGGGCATCCCCTTGAAGGAAATATATTTAAGCCATCACTGGTGGCCTCCCTTTTCCTCTATTATTTGGAGATAAAAGAGGCACCTCTGAGATATGCGCCTGCTCTTCAAAATTTATTGCCTCTGCTAGCAATGTAAGATCTTCCTCTTACTCCTCTTGATTCAACTAACTAGAAGATGTCAGCTCAGTGTCAAAACTTGAGCAAAAAAGGTCAAGATCATCCCAAAAGGAATCATTCTTCAACTCCCCTTCACCTTTTAAAGGTGATATGGGCTCTCCAATGGTGTCATACATGGGTTGGGGAGAAACCACATGCATCTCATACTCTTTATAATTAAGGACAAGATTGTCCTTATGCTCCTCCACCCCTAGTTTGGTCTCACATTGTAGTTCAGCTATAAGCACATCCTTTTCCTCAAAGAAGGAAGGAAGCTCATCCCATAATGAGAAAATAGCCTCCTCCTGCTCCTCAATTTTTCTAACCATAGGGGCGCTGTCTGATTGGCTAAAACCACAAAAATCTACCTCCTGCCAGTTTGTAAAAGCAAAATCTCCTTGTACCACTAAGGCATGATTGTACTGTTATACCAATCTCTATTGATTTTTTCCTTCAAAGTTGGCACTTTGTAGCTGATATTTGATTTTGTGGCTGGCGAGGGTTATTGTGTTGAGACTATTACCCCTTGATTGTGACCAATTCATTGTTAAATCCCTGCAACATCTTATGCATGGAGGTCTCCAAAGAGGATTGTATAGCCTTTTGTGAAGTTGTGAGCTCTTGAATCTTTGTGGATAGTTGAAGAGGTGCAGGTGTGAGTAGATGACATGTTGGTGCTATTGGTATGGGTGCCAAAGTAGGCTATTATGTAGGAGCCTCTCGAAACAAAGGCATTGGAGGCCTTGGAGCTAACTTTCCAGCTTGTATTAAACACCTTTATGCCTTAATGGCAGTATTATAAGCTTTTGGAAGGTTATCCCCACCTGTTAATTGTATCATTACAACTATGTCACTATTTAAAGCCCCGAGGAAGTATAAGAATGCACAATTGAAAGATGGCTTGACCAAGGTAGGGATTCTATCATAAGCCTTCTGAAACCTATAATTAAAGTCTATCATAAACTCATATGGGGATCTCTTTATGGTTGCTATCTTTTCAACTAGGGACAAGAGGTCACTCTTGCCTTCAAAATTGCTACACAATTTTTCTCCCAATTCATCCCAATTACGAATGGAGTTAGAGGGAAGATCCCTATACCACTATAGGGATTTTCCCTTGAATGAAGAGGCGAGAAGCCTCACCACAACATTATCCTCAATCACATCAAACACTGAGCATATGCTTGACATATCCTGCATGTGTTCATTTGGGGTAATAGAGGTTTCCCCAGTAAAAACTGGTACAACCTTAAGGGTTGCAACTGGGATGTCAGTTTATTGAGCTAGAGCTAAGGGGTTGCCACCCTTCAAGGTGAAAACTGAATGTATTCTAGGGACTGCCATGAGAAATAGCAACTCCCTCTTCTTCTAAAATCTAAAAGTTCATACTATCAAGAAACATACCTCTAGAAGATGCTCCTACTGAAAACTTGATACGAAACGACAACTGGTGTTGAACAAGAGCTTGGATTTGATCCTTAGAGTCACTAAGTGTTGAATGTGACTGCCACCAAAGGAAATATTGCTAAGAGAAACACTGAACTCTTAGCAAATGAATTGAGATGTGTGTCCCATTGGGCATGCCAAAAACTATGGTATGACCAGTGACTTGAAATGGAACTGGATTTTTCTTGAATGCTCATAAACCTGTCCCATCGAGCATGCCAAAAAATGTTGTCACAAAAGTTAAACACGCTTGATGAACAACCTTGATCATTAACCTTGTCCAATGTGGAAACAACCTCTCAAGTGTGGTACTTGCAGAATTTAGGTTGAGTCTCTGGAGAAGGCCAACTTCCTTTCCAATCTAAGTGCAAGTGTTGGACCAACCCAACACTTATAAATCCTAATCCATGATCTGACAAGGAAAAGGGAGAAAGACAAGGATTCTTGAAAGAGGGGAAAAAAATTTGTACCTAGACTGAAGAGTGATCTTCCTGCCTATAGTTGCACAAGACACCAATAAAAATCAACTAAGAATATGCACAACTTTCTATCCTAATTAGCTTCCTTAAGCATGAGTGAAGGTTAGAATTCTTGGGAAAATCAAAAGTAACTTCACTTAGCTCACAGATGAAGTTCAAAGAGGAGTGAACATAGCCATATATACTCAGACAACAAACAAGAATGGATTTAGATAAAGAGGTAATGACACTACACAAGCTATCCAAACCAAAAGTAGCCAAGATAGCTAACTTTATTCATGTAGAGGCGAGGCAAAATTTTACAAATTTAGAAGAACATGAATCCTGTAAGAGAAAATGGGAGAAGATCCTTAGGAAAGATAAAAAAATTGCCTTTATAATTGAGGCATAACTCAAAATGAAACCACAACTAGAAACCCTAACCCCACCGTGGGTTAGGTTACCAAAATATCCCAGGAAGATCAAATCAAAGAATGATCTGATGGTGTGCAAAATCTTTGCAAAGAGCCAAAAGATGTCTGCAAATCAGGGAGAGAACTCTATAAGGGATGGGTCTTAGTATTCCTGCAAAGCCTCAAAAGTCTTGTGAATGCATTGAATAAGCATGGGAAACATCAAAATCAGTCTACAGAGGTCATGTCCGAAAGTTATGGAGATGATCCTTGGCAGTTGGGTGCAAAATGGATCAGATTTGGGGTGTCAACTAAGTAGAAAAGGACCTTGACCATCGAGTCGACAACCACCTCTATAGAAGCATGTAAAAGCTAACGGCTCTCGTAGGTTTGAATTTTAGCCATTGATCTAAGAGATTCATGCCAACATGGATGTGTGAGATATCTCCATAATAGCCCCCATTAGGCCCAACAAAATATTAAAACATAGTTGTCTGATTGAAATTTTAGTGAAAATGGGTGGTCGAGATCATGCCACATAGCCAGTCGGATCCACCCTACCACCACGCAGGCCTCAAGATGATCAACCGACTAACGTGCTTGCATGCGGGGAAAATATGTCAAAAGAAAGGAGGCCACAAAGCCATGATAGTTGTCAGATGAGAACACAGATCCCACAAGCATAGGAGAGTATTGATGAAGCAACCAAGGAACTCGGCACTCGTCTAGATAGTAAAGCACACTTTGTCGAGTCCCAAGAAATATCCCAAAAGGCCATGAAACTAACACACAGACTTGTCCACCACCCGCATTGGCACCACACAAAGAGCTCGGGGAACTCGACACTCAGCTAGGCTAAGAACCTCACCTTGTTGAGCCTCGAGCACCTACCACATCAGCATCAATTTATCCATCAAGGCACACGCAAAGGGATCTCAACTCTCAGTGAGAAAGGGAATCTCATCCTACCAAGTCCTGAGTAGTTAACCACCACCACCACCCACCACCCAGTAGGAACAAACACAAAGACCATCTCACCCATGATAAGGGTGTTAGCAACAACCAAGAAGGAAAACAAAGAGGAGGGGTGAATCATTTTTCACCAGATTAACTAATTTAAGCACAATCTTAGATCTAAACAACAACATCAACAATAAAGATAAGAAAAATAAAACCACAACTAATAACACCAAGATTTTGACATGGAAAACCCAATTAAGGGAAAAAACATGGTGGGAACCTACCCACAATAAGATGATACTCTATAGTAGTATGTGTAAATATTACAATGGGGAATGCACATGCATTCAGGCACACTGCATAGAGCTCACTTCTCAAAGGGAAGGCTCACAGCCTTACAATAAGATTCAGACTACAATTTGGATTACATGAACTTTAAATATAGCATCTCCTTATGCCTAATGACAGTTATGCTTAAGCACATTTGTCTGCCCTACAACAATCTCATCTCAATACACCACAACAAATAATAAATTCACTTATGCATCACATATACCTCTCTCTGATAATGAAGACACAACACCGATCCTCCAATTACATGAATATACCACCTATGTATACAAATCATCAACCTTGACTACAAGTTTGGCCAAACCCTCAACTCACAATTACAAAATTACATCAGATGATACATATGTGAACCACCAGACCAATATAGTGATATAGATGACATAACATGGACCTAAATAAAATCTCCAAAGATTTACCGAACCAACAAAATTACCAAGAACATGCACATTAATCAATGCAGACCACCAAGAAAAATATGACACGATTAGGAAACACCAACAAGCATATTAGAACCATCTGCAATAGCTGCACTAACACCACTTATGCAAATCTTCATCAATCAACATGCTAACTCACATGAGCACTCAACAACAGTAATTTAGGCTAGAAAGATGACTTATGGATCACCAAATCATGAACCATGTGAAATTAAGATACACATGAACATTTAAAATATTCTCCCAAAACTGCAACCAAAGATATAATCATACCGGAGCTCACTAAAGAAAACACCAAACTCTACCAACCATTGCACATAAAGACTGAACTATAAATCAGATCAAATAATATGATCAAGCAGTCTTTTGGATCACTACAACCGATAAGGAATAAAGTATTCCAACATCCCAAACACTTAAACCATCCATATTAGCTCAATGCAATCACTAGAACACCAAAATAGCTTACAACAACAAAGGAATACATGAATATGTTGACATCAATGACAACACATATCCTAGCAGTAGCAATATCCAACAAAGGGACCCTTTAGCTATCACCCTTAAGAGACTTTGATACACTATAGAGGTCAGAACAAAATTAGAAAAAATGGAGCCTAGGTAGAATAAAAGACCTGCTCTACCACCCGCCAGAAAAATGTTGTGACTAACACGGTGCACATAACATGATGTGCATAACACAGAGTTAGTCAAAAGACTTTCTTAGATTTGTTATAACCATGGCAAGGGTTGACAAAAAAAGGTCAACATTTTGGCAACTCAGAGGGGGCCCTAAGCCTACTTAGGGAAAGACCAGAAGTCTTAAGGTATCCATTGGGCATATATTCAAGGCCTGAATAAAAAAAAAGTTACTTTCTGCCCCTACAACCTGGAAACCAAATTTTCTGCTATTCCATCAAAGAGCGGAGTGTGCAAAAGCACTTCTTGGAAGGGAGATAACTGAAAACAAAAAACCTAACTAACTATGTACATGATTTGCGATGGAATAAATTAAACAAAACCATTAACTAGCTTGTTGAAGTAGCTCCCTTTCTTGACTAGGCTTAGATGCTCTTCATTCCTATTAAAAATTAGCCAGGAAAAGAAAATTGACAAGAATCCAACAAACTATTGGAGTTCCTCCCAAAACCTGAGAGCAAAGAAACTCACCCATGTTTGAATTTTATCCTCCTGACATGGATGGGTGAAAAAAACTTTTTCTCCTTCATGATACTCAACTTCATGCTAAGAAATAAGCATGATAAGGGGTGGATTGCAGGTTTAAGCCAAATGTCTAATAGGGCACCCCTTGAAGGAAATATATTTAGGCCATCAATGCTAGCATTCCTTTTGCTTTGTTGATTTGGTGAAAAAATAGACACCTCTAAGATATGCCCATGCTCTTTAGAATTTATTGCCTTTGCTAGCAATGTAATATCTTCCTCTTACTCCTCTTGATTCAACTGACTACAAGATGTCAGCTCGATGTCAAAACTTGAGCAAAAACTCTTAAGATCATCCCAAAATGAATCATCCTCCAACTCCCCTTCACCTTTTAAAGGTGATATGGGCTCTCCAATGGTGTCATGAAAGGGTTGGGGAGCAACCACATGCATCTCAGATTCTTTATCATTAAGGACAAGACTATCCTTATGCTCCTCCACCCCTAGTTCGATCTCATGTTTCAGTTAAGCTGTAAGAACATACTCTTCCTCAAAGAAGGAAGGAAGCTCATCCCATAATGAGAAAACAACCTCCTCCTGCACCTCAATTTTCCTATCCATAGGGGCATTGTCTGGTTAGCTAACACCACAAAAATTTGCCCCCTGTTAGCTTGTAAAAGAAAAATCTCCCTGCACCACTAAGGCTTGATTGTACTGGTTTTGCCAATCTCCATTGATTTTTTCCTTGAAATATGGCACTTTGTAGCTGATATTTTATTTTGTGACTAGCAAGGCTTACTATCATGAGACTATTGCCTCTTGATTGAGAACAATTCATTGTTAAATCCTTGCAAAATCTTCTGCATGGAGGTCTCCAAAGAGGATTGCATAACCTTTTGTGAAGCCTCGAGCTCTTGAATCTTTGTGGATAGTTGAAGAGGTGCAAGTATGAGTAGCTAGCATGTTGGTGCTATTGGTATGGGCACCAAAGTAGGTTGTTGTGTAGGAGCCTTTCGAAACAAAGGCATTGGAAGCCTTGGAGCTAACTTTCCAGCTTGTATTTGTAAGTCCCAGAGACAACTGAGAGGGGGGGGGGGGGGGTGAATCAGTTGTCTAATAAATTCAAACCAAAAACTAATTAACCAACTTAATGCTTAATACTGGTAAATCAGTTAAATATGTCGATAGACAATGTTAACAGTAAATTGCTATACCGGTAAGAATTAATGCATGAAACATAAGCACAAAGTCATCCACCACACATGACACCAATATTTGTACGTGGAAACCCTGTAAGGGGAAAAACCATGGTGGGAAACCTTACCCACAATCAGATGATACTACTGCAGATAGTAAGTGTACAAAAGGGGTCTGCACATGCAGAAAGGCCAACAGCCTAGAGCTCACTGCTCAATCACAAATGGGAGTCACACTGACTACAGTTGGATGGTTAAATCCAATAAGAATGTACTACACAAAATAGCATCTTCGTATGCTAGATTCAGTGCCAGTGTAATGCTGATATGCTTCTACAAAAACCTAGCTTCACCTTCAAATGATGTCTTCATGTATACCTCTGCTTAATCTCACATATACCTTCACACAATTCTTTTTTGCATTCCACACTTGATCTTACAAATAAGATCTTACATTTATACCATACCCTAAGACCAATTTTAGTAGGTCGGCTCTACAAGATATTACAATAAAAATATTTTACAAACAATACAATATTTGATGCAATAATCGATTGAACATGTTGGCTTAATGCATTTACAACAATAATAAATCATCTCCATAGCGTGCCATGCTGATCTGGAAAAGATAAACCTGTCGATGTAACCCTAGATAACCTGGACCTATTTGCCGATAAAAGCAAATATGTAAATAAGAATATACCAATGATTTATTACTTCAAAATAAAGTGTCCACATGATGTCTTTGATATTACCAAGTGTCATCCATGTCATTCCAGGTACCGGTGAACATTATATCCTACCGGTTAACCATATACCGGTAATTGTTGCACAGTTTACTGTTTGTCGGTGAATGTTGCTGGATCTCCAAAGTAGGTGTATTTAGTAGGTGTTGACATCAATGACAAAACCATACCAAAATACCAACAATCTCCCCCTTTGGCATTGATGGCAACACAAGATGGAAAAACCATCAAAGTGCCAAAATAGAAATGCCAAGTGTAAAACCAACAGTCTCCTTAAAGTGATAATCTCTCCCCCTGGGAGCAACATGAGTTATTTTATGTTATCCTGTACCAATTTTCACCATAGATATCTCTCCTCAATTGATAATGTGTTTTTCCATATATCTCTCCCCCTTTGACATCAAATGCCAAAGCTATAAATTTTAAGTCCATACAAAAATACCAACTACTCCCCCTGAGAAGTAGCTTCCTCATCAAATACCGGAATAAAAGATTTGTCCATTTAATTTTGCCAGTTGATGACAATCATCAACTGTCTAAGTCTCTACCGGTGGAGGTATGACTTCGAGCTGATCTCTGAGATACTCAAAAGTTTCTTTAGGCAAAGGTTTTGTGAAAATATCTACAAGTTCTTCTTTAGTATTCACATAAACTAGTTTTATCTCCTTTTCTTCAACTTTTTCCCTTAGAAAATTCAGTTTGATAGAAACATGTTTTGTTTTAGAATGCAATACTGGATTCTTAGATATATCAATTACTGCAGTGTTATCACAATATATAGTAATAGGTTCCTTGCATTTTACTTTTATGTCTTTCAACATTTTCTTAAGCCAAAGAACTTGTGTACAGTTTGTTGTTACTGCAACATATTCTAATTCTGTTGTTGATAAAGATGTACAACTCTGTTTCTTACTTAGCCAAGAAACTAATCTTTTTCCAAGAAAGAATGCTCCTCCAGTGGTGCTTTTTCTATCATCCACATCTCCTGCCCAATTTGCATCTGTGTATGCATATAGATCAAAATTTTCATCTTTAGGATACCATAATCCAAGATTTGTTGTTCCTTGTAAGTACCGGAAAATCTTTTATACTGCTAATTCATGATTTTCCTTAGGATTACTCTGAAATCTAGAAACTATGCATACTGCATTCACAATATCAGGTCTGGTTTGTGTCAAATACAGTAAACCTCCTATCATAGATTTATATCTAGTTAGATTAACAGGTGTAGATTCATCCCTTTGAGATAATTTGTCATTTGTAGTCATAGGTGTGCTTACCGGTTTAGAGTTCTCCATCCCAAATTTCTTAAGTAGTTCTTTCAAGTACTTAGATTGACTCAAAAATATGCCTTTATCAGTCTGTAAAATCTGCAATCCTAAAAAGAATTTTATTTCTCCAATCATAGACATTTCAAATTCTTGTTGCATTTCAAGAGAAAATTCTTTGCATAATCCATCTTCTCCTCCAAAGATTATATCATCAACAAATACTTCCATATTCAAGATGTCATCATTAGTTACTTTGTAATATAAATTGCTATCTGCATTTCCTTTAGTAAAACCAATATTTAAAAGATACTTATCCAATCTTGCATACCAAGCTCTTGGAGCTTGTTTTAATCCATACAGAGCTTTTCTTAATCTGCAAACCATATCATTGTCATCTGTCAAGGAAAATCCATCAGGTTGTTCAATATAGACTTCCTCTTCAAGATCTCCATTCAAGAATGCACATTTAATATCCATTTGATAAACTTTGTAATCCTTGTGGGCTGCAAAGGCCAAGAATAATCTAACTGCCTCAATTCTGGCTACCGGTGCAAAGGTCTCATTGTAATCAACTCCTGCTTTCTGAGAGTATCCCTTACACACTAGTCTTGCTTGATTTCTGACAACCTTACCATCTTCATTGATTTTGTTTCTAAATACCCATTTGGTTCCAAATACATTTTTATTTTTTAGGCCGGGGAACTAATGTCCAAGTATTATTTTTCTCAATTTGTCCTAATTCTTCTTCCATAGCTTTAATCCAAAATTTATCTTCACATGCCTCATTGATAGATAATGGTTCAATTTGAGAAATAAGACATACCTCTTCATTTGCCAATCTTCCTCTTGTCATGACTCCTTTAAATTTGCTTCCAATTATCTGATCTTCAGAATGATTTAGTCTTACATACTAGGGTGTCTTAGTCTGTTGTTGCTCTTCAATTACTGTGGAATCTTCTGATGATACCGAAGTAACTGGATCATCATTTTGTACCGGTGGCTTTATTGCAGGTTCATTTGTCATAATTTCTGTTCCCAGTTCAGAGTCTATATACCTTGAAGTTCCTCTGAATTGTTCATCAATCTTTACATTTGTACTCTCAACAATTTTCTGTAATCTTTTATTAAAACATCTATATGCTTTACTCTTAGATGAATAACCAAGAAATATTCCTTCATCACTTCTAGGATCAAACTTGCCAATATACTCATCTCTTCTAATATAACATTTACTTCAAAAAATTCTAAAATACTTAAGAGTAGGAGTATTACCAAACCATAGTTCATGAGGGGTCTTACCGGTTTCACCTTTGATGTGAACTTTGTTGAATGTATAGATAGTAGTGTTTACTGCCTCTCTCCAGTACACATGTGGTAGATTTGCTTCTGATAACATACTTCTTGCTGCATCCAAAATAGTTCTATTTTTCCTTTCAATAACTCCATTCTGTTGTGGTGTCCGAGGTACTGATAACTGTCTTTTGATTCCATTTACTTCACAGAATGTATTAAAATCTTTAGATGTGAATTCTCCTCCTTGATCTGATCTTAAACATTTAATTTTCTTACCAGTTTCATTTTCAACCATTGCTTTGAATAGCTTGAACTTCCCAAGTGCTTCTGATTTTTCTCTGAGAAAAGTAACCGAACACATTCTAGAATAATCATCAATAATTAGCATGAAATATCTATCACCTTGTAAGCTTTTAGTTCTAGCTGGACCACATAAATCAGTGTGAATTAAATCAAGGGCATTATTGGATTTTTCTGGAATACTTTTGAAACTAGCTCTAACTTGTTTTCCAAATTGACATTCCTTGCAAATTGTACTCTGAGGTTTCACAATTTTATGTAGATCTCTAACTACCTTAGAAGTACTGATTTTTACCATGCAATCAAAATTTACATGACATAGTCTTTTATGCCATAGCCAAATTTCATCTATATGTGCAATTAAGCATGCCTTTTCACTGTTATTCAAATGAAAGATATTACCTCTAGTCTGATTACCGGTTGCAATTTCCAAACCAGTTCTATTCATGATTTTGCATTTTCCATTTTTAAATTGTAACTGAAAACCTTTCTCAACTAATTGACCAACACTTAAAAGATTATGTTTTAATCCTTCAACATAGTAGACATTGTCAGTGTTATGTTTACCATCAAGAGATATTGAACCCTTACCTTTGATTGAATAGGCTTTGTCATCTCCGAATCTTACTAAACCTCCATTGTATTCTTGAAAGTTCAAGAATTTACCTTTGTCTCCAGTCATGTGATGTGAGCATCCTGAGTCAATAATCCATTCATCCTTTGATTCAACTTTAGCTGCTAGGGCTTGTTCTACCGGTTGAGCAATAGGTACTGGTTGATCTTCTATTATAGCAACAAAGACCCATCCATTGTCTATTGGATCCTCATTAGAATCATCAGTCACACCTTCATCAGCAATGTAACAAGATTTATCTTTTTTTTTCTTAAATCTGTATCTCTGATATTCAGGATTATGTTTGTATGTTCTTCTAGCTTCTTCTCTTAGTCTAGCATGTCTATCAGGGCATCTTGAAGCCATAT
Organism: Cryptomeria japonica; assembly: GCF_030272615.1. Lineage (NCBI taxonomy): Eukaryota > Viridiplantae > Streptophyta > Pinopsida > Cupressales > Cupressaceae > Cryptomeria > Cryptomeria japonica. Next base: position 367,888,258 of record NC_081409.1, read on the forward strand.
GACCAATCTTATTGCAGTTAAAACATTTAAAGGGTGCTTTACCTTCATACTTACTTCCAATTGGGCCTTTTGGCATTTTTCTTGCAAATAGTGCTTCAAGTTCTTCAAGCTCTTCATTCTCCTTCCTGGTTTCTTCAAGCTCTCTTGCATAAAAGGCTATCTAGTCTAATTTGTCAAAGGATGGAGCAGATGGTGTTGATGCTTTGAAGGCCAAATCAGTTTTTATAGTAGTAACAGGACCAAATTCCTCAATTTCAAAAGCTGAAAGTTTTCCAATCAATGTATCCCTAATTACTGATGTATTAGGCATTGTTTTCAACTCATTTATAGCAGTAACCTTCATTTTATATGCCAGTGGCAAACCTCTTAAGATTTTTGAAACAATCTCATCTTCACTCAAGGTTCCTCCGCAGCATTTGATACCCAAAACAATTTCATTTACTCTTTCCATAAAAGCAGAAATCCTTTCATCTTCTTCCATTTTCAGATGTTCATACCTAACTCAGAAGCTTTCAAGTTTTGCAATTTTCACTGTGGAATCCCCTTCATTCAGTGTTTCCAAATGATCCCAAATAGCTTTTGTAGTGGACCTATCTGATAATCCCATGATTTGTTGATCTGATAATGCGCTCAAGAGTGCTTCTCTTGCTTTGCAATCATTTTCTTCATCTTTAGCTAAAGTAGTGGGAGCAGTCTGACCAGCTACTGCAGCAGTATAACCATTCTTAGTAACCTCCTAGATGTCTTTACCAATGCAATTTAGATGTGTCTCCATTCTGATTTTCCATATCCCATAGTTGGTTCCATCAAGTTTAGGACTGTCCTTTCTAAAATAATTAGTAGACATTGGATCTCCTCAAGTTGTTAAACTTCTGCAAAAAAGAGGACTAGGCTCTGATACCAATTGTAGGTCCTGAAGACAACTAAGAGGGGGGGGTGAATCAATTGTCTAATAAATTCAAACCAAAAACTTATTAACAAACTTAATGCTTAATACCGGTAAATCAGTTAAGTATGCCGGTAGATAGTGTTAATAGTAAATTGCTATACCGGTAAGAATTAATGCATGAAACATAAGCACAAAGTCATCCACCACACATGAAACCAATATTTGTACGTGGAAACCCTAGAAGGGGAAAAACCACGATGGGAAACCTTACCCATAATCAAATGATACTATTGCAGATAGTAAGTGTACAAAAGGGGTCTGCACATGCAAAAAGGCCAATAGCCTAGAGCTCACTGCTCAATCACAAATGGAAGTCACACTAACTACAGTTGGATGGTTAAATCCAATAAGAATGTACTGCACAAAATAGCATCTTCATATGCTGGATTCAGTACTGGTGTAATGTTGATATGCTTCTACAAAAACCTAGCTTCACCTTCAAATGATGTCTTCGTGTATACCTTTGCTTAATCTCACGTATACCTTCACACAATTCTTTTTCACATTCCACACTTGATCTTACAAATAAGATCTTACATTTATACCATACCCTAAGACCAATTTTAGTAGGTCGGCTCTACAAGATATTACAATAAAAATATTTTACAAACAATACAATATCCAATGCAATAACCAATTGAACATGTCGGCTTAATGCACTTACAGCAATAATAAATCATCTCCATAGCATGCCATGCTGATCTAGAAAAGATAAACCTGTTGGTGTAACCCTAGATAACCTGGACCTATTTTTCGATAAAAGCAAATATGCAAATAAGAATATACCAATGATTTATTACTTCAAAATAAAGTGTCCACATGATGTCTTTGACATTACCAAGTGTCTTCCATGTCATTCCAGGTATCGATGAACATTATATCCTACCGGTTAACCATATACCGGTAACTGTTGCACAGTTTACTGTTTGCCGGTGAATGTTGCTAGATCTCCAAAGTAGGTGTTGACATCAGTGACAAAACCATACCAAAATACCAACAGTATTAAACACCTTTTTCCCTTAATGGTAATATCGTATGCTTCTGGAAAGTTATCCTCACCCATTAATTGTATCATTTCATCTATGTCACTATTTAAATCCCTGAATAAGTATAAGAAGGCACAATTGGAAGATGGCTTGAGAAAGGCAGGGATTCTATCCCAAGTCTTCTAAAACCTATAATTAAAGTCTGCCATAAACTCATATGGGGTTCTCTTTATGGTTGCTAACTTTTCAACTCTATGGCTTTTCCTTTGAATGAAGAGGCAAGAAGCCTCACCGCAACATAATCCTCAATGACATCAAACAAAGAGCAGTTGCTTGACACATCCTGCATGTGTTCATTAGGGGCAATAGAGGTTTCCCTAGTAAAAAATAGTATAGCCTTAAGGGCTGCAATTGGGATGTCACTTTTTTGAGCTAGAGCTAAGTGTTTTCCACCATTAAAGGTGACAAAATAATGTATTCTAGGGACTTCCATGAGAAATAGAAACTCTCTCTTCTTCTAGAATCTAAAAGTTCATACTATCAAAGAAAAATACCTCTAGAAGATGCTCATGTTGAAAACTTAATGTGAAATGACAATTGGTTCTGAATAAGAGCTTGGATTTGATTCTCAGAGTCGCCAAGTGCTAAATGTGACTTCCTCCAAAGGAAATATTGCTAAGAGCATCACTAAATTCTTAGAAAATGAATTGAAATGTGTCTCACCGAGCGTGCCAAAAATTTTGGTGTGACCAATGGCTTGAAATGGAACTAGATTTTTCTTGAATGCTCATAAACTTGTCCCACTGGGCGTGCCAAAAATTGTTGTCACAAAATTTGAACACGCTTGATGAACAACCTTGATCATCAACCTTGTACAACACAGAAACAACCTCCCAAGTGTGGGACTTGCAGAAGAGAGGTTGAGTCTCCGAAGAAGGTCAGCTTCCTTTCTAATCTGAGTGCAACTGTTGGACCAACCCAACATTGATAAATGTTAATCTATGATCTGACAGGGGAAAATGAGAGAGAGAAGGGATGGTTGAAAAGGGAAAAAACAATTGCACCTAGACTGAAGAGTGATCTTCCTGCCTATAGCTGCACAAGACACCAATGAAAATCAAATAAGAATATGCAAAAATTTCTATCCTAATTAGTTTCCTAAAGCATGAGTGAAGGTCACAATTATTGTGAAAATCAAAATGAATTGCACTTAGCTCACAGACAAAGTTCAAAGAGGAGTGAACACAACCACATATACTCAGACAACAAACATCAATGCATTTAGATAAAAAGGTAATGACACTACACAAGTTATCCAAACTAGAAGTAGGCAAGATAGATAGCTTTATTCATGTAAGGTGAGGCAAAATTTTACAAATTCAAAAGACCAAGAATCTTGCAAGAGAAAATGAGAGAAGACCCTTAGGAAAGATACAAAAATTTCCTTTATAGTTAAGGCATAACTCAAAATGAAACCACAACTAGAAACCCTTACCCCACTTGGGTTAGGTTGCATCATGCACCTAGATCTGAGAAGTTTGAGATGATACAAAGATGCTTTGTGAAATCTGCCAAAAGTTTCAAGGACCATGTGTCCAGACTAGGTCACCCTCCTATCGGTCCTTCGAACTTTCTATGCGTCGAAAAGGGTTTTTTCATCTTTGCTAGTAAAGCTTAACTCCATAAGAATAGTTGTGCACCTACTTCATGTACATAGAAGGAAAGGGAAATGTGTTGGGAATAGGGGTTTGCCTTTAGGTCAAACTCCGGATTTGGAATCAACCAAGTGGTTGAAATAATGTAATTGAAATGATTGAAAGTACAAATCCTCCTCTTTGAGGGGATGTTGAATTGATTGAAAATGAAATGCTCATACCTCCTTGTGAATTTTTTCTTGCCTCCACATGGATTTATGATTTTATAGATTAGGATGATGATCTCCTCTTTGAAGCTTGAAATCTTGACTCTATTGTTGCTGCAAAGCTTGAAGGAAGACTGAAAATGCTCAATTTCTCTTGAATGCTTGATCTCTTGAATGCTAGGATGCTTGATTGAATGTCCTGTACTTGTCAAATGAGAGGGGAAATACCTCTTATATACTTTCCCATAGAATTAATTGATTAATTTTCCAACATGAACCGACATAGAGAGTATTTTCCCACTTCAAATTTGAGATAGGGTAGGGGGAGGGGCCCAAGATAGGTCTCATTTAAGGGGGACCAGGGCGCCACACCCTGGTCTTGCCCTAATTTGGGGTAGGATCAAGGTGGCAACTAGGTGCATTACTTAATGTTGTTTTGGACATGTGTGAGCATAATTAGGTCTCCAATCAGGCCAAGGGGCACAAACACTAAGGCGAAGACCCAAATGCAGTCGAACATTGTTAGTGGCGCAATTTTAGGATGCTACATTTTGCCCCCACTTTAGCAAGAGTATGAGCTTACACTAATACTCATGGTAAAGTACAAGGAATTCATATTGAAATATTTCACCACATCAAAGAGGCAAGATACACCAAGCCCCCAATGGACTTTAGGATCTTATGACTTTAATAATAAGGTAAAATGGAAGATCATGAGAGAGAAAGAGAGAATCATGACTACAACTAGTAAGGTTCTCTTACTATGAGTCATGAAAAGAAAAAACACCAAAAATTACAAAGAAAAGACAAAGTTTGCTAAGTAACTTTAAGTATCAAGAGAGAACCGTGAGCAGAGTGTATGCCCCCATGTTAAAGTGATTGCACACATCTTCCTGGGAGAAATTGATTTAAGGTAGGATACACACAAAAATACAAGAACGCTATCACAATAATTTAGCCCCCAAGAGAGGACAAATCAAAGGATAATGAACACAAAACACGAGGTGGTTTTTCCTAACTTTGGAGTCAGTGTGCTTTTTATGATAACTCATGTATATCATGTATATATAAGAGAATTGTCCTCATCCCCCAAAGAAATGATACCACCATGGAAGAAGGGAAAACATGTGTCTTTTGAGTCAACTTGGAAGAGACCAAAAGAGATCTCAATTCTTTACATCGTCCTCAACTAGACAACACTAGGGACAACAAATAGAAGAATGTCACAAATAAGCAAGAGAGGAGTGAGAAAGATAATCTATGGTGCTAATGAAGCTAATCAAGCATGTCATCCTCCCTTGATCTTGTTGATCATTATTTCAGGAAGGTGGACAACATGCAAGAGGAGCCACATTGAGCACACTAGATGGAGCTATCACAAGTTCCAAATAAGGACCATGCTCTAATGATGAGTCACTTTGTTCATTGATAGGAGCTAGGATTAATGCTTTTAAAAATTTTGTAGATAAATCATTATCAAAATCAACATATTCATATTCACCATCAGAAATATTAGGATCAACATTTTCATCATCAACAATATTTTCACCTTTTTCTTCATCATGATTAATAAGAATAGGAGCTCTAATAGGAATAGAACTTGAAACATCATTTGTCTTAAGCATTTTGCATCTTGGAGAATTAGGTTGAGCATCTTTTTTAAGAGAAAATATCATCATGTCTACAGTTGGTGTTTTAGGAGAAGAAATGGTTTTGGAAACAACTTCACGAGCTCTAGCACGACATCTTTGTCGATGTTCTCTCACACAATGGTTTCATCTAGTTTTAGCTGAAGGCTGAGGAGGTTTAGGTTCATCACGTATAGGATTTGTCTTTTCTTTTAGGAAATGATAAATGGGTTGAGGTATTTTAGGTTGGAAAATAGGAGAGGTCGATCGCTTCTCTCTATAAAATGGAGGAGGAACTGCAACATATAAAAGAGGAATGGGAGGTGTAGGAAGGAGACAAGGTCCATCATGAGGAGGATGGATAAGTATAGCCTTAGGAGAAATAGATTGATGTTTAGGAGGAATATTTTTTCTACCTTTGGGAGGAAGAGTAGACTCGTCCATAGGAGAATGAATAGATTTTTCTTTAGGAAGAAGAATATCTCTTTTCTTAGGAGGAAGGATACTCTTCTCTTTAGGAGAAGGAATAGGTGCCTCTTCAAGAAGAAGATTATTTCTTTCCTTAGGAGGAAGAATAATATTATCCTCAAGAAGGGATATATGATCATCAAGAGGAATACTAAGTGTTGGATTTCTAGGTTTACTCAATGACAAAATCATTTCATTTTTTCAATTTTGATATGATCTAAAGAGAGCATCACTTCTAGGTTGAAGAGGCTGGAATCATTTTGACCAAAAGTAATCAAGACAAACATATCCATGCCTCATTCTAGGTTGATACATGCTATGATTCACAGTTATGATTTCACCATTATGAGGAAATTTTAAACACTTATGAATAGTAGAAACAATCTCTTTCATGGAAGAGATCCAAGGATGTCCCAACTTCACATGAAATTGATCGAATGTAGGAATGATAGCAAATTTAACATATAAGAATTTAGTGCCAACATCAATAGGAAGTGTTATAGAACCAATAGTAGGACAAGAGAAGCCATCAAAAACTTTAACTACCTCATAAGTATCATCATATATCACTTGATGCAATTGCAAAGTATAAAGAAATTCTTCAGTTATCAAATTAACCATGCAAGAAGGATCAATAAGAACTCCTCTGGTAGGTATACCTTTAGTTTTTGCATTTATGTATAATGGGCCATCGGGTTCTTTAATGGTCTCACTAGGATCAAATGTGATGCACAAGTCTATATGAGTTTCATGTTTGTCTACAAGTTTCAACACATTGTTAAATTGAAGGCCAACATCATTGGGAGAGAAAGCAAGATGATCCATCTCAATCACATTAGTGGAATGGGATGGTCATGGATCAATGAAAATCTGAAGGTTTTGATTAGGAGGAGCAATGGATTTGTTTCCTTTATCATTCACACCTGCCACATAAATGATATTGTTATCAATCAATTCTTGAATCCTACTTCTCAATGAAAAACATTTTTCAGTATCATGACCAGGCTGAAGATGGTATTAACAAAAGGTTTTAGCATCAAAGTAAGGTGAAGTTGTCTTAGATGGATAAATTGGTTTGATTTGGGGAAGTTTTAACACATTCCTTTTTATTAACTTAGACATAATTTTGTGCAAAGATTCATTCAAAGGAGTTAATATTTTTCTCTTTTAAAGTATTTAGACAAAGGAGGCACACATGTAGTGGCTACCAGTTGATTGTTGTTGTTGTCATTGAATTTGATGAATCCTTTGTTTGGTTTGAACTTCACAAATAGTTGTTGAGCACTATCACCCTTATCACTCAGAGCCATGGAAGGAGATAATTGTTCCAATTGACTCATAGTTAGTTCATAATTGTGAAGTACTTCGCACAACTGCAGAAAGGAAGTAAACTTAGTTAAAAGAAGTTTATCCCTAATATCTTGTTGTAAATTAACAATAAAAATATTTTGAATATCTTGATCAAGCACAGGAAAAGAAATCTGAGAATACAAATGCTTATATCTACCAATAAAATCAGTCACTTTTTCTTTAACGCCTTGTTTACAATGCATCAAATTAGTCAAAGTATCTTTAGGACCAATGTTATTGTGAAATTGTTGAATAAAAGCATTAGCCAGTTGTTGAAAAGAAGTAATATAATAAGCAGGCAAAGAACAATACAATTGCAAAGCTCTATCCCTTAATGTTATAGTAAACAATTTCGCTAACAATCTTTGATCATGAGCAAAAACACTACAAAATGTTTGGAATGTTTTAACATGAGTTAAGGGATCACCTTTTCCATTATAAATTTCCAATTGAGGGACTTCTACATGTTTAGGAGGGACGACTCTAACAATTTCATTGGATAATGGGCTCAGTACATCAAATGTGGGCACATTATACTTGGATTGAGTCATAGAAGCTATTTGTTGCTATAAGGAAGACATTGTTTGGTCTAGACTATTGATTGTAGCTTCGGTAGAAGGGTTGAAATTAGATATGTTGGATTGAGAGGGACGAGTAACATTGTTGAATGAAGGAAGAGATTGAGAATAAGGATGTGGGGCATTATGATAAGTAGGTAATGGAGAAGTTTGGGTAACACATGGAAGACTCATAGGAGGAATGAAGTAATTGTGATTGAAGGAGTTGCCCCCTTGACTAACATTTATAGGTGGTGAATGTGATTGGGTAATAAGGGGAGTACTCATGGTAGGATAAATGAAAGAAGAGGTATTGTCCCTATGACTAACATTTGTGCGTATGACATTTTGTGTAGAGGTAGTCATGATGTTTGATGTGAAGGTAGGAACACTAGTCATAGGAGTTGTTAAAGGAATGGAATGATTAACTTGTCTAAGAGGTTGTGTATAACCTAAGTTTTCAACACAACTCTTCATATGCATGATAGTAGAATAAACAATATGAGAAATACCACACAAATATCAGCACCATGTTTCTCACTTTGAATCATTCCTTTTAATCCTTCAATCAATGGGAGAGCTTCACTTTCCGGGTATTCTTGACTCATCCATTGTTGAAGATTGTCAAATTGATTGTCCATCTTCACCAATTGCTCAATTGATACCCTAGTTAGTGATTCCCCCTCATTATTATAATTATCAAGAGGATAAACAAGAATATATGTAGGATTGGAAGAACCACCAATATCCTCATTGAAAAAGCTAGTCAAATTAGGCTCCATTTCCTCGGTATTTAAACCTTGGGTGACCTTAATTCTACATTTTTTCTTACGGGGATACTATAGGTAGGACAAATAGTGGTAAAACTCATGCACTAAGGGAGGGAAATTGGAAATTTGAATTTTAGAATGCAAAATTCTAGGAAAAATGATTGAAAGAATAATGCAATCTCCTAGGAATTTGAAATTTAAAATTAGGGCAGAAAATGACCTCTTAATTTTAAAAATTTTAAAATTGAAAGGAGGGAAGATTAAATTTGAAATTAGGGTTGTCCAGATCTAACCTCTTAATTTTAATATTTTGAAATTTTGGAATGTTGAAATATTGAAGAAATCAATTTAATTTAAAAATTAGGGTATATGTAATTAATCACTTAATTTTAAAATTAAAATTAAAAATTGAAATGTTGAAATTCAAATTTGTTTTCGACCTTAGGGCGACCTAAAATCAATAAAATTTCACAAATCTCTGGAATTGAGCAATAAAATACAGTCAAAATAGGCTACCAAAATTTGAGGAGAAAAAGTCAGGACCAAGTAGGTACCTACTTGGTCCAACCAACTTTTACCAAATTTTCAAGGAAGCAAGATATTGTGATTTTAATGCAAATTTCAAAAGGATATGGGAATCAAAGATGTCTAGATACGCGAAAATAAGCCTTGAAGGTCGAAATAGGACACACTTAGGATGTTCGAGAAGATTAATTAAAAGAATAAAACAAAAAAAGGGCACACTTAAGGGTCAACTTTTATGATGTTTAGAAGTACAACAAGAGGTTTTAGATAGAATTGAGTCAATTAAATGCTTAAAGGAAAATTTGGAATTGCATAAGATTATTTTAATTTTAAAAATTAGTGTTTGTTGCATAAACCGCTTAATTTTAAATATTTAAATTTGAAAATTTCAATGTTGTAAGGAGGGAGAGTGAATTTTGAAATTGAAGCAAGGCCTCAAATTTGAAAATTAATTCAAGATCTACACAATCTACAAGTTCAATTTTAAAATTAAAAATTAAGGTTTTTTTATTTAACCACTTAATTTTTAAAAAAAAATTGAAAATTGAACATGTAAATGAAAACTTGAATTTTAAAATTGAAGAGTTCTTAGATCTGAAACAATCAATCCAATTTAGACAAATCACAAGCTCACTTTTGAATCTAAAAATTAGAGTTTTTTGTGAATTTAACCTCTTAATTTTCAAAAATTGCAAGGAAATTAAACTTGTAAATAAAAATTTGAATTTTAAATTGCATACACTCAAATATGAAAATAAAAATCAGAATTAAGGGTGTTCACGATAGGTTCACCAAAATGTAAAGTGTAAAATTGGGGGCTTAGTAAATTCACCACATGGAAGGGAGAAATCACTAAGTTGATTTTCACTTGGAGGACTTTACATTCAAAAAATGGGGTGAATCTACTAGATCCAATCCTAAATGATACAAGGACTGAATACTAGGTAGATTGATTGTGTTTGTAATGTGTTTGACCCTCTTTTGTAAGTTGACTAGTTGAATTAAGACTAAGTGTTGGAAATGAAGACAAATATGAGAAAACATCGAACTATAGATTCGGGATTTCGTCGTGCACCTGGATCTGAGAATTTTGAGATGATTAAGAGCTACTCTATGAAATCTACCAAAAGTTGTAGGACTGTGTGTCTGGACTAGGTCGCCCTCCTATCGGTCCTCTGAACATTTCATGGGTCAAAAAGGGTTTTTTCATCTCTACTAATAAATCTTAACTCCAAAGGAACAACTGCACACCTGCTTCTTGCACATAGAAGGAAAGGGAAATGTGTTGGGAATAGAGGTTTGCCTTTAGGTCAAACCCTAGTTTTGGAATTAACCAAGTAGTTGAAATAATTTAATTGAAATGACTGAAAGTAGAAATCCTCCTCTTTGAGGGGAGGTTGAATTGACTGAAAATGAAATGCTTATACCTCCTTGTGAAGTTTTTCTTGCCTCCACATGGATTTATGGTTTCATGGATTAGGATGGTGATCTCCTCTTCAATGCTTGAAATCTTGACTCTATTGTTGCTCCAAAGCTTGAAGGAAGACTTGAAATGCTCAATTTCTCTTGAATGCTTGAATCCTTGATCTCTTGAATGCTCAGATGCTTGATTAAATGTCTTGTCCTTGTCAAATGGGAGGGTAAATCTCTCTTATATACTTTCTCATGGGATTAATTGATTAATTTTCTTACATGAGTCAACATACAAGGGATTTTCCCACTTCAAATTTGAGATAGGTTGGGGGGGGAGGGGCCCAAGATAGGTCCCCATTAAGGGGGACTAGGGCACCATGCCCTAGTCTTAGTATGGACTAGGGAACCCCATCATGGTCCTACCCTAATTTGGGGTAGGATCAAGGTGGCAGTTGGGTGCATTACTGAGTTGAATGGTGTTTTTGACATGTGTGAGCATAACCAGGTCTCCAATCAAGCCGAGGGGTGCAAACACTAAGGCAAAGACCCAAATGCAATCAGAAATTGCAAGGGGTGCAATTTTAGGATGCTACAAAAGCCACGATAGTCATGGGATGAGAAAGCAGACCCCACAAGCAAAGGTGAGCATCAGCGAAGTAGGCAAGGAACTCAACACTTGGTCAGATAGGAAAGCACACTTTGTCAAGCCTTGAGAACTGGTTGAAAAGACCATGAAACCACCACGCAAACCCATTCACCACCACGTCGGCACCACACAAAGAGCTCGGGGAGCTCGGCACTCGAATAGGCCAAGAACCTCACCTCGCCAAGGCCCAAGTACCTGCCACATCGGTATCAACCCGTCCACTGGGGCACATGCAAAATGATCTTTTCACTTGGTAGGAGAGGGAAGCTCATCTCATCGAGTCCCAAGTAGTTGACCACCACCACCACCCACCAACTGGTAGGAACAAACACAGAGACCGACCCGTCAATGATAAGGGACCCTTCAGTCAATCACCCTTAAGTGACTTTGACCAGCTAGAGAGGTCAATACAAAATTAGAAAAAATGGAGCCCAAGTAGAATAAAAGATTCTCTCTACCAGCCGCCAAAAAACTGTTGTGACTAACACGCTACACATAACACAAAGGTTATCACTAGTGCATATAACATAGAGTTAGTCAAAATACTTTCTCAGATCATTTATAATCATGGAAAGGGTTGACAAGAAAAGGTCAACAGGAACCAAGCCCCAAATCTTAGGATCTTAACTCACTCAAACATATGTGAGGGCACAAAAAACAAGATAAAAATAAAAAGACAAACAAAGACAAAAAGGAAAACAAAGGAAAAGACACACAAAGGAGAAAGACAAAAAGACACAACACACAAAATCTAAGAACTAAGACAAGACCTTAAGTCAACTATCTGAAGAGACCTCAATATCTAAATGGCTCAACAACTAATATCATTCTTGGAAAATACTATGTCACAAACACGAGTGACAACATAAAAGAGCAAAGAAAGCATCATCCATGAACTAACAATAGAAAAGCTACAAGTTCATGAGAGGAAGAAGAGAGAGCATGCATACACACTAGATGTGTCCTTCTAGGTGATCCATGAGAAGAATTATGAGAGAGAACATAGATACCTCACCCCTAGATGTTTTCATCTAGATGATCCATGTTGGGGAGGAGAGTAGGAATAGTCTAACCATGTTCCACTAGTTCCACTCATCCTTGTGTGTGTGTGCAAGTGATGTCCGGTTTCAAGTATGAAGCACCCCATTTTTTAGTGTGCATCAACCTGTTTAAGACGTAATGTAAATGCAGATTTCCAAGAGGCGACTATGTGTGCAAATGCCAAGGGGTGAATGTGTGTGTGAATGTCAAGAGTTGGATGTGTAAATGCCAAGAGGTGCATGACAGATACATGTCTGGTTTTGAGGACATCTCGTGTAAGAGTTTGCTCCAATTGCTCTAGTTTTGGTGATCTGTAACCCCATCTAAGACATCAAATTTTGCATCTGGTTTCAGGTGTGAAGCATCTCATGTAAGAGTTTATTTCCTCTAGTTTTGAGGATGAACACCTCATTTAAGACATGAAAGAATGATATGTAAAAATATAGTACAATATGGTACAAAGGGAGCAATGTGGGTGTCCCCCCCTTAAGATGTCAACATAGCCCTATGTTGATGTCTTAAGGAAGCTAGAAACAAGGATATCAACCTTCAACACCAAGGAGATATCCTTTAGACAAAAATGTCATAAATCCAAGATAAAGAGGGAATACTCTTATAAGAAAGGATAAGATAGTTTAAAAAGAGACATCTTGTACTCAAGTGTAAAGGAGATCCTTGGAGGAGAAGAGATCTTTGCTCAAAATAAATCTACCTCCAAGAGGAGATTCTTGAACAAGTATAGAATCTTCTACCAAAATAAAGGAAGAAGAACAAGAATGCATACCTTCCTCCTATTTCTAGGTGAAAGAAATTCTTGATGAAGGATGACACACTTTAGACCCCATGAGAGTGGGTAAGTTATAATAGATATACATTGTCTAGTGAAAAAGTGGTTGTAGTCAAGGTCTTACACCTCTTGCATAATAGATAATCCTTGAGAAAACAACAACTTCACACAAGGAATGATATAAAATCATAAGAAAACACCACTCACAAGGGAAAAGTAGATCCTTAGGAAGGAGAGAGAGAGAGAGAGAGAGAGAGAGAGAGAGAGAGAGAGAGAGATTTCCCCCCAAGAGTAAGGATAATAAGAAGAATTAAACAACCTCTAAGGAGATATTAAACATAAGCAAATTCACAATGTACCACATGAATAAATATCCAATGCAAGAAAACACATTAGTATATGTAAAATGCAACTCTAAAGAAGTGTTAATCTTCAAAGAGAGAGAGAAAAGGAAGAAAGATCACTGATTCCCCTAAAGATGGATTAGTCATAAGATACATATTATTCCATACAAGAAGGGATATCAAAATGTGAAAAATGCAACCCCTAAGGGAATAGTGATACTTTAGATAGAAAGAGAGAAAGGGAACCTACCACCTTTGCCCCCCAAGCAAGAAGACAAGGATAGATTAGGGGGAAACATAACACATTTCCTTAAGAGATATTATTCATAAGAGAGGTAACATTTCAAGAAAATAATTCTATGCAAGAAAGGACATCAAGTTATGAACAATACAATCCATAAAGGAAATGATGAAACTTAAAGATAAGAGATAGGATAGAGATAAAAAAGGATCATGTTGCTACCCCAAGATATTTGAAATTGGAAAAGCACCACCTCTAATTTAAAAGAAACCCCAATTAAGTTAATTCCGTGTTTCATAGGGTGAGGAGCAACATGAGGTCAAATGAGTGCTAAGGCACTACCTTTTCACAAAGAAAGAGAGCAAGATCTGTTGAAAGACAAATACGAGCATGATCATATTACTCTTGAAAAAATTCCTTAAATGCTTTACACTTTCCAAGAGAATGAGAACCACCATGATTAAAAATACAATATCCACTACCTTCTTTATGCTTCGTGCTAAACTTCACAAATTACCACAAAAGGCCTAGGAAACGATAATAAATCTCCTATGGATTATCTCCTTAGGATTCAAGACTTCAAATATCATCTTGCAAGACAACAAGCCATTCATTCCTATAAAAGTGCTTCTTCTTCAAAAACATCTTTTTGTTCATTTCATCAAACTCACGACCATCATGCTAATGATTGTCCTGGTTTTCAAAATGAAATGAAAGAGCTTATTTATAGTGGTACAGTTAAAATCATAGATGACAATCCTTCTTCTTCTAATGATATCTCTTGTCCTCAATCTTAAAAGAATAAGCCTACATATATTGATGATCAAGAAAAAATGGCTACTAGAATCTTTTGGAAATTGAAGTATGACAAGGATAAGAAGATGGGGCCATGTTTCTCTTCAATGCTTGCTCTATATTATAGAGATAATTGATAGGAGTATTAGCTCTTTCTTCACTCACACTAGATATCCTAGGAAAGGTACAAGTGTTAGGTTTTCCATTAGCATCTCAAGAATTAGGATCTGTAAAAGGTTTGAGGTGATCTATATATGAAATGCACTTTCCTAAAAACATCACCATAAAACAACATGCACTATAGATGAAAGCTTTGAGATCAAATCTATTGAAAGGAAGGAATTTTGAAAGTCTAAAAACACAAAATGCCAATGTGCTATGAATGAAAAGAAGCATTGTGAAATGAAAGAAGCCATTATCCAACACATGATTTTAATAGATATAGGTGAAAAAAAGGGCAATCATATTGTGAAATAGAAAATAAATTAGATTTATTAAATGTCATAATAAACGTCGAAAAGTGAAGCAATCCACAAATCAAATTAACCAAAATTAATTAGGGTTTTTATAAATTAAACCTCTAACTTTATACAATTTGATTAAAATAAGATCTATGAATTTGAATTTGAATTTGAATTTTGAAATTAAACAATGCAATTTTTTTTGTAAAAATGATTGTTTAATTAATTAAGCAAATAGAGATAAATGCAATCCACTAATAAATTTTCAACTTTAAAAATTAGGGTTTTTTAAAATAACCTCTTAATTTTTAAAATTTAATTAGAAATGGATCTAATGTTGAAATTTTGAATTTCAATTTCAATTAGATCTAAAATAAGTAATCCAAAATTTATGCAACCCACAAGCTCAATTTAAAATTTAAAAATTAGGACTTTTGAAATTAACCTCTTAATTTTTTAAATTTGATTGGAAATTAAACTTGCAAGTGAAAATTTTGAATTGTGAAATGGGAAAATACTTAGATCTAAAATAATTAACCCAGCTTAATCCATTCACAAGCTCAGTTTTAAATTTAATAATTAGGATTTTGTTGAATTTAACCTCTATTTTTTTTAAATTCACTTGGAAATCAAACTTGTAAATGAAAATTTGTAATATCCCTCCCCGATCAAACTCTATTTAACCTAGTTTGACCATGGTTGACCTTATTAATAGCTCGCATGGATGGTTGAAACACTATGTTAAGATGATTTGATTCAATATGACGAACTATGTTAGACGGGTGATTTAGTGAATGTTGATCTCCTTGTGGATGATTAGATGTAATTTGCCTATGCATCGTATATCTGTTATGGGAGTAGGGTCCTACCCCAAACCCATCATAAGCATATCTTTCATTTTTGTTATAGACTTATCTTTTGAGACATAACTCTGATACATTATGGTCATGAAACTATTTGACATATGATCTTCATGAAAACTAGTGGATATAATGTATTCCACATTATGCTTGATTTCAATACTTATACTTGATGATGTTCTAATCCCTTGATGCATGCTTATTTGGTGATGGTTTTATATGATTTAATTGGTGTTGCAAATGAGTATATGATCACATGTGAATTGTTGGGAAAATTATTTGAACTATGTTATGGAATCATCTCACCTTGCAGTGCATATTTTGATGCTATGTGTTTGACATGTATTTCCTTGCGTGTATATATGCATATTGTTTTGGATCTACTAATTTGTGAATTGAGATGTGCAAGATATTAATCCATGTGACCATGGAAATACATGGGAGATCAAGGGCCAAACCTATGTGTGATTGTGAAGCCAAGGTTTGTCTATTTGAAGAGACAACACCTCGTTTGTAATGTGTTTGTTTTTGTATAAGTGTATGCATGTGTGTGTGTTCAATTTGTTAATTAGTTAATTTATTTCAACCTTGAAAGGGCATGTCCAGTGTATTTGATGTGTTGTATTTTATGGTGTCACTTGACACTTGTATTGTGATGTTGAGTTGGCATGTGATATGTCCTTGAGAGGGAAATGTGGGAACTAATGCATTTTCAAACCTCATTTAGTTTTCCCAAAAGACAACTTGGTTAGGGAGTGCTTAGAATAGTCAAATCAAGTTTGACCCGTAGGTAAACTTTAGGTCAGTTTTTGAAGGGTCAAAATAACTCCTATAGTTAAGGTTAAGTCATTTTTGAAGGCCCACATGATATACCTATGGATAAGGGACCTTTTTGGGCATACAACCACTCACATGTGATTGCCAAATCACTTCAAAAGTGACCTTTTCTTGATGGACGAAAACCAGCTTTTAGAAGATTGAGTTTGGGAAAGACCACCTTATATTCTTATGTTTGGATGCACTTCTTCCACCTTTCACCTACCTTTTCAGTTTCCTCTTTTAGAAAGCTTGTAAATAGTTGAGAATACCAACCTATGATCTCTCACCATCTTCTTCCAAGGAAGTTGGAAAGTGTGAGAGGAGTCTACTTAGGAGGAAAAATTCAAACTTAGAATTATTACCCACTTCTCCAATCTTGGGGAACAAGATTTTTGAAGGATTTGAATTTTAGAAGGGAAATTTAGCTAAGGGAGGGAAATTTGTAGCTGGTTGGATTTTTTATTTGCTTGGGTTGGAATCTCCTCATCAAATCTTCATCACCACAATCCATTTGCAAGAGTTGAGGTTGTTGCATGTCACCCTTAGAATTTAAATGGATTTTCTTCTTGTTTTATTTTTAAATATACATGTTTATAAAGGTATTTGTGTGTGACTTACGAGTTTTGAGTTAATGTGGTTTTGATGTGTTTTTGCATATTTTTGTATGCATTTCATAGGATTGTTTGTTTATGGGAGTTAAGACCACACTCACCCTTGGGAGGGAAGAGTAGTCTTGGGGTGAAGGGAGTTTGACAGTCTTAGGGTGTAGAGCTCCCTTTGGGGAAGAGAGGGAAACTTGGATTCGGGATCCTTGTTGCATTTTGTTTTTATAAATTTGGGGGTCATAAGGGGGGAATTGGCTTGAAATCCTGAGGGGGTCATAAGGATTTTTGGGTCATGAGAGACCAAGTATAAAAAAAAAGATTGTTGTTTATGATGAAATTTAGTGGTTAATGTTTATGGAGGTATATGATTTCTCATTTCAATGGCAGATCTCCCATTTGATATAGTCCACCTTCACCCCTATGTTTCAAGTCATATTTTGACTTTGTGCAAGCTTGCGAAAAAGGGATTTTTTGTGTTAAATTTCTATGTTGTGAAAAATCTGATTTGTTATGTGTGTAAGCATGGTTGTAACTTGATTGGTTTCTAGATCTCCCTATCTTGGAGGTGGCCTCTTGTAGGCCTAGGTTGGGAGGTGAGCCTCCATGGTCACAACCAAGAGTTCTTTACTTGCAGGTCTGCAAATTGGTTGAGAAGATGAAGGAAAACAAGTTCCTATGTGGCTATTTCAGGATTGGTTTCAAAAGTTCCTACATGTTTATTTTCAGATTTTCTCTCCTCTTATGTGTTCAAGGAAATTCTGGAAAAGATTGTATTCCTCTTGTTCTACTATTGAGCTTTCAAAAGGGAACTATGTGTAAGAGAAAGATTGTAATGAGATAATGTATTAGCTTGCATTTAAAATCAAAGAAAACATTGGAATGTTTTGTCCTTACTATTAAGGTTGTTGTATTTGAAAGTAGGTGGAAAGAAAATAAAGAAATTCATTAATTTCCCTCTTTTCTACCCTTGTATTTCATTATGAAATTAATGCAAAACTGAAAGAAAATAAAGTGTTCATAGGTTTGTATGAATTTTTATTTTTGTATTTAATTCTTTGCAAAAGTTAATCTTTTATCCATTATCCATATATTTGAAAGTAATGAAAGTATTAATAGTTTTCTAGTTGATTTATACTTATAGTTATTGAAGAATGAAGTCTTTTCTAAATTCTTCTTTTACCATTAATGGTTAAATAGGCTTTAGCATGATTTAAATCTTTGTCTAAGTCTGATTTTTTTTTAATGGGGGATTGATCTGCATTTTACAAACATTAAGAAGGAAAGAAAGTATTGAGTGGGCTGAATATCCAATCTCATGATCTATTACAGAAGACATATATGAGTTATTAAATAGTTACATATACACAAGTACATATATATGTAAGTACATTTGCACATCTTGGAAGAAAGGTAAATCTGTAATATTTCATCTACACCTACACAGAATAGAAAAGGGGTTTCAATATTTATACAATAGATGGACCTGTAATATATAATTTGAAATGCTCATAAAATAAAGGTAACCCTTGCATATAAATAGATGACTATTTATATGTTTATACATATGTATCTATACATTTAACTAGACCAAGTAATCTATAAATAATTTTTTTTTTATTTCTACTTTTGTCAAAATAAAAGAAACCCAGGTTTTGAATGCATGTTCATCTTTACATTGATATTTACATAAATAGACATGTATTCATATAAATGTAAATATATGAATATATCGGTGTATGGACTTATTATTTATTACCTATTTCTTTATATATATATATATATATATATATATATATATATATATATATATATATATATATATATATATATATATATATATATATATATATATATATATATATGTTCAAAAGAGGATTTGTGTATATACACATATCTATCTTTATGTGTACACATTTTTACACACACACACACACAAACTATATGTATATATATATATATATATATATATATATATATATATATATATATATATATATATATATATATATATATAAGTACATACTTAAAATAACCCCGTTGATATAAAAAAATATAATAGAATTTAAATGCTCAACAAAATATATATGAAAGAATTTATATATATACATGTTTTGTATTTTAAGTTAATTTAAAAAAAAATTAAAAACTATTAAAAAAAAAAAATTATTACAAGGGTTGGCAGGGTGGGGGAGCCATGGCTCCACCCCACCCCTGCCACAGTGGAGTGTGCCCCACAAGGGCGGCGCAACTGCCATTGTGGGTAAACCACATGTTCCCCCACCCCCACACACACCCCCCCCCACCCCCCCCCGCCCTGCCCCCCACTTCGTCGTCGCCTCCATATCTTCATTGTTGGTCGCCTGTGCATTACGCCCTCCAAAACAATTTCGGCCCTGCAATAAGATAAAGCCCTAAAACAAAAACAATAAAATGGGGCATATGATTAGGGCATGGATGGTTTATAGGAAAGTGAAGTTAAAAAAGAAAAGAGATAATATTTAGGGTTTGGTTGTTTCAAAAAAAAAGGTATAATCTTATACATGTAGATATGTAAATAGATTGATTATATATATATACATATATATATATATATACATGTATATATATGTATATGTATATACATATACATATATATGTATATACATATACATATATATATGTATATATATATATATATGTATATATATCTATATATATATATATATATGTATATATGTATATATATACATATATGTATATTTATATGTATATATATGTATACATATATATATGTATATATATGTATATATATATATACATATGTATATACATATATATACATATGTATATACATATATATACATATGTATATACATATATATATACATATACATATATATATATGTTTACATATATAGATATATATATATATATATGTATGTATGTATATATATGTATATATATGTATATTATGTATATGTATATGTATATGTATATATATAGATATACATACACACACACACACATGTGTGTGTGTGTATAATGAAATAAATGAATATGAATATATAAAATAATGGGGGGGTATGTATGATGAATATATATATATATAGACCAAACGTGTTGGTATATTAATACATGGTTTATATTCAAAAAGGCGATTGTGTACATGTGTATATACATCGCATACTAGATGTATGTAGAGGTATATAAATAATCGCAAGAAATAAACATGAAGTTAAACTGACAAATTAAAGTTAAAAAAATATATATATTATTAACATTATTTAAAGTATTGAGATTATTTAATTGATTTCGCTTAGCTTGTAATGGGAATGGATTAATTAGTAGTATGATGATTAAAAATATAATTCTCTTGTAATTATATTTAAAGTGAGTTGGGTGGCACAACATACTTGGGTAAATTTTAAATAAGTCATGTAGTTAGTTAAAATGATAAGTTAGGAAATAAGCCATGGGTTAAAATTAACCTAGTGAACATTGGAATTCATTCTAGGGTTTAGTGAATTTTAAATTATTCAAAGAACCTTGTTATTTAGTAGATTATAGACAGATGGATTTGAGGGTTAAATTATCCCACTTAGGCATTAATATTTATGCATTAGTCTAGCTAATGATGAACTTTGTCAAATATAAATTATTATTTACTTTCCGCATTCCAACTTTATTATGTAAATGATAGGGTTTTGGGTTTAATTAAACTCTACCCCTAGAGGGTGTTACCACCCTAGTTTAAGTTAATTAATCAACCTTGACCGAACACGTTCAAGTTCATAGCAAGGGATCACTAGCATATGATTGAATAGTGACATTTAGAATTCATCCTCATCATAAAATTTCGTAAACCACAACATAATTATGTCTTTTAAAAAAAAAAATTGTTGTTGTGTTTTTACCCTAAAGTCTGGGTATGACAAAATTTGAATTTTAAATTGCATAAATACTCAAATTTGAGAACAAAAATCAGAATTGAAGGTGTAAGGTGTCAGGTTCACCAAAATGTAATGGTTGGAAAATTAGGGTTTCCACCTTAGATTTATGAAAACCGCTAATTTGTCATTACATTCAAAATAGGGATGAATCCGATAGATTTAGTCACAAATCAGTAATGATAAGGACTGAATGATAATTAGATTCAAGGGGGGTGTGAATTGATTTGCCCTCTTTTGTGAGTTGAAATGTTGAAATTAGGTTAAAGTGTTGAAAATGAAAATAAAAATATGGAAACAATGAGATACAATCGTCAAATTGAGGCACACAACTAAATCTGAGTAGTATATGTAGATTCAGACCTGATCCCTGAAAAAGCTCCAAAGATTTCAAGACTGGAGTGCCTGTTGCTCTGGGCCTCCTATGTTTTGCATGCCAAAGAGGGTTGATTCTTCTCTGCAAACAATGCCTATTTTGAAGATTGCAGCTTCGTACTTGTTTCCTATACACAAAAAGAAAGGGAAATAGGTTGGGATAGGGGCTTGCCTAAATCAAACCCCGGTTTAGGAATTAACCTTGATTAAAATATTGCAAATATTGAAATACATAATGAAAGGATATACCTCATATCTGCAATGATTGATAATGATGCTTTGCTTCTTGAATGTAATCACATATATTGTATGAAATGGCATGAACATGACAAAACCCTGATCACACACACATTCTTGCAAGAATGAATGATGTAATGTTGCTCCACAATTGATGAATGAAGAATGTAGCCTTGAAGACTTCTAGAAATTCTTGATGATGAATACTTGAGTGCTTGATCATTATAATTTCTCCCTTCTCTTATGATGTCATGTTATATAAATGAGAGGGGAAAACCTCCTCATATACTTGCTCATCAAAAAATGCATTAATTTTTTGAGATAGGCTGACACATGGAGAGATTTCCTGCTCATTTTTTAAGAGACAAAACGGGATCACAGAGGGGCTCAATTAAGGGGGACCAAAGCGTGGTGCTCTGGTCGCAATGAGGACTAGAGCGTGGCCTATATTGGGGCCAAGACAAAGGGTTATGTGGTGTGTTGAATGAAGGCAAGACCAAATTTGCATGGTCAAGGCATAATCATACCTTAATTAGGCATTGTGAGATGCACACTAAGGTGAGGGCCCAAAATGTGGACTTAATTGTAAGGGAGTACAATTTAGGACCCTACAATAATTAATTGGGTGATTAAATACTTGGGGATACATGGGTAAGATCCTTTCAATTTCATGGAAAGGGGGGCAAATAATTTTTTTAATCAAAGTAGCCTTCCATGCTAAAGTTGAATATGAATGAAACCTTGCTAAAATTATCCCTCAAAGGGGAGGTGATGCATACCACTTGAGTTGTGATCATGCAAAAATATTGGATGTTGATTAAAGATTCTTTCAGTATAATTATTTGAAAAACACCAAGTCTTTGATGATGAGCATTCTTGTGTCCCACCCAGCATGCCAGGAAAATTGTTGATCCCCAAAAGGTTTCCACCTTTGAAGGGTAGTCAGAAAGTTTCATAGACGTGGGACCCTTGATTTAATTTTGCAATTTGTGAAACCTCTGATATTTTAGAAATTGACTCTTGATTTTGAGAGGGAATCAAAAAGGAGAGAAGAAAAAGAAAGGAAAAAGCTAAACTAAGGCATTATGTTAGAAACAAAGCTCTTAGAACACTTTAATTCCCTTTTGTGAAAATCACAAAGAAACACTGATTTCCCAAAGTTATCATATCACACCATAGCCCATCATTATTGAGGGGTTGATTCACAACAGTGGTTCCCACTTTTACCCATGAAGGAACTACTAGTGTTTTCTCAAACAACTCAGGGTAGTTCGTGTTGGAGATTGTTGAAGTATGTTGCAAATATGTGCTAGAGAGATATCTGAGAGATGTGTTGTCATTTATGTCAACATATTTTTCTGTCTGTGACAATGTTGCAGTGAAGTTCAGTGAGTTGGTTTTCTCAGCATGTTGATGATCAAATTTTATGGATTAAAGGGTTTGTAGAGGATTGTCTATAGTTGATTCAATGCAATTTGCAGAGGTTCACATGAAGATTTGTTCTAGTTTTGAGTATCTATGTTGTGACTGGTTTTTCAGTTGTTCAGTATCGACGGAGTGTCAGTATTTTGATATGCATTGCTCTGCATTGTAATATCTTGCTTTGCAGATTTGGAGGAATGTTTGGGATATTGATGTGTGTCTTCAATTCAAGTGGTTCATAGTTTGGAGTGTTGGGAAAATGGTGTCTCAACCTTGCATTTACATAAGGTTACTATTTATAGAAAGTTTTCATTTGGGCATGAAATGGTGTGAAATTCTCCCTGAAACTTTTGGCTGGCTAGATAAGCATTCCATAAAGTTATGTCGCAAGATCACAACTATTTTTGAAGATATTAAATTTTCCATTTTGGAGGGGTCCAATGAGAGCTTTAAATTTGATTTTGAGGACTTTAGAGGCCCCTAAATTCCCTAAAAAGTGGGAGTAAATGGTGTATCTTTTTACGAGGAAATAGAGCACTTCATGAGCTTTCTGGTGCTTCAAATGGTTCATCAATCGAACACACGGTTCACAAGTTATGGCCTCCAGAAGTTTGTACTCCTGAAATAGGAAATATAAAATACTTCAAACACATAAATGAGTTGTTAAAGGGAGGCACACATGTTGATGTGTGTTTTAACACATCATAGGGACTCTACAAAGGAGATAAGGTCAGCTACACCTTATTGGGTAGTTTTAGCCCATGGTTTTGTAATATCGTTTGATGGTTTCTTGTATTGTATCTCTTTTATATGAGGTGCGTGAGATAGAGGTTGTGTGAAAGAGTCTTATGGATATTGAGTTACTTCTAAATCTCTAATTAGTGGTACTCCTGTGAAAAGCTTGCTCTGGAAGTATATTGTAATATGCTTTTTATTGTTGAATAATATACTAGGAGGCTTTTGGAGTGTGGGGTTTTTCTCTCGAAAGGGTTCTCCTCACATAAATCAATGTGTTATGGTTTAAATGTTATTATATCTATTTCTGTTTTATGTAACTATTGTAACGATCTATAAAAAAAATTGCATTACCCTCCTCTCAAGGTTAGTGTAGGAAGTTGTTCAGCTACTTAACTTCCTTACAAATGGTATCAGAGCTTGATCACCTTTGGTTTCAGTTGTGGGTTGTTGGGTTTATTTTTTGAAGTAATTTAGATTTGAGTGGGAGCTTGTGCAGAAGATACTTTTTGATCTTATTGCAAAAAATTTTAGATGGCAAGTTCGTTAGGGAAAATAGATGTGGAGAAATTTAATGGAATGAATTTTGAGATGTGGAAGTTGAAGATGGGAGATCTACTAATAGATCAAAATCTATGGGATTCTCTTGATGCGAATATCAAAAGGCCCTCAGATCCTACTGTGGCGACTCAGTATGATGTTATGGACCGAAAAACCAAGGGTCTAATCAGACCGTGCCTGGCAAAATCTGTTCTGATCAATGTCCACAAAGAAAACACTGCAAAGAAGCTATGGACTACGCTTGGTGAAATGTATCATGTGAAATCTTTATTAAATCGGTTTTTCTTGAGGAAGAAATTGTATTCCTTGAAGATGGAATAGGGTGGACGAATTGTGGACCACCTCGAAGCATTCAATATGTTGGTAGCTTAATTAGTATATGTCGGTATTAAGATGAATGAAGAGGAGAAATACCATATCTTACTTTGTTCTTTTCCTGATTCGTGGGATTCCCTTGTTATGGCTATCGGTTGTACTTATGTTGTTTTGAAGTCTGAAGATGTGGTGGGTTCCCTACTTGGTGAAGAGATGCAGAGGAAGGTATCCCTCAGTTCAAAGGAAGCCCTAACTGTTCGTGGAAGACCTAAGGAGAAATGCAAGAAGAATGAGAAGTGTGACAAGTCTAAATCAAGAGGGAGATCAAAATCTCCTAGAAAGCCCAAAGTCATTTGTTGGAATTATGGTAAACTAGGTCACATCTGTAAGGACTATAAAGAAAAAAAGAAGAAGAAAAAGAAGAAGATTGATTCTGATTTTTAGTCTAAGAAGGAAGATGGTGATGCATTTATTATAGCTTTGGCGACTCATGCAGGTAATGATGCCTGGTTAATTGACTCAGGTGCATATAGACTGCCAATAGAGATTGGTTTTCTGAATATGAATAATTTAATGGAGGTAAAGTGTACCTGGGTGATTATTCACATTTAGACATTATTGGTAGAGGTAAAGTTAAAATCAGGTTTTTTGATGGTACAATAAAAAATATTAATGGTGTGTTGCATATCCCTGGATTAAAATGAAATCTGTTATTTGTGAGAAAACTAATAGATGAGGGTGTGTAGGTAGTCTTTTTCAAAGCAAGATGTAAGATGACTAAGGGTGCTATGGAAATTGCTAGAGGTGTCAGGTTTGACACTTTGTATAAGCTAGATGCATACACTATTGAGTGTAATAGCACTTCTGTAAAAAGTAAATCTATGGAAGATTTGAGGGTTTCACCTTCAATAGATGGAAATGGCTTTTGGATACCTAAGGGTGCTCTTTCTTCTGAAGCAAAGTTACCTACAAAGAAGACTATGTTATGGCACTAGAGGCTTGGCTACATTGGAGAAAAGGGTTTAAGGACCTTGAAAAATTAAAAATCTTGTTGAAGGTTTGAATGATTGTAATCTGGACTTTGATTTCTGTGAGCATTGCATTTATGGAAAACAAAACCATGTTCATTTTTAATCGAGTTCTCATAAAACTTGTGGCGTTTTGGATCTTATTCATTATAATGTGTTTGGTCATGTAGATGTTCCTTTGATTGCAATAACCACATATTATGTTTTATTTATTGATGATTTTAGTAGAAGGACATGGGTATATTTTCTAAAGAGTAAATCTGAAGTTTTTAGTCGATTTAAAGAACTTAAGGAAATGGTTGAGTTGCAGATTGGAAAGAAAATTAAATGTTTGAGGACTGATAATGACGGTGAATTTTTCTCTAATGATTTTCATAGATTCTATAAATATTGTGGCATTAATAGACAGTAGACAACTCCGTATTCTCCATAGTAGAATGGAGTTACAGAAAGAATGAACAGGATACTGATGGAGAAGGCTAGGAGTATGCTGAGTGGTGCTAGTCTAGAACAAGCTTTGGGCTGAAGTTGTTGCCATTGTTTGCTACCTGATTAATAGGTCTCCTACATCAACCCTTGTTGATAAAATTCCTATGGAAGCATGGTTAGGTCACAATCCTTCATTGAGACATCTTAGAGTTTTTGGTTGTGAGGCATATGCAGATGTGCCAAAGGAGAAGTGAACCAAGTTTGAGAACAAGGTTGTTAAATGTATCTTCATCGGGTATAGTTATGGTGTGAAAGGATACAAGCATTGGGACCCTGTTGCACAAAAGGTAATTCATAGTAGAAGTGTTATTTTTAAAGAAATTAAGTTTCCTTCTATTACATTGCAGCCAAAACAGACTAAAAAGGAAGATGTGATTCAATTTCCTTCTACATTCGAAAGAGTTGAAGCAAGACCCCTAGATAGGCAAGAAGATGAGGAGATATTGTCTAGTTTTCAATCTTCAGAAGAGGAGGAAGAACCTCCAACTCAACTTGTTTGAAGGTCTACAAGACATAGACAACCACATGAAAGATATTCACCCAATGATTGGAGATGTATTTTTGCTTTGAATACTAATGTGGATGAACCAAAATCTATAGAAGAGGCATTAGGTATGAATGATGCAGAATCCTGGAAGATTTCTATGGAAGAGGAAATGGCAGCTTTAAAAAGGAATGACACATGGGATCTTGTACCATTGTTTGAAGGACGAAATTGTAAATGGGTGTTCAAGAAAAATATTGGTTCAGATGGGAGCATTGAGAAGTATAAAGTGAGGTTGGTTGCAAAAGGCTACTCTCAAGTTGAGGTGGTTGATTTGTTGGCATTATGTTGTCATTGATGTCAACTGGTATAGAAGGATAACCAGTATGGGAGTATTGTTGACATGAAGTATTTGATGTCAACTAAGTGTTGCAGGTCATCGGTAAAGAAGAAGAATGTCAATCAAAGGAATGATCATTGGAGTCACTAGGGTCACTGGTACACACATTAGTGTTTTACTTGTGTGGATGAAATGGACAAGTTACTGGTACAATCTATCACCAGTAAGGAGAGGATTTCAACTGGTAAGAGTTGTGTTGATAGAACTGGTAAGCTTATGACCAGTGTACAAGCAGGATGAGCAAGGTGCTTGAGTTGTTGTTTGTGATGAAGAGGCGGAATTCCACCTAAATCACATCAACACAAGAGGAGAAGGATGTACAGGTCACCAGTATGCTGTGTGGATGCAAAACAATAGGACTCCCACCAGATGAAGATGCAGTCACCATGTGAAGAGATGACTGGCAATGAATGTGCCCACACTTGATCACATGTGCCTGTTTGAAGAAATGTTGCACAAACAGGGAAGCCACATGAGTACATTACAGGATGTAGATGACAAGGAATCACTACCACTGGTAAGTGGAGCTTATCTCCTATTATGCATAGTGTGCATCATTATCTGTGAGATAAGGAAGAAGAGGTAAAGGCATATGTTTGAAGGCTAACACTAGATCTACCATTGAATCAAAGGAATTCCTCAAGTACATGAAATCAAGGATATGCACTAGACCGATAGAGAAGTCATGTTGAGCTTCTATAATAGATTAATTGTGATGAGTTTGTCACTTTGACAAACCAGTTGAGATATGGTCTGAGCTGATCTGGAAGAAGGCAAGGTTGAGCAAATGCAGACAGAGAAAAATGGTCGGATTGAAGATGGAGTCCATTGAAGGTTGATGACATGGTGTCATCAAGAGTTTTCACCTGTATGTAAGTCCACTAGTAATATGGACAAAGTGCAGATGCAGAAGACTTCCCATCTGATGAAGATGTACATAAGGTAGGTTAGCAAGAGTGTTGATGGGTTCAGTATTCCACCGGAAGAGAAGTAGAGTGTAAGGTTGATAATAGACCGGTTTGAGGTTTTAACTGATAGGGTTAGTAAGTCATTAGATGAACCCAGTAATGGAGTTGGTCAGTGATCCCATTCATATCGACACAGATGACCTAGCAGAGGTGGATGCCGACACAGTTGCCACATGGAGATGAAGTGGCATGCATGAACAGGTTGGTGTGTTGAGTCAGTGAAGTGTGAGGTGGCGAGGTAGATGGTGACAGGTCAGCTTTTATGTCAACTATGAGATACATGGGATGAAAACAAAGGTTCATGGCTCAAGGTCTAGAGGACAGCAAAGAACCATCATAGACCGTTTGAGTAGATTGAGGAAGGTGAAGGAAACCACAAAACCAATCTTGGTGATCGACCAAGAAATCCGCTGACAGGTCAAAAGAAGGTTACCAAAGATAGAAGGCGTAATCAAGAAGGCATGACAATGGTAGGATTGATTGATGAGTTACAGTTCATCAATCTAGGTGATTAGATTGGATGAGATCTGATTGGATTTGGTTTGTCTCGAGGTTGTTGAGAAAACCCTAACTGCCTGAATTTCAATTGGCTTTTGGTGGGAAAACCAAGTTATAAATATGCAAGCCAAAATTATTGAAGGTGGCTTTTGAAGGAGAGAGTATTGTCACTGGATGAGGGATTGTTGCTGCATATAAGGATAAATTAGTCAAGTGCTCATCAAGAAGAAGAAGAGACTGAGTGTGAGGAAGAACAGGGTTGAAGTGTTCAATCAATAACAGAGATGAAAAACCGGTAGTGACCATATCGGCAGAGAAGAAGCAAAGGAAACTGCATAGAGGGTAGGCATATAACTGATAGAATGTACTATCAGTGGAGAGTAGCAGAGCAATGGAGAGAAGAGGCAACCATCATAGAGAACCATCAGAGAGAAAAACTAACAGTGAACTGGACAAGAGATCTAGTAGAGAGATTTGAAGAAGTGTTACAAAATCCATTTGTAACAAGGCTATTAACTTGTAAATGAATATGTTTTGTATTCACTAGTTGGAGCTCAGTGCAGGGGTTGTAGCTCCTTGGGTTGGTTCCCTAAATCAGGGGTTGGTTCTCCTTGGGTTGGTGCCCTGAATCAGGGGTTGGCACTCCTTGGGTTGGTGCCCTAAATATTATAATCAGAGATTCATTATGAGGTTGGATTGGAGCAGTAGTCTCCATCAACATTTCTCACCAAGGTTTTTCCCATCTTAGGTTTTCCTCGTATATGTTGGTGTTATGTGATGTCCCTCTTGTGTGAATGCATTTGTGTTTAGTCTCCTCACTAACCAGTAGGTCTGCATTTAGTTAGATCTGTTAATCGGTATACTCACATGAGGTTTTTAAAGGGAAAAGATTGAGAACCACTAATTCACCCCCCTCTCAGTGGTGCATTGTGTCTAACATGATTAGGGTGAGATATTTTCTCCTATTGCAAAAATGACATCCAATAGATTTTTTCTTTCTATTGTTGTTTCTTATGATTTAGAGGTTGAGCAAATTGATGTGAAAACTTCTTTCCTTCATGGTGATTTGGAGGAGGATATTTATATGACATAGTCAGAGCACTATGGAGTGAAAGGTAAAAGTAATTTGGTCTATAAATTAAAGAAATATTTGTATGGCCTCAAACACAGTCCTAGGATGTGGTACCATAAATTTGATACATATGTGTTGAGTCTGGGATTTGAGCGTTCTAAATCAGATTACTATGTTTATTATAAATTTGATGGTGATCATTTCATGTACATTGCATTGTATGTTGATGATATGTTATTCATAGGTAAAGGGAAAGGTATGATTTCAAAACAAAAGTCTCAGCTCGCTGCTAAATTTAAATGAAATATCTTGGTGTAATGAAACACATTCTTGGGATGAAAATTAGAAGAGGCAGAATGAACACAAATCTATGGCTAGGCTAGAGTAAGTGTGCGAATTCAACGTTCCAGAGGTTCAACATGCAGGATTGTAGACCATTGTGTGTTCCTTTTACAGTCGGAATAAAATTATCTACTACAGATTGTCCTACATCCCCATCAGACATGGAAGACATGAGAAGAGTGTCTTACCAAAGTGCAGTTGGAAGTTTGATGTATGCTATGGTCTGTACTAGACTAGACATTTCCCAAGCAGTGGGAGTTTTGTTTAGATATATGTCTAATCCTGGTAGAGTTCATTGGGATGAAGTCAAAAGAGTCTTCAGATATTTGAAGGGTACCTCAAAGTATTATTTGTGGTATCATGGTAATTCAATTGTAGACATGATTTCCCTTTATATTCATGGTTATGTGGATTCAAATTGGGCAGGTGATATTGATAGCAGAAGATCCACTAGTGTTTATGTGTTTACTTTATTTGGTGGTGCAATTAGTTGGATGAGTAAGTGACAGGTTGTGGTTTCTTTGTCCACTACTGAAGCAAAGTATATGGAAGCTACTCATGCTTGTAAAGAATCCATTTGTCTTAAGAGACTATGTTCAGACATTAGAATAAAACAAGGAGCCGCGACAGTTTATTGTGACAGTCAGAGTGAGATTTGCCTAGCTAAGAACCTGACATTTCATGCCTGGACCAAGCACATTGATGTTCAGTATCATTTTGTCAGAGATGTGGTCAAAGATGGCAGGGTAAAGCTGGTTAAGGTAGAGACTTTGATGAATTTTGCAAATGCTTTAACTAAGTTTGTAAGCATAGAGAAGTTCAAATGGTGTTCGGATTCTATGGGCCTCATGGCCCCTATCAATTTATTTATTGTGTTGATACTCCTTTTTCTCTTGCAAGGTGTTCAACAAGTGGGAGATTTGTTGGGAAAATGGTGTCTTAACCTTGCATTCACATAAGGTTACTATTTATATTAAGTTTTCATTTGGGCATGAAATGGTGCGAAATTATCCCTGAAGCTTCTAGTTAGCTAGATAAGCATTTTGGTAAAGTTACATCACAAGATCACATCTAGTTTTGAAGATAATATTTTTTTCAGTTTGGAGGGGTCCAATGAAAAGTTTAAATTTGATTTTGAGGATTTTAGAGGCCCCAAAATTCCCTAAAAAGTGGGTGTAAATGGCATAGCACTTTACAAGGCAATAGAGTACTTCGTGAGATTTCTGACACTTCAAACAGTTCGTCAATAGGACACACAGTTCACAAGTTATGGCCTCCAAAAGTTTGTACTCCTGAAATAGGAATAATAAAATACTTCAAACACATAAATGAGTTGTAAAAGGGAGGGACACATGTTGATGTGTGTTTTAAACCATTATATGGCATCTAAAAAGGAGATAAGGTCAGCTACACCTTATTGGGTGGTTTTAGCCCATGGTTTTGTAATACCGTTTGGCGATTTCTTGTATTGTATCTTCTTTATATGAGATGCATGCGATAGAGGTTGTGTGTAAGAGTCTTATGGCTATTGAGTTACTTATAAATCTTTGATTAGTGGTACTCCTGCAAAGAGCTTTCTCTTCAAGTATATTGTGATTTGTTTTTTATTGCTGAATAATATATTGGGCGGCTTTTGGAGTGTGGGGTTTTTCTCCCGATCCCCCACATAAATCATTGTGTTATGGTTTGAATGTTATTATATCTATTTCTATTTTTTGTAAGTGTTGTGATGATCTGTAAAACATTTTGCATTACCCTCCTCTCAAGGTTAATGTAGGAAGTTTTTCTGCTACTTAACTTCCTTACATGGAGTTATGCAAGTTATTTTTCAAGGTTGACAGTCATTGCAGTTAGTGTTCTTGAGGTTTGGTATAATGATGATATGATTCTAGTAATTTGTGTTGATGTGGATGTTGCGGTGGTAATTCATGATGCTTGTGGATGTTTCTGGATCATGTGCCTTTTGTGTTGGTGATCAGCATTGATCGTTGAGCTCGTGATTGATGATTTTTCTCTGGTATGTTAGTGTTATTCATTTTATTGGCCGACCAAATGCTTGTAGTGTGTTGTGGATATTGGATGCATAATTCTTGGAGGTGTTTCACATTCGAGGTGGTAGATTTGGGGATGTGCTATATCTTGGACAACATTGATTGGTCCACATATGATATTATATCGTGTGTGGTTATATTTTTGTAATTAGGTGGTGAGTGTTGAGCTGACCTTGATGATCATCACAAGGTTGATGCCATGTATAAATAAATGTAATATCTTTGTATTTGAGTGTGTGTGAGAATAAAAATGAATGTGCGCTAAATGTATAAATCGTTCAAAGGCAGAGACAAAGTGTGAAAGAAGAGAAGTTGTTATGTGCTTTGTAATTCCAGCCAAAATACCCTAGATAAATAAACCAAAATCTACTAACAAAAGAGATATTTTTTTTTAATACATCTATTAATGCAACATATACAACTAACTATTCATATGCATTTAATATCCATTAACATAATATACACTTACTCCTCATGATCATATAACATAAACACATTAACTAATTACGCAAGTGGAATAAACACAACATAACATCACTACCATCTCCCTAGGGTATCTCAACATCATTACTTATGACATCACCACAAGCAATTATTATCATGACCACTACTACTATCTAATGCAAGCTAGTACCATAATCACCTACTCCTTTTATGCATATACATATGATCATTTACTAATCCAAAACATAACATATCCATTACCATTTATTCCTTCCATGCAACATAAGCAAGATCATCTACTAACTACCTATCATGAAATGAAATCCATTACAATGTTAACTAATCCATTCCAATTAGGTTCATTTTAGAGCACCAATACCAAATATTCCTAATTCCCTTTTTACATTCAAGTTCCAACATGATCATATACTTCCCCCATCATGATTTACTTAATGGCATTATGTTCTATTCACATTTCTAATTCCTTAATAGCATACACATAATACCAAATGCACAAACATAATTCCAATAACATTATTTTCCATTTCAAAATTCTATTTCAAAATACACTAAGATACATCCATACTTATCCTCTTACTAGAGTCATAACTGCATCCCACATCAACTAATGCAATCTAGTTCATTTCCTTAAGGTTGACCATTTATCCTAACAACTACCCATTCACATTCATATTCTTGAGATATCCACTTACCAGGAATAACAAATTTTCTATTAAGAACATTCATTTAATGCCATCATAAATGCTACATACATATCAAATATTCATTTACAACAAAAGCATTACAATGACTTCAATCCACTACTAGTCCACAATCTATGGGATACATTACAATAAATCTCAATGTTTTCTTTCACCAATCATAATCAAGTCCTAAGATAACATCTACCATTACATACATATATCGAATATATCAAGAATGTTACTCTTCTACTACATTTACATGATATATACATAACAAGTGCCATAAGATCAAATACATCTATCTTGTAAAATATTCATCCATAAGACATCATGATAGAAGAATCCACATACATGCATGAAGAATCCAATGAAGACATCCCAATGGAAGAAGGAATCAACCACCCCACCATGTGGAACCAAAGGAACCACCCCCCATGCTAGGAGATGACACGGGGTCCCAACACACACTCTAGACCTAAGCTGACACCTAACAACCAAAGAGACTCAACAACTCAATCACTACAATAGTATATAATCATACATCAATCACAAATATAAACTCCTAGAGGCATACCAACCAATCAAGATATAAGCGTAAATCAAACAAAGGACACATGTAGGGGTGGAGTGTCATCACATGCTATTTTCCAAAATATAAAAGCACTACCCTGAAAGGCATAATCCTGATAGACATGTGGAGCCATCTCAACCTATGAGAGAAACAAGGGAGATTGACTTGCCATCACAATGGCCTTCCCAAGCTTATCCTAAAATATCCTCCCTAAGATCAAGTCTTGGGGCTCACAACTATTAATTATCTTGATTAGATGAATCCTAATTATCCAACCCATATAATTAATTATTAATGTTATCATTTAATTACAATAAAGAGAAATTTCCAATGTGCCCTGGTGGTGCCTATCTCTCATGACCCCGGTCAT
The DNA here is from genome assembly GCF_030272615.1 of Cryptomeria japonica. NCBI lineage: Eukaryota > Viridiplantae > Streptophyta > Pinopsida > Cupressales > Cupressaceae > Cryptomeria > Cryptomeria japonica. Next base: position 367,922,356 of record NC_081409.1, read on the forward strand.
CACATGAAATACCACTCCCCCTAACACATTCCCAAAACAACAATAGAAATAAGGAGGCTCAAAGAAACATCTAAAAGAATCCATAACAACACATAAGAAGACATAGCCATCAATATCAATCAAGAGCCTCAATGCAAGATAATGAATCAAGACCCATCTCATGGGCAATAAAAATGTGCTAGAAACATGAAGCAATCCTCAATAGAAAGGTTTATCAACTCGCTGGATAAAAAGAAATAAAAACAAACCTTACAACACAACTTATCAACATGTTGGAGAAGCAAGTTATCAACCATGAAGCAAATGGTTTGCTCATATTTCTCAACTACCTCCTTCAGAATCCTTTCCTTGTTTTTCATTGCTTCTCAAAAGGTTTTAAAATATCCCCAGAGGGAAGATATCCTCATGGTTGCATGACCAATTCCCCATAGACCTTCCTTGATCTACATGGCCATGGGTCTATCATAGGCCCATTAGACCTTATCGTTGATACCGGGTATCTCATTTAGGAACTAAAGTGTCAGGCAAATAAGGAGTGTACCATATTTAAAAGTATGCTTTTTATCTTGCTTAATTTTCTTCAGGTTGCTCAATAATTCATTCAGAAGTGTAGTGCATAGATCATACCTCTTATCATCTTTGAGCATCTAGTAGGTAGAGTAGATAGTTGTACCAGAGACAGAGTTGTACTGGTTGGACTGGTAAACCTTATATCTGACTACCATTGAAGAAAAATTCACATCATTCTCCAAAATGTCATTTACAGTCATGGCTCTGTTGTCAAATTTGGATCTAGTGGTAGCAATGACAGTGTCATTTGATACCTTTCTTAGGTTGGGCACATCACCAGTTTCAACTAAACCAATTACAACATGGATTGCTTGCTTGGTTATTTTGTGAGGCCTATTAAGCCAGATAAATTCATCATGTATGTGGCTAAGGATGTAGAGAATCCATTATGCCTCATCAAATAATGAAAAATGCATGAACTACAAGAAACCCTTATCCTGTAGCACTTTATATTCGGGTTTGAGATTTCCCAAACCGTCAGCCAAATGCATGTTATACAGGTCCAACATATCTGCATTCCCAAGCTCTTCCAGGTCAATATGAATGTAGGCCCTAATATCTTCATTGTGCAGCATGTCGTAGGGTATGGATGAGAATGCACCTTCCAAATCATCCTTAATTGATTTGAATGGATGTTTCTTGAAGACTGGACGAGCCCTATCCTTAATTTAAACCACCAAAGGAGTCATAATACCAGAAAATAAGGCCATTTCAAATCTAGGGTTTGCGAAAAACTAAAAATTTGAACTAATAGATACCTTGCTTCACAATCAGGCGCTAAAATTCACTTAGAAGTTGCTAAAATTGTTGTTGAGATCACCAAGTTGATTTTCTCTCTTCTCTGCTCTTACTCACTTGATCGCATTATGAATAATGAAGTCTTGAAATGCACTTTTATCCTTCGAAAACCTAATTTTTCCCTATAAGAAATTTAGCAACTAGTTATCATGATCTTCATTAAATTTCATACCGGAGCACAAGATCCTTCAGAAACTTCAGGATATCATCTGCACATATGATTCAATCCTTCTACAATCTTCTGGAATTGATTGCAAACCACTGAAGAGGGAGTTCTTAGAATCTGCATGAAAATCTCCCACTAAGACATAAAGCCCTAGTTACCAGTTGAAGATCCTGCACCAGATTCGAGTGCAGACCCATTGTCAACTCTAGATTCATCCTTTCTCACCCACATCTTCTCATGCTTCTCCTTTTTTTCTTATACTTTCACTTTACCTTTCTCATCTGAATTATCCTTGTCTATCAGAGTATTGTTCTTGCTTCTGCAGTACTTTGCAATGTGACCGGTTTTTTTGCATGCTCGGCAAGCAACATTATTCTTCATGGGTCTGAAGTTCATCTGATTTTGTCTTGCCCTGCACTGTTTAGAAATATGTCCAAATATTCCACAAGCATAGCATCTTTTGTTTTGAAAGTTATTTATTATTGCTCTACACTCATTTGACTTGTGTCCAAATTTATTGCATATGAAACACTGACTGGTAAAGGTAGGAGTATTATCCATGTTGTTCATTATATTATTATTGTTCATCATTACATTATTCATCCTACTTCTACACTGACACACCATATGACCAAACTTGTTGCAAGTAAAACATCTACCATTGAATTTATGAGCATTAGGTTGTCTTATCAGAGGATTCTTTCTCTTCTTCTAGTCAAGTTTTGCATTGCCTTGTCTATATCTGGAGGATTCACCTTTCTTAAATCCTAGACCTCGTATATCCTTTCCATGCCCCTGACTTTCTAGCATATCATCAAGCCTTGTTGAACTATCTTTGAATTTTTCTTTGTATTCATTGGCAGTAGCAAGTTCATCCCTCAAGGTAGCAACCTGTCTTTCAATCTCTTGACCATTGTTCCTTGAATGTGTTAACTCAAGCTTCAATTGATCATTCTAATGTAGTTAAGGTAGGGAGATCCAATGAAGGACATCCCCGCCTTGTAGCCTATAACACAAAACACCATTCAAGATACCGACAACCGATAACACAACATAAGATATAACCGGTAAGCAGATAAAGACCTAACCGGTAGAAGTAACATGATATAATTGGTAACCAGATAAATCAATCATTATAACCATTTAATGAATTACATATGCCTTCAGTGACTACACATGTTGGACCACAACCCAAGATTACAAAAAAATCCATACAACATCAAGATAAGATTCGTAGATCTTCTGCTCGACAAATAGGCCTTCAATAACAGTTTGTACTATTTTGCATTGATTTGGACCTCAGTCCCTTCGGACTTCAGTCCCCCCAGACCAGAATCTCTCTATAAACTACATCTTCACTTGATCTCTTCTTCCTCCAATCTCTGTCCCCCCCAAAATGAATATCTAAACTTTCCCTTTATACCATCCGCAAGTAATAACAAATTGATCAAGTCGACCAAAGACCAACCGGCTCATGATGAAATGTGTAAATAATAACATGTCAGTCCAAATCACCAAGAACATCTTCAAATGCATAAAACTTCACGAGGTCCTCCAAAAACATCGGACAAGGCCCAAAACAACATCGCTCAATGATCTACAAGTTACAGGAACCACCTGTAACCTAATTCATCTTCACTCCACATACTACAAGACCAACCGGTAAGAACACACCAATACCAGACTAATATCGGGATCAAATCCAAATGTCGATTTAAACTACTTCAGTGTTCCTGCATCAGACTCTCGAGGTTAATTAAAAAGTGTGTCCCATCACTTGATCTAGTTCAATGATCTGTCAGTTGGTACTTGCAACTGCCTCAAGGGTTCGACGATCTGACTATAGGTGTTGGCATTATGTGAACCGATATGTGGACATAATGACATTGTATGTTGTCATTAATGTCAATATGTTGAAGAAGTGAGAACCGGCATATGAGAGAACTGGTAGAACACTGTGAACCGACATTTGTGCCAAAGTGAAGTGGTGTGTTTGTTCATGATGAACCGGCATATAGTTATGGGAACCAGCATATGGAAGTGTTGTATGACTACCAGTTGGTAGTCTCAACTTCAGGGTTTCCGGTTTAAGTGCTTCAAGCCTGTGTGGCTCAACCGGTGACTTTGTGTGATGAGTTAGCATGATAACAAAGAACAGATCGTGTTTCCATGTAAGCCTTGTGCGCGTGAAGGATCTTGCATGAAGGAGATTGTATCTATCTACCTTGGGATTGTGAAAAGTCTATAAAATGATGATAATGTGTGATGGGTTATCAGCCACCATAAAATCAGTGGAAATGGATGATGGAGAATGTCTTGAGATTGGATCAAGAACTGCTGCATTCAATGTAGTGTGCTCAACGATCAGGATTGAACCGTTTGAATTCCTTAACCTAACAGGTTTAGGGTTTAGGGTTTATGCTACCGACCTATATGTTTTCCTATAAGGTCAATGTTGTGTCTCTTTCTAAGGTTGTTGGCAAAAGTTGTCTGTGTGTATCCAAGAGAAGTGATACGTGATTCATTCCAGACCAAAAGGAGAGAAGTGATACCTGCAGAGTGTAAGTGCAAAAGGTGAAGAGGAGCTTGAGTGGATCTGCATTGGCATTGAGTGTTGTTACCAGATCATTGTAATACCTGTTGATCTCTAACCACCTCAACAGTTGGAAAATCCCTTAGTAGGGTAGCCTTAACCGGCTTGTTGTAAATCCTTTAACAGGGTAATTCAAAGCTATTGAGTTTGAAATCCTTTAGCTATTGAGTTCGAAATCCTTTAGCTATTGAGTTCTTGAAATCCTCTAACAAGGTAACCTTTAACAAGGTTTAACCCTTAACTGGGTATTCTAGCCATCCCTTAACCAGGTGATCTCTAATAGGATCAGTTCCTAGTAGAACCTATTGTAATGTCTCTAACCGGACAAAGCTCCTAACAGAGCGAACTTCTAAAGAGTTCAAAAATATCTTGTGGGTATTCATCCCCACCGTGGTTTTTCCCAGTTGGGTTTCCACATGAAAAATATGTGTGTCATGTGTGATGCTTTTATCTTGTGATGCTTTGCTATTGTCTGTCAAGCATATGATGGTTCTGTGTTTTATGCCTATCAATAAAACATGTTGAACTAGCTATTATTATGATCTGATGATAGATTACCTATTTATGCATAAGGGTGAAAAGATAGTGTAATCTTGAGTTGAGTGAAAAGCTGAGTAACCGGTTAATGCTTGTCTCACTCATTCTTAGCTTTACCGGTTGCACTCTGTTTCAAACCAGTGTCACTGTTTGCCAGTCATTTGAAGTGTCTACTATCATATCAGTTTAGGACTGTATTTTTGTCAATACTAATTCACCCCACCCTCTCAGTACCAGGTTAGTACTATCAGTTCATCATTGAGTTATCAATTGGTATTAGAGCGTCCTCCAGGTCCGTTGTGCTATAAGCTTAACCGCTTGAGGTAAAGATCCCAGTCTAATGATGAAGAGGGAAGGTCCAAAGTTTAACAAAGAAAATTTTAGTATATGGAAAAATAGAATGAAGATATACATCAAAAGCATGGGTGTTGAACACTGGAGCTATGTTGAGAATGCCTATGTTGCTCCTACTGGTACTCTCATCAATGACCAAAAGAGAGAGATGCAAGAGAATGGGCAAGTCATGGAAGCCCTAATTAGTAGTTTATCTGGCATTGAGTTTATTGATGTTCAGGATAAGGTAAATCCCAAAGAGGTATGGGATACTCTTGAAAATATCTATGATGGTGATGAGCATGTAAAACAGGCTAAGGAAGAAAGCCTTAGAGGGAAGTTTGAAGATATGCGGATGGCTAAAGGTGAGACCATTCAACAGTATGGAATAAGAATCAAAACCGTTGTTGGAGATATCAAGAGTGTAGGTGGTAAAATAAAAGATTCCACTGTGGTAAGAAAATTCCTGAGATCCCTATTGTCAGTCTATTAAATAAGGGTTGCTGCTATTCAGGAGCTAAGATCAATAGACAAGACTAAGGTATCCCTAGACTCCATCATTGCAAAGTTGACAGCCTATGAGATAAATAGTTTCGATGGCAGTGTTCAAAAGACTGAATCAGCTTTTAAAGCTTTTGCAGTACCATCCAGAAAAGGAAAAGAAGCTAGCACTAGTGGTGAACCAAGAAAGGGAAGAGAAATGGATGATGAGGAGATTCTGATGGCATTTGAAGCTCTCCTTTCCAGGAAACTTCCTAAAAGAACTGGCAAATACAAAGGTAAGCTACCTTTGAAATGCTTTTCTTGTAACCGGATAGGACATATTGCTATAAACTCTCCTAATGGTGACAACAAGGACAAATCAGAAAGGTTCAAGAAATTCAAAGGAGGAAACCGGAGAAACTGTTTTGTGGCATTTGATGAAGGTGTCACAGATGAAGAATCAGAGGATGAAGAAAATGAAGATATTGTGTTTGTTGTTGTCAAAGAAGATGTTTCAGACAAGAAGCCTCTTGTCTCCCAGTTTGATAGTTCCAATGAGTGGATCATTGACAGTGGTTGTTCTCACCATATGACTGGTGACTGAAGCAAGTTTCTATCCTTGGAGGAGTATGATGGTGGTATGGCTCGCTTTGGCAATGATGCACCATGCATGGTTAAAGGCAGAGGGTCCATCTCTCTGAATGGAAAGAGTAGTGCTGACAATGTATATTGGGTTGATGGTCTTAGACACAACCTTCTGAGTGTTGCCCAGCTGAATGATAGTGGCCTCATTTTGGAATTCAAGAATGGAGTTTGCAAAATCAAAGGAAATAATGGTGAATTGGTGGCCACCAGCATGCAGACCAAAGGTAACCTATTTCATCTGAATGCAAATATAAGTACATGTCTTACGACTAAATTTAATGATAGCTGGATATGGCATAGGAGACTCTGCCATGTAAACTTTGATAACATTTTGAAGGCTAGTAAGATCAAGGCAGTTAGAGGGTTGTCGGTGCTAAGAAAACTGAATAATACCTTGTGCAAAGAGTGTCAATTGGGGAAAATGTCTTCCTCAACCTTTAAAGGTAAATCTTTCACTGCTGACAACTTGCTTGATCTTGTGCATACTGATTTGTGTGGTCCTATGAAAACTAGAAGTGTGTAGGGTGATAGGTACTTGATGATTCTCACTGATGACTGCTCAAGAATGATGTGGGTCACATTCTTGAAAGACAAGTCTGAAGCCTTTGTAAAGTTCAAATCTTTCAAAGCATTAGTGGAGAAGGAAAGCGGTAAAAGGATCAAGTGCCTAAGAACTGATCAAGGAGAGGAATTCACTTCCGGTGAATTCAACAAGTACTATGAAGAACATGGAATCAAGAGGCAATTGTCTACCCCCCGGACTCCACAACAGAATGGCCTAGCAGAGAGGAATAATAGGATTGTGGTTGAAGCAGCTAGAACCATGTTGATTCAACGAAAGGTAGCTCACACCTTTTGGAGAGAAGCGGTGAGCACTGCAGTCTACACAATGAACCGGGTACTCATCAAGAAAGGTAAGGATAAAACTCCTTATGAGTATTGGACCAATAAGACACCTATGGTTAGCTACTTTAGAGTGTTTGGTAGCAAATGTTACATCAAGAGGAGTGAACACCAAAGCAAATTTGATGCAAAATGTGATGACGGAATATTCCTAGGATATTCCACCAAGAGCAAAGCTCTCAAGTGTTTCAACAATAGGACTCAGAGAATTATGGAAAGCATCAATGAAAGAGCTAATGAAACCTCTGAGAAAACTGAGGAAACCGGTAGTGAGCAAGCGGTAATTGAATCGGTTACAACCTTCTCGATTGATAGCCAACCGAATACCAGTAACAATGTTCCTACACTGGCAAATGTAGATGCTGATACTAATGGAGATGAGGATGAAGAAGAAAAGAAAGAGGAATCTATCAAGACCATTCCTCAATATGTCAAGGTGAATCATCATCCTAAGCAAATCATCGGAGATAAGGATGCAGGAATCCTTACAAGAAGAAAGGTCAGAGAAAAATCATGTATGATCTTTGAATTTGAGCCTAAATCATTCAAAGAGGCACATAAGGATGAAGACTGGATCAAGGCAATGGAAGAGGAACTTGACCAGATAGAGAAAAATGGTACATGGTCTTTGTTACCCAGACCAGAGCACAAAAATGTCATTGGTACTAAATGGGTTTTCAGAAATAAGCTGAATGAGGATGGCATAGTGATTAGGAACAAAGCTAGATTAGTGTGCAAAGGATATGCTCAAGAAGAAGGAGAAGACTATGGAGAAACCTTTGCTCCTGTAGCTAGATTGGAAGGAGTCTGTATGCTTCTTGCATATGCAGCTTTTAAAGGTTTCAAAGTATATCAAATAGATGTAAAATCTACATTCCTAAATGGTGTGCTTGAACAGGAGGTGTATATTGAGCAACCAGATGGGTTTGCCCTATCTGAAGACAATGACATGGTATTTAGGCTACATAAATCCTTATATGGACTAAAGCAAGCACCTAGAGCATGGTATGAATGTCTACATTCCCATCTTGTGAAGATTGGATTTGAGAGAACAAGTGAAGATAGTAATATCTACTTAAAGTCTGAAGGAGATAAGATCCTGATCTATGAGGTATTTGTTGATGACATTATCTTTGGTGGAGATGACAAGATGAGTCATGAGTTTGCAGATGAGATGAAGAAAGAGTTTGAAATGTCACTCATAGGGGAGATTAAATTCTTCATTAGACTGCAGATCCAGCAGATGAAGGATGGAATCTTTATCACTCAATCTAAGTATTTCAAAGAGGTGTTGAAGACCTTTAGCATGGAAGATAGCAAACCGGTTGTTACTCCAATGGTGACTAGTTGTAAATTATCTAAAGAAGATGACTCAGAATTGGTTGATGAGAAGGAATACCGATCAATGATTGGTAAGTTGCACTATGTAGTGCATAGTAGACCAGATATTGCACATGCAATTGGCATTACTGTAAGATTCCAGAAAAGCCCAAGAGAATCTCACTTGGTTGCAGTCAAGCGGATTATTAGGTATCTGAAGGGAATTGTTGACTATGGATTGTGGTATCCTTATAGCAAGGATTTCAACTTGAAAGTATACACAAATTCTAATTGGGCAGGCAATATAGATGACCGAAAAAGCACAAGCAGTGGTGCATTCTTTCTTGGTGGTAGACTAGTCTCATGGATGAGTAAGAAGCAGAGTTGTATCTCTCAGTCTACAGCAGAAGCAGAGTATGTTGCAACTTTCATGAACTGCACTTAGACAATCTGGATGAAGCATGTATTAAATAGCTTCAAAGTTCCTGTATCTAAACCGGTAAGTATATTTTGTGATAACACAAGTGCTATCAATATCTCAAAGAATCCGGTTTTACACTCTAGAACCAAGCATTTTGAACTTAAGTATCATTTCCTAAGGGAAAAGGTTCAGAACAAAGAGATTGCACTAGAACATGTTTCCAGTTAGGAGAAATTAGCAGATATATTCATGAAGCCTCTCCCAAAGGCTACATTTATGTACTTAAGAGGTGAATTAAGGGTGTTGCCCCTTCAGGAGGTAAACTAAAGATATATGCTCCACATCAGTCAGGTATTGCATTGTCAAATTTCTCTTCAGGATTGATGTGTTGAAGGATGCTACTCCTTAGCAGGAGTAGCATAATGGAATAGGGAAGCTTGTGCCTCCACTTTGGCATTGTTGTCAAAGGGGGAGAAGATGTGAAGTGGAGAAGATATCTGTAGAAAATGGGGAGAAGATGTGAAGCGGAGAAGATATCTTTGTTTATTGCCATCAATGCCAAAGGGGGAGATATGTGAACTGGTATATGGACATAATGACATTGTATGTTGTCATTGATGTCAATATGTTGAAGAAGTGAGAACCAGCATATGAGAGAACTGGTTGAACACTATGAACCGACATTTGTGCCAAAGTGAAGCAGTGTGTTTGTTCATGATGAACCGGCATATAGTTATGGGAACCGACATATAGTTATGGGAACCAGCATATACTTATGGGAACCGGCATATGGAAGTGTTGTATGACTACTGGTTGGTAGTCTCAACTTCAAGGTTTTTGGTTTAAGTGCTTCAAGCCTATGTGGCTCAACCGGTGACTTTGTGTGATGAGTTAGCATTATAACAAAGAACAGATCATGTTGCCACATAAACCTTGTGTGCATGAAGGATCTTGCATGAAGGAGATTGTTCCCATCTACCTCGGGAATGTGAGAAGTGTGTAAAATGGTGATAACGTGTGAGGGGTTATCAGCCACCATAAAATCGGTGGAAATAGACGATGGAGAATGTCTTGATATTGGATCAAGAACTGGTGCATTTAATGTAGTGTGCTCAATGGTCAGGATTGAACTGTTTGAATTCCTTAACCTAACAAGTTTAGGGTTTAGGGTTTATGCTACCGACCTATCTGTTTTCCTATAAGGTTGATGTTGTGTCTCTTTCTGAGGTTGTTGGCAAACGTTGTGTGTGTGTATCCAAGAGAAGTGATACGTGATTCTTGCCAGACCAAAAGGAGAGAAGTGATACCTATAGAGTGTAAGTGCAGAAGGTGAAGAGGAGCTTATGCAGATCTACATTGGCATTGAGTGTTGTTACTAGATCATTGTAATACCTGTTGATCTCTAACCACCTTAATAGTTGGAAAATCCCTTAACAGGGTAGCCTTAACTGGCTTGTTGTAAATCCTTTAACAGGGTAATTCAAAGCTATTGAGTTCGAAATCCTTTAGCTATTGAGTTCTTGAAATCCTCTAACAAGGTAACCTTTAACAGGGTTTAACCCTTAACTGGGTATTCTAGCCATCCCTTAACCGGGTGATCTCTAACAGGATCGGTTCCTAGAAGAACCTATTGTAATGTCTCTAACTGGACAAGGCTCCTAACAGAGCGGACTTCTAAAGAGTTCAAAAATAGCTTGTGGGTATTCATCCCCACCATGGTTTTTCCCAATTGGGTTTCCACATGAAAAATATGTGTCATGTGTGATGCTTTTATCTTGTGATGCTTTGCTATTGTCTATCAAGCATATGATGGTTCTGTGTTTTATGCCTATCAATAAAACATGTTGAACTAGTTGTTATTGTGATTTGATGATAGATTACCTGTTTATGCATAAGGGTGAAACGGTAGTGTAATCTTGAGTTGAGTGAAAAGCTAAGTGAGTAATCGGTTAATGCTTGTCTCGGTCATTCTTAGCTTTACCAATTGCACTCTATTTCAAACCAGTGTCACTGTTTGCCAGTCATTTGAAGTGTCTACTGTCAGATCAGTTTAGGATAGTATTTTTGTCTATACTGATTCACCCCCCCCCCTCAATATCGGGTTAGTACTATCAGTTCATCATTGAGTTATCAACAGGTTCTAGTTGCCTCTCCTTGGCAATCTATCGGTCTACCCTGCAGCCTGCCTTAGTTCGATGATCTGTTCAAGTCTCCACCCACTAACTGCCTCAAGCTCAAGGCACTCTAGGTTTGGTGGTCTATTTGCAAACCTTGCATTGTATCATGTTTGATGATCTAAACAAGTCCACAAGCCACATCAACTTCCTTTCCAACCAACCAGTACATAACCAGGTCTTCTTCAATCAACAGGTTCATAACCAGCTCTGATACTACTTGACGCAGTCAAGGTAGGGAGATCCAATGAAGGACATCCCCACCTTGCATCCTATAACACAAAACACCATGCAAGATACCGACAACTGGTAACACAACACAATATATAACCGATAATCAGATAAAGAGAAACCTAACTAGTAGAAGTAACACATGATTTAACCGGTAACCAGATAAATCAATCATTATAACCATTAAATGAATTAAATATGCCTTCAACATCTACACATGCTAGACTGCAACAAAGGATTACAAAACAATCCATCTAACACCAATCTGATGGGAAATGGGTATGGGATAGACTAGCCTAGTCTACGCTCCTTGATCCTCTCCTTTGATCACCAGGCGTTTCTACCACACCCTAGGGTCTCTAGGACTTCCCTTTCTTGTGGAATCCCTTGACCTTGCCCAATCCACCCACCAAAAATCTGTGATTTTCCTCCCTAAGTCACATCTACTCACAAGCATCAAAAACCCTCACATAGGCTAATAAGGGTTTAGCTCCTTCTTCACCTTCTTAGGTCCTAGCAAGGTTAGGATAGGTCTCTGACATGGTTATCCATCCATTCATGTGCCCCCAAGAGGTTTTAACCTTCCAATTCCTTACTGATCTCACTATTTTGCTTTTTTCCTACAAAATAGGGCTATAAGGAATGTGCCCAATTAGGCCTCCAATCTAGACTTCTAGGGCTCCCTCTTGCAAATGATGCACATACTTGTGAAACTTCCCAAAAGGACTTCTAATCATTTGGAAAGGGCTCAAATATTTTTTTCTTTTTGGGCCTCCAAGTGTCTGTACACTGCCCTAGGTGAATTTTGGGGTTTTTGAGGGTTTTTTACAAGGGTTTTAAGGCCTACCTGGGTCACAGTGATGATTTATTGACTTTGCCACCTTATCTGGACTGGTGGAAGCTCCTCCTTCTCTCCAATGGTGCTTCACACATCCCTCTACACCTCCTCCAAAGGGTTCCTCCCTCCTTGTCCTACCTTTCTCTCATGGACCTCTACAACTTCAACCCTTCCTAGTCGGGCACAATCTAGTCTCGCCTAGGAGTGGGTCATTGAAAGACTTCCCTGCATCTTCAAGGGCCCTACTTTATTTGAAGTAATGTACAGGGTCTATACTCCTATTCCCCATGGTTTCATGGTGACTCCACAATGGGGATAGGAGTTATTATTCCATTTCACAAAACAGTCCAAAACTGGACAGTGACAGAGTACTTCACAAAAAAAATTACAAACACACAAAAACCTGCACAAGAACCTACCCTAAGTGCTCAAAATGGAAGTATAAATACAATGTAAGATTCACAACACTGTTTAGTTCATAAAACAATCCATTATCAACCTATTAATGCTTCATTTGTGCCGACTAGCAACAAAAACCCAGTCACAATCAAGGTCTTTACTCTTGGCCGTACAATCTGACATCCAACCCATCATTTTAGGGTTTGAAACCATATATAGAATCCTTTCCTTGGTCTGTGCCAAAATTAGGGTTTTCCACGCTAAGCTAAGGTTTTTGACCTATTAGGTGGAAAAGTTGCTTGACAACTTTGAAAAGTTGTCATGCAACTTTTTGCAACTTTTGAGCAACTTTTCCAAAGTTGCTTTTCTGAACTCCTAGGCCAACATTAGGTTATCCTATGGGCACCACCATGCTAAAAGGACCCCAAACTCATCAATGGAACACATAACCTCTCCTCCACAAAAAATGAGAACCTAGGACCTAAATTAGGACCTAATTAAGACTAATGAGCTCATGGCTCTTATTACATTAACAATGGCTTCTTAAAGAAGCAAAACACCAACAAAAACCAAAAAGAGGAAGACCTTAGAAGGGTGCTCTTGCACCATACTCCCCCTCTACACAAAATTTAAGGAACTGAGGGATAAATGAGAGCCGGGTCAATACCAAGTTTCTTGAACTTGCCCTCTTCAACCCAAGTGGCTTCAGACTCAGGTTGACCTGCCCACTTCACCAAGTGTTCCATATAGACCTGGTGTCTAGTAGACTTTTTCATCCTTGACTCCAAGATCTCCTCTACTATGGGCTGCTTCATTTGAGGTAAAGCATTCACATCTAAGTCTTGTAGTACCTTGGCTTGATTCTCAATTTGTCCTACTATTTCACCCTTGTATTGTATCAGGTCAGCAACATTATAGTATCAGGTCAGCAACATTGAAGACTGGTGATATAGCCAAATCTGAAGGAAGATCAACCTTGTAGGAGTTCTCACCATATTTGGATAGAATTCTACAAGGTCCTACCCTCTTCATTTGTAGTTTAGTAGGCTTGCCACTTTGCATTCTAGCTTTGCTCAGATGGACCATCACATAGTCACCCACTTTGAACTGAACCTCTCTCCTTCTTTCGTCCACTTTTGCTTTCAGTTTTAGAGCAGACTCTAGGATGGCTTTCTTGACCTATTCTTGGACTTCCTTGATGGTTTGAGTGAAGTCCTTTGTTTGGCCACTCTTCATCTCCATGGAACCAAGTTCCTTGAGTTCACACACTCCCCTTGGATGTCTGCCATAGACAACCTCAAAAGGACTCCTTCCAGTGGTCCTATTTACACTGTCATTATAGGCATACTCTGCTTGTGGAATGACTAGATCCCATGTCTACCCATACTCCTTGGTTAGACACCTCAACAAGTTGCCTAACACCCTATTAATGACTTCAGTTTGACCATCAGTTTGTGGATGGTAAGCTGAGCTAAATGATAAATTGGTCCCTAATCTTTTCCATAAGGTTTGCCAAAAATGGCCCATGAACTTGTTGTCCCTATCTGAAACAATACTTAGTGGAAGTCCATGAATCCTTACAATCTCCTTAAAGAAGAGATGTGCAACATAGCTAGCATCATGAGTAGTTTTACATGGAATGAAATGGCTCATCTTAGAAAACTTGTCTACTACCACATAGATGCTATCCATACCTATCTTTGTCTTGGGGAGTCCTACTACAAAGTCCATGCTCACACACTCCCAAGGCCTATTTGGGACCGATAATGGTTGATAGAGGCCTGCATTACTTGATCCTCCTTTTGCCCTTTGACACACACCACATTGCTCCACATACTTTCTCACATCTCTTGGCAACTTGGGCCAATAGTAGTACCTTTGTACTAGATCCAAAGTTTTGTTGACTCCAAAGTGTCCACTTAGACTACCATTGTGTTTTTCTTGGATGAGGTTTTCTCTCATGCATCCTCTAGGCACACATAACTGATTACCTTTGAACAAGAGACCATTTTGGAGAGTGTAATCTGCATACTCACCATGAAAATGATTCTCAAACTCCTTGCAAACCTTGTAGGCTGATGAGAAGTCTTCATATACTTCATAGAGGTCCTTGAAACCTTCTATTCCTATGCTTTGCAATTGTAACTGTTGAACAGTCAACAACTTCCTGCTTAAAGCATCTGCCACCTTGTTGAGTTGCCCCTTTTTATGCTTGATGGTGAAGGTGAAGGATTGGAGGTATTCCATCCATTTCAAATTTCTATTGCTAAGCTTCTCATGAGTGTTAATGTAACTCAAAGCCTGGTTATCTGTGAACACCACAAATTCCTTTGGGAGTAGGTAATGCCTCCACTTTTTGAGAGACTGAACTAGTGCATACAACTCTAGGTCATAGGCTGAGTACTTCTTCTTGGCCTCATTAAGCTTCTCACTAAAGAATGCCACAGGCCTTCCTTCTTGACTCAAAACACCCCCTACTGCAATGCCACTTGCATCACATTCCAATGTAAATAGCTTGTCCAAAGTAGGTAAGAGTAGGATGGGTTTTGTGGCTACTTCTTGCTTCAATAATTGGAATGCTTTATCAGCCTGTTCAGTCCACTTGAATTTGGTTTTTAGGCCTCCTTTTATGGTGTCAAGTACTGGAACACATATGCCACTGAAATTCCTCACAAACTTTCTATAGAATTGGGCTAAACCATGGAAACTCCTAACTTCAGTACCTGTTCTAGGGGCAGGCCAATTCAAGATTGCCTCCACTTTTCTTGGATCCATCTTCAAGGTTCCCTTAGACACCACAAATCCTAAGTATACCAACTCTTGCTTCAAAAAGTCACACTTCTCTAAGTTGATTGCCAACTTCTCTTCATGCAACCTCTCTAGGACTAACCTTAGATGTTCTAGGTGCTCCTCTTTGGTTCTGCTATAGATGAGTATGTCATCTAAGTATACCACCACAAACCTGCCTGTGAAGTCCTTCAACACCTCATTCATCAACCTCATGAAGGTTCTCGGGGCATTAGTAAGTCCAAATGGCATCACAAGCCATTCATACAACCCTTCTGTGGTCTTAAAAGCGGTCTTCCACTCATCCCCCTCCTTAATTCTAATCTGATGATAACCACTTTTAAGGCCCAACTTGGTAAAATACATGGCACCTCCTAAACAATCCATCAGATCCTCTATTCTAGGAATAGGAAATCTATACCTTATGGTGATCCTCTTGATTGCCCTTGAATTAGTGCAAAGTCTCCACTTGCCTCCCTTCTTTGATGCTAGCACTACCGGGACTGCACATGGGCTAATGCTCTTCTTGACCAGTCCTTGTTCCAACAACTCCTGCACTTGTCTTGCCACCTCCTTGTTTTGGTCAGGTGTGAGCTTATATGCAGCTTCATTAGGTAGGGATGCACCAGGAACAAAGTCTATTTGATGGCTTATAGACCTTCTTGGTGCAAGTGTTGCAGGTGCTCCATCACTCACTATGTCCTTATACTCTTGCAACATTTGCTTCACCTCCTTGGGTACCTCTACCTGCAACTTGTCTTCCTCCTCCTTTGGCTTCACAAAGATGGCACACCTCATTGTCTCCTTCTCATGTAGCAAGTGTAAGAACTCTTTACCAGTAGTCAATAAGACACTAGGTGTTCTTGAGGTTCCCTCATCATTCTCTATCAAAGACTGAATCTTAAAGGTTTTGCTATCCTTCTTGAAGGAAATGGAGTTCTCCTCTCCATCATAGATCACCTTCCTATCAAATTGCCAAAGTCTACCTAGCAGTAGGTGACAGGCATCCATGGGTAACACATCACAAAGGATCTTATCCTTGTATCCTCCAATAGAGAACTCTACCCAAGTTTGTTCATTGACAAGCACACTCTGCTCTTGGTTCAATCATGTCACCTTGTAAGGGCTAGTGTGGGGTATCCTTGTGAGTTTCAATTTCTTGGCTGCCTCATCTAATATTATGTTATCAGTTGACCCTGAATCAACTATCACCTTGCAAACTTTACCAAGGATCTTGCATCTCACCCTAAACAATGCTCTCCTATGCTTAGGTTCATCCTTAACCGGCTGTCTTATCAAGACTCTATTGAACATAAGATTTTCTCCAAAATCTGATTCAATATGGTCCACCTCAGGTGTCTTGCTGCTTGGTGTGTCTTCATGAGCATAAGCAACCCTCTTTCCACTGTTTGATGAGGTAGGCTTGTCAGGACATCTATAGGCCGGGTGTCCCAGTTGACCACAGTTGTAGCATTTCATGGTTGCAAAGTAGGAATTACCCCTGCCAGTACCTCTACCCCTACTTGGACCCCCTGGTGCACCTCTTCCTCTAGAATAGCCTCCTCTGAGATTGGTTTCACTGCTATGTTCAGTCAACTTGGATTCTCCTTGGTTCCTTTGCTCATTTGCCTTGCTTTGGTAACCACCTCGGTGATTCATTTGATCTCTACCTCTACCTCTACCCCTGTTATTAGAGTCTCCCTTCCTTTTGTTCCTCTCTTCAACCTTAGCAGCAAGCTGATGACATTTTTGGATAGTGGTAGGAGTCCAAAGGCTTATTTCCTCTTGAATGTTCCACTTTAGGCCACTTAGATACCTAGCCACCTTGATAGAATCCTCTTCTTGGACTTTGGATCTAAGACAAAGCTTTTGAAACTCCTTTATGTAGGAGGTCACATCAAGGTCTTTTTTCTTCAATCCCTGTCTCTTCTTATGAAGTTGGACTTCATAATCCTCTGGTAAGTAGTTATCCTTGATCTTACTCATCACGGCCTTCCAATTTGCAATAGGTAGCTTCCCCATACTAATTATTTCTTCTTGTATGTGCTTCCACCATGTCAAGGCTGCTCCCTGTAGTCTTGATTTGGCAACCTTAACCTTTTGAGCTTCTGTCACTCCTTCACACTCAAAGTGGTTCTCCATACCCTCAATCCATTCCATGACAGTGTCAATGTCCATCCTTCCATTGAAATGTGGCAATCCTTTAAAAGCTTTGGTATTCAAAGCCTTAATGGCCTTTACAAAAGGTTCTTCATTGATTAAGGGATCTGGTTCAGGTATAATGTCATCTATGTCAATGGTTTTCTTGCCTTTATCCTTGGTGTCCTCACCCCAAGGTCCATGTGTCCTCTGATCCACCACTTCTTGCAGCTTGTCCCTTATCTCACTCATAGCTTCTTCAAGGAGTCTATTCTTCTCCTTCTGCTCTTCTACCTCCCTAGCCAGCTTTGCATTAGTGACCATTATGTTCTCCCCTACTGATTCACCAGAATATAGAGACATGCACGGTCCACCAAATCTTTAACTCACTCTGATACCAATCTGATGGGAAATGGGTATGGGATAAACTAGCCTAGTCTATGCTCCTTGATCCTCTCCTTGGATCACCAGGTGTTTCTACCACACCCTAGGGTCTCTAGGACTTCCCTTGCTTGTGGAATCCCCTAACCTTGCCCAATCCACCCACCAACAATCTATGATTTTCCTCCCTAAGTCACATCTACTCACAAGCATCAAAAACCCTCACATAGGCTAATAAGGGTTTAGCTCCTTCTTCACCTTCTTAGGTCCTAGCATGGTTAGGACAAGTCTTTGATATGGTTATCCATCCATTCGTGCACCCCCAAGAGGTTTTAACCTTCCAATTCCTTACCGATCTCACTATTTTGCCTTTTTCCTACAAAATAGGGCTACAAGGAATGTGCCCAATTAGGCCTCCAATCCGGACTTCTAGGGCTCCCTCTTGCAAACGATGCACATACTTGTGAAACTTCCCAAAAGGACTGCTAATCATTTGGCAAGGGCTCAAATATTTTTCTATTTTTGGGCCTCCAAGTGTCCGTAGACTGCCCTAGGTGAATTTTGGGGTTTTTGAGGGTTTTTTACAAGGGTTTTAAGGCTTGCCTGGGTCACAGTGATGGTTTATTGAATTTTCCACCTTATCTAGATTGGTGGAAGCTCCTCCTTCTCTCCAATGGTGCTTCATACATCCCTCTACACCTCCTCCAAATGGTGCCTCCATCCTTGTCCTACCTTGCTCTCATGGACCTCTACAACTTCAACCCTTCCTAGCCGGGCACAGTCTAGTCTCGCCTAAGAGTGGGTCTTTGAAAAACTTCCCTACATCTTCAAGGGCCCTGCTTTCTTTGAAGTAATTTACAAGGTCTATACTCCTATTCCCCATGGTTTCATAGTGACTCCACAATGGGGATAGGAGTTATTATTCCATTTCACAAAATAGTCCAAAACTGGATAGTGACAGAGTACTTCACAAAAATAATTACAAACACACAAAAACCTACACAAGAACCTACCCTAAGTGCTCAAAATGGAAGTATGAATACAATGCAAGATTCACAACACTGTTTAGTTCATAAAACAATTCATTATCAACCTGTTAATGCGTCATTTGTGCCGATTGGCAACAAAAACCCAGTCACAGTCAAGGTCTTTACTCTTGGTCGTACAATCTGACATCCAACCCATCATTTTAGGGTTTGAAACCATATATAGCATCCTTTCCTCTATCTCTTTGCAAAATTAGGGTTGTCCACGCTAAGCTAATGTTTTTGACCTATTAGGTGGAAAAGTTGCTTGACAACTTTGAAAAGTTGTCATGCAACTTTTTGCAACTTTTGAGCAACTTTTCCAAAGTTGCTTTTCTGAACTCCTAGGCATACATTAGGTTATCCTATGGGCACCACCATGCTAAAAGGACCCCAAACTCATCAATGGCCACATAACCTCTCCTCCACAAGAAATGAGAACCTAGGACCTAAATTAGGACCTAATTAAGACTAATGAGCTTATAGCTCTTATTACATTAACAATGGCTTCTTAAAGAAGCCAAACACCAACAAAAACTAAAAAGAGGAAGACCTTAAAAGGGTGCTCCTGCACCACAATCTAAGATCCATAGATCTTCTTCTCGATAAATAGGCCTCTGGTAACAGTCTACACTAATTCGGACCTCAGTCCCTCTGAACTTCAATCCCCTCAGACCAGAATCTCTTTGGAAACTACATCTTCACTCAATCTCTTATTCCTCTAAGCTATTTCCCCCCCCAAAATGAATCTCTAAACTTTCCCTTTATACCATCCGCAAGTAATAACAACTCGATCTAGTTGGCCAAAGACCAACCGGTTCATGATGAAATGTGTAAACAATAACATGTCGGCCCAAATCACCAAGAACATATTCAAATGCATAAAACTTCACGCAGTCCTTCAGAAACATCAGACAAGGCCCAAACAACATTTCTCAATGATCCATAAGTTACGAGAACCACCCGTGACCTGATTCATCTCCACTCCACATACTACAGGACCAACCAGTAAGAACACACCAATACCGGACTAATACCAGGATCAAATCCAAATGTCGGTTTGAACTACTTCGGTGCTCCTGCATCACATTCTCATAGGTAAGCTTGAAGCATTCATCAGCTCTTTCCTTCAATGATTGTGCCAGATTCTCTTCATTCTTCTTTCATTCCTCAATCTCCTTAGTTAGCCTCATCACAATGGATTGCATCTCATTCTTCAAAGCAACATTCTCTCTCTGAATATTGTTAACCTCATCATCTTTGTCCTAGTATTCCATGATATAATCTTCTTTCTCCTTCAACTTGTCCATTAATTCCTTCCTCTTTTCTCTACATACACTTGCTTGATCCTTCTGCTCACTAATGAATTCATCATCAATGTTCAGATTCTTCTTCAAGGTACATGCCTCACTTCTAGCTGCATCAAGATCCTCGAGTGCCACATTGAGTTGTCTCTGAAAACCACAATCCATTGAATCAATCTCCCAGATCTTCCTTAATCCATTAAGCTTCCTCAGAGGAACTAGGATTTGATACCAATTGTTAGAATCAAAGATCACTAAGAGTGGGGGTGAATTAGTGATCTACCAGAAGCTAAAACCACAAACTTATTCTTTATCCACCAGTTAGCAATGTATAGTAGAAAAGAACATAAACATGCAACAAAGATTACACAAATCCTCAACACCGGAATTTTTACGTGGAAATCCGAAAAGGGAAAAACCATGGTGGGGTTGGAACCCACAATATTCATATACTATGGAGAGAAGTACACAAATATTAGATAGATGGGGAATACACTTGCATTCAGGCTCACTGCCTAGAGATCATTGCTCAATTGCAATTGCCTAGAAGGCTACAACCTTCAGGGAAATATCACTGACTTACAATTTGATTATAATGAGAAAATATAATGAAATGAACTCTCAATTAGCATTTGGCTATGCAAGAATGAGTTTCGATTAAGCACAGATTCTCTGACTATCTTCGCTTTGTTTAATACTATGTTGTT
Source organism: Cryptomeria japonica (assembly GCF_030272615.1). Classification (NCBI taxonomy): domain Eukaryota; kingdom Viridiplantae; phylum Streptophyta; class Pinopsida; order Cupressales; family Cupressaceae; genus Cryptomeria; species Cryptomeria japonica. The sequence continues at coordinate 367,943,110 of NC_081409.1, forward strand.
GTCTTAGTCAACTACTATTTGGTCTGAAAGCAAAGTTCACACATGAAACTGCGCGCAATTGCACCAAAATGGATCATCGTAACTCTAACACACCGAAATTCAACTGTCAAATCGATCTTAGATATCCAGTCTTAACACAAAAACAATCTCCTTCAAGTCGGATTCAAGAAGTGTAACATGTAGCTCCAAGTCGGCTTCAATCTTGAACAAAAAATAGCACCGAACCAAAAGATTATAATCACATGCTTCCTAAGGGTCTTCCCAATCACTGATATCACAAAAACAATCACCAAAAATACCACAATCATCGGAAATCTGTCTAGATCAAAATATTACTGAAATACCCTCTTTTACTAGTTAACTACCTATCGGTTACCTACATCTTCTGGATAAGATGAATCACGACTGCCAGGTCAAATTACCAAGAAGATTTTCCATCAATGACAACCCTAGACAAATATGCAACTAACGGAAATCATCTAAAATCACTGGATGAGTGTCAATTGCCAACAGTGGGTGTGTTCCCATCATGGTTTTTCCCTTGAACGGGTTTCCATGTTGTTGGCGGTACATATAAAAATTTTCATTCTATATGTCACCTTATTGAGTCACGTCCCTATTTGGCTCTTTGGTCACGTTGTGTGCTTTGAATTCCCCATGTAATCCAATCTCTGTTGTTTTCTTTAAGTTTCACTATGTTGAACTTGAACCTTGAACTTGAACCTTTTTGGTTCAAGGTTCAAAGTTCAATGGGCATCATATTAAAAGTTTGTCCTCTCGCGCGGCCTTAAGTCTTCTTTAGTTTTTGCCGGTGTTTAGTATTAGTTGAACCTTGAACTTGAACCTTTTAGGTTCAAGGTTCAAAGTTCAATATTTGTCATGTTTATGTTTTTGTGTTGCAATTGTTCCTCAAGGTTCAGAGTTCGATGTTTTGATTTCTTGGAAATCATGTGACTTTTCATGAGGTGGCGGTGTGGATTTTAAGATATGATTGATGGTGGCAGAGAAAGGGAATATTCTTTCTTTAATAATTTGAAAGTTGTCATTTGTAGCAAGTATGGCATGGAAATTTGTATTTTGAGGTATGAAGTGACTTGCTATTAAATGCATGCTTGATCGCGATCATTTCAGAGTGATGTCGCACGATTGAAGAGTAATGATGACAATTTGTGGTAATCATGGGTAAGATTTTCTCAACTTTTTAAATTGAGTTGTTGTCTTGTCGAGATTGTCATTTGTGAATAAGTTTTAAGAAGAGTTTTTGGAGCGAGAAGAAAATAGACTGCGACAGGGGTTTTGCAGATGACAGAGGAAGGCATGTTCAACGACTTCTCTAATTGCTACAGTTTTTAGAAAAAGATATGGGTATTTTGTTTAGCTATTTGTTTCCATTTTACCTATTTTCTTCTTTGTCTAGGTCGATTGGGGAAAGATCATGAATTAAGCATGAGGCCTACTCTGCCTAAGTTAATGAACTCTTCTTCCCTTATAAGTTCCTTACTAGAGCTGGGTGATACAACTTTAGTTCAATTAGATTTAGATGTTTTCTTAGAAAGAGTAAGGAACCCAGCCGCTGATTCTATGATGAAAGACATTGCACAAAGTGGTTTATTGGAAGCAGCCGCATTTCCCACAGTTGCCCCTTGTCGTGAGTTGGTTTTAGAGTGTATGAATCACTATGATAAAGCTAATAGATGCATTAGGAAAAATAATGGTGAGGTTTTGTTGTCCATTGATAGATAGGCAGTAATGGCTACCATGGGTATCCCACATTGGGAACCCTATGAGGATTGGACTATTGGAAAGTCTTATGGAGTCTTTTTGAGAAAAAACAGTATTATAGAACCGTTATTGCACAAAATTGGCTTTTGAAGTTTCAAAAGGGCAGTTCAAGGTTGCCAAGACCGTTAACCCAAGAGAATTTGATTCCTAGAATCAGGGATTTGGTAATAATGTTGAGCAGGGCTAGGGGAAATTCACACTCCTTCTATTGGGAAGACTGGATGTATTTCTTCATCCAGGTCACTCTCGACAAAAATCGGTTCATTGACTGGGAAACCGTTATTGTAGAAAGGTTGCATGAGGGTTTGAGCAATTACCTTGGAATGTCGAATTTCTATATGTCTTCATATCTGTTATATATGATAGCTTGTGTGAGGGAGTGGCCTGGATTGTTCCATGCAAAATAGGTTCAGGGTATTAAAATTTATGAGTATCACCCCCATTTGACCCAAAAAGGACATGTTGATAATTACCTTCGCTAGAATGACATTTTTGCTGGGAGGTTGACTTTTGAGTTACAAGATAAGATGCATAGGAGAATGTCTACAGAAGCGGTTGAACTAATTAACATCTATGGTAGTTTCTTTACTCAATTTAATCACTACACTTACATAAGGGTTGGAGGTTTTAAAGGTGAACCCTTTAGGCTGCCTAGATATGTTTTAGACTCTTGTGTTTTGATTGAAGTTTCTAGGAAGTTAGACTATGTTGCAAAGGATTATGGTGAAGATTCTGGCACAAGTGGATTTTTTTCTATCGATTTAGGCCATTACAGTTGTAGGTTTGTTTCTAATGCACTAAATCTTGAGTTAGAATTTAAGAGATTTCATTTGAAAACCTTTGTGAAAAGAGATAATTTTGATAGTAAAGTTTTTATTGCCTATTATGTGAAAAAGATAATGTCTAATAAACATGTGCCCTAGTTGGAGGATTATTGGGAAGACTGCTCAGATGAGTTTGAAGTGAGAAAAAGGAGTTGGTCCAGGTTAACTCTGAAACAAATTCTTGACATGAAATTGCAAATGGATACCTCTGGTGTCACTATTGATAATGAAGATGTACTGGATCTAGAATTTATGAGATGGGTACACAATGAACCCCTTCCAAAAGTTGACTGGAGTAGATAGATGGAAGATAGCATACAGGCACGCACTTTCAGTATAATTCGCAGAAAAGAGAATTGGCTTAGGAGTTGCAGATTTCATCCGACGAAGGCAACTAGTTCAAGCAACAAAAATGGAAAAAGGAAGATTGTAAGAAAAACCACTGTTTTAACTAACATCCCTATTTATGTTGCAAGAAAGAAGCAGGCTAATATTAAAGAAGAAAAACTTGACTCTGAAACTGCACATTCCATTGGTGGCTGGGTGACTAGGTCAAGATACAAGAAGAATTTTCAGCCACTTGCCGCTCATCTCATTCTTGATTTGGACACCGAGGAAGTACAGGGCAATATGGCAACCCCCGTTTATGATGCTAACAAGGTCTTAACTGATTCAGATGCTACTATCCAAGATTCACAAGTGCTTGATATCTGATCTAACACAGACAATGCTACACTGCGACCTTCAGGAGGGCCTTCCCCCATGCAATCTAAGGAACTGACTGTGGCTCCTAAATGGTTAAGTGATTCAATTACCAGGAAAAGAAATGTGGTGCCTATTTCGGTGTCGATGGAAGATGCTGTGAGTAAATATTTGGGAAGATCCACAAAGCCTAAGTGGCTAAAAATGGAGACCATGATTGGTTTTGATGAAGGCACAAAACATTGGACCACAGACATTGCCAAACCCACATCTGATAAGGATGCTGCCACTGCCTCAGAGGATGATTATAGAATTGAGTGAGTTGATTTGGGGGTAGGAACTAGAGCAGTTGATGTGAAACATTTGGAGACTTCAACCAAAAGGATTATCTCCCGCACTTGGAAGGACGAAAAGGATAAAGCAGAGTTGAAGCAGAATTTAATGCAAATGGCTCAATACATTCATACTCTGTAGAACAGTCTACTACCATTGTCCCAAAGCTCCATTCCCTTTAGTTCAAAATCCCCTAGTAATCAGAAGTTCTTTGATGAGGTTCAACGAAACAAGACGATTGCAGAGATTTTCTTTGAGTGGCTCACATCGATTGTGCATCAAGGAACTAATTATATATCTGATTTAGTTCAAATTTTTAAAGATGCTAATGAAGTAACCAAAGAATTGGATGCTCACTTAATCTCATGGCATAAAGAAAAGACTAAATGGGCAGTGATTTCAAAGAAAATGCGCAACATTCAGCGCTATGGCTTGATGAATTTTCTTGCCAAAAGACAAGTGCCAGGGTTAAATGAATATATAATGTTTATATGCAAAGAAATCATAGAGTGGTGTAACCAAATCATCGAACAAGGTCATAGTGGATCTATCAGTCTACGAAGTGAACTAACAACCCTGAGAACGATCATGCAAAAGGATTTGTGCTGCGTAGATGTCCGGTTGCTTAAGGAGGATAGCTAGACTTTGGAAGATACAACAAAAATGATCAATCAATTCAACAGCCACATTAAACAAATTAAAGTGGAGAAATCCCTAGTTGTGGAATATTTTACGAATATTTCCAAAGTGGAGTCAATGCTCACAGTTTGCCTAGATCACTTGGATTCGCACAAAGACAAAGTACAGATGGTGAAGAGGAAGAAATAACTCTGGAAGCAAAGGGTAATACACATCAGCCTGCCGCATATAATAGTAATTCAGGAGTTCTCAAAGGTTCATCGAGAGTGGAGTGCGGCAAAAGCGGTTATGGTGTCTATCCAAAATAACAACCCAAGCAATCCGACTGAGACGAAATCGACAACATGACTAGCACTACTGGCAGTTGTTTGCCAGCGAGTCTAGTTGTTTCTTATTTCCAGTTATACAGTTAGGGTAGTTTCTCATTAACTTTTTCGAGTTAATTTTACCTTTGGTTAAAACTATTGGTCTGACGACCTATTTATAAGTTTTGTAATGACTTTGATTGGGTTCACTAAGTTTTTGAAAAACTATCTCTTTAATTTCAGCTGAAAGACTTTGTGTATGTGGAAGGTTGATGATCATCTATGAATGAAAATCAAATGACAGTTATCTTTGACTTTGAATCTGTGTGTTTGATGTCTGAAATTTGATTTCTATGAGAATCTATTTCAAGTAAGGATCTGTTATAGCTTTCTATGTGCACAAAAAATTATCAGTGGAATTTATCTTTTAAGCTTTTCATTTTGTTTTAGTGTACATGTGAAGTTTGTCGGCTTTATACAAAGAGTTATATATGAATCAATGCTTGCGTTCATTTGGTGTTGACTCGTGAATGCAATTACCTTTCTATGCTTTCTCATGAAAAGTATAATATTGGTTGTGTGTAATTTGGAGTTGATTGAATATCTATTAGAGGGAGTTGTATCTTAATTCAGAGGTTAATTAATATAATGATTTTCCAAGTGTTTGGTGAAATTTGTCTTTCGTTTCTTGGGCTAAAGAGTATCAAAATTAAATAAATTGTGAGAGACAAATCTATTTACCAACACACGTCAAAAATCTTGGTGTTATGTGTGTTGTTGATCTATGCTTTAATGTTTAATTATTAGATCTGAGAATAAGTTTAAATTGTTTAAGTTTTTGTGACAACTAATTCACCCCCCCTCTTAGTTGTTTGCCCCCATCAATTGGTATCAGAGCAGGTCCATTCGAAGAAGATTAACCGCTTGAGGTGATTTAGGATGACATCTTACAAGAAAGACAGTTTGAGATTTGATGGTACTAGCTACTCTCTTTGGGAAAGTCGCATGGAGTGTCATCTGAGATGCATTGGCGAATCTTCTTACACTATTCTAAGAATAGGTATACCATTCTTGCAACTGGTCCTTCAACTCTGGATGAGATAAATGAATGAAATATTAGGGCTAAGGAAGCATTGTTGAGTGCTCTGATTGATTTTTAGATGACAAATGTTATGAAATTGACTGCTCATGAGATCTGGAAGAAGTTGGAAACTTTGTATGAAGGTGACAACTATGTGAAGATTGCTAAGTTGCAGAGCCTAAAAGGAAAGTATCAAATGTTTAAAATGGGCAAATATGATAACATCACTTCTTTTATGTAGAAGGTGAATGAACTTGTGTGCAATATCAGATGTCTCGGTGGAAAGTTGGAAGAATTAGATATTGTTTCTAAGGCGCTTAGATCTTTACCTACATCCTACAAACATAAATTTGTTGCTATTGAGCAGATCCAAACTATGACTGATGTAACGAGCAACATGTTGATTGGTAAGCTATCAGCCTTTGAGTTGACCGAGTTTGGTGATTCTCTTCCTAGGGTAGAATCTACATTTAAAGCCACTATTTTCGGAAAGGATAAGAAGAGATATGATTTGGGAAAAATTTCTTCAATGTGGATGTCCAAATATGAGAAGGAGAGGAAGGAAATTGAAGAAGAAGAGCGAGAGATTAAGAAGCTTCAAGCACTTATTGCCAAAATATTACCCAAAGGAGCTGATAAGTATGAAGGAAAGTTGCCTCTTAAATGTTTTTCTTGCAATAAGATAGGTGATTTTTCCTCAAGGTGTCCAGAAAAAGTTCCTAGAAAAAATTTCAAGCCTAAATTCCAGAAGAGATGTTATTATGCTACCAATGAAGGTGTGTTAGATGATGAATCAGATAAAGGAAATGCAAGTGATAATGAATGGGATTTTGTTGCTATCAAGGAAGATGATCCAATGCCTATTGATTCTGCTAGCTACATGAATGTGGAAAAATCTTTGGCCGCACAAGTTGAAGAGAAAGATGAATGGGTGATTGATAGCAGATGCTCTCATCATATGACAGGTGATAATAGTAAGTTTGTGAGCTTAGAGAAGTATGAAGGTGGAGTTGTGAAATTTGGTAATGATAAAGCTAGTATAATCCATGGTAGAGTATCCATTTCTCTTGATGGTAAGCACAATACTGAGGATGTCTTGTATGTAGAAGGCCTAAAGCATAATCTTTTTAGTGTTGGACAGATGGTGAACAAGGGTTATGATCTTCAATTCAAGAATGGAAAGTGTATAATCTTGGGTAGCTCTAGATTTGAGATTGCATCAGGTAAAAATACTAAAGGTAATATCTTTCAATTAAATAGTACCGGTAAAAGATGTTTGATTTATTAGGTTGATGAAAGTTGGTTGTGGCATAGAAGGATGTGTCATGTGAATTTTTATAACATTGTTAAGATAAATTCTACTCGGGTTGTGAGAGATCTTCCTAGATTGATGAAACCTACTAACCCTATATGCAAAGAATGTCAGTTAGGAAAACAAACCAAAGTTACTTTCAAAAGTAAGAAGTGTTTTTCAAATGGATTATTGGATTTTGTGCATATTGATTTATGTTGACCTTCTATAGTTAGAAGTTTACAAGGTGACATACATTTCATGTTGTTGATTGATGATTATTCAAGGATGATGTGGGTTACCTTCTTGAGGGAGAAGTTAAAATCTCTAGAAAAGTTAAATATTTTTAAGGCTATGGTTGAGACTAAGACAGGTCTGAATCTGAAGTGTATGAGATCAGACAAAGGTGGTGAATTCACTTCTGGTGAATTTAATACATTTTGTGAAGAATATGGGATAAGAAGACAGTTGTTTGCTCGGAGAACCCCTCACCAAAATGGAGTTGTGGAAATAAAGAACAAAATCATTCAAGAAGATGATAGAACAATGATGTTGGAAGGAAATGTTCTACATGTTTATTAGAGAGAAGTTGTGAGTATTGTTGTTTACACTCTTAACTGGGTTCATATCAAAGGTGATACCGTAAGACTCCTTATGAACTATGGTTTGGTCACACTCCTATTGTTAAATATTTCAAAAAATTTAGAAGTAAATGCTATATAAAAAGGGATGAAAATCTAGGAAAGTTTGATGCTAGATGTGATGAAGGAATATTTCTTGGTTATTCTACTAAAAGAAAGGCCTACTAGTTTTATAATAAGAGATTGAGGAAGATAGTTGAGAGTGCAAATGTAAGGGTTGATGAAAGAAATGAGAGACAATACAGATCTTGTGGATATGATTCAAATGATCAGAATGATAGTTCAAACAAAGGAAAGCAACCTCAGACCCAGAATAAGGTTTAGATTGTTTTGGTAAATCTAGTGACTCAAGGAGAAGGGACTAGTACAAGTGCTGAAAAAGAACTCAAGAGTTTGATATTCAAGAAAATCCTAAGACTCCCAGGTATGTAAGATTGAATCATTCTAAAAATTAGATCATAGGAGATAGAAATAAAGGTGTTCAAACAAGAAGAAGAATTGTTGAAGATTAGGTTGAGTATTGTTTGATTTCAAAGATTGAACCTAAGGATGTGATTGAAGCATGTAAAGATGAACATTGGGTAAAAGAGATGGAAGAAGAATTGGTGCATATTGAAAAGAGAAATAAATGGATTCTTGTTCCCAAACTTAAGTGCAAAAATGTAATTGGAACCAAATGGGTCTTCCGGAACAAATTGAATGAGAAAGGTGAAGTTCTTAGGAACAAAGCAAGACTTGTTTGCAAAGGATATTCTCAAATGGAAGGAATTGATTTTGAAGAGACTTTTTCCCCAGTGCCAAGAATTGTAGATGTTAGATTGTCTCTTGCTTATGCTACTTACAAGGATTTCAAAGTCTATCAGATGGATGTCAAGTCAACATTCCTAAATGGAGAATTGGAAGAAGAGGTTTACATAGAGCAACCAGATAGATTTCAGTTGACTAATCAAGGAGATATGGTGTGTCGATTGAGGAAAGCTTTGTATGGATTGAAACAAGCACCAAGGGCATGGAATGTCAGACTAGATAAGTATCTGTTGAAGATAGGATTCAACAAAGGTACTACTAATAGTAATCTATACTTCAAGATTTATCATGATAACATTCCAATTGTTGAAGTTTTTGTTGATGATATTATCTTTGGAGGGAATGATAGTTTGTGCAAAGAGTTTGCTAATGAAATGCAAAATTAATTTGAGATGTCTATAATTGTAGAGATGAAATTATTTTTGGGTTTGCAAATCACACAGTTAGAAAAAGGGATCTTTATATCTTAGTCCAAATATGTAAAGGAGTTATTGAAGAAGTTCAGTTTGGAAGATACAAAACCAGTTGGAACTCCTATGGTGATCGGATGTAAGTTGACTAAGGATGATGATTCCCCTAACGAAAATCAAACCAGATACAAATCTATGATTGGTCGATTATTCTATTTGACTCATAATATACCTGATATCATGAATGTCGTTTGTATTGTTCCTAGATTTCAAGATGATCCTAAGGAATCTCATGTTGTAGTTGTTAAAAGAATTTTCAGATATTTAAAGGGAACTATTGGTTTTGGTTTATGGTATCCTAAAGATGATGATTTTACTTTGAGTGCTTTTACTGATGTTGATTAGGTAGGAGATGTGGATGACCAAAAGAGTACTAGTGGTGGTGCATTTTTCTTGGGAAAAAGGTTGGTTTCTTGGTTGAGCAAAAAGCATAATTCAATTTCTCTATCTACTGCAGAGGTAGAATATATTGCTGCTCCTAACAATTATACTCAGGTGGTATGGATGAAACAAATGTTGAAAGATATCAAAGTAGTGTATGGTGAGCCTAGTGCTATCTACGGTGACAATTCAAGTGCAATTAAAATCTCTAAGAATCTAGTGTTGCATTCAAAGACTAAGCATATATCCATCAAGTTTCTCTTTCTGAGAGACAAGGTAAACGAGAAGGAAGTCAGATTGGAGTATGTGCCTACAAAGGAACAGATTGCAGACATTTTCATGAAGCCTTTGCCTAAAGATATTTTTGAGTATCTTAGAGGGAAGTTAGAGGTGATTGCCCCTCTTGATCACAACTAAGATGCATTTGGTATGCATAAGTTTGGTGCATTTTACAGTCATATCTTGTGATCTGGAATGATGAGTGGAGGCTTCTACTCAGGGGGAGTAGTCAATGAGTCAGTTTTGAGTTTTGATTGCAAATATGTTCCTTTTCCATTGATGTCAAAGGGGGAGAGAGTTATGTGAAAAAATATTATTGGGAAAGAGTCATTTAGAAAGGGGGAGAGAATAGTATGCAAGAGAGATCTACTTTGTCATTGATTGTTTTTCACATCATATTTTTTGAGAGATATCTCAGATATGTGTTGTCATTGATGTCAAAATATTTCTCTATCTGTGATAGTGATGCAATGAAGTTCAATGAGTTGGTTTGCTCAACATGTTGATGATCAGAGTTTACGGATTAAAAGGTTTGTAGAGGATTGTATATAGTTGATTCAATGCAATTTGCAAAGGTCCGCATGAAGATTTGTTCTAGTTTTGAGTATCTGTGTTGTGTCTGGTTTTTTTAGTTGTTCAATGGTGACAGAGTGTCACTATTTTGATCTACATTTCTTCGCATTGTAATATCTTGATCTGCAGATTTGTAGGAATGTTTAGGATATTGATGTGTATCTTCAATTCAAGTGGTTCGTGGTTTGGAGCTCCGCAAGTTATTTTTCAAGGTTGACTATCATTGTAGTTAGTGTTCTTGAGGTTCAGTATAATGATGATGTGATTCTAGTAATTTGTGTTGATGCAGATGTTGCAGTGATAATTTAGGATGCTTGTGGATGTTTCGGGATCATGCGCTTTTTGTGTTGGTGGTCCGCATTGATAGTTGAGCTTGTGATTGATGATTTTTCTCCAATGTGTTAGTGTTCTTCATATTATTGGCTAACCCGATGCTTGTAGCATGTTGCGGATGTTCGATGCATAATTATTTGAGGTGTTTCACATTCAAGGTGGTAGATTTGGGTCTGTGCTATGTCTTGACCGACATTGCTTGGTCCACATGTGATATTGTATCGTGTGTGGTTATATTTTTTAATTAGGTGGTGAGTGTTGAGTCGACCTTGATGATCTTCACAAGGTTGATGTCATGTATAAATAAATGTAATATCTTTTTATTTGAGTGTGTGAGAATCAGAATGAATGTGCACTGAATGTATTAATCTTTAAGAGGCAGAGAAGATGTGTGAAAAAAGAGAAGTTGTTATGTGCTTACTTGGAACTGTAATCGAGCATTAAGGATATGCTATTTTCTAGTTCATTTCTTTCAGATGTGATCTAAATCTATTTGTAAGACAATGAGTCTTCCATGGGTTGTAGCCCTTCTTGTTTTTGAGCAGTGAGCTCTAGGCAGTGTGCCTGAATGCATGTGCATTCCCCATTGTAATATTTCTATACTTATAACAAAGTATACACATATTGTGGGTGTGTTCCCACCATGGTTTTTTTGTTGACCATGTTTTCCACGTCAAAAATCTTGGTGTTATGTGTGTTGTTGATCGAAGCTTTCATGTTTAATTATCATATCTGAGAATAAGTTTAAATTGTGTAAGTTTTTGTGACAACTGATTCACCACCCCCCCTTTAAATTGTCTACCCTATTTCCATCAGTTCGATCAAACCCACTTCCAAGTTGGGGTTCATTCGAACCCAAATTCAAAATTAGGTTCGAGAGAACCCCTATTCCACTATTTTTTTTAACTACTACTATATAATTCCAAAATGACATTTGAGATGTCATTCTCAATTGTCAGTCTGGGCTCCACTAAGGTGGTTATAGCGAACCCCCCGTGTACTTTTTGTCAGCGGCTCCCATCAGTACTCGTCAGTGCTCCTAAGCACTTGTCATTCGACCTACATTATTCTAGGAGCACAAAATTACCCTTTTTCTTGTTTAATTATGTTATTTTTATTTATTTATTTTACTTATTGTTAGATTTATTTTAAAAAATAGCCAATAAAAGATTTTTCTTTTGTTTTTTAATTTTTCAAATAAATAACTGTATATTTAATATTTATTTTGAACATTTTAGAAAAAAGTTAATTTTTTTTTAGGAAAACAATAGAATTTTTTTAGGTAAACTTAGCTTACATTACAAAACAATAGAAAAATTTTAAACTATGTCCACTTAAGTCAACTTAAACTCAATTTAAATTAAAACCTATATGACCCCTTTTAACTACTAGTACACAACATGACCCCTTAGGACACCATATGACCCCTTAGGACATCATATTGTCCTAAGGGGTCATATAGTGTCGTAAGGGGTCATATGGTGTTATAACACCTTGTGTGACCCCTTAGGACCCCATATGACCCCTAACAACACCAAATGACCCTTTAGGACAACATATGAACCATTAGGACCATATGTTGTCGTAAGGGGTCATATGGTTTTCTAACACCATGTGTGACCCCTTAGGACCCCATATGACCCCTAATGATACCAGATGACCCCTTAGTACAACATATGAACCATTAGGACCATATGATGTCCTAATGGTTCATATGGTGTTGTAAGGGGTAATATGGTGTTCTAACACCATGTGTGACCCCTTAGGACCCCATATGACCCCTAACAACATCACATGACCCCTTAAAATAACATATAAACCATTATGACCATATGATGTCCTAATGGTTCATATCATTTCTTAAAGGGTCATATGGTGTTCTAACACCATATGTGAGCCCTTAGGACCCCATATGACCCCTAACAACACCACATGACACCTTAGGACAAGATATGAACCATTAGGACCATATGATGTCCTAATGGGAACATATGGTGTCCTAAGGGGTCATATGGTGTTCTAACACCATATGTGACCCCTTAGGACCCCATATGACCCCTTAAGACATCACATGACCCCTTAGGACAACATATGAACCATCAGGACCATATGATGTCCTAATCATTCATATGGTGTTCTAAGGGGTCATATGGTGTTCTGACACCATGTGTGACCCCTTAGGACCCCATATGACCCCTAATGACACCACATGACCCCTTAGTACAACATATGAACCATTAGGACCATATGATCTCCTAATGGTTCATATGGTGTTGTAAGGGGTCATATGATGTTCTAACACCATGTGTGACCCCTTAGGACCCCATATGACCCCTAACGACACCACATGACCCCTTAGTGCAACATATGAACCATTAGGACCATATGATGTCCTAATAGTTCATATGGTGTCCTAAGGGGTCATATGGTGTTCTAACACCATGCGTGATCCCTTAGGACCCCATATAACCTCTAACGACACCACATGACCCCTAAGGACAACATATGAACCATTAGGACCATATGATGTCCTAATGGTTCATATGGTGTCCGAAGGGGTCATGTGGAGTTCTAACACCATGTGTGACCCCTTAGGACCCCATATGACCCCCAACGACACCACAAGACCGCTTAGTACAACATATGAACCATTAGGACCATATGATGTCCTAATGGTTCATATGGTGTCCTAAGGAGTCATATGGTGTTCTAACACCATGTGTGACCCCTTAGGACCCCATATGACCCCTAACAACACCACATAACCCCTTGGACAACATATGAACCATTAGGACTATATGATGTCCTAATCATTCATATGGTATCGTAAGGGGTCATATGGTGTTCTAACACCATGTATGACCTCTTAGGATCCCATGTGACCCCTAATGACACCACATGACCCCTTAGTACAATATATGAACCATTAGGACCATATGATGTCCTAATGGGAACATAAGGTATCATCAGGGGTCATATGGTGTCCTAAGGGGTCATATGGACCATATGATGTCCTAATGGTTCATATGGTGTCGTAAGGGGTCATATGGTGTTCTAACAAGATTGTGTGACCCCTTAGGACCCCATATGACCCCTAACGACACCACACATACTCCTTGGACAACATATGAACCATTAGGACCATATGATATCCTAATCGTTCATATGGCGTTGTAAGGAGTCATATGGTGTTCTGACACCATGTGTGACCCATTAGGACCCCATATGACCCCTTAGGACAACATACATGAACCATTAGGACCATATAATGTCCTAATGGTTCATATGGTGTCCTAAGGAGTCATATGGTGTTCTAACACTAGATGTGTGACCCCTTAGGACCCTCTCTCTCTCTCTCCCTCCTCTTAAGATTGCAAGTTCTAGGACCTTCGCTCTCTCTTCCCTCTAGATCTCTCTCTCTCTTCCCAAATAAGAGTGTAAGTTTTAGTCCACCCTCTCTCTCTCTCTCTCCGTAAGTCATGTTTTAGCACATTTAATATTTAATTTTTCAATGTTTAGTAACATATTGAATTTAATGTTTAAATTTAAAATACATTTAGTATAAATATTATTTGAATTAGTATCTCTCTCTGTCTTCCCTTACTTAATGTTAAATTTTTAAACTTTTTAGAAAACTTTGGATTTTTTTGTATTATATTACGAAACAATAGATGATGACTCAACCATGTTCGAGATCATCCATAGGTACATCTTCCAGTCACGGGGTGGCTGATCTAGATCACTATGCTATTGTTGGCATCCACTCACTAGATGACATTGCAGCTATATCAGGAGGTGCTCAACATGTACAAATGTCTCAGTATTTATCCGAGGACCTCTTACATTTATACTGTTTCATTTCATCCTAACTTCAGATATTATTGGCTGAGGTTAGAGAGAAAATTATTAGAGACACACAGGTTGTTGCATCGACTCATATGCCATGCCAAGTCCCATCCTCGCTCCTCTAATCATGGGGATATCCTTGAGTAGCATGGGAACATGACATGAAAAAGATCAAGTAAAGAAAAGACAAATTGACCAAACGAGTCAATAGCCATTTAGATCTTCTTATCAAAGATATGTGCTTCAGATAGCATGAGGCTGGATATGTTGATGTTTAGATAGGATGTTGATTATTTGATTGATATGATGATAATAGACAGGATGCCTATTCTAGGACCTATGATATGTTTCTTAAAGGCTAATAGTGTGATTAAGAATTGGGATAGGGTCGATCAAGCAATTGATCAAATTAGGCTATAGGATAACTTGGCAATTTTGTCGGTGAGAAATAAATTACAATATGATGTTTGTTTTAGCTTGAAATGTCACTATCATAGCGAAGAGACAATTTATTGTAGATTGTGGTAATGGTGATCAAAATGGTGTAGGTGTAGATTAATTGCAATAGATGGATAGTTATAATGGTGATTTTTGATTGCATGGTGAAATGATGTGCATTAGGATTTTTTGGAATTTTGAAATTTTTGATTTTTTTAGATTTTTGGAATTTTTTGAGTTTTTTTGGAATTTAAAAATATTTAAATTTTTTTGAGTTTTTTTCGATTTTTTTTTGGATTTTTGAAAACTATTGGGTTTTTTAGGTAAAATGCAACAAGAACACACACACCCGCGTGCATGTGTATAAATTATATAAGGAAATAGAAGTATTGCCATGAGAGAGACATAGATGAATACGACTATTTATAAAATTAGGGAGCATAGATCGACCTAACTAAAATTAGATAACCATCTAAGACTAGGGCAAATATAAAATAACTCGAGAACTAATCTCAACCGAGGAGAGCCTTTGGAATCCCAAAACAACATATGGGGGAAAAAGCAGACAAAAAATAGACCAATCATACGTATAAACAAAAGAAAACCAATAAGACAATAGTGAAAATGGGAATAAATGGCCTGATTATCACCAACAATTGTTTGAATAAATGGCCACATTTTTTAATAGGTTTAAACCCTCTTGAAAACTCCCCCAATTTTGGCATCTCCATCAAAGAAATGTGGATTTTGGATTATGAGATTTTGATGTAGAAGTGGATGTAGATTTTGGTGTTACAAGTGCGGTTGCCGTTGCACCAAAAGATCGACCTGTTAATGCCCGATACAACCCCTAGATTTATAGAATCTGCAGGAGGCGGTTAAGCCATGTCATAAATCTGGGCATTGTGTTGCACATTACAAGGAGACCAAGGGCACACACCTTGCAAGAATCCCCCCAGCACAAGCAAGGGGCCTGTGACCAAGCTCTGATACCACTTGTTACAAGTGTGGATGCCATTGCACCAAAAGATCAACCTATTAATGCTCGGTACAACCACTAGACTTATAGAATCCACATGAGGCAGTTAAGCCATGTCACAAACCCGAGAGATCCGTTGCACAACACAAGGAGACCAAGGGTGCACACCTTGCAACAATCCCCACCAGTGCAAGTGAGGGGTTCAAACCTGTGACCAAGCTCTGATACCACTTGTTACAAGTAAAATTGTCGTTGCACCAAAACAATCAACCTATTAATGCCTGATACAACCACTAGACTTTTAGAATCCACAGAAGGCGGTTAATCCATGTCACAAACCAGAGTGCTATGTTGCACAACACAAGGAGACCAAGGGCGCACACCTTGCAACATTTGGAACATAACGACTCAAAATGTATGGAGGACGAGATAGAGGATTTAAGATAGTGGATTTGGGAATGAAAGAAGCTTTTGGAAGAGAAAGTTTGGATGCCAACTTTGATTTTTCTTTAAGACACAATGCTTCAATTAGCAATTTGGGAATCCACATGGTTTTTCATTTTTCATTTTTCTTGAAGGGCCTTTGTGACCTTTTGAATTTTTGTTTATTCTTGATGGGCCTTTGTGGCATTTTGGATTTTTCTTTATTTTTGTATTTCTTTTATATGGGACATGTTGATCCTTGAATATATGTGGATTTTTGGACTTGCGTATTTTATGCTTGGCATCCAAATTGCTTCCAAGAGGAATGGGAATTATGGATGGAGAAGAGTAATGTGGAGTTCTTTTACATGGGTTGATGTGGGTAAATGGTTGGAAGGGTCTCAAAGTTGTGTGTGCCTTTTTTGATCTTGATTTATGACAAGGTAAGGGGATTGCGAGCTAGGGGTGATATGGGTAGTGGATGGAGGGATATAAGGACCTAAGTTGGATGGAAGGAATTCAAACTTTGCTTTAGAGGATAGAGAATGTGTGTGTTTGGATTTAGATGGAGAGATGTGGGATTTTGTAGGGGCATCAACATCTTGAGAGTGAGCTATGTACCCAGGGTCATGATAATTGAGATTTATTTGATATGAAGGGTTTCTAATATATCTTGTTCATGGATGCCTAAACCTTTTCCTTGATAATGCATTCTTTGATAGATGTTGTTACCAATAGGATAATAATTTATTTTGATACAGTATGTAAGTTCATTTTGAGGGGGATATGGTATGAGAGGAATGATAAGCTCATGGAATAAACTATATTGGATGAAAGTGGAGGAACCAATGCGATATGTAAGGGGTTCATGAATAGCTTGGGTAGATGTGATGGGATCTTGAGGAGGATTAGGGCCATGAGGGGGATTAGGATGGATTATGGGAACTTGAGGTGCATATGAAGTAATTTGACATGCAAATGAAGGGATATTTTAATCTTGACATGGAAGAGGATCATTAGACCGAGTGGAAAGGGTGTTTTTCTCTTGATTTCGAATGGGATCATTAGATAGGATGGAAAGCATACCATGATATTTCTCAGGAAGTGGATTATGAATGGGATTTGGAGGGAAAATTTTCTCTTGAGATGGAATGGGATCATCTTGAGTAGAAATAAAAGACATGGTGGGATCATAACGAGGCTCTAGGAAGATGGGATCTTGGTCAAAAATTAGATGGAATTGGAAGACTTTTGGATCTTGATCTTTATTCATTTCAAGGTTTTTTTCTTTAGGATATAGATCTAATTCCAACAAACATGTATGAGTTTTGACTTGTATGGGGAATTTTTTAATGGAGTCAACATTTTAGCATGATAGGAATGGATTTTGAATATGACTCTCTAGAGTGGGGTTGACTAAAAATGGAGTGTATGACAACATTAGATCTAGAATTTATAAATTATAGAGGGGATTTATATGAAGAAAGAGATTTTGGAATGAGCCATTGCTAGACATAAGAATATGGTTCTAAACATGCTTGAAAAAAGTGTCTTGCTCATTAGATGAATTATTTGGATGTTCTTCAATAGTAATATCACTTTGATCATTAAGGTCCTAGACAAGATTTTTCAATTTTATATAATCATGAGTTTTCTGTCCTTTGGCCCTCTGGTATTCATACAAATTTATATCTTGCCACCATGTTGGTCTGATATAAGGTTCATAGAGAAATTTCAGGTAATGTGATGATGTTTGACTGGACCAATTTTCATAAGAAAGATTGAATTGGTTCTCCAAGATTAGTGTATTTTCATGTTGATGTTTGGAGAATGTTTGCTACGGATTTTTTGTCCATTTTTGTTTTGGTATTGAGTTACGAGAGACATAAAAGAGACTTAGACAACTTGAAGATGATATGCAAGCTATATAACACCTAAAGACTATATTTTTTAATTTTTTAATGTTATGATTTTTTTGGATTGCGAGGTTATTTAAATTTTTATATGTTTATGACAATATTTTGAATGATTTTGGATTTTTGAGGATATAAGGATGCAAACAAGGATGAATCCAAGATTTTTGAAATATTATGACTAGACCTTCGGTAATGATGACTAGAAGGATTGATTGGTTAAACTTGCACTAGTCTGATGAGTACAAGCCTAACAAATGAGAGGATTGACTAATCTAACTCTAGATGGGGTCAAATAAATGATAAAGAAGATTCATGGTCTTAATTACAAATGATGCAATCTGAATTCACACTAAAGGAAAGTTTGATCTAAATGTAAATGATTTGTTGATTCTAGGAATGCAAAGAAAATGCAAGGTACTAATAATGTAATCCTACTGCTCCCAGTCTCAATCTTAGATTTAAAATCTTATAAATTTTCAAGTCTTTGGTTTCAATTTTTAGTCTCAATAGTGAAGGACAAATACATTGTTCTCACAAATAAATGTGTAGTTCTGGTGGATAGGTGCACATTACTATCAAACAAATGTGCAACTTTGTTTGACGATAGATTCTAGTACATAGTTTGATTCTAAGGTATTTTTGATCAATTTCTTTGAATGTTTGGTTAGTTTTGTAATGTTTTACAGGAAAAAAAACACTAGAAAAGCATAGAAGGAAAATTTGGTTGTTAAACTTTGACTCACAAAGTATCGAATGAGGGCCTAGATAGCCTAAAAAGTGTTTATTTAACTAGTTTCACACAAATAAAAGACACTTGAAATAATTTACAACCTAGTATTTAAGGGTAAGATACTAATTGATTAGGCCCCATGCCAACAACTGTTCCAAAATCGAGAGATAAAGGTTTGATGGCATGTGTATTTTCTCTGCAACATTGGCTCACCTTTCCTCTTACTTTGAAGCTCCAAAAATCTTGTTAACCAAGGTATTTCTATCTTACTATGGAGGGTGCATGTGGAGTAGTCTTCAATGTACAATGCACATCCCTTGCACCAATCAAGCAATTGCAGATGTTGACTTCTAAATAAAAAATATGTCTAGTAAGGGCTCTAAGAACACTAATGCCTGAATAAATAGATTTTGAGACCTCGTATGTGCTTGGTTCTTTTGTGATCAAACCTAAGTCCTCACCCAATGTTTCCCACATCACTAGGGAACACACAAATTCCTACTAGATACATGCTTAGATTGGACTACAACTTTCACTTTTGTCCTTTTATATAGCCCACTAGAGATT
Source organism: Cryptomeria japonica (assembly GCF_030272615.1). Lineage (NCBI taxonomy): Eukaryota > Viridiplantae > Streptophyta > Pinopsida > Cupressales > Cupressaceae > Cryptomeria > Cryptomeria japonica. The sequence continues at coordinate 367,962,450 of NC_081409.1, forward strand.
GTGTGCTCGAGGTCGAACCCTAGGGTGATGAGGTCCCTAGGAAGGCCTCTAGCTACTAAAAAAATTGGGTGTCTTTATACATTTCTCTTACACGTAAGATCCATAAAGGTGTGGGGAGAGGATATGCGTACAAAAGTTTGGGTCTACCCCACGAAAGTGAAAGCACACAAGACATGAAATATAGAGATTCATTGTAATGCAACAAATCCAATTGTTGTTTACTCTAAAAAACAAAGACAATCATGCAATAAAAACTCCCTCAACACTACAATTTAGAAGTTTCAGCTTCAACCCCTTTTCCTGTTTTGGCCCTATAAGATGATTGCTAGTAGGTTGGGGAGTCTTGGTCAAATAAAGGACAAGCTGCATAAACTAAGTTATTCACAACAAAATTAGCTCAGAAGAAATAACCTCCAAATGATATAAGACATGCTAAAGTGAATTCCTTATGATTTTCTCATAGACTTGAATAAAAAATCACCAAAAGTTGATTTTGTATGAGAAAGCTATGAGAAATTAAAGTTTTAAAAAGAAGGGGCAACTTTAAAAAAACTTTTACCAAACATTAGATGATATATTATGTAAAAAGCCAATTATACCACAATTTACAACATTGAATCTTCTTTCCAATGCATTTTAAATTTTGAAAATTAGATAAATTATGCATAAGTTATGCTCATTTTCGTAAAATTGATATAGTTGTGTAGGTCCAAAGAATAATTGCATATTTTTGGTGAACAAATGCACATTTCTAGTGAACAAATATGTAGATGTAAGCTATAGATGCTTAGAAAAAGGTCAAATGTGCAAATGTATGATACAAATGCACATATATGATTCAAAAGCACAAAAGTAGTGACTAGAGATGCAAGCTGACGAACAAAACTTATAAAATGACAAAAACTCATAGAAAATGATCAAATTTAGTATGTGGTGTCCCACTAGGTGTGCCAAAAATTTAGCCTAGAAATATGAACGCAATGATTCTCCTAAGGCAACCACCAAAACCCTCGAATCAAAGAAAATATCTAGACTAACAATGAAGAGAAATGAGAAGGAATGCAAATAACAAAGTAAACAATAAACAAAACAAATAACAAATAACAAATATCCTCCTTATTGTTATTGTCCATTTCTCATGAATCTCCTTCAAAATATTATATTATTGCCCTTAGAAATCTGCAAGCACTATGTTAGATTGATAAAAGAAAAGCTCATGAAGTGTGGTTAGAAAGAAAAAAATACAGAAATATTCAAATTTATAGATTTGGAGGGAAAGAGATCAATGATTGAGTTCAAATTCATCCTAGAAGGGATGGATGGCCAGGATCATGTTAAAGAAAGTTTGCTAAAGATAAGAGAGGAGTGGGAATCTGGTGAAAGGCATCAAAGGGAAAGTGACAAAGACTATAAGAGAGTGGAGAGGTGTGTGTGAAAAAAGGAGAAATTCACTAGAAAGATAAGAGTAAACAAATATTTCATCTATTTACTCATTGAAAATAGAAGAGGTATATAGCTTGATAAATTTATCAAATTATAGAAGAATGTGTTAGATAATTAAATAATCACAATTATAAAATTATAAAGAGATAGAGAAGTGAAGGAGGATGCTAATTAGTTAATTAAAAATTAATGAATAAAAGGGAGATGAATGATTAATTAAATGATAAGAATTATTTAATTATTGAAGAAGATTGGTGAATAGAAGAATGGTTAATTTTTAGTGTCTACAAATCTTATTTGATATTTTAATACATCCTTTTTTATTAGAAAACTAAAGAAGGAATAGTGTTGAGAAGAGACATACTCCTTGGGGATAGGGGGAAAGGGCCCAACCATATTAGTTCAACCAATAAGGTCTCATCAAAATACTCAACATTAGGTACACCTAAAGTGGTTGAGTCCTCCCCCAAGAATTGTTGCCATTAGAAGAGGAGCATGGATATGAGTGAATTGAGGCAATGTGCTCCCTACAAAACTCACACCCTCTTCTCAAAACATCTTCCCAATCACAAGGTAATGTGAGATGAGGAATCATCTCTCAAGTCCCTTACTGAAGGAGCCAAAAGAGATAAGATAGTCAGCCTTTAAAGTCCCCGATGTCTCCTAATTACATGCATATCTAGGTTTCTTGGAAGAGACAATTGATAGAGTCCGCACTTCTACACACATCCAACCTTAGGGAAAACAATTGGATATCCCCATCAACAACTAGAATTTATAACCAAACATCTAGATCTGAATCTTCACCATCTCTATCCTCATTGTACTCTCTGTCCAAGATCTCCTCACTCTTGCCCAACATCCTTTCAAAGGCCTTATCATTCCCGTCCATGTTGCTTCTATCTTTAGTCCATGATGATTACTCAAACCCCAAAATTCTATTGTTGGAGTTGAATAAATATATTAAAAAATGTCAAATATTATCAAATAAACAATATACAAATATGAGTCAAATCTACTATTAAAGTTTGTTCTTACTCCAAATATAAATTCTTTGTAGAAAAAAATCAACACAAATATAACATTTGAATTATATTTCCCTCAAGAAACTAAAGGAGTTTCATCCTTCGATCTCCATATCCAAGGGTTTTCATCCTCAAATCTATTATCTAAACACACGACTCAAACTATGACATGAAATGTTAAATAAATTTGTAGATGCCTCAAAAGCAACCAAATAACTCAAACGCTAACAAGAAACACATTTTCAAAACCCCACTGTCCCTATCAAATAATAATTAAACTATTAATGAGACTCTTTCCCAAAAATAGCCCTTAGTTTGTTATGAATACCAAGTTGTAACCCCTCATTAATGTATTTCCATATAATTTGTTATGAAGAAGCTACCAAGTGTCTTATGAATTACCACAACCTTTTTATGGAAGTCCACATCTCCACATTATTTATTATTATATTTATTTCTACTATCCTTTTATTAAAATATTTTATATCCCTATTAGGAAAATAAAGATAATGCCTACATAAGCTAAATATTTTAAAAGGACCATTACAAAAGGATAACTTAATGCATAAAGCTAGATGGAAAGCTTGCTAATGAAGACCTAGGTGACTCAACCAATGAGTTATTTTTTGTTAATCAAGATTAGCTATCACTTTTAGGCACCATAATGACAACTTGGGTATGGGTTGAAATATTATTAGACACAAAATTATTGAGGTAGATAATGACATTAAAAAAAATATAAAAAAATAGGAACTTATAATTTTGTAGATTATATGAACTTAAAATTTGAAAATACATGAATAAATTTTGTATTTTAAATTATTTTAAATTAGATTAATTTTACAATCTATAAATGTAAAGTCTTAATAAAAAATAAAAAATAAAAATGTAAAACCAATTTCTATAAACATATAGATATAAAATCATTTTACATATGAACTTACATTTTGAAAATGCATGAATAAATTTTACATTATTACATATTTAACTTAGATCAATTTTACAATCTATAAATGTAACCTTAAATTAAAATTAAAACCAATTACTATAAACATATAGAAATAAAATCATATTACAATCATAATTTTTACTTCCTCTTACACTAGAATATGATGCTTATAGATTATCACAATAGACTCAAAATCAAAAGAAAATTATACACTAAACATTTTTCATCAATTAAAATAATAAAATATCCATAGTTCATATTGATTAGCTCGTATTTTTTTTGGATTTGACAATGTAGATTGTTTTATTGTCAACATTTCGAATCATTTCTCTCTTCTTTTGCTCTCATGCTCTGATGATGGATCATGGAGTTTGATCCAAAACGTTGGCAATAAAACAATCTACACAGTCAAGTCCAGAAACATACGAGCTACTTTTTATTGAATTTACAACTAGGATCTGATATTAATTTGTCAAAAATAAAGACATAAAATATCTAGAATTCATAAAATTGGATCAAATAATTATTTATGAATAAAACTAGCTCGCATTTTTTTGGATTTAACTATGTAGATTGTTTAATGCCAATATTTTGGATCATTTCTCTTTTCTTACTCTTATGCCTTGATGATCGATCATGGAGTTTGATCCGAGACGTTGGCAATATCTGAATAAAATTGTGTGTTATTTTTTGCATCAACTTTCAAACCACACTTAGTATTCCTTCGTCAAATAAGTTCTTATCTTAAGTAATTAATATAATTCATAAAATTGGATCAAATAATTATTTCTGATTAAAGCTAGCTCGTATTTCTTTTGTATTTTATTGTGTAGATTGTTTTATTGCCAATATTTTGGATCATTTATCTTCTCTTCCTCTCATGCACTGATGATGGATCATGGAGTTTGATCCGAAACGTTGGCAATATCTGAATAAAATTGTGTGTTATTTTTTGCATCAACTTTCAAATCACACTCCATATTCCATCGTCAAATAGGATCATATATTAATTTATTTAAAAATGTAAAGATAACAAATTTCAACCTCACAGGTGGCCTGCTTGGCACATCCCCAGAAACTAGTCTCGCCTTAGCTCGGCTCAATTGAACGCTAAGTTGGATAGTGGGAATACCTCGTAACAATAGAAGAAAATAAAGATAACAAATTTCAACAAATCATTCAATTGAATCAAACAACTATTTCTAAATAAGATTGTGTTTTATTTTTTAATTCAACACAATTTTAGATCACTAAATGATCCATCATCAAAATATTCGAATGCAAACAGGAAAAAAAAATTGTGTAACCAAAACCAGGACAATGTAATCCAAGCGTAGAGAGTGCAAAAAGATGCTGATGTGTATAAAGCATGATTAAGGTCAAATAAGGCGGGGGCTGTGTATCGAGGAGACAAAATACTAAATACGGTGATGATCTCTATACGCGGATAATGTGGCCCCAAGCAACGGGCAAGAATTATTTGATTAAACCGATGGTCCCTCCTCTCCTCTCTTCTCCTCCGTGTGAAGAGTTCCATTTATGAGCCTTCATTCGCCGCCTCCATCACGAGAAGGAAATTTTGCAAGCGCACCGTGTTGAAAGAAAGGGCGCCCGATTGAGATGGAAATGGGGTAGGTGATGAAGATCTGAATATACATGCCAAATTTGTTTACCTTTTCCCTGCAGGTAGCTCAAATTCTACCCTTTTCCCGTGAAGAGAGAGTCTGTAATACAATCCGCGCTGGAACAATTTTCTGTTTGTCAATATCAGGCGCTGAAGCTTCATAAGAAATTAATTGGCTCTGGTCTGTTTGGAGTTTTGAAGCTTGAAGAAAGAGTATGGTTGAGCAGGGATGTAATGAGAAGATATTTATGGCCAAATCTATGTATTATGAAGGTTTCAGTCATCCAATAAGGTCCTGCTCGCCTTCTTCTGTTCTGGAGTGTAACAGTTCCATGGCTTTCCCTGATGTTTCTCCAGTGGGTTTGATGAGTTTCGATCTGGGATCTGATCCTTGTTCCAGTTTGTATCCTGTTTCTGGTCCTAATTTGGAGAATATGGTGAAGAAGGAGCCGGGGGATTGTCATCATGGAGAGGAGCAGGAGGAATTGTTAGGGAATGTTAGTAAGCAGGAAGTGGAGGATCAGCATGAAATAGAAACGGTTCAGCCTGAGGAAACAAATAAATTGTCAGAATCTTCTGTTAAACGTGAGTCGGCTGAGGATAGCACTGGGGAGGACTGTGATGCCAAGGCTCAGTGCTCCAAAAGAAGGTATGGTTAGGACTTGCTTGAGATTTTTTGTGTTTTTTTTCATAAAACCCAACAATTTAAAGGTCTCTAAAGCCTAAAGATTCAAGTTTTAGAAGCAAATTTTGTTGGTTTCTTTTGAATAACCAGCATAGAGAAGATCATTGATCTTTAGTTCTTTCCCCGGCTTGAGCAAAAGATTGGGGTATCTATTTCGTCAAAATTTCTATCATATTGATAATTTTTTTCGAGAGATGGTTGATCTTTAGTCCTTCCAGCTGTCTTATGATACATCTACCATGGACAAAGCCACCATGGACCGTAGAGGTATCCATTCTGTAACATGTCAAATCATACTCATGGTTTTTCTCTAAAGATTATTATTGATCTTTAGTTCCATCCACCATGAACAAGCCAACGACTGAAGGATACTCATTCAGTCAAAATCTTGAAACATGTCAGATCATTCTCATGGGTTTCTGGAAGAAGTTAAAGATTTGATTTGTCTGAATGCAACCAGGACTGGAACACTGTAAAACCAGTTTCATGGTGCTGAACTGCAATAACCAAGCTAGAATTTGCTAGTACATCATTCATGGCGGTAGAGTTTCACAAGTGTAAAAAGATGCATCTTTTTATCTTTCCCAAAATATTCCGGTTGCATTAAGCTTCTCTACAATCCAGGAACCTGATTCCAAGTAGTATCGTTATGAGAGTATCATAGCAAAATCCTATTCTGGAAACCAATTTTCATCAGATTAAATCTTCTAACACAGAATTTCATGTAATTCATGTCTAATTGATGTGCTTTGTTCCATAGATTCACTGCTCACTCATTCCTTGGGATTCAAAGAAGCCCATGAGCAAACCTCTTTAAAAATTCTTCCATAGAACTTCATACTTCAACTACATTCTTAGAAATTGGCCATTGCCTTGATCTTATGAGGATCTACTGCAATTCCTTTTATTGCCCTAAATCCTCTCCACTTGGCTTTAGAAGCCTAGTCATTTATGATTTTCAACAAAAGCAGCACAGAAACCCCATGTCAATTATTTGTTTACCATATTTTAAATCGGTTTTGTGGCTAACTGATGGACACGAGTCTTCCGTTGTAACAGTGATTTTGGGGCCATTAAAAAATTGGGCGTTAGTCCTTCCGAGTTTGCAGCAGCAGCATCAATAGCAGCAGGCTCTATTATTTTTTTTCCCATCAATACATTTCCGCCATCATTAATTCCTGCACCCACTTTCATGTGTGGTTATTCGGTGCCATTATTTGTGGGCTTCTCTTTTTATTTATAGGCATAGACGTGTACTACTGTTTGCTTTTAATTCTATCCATGTTCAGTACCGTGGGCCGCTGAGGATTCATGTGGAAGTACACGAGGTGGGCTCTCAGCAATCTTATTCCCCTCGTTTTGCCAGAAAGATTGGCTGAGGAATTTAAGAAAAAGTTGCGACTTTTTCAATTGTATTTATCTTTGTGCATAAACAAAGTCAGTAAAAATAAATGTCTCTCTTACGTACGCTGTGTGTTCAGGAAGAGCGTTCAGAAGAGGATTGTCTGCGTCCCGGTAGGCCCGGCAGACGGACGGCAGAAGAGCGATGGACCCCCTTCTGATATGTGGGCTTGGCGTAAATACGGCCAGAAGCCAATCAAAGGCTCTCCATATCCAAGGTCTGTACTTTTATTTTTCAAAATTGTTTAGTTCATCAAAATCTTTCAGTTAGTTAGCCGATTTGTGAGCTAAAATAGTGATGGTCGATTTCGGAATGTTTTTTATTGACGTTTCATTTTGGGTTACATTTAAAGATCAATCATGAAAAAGAGGAGAGTGATTTGAAATAATATTAAGGAAACATACATAATTGATTCCAGAAACAATAGTTTAAGAATATTACATGAATCGAAGAAAATTCATGTCAACAAAATCAAAAAGTTCTTATAGGATTTCTTCTAGAGTTAATTGTATGTGTTCTTGTATTAATGTTTTAGATCACACACAGTGATTCATCAGTAAAAAAATATACATAATTGATTCCAGAAACAATCTTTTAAGAATACTACATGAACTGTGGAAAACCCACGTCAACAATATCAAGAAAATCTTAAAAGATATCTTCTGAAATCAATTGTATGTATTCTTGTACTTATGTTTCAGATCACACTTAATGATTCATCATTAAAAAGAAAAGAGTGATTTGAAATATCCATACAAAAATATACACAATTTATTCCAGAAACAATCTTTTAAGAGTACTACACTAATGATAGAAAACTCATACCAATGATATCAAGAAAATCTAAAGCGATTTCTTCTAGAATCGATTGTATATGAAAATCTAAAAAGATTTCTTCTAGAATCAATTGTATATGTTTCTGTATTGTTGTTTCATTTCAGATCACACTCAACAATGCATCAAAAACAAAAAAAAAGGGATCCGAAGTATCGATACAAGAACATGCATAATCGATTTCACAGAATAATCTTCTAAGAATATTAGATGAACGATAGAAAACTCTTTTGTGAATATTTCTTCAATTTTTTGTGTATTCATAATTGATGTGGGTCTTTCAATCATATACAGAGGCTACTACAGGTGTAGCAGCTCAAAGGGTTGCTGTGCAAGAAAGCAGGTGGAACGAAGCTGCACAGATCCCTCAATGCTGATAATCACATACACATCTGATCACAATCATCCATGGCCAGCAAATCGCAACAACAATTCCAATTCCAACTCTGCTGCAAAACACTCACAAGAAGTGCCAACTGTTTCTGCTGCTCCTGCCGCTGCTGCTCCAACTGTTTCAGAGAAAAGCTCTACAGATCAGCATGTGGGTGCATCATCAGAAGATCAGCCATGCATTTCTTCTTCTGATAACTTATTTTCATTGATCATAAACTCCCCGGACAGACTAGAACAGCTGCAGGCAGCCGAGCCCCTATCAACCTTCATGCAAGACGTAGAGCTCTGCATTTCAAGATCCAACCATAGCTTAGACCACGAAGATGATGACTTGTATGCAGATCTTGGCGAATTGCCCGAATCCTCTACAATCTTTAGCACTTCCAGAGGATTCTTCGAAGATGATGAGAACAAAAACAATGGTGGAATCGATCGGTGTAGTTGGCTTTCATGGTCTGGAAATTGCTTGAACAACGCAGTAATCTGATTGATGATCATGAAATCAGATTTCCAGATTTGAGATTTGATCATAATGTGGTGAGTTGGTTGGTTATATTCGTTTATTAATTAAGTTTTCATGATGAACTCCTTTCATCATTGTATTTTCAGCAGATTCAAGCCAAGCCCAAAAACAAATAGGGGAAATCTCCCATCTCAATAATCATTTTTTCTCCGTTTGTAAAATATATTGTAAAAGTTTCATTCCACACTTTTATCTATATCTTAATTATCTGTGTGTACAAAAAACCAACTCTGCAATTTTCTCAATTCCAGAGGCTGATGGGAGCATTTATTTTGCTGTTGTAACTAACGCCACTAAATTTGTCTGGTTTGGTCATTATCTCCCATGTTTGTCCGAACAAAATCAAAATCTTACCAGAATTCCAAGAAACGGCAACCAAATTTTCTGGTTTTTTAATAAAAATACTAATAAGAATATGCCCAAGTCATTTTTACCAAGACAAATGACTGGATAACTACAATTAGAAATAAGATTGCGTAGAAACTGAAGAGAGATCCATTAACAATGTACCAGACAAACACTAAGTATAAAAGAGTAGTAGGCAACAAAAACTAGTTGTATAAACGTAAAAGACAAGGAGATAATTAAAATAGAATATGGGAAATTTGAACGTGATTTCCTTGAATGCCTCCACTGTCATGACAATCATATAAATCATATTAAAATTGCAATTATTGTGATTATATAACATTAATGTATATTTTAAGAAGAATTCATTTATGATAGAGATAATGCTAAGAAAAACGGCTAAATGCAATGCATTTATTTATGTCAGTAAAGTTAAAAGAGATGAACACAACATCTTTGTTCAATATATTTATGGCCCTGACATAGATAATAGTCATATGTCATTGCATGTTGTGTACCCTCGGGACTTCTGAGGTTGCTTCCTTCAATATTCATATATAAATTCAAACATGTTGTTTTCAAAATATAAATATAAAAATAGAGTTAGACTTTCATTCTTTATTAATAATGTCAGGAGAAATAATATGCTTCTCCATGAACGTGGTTTTAACTTTCCCAATGGAGTTTCCCTCGGATGTCTTTCGATAATTGAAGATTAACTATGGTTGAAGATGAATCAAATTAAATTTGTTAAATTTCAGATGGTTAACATTTTCTTTAATAATAATAATAATTTTTTATATGGTAATATTAAAATGTGTTTGTTACTGTAAAATAAAAAGGTAAGTTTTATCTGCATTTATAAAAGAATTTAAAATAAAATTATACATTTTTTAATGAATTTAATAATGTTTTATTTTAAATTTAAAATGGATTGTTAGGGAATAATGATAGTTGGAATGGCGTAGATCAAGATGTGAGTTAAAGAAGTCCTAAATTTAGTGAAGGTAATTTCATTAGGATGAGGTAGTAATTTTTTCAAAATTAGCCATGCATATAGTATTCATAATTTTGAATCAAAGTTGATATCAATTTAAAAGTATATAATTATATCATAACTAATAGGTGATAAAATAGGAAGAAAGATAGTCATAATATTGTTTTAACATAATTTCATGTTCTTAGATTTTAATGTATTGTTCATTTTTAAACTATTGGATTAGAATAGTTGACAACTATCTTGAAGGTCATCCTCTTTATAAATCTATATTTGTCTTGATATAGTGTAGAATGTTGCAACATCAACACCTGGATCGCCCGTAATGAGAAGGCTCTGAAAAGCCTCATGAACCACAGCCTCCAGGTCCTTAAAGTTTCTTCCCAAAATATGAACGCTCTGGTGGATCATTTGGAAAGGAAAAATCAGGATAAGAACCTGGAAATTATAGAAGACGCTCCAACCTCCAGCCCCACACACTAGAATCCCAGACGCAGAACTAGGCAGACCGCTACTGGGAAGGACACCAAAATGAAAGAGAGCCAGCTGGGATAGGAAAACGACGACCTGAGGGAAGCGGCCAAGGCGATGATGCTCTTGGTTCAAAATGTTGAGGAATCTATTAAGAGTTTTTAATTAACTTGTAATGCTGGGCTTGGGGCCAATTTCTTGTTGGCCTCTTGCTGTCCCTTTCTTTGATGTTGGTTTTTTTGCTAGTCCTTTGCAACTGTCTTGTTTTGTTTCCTTCTTGGCTATCTTTCGAATGTAATCAAATGTAATCGAATTTTGGGTCCCTTAAAACCTGTTTTTACTTAATCAAAAACTTATCTTGGTCATGTATTGCAAAGCAAACAATAGCCATGAATGAGGTTCTAACAATAATGGAATCAATATGCTTGGCAAAGACTTTGTGAATAGATTCCAACTTAGAGATTTAGTTTTGTGCATGTTCTTATAGCATCATAAATTTTGTGTCCTTATACAATTTCGTCTTCACCTAGGCCTCACCTCAAGTGGCATTTCGACCTTCAGTGCTCAGTGTTCGCTTCAACTCTACTCACACCACCTTGAATTTTGCATTTTCAACTCTTCCTCCTACCTCTATTCAATTTTGATTCTTGATTGACATGACCAAGATGCCCGGGGTGCCCTAATCTTGGCTCAAGACCGGGAATCCCTAGGCACCCTAGTGTTGACTTAAGACTAGGACACCCTAGTCCTCCCAACCTAGGACCCAAAATAGGACCTCAAAATAGTCACCTCTTGTGGGCAATAAATTTGGCTCTAAGTCGGCCTACTTAAAAAATTTAAACACTTAATGCATGGTTAGGTATAAAAGGAAGTCTACTCCCCCTCTTTTGGTAAATTTTGGAGAACTGGAAACAACAAGAGATCTATCAATTTGAAGAGCAAGTACAAAAATCAATTCAATTCTAAGTGAGAAAGCAATCAAGCATTCATCAAGCATTGAAGGAGAGGTAAAGTCAAGTCAAGTTCAAGCATCCATGATCAACATTCTATGAAGACATCCTACATGAAATGTTAAACCCTAGCACGAGGATTCAAGCAAGTTTAATTAAGGTATTAAATTCAAATTAAAGAATTTTCAGATGAGATCTAGCCTTTTCCTCAAAAGGAAAGCATTCTACTTCAATTCAATTCCATTTCAATTATTTCAATTTCAAGGTTAATTCCCAAATTGGGTTTTGACCTAAGGCAAACTCCCATAAAAAAAAACCTATTTTCATCATTTTGTGTGTAGGGAATTATCTCAGGAGCTATGAGCGAAGAATCCAACATAGCAGATGAAAACAATCAAATTTAACTTTTGAAGGCACAAAAAGCGAGGACTAGGGCAGTTGACCCCCCTTAGTCTAGAGAATTTCTAATGATCTTATGGCAATAGAATCTGTGTGTCATCCTAATCCAAAAAATATCAAGTTTGTTTGCCCCCAATATTCGAAGGACCAAGAAGGTTCATCCCCTAGTCCTCACAATTTCACCCAAACTTTATGTCACAACTTTTAATCTATTTTCCATTCTCAAATCTAAATTTACAGTTTTGCATGATATCTAGAACATTTTGTTATTGTTCTTTTATATCAATTTCTCATTGTTTGTCCTAGATCTAGCATTGCAATATAATTCTAATTCCAATACAATTTGAACTCAACTTCCAAAAGAGAAAACCAAAATCTAATCAGCACCCAACCCTATTCTCTAAAGAATTAAGGTTGGATATATTGGATTTACTTCCCTTTTTAATGTAATGCTATTTGAAATAGGTGTTTTCCTAGTTTACATTGCTAAGCTTAGGTAACCCTATTTCCATTTTCCACCCTTTACAGTTCCATTTGATTTTTAAGTTGTTGATCAATAATGCCCCTTTTCAATTTTTTATTTATCTTTGGTTCCCTTAATATATAACTTTTATGTCCTCTTCTATATTTTATATCAAAGTTAAAACACAATCCTTTAACCTTCTTTCTTCAATTCATTGAAGCAACAATCTCATAGTTTGAAATAAAGATGATGCAAAGGTTGTCCAATATTTGTTATTAGGGCATTTCATCCTTATATTTGCTAATATTTTCCTCTATCTTGCCAAAAATAATTGATTAGGTGAAATTAAACTTGGATTGAACATGCATACCACCTCAAATTCAATGGTTATTTAGAGTCCCTAGAAATGGTTTATTCAAAATTTCCTCTATAATATGGCTCACTCTTAAAAATAAGATATGAAACTGTCAAGTATAGTCCATTATTATGAATGTAGATAACTTAATTTTCATTAAATGATTTAACATTTCAATACATTGGCTTATAAAGCCTTTGCTTTTCCTATAAAGTAAACTACCTCGTGTATGAGAAATAACTTCCTAACAAACTAACTTTATTTTATTAATTTATTTACTAACATAACATTTATTTATTATTATTATTATTATTATTATTCTAAACTAACCTATAAAAATATATGAACTTAATAATCACCATTATTACATCAATTGAAATTGAAGGGTGGAACATTGTAAGAATTGAAGGCAACCCTTTTGGAGAATTTGATGAAGCACCTTTACCAATCATCCTCACTCACCTAAGAAACATGATACTAAATCCATCAATAGATCTCTTGATTGTAGAACTTTCAAAAATCTATACAATATGAGAGAACATAAAGTGTCTCCATCCTACTTGCACAATGAGATAAACACTTTCCTTTGAAAATCTACATCTCATTCGAGTACTAAAATCACTCCTCATTGCTACAACTGAGAAAATTCTATCCTCTAAGACTACACATTTCTTCTAAGTGTGTCAATATCCCTCATACAGTGTTGTAAAAATAATCCCTCCTCTATTGTATAAAATAAACTCAATCACTATAACCTGCATTAGCTGCACCCATAAGAAATGCCTAACCAACCCTTGGTCCTTAATGGGATACAAATAGAAAGGAATATCTTCATTCAATGAATTAACAATGAGTGAGAAGTCAACTCAAGACTTAACACAAGGATGTCTTTCCTCTAATACCTCCAACCTTCAATAAGACTTGGTTTAGTTTCTAACTTTCACATATTCCTCCTCACTATCATGGCAAGGTGAGTCTTCCTTATGCACCACAAAACCATAATTTTATATCTCACTTTTCTTTGCAACAAGAAATTTATATTTCTTCAACTTTCCACTGATTATATCCTTAGCTTATTGAATGTACTTCATTTGAACGTGTCCTTTTTTCTCACAATAATAGCATTTGAATTATTTATTCTTTAAGGTGTTAGCATTCTTCTTTATAAGCAAAGAAGTTTCCTCAATAACTAAATGATTTTTATGAACTCTATGTTTATCATGAATCAAAGAAGAAATCATAGTTCCCAAGTTGGATTATTTTTTATTTAATGTAGAGACAAAATTATTAAAAATCAAAGGAATACTACTTAGTATGATCACTTTAACATCATCATCTTTATCGACTATAGTTTTCACACTTGCAATTTGATTAAGAAGAGAATAAAATATACTAATATGTTCAACAATACTATCACCTTCTTTCATCTTCGAAATATTTTTTTTTGCATAATGGACATCTTAGCTCTTGAAGCTTATGAATCAAAAAAAGAATTAAGTCCCTACCATATTTTCTTTGATGTTTATGTTAGATAAATATGATGCAAATATGCATAAGATAATCTAAGTCCAGTCAATGTTGTGGCCCTATGATCTTTAGCCATCCATTTTATTTCTTCATCTTCTTCTCATGTATTTTCAATAGTTTCAATTACAATGTGCTATGAACTATGGTTGAAGTGGAATCAGATTGAATTTGTTAAGTTTTAGATGGTTAACATTTTTTAAAATAACAATAATAATTTTTATATGGTAATATTAAAATGTGTTTGCTATTGTAAAATAAAACGGTACATGTTTTATCAACATTTATAGAAGATTTCAAAATAAAATTATACATCATTTAATAATTTTAATAATGTTTCATTTTAAATTTAAAATGGATTGTTAAGGGAATAATGATAACTGGAATGGCATAGATCGAGATGTGAGTTAGAGAAGTCTCAAATTTAGCGAAGGGAATTTCATTATGATGAGATGGTAGTTTGTTCAAAGTTAGCCATGCATATAGTTTTAATAATTTTGAATCAAAGTTGATAAGTTTAAAACTATATAATTATATCATAACTAATAGGCCATAATATATCAAGAAAGGTACTTAGTCAAAATATTGTTTTAACATATTTTCATGTTTTTAGATATTTATGTATAATTCATTTTTAAACTATTGGATTAGAATAGTTGACAACTATCTTGAAGGTCATTCTCTTTATAGTTCTATGTTTGTCTTGATACAATGTAGGATGTTGCAACTTAACTTATCTTGGTCATGTAGTACAAAGAAAGCAATAGCCATGAATGAGGTTCTAACAATAATGGAATCAATATGCTTGGCAAAGACTTTGTGAATAGATTCCAACTTAAAGATTTATTTTTGTAAACATTCCTATAGCATTGCAAATTGTATCCTTATACAATTTCGTCTTCACCTAGGCCTCACCTTGGCATTTCAACCTTCAATGCTTAGTGCCCGCTTTGACTCTACTCACACCTTCTTGAATTCTACATTTCCAACTCTTCCTCCTACCTCTATTCAATTTTGAGTCCTGATTGACAAGACTAGGATACCCTATGTGCCCTGGTCCTAGCTCAAGGCTAGGATTCCCTAGGCACCTTGGTGCCGACTCAATACTAGGACACCCTGGGCACCCTAGTACTCCCAGTTAGGACCCAAAATAGGACCTCACGATAGTCACCTCTTGTGGGCGATAAATTTGGTTCCGTGTCAGCCTGCTCTAAAAATTTAAACACTTAATGCATGGTTAGGTATGAAAGGAAGTCTACACCCCCCCATTTGGTAAATTTTGGAGAAATGGTTAGGTATGAAAGGAAGTCTACACCCACCCATTTGGTAAATTTTGGAGAAATGGAAACAATAAGAGATCTACCAATTTGAAGAACAAGTACACAAATCAATTCAATTCAAGCATCGAAGGAGAGGTAAATTCAAGTCAAGTTCAAGCATCCATGCATGGGGGCTTCACTGTCTAGGCTGATATTATATCACGTGCATTCATATTGTGGGGTTTAATATCCCAAAAAATGAGCTCAATATATTGCATATCTCATGAAAATAGGTTTTTTTTTTTAAATTTGAGCTATGAAAAAATGCAATATCTGGTGAAAATAGGGGGGTTTAAATTTGGGTAGTGTATTGGGAGGGGGTGACAAAAAAGGATTTTAGGGCAATATTTTTTGAAAATAGGGGGATTCTTTAGTATGCCATGAACACGCATGCTATAACCTAGGTTCACTAAGTGAAGCCCCTATGCATCCATGATCAACATTCTATGAAGATATTACACATGAAATGCTAAACCCTTGCATGAGGATTCAAGCAAGTTTCATAGGAATTTTCAGGTGAGATCTAGTCTTTTCCTCAAAATGAAAGAATTCTACTTCAATTCAATTCCATTTCAATTATTTCAATTTTAAGGTTAGGTTCCTAAGTTGGGGTTTGACCTAAGGCAAATTCCCATTGAAAAAACTATTTTCATCATTTTATGTGTAGGAATTATCTTAGGAGTTGCGAACAAGGAATCCGACAAAGTAGATGACAACAATCCAACTTAACTTTTGAAGGTGTGAAAAGAAAGAGCCTAGACAGTCGGCCCCCCTTGGTCTCAAGAATTTTTGACAATATTATGACAATAGAATCTAAGTGTCATCCTGATTTAAAAAGCATCAAGTTTATTTGTCCCCAATATTCGGAGGACCAGGACGGTCCACCCCTTGGTCCTGACAATTTTGCCCAAACTTTATGTCACGAGTTTTAATCTATTTTAAATTCTCAAATCTAAATTTACAGCACTTCATGATATCCAAAATAACTTTTATTGTTATTTTTTATTTATTTCTCACTGTTTGTCCTAGATCTAGCATTTTATACAATTTCAACTCAACTCCCAAAAGAGAAAACCAAATCTAATCAACACCCAACCCTCTTCTCTAAATAATTGAGGTTGTATCTATTGGCTTTACTTCCCTTTTTAATGTAATGTTATGTGAAATAGGTGTTTTCCTACTTTACATTGATAAGCCTGTGTAACCCTATTTCCATTTTCCACCCTTTTCAGTTCCATTTGATTTTTAAGTTGTTGATCAACAATGCCCCTTTTTCATTTTTTCTTTATCTTAGTTCCCTCAATATAGAACTTTTATGTCCTCTACAATATTTTCTATCAAATTTAAAACACAACCCTTTAGCCTTCTTTCTTCAATTCATTGAGGCATCAATCTCATAGTTTGAAATAAAGATGATGCAAAGGTTGTCCAATATGTGTTATTAGGTCATTCCATCCTTATATTAGCTAATCTTCTTTTCTATCTTGCCAAAATAATTGATTAGGTGACAAAACTTGGATTGAACATGCATACCTCAAATTCAATGTGGTATTTTAGACTCCCTAGAAATAGTTTATTCAAAATTTCGTCTATAATATGTTCACTCTTAAAGACAAGATATTAAACTAACAAGTATAGTTGATTATTATGAATCTAGATAACTTAATTTTCATTGAATGATATAACATTTTGATACATTTCCTTATAAATCATATGCTTTTTCTATAAAGTAAACTACCCTATGTATGAGAAATAACTTCCTAACAAACTAACTATGTTTTATTAATTTATTTACTAACATAATGATTTATTTATTTATTATTATTATTATTATTCTAAACTAACCTATAAAAATATATAAACCTAACAATCACCATTATACATCAATAAAAAATGAAGGGTGGAACATTGTAAGAGTTGAACGCATCCCTTTTGGGGAATTTGATAAAGCACATTCACCAATCCTCTTCATTCACCTAGGAAACATGATACTAAATCCATCAATAGATTTCTTAATTGTAGAACTTGCAAAACTCTATACAACATGAGAGAACATAAAGTGTCTCCATCCTCCTTGCACAATGAGAGAAACACTTTCCTTTGAAAATCTACATCTCCTTTGAGTGCTAAAATCTCTCCTCAATACTAAAAGTGAGAAAATTCTCTCCTCTAAGAGTACACATCCCTTCTAAGTGTGTCAATATTCCTCATCCAATTTTGTGAAAACAATCCCTCCTCTATTGTATATAATAAACTCATTCACTATAACCTACATTAAGTACACCCAGAAGAAAAGCCTAGCCAACCCTTTGTCCTTGAAGGGACACAAATAGAAAAGAGTGCCTCCATGCAAATAATCAACTTTGAGTGAGAAGCTAACTCGAGACTCAATACAAGAATGTATTTCCTCTGATACCTCCAACCTTCAATAGGACTTGGTTTAGTTTCTAAAGGACATATTCCTCCTCACTATCATGACAGGGTGAGTCTTCCTTATACACTGCAAAACCATAATTTTATATCTCACTTTTATTTGTAACAAGAAATTTATATTTCTTCAACTTTCCATTGTGTAAGGGTGGGAAAATGGTGAATGATAGATCAAGAGGAAAACTACCCTTTCCCTCAAAAATAGATGAGAATTTCACTATTGATCACCCTTCAAACACTTTTCACCATGCTACATTAGGAAGAGGAGAGGATAATTCACTAGATTCAATCTCTCCACATGAAGATGGTAGTTTGAATTCTGAATGAATTGGGAACGTTAAGTTGATCCCCTCTTCCTTGTTTGAAATGGAAAGGAATTGATTGAATTATGTAGTGCAAAAGTGAAAAAGAATTGATTATAACTTGAGATCAGAATATGGGATGAAGATGTGCACCTGGATCTAGTAGTAATATGTCAAGATGAATTTGCCTTGTGAATTTGAGGAAAAGTTTCCTGAACCATGGCGGGAATGTACACGATCCTTTGAAAAATCCATGAAACGAAAAAGGGTTTTTTTGCCTCTACAAATGAAGCCCGAATCTAAAAGTATAGGTGCGCACCTGCAACGTACATACATAAAAGAGAGGAAAATGGGTTGGGATTGGGGGTTTGCCTTTAGGTCAAACCCTAGTTTTGGAATTAACCAAGTAATGAAAGAAAGTACTTGCAAGTAGATGTAAATGAAAACTTGAATTGTAAATCACCTCAAGGGAGGTTGTGATAGCAATGTTGATAGAAATACTTGTGTGGAATTGGATATCATAATCAATCTCCTCTTCAATGGTTGAATCCTTGACTTAAATGAAACACTTAGCCTTGAAGGGAGACTTGAGAATGCTCAATGTTGGAAAAGAATGCTTGACTGCTCTTGAATTCTAGTGGATCTGATTTTCATCATGGGCCAACATCAGGGGAGTTTCTTGCCCGATGCACAACCAACAATGCAACCCTAAGAAGGGTCTTGCCCCAAAATAGGGTAGGGACAGGGGCGCCACGCTCTTGTCCAAGGGGGGACAGTGGCGCCACACCCCTGTCTTACCCTGTTGTCTTGATGATGATTTTTCTATTGGATGGCTTTATGTGTTGTCATTGAAGACTCACATACACACATATATGTTCATATTGTCATAGTCATCTTAGTTAAGTCAAACCGGTACTACTATTAAGTTTTCATATTGTAAATCGGTATCATGTGTATAGATTAAGTCTAACCGGTATGAAGGTGTATAAACTAGTATATGTAGCCAGTTTTGAGATGTAGTAAAGAGATTCAAGGAAGAACATGGAGACAATCGGTATATGAGTTTTATGTGGTGAACAATAAATCAGTATCGCTGTTCAAACCGGTTTTTCCCTGATTGTGTGATGAGTTATCACTGGTCATGATGTGTTACCACCAATTGACATTTTTGGCAGTGATTTTGTGATGTGTTAAGGAAGATTGTCCAGATTTAGTGTACCTAGGAAATTGTGTTGAGGTTCTTGAGCCGACATGAAATCTAATGTCTATAAAAAGATATTGTGCTGAGTTATTTTGATATGAAAGATACAAGTGTTGTTATGAGTTAGAGGATGCGATTTGTTGAAGGAGTTAAAGAGTATGTCAGTGATGCAGTATTGAGTGAGCAGAAAAGGATCTATACAAGAAAAATGTGCTATTCCTAGATCATACCACCTGTTGTTTTCTAATCACTACAATAGTTAAATCCCCTAACCGGGTAATCTCTAACAAGCTTCATTATACAAATCCTCTAACAAGGTGATTCATTAACTTGGATCTAAATCCTCCATTGAGGTTATCTTTAACTAGGCATAGCTCCTAACAGGGTTTGGGATTTTTAATAGGATCTTCTCCCAACAGAGCACTTTGTAGACCTTAACTGGTCAGTTACCTATTTTTGTAGATAGTTAACTTGTGAGTTCCATCTCACCATGTTTTTTCCTAGTTGGGTTTTCCATGTATAAATACTTATGTTATGGTGGATGTTTTGATTGTTGTGAATTCTTTTATTACACTTTGGATTGCATGCAAAGTCTTAAGTAAACTGATTAAATGGTTTTACCATTCTGGGATTAAAGTGTTATTGTTTTTGCTTTCACTGATTCACCCCCCCCTCTCAGTGCTTTATAAGTCTATCAATTGGTATAAGAGCTTAACTTCCTTAAGGCCTAACCGCTTGGAAGGAAACCCTAAAGCCATTATGGGGGATATGAGTTATAGAGAGATGGCTGGAGTACGTGATGCAACTAGGGATGAGCTTGAAACCCTAGGAGGTAGATTCAAATGTTCACAAGAAAAGAGGAAAGAACTAAGTAAATAGTTATTGGAGATCTCTGACAACAGCTCTTCAGATGAGACCAACATTGATGCACTGGTCGAAGAAGTGGAGAAATTGACTGGTGAAAAACTTAACCTAAGGAGAGAACTTGAATCTCTTACAATCTGTATGAGTCAAGAACTTGAAGCAAGGAGGGAAGTTGAAGACCTGATCAAAGAGAAATATCATGAGATCTCTAAGATCAAGCAGGAGAATGCAACTTTGCATGAACACTGGCAAGAGGAGAATGAAGAAAAAGAAGCTTTACAAGCAGATCTTGAAATGGAAATGTCTCTTAGAGAGACTCTTATGAAGAATAATGAAGATCTTACCAAAGAGCTTACTAAGGCTAATGAGAAGCTTGACAAATTCAATAAGAGCTCCTCTATGCTAGATGAATAGATCCAATCTCATAGGATGAAAGGTGACAGATCTGGATTAGGATTCAACACATTTGAGCAAAGTGAGTCTTCTAAGACAAAGGATACTTAATCAAAAGACAAACTGGTATCTAAAGGAATGAAATCGGGTAAGAAGAAGTTTAAACCAGATTGTTTTAACTACCTTAAACCTAGACATATTGCCAATGTGTGTAGAAGTAGATCTAATGAGAGCACATGCTATAATTCTAATGCTAGATGTGTCTAGAAGATTTGAAGGTCATTGTTACACATGCAATATGTATGGGCATAGATCAGTTGAATGCGGATAAGGAGAAAATAACCCAACACCTCACATGAATTCAAGACCTATCGGTGAATAGAGAAGGACTTATGACAACCGGAGAAACATGAACTGGCAAAAACCTTATGTTAACCAGTTTAGTCCCTATGAGATGGAGAAAGTAACCAATGTGATTTGCACAATTTGCAACAACTTTGGACATGTGGCTATGAACTGTACAAGAAGGACCAGAAGAGGTAATGCAGGACCTTGGAGAGCATCTAGGATGGCCCGCTATCATTGTCATAAACCGGGACACATTGCTAAGTTTTGCAGAACTAAGAAGAACCAACTGTTAAATCTCCGAAGATCGGAAGGGAAAGAAGATAGTAGATGTTGAAGAAACCAAAGTGGAGATGAATAGGATTTGGAAGAAGAAAAGCGAGGACGAGACACCAGAAGAATCAAATCCTTCACCTAGTGTGGAGAATGCTACACCGGTAAATTGATCTTTTCAACAAGCCTAAGGGGAGCATATCGGTAAATCCATTTTCGGACCCCTTGAAGAGAGTATGGTAAGAAAATTTTGTATTTTTAGTTGTAAATTAAGAATTTTGATATTACTATCAATCGGTTTTCTAAGGTTTACCAACTGGTTGATATGCTTACCAGTATAGACGAGTTTGTTAAGTGGCAATTAGGGTTTGTTTTCCTATCAGTAGTGTAATAAGTATAGTGGGTAGGTTAATAAAAGGAAGTGTCACTAAGTCATTTTTACCCTAATTGCATTCGAAGAAGAATTTTGTGAGCACTTGTAGAGCGAAATAGAGCATTGTTAGTAGTTTGTGAATAGATTTGTGCTATAGATTAAAAAGGTGAATCGGATTGAAGCGAAAAAAGGCGAATCGGGTGTGCAAGCGAGATAGCAACCGAAAACCTTAGTAGCGCGAAGGGAACAAGGTATTTTGATCAATCTTCTCTCATAAATCAAGATTATTTAGAATGCCATTATCATCTACACCAGCAGAAAGTCTTTTTGTCACTGCTGAAGCTATGGAGTCTATGGGAACATATAAGATAGAGTTATAATGCATTATCACAAGTACCTCAAGGTGTTTTGATTAAAGGTGATTTGTCTAGTTACATAGATTGCAAAATTGAGGATCTAGGGTAATTGGCAATCTATTCTCAACTTAAATCTCTATGTGATAAGAACGGGAAGATCAAACTCAAATATATTAGGGTTCATGAGAAAGGTTTTCATAATGCATTGTATTTTCTAGAAGATTTTGAGGAAGAACATGTCAGGATTATCCTTAGTCGTGTACATGGAGTGAATATGTATCTTGATAGGTCTCACACTATCAAAAAGGAGGCTATTCATGCAGTAACCGGTTTCTACCAAACCGGTGAAGTACCTAAATTGAGGAAAATCTCAAAGGAGACTGTTATTGAGTTGACAAAGACCACTGTTGACAGTCGTGTTATATTTGTCAATAACATTGTAGATCAAGGAGTCGGCTTTGCAACAATGGCTATTGTCTACTGGATATTTCATTCCTGTCGAATGAACAGTGTACCATCTGTTGTTGTGCACTCTGCCTACTGAATGATTATAGAAAATGCAGATTATGATTTGTGTGAGGCAATGTGAAGTCAATTGATACTGAATTTATAATCAATAAAGAAGGACAACAATCATAAGTTTAAATATGGTCAACTTTTGATTGGTTTGTTTTTCTACTTTCAAAATTTTATTCCTGGAATTGGTGATATACAATGGTCTAAGGATATACCTGTGACAACCCAAATTAAGAATAGCATAAAGGCTATGAAGAACACATTTCCAGTTGCAATGAATGGGTATTTTAATGAGTTTAAAAAGAAAATGAGCATGAAATTAAGGTTATCAAATGAAGTAGTGAAACACTCTGAAAAAGACATATGTTTCACTATGACCATTGACTACTGTCTTATGGAAGCTTTTGAACCAAGAGAAGATGAAATGGAGGAAATAATCTATGAAGTCAGTTATGACTTACTAATCGGTTATGTCAACAACCTCTTGGAATCACTCAAGGATACTAAGAAGAAAAGACTAGGTACTTATCAAGAAAGGATTGCACCTGCACAACCCAGTAGTGTGAAGGAGAAAAATAAGAAAGTAGATCAACCAAATTCTGTGTCCACTGGTACAAGAATAGCCAGAAGTATTCAGATGAAGAAGGAACCGGTACCTAAGGTATATGCAAAGAAGCAGACTGCAACGAGGAAGAGAGGCAGACATCTCATCCTGCAAGAATAATCCGAGGAAACTAAAACTGAGGAAGAAACAAAGAAGATGAAGGTGATTGGTAAGAAATCTAAACCAGTAGGAGAAATTTCCAAACAAAGTACTCCTATTGATGTTTCATCGTTCAAGCAAGAGGGTAATTTTGAAAGGACTTTGCAAACATTAAGGAGAAAATGATTTGATAATGTAAAAGAACATTTTGATTCTTTTGAGGAAAGTCAGAAACTTGAAGTGGTAAAAGAGGTAATCAATTACCCGTGTCAAAATAACCGGTTATCACAAGATATTCAAAAGGACATTTCTGATTCTTTATATTTAATTCTTGGAAATAAATGGAAGTTTATTTTAGATCAGGACCAAGAGATTATTGATAGAGTTTTTGTTTAATATTTTCTTGAGTTGTCTCATGAAGAATTATTAGCATTGCTTACTAAATATAAAGGACAATTCAATTCAAAAACAAGGAGAGTGAGAGTATTGGATGGAAAGATTCAACCTGTTGAAGATGATACTCACCGAATTGCACAAGATATTCAGAGGATGAATGCACTATTGAAGGGATATAATAATAAACCTAATCAGACTAGGACTGGAGCTCCACCGGAGCTAGATAATGAAGAAATAATAACACCGGATGTTGTCTACCCTGACAAGAATAAGGATGACGCAAGTTCCACACCATATTCTTTGTTGATGAAACTGATGAAATTAAGGATACCATTGATCTAATCAGTAATGACATTGAACCGGTTAAGGAAACTAAACAACAACCGGATATTGTTGATAAACAGAAAGCAAAAGAAGTATCGGCTACAAAACAAAGTGTGGACATACAACCACCATCGGTAAAGGAACACAATGCTGAAAAAAAACTACCACTGGTCACTTCAACCAAACTGCAAGAACAAACAAAGAAAGAGAAAGAGAAAATAGAGGAGAAGTAGAGAAAAAGGATGAAAAGGAGAAGAAGAAAACTCATGATGATGATGATGACTCAATCAGCATAAAAGGTCCTATAGATATGGACAATTTGAGTGCATCTGAACTAATGGAGATTGCTACTATTATGCAATCCAAAGTTCAAAAGAAAAGGTTGAAAGAGCAGAGGAAAGAAGCAAAAACTATTCAAACTATTGTTGATATTTTGTCAAGTCTCCTACCGGAGACTAACGCTGGTAATTTGTCTACACCTATTGCTAAGCTTGGACAATTAGTTGTTGATGCTAGTGAACAACTGAAATCACTTGAAGAGGAAGCTCATGTCTTAGCTGAAAAAGATTACAGGAAGAAAAGAGGAGAGCAATGATTTAAGAAATTGATAAAGGCAAGATTGCTTTATCAGTAAATAAAGATCTATTGAGATCTGGTATAGAAACTGGAGGTAAAATTTTGGCTAATATATCTAAAGTTTCTTTATTCTATTCAGATTTGAAGAAAAAGTGAGAAGATACAGAAAAGGAACTTGAGAAGATAAGTGATGCATATATCCTAGTACAGGATGCCTCTTTAAGTTTTGGCAAATCGGTTCATGATTTGCAACATTTGTTATAAGTTTATGATTTTGAATAGGTTAAGTGAATCAGATCCTTGAAATAATTGAAGAACCAGTTGATTCAAAAAATTGAAATCCTAGAGAGGGCATACAAGGATTCTGAAGCAGTTTTGGCTACCTCGGAGATGAGCATAGTGGATGCCATGGAAGAATTTGTTGCACAAATTTTGGCAAATGTGGAGATCATTGAGACATTGTTAGAAATATGGGATAATGACCTTGCACAGCTGAAGATTCATTTTCTCAAGAATTACATTGTAAAGACTTAAAGACTCTTATATTTATATATATGCAATTTTTTATGACAAATTTGATGTAATGTATGTATTTTGCTTTTCAATTTGGCATTGTTGTCAAAGGGGGAGTAGAAATATGTATGTGATGTGAAAATTTTGTATGTACTGTTAAGGGGAGTCTGTACATTTTTGTAAGCACACTTAGTTGTGAAAAAAATTTCTAAGCGTTGCCATCAATGCCAAAGGGGGAGATTGTTGGCTTGATGATGATTTTTGTATTGGATGACTTTATGTCTTGTCATTGATGGCACACATATACACACATATGTTCATATTGCCATTGTCATCTTAGTTAAGTCAAACTGGTACTACTATTAAGTCTTGATATTTTAAACCGATATCACATGTATAGAATAAGTCTAACCGGTATGAAGGTGTCTAAACTGGTATATGTAGCTAGTTTTGAGATGTAGTAGAGAGATACAAGGAGGCACATGGAGACAATCAGTATATGAGTTTGATGTGGTGAACACTAAACCGGTATTGGTGTTCAAACCATTTTTTCCCTGATTGTGTGATGAGTTATCATCGGTCGTGATGTGTTACCACCAACCGACATTTTTTACGGTGATTTGTGATGTATTAAGGAAGATTGTCTAGATTCAATGAACCTAGGAAATTGTGTTGAGGTTCCCGAGCCGACAAGAAATCTAATGCTTATAAAAAGACATTGTGATGAGTTATTTTGATATGCAAGATACAAGTGATGTTATGAGTTAGAGTTGATACGATTTATTGAAGGAGTTACAGAGTATGTCAGTGATGCAGTATTGAGTGAGCAGAAAAGGATCTATACAAGCAAAATGTGTTATTCCTAGATCATACCACCTGTTGTTTTCTAATCACTACAACAGTTAAATCCCCTAACCGGGTAAGCTCTAACAAGCTTCATTGTAAAAATCCTCTAACAAGGTGATTCATTAACTTGGATCTAAATACTCCACTAAGGCTACCTTTAACCAGGTATAGCTCCTAATAGGGCTTGGGATCTTTAACAGAATCTGCTCCCAACAGAGCATTTTGCAGACCTTAACCAGTCTATTACCTATTTTTGTAGATAGTTAACTTGTGAGTTCCATCTCACCGTGGTTTTTCCCAGTTGGGTTTTCCATGTATAAATACTTGTGTTATGGTGGATGTTTTGATTGTTGTAAATGATTTTATAACACTTTGGATTGCATGCAAATTATAACTCAATGATGAACGGATAGTACCAAACTGAAACTGAGAGGGAGGGGTGAATCAATACAGACAAAAACAAAATCCTAAACCGGTTTGTCAGCAGACACTGTGCTTTGGCAGACAAACAGTAACACCGGTCTTAAATAGAGTACAACCGAAAATACCCAGAATAACTGAGACAAGCATAAACCGGTTAACACTTATCTTTTCATACAATCTAATACTTCCTATCCATTTCACCCTAGTGCATGAACAGGTAATCTATCATCAAAGATATATAAACAGCTAGATCAACATGATTTACCTTTAGACACAAATCATTTAAACCATCACATGAATAACACCACACATGACACATAGATTTTTCACGTGGAAACCCAACTGGGAAAAACCACAGTGGGGATGAATACCCACAAGTTGTTTTTGAACTCTTTAGAAGTTTGCTCTGTTAGGAGCCTTGTCCGGTTAAAGACTGATACAATAGGTTCTGTTAGGAACCGATCCTGTTAGGGATCACCCAGTTAAGGGATGGCTAGAATACCCGGTTAAGGGTTAAACCCTATTAAAGGTTACCTTGTTAGAGGATTTCAAGAACTCAATGGTTTTGAGTCACCCTGTTAAAGGATTTACAGTAAGTCGGTTAAAGCTACCCTGTTAAGGGATTTCCCAACTGTTGAAGTGATTAGAGATCAACAGGTATTACAATGATCTGGTAACAACACTCAATGCCAATGCAGATCCTATTTAGCTCATCTTTACCTCCTGCACTTACACTCTGCAGGTATCACTTCTCTCCTCTGGTATGGCAAGAATCACGTATCTCTTCTCTTGGATACACACACACAACTTTTGCCAACAACCTTAGAAAGAAACACAACATCGACCTTATAGGAAATAGATAGG
The DNA here is from genome assembly GCF_030272615.1 of Cryptomeria japonica. Taxonomy (NCBI): domain Eukaryota; kingdom Viridiplantae; phylum Streptophyta; class Pinopsida; order Cupressales; family Cupressaceae; genus Cryptomeria; species Cryptomeria japonica. Next base: position 367,989,852 of record NC_081409.1, read on the forward strand.
TCAGTAGCGTAAACCCTAAACCCTAAACCTGTTAGGTTAAGCAATTCAAATGGTTCAATCCTGACCGTTGAGCACATTGCATTAAATGCAACAGTCTTAAACCAATCTCAAGACGTTCTCCATCATTCATTTTCTACCGATTTCATGGCGGTTGATAACCCATCACACGTTTTCACCATTTACAGACTTCGCACATTCCCGAGGTAGATAGGAACAATCTCCTTCATGCAAGATCCTTCACGCGCACAAGGCTGACATGGCAATATGATCTGTTCTTCGTTACAATGCTAACTCATCACACAAAGTCACCAGTTGAGTCACATAGGCTTGAAGTACTTCAACCGGAAACCCTGAAGTTGAGACTACCAACTGGTAGTCATACAAAGCTTCCATGTACCAGTTCCCATAACCACATGTCGGTTCACCTTGAACAAACACACCGGTTCACTTTGGCACATATACTGGTTCACAATGTTATACCGGTTCTCACTTCTTCAGCATATTGACATCAATGACAACATACAATGTCATCATGTCCTCATACTGGTTCACATAATGCCAACAATCTCCCCCTTTGGCATTGATGGCAATATACAAAGATATCTCTCCGCTTCACTTCTTCTCCCCCAATTTTTGCAGATATCTCTCTCCTTCACTTCTTTCTTCTTCTCCCCCTTTGACAACAATGCCAAAGTGGAGGCACAAGCTTCCCTATTCCATTATGTTGCTCCCCCTAAGGAGTAGCATCCTTTAAAACATCAATCCTAAAGAAAAATTGGACTATGCAATACTTGACTGATGTGGAGCATATACCTTTAGTTTACCTCCTGAAGGGGCAACACCCCTAATTCACCTCTTAAGTACATAAATGTAGCCTTTGGGAGAGGCTTGGTGAATATGTCTGCTAACTGCTCCTTACTGGAAACATGTTCCAGTGCAATCTCTTTGTTCTGAACCTTTTCCCTCAAGAAATGATACTTAAGCTCAAAGTGCTTGGTTCTAGAATGTAAAACCAAATTCTTGGAGATGTTAATTGCGCTACTATTGTCACAAAATATACTTACCGGTTCAGATACAGGAACTTTGAAGCCATTTAATACATGCTTCATCCAAATTGTCTGAGTGCAGTTCATGAAAGCTGCAACATACTCTACTTCCACTGTAGACTGGGAGATACAACTCTGCTTCTTACTCATCCATGAAACCAGTCTACCACCGAGAAAGAATGCACCACTAGTTGTGCTCTTCCAGTCGTCCACATTACCTACCCAATCAGCATCTGTGAATACTTTCAAGTTGAAATCCTTGCTATATGGATACCACAATCCATAATCAATAGTTCCCTTCAGATACCTAAGAATCTGCTTGACTGCAACCAAGTGGGATTCTCTTGGACTTTTTTGGAACCTTGCAGTAATGCCAACTGCATGTGCAATATCTGGTCTACTATGCACTACATACTGCAACTTACCAATCATTGATCAGTATTCCTTCTCATTAACCAATGTTGAGTCATCCTCTTTGGATAGTTTACAAATGGTCACCATCGGTGTACTAACCGGTTTTCTATCTTCCATGCCAAAGGTCTTCAACACCTCTTTGACATACTTGGACTGAGTGATAAAGATTCCATCTTTCATCTCCTGAATTTGCAGTCCAATGAAGAACTTAATCTCCCCTATGAGTGACATCTCAAACTCTTTCTTCATCTCATCTGCAAACTCATGACTCATCTTGTCATCTCCACCAAAGATAATGTCATCAACAAATACCTCACAGATTAGGATCTGATCTCCTTTAGACTTCAAGAAGATATTTCTATCTTTGCTTGTTCTCTCAAATCCAATCTTCACAAGATGGGAGTGCAGGCATTCATACCATGCTCTAGGTGCCTGCTTTAGACCATATAAGGCTTTATGTAGCCTACACACCATGTCACTGTCTTCAGATAGGGAAAAGCCATATGGTTGCTCTATATACACCTCTTCTTCAAGTACACCATTTAGGAATGCATATTTTACATCCATTTGATATACTTTAAATCCTTTAAAAGCTACATATGCAAGAAGCATACGAATGCCTTCCAATCTGGCTACAGGAGCAAAGGTTTCTCCATAGTCTTCTCATTCTTCTTGGGCATATCCTTTACACACCAGTTTGGCTTTGTTTCTAATCACTGTGCCATCCTCATTCAGCTTATTTCTGAAAACCCATTTGGTACCGATGACATTTTTATGCTCCAGTCTGGGTACCAAAGACCATGTACCATTTCTCTCTATCTGGTCAAGTTCCTCTTCCATTGCCTTAAACCAGTCTTCATCTTTATGTGCCTCTTTGAATTATTTAGGCTCAAATTTAGAGATCATACATGAGTTTTCTCCGACCTTTCTTCTTGTAAGGATTCCTGCATCCTTATCTCCTATGATCTTCTTAGGATCATGATTCAACTTGACATACCGAGGAATGGGCTTAATAGATTCCTCTTGCTTTTCTTCTTCATCCTCATCTCCATCAGTATCAGCGTTTACATCTACCGGTGTAGGAACACTATTACTGGTACTTGGTTGACTAGCAACCGGTTCCCAGAAGGTTACAACTGGTTCATTTACCAATTTCTCACTGTCGGTTTCCTCAATTTTCTGAGAGGTTTCATCAACTCTTACATTGATGCTTTCTATAATTCTCTGAGTCCTATTATTGAAACACTTGAGAGATTTGCTCTTGATGGAATACCCTAGGAATATTCCCTCATCACATTTCACATCAAATTTGCTCTGGTGTTTGCTCATCTTGATGTAACATTTGCTACCAAACACTCTAAAGTAGTTAACCACAGGTGTCTTACTGGTCCAATACTCATAAGGAGTTTTATCCTTACCTTTCTTGATGAGTACCTGGTTCATTGTGTAGACTGCAGTGCTCACCGCTTCTCTCCAAAAGGTGTGAGCAACCTTTCCTTGAATCAGCATTGTTCTTGTTGCTTCAACCATGGCCTGATTATTCCTCTCTGCTAGGCTATTCTGCTATGGAGTTTGGGGGGCAAATAGTTGCCTCTTGATGCCATGTTCTTTGCAGTACTTGTCGAATTCACTAGAAGTGAATTCCCCTCCTTGATCAGTTCTCAGACACTTGATCCTTTTACCGCTTTCCTTCTCCACTAATGCTCTGAAAGCTTTGAACTTTACAAAAGCTTTAGACTTATCTTTCAAGAATATGACCCACATCATTCTTGAGCAGTCATCAGTGAGAATCATGAAGTACCTATCACCCGACACACTCCTAGTTTTCATAGGACCACACAAATCAGTATGCACAAGATCAAGCAAATTGTCATCAGTGAAAGGTTTACCTTTAAAGGTTGAGGAAGATAGTTTCCCCAGTTGACACTCTCTGCACAAAGTATTTTCCGATTTGCTCAGCACCGGCAATGCTCTAACTGCCTTGATCTTACTAGCCTTCACAATGTTATCAAAGTTTACATGACAGAGTCTCCTATGCCATATCCAACTATCATTAAATTTATCCATAAGACAGGTACTTATATTTGCATTCAACTGAAATAGGTTACCTTTGGTCTGCATACCGGTGGCCACCAATTCACCATTCTTTCCTTTGATTTTGCACACTCCATTCTTGAATTCCAGAGTGAGACCGCTATCATTTAGTTAGGCAACACTCAAAAGGTTGCGTCTGAGACCATCAACCCAATACACATTGTCAGCACTACTCTTTCCATTCAGAGAGATGGACCCTCTGCCTTTGACCATACATGGTGCATCATTACCAAAGCGAACCACACCACCATCATACTCTTCCAAGGTTAGAAACTTTCTCCAGTCACCAGACATATGGTGAGAACAACCACTATCAATAATCCACTCATTGGAATTATCAAAGCAGGAGACAAGAGCCTTTTTGTCTGACACATCTTCCTTGACAACAACAAACACAATATCTTCATTTTCTTCATCTTTTGATTCCTCATCTATGACACCTTCATCAACTGCCACAAAACAGTTTCTTCGGTTTCCTCCTTTGAATTTCTTGAACCTTTCTAGTTTCTCCTTGTTGTCACCATTAGGACAATTTACAACAATATGTCCTATCCAATTACAAGAAAAGCATTTCAAAGGGAGCTTACCTCTGTATTTACCAGTTCCTTTAGGAAGTTTTCTGGCAAGAAGAGCTTCAAATGCCATCAGAATCTCCTCATCATCCATTTCTCTGCTCTGTCTTGGTTCACCACTAGTGCTAGCTTCTTTTCCTTTTCTAGATGGTACAATAGAAGCTTTAAAAGTTGATTCAGTCTTTTGAACACTACCATCAAAACTATTTAGCTCACAAGCTGTCAACTTTGCAATGATGGATTCTAGGGATACCTTAGTCTTGTCTATTGATCTCAACTCCTGAATAGCAGCAACCCTTATTGCATAGACCGATAATAAGGATCTCAGAAATTTTCTTACCACAGTGGAATCTTCCATTTTACAACCTGCACTCTTGATATTTCTGACAATAGTTTTGATTCTTATTCCATACTGTTGAATGGTCTCACCTTCAACCATCTGTATGTCTTCAAACTTTCCTCTAAGGCTTTCTTCCTTAGCTTGTTTTACATGCTCATCACCGCCATAGATATTCTCAAGAGTATCCCATACTTCTTTGGGATTTACTTTATCTTGGACATCAATAAACTCAATGTTAGATAAACTACTAATTAGGGCGTCCATGACTTGCCCATTCTCTTGCATCTCTCTCTTTTGGTCATTGGTGAGAGTACCGGTATGGGCAACATAAGCATTCTCAACATAGCTCCAATGTTGAGCACCCATGCTTCTGATGTATATCTTCATTCTGTCTTTTCATATACTGAAATTATCACTATTGAACTTTGGACCTTCCCTCTTCATCATTAGACTAGGATCTTTTCCTCAAGTGGTTAAGCTTATAACATAGAGGACCTGGAGGATGCTCTAATACCAATTGATAACTCAATGATGGATGGATAGTACCAAACCGATACTGAGAGGGGGGGGGGGTGAATTAGTACAGACAAAAACACAATCCTAAACTGGGTTGTCAACATACACTGTGCTTTGGCAGACAAACAATAACACTGGTCTTAAACAGAGTACAACTGGCAAAACCCAGAATAACTGAGACAAACATAAACCGGTTGACACTTATCTTTTCATACAATCTAATACTTCATATCCATTTCACCCTAGTGCATGAATAGGTAATCTATCATCAAAGATATATAAACAACTAGATCAACATGATTTACCTTTAGACACAAATCACTTAAACCATCACATGAATAACACCACACATGACACACAGATTTTTCACGTGGAAACCCAACTGGGAAAAACCATGGTGGGGATGAATACCTACAAGCTATTTTTGAACTCTTTAGAAGTCCGCTTTGTTAGGAGCCTTATCCAGTTAAAGACTGATACAATAGGTTCTGTTAGGAACCGATCCTGTTAGGGATCATCTAGTTAAGGGATGGCTAGAATACCCGGTTAAGGGTTAAACCCTGTTAAAGGTTACCTTGTTAGAGGATTTCAAGAACTCAATGTTTTTGAGTCACCTTGTTAAAGGATTTACAGTAAGCCAGTTAAAGCTACCCTGTTAACGGATTTCCCAATTGTTGAAGTGGTTAGTGATCAATAGGTATTACAATGATCTGGTAACAACACTCAATGCCAATGCAGATCTGCTTTAGCTCCTCTTCACCCTCTACAGGTATCACTTCTCTCCTCTGGTCTGGCAAGAATCATGTATCTCTTCTCTTGGATATACACACACAACTTTTGCCAACAACCTCAGAAAGAAACTCAACATCAACCTTATAGGAAACAGATAGGTCGGTAGCATAAACCCTAAACCCTGAACCTATTAGGTTAAGCAATTCAAACGGTTCAATCCTGATAGCTGAGCACATTGCATTAAATGCAATAGTCTTGAACCAATCTCAAGACGTTCTCCATCATTTTTTTTCCATCGATTTCATGGTGGCTGATAACCCATCACGTGTTTTCACCATTTACAGACTTTGCACATTCCCGAGGTAGATAGGAACAATCCCCTTCATGCAAGATCCTTCACGTGCACAAGGCTGACGTGGCAACATGGACTATTCTTTGTTACAATGCTAACTCATCATACAAAGTCACCGGTTGAGTCACACAGGCTTGAAGTACTTCAACCGAAAACCCTAAAGTTGAGACTACCAATCGGTAGTCATACAAAGCTTCCATGTACTGATTCCCATAACCACATGTCAATTCACCTTGAACAAACACACCGCTTCACTTTGGCACATATACCGGTTCACAATGTTATACCGGTTCTTACTTCTTCAGCATATTGACATCAATGACAACATACAATGTCATCATGTCCTCATACCGGTTCACATAATGCCAACAACAAAGTCTTAAGTAAACTAGTTAAATGTTTTTACTCATTTGGGATTAAAGTGTTATTGGTTTTTCTTTCACTGATCCACCCCCCCTCTCAATGCTTTATAAGTCTATCATACCCCTTTCTCTAGGGAAAAGTGTGGACAAGGTGATGCAGAGGCCAAGGAAGAATCTATTTCTAAAGGCTGAGTGATCTTCGGTCTCTAATCAGGATAGAGGATTCAAACTTGCATGCGTGAGGACCCTAATGCAGTCAAAAATTTGCTAGGGTCACAATTTTATGACACTACATTAACCCCCACTTTAGTGGGAGTATAAGCGTACACCAACACTATCGATAAAGTACAAGGAAACAAGATTGAAAGACTTTTACCATGTCGAGTAGGCAAGATGCACCAATCCCCCAGTGGACTTAGGATCTTACGACTTCGATTGACAAAGTAAAAGGGAAGATCGAGAAGGAGAGAACCATGACTGCAAGTAGCAAATTTCCCTTCACTATGAGTCATGAAAACAATGATACAAAAGATTACAAAGCGAAACAAAGTTCACTAAGTAATTTTAAGTATCACAAGAAGGAAAGTATGAATAGAGTGTATGCCCCCACGTTAAAGCGGATGCATGCGCCTTATCAAGAGCGATTGTTTTAAGGAAGGATAAACCCAAGAGAGAGAAGGAAGGAGCACATTATCACAAGGATTTATCCCCCAATCAAGGAATAAATCTAAGGATAATGAACACAAAACATGAGCTAGTGTCACTTTCCTCGAGGTCAGTATGTTGTATGATAAATCATGTATATCATGTATGTATATGCATATAAAAATCTTCATTCCCCAAAGAAGGACACTACCTTAGAAGAAAGGAAAGAGAGGATGTCTTTTGAGTCAACATGAAAGAGACCAAGAAAAGATCTCAATGATTTGCATCATCCCCAAGTAGACATTAAGGGAACAAATAGAAGAAGGATACAGATAGAAGAATGGTCACAAAAGAGAAAGAAAGGAGAGGGAGATTTGCAGTGGTAATATTACTAATCTAGCACGACATCCACCTCCCGATCTTGTTGTTCACTATTTTGGGAAGGCGAGCAACATTCCAAAGGAGCGACATTGAGCATAGCAAATGGAGCTATCACAAGATCCAAAAAAGGACTATGCTCATGTTGTAAGTCACTTTGTTTGATTCTAGGAGCTAGGATTAGGGTTTGTGAAAACTCATCCGATAAATGCTTGTCTATTTCAACATATTCATACTCACTATCAAAAGCATTAGGAGTTGTATTTCCATTATGAATAACATTTTCACCCATTTTTCATCAAAGTTTAGAGAAAGAGGAGAAAGAACACGAATAGGAGTAAAACCATCACATGTTTTATGCAACTTATGATTTGGAGATGTAGGTTGAACATCTTGCTTAGGAGAGAAGGGAATCATGTCAACTGTCAAATTTTGAGGAGATTGAATATTTTGAGGGATAGCTTCATGAGCTCAAACATGATGTCTTCATCGATGTTCTCTCGCACCACAATTCTATCAAGTCTTAGTGGAAGGCTGAGGAGGAGGAACACTTGAAAAAGTAGGAATATTTCTCTCCTTGATAATGGAAGGTTTAGGTTGAGGTCTTTTTGGTTGAACAATAGGAGAAGCATGTCTCTTCTCTCGATAAGAGGAAGGAGTTGTAACTATGCCATAGAAAGGTGGAATATTAGGTGTAGGAAGGAGACCAGGTCCATCATGAGGAGGAGGTATAGGTCTAACCTTAGGAATAATATTGGTGTTCTCCTTAAGAGAAAGTAAAGTCACATCCATAGGAATAGTTTGACGATCTTCCTTAGGAGGGAGATTAGTTCTATTCGTGAGGGGAAGACCCTCATCTTGAAGAATAATAGGAATGTCAAGTGTTAGATATCTAGGTTGACTTAAGGATAAAATCATATCTTTCTTCGATTTTTTATAAGATTGAAAAAGAGCATCATTCCTTGATGGAAGAGATTGAAATTGATTAGGCCAAAAGAGATCAATAGGAACAGTAGGGCTTCTTTTAGATGGATGAAATAAGCTATGGTTCATGGTTATGATTTCTCCATTGTGAGGAAATTTCAGACACTTGTGGATTGGAGAAGCAATAGCCTTCATTGAAGATAGCCAAGGATGTTAGAATAACCGGTGGGCAACTGAGAGAGGAGGGGTGAATCAGTTGTCAACATATTATGTTAATCAAACCACTTTATGACCTTTAACTAGAGCATATAAACATGAATACTGGAATAGCAAAAATAGATACTGATAAGCAATAAAACTTAAGAATGAAACAAAGAATCAACACAATGCAACCATACCACATAACACCATTATTTGTACGTGGAAAACCCAGTAAAGGAAAAAAACACAATGGGAAACCTACCCACAATCAGATAATACTTCTGCAGAAAGTATGTGATACAATAAGGGGCCTACATATATAGGAAGGCACACTGCCTAGAGCGTACTGCTCATTACAAAGGAGTCACACTGACTACAGAAAGGTTATAACCACCTCAATATAATTGGACAACAATCCAGGAGAATGAAATGGAAATGATAGAATCTACCATGCCTGATTACAGTCCCGGTTAAGCTCAATACCAGAGGCCTTTGACCTCTTACATAAACCCAATCCGCTCTTCAATGATCGACCAACTCCTCTGCCTGAATGAAATTACATTATTCACACATTTCATTTCATGACCATTAACCATTCCCATTCCCATGATCTACAATGAGATCTTACATCAATTTATACAAATCCTAAGGCCTAAACCAATTAGGTCGGCCACCTAAGAGACATTAAAATAAGATCATTACATACATCCATATTACAATGATATGCCATGTCGGCTTTAGACCAAAACAACATTAACCAATCCGTAAATCATCCTGGTAACATGTAGGGAACACGTTACGTGATACCAGTCCATAACTTGAATAGATATCGGACCTAATTTGGGTCCACCATGCCAAAGAGATGTCTCCAATCAGTCGAGGCACGAACAAATATCATCTTCTATATCCTGAATTCCATCTAGAAACTGCACCAACACCACTTATGCATCCTATCAAAGATTCTGAAAAAAAGCTCTGTCGATAAGCCCTAAACCCTTATCGGTATATGCTTACTAGAGTGTATGATAGTATCTGATCACCAAGTCAATACCAACTGACCAAAACATACTTCAAAAACATGCAACACATCAAAACCAAACACATTCCATTGATCCAAACATGTCGGTTGTATCCAATTGATAGTCCCTTTTGCCGGTAACACATGTTCTTCTATCGGTAACCAAAACATAACAGCTAGTGTTGACATCAATGACAAAACATCAATGCAACACATAATCAATTCCTTCATATTTCCAACAATCTCCCCCTTTGGCATTGATGGAAACACTAGATGTGAGAAAAGAAAACATCTAAGTGCCAAGAAATGCCAAAATTTCTCATAGAATATATAAAAATGAAAAACTGAAAATCCCAGCAACTCCCCCTGAGGAGTGCAGTTCAATCTGAAACCTGATTCTGAATCTCTCCCCATATGATATATTATGACATTATTTTTCTCTCTCCCTTTGTCATCAATGCCAAAGATATGACATTTATATCAAAATCTGAGGAATCTCAAAGCTGACTACTCCCCCTGAGTAGTAGCACCACTACATAAATCCGGAGAAAAGGATAATGATGATGATGCATACTGGACTGATGCAATACTCCGCAGTTAAGTTTTTGTTGGAGGGGTAGATACCCCTAACCTGTCTCTCAAATAATCAAATGATTCCTTAGACAACGGTTTAGTGATTATATCTACAATCTATTCTTTAGTGTTCACATTAACCAGTTTGACTTCCTTTTCTTCCACCTTGTCCCTCAGAAAGTTATATTTGATTGATATGTGCTTAGTCTTAGAGTGAGATACCGGACTCTTAGACATGTCAATAGCTACAAAGTTATCACAATAGATAACTACCAGTTCACTACAATTTACCTTGATATCCTTCAATATTTGCTTCATCCATAAGGCTTGTGAACAATTAGTTGTTGCTGCAACATATTCAACTTCTACAGTAAATATAGAAATGCATGATTGTTTATTGCTGATCAACAAAACCAATTTCTTTCCAAGAAAAAAAGCTCCACCAGAAGTGCTCTTCCTGTCATTAGTATCTCCTGCCCAATATGAATATGTGTATGCACATAAAGTGAAGTTATCATCTCTAGAATACCATAAACCATATTCAATTGTTCCTTGCAAATACCAGAATATCCTTTTTACTGCACATTCATGATTTTCTTTAGGATTACTTTGATATCTTGAAACAATACTTACTGCATTCATAATATCCGGTCTAGTTTGAGTTAGATATAACAAGCCACCAATCATAGACTTATACATTGTCCAATTTACCGGTGCAAATGTGTCTTTGATAGATAGTTTCTCATTTGTCACCATAGGAGTACTTACCATTTTGTAATTATCCATACCAAACTTCTTCAACAATTCTGTTAGATACTTAGTTTGACAGATAAAAATGCCTTTGTCAGTTTGAGTAATTTGCAAAGCTAAGAAAAATCTCATTTCACCAATCATAGACATTTCAAATTCATCCTTCATATTATTAGAGAATTCCATGCACAATTTATCTTAACCTCCAAAAATGATATCATCAACAAATACTTCAATAATCAAAATATCATCATCAGTGATCTTATAATATAAATTACTGTCCGCACTACCTTTAGTAAAACCAAGCTTCAAAAGATATTTATCCAACCTAGCATACCAAGCTCTAGGAGCTTGTTTCAAACCATATAATGCTTTCCTTAACCTGCAAACCATATCTTTGTCATTTGTTAGTACAAATCCATCAGGCTGCTCAATGTATACTTCTTCTTCAAGCTCACCATTCAAAAATGCACATTTAACATCCATTTGATAGACCTTATAGTTCTTATATGCTGTATATGCAATAAATAGTCTAACAGCTTCAATTCTTGCTACAAGTGCAAATGTCTCACCATAATCAATTCCTTCCATTTGAGAATATCCTTTACAAACTAGTCTAGCCTTGTTTCTTATAACTTCACCATCCTCATTTAGTTTATTTCTAAAAACCCATTTAGTTCCAATAACATTCTTATTTTTAGGTCGGGGAACTAAAGTCCAAGTCTTATTCTTTTCTATTTGATCTAATTCATCTTCCATATCCTTTAACCAATATTCATCTTTACAAGCTTCAATAACAGATGTCGGTTCAATTTGAGAAATAAGACATACCTCTTCATTTGCCAGTCTTCTTCTTGTCATAACTCCCATGTTCATGTCTCTAATGATTTGATCTTCAGAATGATTTAATCTTACATACCTTGGTGTCTTCTGAACTTCTGGTTCTTTGTTCTGACCATCAGTCACAGTTGAATTTTCTGATTGTGCTGGTGTAACTATCTCAGTGTCTTGTACTGGTTGAGGTATTGTCGGATTATTTATGATCATTTCCACTATTGGTTCTCTGTCATATGATATAGATTGATCTTTGTATTGCTCATCCACTTTCACATTTGTGCTTTCCACAATTTTCTACAATCTTTTGTTATAACATCTATATGCTTTTCTCTTAATTGAATATCCAAGAAATATCCCTTCATCACATCTAGGATCAAACTTTCCAATTGAATCATCCCTTTTGATATAAAATTTACTTCCAAAAATTCTGATATATTTAAGAGTGGGTGTATGTCCAAACCATAATTCATAAGGAGTCTTACCGGTTTCACCTTTGATATGAACTTTGTTGAATGTGTAGACTATTGTACTCACTACTTCTCTCCAGTAGATGTGAGGTAATTTGGCTTCCATCATCATGGTTCTTGCTGCATCCAAAATGGTTCTATTCTTCCTTTCCACTACTCCATTCCGTCGAGGAGTCTAGGGTGTAGATAACTGTCTCCTAATTCCATTTATCTCACAATAACTGTTAAATTCATGAAAAGTAAACTCACCGCCTTGATCTGATCTTAGACATTTGATTTTCAATCCAGTTTTTGTTTCCACCATTGCCTTAAAGATCTTGAATTTCTCAAAAGCTTCAAACTTCTCCCTTAGAAAAGTCACCCACGTCATTCTAGAATAATCATCAATTATTAGCATGAAGTATCTATCACCTTGAAAGCTTCTGGTCCTTGCTAGACCAAATAAGTCAGTATGAATCAAATAAAGTACATCATTGGATTTATCATGTATGCTCTTAAAAGAAGTTATAACTTGCTTTCCCAATTGACATTCCTTACATACTGGATTATAACTTGCTTTAATTGACATTCACCGGTGTTCAAGTGAAAGATATTACCTCTAGTCTTAGTATCGGTTGCAATCTCCAAACCAGTTCTGTTAATGATTTTGCATTTTCTATCTTTGAACTAAAGTTGGAATCCCTTGTCCACCAATTGACCAACACTTAAAAGATTATGCTTTAAACCTTCTACATAATACACATTATCAGTATTATCCTTACCATCCAAAGAAATATTACCTCTACCTTTGATCATACATGCTTTGTCATCTCCAAATATGACTTGACTGCCATTAAATTCTTGCAAGGACAAATTTTTTCTTTTATCTCCAATCATATGATGTGAGCATCCACTATCAATTACCCATTCATCCTTGTCTTCAACTTTTGCATCCAGGGCCTTTTCTTCATTCTGGATAACCAGTTCCGGTTCATCTTCCTTTATAGCATAGAATACCCATTCCTTTCCATTGTTGGATCCACTAGCAGAGTCTTCTGCCGGTTCATCATCTGAATCAGTGATGCCTTCCTCATTCGTTATGTAGCATAGTTTTTTTTTCTTGAATCTATATTTGTTCTGATTAGGCTTAAATGATTTCTTAACTCTTTCTTCAAATCTTGCATTCCTTTCAGGACATCTAGATGCAAAATGACCAATCTTATTACATGCAAAACATTTAAAAGATGCTTTTCCTTCATACTTACTCCTTGTCGGTCCTTTAGGTACTCTTCTAGCAAATAGGGCTTCAATTTTCTCAAATTCTTCATCCTCTTTCCTCATATCTTCCAATTCTTTTGCATATAGAGCTCTCCAATCAGTTTTGTCGGTAGATGATGATGCATGAAAAGTAGGTTCAGATTTTGCAATTCCAAAGCGTCCAAATTCTTCAAGCTCAAAAGCAGATAATTTCCCAGTCAGAATGTCTCTATTAACTGAAGTGTTTGCCATTGTTATCAATTCATTAATTGCAGTAGCCTTCATCTTGTAAGATGGTGGAAGGGCTCTCAAAAATTTAGAAACTATTTCATCTTCACTCAGAGATCCTCCACAGTATTGAATTCCCATGACAATTTCATTTACTCTTTCCATAAATGTAGCAATTCTTTCATTATCTTCCATCTTCAGATTCTCATATCTTACTTGGTAACCATCAAGTTAAGTAATTTTGACAGTAGGTTCACCTTCATTCAGAGTTTTCAATTTATCCTACATAACCTTTGCAAATGATTTATCAGTCAATCTCATGATTTGCTGATCAGTAAGTGCACACAAGAGGGCTTCTCTTGCTCTGCAATCAGTTTCAATATTTTTGTCCAAGTCTGCTAGAGCATGATTGCCAGATGTCGGACCATAGGGTTTATATCCTTTCTTAGTGATTTCCCAAATATCCTTGCCAAGACATCTAAGATGAGTCTCCATTCAGATTTTCCATATCTAATAGTTTGTTCCATCAAGCTTAGGAATTTCTCTTCTGAAAATAGTTGCCGGTGGATTTGAATTATTAGTTGCCATAGGATCTACCTCAAGCGGTTAAGCTTTTGCAAAAGAGGACAAAAGTGTTGATACCAATTGTTAGAATAACTGGTGGAAAACTGAGAGTGGGGGGGTGAATCAGTTGTCAACAGATTATATTAATCAAACCACTTTATGACCTTTAACCAGAGCATATAAACACGAATACCGAAATAGGAGAAACAAATATCGATAAGCAAAGAAAATTTAAGAATGAAACAGAGAATCAACACAATGAAACCATACCACATAACACCATGATTTGTATGTGGAAAACTTGGTAAAGGGAAAAACCACGGTGGGAAGCCTACCCACAATCAGATAATACTTTTGCAGAAAGTATGTGATACATTAAGGGGCCTACACATACAAGAAGGCACACTGCCTAGAGCGTACTTTTCATTACAAAGGAGTCACACTAACTACATAGAGGTTATAACCACCTCAATATAATTGGACAACAATCTAGGAGAATGAACTACCAATGATAGAATCTGCCATGCCTGATTACAATCCTGGTTAAGCTCAATACCGGAGGCCTTTGACCTCTTAAATAAACCCAATCTGATCTTCAATGATCGACCAACTCCTCTTCCTGAATGATATTACATTATTTGCACATTTCATTTCATGACCATTGACCATTCCCATTCCCATGATCTACAATGAGATCTTACATCAATTTATAGAAACCCTAAGGCCTAAACCAATTAGGTCGGCCACCTAAGAGATATTACAATAAGATCATTACATACATCTATATTACAATGATATGTCATGTTGGCTTTAGATCAAAATAGCATTAACCAATTTGTAAATCATCCTAGTAATGTGTAGGGAACACATTACATGATACCAGTCCATAACCTAAATAGATACCAGACCTAATTTGGGTCCACCATGCCAAAGCGATGTCTCCAATCAGTCGAAGCATGAACAAAGATCATCTTCTGCATCTTGAATTCCATCTAGAAGCCACACCAACACCACTTATGCATCCTGTCAAAGATTATAAAAAAAAGCTTTGCTAGTAAAGCCCTAAACCCTTGCCTGTATAGGCTTACTATAGTGTATGTTAGTATTCGATCACCAAGTCAATACCAACTAACCAAAAAATACTTCATAAACATGCAACACATCAAACCAAACATATTCCATTGATCCAAACATGTCGATTGTATCCAACTGATAGTCTCTTCTACCGATAACATGGGTTATTCTACCTGTAACCAAAACATAGAAGCTAGTATTGACATCAATGAAAAAACATCAATGCAAAACATTATCAATTCCTTCATATTGCCAACAAAGGATAGCCCAACTTCACATGGAATTGCTCAGAAGATGGTATGATAACAAAGTCAACATCCATGGATTTAGTATGAACTTCAACAAGAAGGGTGATAGAACCAATGGTAGGACAAGAAAATCCATAAAATAACTTCGCAACCACATTAGGAGAATCATATAGTGGTTTATGAAATAGTAAAGTGAAAAGATACTCTTTAGTTTTGACATTAACCATGCAAGAGGGATCAATCAGGGCACCACAACAAGGGATATCCTTAACCTTTGCAACTATGTATAAAGGGCCATTGGTTACTCTAATGGTCTCACTACGGTCAAATGTAATACAAGGATCCTTAGGCGAATCTTGTGTTTCTACCATATTAACCAAGTTTGGAGCCATAGAGGTAAATTCCTCATAACAGAGAGAATTAGGCACAATCTTTATAACATAAGAGGTATGAGATGGCAAGGGATCAATGAAAAATATTAAGATTTTGATTAGAAGGAGATACTGATTTATTCCCTTCATCATTCACACCTACCACAGATATAGTATTATTATCAATCAAGTCTTTAATCTTATTCTTCAATGCGAAACATTTCTCAGTATCATGACCAGGTTGACGATGAAATTGACAAAAAGAATTGTTATCAAAATAAGGGGATGCAAGTTTAGAAGGATCAATTTGTTTTATAGGAGGAAGTTTGATAACATTTATGTGCAACAAATGAGACATAATACTATGTAAATATTCATTCAAAGGACTAAATTGTCTTTCTCTTTGGAAAAATTTAGAAATAGAAGGCACACCTGTTGTAGCATTCACATTTTTTTTGTTGATTGGATCATTAAACTTGATGAAGCTTTTTGTTGGTTTGAACTTTTCAAATGGTTGTTGAACACTCTTCCCCTTATCACTTGAAGCCGTAGGATTGGATTGCTCCATATGACTCACAACCAGTTGATAATTGTGGAGTGTTGCGCACAACTGCAAAAAGGATGTAAACTCAGACAAAAGAAGCTTTTACCTGATATCTTTTTGCAAATTAGAAATGATTTTTTTAAAAATATCATTAGCAGGTACAGGAAAAGAAATTTGAGCACACAAATGCTTATATCTACCAATGAAATCAGTCACTTTTTCTTTAACACCTTGTTTACAATGCATTAAATCAGTCAAAGTGATTTTAGGACCAATGTTGTTTTGAAATTGTTGGATGAAAGCATTTTCTAGTTGTTGAAAAGAAGTGATGGAATAAGAAGGCAAAGAGCAATACCATTGTAAATCCTTATCTCTTAGTGTTCTTGTAAACAGTTTTGCAAGCAATATTTGATCATAAGCAAAATCAATATACAAGGTTTGAAATGTTTTGACATGTGTAAGAGGATCACCTTTTCCATTATAGATTTCCAATTGAGGGATCTCAACATGTTTAGGTGGCACAACTTTAACAATATCAAGAGAAAGTGGTCTTGCAACATTGAAGGTGGGCACACTAAATTTGAATTGACTCATGGAAGCAATTTGTTTTTATAAGGAAGACACAGTTTGAGCAAGAATGTTAATTGTCACTTCGGTAGAAGAATTGATGTTAGACATAGGTGATTGAGAAGGTGGTGTGATGTTATTGAAAGAAGGGATGGACTGAGAATAAGGTGGTGGGGAATTATGATAAGTAGACATAGGTGATGATTAGGTAGGAAAAGGGACACCTAAAGGAGGAACAAAGTTGTTGAATGTATTGCATCCTTGTGTCACACTGTTTGGTTGAAGAATAGTAGGAACATTCATTGAAGACATAGGTAATAATGGAGAATATGAAGAACAAGGATTTCCCCCATTACCACTTGTTGTAGGGATGACATTTTGAATTGAAGTAGCCATGATATTAGATGTGAAAGTAGGAATACTAGTCATAAGAGTAGTCAAAGGAATTGAAGAATTAACTTGTGTTGAAGGTTGTGAGTAACCTAGGGTTTCAACACAACTCTTGATAGGCATGAAATTAGAATCAACAATATGTGCAATGCCACACAATATATCAATTCCATTCTTATCACTTTGAAGCATGCGTTTAAGACCTTCAATTAATGGAAGAGATTCACTATTAGGGTATTCTTGGACATCCATTGTCAAAAGTTATCAGATTGATTGTCCAATGTAGAAATTTGATCTAAAGAAACCCTAGTTAAAGCTTCTTCTTCATCATGGGATTCATTAATGGGTTGTATAGGTTCATGATTAGGATGGGAAGAATTAGCATGATCCTCATTAAAGAAGTCACCCAAATTAGGCTCCATCTCCTCGGTACTTAAACCTTGGGAAGCCTTAAATCTAATGCTTCATCTAACATGGATAGGATAGGTAGGACTAATAGTGGTAAAACTCATGCACTAGAGGGAAAATTTGAATTTTGAATTGTAAAACAAAGCTTACAAAATTGAGTAATGCAAAATGTAAGAAAATAATGATTACACAATTTGAACTTTGTTGGGGGAAGAGGATGACACAATTTCCAAAAATGAAAGGAAATTGGAATTTTAAAATTAGGGCCAAGGGAATACCACTTAATTTTAAAATCAAAATTTTTAAAACCAGGGCAGACTATAATTAACCTCTTAATTTTCAAAATTTTCTTGAAATTTGAAATGTTGAATTTGGGAGGTATTTTTTATTCTAGAGGGATAAAAAATTGATAAAATCAGCTAGAAGAGTATGGAACTAAAAAAGAGGGAAGGGGATGGGCATAGATAGCCCTAGTAAATACAGTCATAACAGTCTCCCAAAATTTTAGGAAAAAAACCTAGGACTGTGGCGGGAACACACATGGTCCGACCAACTTTTTTCAAAATTTTTAGGGATGGATATTACGATGATTTTAAAGCTAACCCTAAAAAATTGACGAATCTTACAACCTCTAGATGGGCGAAATGAAGGTGCAAATGTGAAAATAGGACACTATTAGGGTTTTGAAGAAAAAGAGGAATTGAATTGCAATTTTGAAAAAAGGTCAAATCTAATGGATAGGGACACCTTGGAAAATGTTTAGAAATCTGAATTGAAATGAAATTGATTTGAAATTTGCACAAAATCCAATTAATTTTGAAAATTAGGGTTTTATGACCTAACCACTTAATTTTAAAATTTGAATTATAGGATTGAAGACAGATCTGAAAACAAAATCCAATTTTTGCTCAAGTTCAAAATGATTTTTGAAAATTAGGGTTTTAACTAGTAACCTCTTAATTTTGTAAATTTTATTTGCAAATTGAACAAGACAAAGAGGAAATTGAATTTGACAGACAAAACAATTTTTAGATCTAAGATAACCACAAGCAATTTTTTACAAATCACAAGTTCAATTTTAATTTTAAAAATAGGGTTTTTAATGATTTAACCGATAAGTTTGCATAAATTTGAAACTTGTAAATGAAAAATATGCAATGTTGTTCCAAGGAAAGCATGCAAGATGTCGGGTTCACCAAAATGTAATGGTGGTAAAATGGTGAATGATAGATCAAGAGGAAAACTACCATTTCCCTTAAAGAGAGATGAGAATTTCACTATTGATCACCCTTCAAACACTTTTCACCAGGTTACATTAGGAAGAGGAGAGGATAATTCACTAGATTCAATCTCTCCACATGAAGATGGTAGATTGAATTCTAAATGAATTGGGAATGTTAAGTTGATCCCCTCCTCCTTGTTTGAAATCAAAGAATTGATTATAACTTGAGATCAGAATATGGGATGAAGATGTGCACCTGGATCTGGTAGTAATATGTCAAGATGAAGTCACCCTGCGAATTTGAGGAAAAGTTGCTTGGACCGTGGCGGGAATGTACACAGTCCTCTGAAAAATCTGCGAAATGAAAAGTGTTTTTATGCCTCTGCAAATGAAGCCCAAATCTAAAAGTACAACTACAAACCTGCAACCTACACACATAAAAGAAAGGAAAATGGGTTGGGATTGGGGGTTTGCCTTTAGGTCAAACCCCAGTTTTGCAATTAACCCCTTTAGGTTGAACCCCAGTTTTGGAATTAACCAAGTAAGGAAAGAAAGTACTTGCAAGTAGATGTAAATGAAAGATTGAATTGTAAATCACCTCAAAGGAGGTTGTGATAGCAATGTTGATAGAAATGCTTGTGTGGAATTGGATGTTGTAATCAATCTCTTATTCAATGGTTAAATCCTTGACTTGAATGCAACACCTATCCTTGAAGGGAGACATGAGAATGCTCAATGCTGGAAAAGAATGCTTGAATTCTCTTGAATGCTTGCTCTCTTGTGAACACTCCTATCTTATCCAACTCCAACTTATTGAACTTGCACTTATGCAAATGAGAGGATGAATGCCCCTTAAATACATGTTAGTGGATCTAATTTTTGTCATGAGATGACATCGGGGGAGTTTCCCGCTTGATGCACAACCAACAATGCAATCCTAGGAAGGGTCTTGCCTCAAAATAGGGTAGGGATAGGGGTGCCACACCCTTGTCCTGGGAGGACAGTGGTGCCACGCCACTGTCCTACCTCTTTTTCTAGGGCAGAGTGTGGACGGGGTGATGCAGAGGCCAAGGAAGATGTTGTTTTTGAAGGTTGAGCAATATTCAGTGTCCAATCAGGCTAGAGGATTCAAACTCACATGCGTGAGGACCCCCCTAGTGCAGTCAAAAATTGCTAGGGTCACAATTTTATGAAACTACACATTGATGAGATCCTTATCTTGTTGAATGCACTTAATTTGAACATGTCCTTTTTTCTCACAATGATAGCATTTGAATTATTTATTCTTTAAGGTGTTAGAATTCTTCTCTATAATGAAAGAAGTTTCCTCAATAACTAAATGATTTTTATGAGCTCTATGTTCATTATCAATCTAAGAAGAAATAACAGTTTTGAAGTTGGATTAATTTTATTTGATGTAGAGACAATATGATAAAAATTGAAGGCATGCTACTTAGTATGATCACTTTAACATCATCATCTTAATTGACTATAGTTTTCACACTTGCAAGTTGATTAAGAAGAGAATAAAATAAACTATTATGTTCAACAATACTATCACCTTCTTTCGCATCTTAGCTCTTGAAGCTTATGAATCAAAAAAAGAATTAAGCCCCTTCTATATTTGCTTTGATGTTTTTGTTCGATAAATATGATGCATATATGCATAAGATAATCTAAGTCCAATCAATGTTGTGGCCCTATGATATTTATCCATCCATTTTATTGTTTCATCTACATCTCATGTCTTTTCAATTGTTTCAATTACAATATCCCATAAATATTTTTCAATTAGGAGTATTGTATCAATATCTATTATGTATGAAAATTGTACCCTTCATATTTGGCAATTGTAATCAACATTTCCACTTTAATAATCTTATTACTACAAAGGATTTAAACAACTTCAAAGGTTTTCACTCATTATTCACATTAGAAAATATTTATAACTCCCTATACCTCCCTAATGGATGCATAAAATATCACATACACCATTTTTTATGAAAAATAAATTCACGCATACTTTAGAAACATGGCTCCCTTTTTTTTTTTTCAAATTTAGTGTCTCCCTTCTAAAGAGTTTAGACTAAAAATGCCTTTATATTTAGTGCAAATAAAAACCACTTTTATTTTTCTCAACTTGTATAACAAAAAACTGTGTCACTTTCCATCAGTCCTTCAAATAGTACTCACACCTTTTGTAAAACCTCAAATATGATCAAATAAACAATTTCCTAACCAATGCAAATAACTACAAACAATATTGCATAATGTAACACCTTATTCATCCATACTTCCTTTGTGCAACATGTTAACTAGTGCCTCTAAATAGCTTTATACATCACTGCATGTCCAAAATGTGTTCAACAATAAATATTAATGTTCTCTCCTATACCTTTCAAACTTAACTTCAACCATATGCAACCAAATTTCAATGCTCAAGAACAATATGTTTGATATGCCATATCCCATCTCCACAATGTGCTTCGCACCTTCCTTAGAAACTACATGCTAGTTGCATCACCAAACATTACTCTAGATTCCTTCACAATGATTTAATTAACTTTCAATGCCCAATCATTGCAAATTTCAATGCCAATTTATAACATCTTTTTTCATGACTTCCTTTCATCTCAAACACACTTTGTCACTCATATCCAGTCATCATACATAAACATAGATCTACTTATACTCTAATACCATTTGAATAATGTAAATAACTTAATTTTTATTGAATGATATAACATTTCAATATGTTGGAATATAAAGCCTTTGATTTTCTCATAAAATAAACTAACCTATGTATGGTAAATAACTTCTTAGCAAACTTTGATGGGGCTTCTAAGGGGAATCTGGGTAAAGCTGGTTATGAGAGCATTTTTAGGAATTTTGCTGGAAGTTGCCTAGTGGTGGTTGCTGGCCCTTTGGGGAGTCAAACCAGTCATTATGTTGAAGCCTCACCTATGTTGAATACTCTTATTATTGATAAGAATCTAAATCATGATAAATTATGGCTGGAGGGAGACTCACTTAATATTATTAAGTGCTTGAAGGGGGAAACCGAGCCATCTTGGTCCATAGAAAACATAATTTTGAAAGCTAGGGAAACTATTGCTAGTTTTAAAGTTATAATAATAGAACATGCCTTTAGAGAGAAAAATATGGTGGCAGATTGTCTGGTGAACCTAGGCGTTAATTCCGAATCTCAAACAATTTGGCATGGGGAAGATATTAATATGAGTATTAAAGATCTCCTCAGAAAGGATAGATTTATGGGGAAAGGACAACATAATTATGACAGCTGATATGAGTAATTTATGCAATGATAGAAAGGTAATGATTACTTGGAAAAGTGGCAGAATCCCAATCAAATATAATAACACTCCGCTTACTTTGTGGGTCATCTTTTTCAAAATTTTGAGAGACAACGGGAAGAAAGTTTTGAGTTTGCAGAAGAACAGAGGTGAAAGTTTGAAATTGAATATGGGAGGTGATTTAAGGAGGGAGGAACCAGACAACACTTCCAGATGGAAAGATATGCTGAAAGTTTGGGCGAAGCTAGAAAAAGGGTCCCTAATGAGTTTCATGGAGAAGTTGGTTGATTACGACAAAGGTAGGGTAGATCTCGCAGTCTCCAAAATTACTGAAAATTGGAGTAATGGATCTTTTAAAATCTATGGTGTGAGGTTCAAATTGGACGTGGGCCTCATCGTGACTGTGATAGGTATGCCCACTTAGGGCTCAAAGTTTTTAGAGATCTTAAAGTTTCCAATAATGCGGTAAATCTTTTCCCGCGTAAGGAAAAGGAGAGGGCTAAAATTGGAAAAGCCATCAGGGGTTATTATGAAGCCTCCAACATCAAGAAAATATGGGGCTAGGTTCTAAATGCCATCATGGAATACATAATTGTTGAGGGTCACTTTTTTAGGGCCCACACTTATCACTTTGTTTATTAAACCACTTCAAGCATGAGAAAAGGGTTTCCCTGCCCTACTATCTTTTTAGGTCCCTGTCAAGGTCTCTCAATAAACACAAGAAGAATCCCTCGAACCTGGTTCTCCATTGTGGGCTCATGTTGCTCATTTATGAGCACTATAAAATCCTTGCCATGCAGGAAAACAAGAGGTTGTCCACTTCTCTAGGGAAAGGCAAGAGAAAGTTGGAGGAAGGCGAACCCAGCAAGAAGGAGGCCACTCCGAGCAAAAAAATCAAGAGCACCACTGGGATGAAAGCCCATGATGAAAAGAATGATATAGAGGAAACTGGAAAAGAGGGCAGTGAAATAGAAATGCACGAGTCATAGGGTGAGGAAAGATGGAAAGATGAGGACGTGGGTGCAGAGGAAGAAGAAGGTGAGAACGAGTCCGATAATGATAGTCCAATTCTCAGTGCTAGCTTAGGCAATGACAATAGCCAGCCTATGGTGGATAAGGATGATAAGGATATTGAGGAAAGAGATATGAATTTTGAGAATGAGAAGAACAAGGAACCCAAGAAGGAAATGGCTAAAGATAGTTTGAGTGAGGATAAGGAGAGCGTTGGAGAAGGGTTATTCCTGGATAACCTTAAAAAACTCACCGAGGCTAGATTGGGTTATGGGAGATGGACATATGAACTATTGAAGAACCCAGGAAAAAATGGGAAACAGATGGATGAGAAAAGGAAGGAAGATGATAGGAATCAGAAGCAATGGAAGCAGGACATGTAGGAAAAAGTTAAAAAAATGGCAGCTCAGATTGACTATCTGGAAGAAGGGAAAGTGGCGATTAAAAACCTGTTAGGTTTGATCTTGAATATCCTGTCTGCTGTTACAAAGAACCTAGAGGATATCTTGAAGGTCCTTGATAACTCCAGCTCTCCCAAACCAGTGGTGGACCTTGACATGGATGAAGATGCAATCGAGATTGGAAGCGGGGAAGCTACACCTAGTGGAGCTGCAAAGACAACTAGAGCGAGTGTTAAGAAAGTTGTCGCTGCGTCTGCTAAGGAAATCCCTAAGCTTAGGGATAATATCAAAGACCTGTACGGGACTAGCAGTAACTTAGCTAATGCCCTAAAAAACATAAATTAGTTCCTTTTGTCTCGTCTAGCTGGTTTATGCTTGTTTTTTGGGGCTTTTGCTGGTTTTTACTAGTAATTTTGCTGGTTTTCCTAATGTTTGTTCCTCCTGGTTTCTTAATGCTTTTATCTTGTAAGGTCATTTTGTAAAGGGTTTCGGGGCCCCTTCAAAACCTGCTTTTACTTTAATCAAAAACTTCTTAGCAAACTAACTTTGTTTTATTAATTTATTTACTAGCATAACATTTATTTATTATTATTCTAAACTACCCTATAAAAATATTTAATGACCTAACACATGATTAGAATTATTTGTTTTAATTTTTTGATCTAGTTAAAGTGGATATTCATAAAACTATCACTATAGTGTGTCATGAGTTCTTGAAAAATAGATTGTGTGAGAGTAGATCCCTTATTTTAATTATCATCACATAACCAACAATTGATCTAGGCCTATATCTAATGATGCCAACATTATTTATTAATATGGATCATGATGAAGAAAAAATATCTAATCCCCTTGAACAAAGGTAATTCACTAGATCCTTTCCATCAAATTTTTACATCTCTATCTCTATCACAAAGTTAATAAAATTGACCATAGTAATATTAAGGTGATAGTAAGGTTACATTAAATCTAAGTCAAAACCAAATGAATTGTGTCTATTATAAGGTATGATGTGAATAAAATCCCTAGAACCCTTAAAAAATCTATTAATTAGAAAATTGCCTCAAGATCTACTATCTTAGCTACCCTTTAAATCTTATTTGGAAGTACTAAGAAGATTCCATCTTTCACTTGATGGTTTCTCCCCTTATAATATCCTTATTAGGTAAGGTCTCCATCTCCTCTATTACTAGATCTTCTTTATTTGAAGTCTTTCTACGAGTGAATATACTCCTTCCCTAACCTCTTGTTAGAGCCCCTACATGGTATGGTGATTTTTTTAATAAATTACACAAAATAAATCGAAATAACAATTTTTTATAATGTAATTTTCTTCCGCATCTTATTTTTCAAAAAAAATGTTCAATAAATTCATATATGGTGAAAACACCAATTTGAAATAAATCCTTCAAAATCACTTCAAATAATCTAAATTTTGCATTTTAGTAGCTTCTATATATATATATATATATATATATATATATATATATATATATATATATATATATATATATATATATATATATATATATATATATATATATATATATATATATATATATATCTTATTGGCCCTTCAAACTATAGAAAAAAATCATGAAATTGAATGAGTTACATGCCTCACAAATTGACCTCCTAAATTAAAAAAATCACCATATATCTTTCCTTTTAGATGTCAATATCATGATCTAGAGAACTTGTAATTAAATAAATTACTAAAGATAATAATATAATAGAAAAGATACTACAAATATTTTATAATAATATTTCACATCAAGCAGTAAAACCTCCAGAATTCTTCAATAATAACATAATTTTATAATTTTTAATATGATTCTTAAATAGTACCCACTACATCTTATAAATGCATCATTAGGTAGCATTATAATCTAGTCTTAGTGAGGCTAACTTACCTTACAAAAAAGAATTGTGTAATAGAATGAATTAAGGATCATGTGGCCAATAGTAGGTTATCTTGTATCCCAATACATGCTATACAATAATGGACTATCACACATCTACCATGAGGTATTCATGTTTAATTTTCTTACTATATTTATCTTTACCAAGTATTGTTGATTAAGAGGATGCAGAGTGAAATGGCCAAAAGGGGAGAAGAAACTAGTAGAAAGCTCTGTCAGTACCCTTTTCCATTGTTGTCAAAGGGGGAGAGAAAGTTTGTAATATACCGGATACTACATGTGTTGACATCAATGCCAAAGGGGGAGATTATTTGCATTGTGTTTTCATTGATTTCAACTAGTATAGCATGTTATTGGTATATCCTGACACCAGTAAGAAGAGGATGTCAACCGACATTTTGGTCATTGGAGTCACCAGTACACAAGTTATGTAGACTTGTGTTGGAGACATAAATTGGGATGTTGACCAATGAATAGGCATGGGAGATAGTTGGCATTATGATAATGTCAACCAGTGAGTGATGTGTTGGCAGTGTATGGTTACCAACCAGAAAACATGTGACCAACAAGAAAGCAACGTTGATCCAATGAAGAAGTGCATAACCAATATGCAGTTGATGACATTCAACAAGACTCCCACCAGATACAAATGTTGTCATTGGAAAAAGAAAAGACTAACAAAGAGTGTTCTCAACCAGACTATATGTCTAGTTGAAGTTGTATCTACTCAAACAGGAAAATCATTAAAGATCTCTTATTGATTGTGAAGGTGTATATCCCTATTGAGAATCTCCTTCCTCTTATTGGAACAAGTATCCCTAATGAGGATGTTATCCTTGCCTTATAAGTGCATATCCTTAATTGGATCTCTTCCTTAGTGTTGAAAGTCTATGATCATTCATCAAAATATTTTCTTTATCGACTTGTATCTTTTATAATGAACCCTTTTGTATTGTGATATACATCCTCATTGAGGATATTTTGCTTCTTTTAGAAGCGTGTGTCTTTTATAAATGATCTATCTTTGGTGTCCTTGTCTCTATTAGTAGTAACCAAGAAGGAAAACTAAGAGGGGGAGGGTGAATCAGTTTTCACCAGATTAATCAAATTAAGCACAATCTCATATCTGATCAATTGCAGCAAGAAAAAAGTTAAAAACAATAGCACCAACACACATAACACCAATATTTTGACATAGAAAACCTGGTTAGGGGGAAAACCACAGTGGAAACCTACCTACAATAAGATGATACTCTACAGTAGTATGTGTAAATATTACAATTGGGAATACACATGCATTCAGGCACACTCTCTATAACTCACTACTTAAAATAGAATGACCTAGAAGGCTACAACCCTCAGGGAAGGTTCACTACATTACAATAAGATTCAAACTACAATCCAGATTACGTGAACTACAAATATAACATCTCCTTATGCCTGATGACAATTCTGGTTAAGCACATTTGTTTGCCCTGCAACAATCTCTGCTCAATACACCACACCAAAGGATAAATTCATGTATGCACACATACACCACTCTCTGATAATGCAAACACAACATTGACACCTATATTACATGACTATACCACCTATATATACAATTCGTTAACCTTGACTACAAGGTCGGCCAAACCCTCAAACCTCAATTACAAAATTACATCACACGATACATATGAGAACCACTAGACCAATATAAATATATAAATGACATAACATGGACCTAAATCAAATCTCCAAACACACATCACCACTAAAAATCTTGCCAAGATCAACCGCAACACACTACACCACCAAGAATATGACATAACACAAAGAATATCACCAAATAAGAAAAATCACCAAGAACACACACAAGAATCAATAAAGACCACCAAGATGAATAGGACATGATCTAGAAACACCAACAAGCACATTAGAACCATCTGCAATAGCTACGCCAACACCGCTTATGCAAATCTTCATCGATCAACATGCTAACTCACATGAACACTCAACAACAACAATTCAAACTAGAAAGATAACTTGTGGAGCACCAAATCACAAACTATCTAAACTGATGATACACATGACCATCAAGAACATTTTCCCAAATCCGTAGCATACTAGAGCTCATTAGATCAAACACTAAACTTTGCCAACCACTGCACAAAAAGATTGAACTATAAATTGAATCAAATAATATGATCATGTAATCTTCTGAATCATTGAAACTAATAAGGAATGAAGTATTCCAGCATCCCAAATAGATAAATCATCCATATCATCTCAATGCAATCACCAGAACACCAAACAACTCTCAACAACACAGGAATATGTTGACATCAATGACAACAACATATCCTAGCAGCAGCAATATCCAACACTCTCCATGCTTGGGGAGCAAGAATAATGCTTCAACTCTCTCTCTTTTTCTAAAGATTGCCTTTTTCCTTTATTGAGTTGCATATTTCATAATTTTATGTCATTAATTACGAGTGTGTGTGCATTCCTTGTTTGAAATGGTTCATCTTTTATGAAGAATCACTACTTAGTGAAAGGGTGATATCCTAAGAATCCACTTTGGAAAAGGTGTGTATTATTAGTCATATTATCCTTCCAAGGTGTCATATTTATTAAGGATCTCCTATACTCTTGGAGGTACATATCTTTATGCAAAGATCTGTTCATCCTTTGTTAATCATGCATCCCTCAAAGGGGTCCCTTTACATTTGTAGTAAGATATCCTTTTTACAATTATCTCTTCCTAGCTTAAAGAAATGAAGCCTACTTAAGAATCTTTCTTTCTAGCTTGGAATGCATGCATTATTAATTAGAGGATATCTCCTTGGTGTTGAAGGTGGGTATCCTTTTTTTTGTCTACCTTAAGACATCAACATAGGACTATTTTGACATCTTAAAAGAGGGGGCATATATGCAGCCTTCTAGTTGCATTTTGACTATCAATTATCAATATGGGATTGTTGCATACTCATGTTTCATCCCTATTTTGTCCATCATTTATAGGATTATTACATCCTCATGCTTAATCCTCATTTTAGTTATCAATATAGGATTGTTGCATCCTCATGCTTCATCCTTATTTTATGCATCATTACAAGTCTTAAATAGGTTTAAGCACACTCAAAACTAGAGGAAATAAACTCTTGTATGGGTGATATACACTTCAAACTAGACATCACTTGCACACGTGCATGAGGATGAGTGGAACTAGCGGAATAGGGCTATACTATTCCTACTCTCTTCCCCAACATGGATTGCCTAGATAAATACATCTAGGGGCAAGTAGTCCATGTTTGATCTCATCATGGATCACCTAGATAAATGCATCTAGGGATGAGTAGTCCATGCCGTTTCTCATCATTCTTCACATGGATCACCTAGATAAACATATCTAGCGTGTATTAATGCTCTCTCTTCTTCTTCTCATGAACTCGTAGCTTTTCTATTGATATTTCATGGATGATTATTTCTTTCCTCTTTTATGTGATCACTTGTGTTCATGAGATGGAATTTTTCAATAATTATATTAGTTGTTGAGACATTTTGATATCGAAGTCTCTTTGACTAGTTGACTTGAGGTCTTGTTTTTGGTCTTTACCTTTTGTTGTGTGTCTTCTACCTTTGTTTTTCTTTTGTCTTTGTTTTCCTTTTTGTTTTTGTCTTATTTTCATGTGCCCTTGCATATGTTTGAGAGAGTTAAGATCCCAAAATTGGGGGCTTGGTTCCTTGAAATTAGTGATGTCTTATACTCCTTTTGATTTTTCTTTGCATTCCTCATCTTCTTCATCTCTCTTTCTTCTACTTTACCATGAGTATTTGCATAATCTCATACTCCCACTAAAGTGGGGGCTAAATGTAGCATCCTAAAATTGTACCCTTCACAATTTGACTGCATTCGGGGCCCTCGCCTTAGTGTTCTCATCCTCACACTTGATCTAGACCTATTTATGCCTTTACCATACAACAATGTTCATATTATATCATTTTACCTTGTTGGGACCCCTTAACCCTAGCTCAATTTGGGGTAAGACTAGGGTGTGGCACCTTGGTCCTCACTCGAACCATGGTGCCACACCATGGTCCTCCCTAATTGAGGTTCAATTTGAATCCTAGGCCCTGTCCAAAATTTGAGCAAGAATTACTTCTCCATGTTGGCCTATGTCAGAAAATCAATATTTTTAATGACAAGAAAGTATATAAGGAGGTATTCCCCTCTCATTTGGATATACAGGGATGATAGGTGAAAGTGGGAGCACAAGAAATCAAGCATTCAAGAATAGAAGCATTTATCATCAAGCATTTCTAGAGGCCTTCAAGGCTGCATATTCTTCATCTATCCATTGTGGAGCAACATTACATCATTCATTTGTAAGAATGTGTGTGTGATTAGGGTTTTGTCATGTTCATGCCATTTCATACAACATATGTGATTACATTCAAGAAGCAAAGCATCATCATCATTCATTGCAGATATGAGGTATACCTTTCCATCATTTATTTCAAGTATTTGCAACATTTCATTCAAGGTTGATTCCAAACTGAGGTTTCACTTAGGCAAACCCCTATTCCCAACCTATTTTCCATTTCTTTGTGTGTGCAAGAAACACGTGGGAAACTGTACTTCTTAGAATAAGCTTCAGACACAGAGACAAAACAACCCTTTTTGGTGTGCGGAAAATTTTGAGGACCATGTTGCCACGTCATGGTCCCTAATTTTTTAGGGCATTTTTGTAGGGAATATTTGAATTATCTTATATTACTCAGATCCAGAAGCATGAAAAAATCCCAGACCTGTAGCTCAATATCTTCTCATTTTTGTCTTCAATTTCAGCACTTTATCCTAAATTAGCATTTCAACTTACAAAAGAGGAAATCAAAATTAATCCAATCCATTTAGTATTCAGTCTTTATCTAATTTTTGACTGAATTTAGTGGATTCCCTTTCCTCTTTTGAATGTATGTCCCTAAGTGAAAACTAGTGGTTTTCATTCTTTTGGGTGGAAACCCTAATTTTTCCACATTATAGGGCATGATTTTTTTTCATTTTCTTTGAAACCTAATTCTGACATTGTCTCAAAGAGGGGAAAATGTAGACACTTAAAAATGTCTCATTAATCATGCACTAATTATTCGTCTTATTAATTAAATTATTCTTTAATGATTCAATTAAATTAATTAAATTCTTCTAGATTAATTCTAATCATCATTTCAACATCACTAATTATTCTATTTCTATCACCATAATTAATTAATAATTTAACCCTTTCTATACAATTAATAATATATATATTATTTGATTAATTATGATTTAATACTTTAATTAAATAATATTTATTATTTAATTAAATTCAATTTCAAATGATTAAATAATTTCTTTAAATTATTTAATTAACTTATTCACTCTTCGAATTCAAATTTCACCAAATTCTAATTTCATCAAATTTCAATTAATTACATGTGCATTTCACTTTTCAAAAATTGAAATTCAAATAAAATGCAAATCAAATGCAATTTCATTTCAAAATCCTACAACACATGTTGAAAATCTAACTCCCACTGACTTTCAATCTAACTAGGCAATCAATTCAGTTAATCGAGTAATCTATTCAGTCATCTCCCCAGTTAACTTAATTAACTCATCAATCACATTTTTCAACTCTTAATCATCTTTTTGGAATAGAACAATCAAATCAGTTAACAGAACAATCAACTCAGTTCACTAATCACTATAATCAGTTCACTTATCAATCAATCCATTCAACTCATCAATCAAATGAGTTAAATGATCAATCAATTTTGTCTCAAGAAATCTCCACCGTTGATCAATTTCATTCCATAATGAATCTCAACCATCCATTTTCATCCTCCAAAATTTATAAATTTATCCCATTACTCCTCAATTTTCTTAACCACTATCTTTGAAATTGTTGTTTCATCTTTATGCAGGAATCCCAGTGCGACACTAAGAGCCACACAACACAATATTGGAGAAGACCAATGGAAGCCATGAAAGAAATCAATTGAGAGAGTTTTGATTGAATTTTCTATGTTCAATTGATTTTACACACATTTCATTCTTATTTGTGGTTTTCTTAATTAGAACTGAGTTTTAGTGGTTAGCTCAAATATTTTAATTAAATATGATTAATTTTCACATAAAATTAGTAAATTCCCTATAGTTTGAGTTATTATCTTTGTAAAGGTAGAAGGAAGACTATGTGAGTGTTTTTTGGAAAGTTAAGGAAATTGTTGAAGCTAAACTCGAACATTTCTCAGCATTGCTTGGTGATGCAATTGAGTATGACTAGAATCCATCTGTTCTAGATAGTTTTTTCCATGTTATTAACATGTTGTTCGAATATAGAAGTTTATCTGTTAGTATTAAATTGGTTGTTCATTCATGGAAGGTTCTCCTTTTGAAGCTTAAGGAGAAATGTAAGTAGATATTTTAGAAGAAAAGTGGTTAAGAATATTTTTGGTTGACATACAATTTTTGACATTCTTTTTTTGTTGAATGCATTTATTTTTCTCTCTTTTTCATCAAAGGAACCCTTTGTCCTTGATGTCAAAGGGGGGGAAAGGTAAATAGAGAAATAAGGAGAAAGGTAGAATAATGGAGATATATGAGTAAGGGGGAGTTACATTCAGATATTCGTCTGGACATATTTTGAATATTATTCTTTTTGAGATCATGTTTGTGAGATTATTCTTTTTGAGATGTTTTGTCATTAATGACAAAGGGAGGGATTGTTAGATTTGTGTATCAAAATCGGGAATCCAGTTAGGACTGGATGATCCATGTTAAGCAATAGTGGAAGATAGGTATGTATGTGATTTTGAGAAACAATGAAAGATAGGTATGTATGTGATATCAAGAAGTAAGGCATATATGGTTTACAAGAGTATTTTCTAGAAGATCCTAATCTCCAGAATATTGTGTCTTGCTTATTATGATTTCTATTGTGTTCTAATTTTTGTTGTATCCGTTGTATTGTCAAATGATTATATTGCATCATGATCTATGTTTTGTGATCTATGGTATCTGTATCTTGAGGTTATGATTCATTGTGCCTGGAATTTTTGGATGTATGGAGATATTGTTGGGATAATGTGCAAATATGTGTTTGGATTGACTAAGCGATGCGTTGTCATTGATGTCAACATATTCCTCTGTGTGTTCCAGTGTTGCAGTCAAATTAAGTGAGTTGGTTTGGCCAATGTGTTGTAGATGAGTTGTTGCAGATTAAAGGGTTTTGAGATAAGTATCTATAGTCGATTTAGCTAAAAAATTAGAGGTTCGCATGGAGAATTGATCAAGTTATAAGATCTAGTATTGCGGTTGGTTTTTCAATTTTTCAGTATGGATCAGTTTTCTGGATTTTTCTGCACATTGCTGCACATTGCAATATCTATTAGCAAAAACCAAGAAGGAAAATTGAGAAGGGGGAGGTGAATCAATTTTCACCGGATTAGAACAATTAAAGGATAATCTCATATCCAAGCAACAATAGTAGGAATAAAGATAAAAACAATGAAACCACAACACATAACACCAAGATTTTGACGTGGAAAACTTGGTTAAGAGGAAAACCACGGTGAGAACCTACCCATAGTAAGATGATACTCTATAGTAGTATGTGAAAGTATTATAATGGGGAATGCACATGCATTCAGGCACACTTCCTAGAGCTCATTGCTCAAAATAAGAAGGCCCAGAAGGCTAAAACCCTCAGGGAAGGCTCACTACCTTACAATAAGATTAAGACTACAATCTGGATTACATGAACTATAAATATATCATCTCCTTATGCTTGATGACAGTTCCAGTTAAGCACATTTGTCTACCCTACAACAATTTATGCTCAATACAACTCACCGAAGAATAAATTTGCTTAGGCATTACATACACCACTCTCTGATAATGTAGACACAAAATCAATACAAAATTACATGACTATACCACCTATATATACAAATCATCAACCTTGACTACAAGGTCGACTAAACCCTCAATTCACAATTATAAAATTACATCACACGATACATATGAGAACCACCAGACAAATATAATGATATATATGACATAACATGGACCTAAATCAAATCTCCAAATGCACATCACCATCGAAAATCATGCCAATATCAACTGCAACACGCTACACTACCAAGAATATTGCATAACATGAAGAATATCATCGGATCAAAAAAATAATCAAGAAGATGCACAAGAATCAATGTGGATCACCAAGACAAATAGGACATGATCAGGAAACTCCAAAAAAGCACATTAGAACCATCTGTAATAGTTGCACCAACACCACTTATTCAAATCTTCATCAATCAACATTTGAGACTCAACAATACTCAAACAACAACAACTACCATGAGGAAAGATAACTTGTGAAACACCAAACCATGAACCATCTGAAATGAAGAAACATAAGAACATCTTGAACAATCTACCAAAACTACAACTCAATATCTAATCACACCGAAATATACCAGAGGAAACATTGAACTCTGCAAAGCACTGATCAGAAGAACCAAATTGAAAACTGGATCATATGATATGATCAATTAAGCTCCCAGATCACCAATACAGAAAGATATAATGACACTATAAATACTCCAAATACCAAACCATGATCCCAATAAAACAATCTGCAACCACCAGAGAAAATACCAAACTTCTCTTAGCAACACCGCAATATGTTGGCATCAATGACAACAACATATCCTAGCAGCAACAATATCTAATAATATCTCCCTTTGGAATTCATGGTAGCATATGAATATGAAAAACAAACAATGCAAAGGAATGAATCAACACGAGTAAACTCCCCCTAAAATCAAGCACACAAAGCTCCAAAGAGAAAGCAATTTTTCACATGACTCTCTCCCCCTTTGACAACAATTCAAAAGACAAATTACGATCTCTCTTCCCAAAGCACATCTTCGAAGAAGGAAAATCTCCCCCTTAGGATAAACTCAATCTACTAATCATCTGAACAGTTAAACCACACATTGACTACTCCGACAAAGTAGCATCACCAACTCATCAACCGTGACAAAAATATAAGGCTCTGAAATCCACCAAATTGATGCAATTTCATTCATCTAGTTCTCAACAGGAGGGGCAGAGACCCCTAACTTGTCTCTCAAACAAACAAATGTATCTGGAGGCAAATGCTTAATGAAAATATTTGTAATCTGATCCTTTATAGATACATATTTCAATCTAACTTCCTCATCACCAACTTTCTCCCTCAAGAAGTGATACTTTATGGACAAATGCTTTGTTTTAGAATGTAGCACCACATTCTTTGAAATATTGGTAGCACTTTAATTGTCATAGTATATAATAGTAGGCTCATCATAAATAACTAATATCGCTCAACATCTTATTCATCCAAACAACCTGAGTATAGTTACTAGAAGCAACAATGTATTTCAGCTTCAATAGTAGACAAAGCTACATCATCTTTTTTCTTAGTGGACCATGCAGGCAACTTCTTCCCTAAAAATAATTCTCCATCGGTAGTGCTCTTTTGGTCATCAACATCACCAACCCAATCAGCATCAGTGTAAGCACATAGTAGGAAATCATCATTCTTCATAAACCATAAACCATAGTCAATAGTTCCCTTCAAGTATCTGAAAATCCTCTTCACAATAGTGACATGAGTTTCTTTAGGATCTTATTGAAATCTAGCACAAAGAAAAACAACATGCATAATATATGGTCTAGTCTGAGTTAAGTACAACAATCCACCAGCCATAGATCTATACAAAGTTTGATTAACTTTCTGAGATTCATCATTTTTAAACAACTTGCATCTAGTCACCATAGGAGTTCCAACATGATTAGAATCAACTAATCCAAACTTATTCAATAGTTCTTTCACATACTTAGATTGGGAAATGAAAATACCTTTACCGGTCTGAGTAATTTGTAGTCCTCAAAAGAATTTCATCTCACCTATCATAGACATCTCAAATTCCTTTTTCATATCATCATCAAACTTCATACTTAATTCATCATCACCACCAAAAATGATATCATCAACAAAGACTTCAATAATTAAAATGTTATCTTTCTCAGCTTTGAAATATAAATTACTATCAACAGTACCTTTATAGAATCACAACTTTACCAAATACTTATCCAATGTTGCATACCATGCTCTAGGGGCTTGCTTCAGTCCATATAGAGCTTTCTTCAATTTGCATACCATATCTTCTCCATCAGATAGACAAAATCCATCTGGTTGCTCAATGAAAACTTCCTCTTCCAAATAACCATTCAAAAAGGCTTACTTGACATCTATCTGATATACCTTTAAATTTTTATAAGCACCATATGCAAGAAGCAATCTAACAACTTCAATTCTAGCTACAAGGGAAAAATTATCTTCATAGTCAATACCTTCCATCTGAGAACACCCTTTACATACCAATCTTTCTTTTTTTTTGACAACTTCACTAAGTTCATTCAGTTTATTTTGGACAACCCATTTAGTACCAATCACATTATTGTCTTTAGGTCTCAGAGCAGGCTCCCAAGTGTTGCTCTTTTCAATCTGATTCAACTCTTCTTCCATTGCTCTTATCCAATTTTCATCCTTACATGCTTCTGCAACATCTTTAGGTTCAATCTTTAAAATCAAACATATCTCTTCAGCAACAATCCTTCTCCTAGTCATTACACCTTTATTCTTGTCTCCAATAATCTCATTTTCTGAATGATTCAATCTCACATACCTTGACGTCTTCTGATTATTCCAAATTTCAAGCTCTTGCATTTCTTCACCGGTAGTAGCAATATCCATATTAACTGTCTCCACTAGATCACTCTGCTTCAATATCTTAATCTGAACTAGCTTAGGAACAACATCAATATCATAACTACATGCTCTGATATGATTTCCAAGACACTCATCCACCTTTACATTTTCACTTTCAACCATCTTCTTCAATCTCTTACTGTAGCATCAGTAGGCCTTGCTCTTAGTAGAATATCCCAAGAAGATTCCTTTATCACATCTTTCATCAAAATTTCCTATATCCTCATATCTCTTGATATAATATTTACTTCCAAAAATTCTGAAATATCTAAGTGTAGGAACATGACCAAACCATAGCTCATAAGGAGTCTTACCGGAATCACCTTTAATATGCACCTGGTTGAATGTGTAAATAGTAGTGCTAATAGCTTCTCTCCAAAAGGTTTGTGCAACATTTCCTTCAATCAGCATAGTCCTTGCAATATCTAAGATAGTTATGTTCTTCCTTTCAACAACTCCATTTTGTTGAGGGGTTCTAGGAGAAGATAATTGTCTTCTAATTCTATTCCTCTCACAAAATGTATCAAACTCTCCTGGTGTAAATTCTCCTCCTCTGTTAGATCTTAGGCATTTCAGCTTCAATCTTATCTCAGTCTCCACTCTGGCTTTGAATATCTTGAATTTCTCCAACACCTCTAATTTCTCCCTTAAGAAGGTAACCCACATCATCCTTGAATAATCATCAATTAGTAACATGAAATATATCTCTCCCCGCATACTTCTCACTCTAGTAGGACCACATAATTCAGTATGAACCAGATCTAGCAATTCATCTAATATCTCTCTCCCTACATGCTTCTCACTCTAGTAGGACCACATAGGTCAGTATGAACTAGATCTATCAAACCATTAGATGAATATCTCTTACTCTTAAATGAGGTTTTTATTTTCTTTCCCATCTAACATTCCTTACATACCGGATTAGTAGGCTTCACAATCTTAGGCAAATCTCTAACATCTTGAGTAGAGCTTATCTTTACCATGTAATCAAAATTAACATGATACATTCTCCTATGCCACAACCAACTTTCATCAATCTGAGCAATCAAACAACTTTTCTCACCAACATTCAAGTGGAAGATACGACCTTTAGTTTTAGTACTTGATGCAATCTCTATACCAGAGGCATTTAGGATCTTACATTTACCATTCTTGAATTGTAAATCATATCCCTTGTCAACAATCTATCCAACACTCAAAATATTATGCTTCAAACCTTCAACATACAAGAAATCATCAGTATTATGCTTACCATTGAAAGATATAGAACCTCTACCATGAATCACACAAGATTTGTCATCTCCAAATCTCACTATGCCACCATCATACCTTTCCATACATAAATTTTCTTTTATCACCCATCATATGATGTGAACAATCATTTTTAATCATCCATTTATCTTTCTCTTCAATTTTAGTAGCCAAGTCTTTGTCCTCAACAATGCAGCTTGTAGGATTCACTAATTCGAATCATCTTACTTGAGAGCAAGAAATACAAACTTGTCTTTTGAATTCCCATTCTTTTATTCCTCATCTGTTACACCTTCAACAACAACATAATAGCATCTCTTCTAATTTATGTAATAGAGCTTATAGGGTTTATCATACTTATCATGTTTCTCATATCTATCATTCTTATCAGATCTATCATGCTTCTCATATCTATCATTCTTATCAGATCTATCATTCCTTTCAAATTTATCATGCTTATCATATCTAGACATTTCTCAGAACACCTAGAAGAAAAATATCCTATTTTATTATAAGAGAAACATTCCAAAGGTAAATTTCCATCATACTTACTAGCTCCTTTAGGCAACCTCTGAGCAATAAGAGATTCAAGCTCATCTAGTTCTCTTTCTTGCTCTTCCATCTCTCACTTCTCTCTTTCAAATCTAGATACCCAACAAGAAATTTCTCCTAGATCATACTTCTACTTCCCAGATATAGAGGATCTGAATGCAATTTCAGATTTACCATGTGATTCTCCAAATTCACTCTGAATGAACTCAAATGCAGTAAGATTTCCAACCAACATGTCTCTAGTTACTATAGTCACACTCCAGATCTCATCAATAGCAGCAACTTTATATTTGTAAGAAAGAGGCAAAGATATCAGTACCTTACCAACAATCTCATATTCTTCAAGGGTTCCACCGGCACATCTAATATTCATGACAAGATCATTTACCTTAGCCATAAAGGTTGATATGTTCTCATCTTCTGTCATCTTCAATGCTTCATACTTCCCTTTCAAACTCTGCAACTTAGGAACCTTAACTTGCGCATCTCCTTCATACAAGATCTCTAGCTTCTTCCAAATATCATGTGTAGTATGCAAACCCATCACATTAGTCATCTCTGAATCATTCAAGGCACTCAACAATGCTTCCTTAGCTCTTATGTTATGCTCAACATCCTTGATCTCAGTAGTAGTAACTGGTCCATTCTGAGGAACATTATAAACATTCTTTGTGATATTCCAATAATCATCTCCAATACATTTCAAGTGAACTTCCATCCAGTCCTTCCAAATAGTATAATTGCTTCCATCAAATCTAGGACTCTCCTTCTTGAACACATAATCTAGGAAATACTAAACTCTACAAAGCACTGATGAGAAGAACCAAATTCAAAACTGGATTATATGATATGATCAATTAAGCTCATGGATCACCAGTACAAAAAGATATCATGACACTATAAATACTCCAAATACTGAACCATGATCCTAATAAACCAATCTGCAACCACCGAAGCAAATACCAAACTACTCTCAGCAACATCGGAATTTGTTGACATCAATGACAACAACATATCCTAGCAGTAGCAATATCCAACAATATCTTGGTTTGCAGATTTGGTAGAGTGTTTGGGACATTCTAGTGTGTCCTCAATTCAGATGGTTCATGATTTGAAGGTCTGCAAGTGAATCTTCCTGTTTGACAGTCATTGCAGTTAGTGTTCTTGAAGTTTGGTAAAATGATGGTGAAGATTCTAGTGAGTTGTGTTGGTGTGTTTGTTGTTGTGGTAATTAATGATGCTTGTGGATGTTTCTAGAATGTGTGTTATTTGTGTTGGTGGTCTGCATTGATCGTTGTGCTTGTTACTGATGATTTTCCTTAATCCGATGGTGTTCTTCATGTTCTTGGTCAACATGATGATTGTAGCATGTTTCATATGTTTGAGGCATAATTATTGGAGGTGTTTCATGTTCAAGGTATTGTTTTAGGTCCATACTATGTCTTAGCCAACATTGTTTTTGTCCATATATAATGTTGTAGCATGTATGGTTATATCCATGTAATTTGGGATGTGTGTTGAGCCAACCTTGGAAGATAGGTTGATGATGTGTATAAATAAATGTAATACTCATATGAGAGAGTGATTAGGGTGTGTGAATAATGCTTTAATCTTTCGGAAGTAGGGAAGTAGTGCAAATAAGTGTGAATAAGTGTGAAAGAGAAGAATATGTGATATGTGCCTAACCAGAACTATAAACAAGCATGAGGAGATTTTATTCTATTAGTTCATGATCTTCCAAATGTAATCCAAATATATTTCTAAGACAGTGAGTCTTCCCAAGGGTTGTAGCCCTTCTTATTATGTTTTTTGAGCAGTGAACTCTAAGCAGTGTGCCTGAATGCATGTACATTCCCCATTGTAATATTTCATATTCTTTTAACAAGGTATCATTATATTGTGGGTAGCTTCCCATCGTGGTTTTTCCCTTGACTAGGTTTTCTACGTCAAAAATATTGGTGTTATGTGCGCTATTGATGTGGTGTTGATTTATGCTTTCAATGCTAATTATCAGATTTGAAATTGAGTTTGAGTTAAGTAAAGAATTTGAGAAAACCGATTCACCCCCCTCAGTTTTCTGCCTTGTTGCCAATAGCAATATGTTCTTATAGGTCTGAATCTTTGAGTCTAGTAGACCCTTGTTTTGTCTCGATAATTAGGGTGTATGTTTTGATAAATGAAGTGTGTGAGGGAAGCATGTAGAAGACCAGTGAAGGCTGACTTGTTTACTCTACTTTTGGTCAAGGCATGGTTTGGATAATGTATTGATCTGAGCAATGTATTTTTATTTTTTTTAAACTATGCCTGGTAAACTTTTTAATGTGACTGGTCACGTTGGCACGACACGCCCTTCGGCTCCACATGAATGCTTTTGACCCAGAGCTATGAACCGGTGAGGCCACAAATGGGGGACCTCATCCGCACACTTCACTTATTCAAATCCGCGAGCACAATGGCCAAGCGAAGGCACACGGCCTTGCGAGCACAACGGCCCAGCAGGGATTTGAACCTTGGTGGCCGCTTCACCAACCAAGTGTTTAAACCGTGACACTACATGTCCGAAGACTAATCCGAGCAATGTATTATTGTATAATTAGTTGACATATTATCTCGGTGTATGTGCTTTCTGGTATGTATATATAGAATATTTTTTAATGAAAGTATGAATGGATAGAAAAATATGAAGTGAGCGAGTGATAGAACTGTGGATAGGAGAGTAGTAGCAGTATGCAAGTAGTGAATAGTGTAAGTAGTGGAGTATAATATATGAGCCAAGGTGTGTATAGGAAAGTCATTGTTGTAATAATCCCTTACTAGATCTGTTGTAGATAGTTGTGGATGATTTGGAGAGATCCCTTACCTGATCTATTGTGAGTTTCTATGAGTTGTTATCTAATCTTATGTTGGAACTGACCTCATGCATCAAGAGATGCAATTTTATTTAGTTCATTTTTTTTTTTACAGTGAACATTCTGGTAGTGAGCCATCTAGAAGTTAGCCATCCATTTTGTAAACACCATATAACTAGTTTTATTATTTTGAGAGTTAACCCTCTCCATGGTTTTTCCCATTTGGTGTTTCCACGTATAAAATCTAGTTTTCAATTTGTGGTTGTGTTATTTTCTTGTTATTCATTTGTTGATTCATGTTGATGAGATTAATTTCTAAGGTTAATATAATAATAAAAAATTTATAAGAGTGGGAATACTGATTCACCCCCCTCTCAGTATTCCAGTCCATTCAACAGTTACTATGAGGAGAAGAGGCAAAATACTTAAGATACGTGTGTAATTCTCACCTACTCATGGGTAGTCAAGTTACATACCCTCCTTTGGCTTGTTGTGCCACCTCTCATACCACTACTTTATCAATTCCTAAGTGCATTATGGGGTAGTTTGGTTTCTCACCCTCTTTTTGCCTTATGTGCCAACTTTCTCAACTCCATTTTTTTTTTCATGTAAGGAGGTTATTCCACATGTTTTGGTATTTACAAAGTGTGTTAAACCTCCAATTGTTTATGCGGAGTGGGAGTTAATACACATCTTGGATGTATATACTATTTTTTAAAATATAATAAGCACTATACTCTCACCTTCACTAGTTCAATGATAGATTGATGAGAATCTTCTGAAAATTATCTTCTTTGTCTCTAATTTTATCTCATTTCAGATTTCTCTTCATTTATATATTTTTATCTTTGATCGTCTATTTCTTGGAGGTGCATGTGATCTATGATCGACATCAGATCCTAGCTCGGTTCTCGCTTCTCACAGAATCCAACATGGTATCATAGTCATGTTGTCTGGTATAGCTCATTATTTTTCTAAATTTTTAGAGAGATTTGAGACAATTAGATAGCTAATATTTTCCTTAAAAATTAAGTATTCTCTTCTGCTACATTGTCATGTGACTTAGAGAATTAGAATAATTTAAAGAAAAGTAAGATTCTAGTTAATTTGATTTATATATACATGTGTTCCTATGAGATCTAGGTGATTGCAACTTTTTGGTAATATTGGAAGCTTCTTCAGCATTTCTAGAGTGTCCATAACACTTGAGAAAGTCAAAAGTGACTTATTTCTCCAAAATCAGAGTTTGGAGGACATACTAAAAAATTAGAGTGAATTTTTTTACTAGAGTTGTTTTCATTTTGGCTTAGAAATTGTAGCTTCCACTCATTTGCAGGAAAAATGATTTTTTGGTTTGTTTCCCAACATCAAAAAAGTTATAGGTTTTTGTTCTTGTTTCCAAAAAGTTAGTAAATTCTATAGAAATCAAGTTTGAACAGGACATGAGCAATTTTTTAACTAGTAGATTTAGCAACTTTTTTTAAAGTTACATAACTTTTACCTCGGGTGTTAGATTTTCGCAAATGAGTACTTGACAAAAAGTTGGAAAGGAGAAAATTCCATTTATGTAAGTTTCATTAAACAAATCATGTCATCTTCCATCAGATATTGCATATTGAATAGTTGCATTTGTTCTCTTCAATAGGCCATATCTTTCACCTCAGAACTCCATTTTTCAAAAATGAATTGGCATTAGAAAGGTATTTAAGAGTAATACACAACTACAAAGATGATTTTTTCAGATTTTGTATCAGATTTATTTATATTAAAAATTTCTATTTATGACCATTAGAGCCTTAGAAATCATTGTAATTTGATATAGGCCTTGTAAATGCACTAATTATAAAATACCAACCTTGTAATATTTGGGGGGGGTAATTTTTTAGACTAGTGGAAAGGGTGGGTGTCTTATTTCTTGCATTCTTCTTGGATATTTGCAATCTTCTTTTCTGCTATAGTGGATGCATCTACAGTTCCTCTTTTAACACCATATAATTATTTTGAATGGAAATCTAAGATGATAATATTTACGAAGAGACATGGATATCATCGTGTTACAATGGGACTTGAAATTGAACCTTGGGATGTTGTAGAAAAGGTAAAATGGTTTTAAAATGTGATGAAGCCATCAGTACTCTATGAATGTTAGTCTCTCCTAACCTTCATTTTCACATTGAATCTGCCACTACACCGAATGGAGTGTGGACCACTTTGGAAAACCTCTTTAGTAAGTAGGATGAGTTAAGAGGTCATCAGTTGGACAATGAACTCATAGGGTTCAGTCCAACCAATTTTGACACTATACAAGACTTCTTCACAAAAATAAAATTTGTAAGATTTTAGTTAGAATAATGTGGAACTAAGAAGGATGATAATAAATTGATCTTGATAATTCTAAGTTTGGTCCTAACTATTCAGTGTTTGTTTCTACATTTTATACTACCAAATGTGCCCTAGGTACCACATTCAAAATGCCTTATCTAGATGAATTTTCTACAAAGCTCACGAGGGAGCATGAAAAATTGGTTCAAATGGGTACAAACAAACCCTCTAAGTCACAT
This sequence comes from Cryptomeria japonica, assembly GCF_030272615.1. Taxonomy (NCBI): domain Eukaryota; kingdom Viridiplantae; phylum Streptophyta; class Pinopsida; order Cupressales; family Cupressaceae; genus Cryptomeria; species Cryptomeria japonica. Next base: position 368,033,633 of record NC_081409.1, read on the forward strand.
ACATTAGCTATAATTCAAGACATAATATAATAAAAAGGGTTTAGTAAGCAAGGTAAGAATCAAAAGAACCAAGGAGAGAAGAAGAAATATCATAAATTTGTTACTTCAAAAGTAGATAATCAAACCTCTTCATCAAAAGTTGAACAACCTAAGAAGGAGAAGGTCAAGTGTTCTTATTGTAAGAGGCCTGACCATTATGAACATAAGTTTTTAAAGAAAAAAATTGATCACCTTTCACATCTTCTAGAAAAGAATAATATCAAGGTGCCTAATTCAGTCAAACAAAGTTCATTAGAAGGATCTTCTAAGGACACATATAAGAGTAAGGGGGAAAGGAAGGGTACATCCCTAATTATTGTTACTTCATGAAAAAATTCTTGGATAATTGACTCAAGTGCTTCACACCACATGGTTTCTTCAAAAGATGATTTCGGCTCTTTAGAGCCATGTTCATAGGAGAGGATTTGTTGATGTGTGTGGGAGAGGGTCTATTGATGTGGGTGAAGGAACATTAGAGGATGTCCTTTGTGTACCATATTTATCAACTAATCTCCTATCTGTTTATTAGATCACTCACACTAGTTCTAGCAATCAAGTTGAGTTCATACCAAATACAATGGTAATCAGTGAAATGCATAATGGGTCTATTGTTGTTGTGAGAAAAGACCATCAGTCCAAATTGTATCAGTTTTTTCACTTCATTCCTAACTCCTTTGATGGTATTTCTCACTTGTGCAAATGAGGTAAGTTGTTTGTGGCATCAACAATTTGGCCACTTGAACTACTATTACTTGTAACAACTCTGTCAACAAAACATGGTTTATGGGTTGGCTTCTATTCAATTTTCTAATGGAGTTTTCTAGGGATGCAATCTTGGTAATAATCCTCAGGAGAAAATTAATAAAGGGAAAGCATGGAGAGCTACACAGCTATTGAAGTTGATACATAGTGACTTAGCATGACCATTTCAATAACCATCCTTCAGTGGGGCTAGATATGTCTTGACATTTATTGATGAGTTTTCTAGATATACATGGGTTTAATTTTTAAAACAAAAGTCTGAGGTCTTTGAGAATTTTCTAGATTTCAAATCTTTTACAAACAAACAATTTAAAAAGTTCATCAAGATTTTACGTATAGATAATGGGGGTGAATATGTTAATAATCAGTTTGAACAGGTTTGTGCTCTAGAAGGTATTAACATGCAACACATAGTTCTATACAGTCCTCAATAAAATATTGTCACATAATGCATGAATAGGTCCTTGAAGGAGATGGATAATTGTATGATTCACTTCAAGTCTTTGGCACCTCAATACTAGACAAAGCCCATCAACTATGCATGTTACATCCAAACTATAGTTCCTCATAGAGTTATGAAGGGGGTAGCTCCTTTACAAGCTTAGACTAGTTGAAAACCCATAATAAAGAACTTCAGAGTGTTTGGTTCTCTTGCATGGGCCCACATTCCAATAGAGAAATACAAGGCTATGGATCCATAGAGAAAGACTAGCATATTTGTTAGGTATCTAGATGATGTCAAAGGGTATAGGCTTCTCCATCCCTCCACTCATGAGTTGTTTAGTGAGAAGATTGTTCGTTTTGAGGAGAAATCTTCCAATTCTTCTTATACCACTTCTCCATCTACTATGACATTGGAGAAATTTCATCACAATGATAGTTCTTCAGAGGATATTAATCTTACTAATATTGATGAGGATTCTTCTTCCTCCACTTAAGATGGTGATAGTGATGATGAGGATTTTCATTCCTCTCATAGTCATCATCCAAAGGTTGATGATTCTCCCCCAAACTTGCTACCCTTAGTGCCTCTTTGGGCTTGACAAAATTTGAGTGAACAAGTGATTGATTGGGTGATCCATCAGATACAAAAAGAACAAGGTCATAATTTTAGTAGGTTCCACATCTCTTCATTGCTTCAACATATGATGCATAGTGTTTTTAAGAAGCTTCAGGTGTCCTTGAGGAGGATGTTGTAATGCAAGAAGAGTTAAATTCCTTGGAAAGTAATCATACATGGGATTTTGTATGTCTTCCTAAGGGTAAAAAACTTGTTTTACGCTATTGGATTTATCAAACAAAATTTGTAGAAGATGGATCGGTTAATAGGTATAAGGATCACTTGGTAGAAAAAGGATTCTCTCAGGTTCCCAAGATTGACTACTCTAAGACTTTTGTACTAGTTGCTAAGATTAATTCCATTTGACATTTCCTTTCTATAGCTACAACCTATCACTGGAAATTTCATCATATGGATGTGAAGAGTGCCTTTCTTCATGGTGATCTTCAAGAGGAAATCAACATGGAGAAGCCACGTGAGTTTGTTCAGGATCCCTCACTTGTGTGTCAACTTTACAAGTATCTCTATGGCCTCAAATAGGCTCCTCAATCTTGATATACCAAGATGGAATCATTCCTTATAACTCACTTAATGTTATTTGATATGAATATATACATTTTGTATCAAGATGAAACTCACATTTCTAGTTCTCCATGTTGATGACTTTTTGATCACAGGGAGTCACTCATCCACCATCAAGACAATGAAAACTTCTCTACATGATATATTTTTTATGTCAAACTTGGGTCTTTTGCATTATTTCTTGGGGATTGAGATCACTTAGTCATCTTTAGGTATCTTCCTTGGAAAACTTAATTTTGCACTTGATATGCGCTCCAGATTTTGCATGGCTGACTATAAGCCTACACCAACTCCATTTTTGTTATGGTTCAAACTTGAGGCCAAGTACTCTTCTCCCTTAGTTGATGCCACTTTATATTGAAAACTTGTCGGGAGTCTCATTTATTGGACTTATACGGGACCTAACATTCCATATGTTGTGGGTATGGTCTCTTGATTCATGTAGGAGCCACATGAGTTGTATTAGAAAGTAGCTAAGAAAATCCTCCACTACATCAAGGTACTCATAATTATGGAATTCAATATGTAGCAGGCATGGATATTGACTTGGTGGGATACATAGATTCAGATTGGGTAGATGATTCTTAGGATCACAAGTCTACTTTAGGGTATTCCTTCTCACTTGGTTCTGATCCAGTTTGTTGGCTGAGAAAGGAGTAGTTTGCAATTACTCTTTCATCAACAAAGGTTGAATATCAAGGGGCAGTCAATACCATCATTGAGGCTATTTGGCTTTGGAATATTCTTGTAATGCCCACCAAAATACCCTAAATAAATTAAGCAACTAACATTATAAAGGAGATTAAATTTTCTTTTATCAATATCTATTAACAAATAACGTAACACATAACATCTCCATTTAACTAAATTCATTTACCATTTATCCATTATGAACATGCATCATTACACATTTCACTAATTCACACAAGTGGAAATAACATAACATCATTAATCTTTCCCTAGGGTTCTTCAACATCGTTACTTAATGAACTACCATATTGACATTCTACTCGCATGACAAACACATTCCATCTAGAATTAATGCATCATTTTCAATTTCCTAATCATGAGATATGAAACCTACCAAATTATCTATCCATCATGATATGCATGTCATTCTGCCATTTTACTAGCATATTACATTCCTTCTTTAAAAAATGCAAGACAATCCCATATTCCTACATTCATTTTATGCACCAAATCTAAATGTGTTTTAACCCATCATTTCATATCTACATGCTCTTATCATTTTTCCATGATAATGCAATCCTAATGCATGGGTCTAATCTATCCTTACCAATCAATTTAAACATACTTCAATCACATCTCATACTAACATGATCTCATTCCATCTATTATGATTATCTACTCATAATGTATAAAATATAACTCATTCTTCAATGCACATGATAAACGAATTCCCTTATTTCCTTACTTAATCATGAGTGAGAAAAACATCACACTATTTCTTCAATCATAAAGTTCATTTACGAACTTACAAACATATAACTATATAAATCCATTACTTCCAATATAAGTACATGGCATACATCATATAAAAGTCATTTACTATCTATCTAGCACGATATACATTCCATTACTATGCAAATTAAACCATTTCCTATTAGCTTCATTCTAAAGACTCAATACCTTTTAATCCCAATTTTCTTTTACATTCAAAATTCTCACAAGAACATATGTGTCTCCTCTATCACGATTTATCTATTAGCAACATGATCTATTCACATTTATAATTCCTTAATTACATCATTGCTTACACATAGCACCGAAAGCAAATCCACAAATCCAATAGTGATAGTTTCCTTTCCTAATCCAACTACACATACAACCACTTTCCTAACATGATCATTTTATTTGACAATAACCCCAATGCATAACCAAAAAAAATCCCCTTTTTTTTCCTTCCATAATCCTTTTGTATTCTATGCATACTTTTCCTAATTTCCAAAGTGTACACATAGAGACATCATTATATAAACCTTATCCATATTATCTAACATCCTCAATACCGACTTTTAAGACTATTCCATTTCTTAGGGTTATTTCACATATTAAATCACAATCTAAATAATAACCATAAAATTCCTTTCTAACCAATACAAGGAGATCATATTATAAATCACATCTATGTCAATTGCAACTTCATTGCCAAATTTGGGTACATGAAATCATTCCCTTCATTGAACAAGAACATATCCATACATCTCATTGCCACCTTTACAAATCATGGCATATCCTAACTACCATTCCTGAACTACTTATGAATACATTTACATAACAATACATCATGAACATATCTCTTCCTTTTACATGACTCCATCTACCACATACAAGATACTACATACATGCATTTCATCGTATTCGTTACATAAATCTGCTACAAGGTACATCCATAATCCATCAAGAAGGAGAATCCACATCCACACATGAACAATCCAAGAGAGCATCCCAATGGATAAAAAGCACCAACCACCCAACCATGTGGAGCCAAAAGAACCACCCCCTATGCTAGGAGATGACACAAGGTCCCAACACACACTCTAAACCTAAGCTAGCACCTATAACCAAAGAGACTAACCACACAAGGACTCTCATGCAAGAAGTCCCACAATACAACAAGAATAAACTCCCAAAGGAATTTAACTCATCAAGACATAAATCCATCCCATAAGGCATAATCATAAATCATAAAAGGGGAACACATGTAGGAGTGGAGTGTCATCACATGCCATCCTCAAAACATAATAACATAAGGCACTAGCCTAATGGACATGTGGAGCCATCTCAACCTATGAGAGACTAAGGGAGATTAGATTATCGTCTTCACGACCTTCTCATGCTTATCCTAAAACATCCTCCCTAGGACTAAGTCGTGAGACTCAAATAAATTTATTATCTTATTAATGAATCTAGCTTCCCAACCCATCAATTACCAGGTTATCACTTATTTACAAATCAAGGTAAACTCCCAATGTGCCCTGGTGGTCTAGAATTAATGCATCCTTACAAGGAACCTCATGCAAGCCCATCTCTTGTGACCTCAGTCATCACATGGAATCCCACTCACCCTAACATGGCCCAACAATAAATCACAAGAGGCTCTAAACCATAATGAAATATGAAAATATAACATTCATATGCAGCCAAGGACGTCCACACATACTTTTACAACATATACAAGGCTATAACAACATCAAATATAACAAATGACCCTCTTGGCCAATCAATAAACAAATGCATATCAAGTCATCAAATTTTTCATCGAATATGAAGATAACATCACACCAAGGCCAAATCCACTTGTTGGTCCAAAACAACAACATAATCATCTCATCAACCATGACTTATCAACATGGAGAGAGTGCAAATACAACCACAATAACGTAGGAAGACAAATAATCATAGAACCATGCAAAAACATCAAAGTAGATCAAGACTAATTCTAGAAATCATAAGCATACCTCAAACAAGCCTCTGGTACAAAAATCCAATCAGAAAAATTATTCAAATAAGCAAAACTATGAAAAACACATAAATCAGATAGCTTCACCCATTCACACAATAGGTTAGCTCATTTACCCAATAGGTTAGTGCATTTACACAACATGTTAGCACTTTTACACAACAGGTTAGCGCTTTTGCACAATAGGTTAGCGCTTTTGCACAATAGGTTAGTGCTTTTGCACAACAGGTTAGCGCTTTTACATAGCATGTTAGCACTTTAACACAACAACACAAATACATAGAAAACTCAAAAAACTACAAAAATATTAAATCAATTCTTTAACCAAAGGGCTTGAAAATCATATAGAAAGAGTCACCCAGAAACAAGGAATAAGAGGGCATAACTGAAATAAATAGCTACAAACTATAAGCCAAGTTCTAATAAGCTTTTCTTCATGACAAAACACATACAAAACCATTTCAAAACAAACAAAAACTCCAATAAAATAAAATCCAACACCTTCAAACTGTAAAACTCACAAAGGAAAAACTATTCACACTCTCATTCAATCGAATGGCTCAACAACCAAAGATTCACACAAAAATTTCTCATAGTCGTGAGATGACATGTATAGGAAGCCAAAATATATTTTCCAACAGACTATATAAAAACTCATATAATATAATTTTTTGGTTAAAATAACTGGTGGATAACTGTGAGGGGGGGGTGAATCAGTTGTCAATAGATTATATTAATCAAACCACTTTATAACTTTAACTGGAGCACATAAACATTGAATACTAAAATAACATAAATAGATACCAGTAAGCAATAAAACTTAAGAATGAAATAGATAATTAACACAATGTAACCATACCACATAACACCATGATTTGTACAAGGAAAACCCAGTAAAGGGAAAAACCATGGTGGGAAGCCTACCCACGGTCAGATAATACTTTTGTAGAAAGTATGTGATACAATGAGGGGCCTGCACATGCAGGAAGGCACACTGCCTAGAGCGTACAGCTCATTACAAAGGAGTCTCACTAACTACAGAGAGGTTAAAACCACCTTAATATAATTGGACAACAATCCAGAAGAATAAACTACCAGAGATAGCATCTACCATGCTTGATTACAATCTCGGTTAAGCTCAATACCAAAGGCCTTTGACTTCTTACATAAACCTAATTCGATCTTCAATGATCAACCAAATCTCCTGCCTGAATGATATTATATTATTCGCAGATAACATTTTTCTGCCACTATCTACAATGAGATCTTACATCAATTTATACAAACCCTAAGGCCTAGACCAATTAGGTCGGCCACCTAAAAGATATTACAATAAGATCATTACATATATCCACATTACATTGATATGCCATGTCGGCTTTAGACGAAAACAACATTAACCAATCCATAAATCATCCAGGTAACGTATAGACAACACATTACATGATACCAGTCCATAACCTAGATAGGTACCAAACCTAATTTGGGTCCACCATGCCAAAGAGATGTCTCCAATCAGTTGAGGCACAAACAAAGATCATATTCATCATCCTAAATTCCATCTATAAGCCGCACAATCACCACTTATGCGTCCTGTCAAAGATTTTCAGTAAAAGCTCTGTTGGTAAAACCTTAAACCCTAACCGGTATAGGCTTACTAGAGTGAATGATAGAATCCGATCACCAAGTCAATGCCAACTGACCAAAACATGCTCCACAAACATGTAACACATCAAACCAAACATACTCCATTGATCCAAACATGTCGGTGGTATCCAACTGATAGTCCCTTCTACCGCTAACACTAGATCTTTTGCCAGTAACCAAAACCTGTCTGTCAAAAACCAATAATAACAACTAGTGTTGACATCAATGACAAAACATCAATGCAATACATAATAAATTCCTTCATATTTCCAACAATATCTCCCTTTGGCATTTACGGAAATAATAGATGTGAAAAATAAAACATTTAAGTGCCAAGAAACGCCAAACATTTCTCATAGAAGATATAACAATGAAAAACTCAAAAATCCCAACAACTCCCTATGAGGAGTGCAGTCCAATCTGAATCTGATCTGAATCTCTCCCATAAAAATTATTATTTTTCACATACGCCTCTCCCCCTTTGACATCAATACCAAAGATATGACATAGATATCAAAATTATGTGAACCTCAAAGCTGACTACTCCCTCTGAGTAATAGCACCACTACATCAATTCGAAGCAAAGGCTAATGTTGATGATGCATACCGGACTGATGCACTACTCCATCGATTAATTTTTTGTCAGAGGGGTAGATACCCCTAACTTGTCTCTCAAATACTCAAATAATTCCTTAGACAATGATTTAGTGAATACATCTGCAATTTGTTCTTTAGTGTTCACATAAACCAATTTGACTTCCTTTTCTTCCACCTTGTCCTTCAGAAAGCATTTTATTGATATGTGCTTAGTCTTAGGGTGAAATACTAGATTCTTAGACATGTCAATAGCTGCAGAGTTATCACAATAGATAACTACCAGTTCATTATAATTTACCTTGATATCCTTCAACATTTGCTTCATCCACAAGACTTGTGTACAATTAGTTGTTGCAACATATTCAACTTCTGCAGTAGATAAAGAAATACATGACTATTTTTTTTCTATTCCATGAAACCAATTTCTTTCCAAGAAAGAGAGCTCCACCAGAAGTGGTCTTCTTGTCATCAGTATCTCTTGCCCAATCTGAATCTGTATATGCACATAAAGTGAAGTTATCATTTCTAGAATACCATAAGCCATATTTTGTTGTACCTTGCAAATATCGAAATATCCTCTTTACTGCACATTCATGATTTTCTTTAGGATTACTTTGATATCTTGAAATAATACTTACTACATTCATAATATCTGGTCTATTCTAAGTTAGATATAACAAGCCACCAATGATAGGCTTATACCTTGTCAAATTTACCGGTGCAGATGTGTCTTTGATAGATAACTTCTCACTTGTCACCATAGGAGTACTTACCAATTTGTAATTATCCATACCAAACTTCTTCAACAATTCCCTTAGATACTTAGTTTGATAGATAAAAATGCCTTTGTCAATTTGAGTAATCTGCAAAGCTAAGAAAAATCTCATTTCACCAATCATAGACATTTCAAATTCATCCTTCATATTATTAGAGAATTCCATGCACAATATATCTTCACCTCCAAAAAAGATATCATCAACAAATACTTCAATAATCAGAATATCATCATCAGTGATCTTGTAATATAAATTGTTGTCAACACTGCCTTTAGTAAAACCAAGCTTCAAAAGATATTTATCCAACCTTGCATACCAAGCTCTAGGAGCTTGTTTCAATCCATATAATGCTTTCCTTAACCTACAAACCATATCTTTGTCATTTGTCAGTGAAAATCCATCAGGTTGCTCAATGTATACTTCTTCTTCAAGCTCACCATTCAAAAATGCAAATTTAACATCCATTTGATAGAGCTTATAGTTCTTATATACTGCATAGGCAAGAAATAGTCTAACAGCTTCAATTCTAGCTACAGGTGCAAATGTCTCACCATAATCAATTCCTTCTATTTGAGAATATCCTTTACAAACCAGTCTAGCCTTGTTTCTTATAACTTTGCCATCCTCATTTAGTTTAATTCTAAAAACCCATTTAGTTCCAATAATGTTCTTATTTTTAGGCCAGGGAACTAAAGTCCAAGTCTTATTCTTTTCTATTTGATCTAATTCATCTTCCATGGCCTTTAACCAATATTCATCTTTACAAGCTTCAATAACAAATGTCGGTTCAATTTGAGAAATAAGACACACCTCTTGATTTTCTAGTCTTTTTCTTGTCATAACTCCCTTGTTTCCGTCTCCAATGATGATCTTCAGGATGATTTAATCTTACATACCTTGGTGTCTTTTGAACTTTGAGTTCTCTATTCTAACCATCAGCCACAGTTGAATTTTCTGATTGTACCAATTTAACTGTCTCAATGTCTTGTACCGGTTTAGGCATTGTCAGATTACTTATGATCATTTGCACTGCTGGTTCTCTATCATATGATATAGATTGATCTTTGTATTGCTCATCCACTTTCACATTTGTGCTTTCCACAATTTTCTACAATCTTTTGTTATAACATCTATATATGCTTTGCTCTTAATTGAATATCCAAGAAATATCTCTTCATCGCATCTAGGATAAAACTTTCCAATTGAATCATCCCTTTTGATATAACATTTACTCCCAAAAATTCTGAAATATTTAAGAGTGGGTGTATGTCCAAACCATAATTCATAAGTAGTCTGACCGGTTTCACATTTGATATGAACTCTGTTGAATGTGTAGACTGTTGTACTCATAGCTTCTCTCCAATAGATATGAGGAAATTTGGCTTCCATCATCGTTGTTCTTGTTGCTTCCAAAATGGTTCTATTCTTCCTTTCCACTACTCCATTCTGTTGAGGAGTTCAGGTGCAGATAATTGTCTCCTAATTCCATTTATCTCACGATAACTGTTAAATCCATGAGAAGTGAACTCACCGCCTTGATCTGATCTTAGACATTCAATTTTCAATCCAGTTTTTGTTTCCACCATTTCCTTAAAGATCTTGAATTTCTCAAAAGCTTCAGATTTCTCCTTTAGAAAAGTCACCCACATCATTCTAGAATAATCATCAAGTAAAAGCATGAAGTATTTATCACCTTGAAAGCTTCTGGTCCTTGTTGGACCACATAAGTTAGTATGAATCAAATCAAGCACATCATTGGATTTATCGTGTATGCTCTTAAAACAAGTTCTAACTTACTTTCCCAATTGACATTCCTTATATACCGGATTATGAGGCTTTATGATTTTAGGTATATCTCTAACTACCTTTGTTGAACTGATCTTAACAATACAATCAAAATTATCATGACACAACCTCTTATGCCATAACCAACTTTCATCAATATGAGCAATCAAACATGTCTTATCACTGATGTTCAAGTTAAAGATATTACCTCTAGTCTGAGTACCGGTTGCAATCTCCAAACTAGTTCTGTTAATGATTTTACATTTTCTATCTTTGAACTGAAGTTGGAATCCCTTTTCCACCAATTGACCAACACTTAAAAGATTATGCTTTAATCCTTCTACATAATAGATAATATTAGTATTATGCTTACCATCCAGAGAAATAATACCTCTACCTTTTCGCATACATGCTTTGTCATCTCCAAATCTGACTTGAACGCCATTGAATTCTTGTAGCGACAAATATTTTCTTTTATCTCCAGTCATATGATGCGAGCATCCACTATCAATTACCCATTCATCCTTGTCTTCAAATTTTTCTGCCAAGGCCTTTTCTTCATTTGTGATAGCTGGTTTCGATTCATCTTCCTTTAAAGTATAGAACACCCATTCCTTTTCATTGTCAGATCCACTAGCAGTGTCTCTTGTTGGTTCATCGTCGGAATCATCACTTACTCCTTCCTCATCTGCTATGTAGCATTGTTTGTTTTTCTTGAATCTATATTTGTTATGATAAGGCTTAAATGATTTCTTAACTCTTTCTTCAAATCTTTCATTCCTTTCAGGACATGTAGATGCAAAATGATGAATCTTATTACATGCAAAACATTTAAAAGGTAATTTTCCTTCATACTTACTTCTTGTCAGTCCTTTAGGTACTCTTCTAGAAAATAAGGCTTCAATTTGCTCAAATTCTTCATCCTCTTTCCTCATATCTTCCAATTCTTTTTCATATAGGGCTTTCCAATCACTTTTTCCGGTAGATGATGATGCGTGAAAAGTAGGTTCAGATTTTGCAGCTCCAGAAGGTCCAAATTATTCAAGCTCAAAAGAAGGTAGTTTCCCAATCAGAATGTCTTTGTTAACTAAAGTGTTTTCCATTGTTCTCAATTCATTAATTGTAGTAGCCTTCATCTTGTAAGTTGGTGGTAGGGATCTCAAAACTTTAGAAACTATTTAATCTTCACTTAGAGATCCTCCACAATATTGAACTCCCATGACAATCCCATTTACTCTTTCAATAATTGTAGCAATTCTTTTATTGTCTTCCATCTTCAAGTTCTCATATCTTACCCAGTAACCATCAAGTTTAGCAATTTTGACAGTAGGACCACCTTCATTCAAAGTTTGCAATTTATCCCACATAACCTTTGTAGATAATTTATCATTCAATCCCATTATTTGTTGATTAGTGAGTGTACACAAGAGGGTTTCTCTAGCTCTGCAATCATTTTCAATATTTTTGTCCAAGTCTGCAAGAGCAAGATTGTTAGATGCCAAATCATAAGATGTGTATCCTTTCTCAATAATCTCTCAAATATCCTTGCCAAGACATCTAAGATGAGTCTAATGGTATGATGAAAGAATAAGTATCTAGTAGAATACTAAGAGGGGGGGTGAATCAGTAAATAGAAAAACTAATACAAACTTCCCTAACTCAAATTCAAACATACAAAGCAAACTTATCAATGAAATACCACTGTCAAGATCAATACTCATAAGAATACCGGTTGACTGTTACATCAACTTAACAGTAAACAACATTTAACTTGTAAACATCCAAATGCTTTATCATATGACAATGCTTTATTTCTCAATGCTTCTGGTTATCATGCCTTATCAGAAATAGTTAAATAGTTAATCAAATCAACCATAAGATCATAACCATCATAACATTCACCACATGACACAAGTATTTATACATGGAAATCCCAAATAGGTAAAAACCACGGTGAGATGAGACTCACAAGATAATATCTAAACTCTTCTGAAGTTCATCTTGCTAAGAGCCAAACCTGTTAAATCTTTTACAAAAGTCTTGTTAAGAACTGATCCTGTTAGGAATCACCCGGTTAAGGGATTGACTACAAATACCTTGTTAGAAGCAAATACCCTATAAGGAGTAACCTCAATAGAGGATTTGAAAATCCAATCTAATGGACCACCTTGGTAGAGGATTTAATAAGTAACCAAGCTTGTTAGAGCTTACCCGGTTAGGGGATTTCAATTATGTTGTAATTGTTAGAAAACAATAGGAGTTTCTTGATCTATTTGAATAGCACTACACTTGCTTGTTATGAGATCCATTTAAGCTTTTATCTGCCTTTACTCAAACTGCAGACTCATTCTCTAGTTCAACAACCACACACTCAACTGATTTTTGCCAACTCTTGCCAACTCTTAACAAAACAACTTCATCGACCTTAAATACAAATCAATTAGGTCGGTAACACAACAAAAAAATCTAATCCTCTCATTGAGATTACAAAAAACTTGGTACAAGCATGACCATTGGATTTCATAGCAATCTCTACACATCAATCAAGAAAACCTCAATCGCTCCTTGATTACCACTTCATCAAGCTTAGTAATTCATCATGCGCTTTGCATTAGATGCGATACACTTTTCTCATTCCCTTCACAAACAATCGCACTAAAACATTTTGAACCTATCTTCATACAATGACCTTATGTGTCACCATCATTACTACTCAACATCATATCATAAACCAACATAACCAATTCAACAACCTTAATTAGTTAGGGTTTAACAAAAACAATTGGTAGGTTTTACTAGTTACATAACATAGAAAGGGTTTAACCTTTTACTCCGATTACCGGTTCAACTCACAAACTTACATACCGGTTTACAATATCCTTCACAAAGCTCTTCCTACCGGTTATAAGACAATATCAACAATAACAACAATATCAGCAACATCATTACTGGTTCAATTGACATCAATGACAACATAACATATCATTAATGCAATCTTCATGCAATGCCAACAATCCCCCCCTTTGGCATTGATGGAAATACAAAATATCAACACCATTGCTTTGTTGTTGTGATTGTCAATAGGAATCATGGTTTACATTACCAAGTATTCACATGCTCTCTGTGTCTTCAGTCTGTCACTGGTTTTCCTTCCCATAATCACATAATTATTCTCCCCCTTTGACAACAATACCAAATTGAAAGTAAAACATGTAATGTCAAATTTTTAGTGTGCATCAACAACATACTGCAACTTGATGCTCCCCCTGTGGAATACATCCACTTCTACACCAACCCTTATAAAATTTTGCAAGTGATTCAGGGACTGATGTAGTCAACATCATGTTCAACTAACTTCATGAAGAGGGGTAACCCCTAAGTGACTTCTAAGATACTCAAAAGTAGTCTTAGGTAGAGGTTTGGTAAAAATATCTGCAAGTTGCTCCTTGGTAGAAACATGCTCTAAGATAACATCTTTTCTCTAAAAAATTTCCCTCAAGAAATGATACTTCAATTCAATGTGCTTGGTTCATGCGTGCAAAACAAGATTCTTGGAAATATTTTTGGCACTTGTGTTATCACATAAAATCTTTATAGGTTTTGAAATCTTCATCTTAAAACCTTCCAAAATGTGCCTCATCCAAATTGCTCGTGTGCAATTCATATAAGCTGCAACATACTCAACTTCAGCAGTAGATTGTGAAGTAAAACTCTACTTTTTACTACTCCATGAAACAAGCCTTTCTCCAAGAAAAAATGCTCCACTAGTAGTGCTTTTCTGGTCATCAACATTTCTTGTCCAATCAACATCTGTGTATGCCTTCAAATCAAAGTTTCCTCCATATGGATACCATAATCCATAGTCAAAAGTACCTTTCAAGTATCTAAAGATTCTCTTGGTTGCTATTAGGTGTGTCTCTTTAGGATTCTTCTGGAATCTAGCAACTATGCCAACCGCATGGGCTATGTCTGGTCTATTGTGGACAACATAGTGCAATTTACCAATCATTGACCTATCTTCCTTCCAATCAACAAACTTAGATTCATCTTCCTTGGACAACTTACAACCTATAACCACTGGTGTCCCAACTAGTTTACAATCACTCATGCCAAATGTCTTCAAAACCTCTTTCACATACTTAGACTGCGTAATGAAAATACCATTCTTCATTTGTTGTATCTACGAGCCTATGAAATTTTGTATTTCCTCTACTAAAGACATCTCAAACTCATTTTTCATTTCCTCTGCATTACTGTTGCTCATGACATCATTACCTACAAATATAATATCATCAACAAATACTTCACTGACCAGTATTTAATCTCCTTTAGACTTGAGATATATGTTACTATCATCACTAGTTCTCAGAAATCCTATCTTCATTAGATGTGTATGAAACCTTTCATACCATGCTCTGGGTGCCTACTTTAATCCATATAAATCCTTATGCAATCTTCATACCATGTCTTTCTCATCAGTCAAAGTATAACCATCTGGTTGCTCTATGTATACCTCTTCTTCCAATATCCTATTCAAAAATGCAGACTTAACATCCATTTGATATACCTTGAACTTTTTATGGATTGCAAATATAAGTAAAGTTCTGACACCTTCTAGTCTTGCTACCGGTACAAAAGTTTCACCATAATCTTCTCCTTCTTCTTGCGCATAACCCTTGCAAACTGATCTTGCCTTGTTGTGAACTAGAACACCATCTTCATTCAACTTATTCCTGTATACTCATTTAGTACCTATAACATTTTTATTTACCGGTCGGGGTACTAGGGTCCAAGTGTTGTTCTTCTCAATTTGATCCAATTCCTCCTCCATAGCTTTAACCCAATGATCATCTCCAAATGCCTCCTTAGCAGTTATTTGTTCAATGATGGATATCATGCAAGAATTCTCTCTAATTCTTCTTCTGGTTAGCACTCTAGCATCCTTATCTCCAATAATCTTCTTAGGATTGTGATTCAATCTCACATATCTAGGAATAACATGATCATTATCTTCAGGTTCAGCTTCTTCATTGTCATCATCTTCTTCTGAATTTATCTGTTCCGGTTGGACTAGTGCATCAGAATTTTCTTTGTCGGTTTCAGATTTCATAGTTTCTAGTTCCAAAAACAAAATGCAAAGATCTTCATCCTTTTTCTCTGAACAAGTTCCTTCTGAGACTTTAGGAAATTCATCCACTTGAACATCAACACTCTCAACAATTCTCTATGTCTAGTTGTTAAAATATTTGTAGGCCTTACTCTTGGTGGAATAGCCAAGAAATATGCCTTCATCACTCTTAGCTTCAAATTTTCTAATGTAATCACCTCTCTTAATAAAACATTTGCTTCCAAATATCTTAAAATAGCTAACATTAGGTGATCTTCCATACAATTATTCATAAGGAGTCTTTTCGTTACCTCTCTTTACCAAAACCCAGTTCATTATGTAGACAGTTGTGCTGACAGCTTCTCTCCAAAAGGTTTTCACTACACCTCCTTGTATCAACATTGTCCTAGTAGCTTCAACAACTGATTGGTTGTTCCTTTATGTGATACCATTCTATTATGGTGCCCTTGGTGTAGAAAGTTATCGTTTGATACCATTCTCTTCACAGTACCTAGTGAATTCCTCAAAAGTAAATTCATCGCCTTGATCTGTCCTCAAACATTTTATCTTCTTACCACTCTCTTTCTCAGCTAAGGCCCTGAATGCCTTGAACTTACCAAAAGCTTCAATCTTATCCTTCAAAAATGTGACCCACATCATCCTTGCGCAATCATCAGTGAGAAACATAAAATATCTATCACCTAGAATGATTTTTGTTCTTATTGGTCCACAAAGATCTGTATGAACCAAATCTAACAAGTGCTCTGCTGAAAAGGATTTTCTTTTGAAAGTTGAAGAAGTCATCTTTCCTAATTGACATTCTTTGCAAAGAGAATTAACCGGTTTGTCTAACTGAGGCAAACCTCTCACTATCTTGGACTTACTCACTTTACCAATGTTATCAAAGTTTATATGACAAAACCTCCTATGCCAAATCCAACTATCATCTATTTTCACAATAAAATAGTTGCTAACTTTAGAATTAAGGTGAAATAGGTTACCTTTAGTTTGTTTCCTAGTTGCAATCAATTCACCTTTGTTGTCAAAGATTTTTCACATACCATTTTTAAACTTTAGTGGGTATCCTTTGTCATTGAGATGTGCCACACTCAAAAGATTGTTCTTTAGTCCTTCAACCTAGTAGACATCATCTGCACTACTCTTCCCATTAAGAGAAATAACTCCTTTACCTTTAACCATGCAGGGTGAGTCATTGCCAAATCTAACAACACTGCCATCAAATTCTTTCAAGGAAATAAATTTTCTTCGATCACTGGTCATATAATGTGAACAACCACTATCAATGATCCAATCATCAGAGTTATCCATCCTAGATACTAATGCCTTCTGGTCTGATATCTCTTCCTTAATAGCCACAAACACAATATCTTCACTAGCATCACCATCAGATTCTTCATCAGTGATACCATTATCAATAGCAATAAGACAATCTCTCTTGCCTTTACCCTTCTACTTCTTTAATTTATCTCTCTTGTGTTCATTTTCACCATTAGGACAATTAGCCACTATGTGACCAATCTTGTTGCATGCAAAACATTTTAAAGGTAATTTACCTCTGTATTTACCAGTGCCTCTAGGCAACTGCTTTGTCAATAATGCTTCAAGCTCCACTAAACTATCTTCATCATCAGCATCTCTGTTGGATCTAGATTCATAACCATGACTAGTATCTCTACTTTTTCTCATAGATGGGTTAGAAATGGAAGCTCTAAATGCAGACTCAAATTTCTGTATACTACCATTATATAACTCAAAAGCAGTAAGCTTGCCAATTATGGAGTCAAGAGTTACCTTAGTTTTGTCAATGGACTTCAGCTCCTGAATAGCTGCAACTCAAATAGCATAGATCGGTAGCAAGGTTCTCAAAACCTTACTGATTACTATGGCATCTTCCACTTTCCCTCCTCCAGTCTTAATTTCACTGACTATCTCTTTTATCCTTTGACCATACTGCTGGATAATCTCACCTTCAGACATCCTCATGTCATCAAACTTTCCTCTTAGACTCTCTTCTTTAGTAATCTTAACATGTTCATCACTGCTATAAATCTCTTCAATTTTTTTCCATACTTCATATGCAGTTTCAAGACCATGAACATCCACATATTCAACATCAGACATGGAAGTGATAATAGCCTCCAATGCTTGATGATTTTCTTATTGTTCTTTCTTCTGATCATTAGTCATAATTCCATTAGGTGCAATATACTTAGTATCTACATGATCCCAATACTAACTTCCCAGACTCTTGATGTAAATATTCATTGTGTCACTCCATATCCTATAGTTTTCTCTGTTGAACTTAGGACCTTCCTTCTTCATCATGATCTAGCAGATCTTTTTCTCAAGTTGTTAGACTTAGACCTTAGAGGACCTGAGATGCTCTAATACCAATTGATGGTATGATGAAAGAATAAGTATCTGGTAGATTACTCAAAGATGGGTGAATTAGTAAATAGAAAAAATGATACAAACTTCCCAAACTATAATTCAAACATACAAAGTAAACTTATCAATGAAATATCACTATCAAGATCAATACTCATAAGAATATAAGTTCATTGTTATAGCAACTTAACAGTAAACAACATTTAACTTGTAAACATCCAAATGCTTTATTATATGCCAATGCTTCATTTCTTAATGCTTCTGGTTATCATGCCTTATCAGAAATAGTTAAATAGTTAATCAAATCAACCATAAGATCTTAACCATAAAAAGCATTTTCCACATGACACAAGTATTTATATGTGGAAAACCCAAATAGGTAAAAACCATGGTGAAATGAGACTCACAAGATAATATCTGAACTCCTCTGAACTTCATCCTGTTAAGAGCCAAGCCTGTTAAAGATTTTACAAAAGTCTTGTTAAGAAGTGATCCTGTTAGGAATCACCCAATTAAGGGATTGACTACAAATGTCTTGTTAGAAGCAAATACCCTATAAGGAGTAACCTCAGTAGAGGATTTGAAAATCTAATCTAATGGACCACCTTGTTAGAGGATTTAATAAGTAACCAAGCTTGTTAGAGCTTACCCGGTTAGGGGATTTCAATTATGTTGTAATTGTTAGAAAAAAATAGAAGGTTCTTGATCTATCTGAATAGCACTACACTTGCTTGATCAGATCCATTTAAGATTCTATCTGCCTTTACCCAAAATGCAAACTCATTCTCTAGTTTGGCAACCACACACTCAACTGATTTCTGCCAACTCTTGCCAACTCTTAACAAAACAACTTCATCGACCTTAAATAAAAATCAATTAGGTCGGCAACACAAAAAAAAATATAATCTTCTCATCGAGATTACAAACAAGTCGGTACAAGCATGACCATTGGATTTCATAGCAATCTCTACACATCAATCAAGAAAACCTCAACCACTCCTTTATTATTGCTTCATCAATCTCAGTAACTCATCATGTGATTTGTATTAGATGCAATACATTTTTCTCATTCCCTAGACAAACAATCGCGCCAAAACATTTTGAACTTGTCTTCATACAATGACCTTACGTGTCACCATCATTACTGCTCAACATCAGATCATAAACCAACATAACTAATTCAACAACCTTAATCAGTTAGGTTTTAACAAAAACAACTGGTAGGGTTTACCGGTTACATAACATAGAAAGGGTTTAACCTTTTACTCTGATTATTGGTTCAACTCACAAACTTACATACCGGTTTACAATATCCTTCACAAAGCTCTTCCTACCAGTTATAAGACAATATCAACAATAACAACAATATCAACAATATCATTACCGGTTCAATTGACATCAATGATGACATAACACATCATTAATGCAATCTTCATGCAAATGCCAATAGAGTCTCCATTCGGATTTTCCATATCCCATAATTTGTTCCATCAAGCTTAGGGATTTCTCTTCTAAAAATAGTTTGCGGTGGATTTGAAGTATTAGTTGTCATAGGATCTACCTCAAGCAGTTAAGCTTCAGCAAAAAAGGACCAAAACTCTGATACCAATTGTTAGAATAATTGGTGGACAACTGAGAGGGGGGGGTGAATCAGTTGTCAATGGATTATATTAATCAAACCACTTTATAACCTTGAACCAAAGCACATAAACATTGAATACCAAAATAGCAAAAACATATACCGGTAAGCAATAAAACTTAAGGATGAAACAAATAATTAACACAATGCAACCATACCACATAACACCATGATTTGTATGTGGAAAACCCGATAAAGGGAAAAAATGCGGTGGGAAGCCTACCCACAGTCAGATAATACTTCTGTAGAAAGTATGTGATACAATGAGGGGCCTACAGATGCAGGAAGGTACACTGCCTAGAGTGTATTGCTCATTACAAAGGAGTCTCACTGACTACAGAGAGGTTAAAACCACCTCAATATAATTGGACAACAATCTAGAAGAATAAACTATCAGAGATAGCATCTGTCATGCCTTATTACAATCTTGATTAAGCTCAATACCAGAGTCCTTTGGCCTCTTACATAAACCCAATTTGATCTTCAATGATCGACGAAATCTCCTGCCTAAATGATATTATATTATTCGTACATAACGTTTTTCTGCCACTGTCTACAATGATATCTTACATCAATTTATACAAGCCCTAAGGCCTAAACCAATTAGATCAGCCACCTAAAAGATATTACAACATCATTACATATATCCACATTACAATGATATTCCATGTTGGCTTTAGATGAAAACAACATTAACCAATTCATAAATCATCTCGGTAACGTATAGAGAACACGTTACATGATACTGGTCCATAACCTAGATAGATACCTGATTTAATCTAGGTCCAACACGCCAAAGTGATGTCTCCAATCAGTCGAGGAACGAGCAAAGATCATCTTCAGCATCCTGAATTCCATCTAGAAGCCACACAATCACCACTTATGCATCTTGTCAAAGATTCTCAGTAAAAGATTTGTCGGTAAAACCTTAAACCCTTACCAGTATAGGCTTACTAGAGTGAATGATAGCATCCGATCACCAAGTCAATACCAACTGACCAAAACATGCTCCAGAAACATGTAACACATCAAACCAAACATACTCCATTGATCCAAACATGTCGGTGGTATCCAACTGATAGTCCCTTCTATCGGTAACACTAGATCTTCTGTCGGTAACCAAAACCTGTCTGTCGGAAACCAATCATAATAGTTAGTGTTGACATCAATGACAAAACATCAATGCAACACATAATCAATTCCTTCATATTGCCAATAGTTTCTCCCCAAATATTTATTTTCAAAACTATATTAAAACCATAGAATAAATATTATGTTTAACCCATCTCCCGAAAATAATGTGCAGACATGAAGCATACAGGGAAGCCATTAAAATAAAAATAATACAAAGGCTCAAAGATCCAACCTACTACCAAAAGTGATGCAATGAAGTCGAAGAAGAAATCCCCACAAAGCCAAGCCAAAATCTAAATCAAGCCCCAGCCAAAATCCAAATCAAGCTCCAGCCAAAATCCAAATCAAGCTCCAAGCAAAATAGAACCAAGCTCCAGCCAAAATCCAAGTGCAAAAATTAAAAAGCCAAAGGAAAATTGCTTGCAAGAAAAAAATTATGAGAATAGCCAAACCCAAAAAACATCATGGGAATGAAAATAAAAAGCAAACAATAAATAAAAACCCTAGCCTCAATCTCGGCCAATCAAAATATTCCATTTTGGAATATATTTTACCAATCCACCATATATTATAATTTATTCTCCCATTTCGAATTTAGCCAATGAGAGTAAATGGTAGGTATAGTAAATGTAAAATATATATATCCAGCCAAGTGGGAATGTTTTATTATTATTATAATTTAATGTGTTCATATACTCCACTTAGGAAATGAAAGTCAAACTATTAAATAAACATAAGCTATAAATAAATAATCCAAATGGGGATTAAAATTAAATAAACCAAAAGCTAATAAAATAAATTAAGGAACCCCAAATAAATACTAAACCATAGAAAATCAAATAAATAATTAAATAATCAAATCACAACTATAAAATAAATATTAAACAACAATAAAGCTTACCAACAAATATTAATCAACTTTAAAATATAAAAGCACTATCAGACAATAAATAATAAATAAATACCAACTAAGCAGTAAATCAATAATAAATAAATAAACATTAAATGGATAAATAAATAAATAATTAAATACTCAAAGACAATAAATTAAATACATTAAAATAAGCATTATTAATTATAAAATCACACATCAAGGATCACATAATTAATCTAAACATAATCAAATAAATCAACCATCTCTAAACATACTCACAATACGGAAAAATCAAACTCACTAACTGACGTGGTGAATTACGCCAAGACGCTATGACACTTGGTGCACATCTTAGACCTAGAGTAAGTGAAGGGAACTCATGTCATCTTCGAACCACATAAGCCATTGGAATTAAAGACATGCTCAGACCCATTAAGCCAAGTGGAGTCGACGTTTGGTACTTGCAAGGTCCCGCAACCACAAAATGATAATACAACATATATATATATATATATATATATATATATATATATATATATATATATATATATATATATATATATATCATAACAGGCAAGTGATAGAGAGATACAATGACACATACCTCTTGCAATGAGTGATGTGGAATCATCTCTATCACAAAGACAGTCAAACAATATTCAAACACATCTCATAAGCATCTCATCAAATGTAATCATGAAATAGGGTTAGTGTTATCATAATTAACATCGAATCCATGATCAATATAATCTTTCGATAATCTATCACATAGTAAGCATATAGTATCCATCAAATCATATGATCAATAATGATAGTATCGCCATCATATAAATCATCCAAAATAGTATATGCCCAATAATGTCTATCATCACAATGTGTAACTAAAACACATGAGTAATCATCATCCAAATCATCATAAATAGTCAAGGTAAGTCTATCACACATGGAATAAAAGTCAACTCTAATCAAAACAAGTCAAGTCAAGGGTGGAAACTACAATTCTTATTGAGTTTGCTATTCCAATCAGAAATCCTACCATCATCTTTTGTGATAATTAGTGTTATACAGATCTCAAGAAATCCAGTTTATCACCAGAGGACAAAACTCATTGAGATACATATGCACTACATCTGGGAGCTAATTAAAGAAGGCATAATTGATCTTAAGTATTGTTCTACATTAGAGCAGACTACATACCCTTCACCGAAAGCAAGTTCCTTCATTTGCAAGCTTTTCTTGGGATGCGACAAGTGTCTACTTCAGGAGGGAATTCCCAACTCTTCATTTTCTCTCTCTATTTACCGTGGCTATTCCACTTATGGGGTGTTTCTTATTTGGGGGGGATCTCTATGTAAATAGGTAACTAACATGGCCTCATTTGTCGAGACCCATATTTTCACCCTGCTAAGCTACACTTAAGGGGGGTGTAAGTATAGGTTTTGTATTTTTCCTTATGCTAGGGGGCATTTATTTTCCTACACATATTATTTAAGGTTTCTTAGGTTATTAGGAGTGGTTAATATGAGGACAAGTGGAAAAATACTTCATCTACACGTGTAACTCCCACCTAATCATGGGTAGTTGAGTTGCATGCCCTTTTTTGGCTTATTGTGCCACCTCACATAACTAATACTTTGTCATTTCCTTAGTGGGTTATGGGGTAGTTGGGTTTCTCACCCTATTTTGGCTTTATGTGCCAACTTTCTCAACTCCTTTTTTGTATTCATGTAAGGATGTTATGCCACATATTTTGGCATTTACCAAGTAGGTTAAACCTCCCACTTTTTATGGGGAGTGGGAGTTAATGCACCTCTTAGATGTATATGCTATTATTTTTCCATA
Source organism: Cryptomeria japonica (assembly GCF_030272615.1). Taxonomy (NCBI): domain Eukaryota; kingdom Viridiplantae; phylum Streptophyta; class Pinopsida; order Cupressales; family Cupressaceae; genus Cryptomeria; species Cryptomeria japonica. The sequence continues at coordinate 368,057,370 of NC_081409.1, forward strand.
TAATAAGTACTATACTCTCACCTTTAGTAGTTTAGTGATAGCTCAATGAGAGTCTTCTCAAAATTATCTTCTTTGTCTCTATTTTTCTCTCATTTCAAATTTCTCTTCATTTATCTATTTTTATCTTTGGGCATATGTTCCTTGGAGGTGCGTGTGATCTATGAATAACATCAAATATTTTCTTTATTCTTTCTTCCTGCAAAATCCAACAACATTGGCAAAATCTTTACTACATTCTTGCAATGATAGACAAGTCTCACAAGTAAGAGTCAATGTCATACATTGAAGAAAGAACAAGTGCAAATATTCATTTAAAATCGAAACCAAGAGATGATGTTCACTTTACAAATGCAATGCTTAGACATATTTGATCAAGTGATCGACAATGGACTTAAATGTGAAAAATCCCTCATTGCTAAGGGAGATATAAATATTTATAGAGACAATCAATAACCATCCTAATTTCAACAATGACAAATCCAAATTTTGGTCTCGTAACAAACATGTAACAAATGATGGCATCGTAGATGCCTAGGTGATCAATAGTGATAAAACCCTAATTTCTTTGAAGGTATTTTCCAACATGCCAACAAATAACCAAGAAAGACACAATAACAAATCTATAAATGTTGCTCAATCCAAATCACAATCTAGACCCATTTGGAATGACAACAATACCCCTAGACACAAATACACTTCCTTAGGGGAACCTATTGAGTCAACTTTAAATAATCTCATAAAATCTAGTGCAATCACACTTCCTAAAGTAAAACAACACGAGTCAAGGAATTTCAAGCCTTCATGGTGGAATCATAATGATTTTTGTGAGTACCAAAGAACAAAGAAACACCAAACTTCTAATTGTTTTACACTGAAAAACATTATCCAAGATCTCATTGATCAAGGAGACAAAATTTTAGACACTATTAGGATCTTCAAATACCAACTACACAATATTCATAGATCCTTTACAAAACCATAGGAAGGGTAAAGCCTCTGGCCCAAGAAGCAAATGGGACAATAATTCTAATTATGCTAGTGTCAACTACAAATACATGATTAACCACATTTGACAATCAACCAATCAAATCTCTACCATTAGTATAAAGAACAAGAATATAGATGTCATTGTCACAACCCATTGTTCCAAAGTGACCCGAAAAGAGGCAACTTCAAGACCATAGCCATCCACTCAATACAAAATTTTGGAAAACCTAGGCAAAACACCTACTTAGATTATATTCTCAAGCTCTTGCACATATCTCCTCAACATAAGGCAATCCTAGATAAAGGCCTCCAAGAGTCTTTGAAGAGGGGAAAATAGATTAGAAGGTTAAATGATCAAAACATAACAAAATAAACTTGCAAAATGCTAAAATAGAATGAAAAGACCATTTTACCTTGCTATTTTACCTTCTCCTTCAGATTGAGCTTGATGAAGTGAAGGCACCCCTTGATAATGCTCCACTTGATGTGCTCCTTTGATTGCTAGATGTGGATGGCTCTCCAATGATGTGCACAACATGAAATAGATTTTAGGAGGATGATAAAGATGAAAATGATGAAGCTGCCAAGATGATTTCCTGGGCTCAAAAGGGCAGCATAAGCTTATTGGATTTCAAGATGTTCAAATGAAGGGATGGAGCCCTTTATTTGTAGGAAGAGGAAATAAAAACGGATGGCTAGGATGGATTCGAGATGAAGGGATAAGATTTACTTGTGAGCTCACACAAGCTCCAAGAGAGGGCGTGGAGACCAAGAAATATGCCTTAAAGGCATTTCGTATCTCCACACTCCACAAGGTGCATTGGAGGAATTAAAAATTCTCCCAAAAAGGATATTATGGGGATTGGAGGAATAAAAAAGGAATTAAAAATTCCTTGAGAGAGGGGATACCTAGAAGAATGTGAGATTTCAAAATTCTTACATTCACCTAGGAAAGGATTATTTAAAAGCAAGGAGTTGACTTTGTGGCTAATCATGTTGATTAGCCATTAATGATTCATTGGGAGGGGATTAGAGGAAATGTTAGGTGGGATTAGGATAATTTGACTAGGATAGAGAATGAGTGGAGGGAATAAAAAATTAGAAGAATAATGTTAAGTGAGTTCAGGGAGTTTTTAGAAGAATTTATTGGGTTAATGATGAATTAAGAAGATGATTTGTAGGAATCATGTTGGTTAACTAATTAATTGAAATTAATTAACTAAGAGGAAGATTTGTGAGGATTTGATTTTTTAGAAGAATAAAGAAAGGGATTGATTTATTAAATAAATCAATCACATGCTATAGTGACAATATTAATTATATTTAATTAATATTGAGGAGAATTTGAATTAACATAATTAATTAATTAATTATGTGAGGCATTAAAAATAATTAAAATAATTATTTTTAAGTGTCTACATTTTTCCCCTCTTTGAAGCAAGGTGTGATGACGCATTGATTCAAAGAATAATCTTGTTTTGATGTTGATATTGGTTTGATAGGACGCCTCGGCTCTTGATTGATAGATTATGGTATGGTGATGCCCCCTTGAGAAATCAATTGAGGTAATTGATCTTTGGAGTTTTGTGAGATTGATTTCCCGATAGATTTGATTCGATTCAATTGATAAGATCTGGATTCAGTTTGGTTTCAGGAAGGATTCATCCTATATAAGACAAACATGATCAAAGCGTCTAGTTTTAGGAAGGATTCATCCTATATAAGACATGATCAATCACAACATCTAGTTTTAGGAAGGATTCATCCTGTATAAGACATGATCGATCACAACGTCTAGTTTCAAGAAGGATTCATCCTATATAAGACATGATCAGATTGTCTAGTTTCAAGAAGGATTCATCCTGTATAAGACATGAACGATCACAACATCTGGTTTCAGGAAGGATTCATCCTATATAATACATGCTCAGAGCGTCTGGTTTCAGGAAGGATACATCCTGTATAAGACATGAATCAGAATCCGAATTGATTATGTGAGGAAAAATAGAGGAAGAAAAATTAGGTTGGAAGGGATAAATGAGGAAGATATATGAAGTAGTCGTCAGGTATTTGGAAAGAAGAATAAGAGATGCGAGACTACGGAGGAAAATGGGGGCTATTGAGAACTCCATGGGATTATTGAGTTTAGGATTTGATGGAATGATGGTGAGATTTTGTGCACAACAAATGTGGAGAGCCAACCTAGTTTGATGTTGCCCTGAGTGACTTGCACCACTGAATATAGAAATCAGGATGCCATGAGAAACCCAAGGTGTGGACTGACTCTGTAGACAAACAAGAATTTCTTGCACACAACAATGCAAGTGTTAAGAAACACTAATACAAAATTGTGGGTTCGTGCAAGGAAACCCTCAAACACACTGATACCTCTTGTACATGAGAAGGTAAGTGTTGGTAAACACTGGTACCAAATCGTCGGTTTATACAAGAAGAATCCAAAACATTCCATGCTATGAAATATGCCCCAATATGTGCCTATCATAACGTACCTGGATATGAAAGAATCCAGGCAGTTGTAAATAGTGGCAGTCATAGGGCAAAGATGCAAGTCTATATGAAAAGATCTAACAAAATCTAACAATTCTCTTCCTTACAACCAAATGATACCTCTTGCCAAGAGTAGAACTAGGATGGACTTGGGATTGTTGCTCAAGACTTCTTGAAGCTTACACAGAGGCATAAAAGCTCAGTTTCAATGGGACATTCCCTGTTCATGACTCAGGTGAAGACTCATCATCATACACATGTTTTATTGGGAGGCAGAAAAGAAGGAATGTTGCTCATGGGTGGGTTGGATGGCGGATGATTTGTAGTATTGACATGATAGACAGTGGATCCGGTTATTTACCTTGGTGCCTGCACACAGGTTTTCACCAAGGTACTTGTCCATAGCCCCACCAAGTGGTTTTCACTAATGGACGAATTGTTTTTCTTTCTTTTTCTGATTTTTTTTTTTTTAAAAAAATTTGTGTCATAAGGTGCCTGTTTGCCAGGTTTTCACCAAAGTGGTGATTTTTGTAGGATCTTTTTCTGATTTTTTAATTTTTCTTGATTTTTTTTTTTTTTTTTGACAATTTAAGACTTTTTGAGGACTAAGCATAAAATCTTTTGAGGTGCATGATATTCATTGGATCATCCATAGGATCGCCTTCAGGAGTAGCCAACTGATAAGCTCCTGATCCATATTTCGCTATGATTACATATGGTCCAAGCCAATTAGGCTCGAACTTGCCTTTCTTTTCTCTTTCTTGTAGATTTTTCTGATTCTCCCTGAGGACAAGATCACCAACTTGGAATTCTTGAGTTTTGACTTTTTTATGATATCTCATGCACAGACGGTTTTGATATACCCGGAGATGATTCAAGGCCTTGAGGCGCCTTTCATCTAATAATTATAGCTCTTGTAAGCGGGCAATTTTGTATTCTTCCTCTGGTAGGATGTTTTGCAGCGATACCCTTAGAGAGGGGATCTCAATTTCAATAGGAAGGATGGCTTCGGAACCAAATACTAGGGAATAAGGAGTGGCACCTATGGGGGTGCGGATGGAGGTGCGGTAGGCCCACAGTGCAGGATGGATTTGGAGGTGCCAATCACGGCCTGCTTCATTGACTGTCTTTTTGAGGATTTTTATTAGGGTTTTATTAGAAGTCTCAACTTGGCCATTGCCTTTGGGGTAATATGGAGTGGAGAAGTGGTGTTGGATGTTGAATTTTTGGCAGTGATCTTTGACATCCTGGTTTTTAAATTGTTTACCATTATCTGTGATGATAACTTTTGGGATGCCATACCGACAGATTAGGTAGTTCACGATGAATTTGGATATTTGCTTGTTGGTGGTGAGAGTAAGAGGGATAACCTCTACCCACTTGGTGAAGTATTCGGTGGTGGTGATAATGAATTTATGTCTGTTGGAAGATGAAGGGTGGATTTTCCCAATGAGATCGAGCCCCCACTGCGAGAAGGGTCATGGTGTAATGAATGGCTGCAATTCTTGTGACGGTGCATGAATCTTGTCACCATGTTGCTGGCAAGGGATGCATTTCTTCACATAGTTGTATGCATCTTCTTCCATTTTAGGCCAATAGTATCCTGTTCTCAAAAAAAATTTAGCCAATGTGAGTCCACTTGAGTGTGCCCCACAGATACCCTCGTGTACTTCATGTAATGCCCATTCTGCTTCTTGTTTATCTAAACACCTTAGGAGGGAACCATAAAAATGCCTTCTAAACAAGGTGTCTGCAAAGATGGTGTAACAGGCACATCGGTGGATGAAGGTTTGTTGTTGGGTTTTGGTGAGGTGTGGGGGAGTGGTGTTGTCTTTAAGGAAAGCAAAGGTTTCTTGGTACCAAGGGGACTCGGGACCAATGAGAACACACACCATTTAAAACTCTAGTAGGTCATATGCCAGTATAAACAATTGCTCGACCAAGAACTCGCACTTCTGATTGTGTGCTAGCATTTGAAGGAGGGAGCCAATGGTGGCCATTGCATCTGCAGCCCTGTTGTTTGTTCATGGGATTTGATCAAACTTGATTGTCGTGAAATGTTGCTTAAGATCTTCAACCATGGTATGGTAGGGAAGGGGTTTATCATCTTTTGTCTGGTATTCATCATTGACTTGTTTTATGACGAGCTGGGAATCACCATAGACTCGTAATTCCTTTATTTTCCAGTGGATAGCCAAGCATAAACCTGTGATAAGGACCTCGTATTCTGCTATGTTTTTGGTACATGCAAAGGCTATCTTGTATGATTTTGGGATGCCATCTCCTTGAGGTGTGACTAATAATATTCCTACCCTTGACCCATTTTGAGTGTAGTAGCCATCAAAATACAATTTCCATGTGGAGGATGTAGTAACAATCATAATGAACTCATCTGGTAATTCTGTGAGAAGAGGATGGTCACCTAGAAGTGGAGCTTTAGTCAACTGATCTGCAATGACCTATCTCTTAATTACTTTTCTATCCACATATTCAATGTCAAACTCACTTAAGAGCATGACCCATTTAGTCATTCGGTCAGTGAGAGCAGCCTTGGACAAGAGATATTTAAGTGGATCGATTTTAGCAATTAGTTTTGTTTTGTTGTTTAGCATATAATGTTGGAGTTTTTGTGTGCTAAACACTAATGCCAAGCATACTCTTTCAATGGGGGTATAGTTGATTTCATACCCTACCAATGTACGACTGATGTAGTAAATGGCATGTTCTTTTCCTTGATCATATGTTTGTGCCAATAATGCCCCCAATGCCACTATAGTAGTGCATATATACAAAATAAGGGGTTTTCCAAGAGCAGGAGGCATCAATACCAAAGGTGATCCTAGATATTCTTTTAGTTTCTCAAAGGCCTTTTGGCATAAGCAGTCCCATTTGAATTTTGTATCCTTGTGCAGGAGGTGTGCAAATGGATGGCACTTATCTACTAGTTGTGAAATGAAACGCCTGACAGATTAGAGTTTTCCCTGGAGACTACGCAGTTGTCTGAGAGTTTTTGGTGGAGGCATTTCCATGATAGCTTTTACTTTTACAGGATCAACCTCGATGCCTCTGCGGGAAACAATGAATCCTAATAGTTTTCCCGATTGGACTCCAAACACACTTTTTTGGATTTAGCTGTAGTTTATATTTTTCTAATCTTTCAAAGATTTTCTTTAGAATGGGAATGTGTTCTTGTCTTGTCTTAGATTTGCCTAGCAGATCATCCACATAGTCCTCCATAATTTTGTGTAAGAGGTCATGAAAAATTGTTGTGATTGCACGTTAGTATGTAGCTCCAGCATTTTTGAGACCAAAAGGCATGACCTGATAATAGAAAGTCCCCCATGGCGTTGTGAATGCAGTTTTATGATGATCCTTGTCTGTAATCCTGATTTGGTTGTATCCAAAGAATCCATCCATAAGCGACAGCATCTCATGTCCTGTTGTAAGGTCCACAATCATATCTATGTTTGGGAGCAGTAAATCATCTTTAGGACAAGCAATATTTAGATCTAGAAAATCTATGCAGATGTGGATGCCCCCAGCAGGTTTGCCGACAGGTACAATGTTGGAGACCCATTCAGCATAATCTATTGGTTTGATAAATTATGCATCTAACATCTTTTGGAGTTCCACCTTGACCAGGAGTGCAATATGTGGGTGGATTTTGCACAATTTTTGTTTTACAGGCTTTGCATTTGGGCGGACAGTGAGATTGTGAACCACCAAGGCAAGATCCAACCCTGGCATATCGAAATAGGACCATGCAAAATTGATTTTTACCTCTATAAGGAAGTTGATGAAGTCTTGTTTCTCTATTTATGTGAGGGATTTGGCAATAAGCACATTTTTCGGAATGACTTCAGTGCCCATGTTGATGTTGTCTGTTTCTTCTATCATCAAATTTGATTTGTCCTATGGAAGATAACCAATGGTAGGGAGGTCAAATCCCTCATCGTTAAGTGCCTTTTCCAGGTTTTCACTTTTGGATACACCCTTTGGTTTTATTTTTTTCTCATCCAAAGGTGCCTCAGAGAGGTTTTCACCTAGGGAATCATGTCTTTTCCTTTTATTATCTTTTTTGTGGCTAATGGAATTGACCTAACTACCAAAGTATCCATTTTCATGTAGTTTAATACCCTCGATTATGTTACAATCTTCCAGATTTTGTGTTGTCAAGAGAGCAATGAGAGCATTATCATCGGTGCAGATATCTAAAGTGGGTTTGTCTTGTTGGCCCTAGTCAGTGAGTTCAGGATGGACAAGATGTAGCTCATGTAAAGTGGGAAGGGTTACGGGGGTGATGGTATTGATGTAAGTGTCCAAGAAGAAATCTTTCTCATATTCATAAGGCATTTCATGGAATTCCTCTTTGTCAGTGCTTTTGATATCCGAAGAAGGACTAGAAGGGGCACCAACGATAGTAATCTTAGGCACTGGGGTGTACCCCAAGCCTCTGTTGTATTTGTAGGAGATAGGATTTATGGGTGTTTTTCTTCCTTTCTCCTTTGGTCCCAAACCATGTCCTTTGTAACCCATTTTTTCAACTATGGCAGATGCTTTTGGATACATTTTTTTGGATATTCTTGTTGGATCTTCATCCTCTTCCATGTACAGCCATGAAGAGATATATGCTTCGAGGCTCTCATTATCAAGTGGGCCCCATTACTAGAAGGTGGTGTTTATGCATTGCATGACTGGTTTTGGGTCCTTTTTGAGCTCTTTTGGTTTGCCAAATGACTTAGGAGAGAGAGGGAGGTTGCCTATCAATAAGACGTCCTCCAATTTGTATTCTCCACAGCCATTGTCCAAGATCTTGATTTGATTATTTGGTTGGGATGATGTGGAGGCAACATTTGATGTGTCAGATGGAGGCATTGGCGAGGGTCTATTTAGTGGGCAATGATATGGATGCTTCCCCTCTAATAGTTTGCAATATTGAAAAGGTTGGGGATCACCTTTGATAGTGATCACTCTTCCATTATAGGGGAATTTGATGCATTGGTGATAGGTGGAGGGTACGGCTTGCAAGGAATGAATCCATGGCCTCCCGAGGAGAATTTTGTAGGGGAGATCAAGATCTAGTACTTGACAAGGGGTTTCAACTGTAATGGGGCCCACTTGAAGAGGTAAGGTGATCATGCCCTTTGAAATTCTTTCTGCATCATCATATGCCTTTATTGTGATCCTTCCTGATGTGTCTATCAGATCCTCAGAAAGTCCCAATTGTTTTATTAATTTGTATGTACATAGATTAAGCCCAGATCCACCGTCTATCAGGATATGTTTGACCTTGTGCTTGTGGATGAGAGCTTCGATGTGCAAAGGTTTGTTATGGTCTTCATCTGCAGGAGCATCTTTGGAGTTAAATACAATGTGTTGTTGGGCAACAAGGTTTCCAATGAGGGCTTGGAATTGGGTGGCGTTGATGTTATCAGGAACGCGTGATTGGAGAAGGGCTTGTTCTAAAATTTATTTATGGACCGAGGAAGTCTTGAGAAGTTCTAAAATGGAGATCTATGTGGGTGTCTTCCCAAGTTGATCAAGGAGGTCATATCAATGGGTGGAAGACATGGGTGGGGGGTTTGGTGGGGGAGGGACTCCTTGGATGGTGACCCTTCCTCAGTGTGTAGTTGCATTGCAGTCATTCTGGAAATGGGAGGTGGAAGGCATGGTGCCTTGAATGACTATCCTAGCAAGATTTGGTCCGTTTTGGGAAGAAGGAGAATTGACTCCTTGGATGGTTATGACATTGACATGATTGTCTTTAGGTTCAATGCGACCTACTAAAAAATCAAAACCGGTTATGTGATTAGCGTAGTCATAACCCATTGCATTAGATGATGAGCCTTTTCCTTTATCATGATTCGAGAAGGGTTCCTGGTACATTTTGAGTTTGTCATTGTTATTACCAGGTTTTGCATTTGCTACTTCAATCTCACCTCTATCAATGAGATCTTGTATGTAGATATTCAGTTTCATACACTTTCATGTATCATGTCCCTTGATATGATGGTATTCACAATACTCATTTTCATTATACCATCTTGGTTTAGGTTGATTGGGGTCAAATGGGCGAGTGATTGAAAAAACCACTACACCTGCTTGGACAAGTTTTTGAAACACCACTTCAATAGGCTCAGCCAGAGGAGTGAAATCTCTTGGAGTCCTGTTATTCGATCGGGGTGGTTGTCCCTGGATTGAGACATTGTTGTGAGGTTTTTTGGATTGATTTGGATTGTCTCGATTATTGAATTGATGATTATTGGTGGTGTATTTTGGGGGAGCGGCCATGGTTTGGACCTGCTTTGCATTAGTTACGCCATCAATGACCACATTTTTGTTTTTAGACCAGAATTTTGGCTTGTCGTTATGATAAGAGGAAAAACTTTGTGTCGACTTCTGGTAATGTTTCAAGGTTCCTTCCTCCAACAAGACACGTTCGAGGGCGAGGCCCTTATCGGTCAATTTTTGGAAGGATTTGATGCATTGGGATATTAAGGGTCTTGAAAGTTCAGGCACCAAGTTCTTTTGGAATAGTTCAATTTGATGTTGTTCTGGCATGTCCCACTGGAATTTCTTGATAAGATGTCACCATCTTTGTAGGAAATTGGCGAAGGTTTCTCCGGGCCTTTGTTTTGTATTACATAGGTCCATCATAGAAACATCATTACCCATGTTGTATGCATAGTGGGCCACAAATTTTTCTGCCAAGTCTGGAAAACAGACAATGGAACCTCATGGTAGAGATGAGAACCATGCCAAGGCATCTCCCGTGAGACTCTTGGGAAAGAGTATGCGAAGATAAAGGTCACTATAGGAGACTTCTTGGCATAAGATGTGGAATTCTCGAACATCATCACGGGGGTCTCCTTTGCCTTCATACTTGGTGAATTTAGGAATCTCAAATCCTAGGGGATATGGTGCAACTGATATAGGTGGGTCGTAAGGACAAGGGCAAAACTCTTTGAATGAGCAAGTTTTTCTTTTATTAGTCCTTTTTTTCATGTCCTTGATGATATTTTTCATGTCTTGAATTTCCTTGATGAGGTCTTGTTGTGGGCTTTGATAATGATGAATTGTATTTGCCCCAAGAATTGGATGAGCCAAAGAAGGTGCACCACCACCAATATATTGATATGATGAGGAGGTGGGAATGTGGGATGTGATGACCGATGTCACTGGGGTTTGAGTGACAATTGGTTGTGGTCCACAAACGGTTGTGATGGGATTGAATACGGCCCGGATAAAATTTGTGACATTGTTGGGAGGAAGGGAAGTTGGTGGAATAGAAATATGTGGTTGAATAGAAGGAGGTGGTATAGAAGTTTGTTGGAGAATAGATGAGATCAGATTTGATAGTGGTATAGATGGTAAGGAGGAAGAAGGTGGGTTGGAGACCATGGTGGGAGGTACCGCGGGTGGCATTTATTGAGCTTGGATGATTGATGGGGCTGCAATTGATTGAGTTTGAATAGTAGGTGCAGCACTTTGTGTGGGAGCAAGGTCTCCTTGTGGTTGTTGGGTGAGAGAAGATCTATTAAACTCAAGCAGAAGTTGAGCTCCATTTTCAAGAAGAGCTTTCAGAAGTGCAGTAGGATTGTGTTTAATAAACTTGTCCATCATCTCTTGGTTGTAAGAATCTGGTAGGAAAGTTTGCACTTCTAGACAAAGTTCATCTTGGCTAACCATGTCAGAATTTTGGCTTTGATCTTGATTGCTAGGTTGCCCACTTTGTGTATGATCTTGCGTGGGATCTTCATATAGGACATCAATGTTCGGCATGCCATATTGTTGTTCAGCCATCTTTTTCTTTTGGGATCAAGTTGCGACCATACATGATATTTGTGATGAAAGGACTTAAGAAATTTGTGATGAAAGGACTTAGGAAATTTGAGGATGATTGATGGAGGAGGTATAGTAGTGATGGTTTAGAAGAAATTTGATGACCAGGTTGTCTTTGGTATGAACATGAAGGATCAATTCGAATGGCAAGTTGTATGAAGGGATACGACCACCCTGATTTGGATGATAGTTGGTGTTTCAAAGGACAAACTTGAATGTTGATGGAGATGACAAACTCTTAGCTTCTCTCTTAGGCTTATGAAATATGGGATGGACAAAGCTTTGACACAATTTTTGGACTTGATGTGGGTAATGACTTGGACAATTGTTTGTGTCTTGACAAGTGTTTTTGCAAAGATAGTGATGTGTTTTTAGTCTTCTCTTGGCAAGTATGTATCAAACAAAGCAAACACTGTGATCAAATGCATATTATATCAAAGACACTCATGCTCATATACAACATTCTTAAGGTTGGCAAGGACAATAGTCATCAAATCCCAATTGGTTTCCCATCTACAATTACCCAGAACGGACACTTAGATGCTTGACCCCGCTGGCTCCCCTCCACGGCACTCACTTCTCGAGATAGCCAAGCATCAATTCCCATGAAAACTCCTCATGGCAAAATTTGTGTCTCTACTAAGGGCCGTAAGAATATGGACCGCTTCAGAGGTTTGACCTCCTGCACAAATGACTAGAAGGTTTTTGGCCACTATGAACAAGGTGTTTAGTAAGTCTTCCCATTAGGAGCTACCCTTCAAAGTTGTGCAAGCGCAATTGAGGCCTATAGCCCAACGAAGCACCAAGAACTTAGTAGTCACGCAAGTATGATTGAGATCTCTAGGATCCTACTAAGCACCCAATGTGAGAGTGAACTCTTATATAGCCCCAACCATTAACCCTTTCGTAGTCAATGGCCTATTTATTATAGTGAGTTGGGAACCCCAGGTCTGGGTGTACTCACTTGGGTCATTCCCCTCTTACCTTCTCAAAGAGCAAGTTGGGAGGGCAGGCCCACTAGAGGTAAACACACAATCAAACATGAAAAGGTTGGAGGCTCTGGATTTCTGATCGTCTAGTAAGACGAGAGCATACTTTCCTACCCTTACGCTTTTCTTAAAGACACATAAGACAATGGTTCATTCCATTTTAATTAATATCTAGGTGTCTAGTTTAAATAAATGCACAAGATTTGGTTGAATCAACTAGACAACCTGCAAAACAACTTGATAAATAGTTTTGAAAAATGGAGTCTTCAACAAGTGTCCTGCAAAACAACTTGATTAGTAGTTTGAAAAAAATGGAGTCTTCAACAAGCATCCTGCAAAACAATTTGATTAGTAGTTTGAAAAATGGAGTCTTCAATGAGCGTCCTTGCTATTTTACCTTCTCCTTCAGATTGAGCTTGATGAAGTGAAGGCGCCCATTGATAATGCTCCTTTGATTGCTAGATGTGGATGGCTCACCAATGATGTGCACAACATGAAATGGATTTCAGGAGGATGATAAGCATGAAAATGATGAAGCTACCAAGATGATTTCCTAGGCTCAAAAGGGCAACATAAGCTTACTGGATTTTGAGATGTTCAAATGAAGAGATGGAGCTTTTTATTTATAGCAAGAGGAAAGAAAAATAGATGGCTAGGATGGATTCGAGATGAAGGGCTAAGATTTACTTGTGAGCTCACACAAGCTCCAAGAGAGGGTGTGGAAACCAAGAAATATGCCTTAAAGGCATTTTGTATCTCCACACTCCACAAGGTGCATTGGAGGAATTAAAAATTCTCCCAAAAAGGATATTATGGGGATTGGAGGAATAAAAAAGGAATTAAAAATTCCTTGAGAGAGGGGATACCTGGAAGAATGTGAGATTTCGAAAATCTTACATTCACCTAGGAAAAGACTATTTAAAAGCAAGGAGTTGACTTTGTGGCTAATCATGTTGATTAGCCATTAACGATTCATTAGGAGGGGATTAGAGGAAATGTTAGGTGGGATTAGGATAATTTGACTAGGATAGAGAATGAGTGGAGGGAATAAAAAATTAGAAGAATAATGTTAAGTGAGTTTAGGGAGTTTTTAGAAGAATTTATTGGGTTAATGATGAATTAAGAAGATGATTTGTAGGAATCATGTAGGTTAACTAATTAATTGAAATTAATTAGCTAAGAGGAAGATTTATGAGGATTTGATTTTGTAGCTAGGAAATTGGAAATCATCAAAGCAAATATCAATATTAGTCATAGCTCAATCACAAAAGCTCAAATGCAATGATCAATCCTAATTACATCCAATAGAGACATGAAAGAAAAACATTCAAGATTAAAAACTAAGAAAACCAAATACAGATTTGAGTGTCTCCTTCATGTGGCTCCATTGTCCTTCTTTCTCCTTCAAATAGCTTTGTTGTGGATCTCACTTACAAGTGCATACACATGAGATGAAAGCAAGTAGACAAGATAGTAGCGCAAGAATACTTGAAGCATGATTGATTCGACGAAGTGATTAGATTAGGATTGAAGAAATTCATCCAATTTATAGACAAATTGGAGAGATGATCAAATTATCATGAAGAGATTCAAATGGAAATTGCAAATCAAGAATGTCAATTATGACAAATTATGACAAATTTGCACTTTCTATGCAAAATTGATTGATTGATAATTCATGACAAGATTATGACAAATTTCTATGTCAAAATTGATTGATTGTCAATTATGCCAAATTATGACAAATTGAAATGTCATTCCCATGAAATTAGGAGAAAAATAGGAGGAAATTGAATTAGAAATTAGGAAAATTAGAAAATTGGAAAATAGGAATTAGGAAATTAGAAAATGGGGAAAATAGGAATTAGGAAATTAGAAAATGAGAAAATTAGGAATTAGGAGAAATTAGGTAAATCAATTAATAATTTGTCATTTATTAATTAATTCACAAAAAGAGGAATAATTAGTTAGGCAATTAAATAAATATTTAATTGTGACAAGAAGACTTAGGATAAATAAATAAATTGTTTAACCTACAGGGAAAATGACAAACAAGATTAAATGAATAAATCATAAAACCTTAGAAGATGAATTAGAAATGCGAGGATGACAATTAGGTCTTGACAAAGGATAATTGATATCGATTCGATTTGATCATGATCCTGACTGACAAAGGACCAATGCTGACAAACGATTTGATTGATAAATGCGCCAATTGATGAGGAACAATGACTAATTGATCCAAATTGACACAATTGAGAAAGACGATGATTGATGACAAATTGATCACAAAAATGACAAAATTGACAAGGACAAAGATCAATGACAAAATAGATCACAAGACGACAAGATTGATGACAAATTGATCAAAAGACAAGAATCGTTGACAATTATCGATCACATGATGACATTTTTGATAAGAGGATAATGATCGATGACAAATCGATCGCAAAACGACAAGATTGAAAAGAGGACAAAACCATAATTAGGATTGATGATGTCCAAAATGATGACAAATGAGCACGCACATTGATGCAACAGGATAAGATCGACCAAAATCATGACAAATATTGCTACCAACAAGACCAAATTCGAAAGCGAGACAAATGAAGAAATACAGAAGAAAGACTCGATGCTCGCAAATGATAAAGACCAAGTATGAATCATAGGAGAAATGTTAATGCGACATAAAAACCCTAAAATAAGGCAATGCGCAAATGTTAAAGTATGATCCCGCAAGCATTGACCATTTTTAGATGTCTACATTTTGCCCCTCTTTGAGACAATGCGATTTCAAGCATTGTTTCAAAGAACAATAATGAAAATGCCCCAGACAATAATAATGACATATGCATGCCCCCTCGAGGAATTGGCCGGAAACATCCAAAAAAGAGGCCAATTGATCGATAAAAATGATAGAACATGATAGGAACAAACAGACTGACAATCCGAGACTTGATGCACGAAGGACAAGCAATTGAAGGTGCAAAAGACCATGACCAACATGAGATGGAGAGAGTGCACGTCCATCTATGCACTGACAAAGATCTATAAATGAGACAAAGAGAGTGAAAATTGCTCATTTACACTAGCCAAAGAGGAGGATTTGTTGCTCTGGAAAAGGACACTTGCAGAGAGATGGCGAACATTCCAATGGCAGATCACCTCAGAGAACGTGTACGCACGTATAGATGATCGGACGATGCAGGAGTAGTGGTATGCATCTCAAAAACCCATGTTTGCAATTTTATGAATTTGATTGGCTTGCGAGACATTGCGGGGCCCACAGAAAATGCAGAAAGTGACTTCTGCGCTTGTGTAGGGCAAATCCTGTGCTTGTGTAATGTCTTCTACGCTTGTGTAGGGGGACACAGGCACAAGATATGTGACACAGGTGCAAGATACACAACACAGGCACAGTTGTGCCCTGGTAACTCAATTTAGGTCAAAAACAGCATGCAAAGGATCTGGAAAGGGGGGATAAGGGTAGGATAGGTCAGAATAGATGAAAAACACCCTGATTTAGACATGAAATGAGGAAATGCAACTCGTAGGAGCAAACCCTAAAACTGACAAAATATGCCCCAATTGTGATGCAGAGTCGACAGTATCCATTGATCACGTGGGAGAACCGACCAGACTGCTTCATGTTACGACATAGACTCAGGAGCATGGATAGAGATACACTAGCAGGACTTGGGATATACTATATCACATTCATCCCCGAGATTAAGGCAAACAAAGGACTGCTTACCGCATTGGCAGAGCGATGGCATTCGGAGACCTCCTCATTCCATCTGGCGACTGGAGAGGCGACTGTGACACTAGAGGATGCATGGCATATCCTCCGCATTCCGATTCATGGAGAGATGGTAGAGTATGACCTCGTGACAGGGAGAGATGCATTGTACAGATTATTTGAGTGCGACACAGATGATTTGGATATCGTAGAGAGGGAGATTGGCTGGGAGACCATGGCATCAGAGTATGATCGATGATATGTGGTGATAGCAGTGGTTATAGCATGCCTACTAGTAGGAGACAGATGAGGACATGGATTCCCGATTGGATGGGGAAGAGTGCTAGAGTGGATGGTGACAGAGGGGACAGTGTATGCATGGGGACCATGTGTACTGGCTATGCTATATTTTCAGTTGCATCAGATAGCATATCAGGGAGTTCAGACTTTGAGCTATGGAGTCACACTATTACAGGTATGGGCATTTGAGCACAGTGCCATATGTCAATCGATTGCAGAGAGATGGGTGTTACCACATCGACCATATGTGTATTGCTATGGACGAGCACTGAGACAGGGTCCGTTTGGATACATATTGTATTGGCGACACGAGCTAAACAGACTGAGAGAGTTCACATGGAGGCCATATCGTGATTGCCCTAGATGGTTAGATGATAGTGATGAGCTACCGTATTGTAGATAGGAGAGGTACCTGATTGGGCGACTAGTGAATCACCAGAGAGTGATTGAGATGTACCTACCAGAGAGAGTCAGATGACAGTTTGGAGAGAGGCGGGATGTACCTAGGAGGACTGCACACTTTGCTCGATCTCACAGAGAGACAAGTCAGTGGGGGAGTATGATTCAGCCACACATAGCATATGCTGACTTCACACAGCTATAGCAGAGATAGTGGGATTGGAGATCAAATGTGGAGGACGTCAGGACGACAGAGGAGTATGAGAGATGGTTTGCACGACGACGGCCAGTGCCATTGATAGATCCGGACATTCCAATACCTAGGAGATAGGAGGACTTCCCACTCGCTAGAGAGGAGGAGGGAGATGATGAGGATGAGGAGGATGAGGGCAGTGATGAGGATGAAGGGGATGATGAGGACAGAGATGAGGAGGGGGATGATGAGGATGAGCCAGATTCAGGCGAGCAAGAGGCATTGCAAGATATACCCATAGAGCCGGAGACAGCTATCATAGAGGAGATGGAGATGTGCAAAGCTACCATAGCGAGTCAGCATGATCACATTGCAACTTTAGACAGACAAAATGCCATCTTGAGGATAGAGCAGGATCAGTTCAGAGCAGAGATAGCCAGACTTACAATGGCTCAAGATACAGCAATAGCTCAGGCACAGCGAGAAGAACAAAGAGTCACTGAGTATATTGGGTCGATTAGGGATGCCAGTGCACGGGAGATGGCATAGATGTTGGTAGAGACTGGAGAGGAGATATGCCATTGGAGGACATTATATGAGAGTGCAGTTCCACCAGAGTAGAGAGCAGCTTCATATCGGGCACGATCGAGGATAGAGAGCAAGGCACGCTCTCGGAGGTCAGTGAGCAGCATGGGGGTGAGCGGACCTATGAGACCACCACAGCCAGGACTAGGAGGGACATCATTCGTGAGACATGGCAGGGATGAGGAGGAAAAAGGGAGCACCCAGTGATAGAGGCACGTGCTCCTTATGATGGACAGATGACATTATGTAGTTGGAGATTTTGTAGTCAGCCTGCGGGCCATACTTAGGACAGACAGTCCAATTTTGTACTCCGATATTATGTTGATATATGATATGATATGCATCGATATGATGGGATGCAATGTGTTATGACTGATAGTTATTTTCTATGTCTGGATGACTTATGCACTATTTATTGTGGAACATGAATGGATGCATTTTTATGTGTTTTTGATGCATTGATAATATGAAATGGATAAAATGCTTGATGTGATGCTTGATGTAATGCAAATGTACTAACCAATGAATGCAGGATGTAGCATATGTGTTTGGGGAAATCGGAGTACTAGACCGAACTGACGGAAGAAATGTTAGTAAGAAGAAATGAGACAGAGGACAGTTAGAGACGAAGAAAAACTTGCTTTCAGTAATGCACTTTGTAGGTGAGAACCTTTATTTTAATGTAGAAAAATGGATGCGTAGCATCATGGCATTGAAGGCCAGAGCTGAAATGCAACCCTTTTTTGCAAAAGACAGACACATCGCAAACAAACACCAATCACAACAAAAAAGAAAAGGACCATGAACCATCCCAGTCACTCTAAATCACTCAGTGACATCATCGAGCAACATAGGAACATGACCGAAGCCAAAGATAAATAAAAAAAGATAAGATGCACAAATTCCAACAAATCAAACAAACATCTTGATCTTCATTGTCAAAAGTTGAAAGTGCTGATAGGACAATCATGCTGTCTGGTTTCAGGACATGCGGTACCCCGTCTAAGATAGGACATAGTCTGGTTTCGAGTATACCACACCCTGTATAAGACCCATGATATTAGTGACAAGGACCAATGATATGGATGCTGACGTTCGATTGATATGACGATTGTGATCAGTTTGAATGTTTGGTTTGAGTGAAAAAGTTCATCTGTTAATGCGTGATTTCATTAAAGCATAGTGTTGGATTGAGAGTCGTTGGAGGTATGCTCAGCGATCTGTCTATGCATAAAGGGATCATTTTATGTTTTGCTTTTTGAGATTTTACAATTTTTTTGTTTAGTTTTTTCAGGACTTTATTTGACTTTTTAGGGATTTTTCAGGACATTTTTTTTATTTTTAGGGATTATTTCAGGACATTTTTCAATTTTTTTTGAATTATTTCAGGACATTTTTCAATGTTTTTGGATTATTTTAGGACATTTTTCAATTTTTTTGAGATTATTTCAGGACATTTTTCAATTTTTTAGAGATTTTTTCAGGACATTTTTCAATTTTTTAAAGATTTTTTCAGGACATCTTTCAATTTTTTAGAGATTTTTTCAGGACATTTTTAAATTTTTTAGAGATTTTTTCAGGACATTTTTCAATTTTTTTAAAGATTTTTTTAGGACCATTTTCAATTTTTTAGAGATTTTTTCAGGACATTTTTCAATTTTTTAGAGATTTTTTTTAGGACATTTTTCAATTTTTTAGAGATTTTTTCAGGACATTTTTCAATTTTTTAAAGATTTTTTCAGGACATTTTTCAATTTTTTAAAAGTTCCAGTGATTGATCATGACAAGGGGAACGCACCCAATGCACATTTGAAAGACATATGTACAAGAAACCAGAGTATGCAAGACAATGATGTTGACCAATCACAGGCCTGGAACAAAACATTGGGTCAAGACAAAGATAGACATGATAAACCGGCCGAGAGAAAGCATAGCTAGAGGTCATGACAGATGACAGAGCAATGATCTCGTTACACATGGCGCCTGTTTGCCAGGTTTTCACCATGGTACTTGCCCAAAGTGCCTGTTTGCCAGGTTTTCACTAGAGGGCGAATCATTTTTCTTTACTTTCTTGCTTTTTTTTTTCTCTTTTGCTTTTTCACTTCTTTTTTTTTTGCATTTTTTTTTTTTCTTTTTGATTTTTTTGTATTTTTTTAGGATCATACTTGAAGAAGTGCTGATAGAAAATTATGCCCAGTACTTGCAAAGATGCATGTTGTTTACAGGATCAGATAGAGGTTCACCTTCTGGAGTGGCAAGCTGATATGCCCCCGAGCCATAGGCTGCAGTCACTATGAAAGGACCAACCCAATTAGGTTCAAACTTACCTTTGATGATGTCAGTAGACTGTGCATTCTTAGGGTTTGCCTTTAAAACCAGATCTTCCACTTTGAAGTGTCACCCTTTGACCTTCTTATTATAAGAGTGACAGAGACGGTTTTGATATGCTTGCAAATGTGTCAGGGTTGTCTGACATTTCTCATCTAACATCTCAAGCTAATGCAACCGAGAGACCCTGTGTGTCTCATCATCAATCATATGTTGCAAGGAAACATGCAAGGAAGGAATCTCCACTTCCAAGGGTAAAATGGCTTCCGCACCATACACCAAGGAATAAGGTGTTGCCCCAGTAGGTGTGCGGATAGAAGTGTGATAGGCCCATAGTGTTGGATTCAACTGTACATGCCAATCTCGACCAACGTCATTGACAACCTTTTTTAGGATCTTGATAATGGTTTTATTTGATGCTTCGGCTTGACCATTCCCCTGTGGATAGTATGGACTGGAGAAACGGTGTTGGATATGAAACTTTTCACAGAGTTCCTTGACATCTTTATTCTTGAAGGGACGACCATTATCTGTGACTATGGCAAGGGGAACCCCATATCTGCATATGATATAATTCAATAGGAATTTTGAAATTTGCACACCAGTGATATAGGTCATGGGGATAGCCTCAATCCATTTTGTAAAATACTCTATGGCTGTGATGATGAACTTGTGTCCATTTGCAGATGTCGGGTGAATCTTGCCAATAAGATTCAATCCCCATTGAGAAAAGGGCCACAGAGATATGACAGAATGAAGCTCTTGGGCTGGTGCATGAATATAGTTTCCATGGATCTGGCATTTGTAGCACTTCTTAACAAAATCATGAACATCCTTTTCCAGAGTGGGCCAATAATACCTAGCACGAATCAACTTTTTGGCTAAGCTCAGACCATTGAAATGGCCCCCACATATACCATCATGAACCTCGTGTAAAGTCATTTGTGCTTCGTCAGAATCCAAACACCTGAGGAGGGTATGGTCAAAAGAACGACGGTAAAGGGTGTCAGCAATGATGACATATTTGGCTGTCTGTCGGATGAAGGCTCGGCGTTGGTTAGCGGAAAGGTTAGGTGGTAAGGTTTGGGATTTCAAATATTAATATACATCATTGTACCACGGGGAGTTAGGACCAACAAGAACGCACATCACATCTGTTGTCGGAATGTCAAAAGAAGGGACAAGCAATTGTTTGACCAAAAATTCACATTTGTCCATATTGTGGGGCATATTTAACATGGAAGCGATCATAGCCATTGCATCTGCCGACTTGTTTTGCATTCTTGGAACTTGACTGAAATGGATGGCTGTGAATTTTGTCTTGAAGAAATCTACCATATGCTTATAGGAAATAAGCTTTTCATCTTTTGTTTCGTAGTCATCATTCACTTGTCGGATGACTAATTGAGAATCTCCATAGACATGCAAAGGTGTGATATTCTAGTGGACCACTACTCGGAGTCCTGTGACCAGTGCTTCATACTTTGCAATGTTATTGGTACAATGAAAAGTTATTTTGTAGGACTTGGGAATAACATCACCTTGAGGGGTGACAAACAAGATGCCAACTCTGGACCCAAACTTGGTATGGGATCCATCAAAGTATAACTTCCATTCATTAGAAGATGTGAGAGCAAAGACTGATTCATCTAGAAAATTGGTCAACATGGGATGATCATCATAAATAGGAGCCTCTCCAAGTTGATCTGCTATGACTTATCCTTTTATCGCCTTTCACTCCATATACTCAATATCAAATTCACTGAGGATCATAACCCACTTTGCTAGGTGACCCTTCAAAGCTGCTCTGCTAAGCAAGTATTTTAGGGGATCAATTTTTGCAACCAACAATGTTTGGTGATTTAACATATAGTGTCGGAGCTTCTATGTTGCAAATACCACTGCTAAGCATGCTCGTTCAATAGTTGAATAATTTAGCTCATAGCCTACTAGTGTCTGACTGATATAATAAATAGCTCGCTCTTTGTCGTTCTCATCCTGTTGGGCCAAGAGAACTCCTAGTGCCGTTTCAGTTGCAGAAATATACAATATAAATGGCTTTCCTTCTATAGGAGGCATTAGAATAGGCGGTGACAGCAAATAGTCTTTGAGAGCTTAAAAGACTAATTGACATTGCTCAGTCCATTTAAAAGCGACACCTTTATGCAATAGATGCTGGAATGGATGACATTTGTCAACCAACTAAGCTATGAAGCGGCAGGTTGACTGTAGCTTTCCTTGCAGACTTCTTAGTTGATGGAGATTAGAAGGAGGAGGCATATCCATTATCGCTTTAACCTTGGCCGAGTCGACTTCAATGCCTCTGTGAGAAACAATGTACCCTAGTAATTTGTCAGTTGTGACACCAAAGACACACTTCTTTAGATTGAGTCTGAGCTTGTAGGTCTCCATTCGGTCAAAGATTGGGCCCAGGATGGCTAAATGACTATCTCTTGTGACAGATTTGCATAATAAGTCATCAACATAGTCCTCCATCAAAGTAAGCATGAAATCATGGAAAATTGTCGTCATCACTCTTTGATATGTTGCGCCTGCATTTTTAAGACCGAAGGGCATCACATTCCAACAATAGGTAGCCCAAGCACATGTGAATGCAGTCTTATGTTGGTCTTTAGGAGTAATGCGAATTTGGTTATAGCCGAAGAAACCATCCATCAATGAGAGCATCTCATATCCAGCAGTCATGTCAACTATGATGTCGATATTTGGCAGTGGAAAATCATCTTTAGGGCATGCTTTATTGAGATCCCTGAAATCTGTACAGATTCTGATGCCCCCAGTTACTTTGCTAACTGGTACCAAATTTGAAATCCAGTCTGCATAATCGATGGGTCTGATAAAGCCCACATCCAATAATTTTTTTAGTTCTACCTTGACCAAAAGAGCTACCTGGGGATGCATCTTTTTGAGTTTTTGTTTGACGGGCTTGGCATCTACTTTTAATGACAAGTGATGAAGGACTAATTATGGATCGAGGCCAGACATATCTGCATAGGACCATGCAAAGCTGATCTTCTTCTCAAGAAAGAAATTGACAAAATCTACCTTTTCTTGTTTTGATAGAGAAGCAGCAAAATGAATGACCTTAGGGTTGTCAGGTGTACCCAAATTGATTTCTTCGGTCATTTCCACAAGCAATGTTGATTTATCTTGACTTGATAGGGGTATGTCCACTCTTCCACCTTTGGGCGCCTCAGAGAGGTTTTCACCCGCAGGTACATCTTTTATTTTTACTTTTATATGATCAGAGAGTGCCTTACGGTTTTCACTCAAAGATCTATTCTTTTGATTTTTTACTTTTTCTTTTCTTTTTTCATTTTGATGACTGGAAGATGGAGTTGACTCCCCAAAATATGTCATGGAATCTAGGTCAATAGAAAATCCTGCCTTATGATCACCTTGCGGTATGCCTTCCTATAGTCCAAGGAATTCTACAATTGCTTCGTCATTTTGAAAACAGTCCAATGTGAGTGGTTCTTGTTGGTCATGTTGGATAAGCTGGGGATAGACGAGGGGCATGTCATCATCGGTTTTAAGGAGAGAGAGGGCTGATATGGTAAAGATGTAAACATCTGTAGTATCACTATCTGAACTGCTTGTATCTGATTCGGAGCTTGGGTCCCAGAATGACTCTATCCAAGCATTAGGACATGTTTTAGGAAGAGGAATTATTTCATGTTTGTCTTCCATAGGCAAATTATCAGGGTCAAGGAAAATATTGTCAAGGGCAGGAGTTAGAAGAAAAAGAACTCCACTCCCATTCATTGGAATCAGTTTCAGGTCGGGTATCCTCAGGTGTTATTTCATCATCAGAGTCATGCCCTTTTCCACACGTGGTCACTTTGGTAGATGAGGATCCAATTCGCAATGGTACAAAACCTAACCCTAAAGTTGGAGGTCGCATCTTGGGTATAACAGGTTCTAGCCTTCCATTGTTGTTCAGGCCTAAGCCACTGCAGCCATCATATCCTTTCTTTTACAGCATAGTAAATCCTTTGCCATACCGTTCCACTGGCAACCGGATAGGTGGGGTCTCAATTGGATCTTTATAATGCCAATCTATGACATTATCATCTAAAGTTTCTTTGTCAAGTTCACCCCATCTTGTAAATGTAGTGGGAGGCTGATATTGAATAACTACCTTAGGTTCCTTTTGCAGCAAATGTGGTTTGCCATATGATTTTGGAGATATTGGTAAATTCCCGATGAGGAATGTTTGATCCATTGAATATTTTCTGCATCCTTGGTCCTGTATCTTCAATTTTCCTTTGACAGCATTTAACAATTCATTAGGATCCACATAACTATGTGATTTGGCCTCTCTATTGACTGGGACTTGCTGTTGAGGGGAATCCTTTAAGGCAGCACAGAATTGAAATGGATTAGGATCTCCTGGAATTGTTATCTCAGTTCCATTGTAAGGATATTTTAAACATTGATGATAGGTGGATGGAACTATTTTCATTGCATGGATCCATGGATGGCCAAGAATCATATTGTAAGGGAGATCAAGGTCTAAGACGTGCAAGAAAGTGTTTTCTGTCACTAGACCAACTCTGATAGGCAATGTAATTATCCCTTTAGATGGGCGCTCAGCATCATCATATGCTTTGATTGTTATTCTTCTGGAAGCATCAATGTCATTTTCTATATAACCAAGGCCAATGACCACTCTCAAGGTACAAATATTAAGACCCGCTCTGCCATCTATCAAGACTCGTTGGATTTTGTAATTATGGACAAAGACTTCAAGGTGTAAAGGATCATTATGAGGGAGCTTATTAGGTGAGATATCATTATCAGAGAACGCGACATTTTGGGAAACAGCTAGATGTGCAATCCGGGCTTGAAACTGGTCAACATCAATGTCTGTCGGGATAGTGGACTCAATTAAAGCTTTATCTAGGACTACACAATGCATGGGGGACATTTTCAACAACTCAAGGATTGATATTTGTGTAGGTGTCTTTCCTAGATGATCCAAGAGATTATACTGACTTGCAGGAGCTCCTTTCAGGACTATTTTAGATCGATGAGTGGTGACCATGCAAGAAGGATCTTGTTCCTTTATTCTTAGGGTGGAAACATACTCATTTGACACTCGGAAACAATTGATGACATTGTTATAACCAGTATTTGCATAGTTTTCTATTTGGGTAGAGTTTGAAGAAGACGCTTTACCCTTGTCATGATCAAGCAAAGGAGTTTTGAAAATAGTATGATCAGTGTTAGAGGTCGTGGTGGGCAGATCTATCTCAATTACTCCTTGTTCTAACAAATCTTGAATCATATGTTTCAATTGAAAACATGATGCGGTTTTATGTCCTTTTGACCGATGATACTCACAGTATACATTATCATTCCACCAATGCGGTTTTACCACTGGTTCTGCCTTGATATCTGGTAGCTTAATAAATTTTGCTTGTATTAATTGTTTCATTACTAATTCAATAGGCTCTCCCAATGGTGTAAATTGTCGAGGAGGCCCATCCCTTGATCAAAAAGGTTTGCGCTGCTGATTTTGTTGTTGGCCTGGTTGTTGATTATATTGTTGAGTGTATTGCTAAGGATGTTGTTGGTATTGCGGCTGTTGAGTAACATTGCTCGTTGGTGTTTGACTTTGTTCCATAGTTGACATATTAGGAACACTCAATTTCTTGATTGTGAACGGGGGTTGATTTGCATTTACCGCTCTTGCATCAACAACTCCATCATTAGTGACATTCTTGTTCTTATACCAAAATCTATTTCTGTCCCCTGAATTGTTTGTGTTGTCACTGTCTTTGTTGATCTTAATGATTCCCTTAGCTACAAGAGCAGTTTCAATATTCATCCCTTTCTTAATGAGTTTCTCAATAGTACTAGGACTTTTCAATTTTAGTTCATACATCATTTCTGGGACCAAATTTTGGATAAACAGATTCACTTGTTGTTCTTCAGGTATATCTAGGGAAGAACGACTATACAAGCTTCGCCTTCGTTGCAAGAAAGTCACTAACGGCTCACCTTGCTTTTGCTTGGTGTTGCATAAATCTAACATGGTCATGTCACTATCGATGTTGAATGCGAAGTGAGATATAAACTTTTGAGCCAATTCAGACCAAGTCTTTATATTTCCTAGCAGATGCGAATACCAATCCATGGCTTGTCCCGTGAGACTTCGTGCAAATAAGCGCATTAGATATGTTTCCTCATAACTCACTTCAGTACATGCCGTGAAAAACGCTCGAATGTGATCTTTTGGATTGCCATTCCCTTTATATTTCTCAAAGTTAGGTGCTTCAAAATGCTTAGGGAATGGAGGCATGTATAAGCTCTTGTCAAATGGATTAGGACATAAATCCTGATCTGTATACAACTTCTTTGTTCCTTTAGTTTCTAGTGCGTCAACTTGTCATTGCAACTTCTGAAGCTGTTGTGCAATTGTATCAAATTTTGGAGGTCCATCATTAATTCTGATGGGTACTCTTTGTCGATACATCGTGTTTCCAATCGGTTGTTGATGCTCTGAAATGGCCATTTTTGGTGTCTCCAGCATATAATGTTCTTGGTACATCTCTTGTTGTTGTGGTTGTGCCATGCCTTGATATTGACCTTGTTGTTGTGCTTCTTGTAGCCTAGGTTGATATTGCAATTGAGGGTGTTGCTGATATTGCACAGGTGCCAATTGCAGTTGTGAAGTATGATAACTTGTTTGTCTTGGCACATATTGAGGCACATGTTGTTGTTGATGTTGATGAATCGGAATTTGTTGAATTTGTGCCAATTGTTGTCGCGGTGTATATCCCATCATTTGCAAAAAACTTTGTTTGGGTGGTTTTTGTTGTTTCTCCTTAAGATGGGGTATGGCACTTGCATTAACTTGTTGTATTGTTTGTCCAATCCATTGTGATGGTTGCAAGTTTGCATTAACTTGTAATGGGGCAGAAGGCGCTGCAATTTGTTGTTGAATGCGATATTGTTGTTGTTGTACATTGCTTGTTTACACATTCAATTGTACCTTTTGTGTATTACTCAATTGTTGCAATAATTGTTGTTGGTGCAAACCACTATCCGTAGCTCTTTGTGTCGCCATTATCGAAGGATCTGTCGCAATAGTGTTTGGCAAATATATTGAGCTTAACGGGACATAAGAACTTTGTTGCATCGTGGAATTGTTTTGGACATTGGTGATATCAGGCATCCCAGTCGTGAATCTTTCTTGCATCTTAGACTTTAATCCAATTTTATGCATGTAAGGAACCACTTCTTGTTGAGGGATAGTTGTCAATATTTGTGTGGTCTTCATTTGATCTTGTGTTACAGGTGTTGTGTTGAATAATGGATTATTTATTGTCTCAAATGGTGACTTTTGAGGAATAGTCACTGTCAATGCCTTTGAAGCACATTTACTCATCAAGGTAGGTTGAGTATCTTGTTGCATATTTTCTTCATTTGGATGCGGAGAGAAACTTAACAGCTCACCACCTTGTTGTTTTTGCACATTGATTTGCTCACTTGAGGAGGTCACATTACTCATCATGTTAAGATATTTTTGTGGGAACATCTTAAAGACCTTGTTCAAGAATTTATCCATCTTTTTTGTCAACTTTGGATCTTGAAGGAACATATCAACATCATCAGAAGCATCGGAATCTGATGAAGAATCTGGTTGGACATTTGGGTTCGTTTCTTGTTGAATGCCTTGATCTGAACCAAATCCTTGTGAAAGAGTTTGTTCCTCATGTAATGTTTGAATTTCATGTTGCAGGTTTGGTTGATTCCAATTGAAAGGTGCATTTCCTCTTGGAGTTGGTGGAACACTCCCATGTCCTGGTTTCATAGGTACAAACACTAGTTCATATAATGGAGGTGGTCCAAGTTGAACCATTCCATATGGTGGTAGTGATGTGTTTGCTAAACCTTCAATTTGTACTGTTTGACTAGTTTGAAACTGTGAATTTGATATGTTGTTAATGGGTTGATATGCTAGTTCACCCATCTTTTTAGATTTTGATCTTGTTTCAACAGGCATGTCACTTATGCAAATGCAATATTTTTGGAAATTTTCAAGGACAATATATGATATGCAACTAAATGCAAACTAAATAAATAAGAATGCAATCTATGGCAAGAATGCAACCTATGTCTTTGGTTGTTTTTCAGGATTTTGACAAACTTTTTGGAATGCAAATCTAAAAGAGACCCTTAGGAAATTGAAATGATGTCTAGACCTCAAAGGACAAAAGGACCAAGTGACAAAAGGACAAAATGACAATGTCTCCCCTATATGCTTGGATACTAAGCTAGGTTTGACCAAATGACAATAATGACAAAAGAGAAAAGGTTTGATAAGGTCTAGACTTCCTAACAATGACTTAGGGTTTATCAAAGATTTGGACTACCCAAGTATGAAAAAAACCTAGTTTTAACACTATATGCAAAGGGACAATTACTATGCAAATGACCCTAATATGATATGATAATGACCTAAGCTTGATGAAGAGACCTAAGGTATGCAAATGCAAATGTATGACAATGGTATTATGCTAATGCAAGCGAACGCATGCAAAATGGATGACCCTTATTGATATGTAAAGGAGTATGACTTAGGTGAAACCTAATCTTGGTACTTGACAATGCACCTAGGATGAACCTAAATCTAAGTGACATGAATGTTGAGACAAGATTTTAAAAAATATTTGACAACCATGTTTGAAGATGTTTTGAACTTTGTTGAATGAAATGTTCTTGGGTTTTAACCTTGTTTTGAATCAATTTGTCTTGTTTTTGAAATGAGACACAACTCAACTTTTGACAAATAAAGAAGACAAGATACCTCAACTTAGACTCAAGACAATCATGCTCATTCACACATTTCTTATGGTAGGCAAGGACATTAGGTACTTGAGAGGTAGACTCGTTATGGGATTCAAGGAGAATACATAGATGCTTGACCCCACGGGCTCCCCTCCATGGCACTCACTTCTCAGAGCAGCCAAGCATCAGTCCCCATGGAAATCTCCCCATGGTGAACTTAGTATCTCTTCCAAGTATCCGAACTTGTCCTTCTCAAGCAACTAGAAGGATTTTTGGCCTCTAAATATAAGGTATTTAGTAAGGATTTTTGTTAAGCGTTACTCCTTGGTGTCACGCAAGCATGATTGAGACATTAAGCCCACCAAGATACCAAACAAATGTAGTCACGCAAGCATGATTTAGACCGTGAGGTCCTACTTAGATGTTGATATGAGAAAGAGTTCAAGGGTCATCACTTCCCAAGTAACTGCATTTCCCACGTAACCCTTCCTTCAAAGCTTTCGCCCATCAGGTATTTGTTTATAGTGAGTTAGAATGCCAAGGTATTCTAGCCATACTCACTTTGGGTCATTCCCTTCTCACGATTGTCACTTGCTTGCAAAAGCAAATGGTCGAGAAGGCAGGCCCTCTAAAGGTGACACACAATCAAAAACATGAGCATGGTATCAAAGATCTAGATTTTTGATCACCCTAAGAAGGATGAGAGCATACTCTCCTACTCCAATGTCAAACTCAACAATCAAAGCAAACATACATTCATTCCATCCTATTTAGAAATCATACTAGGTGCCTAAATATTAATTACAAACACAAAGTTTAGTTGTAGTCCAAGGCAACCTGCAAAACCCAAGTCAGAAGTTTGATATGTTTAGTCTTTGACTATCGAACCTGCACAAAAATGTGTTAGTAGTTTCATTTGTTGTCTTTGTCATGTGTATGCCAAGGTGCTGCACAGAGAATCAGTACCAAAAAACCAAAAAGGCAGAAACGGAATGCAAAAGAAAACAATTTGCAAGTGAAAAACACTGCCTTTTACCTCTGTTTCTAGCCCTACATAGGCACATAAGTCTTGACACAAGCACAGAATGCTTGACACAGGTGCAAATTGTCCTTGACATAGGCACAGAATGCTTAACACAGGCGCAAAATACTTGACACAAGTGCAGAAGTTCTCAGAAAACCCTGAATTACCCTGTTTCTTGGGTTTTTGACCTGCACATCAACTCAAAAGCACTCAAAAGCATGATTAGGGGGTTAGTTCATGTCGGGTTCACCAATTAATGTAGCTAGGAAATCGGAAATCATCAAAGAAAATATCAATATTAGTCATAGCTCAATCACAAAAGCTCAAATGCAATGATCAATCCTAATTACATCCAATAGAGACATGAAAGCAAAACATTCAAGATTAAAAACTAAGCAAACCAAATGCAGATCTGAGTGTCTCCTTCATGTGGCTCCATTGTCCTTCTTTCTCCTTCAAATAGCTTTGTTGTGGATCTCACCTACAAGTGCATACACATGAGATGAAAGCAAGTAGACAAGATAGTAGCACAAGAATACTCGAAGCGTGATTGATTTGACGAAGTGATTAGATTAGGATTGAAGAAATTCATCCAATTTATAGACAAATTGGAGAGATGATCAAATTATCATGAAGGGATTCAAATGGAAATTGCAAATCAAGAATGTCAATTATGACAAATTATGACAAATTTGCACTTTCTATGCAAAATTGATTGATTGATAATTCATGACAAGATTATGACAAATTTCTATGTCAAAATTGATTGATTGTCAATTATGACAAATCATGACAAATTGAAATGTCATTCCCATGAAATTAGGAGAAAAATAGGAGGAAATTGAATTAGAAATTAGGAAAATTAGAAAATTGGAAAATAGGAATTAGGAAATTAGAAAATGAGGAAAATAGGAATTAGGAAATTAGGAGAAATTAGGTAAATCAATTAATAATTTGTCATTTATTAATTAATTCATAAAAAAAGGAATAATTAGTTAGCCAATTAAATAAATATTTAATTGTGACAAGAAGACTTAGGATAAATAAATAAATTATTTAACCTAGAGGGAAAATGACAAACAAGATTAAGTGAATAAATCATAAAACCTTAGAAGATGAATTAGAAATGTGAGGATGACAATTAGGTCTTCACAAAGGATAATTGATATTGATTCAATTTGATCATGATCTTGACTGACAAAGGACCAATGCTGACAAACGATTTGATTGATAAATGCGTCAATTGACAAGGAACAATGACTAATTGATCCAAATTGACACAATTGAGAAAGACGACGATTGATGACAAATTGATCGCAAAAATGACAAAATTGACAAGGACAAAGATCAATGACAAAATAGATCACAAGATGACAAGATTGATGACAAATTGATCAAAAGACAAGAATCATTGACAATTATCGATCGCATGATGACATTTTTGATAAGTGGATAACGATCGATGACAAATCGATCACAAAACGACAAGATTGAAAAGAGGACAAAACCCTAATTAGGATTGACGATGTCCAAAATGATGACAAATGAGCACGCACATTGATTCGACAGGATAAGATCGACCAAAATCATGACAAATATTGCTACCAACAAGACCACATTCAAAAGTGAGACAAATGAAGAAATATAGAAGAAAGACTCGATGCTTGCAAATGATAAAGACCAAGTGTGAATCATAGGAGAAATGTTAATGCGACGCAAAAACCCTAAAATAAGGCAATGCGTAAATGTTAAAGTATGATTCCGCAAGCATTGACCATTTTTAGATGTCTACAAATTTTTTAGAAGAATAAAGAAAGGGATTGATTTATTAAATAAATCAATCACATTCTATAGTGACAATATTAATTATATTTAATTAATATTGAGGAGAATTTGAATTAACATAATTAATTATGTGAGGCATTAAAAAATAATTATTTTTAAGTGTCTATAGTCTTCTATCCCCTTTAACATAAACACAAACCAATTTCAGACCATGATAGGACATCTCATTACAAAAGATATTGTCATATTTATAGAGCAAGACATACCTTCACATAAACCACATCATAATGATGCCCTTTATCTTGAGGTATTTGTTCATAAGAATAAAATTGAATGAGTCTTGATAGATGGGGGAGTAGGACTCAAAATATGTATATTGAGTCTAGTTATAACATTAGGATTCTTTGAGGAATGTGTATATGCTTAAAAAATAATAGTGATCAAATCCTATGATGACACAAAATGCTCATTCAAATGAGTCATCATACTCCCCATCAGAGTCAAACCTACAATACCTAATACTTTATGTCACTTCTTGGATCTCGGTCTTGGATATAACCTTCTCTTTGACTGACCATGGATCAATGTCATGCAATTTTTACCATCAACATACAACCAATGCATCAAATTTCCCTATGATGGCACCAAGATTATCAACAAGGTGATCTTGATCCCCTCCAATATTTTGCCAACTTTAAAGCAACCCTTGAATGTCAAATAACCATAAATCAAGAAATTTCATCATCTTTCCCATCTTACATTGACCCTTTATTGTTAGCTAAATTAAACATTCCTTCCACCTCCAATTTCAAGGTTGAGATCAAAATCCAAGACAAAGGTTGTTGGATGTAATGCCCTTCCCCGATTCATCCTTTATGATAGTTGATGAGACCTATTTTATACCTTTTATTGAAAATATTTTATGATGCTTAATACTTTTGTATGTTTACTTTTAAGGTCACATGCTATGTTTTGATGTCATTTTTGAGTCTATATGTTGGAAATGTCATTTTATCTAGAGACCTTTACTGTTATGGTATAGTAAGTTTTATGAATGCAATACAGATATAACCTTATCTTTATATGATAATATATGTGTTGCATTGTATAATCATGGATGTGTTAGATTTTTGTGTGCTAACCTTGGTGATGCACTCAGGTGTAAGGAGTCCTATATTGAAGCGGGATTGAAATACCACCACCAGAGGCATGACAACATTTTGAAGAAGACTGGACAACAAAGCAGAGGAAAGGTCAAAGTCGTTAGAACTCGGGTACCAGTTGTTCGAGTTATTTAAGAATCTTAAAGACCTGTCATGAGAGACTATTTTTTCCTATTAGTGATCATGTAAATGCTAGAGAAGATCTAGGGGAAAGATGCAATGTGTGTAAGATTGGAATATAGTCATGTTCTTTCCAACTTTCTTAGATTTTATATTTTAATAAAATCCTCCTATATACTAGGAGTGGAGAGACTATTTTGGTAGGTTGTTATGAGTCAGATATTATATAATCTTCCTCGAACTTCTTAACGGAAGGTTGAATATTATTATGCTATGTTTGTTGTATTGTTAAGATTATTCTGAGAATAAAAAGTAGTCTTTTGTTTTGAGCAAGTACATGAAAATGTTATAGTTATGAAGGCTTGGTAATCAGACTTTGTAGTTTTCAGTTTAGGAGACTCACTCAAGGGGGCCCACTTGGTGAGAATCTTCTATATTTAGTTTTGTACTTTCATTTCTAAAAAGTATCTTAATTATATTTTAGTACACTTCTCACTATCTACTCCTACATCTACTGAACTATAATTATGTTAATGTTCCTGCAACCATGATAGATTAGAGCATTTGTTTCTATTTAGTTAAAAAACTTTCATTTTGATAGTGAAAATTTCATAACATTTCCCTGAATCCAAACATAGGAAGAAGTTATTTCATTATGAAGATTTATTCAACATTTCATATGTTCAAGTTTGAAATAGGATTGTCTCCTAGAAACTCTTAGTGCACATGTTGTGTTCTCCCATTTCAAGTTTTACATCCCTAGGTTGACAAGATAAATGAACCAAGGTGATGGTGTTTGATAGCTACTTAGTAAAGAGTTCATGTATCTAAGTTTAGGTGCAGTGCCTAGTTAATCATCCATTATTTTGGACCTACAATAGGTTATGTCAGATACTTATGGACTTGTTTGCATTCCTGATATTCCTTCTTGTTTGACTCTTCATATTGATATACTTTATGATATTAGTGGATTCATTATGATTACTATCATGATGTTGATTCTATACCCTGGATTAATTATTGATGCTAGGTCATGATTAGCTTCATAATTATTCACTATTTAGGAGATGTGGTTCATGTTTATTGCTTATGATGATTTATCTTGTGCTAACCCTAATTTAGTGTCTACATTAGATGTGGATGATGTTAATTTTATTTATTATGTTATGTCTTTGCTATGATGTCATAATATTATGGATGTGAAAAGGACTATGTCACATTACTCATATATGAGTGAAGGTGTGATGTTGCGATACTCTTTCACCTGCTTGTGTATCTAATGTTTATATATATAATATGTATAAATATTTAGTGTTATGTAGGATGTAGGTACTAGGCATCAACTCCACCTAGCCTCACAAGTTTGAGCATGCCTCTAATCCCAATGGTAGTTGATCGGAGGTGACATTAAGGCCCTACCATATCTTATCCCTAGTCAGTGTCCTATGTGAGTTTCAGTATCCTTGGCTAGGGTCATCTTGTTAGGTTTTATGTGGTTTTAGGTAATGATGTATTTTATTTAATTTTATTGTTGGTTTGATGTTGTATGGTTGAGGTGAATAATAAATTATAATGTATAATCCTAAGTTTGAATGATTAATTATGTGGGTGTATATTAATGGGTCTAATATTATATTGTTTATATTAGCTCTTATTTATATTATTTTGTGGATAATATTATTTTAGCATTTTCATTATGTGGGACTAATTTATTTATTTATTTATTTATTTATTTATTTATTTATTTGATGGGATTGATCTTTTGTTTGAATTAGGGGATGTTAATTCAGTCATCAGTACAAGAGGAAAGTATTATTTTCATTTGAGTTTTCATTTTTGGGGGTGGAGTGTGTTTTGAAAAAGGAATGGAAGGTGGTTTTGAAAATGGTAGAGGTTATTTTGGTGAGTATTTTTTCAAAAATCTGGAGTTGGAGAAGGGTTTTTGGATGTGCATGTGTTTGGGAATGATTTTGATGAGGATTTGATAGGAGAATTTGTGAAGATAGAAAAGGGGTTTTGTGGATTTTATTTTGAATATTTTTATTTCATTTGGGGATTTCATTTTTTAAGGCTTTCCAGTTTGTGTTGATTTATTGTTCATGTGGTGGTTGTGTGTCTTCGATTTCATAGTCCATTCTTCATTTTCTAGGTTGGAGTTCTTGTTTTTCCCATGTTTAATGTACTTTTGCTTCAAGAAAAAGAAAATAAATTTTTATTTTGTGTCTGTATAGTGTTAATGTTTTTGGAAAATTTATGGGTTATCTCTTTGTTATTTTGTTGAATGGTTATTTCAAGTGCTCTTGTTTCATAGTTTTAAGGGGATTTTTTAGGCATTTGATGTCTTGTAAATTAATTTTTGGTATTGGGTATGATCCAATTGCATTTTTTAGTCGGAAACCCACCCATCTCAAATGGGTCTTCATTATTTTTATCCTTTTTGATCATCTGTGTGTCATGATTTGATTCCTAAGTCAACCCAAGTATGCAATCCTAATTTTGTTGCAAATGCACTTAAATAGAGTGAAAAAGCGTTAAAACAAAGTGCAAATGTACTAAAAGATGTTGCAAATATGCTAAAATATGAAGCAAAAGAGTTAAAATACTTAATATATGCAGCACTTCATGGGGAAAAAGTGCTAATTCATTGATTTTGCTCTCTGGATCAGTTTTGGGAGTCTGAGTCAGCCCGAGTTGGTCAAGAGGCTTGGTTTTGGGTCTGTAACTCTTTGTTGCTCATTTTTAGAGGTTGTATGATTTTTCGTGATGGTTACATGTGCTCTCTTTTAGTTGCATGTTTTCGTCCATTGATTCTGCATTTATGAAGATGCTTTGAGACCATTTGGTTTAAGGAAATATTTGTTCCAATCAAAAGTGATGTTATGGTTTATATTGTTTTATGGAACAAATGTTTTTTGATTCTATGATGCTTCATGATTTTAATGAATTAGTGGTTATGTATATGTTGTCGATTCATTACTTAACCCCTTTGTTTATTGGGTTTTTATGGAAGTCATATTTTTGTTTATGAGGTCTTTGCTTATGAGACATTGCGGTGATGATTCATTATGTGAACCATGAATGTCATGATATTGTTGTGATCCTCTTATTGTACCCTAGGTTTTTTTTAGCATATTAGGAGGAGTAGCTCTCAATTGGGCATTGGGCCCCTCAAGTGGTTGCTCGAGAATATAATTGAGAGTTGGTTAATCAAGTGATAACATTAAATTAAATAAATTGGTTGGTTGAACACACATTAATAAGATAATTGATGGTTCCCTAGTCATTCATCATG
The DNA here is from genome assembly GCF_030272615.1 of Cryptomeria japonica. Classification (NCBI taxonomy): domain Eukaryota; kingdom Viridiplantae; phylum Streptophyta; class Pinopsida; order Cupressales; family Cupressaceae; genus Cryptomeria; species Cryptomeria japonica. The sequence continues at coordinate 368,093,444 of NC_081409.1, forward strand.
TGCTCGTATAGACAGAGGATGAGATCTCATCTCCTCAAGTGCTTGTTTAGGCTCAAGAAGATATTGGGAAGACTTGTATGGAAGATCAAACTTCCTTGGCTCTATGGAAGGATTGTTTGGTTCCACATGTGCATAAAATGGGCATCAGGGTATAGAGTTTGGAGAGAAGTAAGACTATGATAAAAACCCATGTTGATGGCATGTTATGACACTCTTCCTTATGTGTTTCTTAGGACCTTTACCTTTGTGATGTATGGAAGCCTCTGGTGAGTTTTTGTTTTGTGGTTGAGCCTATGTCTTGTGGTGTTTGTGTTCTTGTATATGATTTTTCCTTATGTACATTTGTGTTCCCTTGGATGTATAGGTGTCGAATTAGGTCAAGTGATTTGTGTGGGGCCTTATGTCATTCTCTAGAGCACGGGGGGTGGACATTTTTGGTTCTACATGGTCAAGTGGTTGATGCCTTCTTCCATTGGGATATCTTGTGGTTTGTTCATGAGCTTGATGGATGGTTCTTCTTCTCTTCAGTTCCAGTTTTATGTATTTATGATGCAAATGTAATCTTATTTATATGTAAAGATACATCTATGCACTTGTATTTTTATATCATTCATGTGATCATTATATCATGACATTATGTGTGTAATTATTGATGTATATCGGTAATGTGAACCATGCATAAGATGTATTATGTAATGTAATGATATTTTCATATGTTCATTCTATGTGGAATGGGTACTGACTATATTTTAGGAATGATTATATTTATCATGTTGAGTGATTTAATAGCTTAGGAACATTTGATATTTGTGTATTAAATTGAATCTAGTATCCTCAAAGTGTTAGTTATGTTATAACTCATAGATATTATGTCTATGATTTAAAATGGGCACTTTCTTTTGTTATACTTAATGAAGAGGCAATAGTTTAAGTAGGGAATGTATCATGTATTGTTATAAATATTACACATATCTATTATAATTTTGCATTTTAGTAATCACATTAGGGTACCTTAGGGAATGCAATTGAGTCAATGTGAGTTTACTTCCGCTTGTGCATTAATGTTGTGTAGTCATGTTAATTTAATGTATAGCCTCCTTAAAGTTTAATGTGATGTTGTATTTTATTAACAATAATTATATCTATGATGTTTAGTTAGGTTTTTAGTTGACTTAATTCTCTAGGGTTTCTTACTGGTCATTGCATCTAGTATTAGAGCCCGTATTGCAAACACTGGGATATTTGGTTAAGTTTGTTGCCCTAAATCTTGTGTGGTGTGTTATAGTGTTCTTGTCTTGTACTTTTCCTTTAGGATTAATGTTTGGAAAAGGTCATTAGGACCTTGGATATTTTAGATGTATCTACTTTGTACTCTCTCTCTCTCTCTCATTCTTTCTGAAAATCATAATTGTGTGCAACATGTGTATTCATTTCTTGTGCATACCTTATTAATGCAAGTAATTAAAATATGATGCTATGTGGCCTTGGTTTTACTTATAGTTTTTAGTGCTTATTCAAATATTAAAGGTTTGTTTAGGTATATAAAAAATCATGTTACAAATTAGGAGGAATTTGTGTGTATTCCCTTAACTGATGCTATGTTCATATGACTAACTTATTATGTTGAAGTGATGCATTGCTTTCCTTAAGAATAGTAAGATGAAGTGTTTGTGTTTTTCATATGAATATGACTTTGTGTGTGTGTGTGTGTGTGTGTGTGTGTGTGTGTGTGTGTTCATATGACAATCCACTTTTTGACCAACTTTGACACTTAGATGAACATTTTGAAAAAAACCTTCACTTTCTGACACCAATAACTTTTAAACCCTTAAAAATTTGGAGATCATGTAAACTAGTGATTTGTAACATCTTGTTTGTAGATTCTAAATATATTTTTTGCATTTTTTTTTTAATAAAATTTTATTGATTTTTCCATATCCCTCAAAAAGTAGCTTTTTATAGCAAACAACATTTTTTAAGAGTGATGTGCATCCCAAAGCTCATAATTTTTTTTCTATATATGATACAAACTTAATTATTTTTAATATTAGTTTGTAATACCAATACCCAGGGCATGTAGATGGTTTGATAGTGATATGTTAAATATTTTTCATTTTATTAAGTTTTGAAGTTCAACTAATTATAATTTAGATATAGGTGTACGTTTGAACACATAACTTGTTCTATATATATGACAATTCAATTTTATTTTTTTTGTTAGAAAGAAGACGTCAATACCTAGTGCATAGATATTTTTCAGAATTGTGGGAGCTAGCATTGTGAGTTCACACACACACACACACAGATATATATATATATATATATATATATATATATATATATATATATATATATATATATATATATATATATATATATATATATATATATATATATATATATATATATATATATTGTATAGATCTCACCTTTCAATAAGGATTTAAGAATTCTAGTTGCAATTGTAATGTTAGGAGACCTCATGAAAAGTTGGATTGCATGTCTTAGAGTGTGGTAAGTAGCTACATTGTACAATTGAGATGATATGTCTTCAAAATTTAATCATCCATGCATGATCTTGCATATATATATATATATATATATTGATTGATTGATTGGCAATGCTCTCTCTCCTTCTCTCTATCTAGATATAAGATTCATGATTCTTAGAGTTGTATTTGATATCAAATAGAAGTATTGAATGCTTAATGATGAATAGGATTTGTCTTGTATAAAATGAAAAAGTTTGGATTGAAGATTGAAGGCCTAAAATTCATGCATTGCATCAATGACCCCATTCAAAATGAATAATTTAGGTAGAATATCTTTTGCATGAATGATATAAGAAGTCTTATAAAATATTTGATTAATATCATGTTATTGTATAAGTGTTGAATAAGGTAAAGTTGGTGCAATGCATGTGAAGTGTTTATAGGAAATTTGAAATTATTCCTTTGTGTCTCTATTTTATTTGGAAAGATAAAAGTCTTTAGCTTCGTGAAAGATCTATATGGTTTTGATGAAATTTTCTATTTGATCAAATGAATAGGTTAAGAAATGATGTTCTCTCTTTACTTTATTTGAATTTCAAAAGAATGTGCTTTCTCAATGAAATTTTAGTAGAATACATTGATAATGATTGGAATGGGGTTATAAAATGTTAATAGTTAACAATTTTTCTTGAGTTGCTAAAAACATTAAATTTTTTAATGATCATATTTAAGCATTGATAGGAGATGAGTTTGAATAGAATATATATATTTGAATTAGTGTGATATTACATATAAATTAAAATAAAATCATTACAAGTAAGGCGATGGTATTTAGTTCCATACTTAAATAAGAAAATTGACCGGTTAGTGATATGTTGGGAAAACTATCATAGATGATAGGAGTGATTGTAATTAAAATTTGATATTAAATTTTGCTTGTCTATAAGTGATGAGTTTTGTCTCTTAAAATTAATGATCTTATGTTAAGTGTGAGTATTTAAATGACTAAATTGTCTTATGGCAACATGAAGGGCATTCTAATCATCTACATGTTATTTATCGTGCATTGTGAGCAGTTAAATATGTTTTAGTATATCATCAAGTGAATAATTGAGATTCTGCTATCTATTTATTTTTCAGTCATAGCTTGGTGAATGTGATTATCTTTGGAATGGGATATCTTAATGAACATTAGTCATGTAATGAGTGTATTCCTTGTGTGTGTATAAGAAACTTTATCTCTCCCTTGCATATGTCTTCTTTCACAAAGGATAATTGCATAGATTCTTGTGTCTAAGGAAAAAGATTGCATTACATTAAAGATGATAAATGGTTGCAAGTAAGCGGGAATTAAGATTGCTTTTAGTTTTTCATAAAATTTTATTTAGAAAGAGCTATATAAATAAATCTATGGCCTAATGTGTCTACTGTACAATCTCTAACATATTCAAGACATTGTATCCTAGGGTGTAGTGTAGCAGTTACTCCCTCTGGTGTGGTTGATATTAGTCACCTTGTTATGTGGATTTGGATGTGTTGGTTAATTTTCCTTGAGTTATTTGTGATTTGTATTTGGTGTCATTGGGGATAATTGTAATGCCTACCAAAATACCCTAGAGAAATGCAACCAACTAACATACAACTAGAGATTTTTTTTAAGCATCTACTAACACAATGCATTAAACTATCATTACTCAAAATCATTATTTAACATCTACAAGATTACATAAATTATCATTAACATTTACATAATATTATAATTACGCAAGAATAATGCAATACAACATCTACCATTCCCTAGGGTACTCCAACATCATCACATAAATAACTCTAACACATAAACACATCTCCATCTATGATACTATTTAAAATTCTTTACATTCATTTCCTAATCAATTACCTTACTTCTTAACATGAGAATAATTATTCAATAATTATATATCCCAACATGCCCTCGTTATACTTTTGATTCATTTTAAGACACGAAATCCAAATGTTCCTAATCCCTTTCCAAGCCATCTAACATGTCATGTTATCATGAATCTCAATTAAGAACATTCATATAATGCTAACATGCACATCACTCAATCATTTGGTCTCTTCCAATCTAGAATTACATACATAATAAATATCCAATTACAACATAGTCATTTACAAAGATTTCAACTATCATACTCTATTACAATACATCATGGTCCCAATCATGTGATTACAAATTACAAGTACTTATTGTTCTTTACAATTATGTCTTCCTCATAATAAAAGATAAATAACCTCAATTTCCAATATATAGAATATGTAGAACACAAGATATCACTGAGAGTGGAGGTGAATGAAAGCACTAACAAGTAACCACACACAAGAGCACATCACATAACACCGAATATAGGAGGAAAAACCAATGTGGGAAAAACCTCAGTGAGAAATGTTGTTGGAGATCTACTGCTCCAATCTAGCCTCACAATGAAATAACAGTTTTACAATGTTTAGGGCACCAACCCCTAGCAATTTATGGGCACCTACCCAAAGGAGAACCAACCCTTTTCTATTCTAAGCACCAACCCCTGCACCAAGCATCCACTCAATGAAATACAGTGAGATATAAAACAATACAGTGATAAACACCTATTACAAATGAGTTTTATAACCCCTACAAACAATTCTCTCTGTCGGTTAAGCCCTTTTTTGTCACATTACTTCTCTTCTCTATCGATCCCCTATTCTTACTGTCTGAATCGTCCACAACTCAGTTTTTGCCTTGTTGGATCTTCTCTGAAACTCACTCTACTCTCCTTCACTCTATGCTGCTAACTTACCGGTTCAGACATTGTCGGTTAGATGAACTGTTACACTCTATAACTGCCTGTCCGTTACCTTAAACCTTGTCGGTTAAACATTCCTTACTAGATCTTCAACTAAACTCACTCACTTTAAGATTTTCCTATCAACACTCAGACTAATAAACCTGGAAGAATCACACTTTCTCATCACTCATCTAACATACTATCTCTTTTCTACACAGAGCTTAAGTCTTATATCTCCATGTTTATACACATGCTTTCCCACCAAAACAAAGCCTCAAACTTCACACGTTTAGGGTTTTCTTCACTGACCTCAATCCATATCAAATCGGATCTCATCTTCTTGAATCGAAACCTACAATAGTTCAACAAAAATATCCATCCTCTTTTTTATTCTTCCAATAAACGTTTATTATTTTTAGAAAACTGGACTCTGTTCATCAGTCTTGATTTTGTCGATCACAATAAATGATCTGACTGTTTCTTTCTTCAGATGAATAAGACGATCAAATATCTTGCTTCGATCATAATGTCAAAGAATAAAAACTCTGCCCATCGATCTTCTTTGAGCCGCAATCCTCTGCAATTGATCCATAATTTTTCGTAGTCGACATTTAATACCAACCTAGTTGACAACTACCTCGTTGATGCACCATTCACCTACCATTGCATGTTCGCCGCCTAGAGTCCACATGATAACTCTATCAGCATCCATCTCACTTGATTATGTTGGTTCAAACTCATTCACTGACCGAACATGCTATCGATATACACTAATCGGCTAACCTTCATATTGTGCACTTTTATGTTCTATCAGTTAGAACATGCTATCTTGAACCACACTTACTTACTGCTTGACAGACTTACTAGTTGACATCAACATGCCAATAACCTCCAATGTCGGTAACAACATCTTGCATACCAGTTGACATCAATGATAATACAATGCCAACAATCTCCCCCTTTGGCATTGATGTCAACACCCCTATTATTCACGATCCGAGCTCTTCTACCTTCACTTCTTGCTCTGCAACCTTCTCTCTGAGAAAGTGGTATTTGATAGAAATGTGCTTTATCCTTGAGTACATAACCAGATTCTTTAAAATGTTGATTGCACTTGAGCTATCACATCGGATTGAAATAGGGTCATATATTTCTATCTGACTGTCCTTGAGGGTTTTTTTCATCCATAACATCTAAGAACAACATGTAGCAGTAATAATATATTCTGTTATCTTGAACATCACTTACTTAATAGGTTTTCTTGCTTACGGTAAACATCCAATACCGGTTGGCATCAGCATACCAACAACCTCCAATGTCATTAATAAAATCTTGCATACTGGTTGACATCATTGACAGTACAATGCCAGCAATATCCCCCTTTGGCATTGATGTAAACACACATATTATTCACAATCCAGGCTCACAACATGCACTATCTCCAACTGCGCTATTTTTCCCCCTTTGACATCAATGACAAATGTCTCAGACACCAATTACCGGTAGGCCAGACCACTCTACCCTTTCTCTTGGAAGGCCAATTGCAACTTTTGCGTATAGACAAATTGAATAGACAACCTCCCAAAGCTTCAAACCAGCCAGTACTGCCACACAAACATCTGATCTCCCCCTATGTCCAACATATGGTCCAAGAGTAAAAAATGTATGGTTTTGAACTCCCCCTGAACCATAGATCTCCATACACATTTAAGTACGTAACGTGGGTGAAAAAACTTGTAATTTGTGTCTTAGATACTCAAATGTGTTTATCGGTAGAGGTTTTGTGAAGATATCAGCAACTTGTTCACTTGTAGGAACATATTCTACCTTTACTTCTTGATCTGCAACCTTCTCTCTAAGAAAGTGGTATTTGGTAGCAATGTGCTTTGTCATTTAGTGCATAACCAGATTCTTTGAAATATTGATTTCACTTGACTTATCACATCAGATTGAAATATGGTCAGATATTTCTATCTGAATGTCCGTGAGGGTCTGTTTCATCCATAACACTTGAGAAAAATATGTAGCAACAACAATATATTCTTCCTTAGCAATAGATACGGAGACTGAATCCTGCTTCTTGTTGTGCCATTAAACTAATTGGACACATAAAAAGAATGTGTCATCACTTGTGCTTTTTCGGTCATCAATGCAACCTGCCCAATCAACATTAGTGTAGGCCCATAGACTGAAATCTCCTTGCTTCAGATATTGTAAGCCATAATTAAGTGTTCCTTGTAGGTACCTGAAGGTTCTTCTAACTGCATTCTCATGTGACTGTTTAGGTGCAGCTTGAAATCTTGCCACCATACATACTTCCTACACTATATCTCGTCCTGAGGTAGTAAGGTATAACAAACTACCAACCATGGATCTATACAAGGTGTGATCCACTTCCGATGACTCATAAACCTTTCTCAACATGCATCCTATCACCATGGGGGTACTTACTAGTTTGTTGTCTTCCATCTAAAACTTCTTCAACAAATCTCTAACATACTTGGTTTGAGAGATAAATATTCCTTTATCTTGTTGTAAAATTTGCAAACCAAGAAAATATGACAACTCTCCAAGCATTGACATCTCAAACTGTGATTCCATTTGATCAACAAACTCTTTATATAAGATATCCTTGTTGCCTCCAAATATTATAACATCCACATATACAACAACAATAATCAAGTGATTTACATTTCCTTTGATGTATAGATTGCTATCTACACTTCTCTTTTTGAAACCTTGATCCTTAAGATACTTATCCAACCTTGAATACCATTCTCTTGGTGTCTGCTTTAAACCATACAATTCTTTCTTCAATGGCATACAAAAGTTTTATCATCATGCAACAGAAAACCTTCTAGTTTTTATATGTAGACTTCTTCTAAATTTTTATTCAAGAATGCAAATTTAACATCCATCTGATATACCTTGTATCCTTTGAAGGAAGAGAATGCTAAGAACATTCTAATAGCCTCAATTCTTGCAACCGGTGCAAATGTTTCTTCAAAATCAACTCCTTCTACTTGAGAAAACCCTTTGCACACTAACCTTGATTTATGCCTGACAATCTTACCTTCTTTATCCATCTTATTCCGGTAGACCCATTTAGTACCAATGACAATATTATCTACTGGTCTAGGAACTAATTCCCAAGTCTTGTTCTTTTCAGTCTATTGCAGCTCTTCTTCCATACCATCCATCCATTTGTCACTTTTATTGGCCTCATTGAATGTCTTGGGTTTCATTTCAGTCATGAGGCAGAAATTCACTTGTTCATTGTTTCGGGCAAGTCTTCTTCTTATCTGTATACCGTCACTTTTATTTCCTATAATCTTCTCTTTTCGGTGACTTGTCTGCACATATTTGTTAGGGGTCTTGCTAGGTGCTTCTCCAGATTCACTTTCTTACTGAACTTTATCTTCATCACATGAATCATCATACCGATTTACTTGTGCTTGTTTGTCTTTATGAAAATATTCATCAACTCTTACATGCACACTTTCAATGACTCTTGCTAGTCTTTTATTGTAGCATTTTTAGACTTTTATGTGAGTAGAGTAACCCAAGAAAATACCTTCATCACTCCTAGAATCAAAACCACCTAAACTATCTTCATCTCTCTTGATGAAGTATTTACATTCAAAAACTGTAAAATATTTAATTGATGGCTTCCAGTCATACCATAGTTCATAAGGTGTCATTCTGCTATTTGTTCTCAGTTGAACCTGGTTTAGTGTGTATACTGCAGTATGAACTACTTCCTTCCAGTACATATCCGGTATGTTTGATTCATTCAACATAGTTCTCACCATCTCCTTGATAGTCTGATTTTTCCTTTCTACAACACCATTTTGTTGCGGTGTTCTTGGGGTTGAATATTGTCTTCTAATTCCATGTCTCTCACAGTAGTCTACAAACTCATTTGATGTAAACTCACCACCCCAATCTGATCTCAAACACTTCAGCTTGCATCCACTTTCCCTCTCAACCATCTTCCAAAAGATTTTGAACCTCTCATATGCTTGTGATTTGTCATGTAGAAAAGTGACCCATGTCATTCTTGAGAAATCATCAATAAATAGCATGAAGTATCTCTCACCGGCTAAAGCTCTCGTTCTAGTTGGACCACACAGATCCGTATGCATAAGTTTTAAGGGCCTTGAGGTATTATGTTCTTTGGTCTTGAAGGTTACCTTAGTCTTCTTACCTCTTAGACAATCATCACAAAAGTGTTTGTCAGTTTGATGATCGATGGTATATGTCTCACTTTAACCAAATTATCAAAGTTTACATGGCCTAATCTTTTGTGCCACAACCAACTCTCATCTTCTTGTCCCATAAAGTACTGGGAATCAAAGCATTCCTTCAGATTGTACACATTTCCATCTATCCTTTTACCTTCTGCAACAATCTATCTGGTACTATCCTTCCTTATCTGACAACCGGTAGAGTTAAATATGAATTTGTATCCTTTATCACACATCTGACTCACACTTATCAAATTATACTTTATTCCTTCCACATAGTATACATCATGTGCTTTTAATTTTCCATCTATGTTCAGAGTACCTTTGCCTTTTATCTTGATGGAAGATTTGTCTCTGAACCTCACTGAACCTCCATTCCAATCATCAAACTTGATGGACTTCTTTTTGTCTTTGGTCATGTGATTGGTGTTGGCAATTGACACTCAATTGGTTGGTTTCACTATGTTGTCATTGATGGAAACATTATATCTTGTTTCAGCTTTATATCTTGTTCTGGCTTCATGTTTTGGTTTAGTGTTGTACTAGCAGGCACTTTACCAGCACCGACACCAGCACTGGTAGGATAGAAGAATTTATTTGGTTATTAGAAATAAAGGCCAACATGGTTTTGAATATGGTTATCGGTATTGGAGGCTGACATCTCTTGGATCCGGCATCGGCAATTGATTTTGATATACATGTATTTATATTATCTATCCGACATGTTATTTGATATTGTATATATCTTTGTAAGCCGGCATAAGGCATGATAAGTTGTATAGGGTATATAGGTCAATTGGATTAGATCATTTTGAGATTATCATGGTAATGAAAATGTAATGAAATATGAATGTGATATGATGTGAAATATATTAGAGAGATCATGTATGTGAGGATATATATGTAAGGGTTATTCCGGTAAAGGGTTTAGGGTTTCAGATTGGAACAGACAAAGCTTAACCGGAACTGTATTCTGGCATAGAAGATGTTATCTTAGCAGTTCACTCACTTCTCTGGATTATAGTCTAGATGTATATGTAGTCAATTTTTTCCTCTTTGAGGTTTTCCACGTATAATTTTGTGTATTATGGTTCTCATTTATGTGATTGTCTTATTGTTTACTTTACTTCTTTCAATTCTATATGTACCGAAATACTAGTTGGTGTATGTGGTTTTAATAATGCTAAAATTGTTCTTTCTGGTATAACACTAATTCACCCCCCCCCCCCTCTCAGTGTTATTGGATTCCAACAATGCCAACAACCACTGTCAACTACCCATAAATATCTTCTTTTTGCATGCATGGTAGTCTGGACAATTAGACTTGATTTAGCCTTATTCTCATCCTTTTCAACCCAAACCAGGTTGGCTTCCTTCATCTTGTCTGTTGTAATTTTTTGCTCCAGTTTTGGTTCCAGTATTTGATCCGATACTGAATTCTTTTTCTTAGATGTCCCGAGTTTGCAATGTGGCCAATATTTTGACAATGATAGCATTTCACATTGGCATTGTACTTAGTGAATATTTTGTCACTAGCGTACCAATGAAAAAATATATGTTTCACACATAGCTATGTTGAGAAATTAATCTCTCCTCTCATCAAGGGGAGGTTCCCTTTGAAATTTCATCTCTAATTAACAAGAAACTAAAATATGTGGGTAAGTTTCGGGCATATAACTCTCTTTTTTCAGAGTCTATTTATTCTCCCTCCACTTTGTTACAATTCTCTATCATTTTTGATACTTAAAGAAATGAACAGACTATACCCAAACTTACAATCAAGCAGCATAAAGTCTTTCTTGAATGTAATTCTAACTAAGCTAATTATCACAAATGGTAAGAAATTTAACTTGCAGCTCAAAGTCTCCAAGTATAAATTCTCAATTCCTTAAACTACAAGTAATAGTAGCAATACAAAGCCTACTACTAATCACTTAACATCAGAAAATTTCCCAAATATGCAAGAAGCACAAAGTCTACTTCCACAATTAGAAAGCTCTCTTACTTAAACAATATTGCCAATATCAAGGAATTAAAAAACATATATAAGCAATGAACATAGGAACATTAACTCAAATAAACAATCTTTGACACAACACAAAGTTTGAGATCAAATAGAGTTGCTTTCTTTATTTGCTTCATTGAATCTTCACAATAAAATCTCAAAGTCTTAGTTGAGGCAAAAATTTGGCATAGTCTTGCTTAGCATAATAAAAGATAAATATTTAGAAATGAGGGTCCTCCTTATATAGGAAAAGAGTGGAGAAAAATGTGGGCATAGCTGACTAATTCAACTACACAGTCCCACTTGACTACAACTACAGCAAAAACAAAATATGCAGCTGCAAAAAAACTTGCAACATCTAAAAATGCAACTACATGAAAAGAAAGTATCAAAAAGGGAACACTTTATTCATCTTTCTCCTCCTCATTTGATTTCTGAAATTCCTCAAACTTGACTAGGATGGCTTCCATCTCGGCTTTGTCCGGCATTGGGTAGATTTGGTGATGATGCAAACACGGGAAACTGCATCTTCAGCCTTTATGTATTTCTTTTTCCTATCTTTCAACATCGACACAAGGATCTCAAAACTGACTTGATATTTCTAGCAATTTATTAAATGTGCTCAATGAGAAATCCTGTTATGTAAAGTGATTCATTAGGGAAAGAAATTCTTGTATGATGGCATCACTGGTCATCAGGTTTTGATTATCATCATATAAGTAACAAGAAATGTCAGCAATTCTAGCTTAAATAAGATCAATTTCATCATCACCTTCCTTCTTTTCTTGATCTAGCTCCATAATCATTAACCTTATTGTTTCTTTCTTGTGAGACAATAATGACAGGATCTAGATATACTTTTCTCTGGTTGGAATTACCTTATTCTCCACGAGGACGTCAATTTTGAAATCCTCCATTTTATTCCAAAGAGTCACACTTCTTTCAATATCTTCTATCTATTGAGATAAAGAAGTTTTAATAGCTTGCATTTGACTTTGAATAACTTCAAAATCGGCCAATAACTTAATTGTCAAGTCTAGAAGATGAGAACCTTTTGATTTCAATCGATCAGTCCACTCATCCACTACTCGACCCTTGATGCCCACCTGTTCAACCTTCTTGACAGCTTCAGTATCTAGTGAGGAAACAATTGGCTTGATTTCTTGAAGGATTGTGTGACCTTGAGAAGCACACTGGTTAACTAATCACATTTTTACTTTAATTCATTCTTCTCATCTCTTTCCTAATCAAATCTTCACACCAACGAATTAAAAGCAATTTGGGAATCCAACTTGACACTTTCATGTGTTTCCACACCAAGCTACACAGTCTGCATAGTATAATCCTCAGGTTGTATAATACCCTTATTCTTGTTTGAAGAGGGCACCATAACCTCAGCATACTTCCTTTTGGTAGTCGGATCCACTGGTACTCTAGAAACAATCTTTGTCTTTTTAGTACCTTTGGGTTTGGGAGGAACCAATTATTACAAATCAAATTCATCTGGTGAAATCACATGTTTCTTTCTTTTGGGTGCTACTACATCCATCCATGGTGGTAATTTTGGGTTAGTGAGTGGAGTTGTGGCCTCTTGCTGAGTATCAACCAGTATTTGAGGAGCATTCTGACTTGAAGTTGCAGTGGCTGTAGATGCCACCATTGGTATCAAGGCTGAGGCATCCAATGATATGCCAGCTGATGTAGCAATAGTAGTTTCTATTGATTCCTCCTTTGTAACAACTACAAATGGAAGAGTGGATGGTACACTAGTGGTAATCACAGTACTCACACAGGGTGGAACTTCAGCTATGATTTTTATGGAAGATAAAGACACAATTTGTTATTCTTCAAATGCTTGCTCCATAGCTTCAGTAAAATCCAGCATTGAGGATTCAATAGTGGATGAAGTAATATCATCCAAATTGGAGAAATTAGAGAATGTGAAATATTGTTGAGCAGTCTCTGATTGTGGTATTTCAATATTCAACTCTACATCATCATATTCCTCATCTTCATGATCTGAGTCAGATTCAATAGAATAAATAATAACCTCTGTATGAGTTGATAACTATGAGGTGGTGGGAGTATTTCTCTCTCCTTGATGAGTTGGTTCCTCAACCTGTACTTCCTCTTGATGAGAAATTGCCACTTCTTCTGGTTCTTTTTCTTTCTCAATTTCTTTGATAAATTTATGCTCTAGTTCCTTTGTTGATGTCTCTTGCACTGCTGAAGAAGATTCACCTTTCTTAGACCCTTTGATTGTGAATTTAATTTTAGGCCCTTTACCCTTAGATTGTGTCGAAGGGATCAATGGTGGTGTTTGTTGATCTGCTTTTCTTTTGGTCTTTTCTTTAGCTATAGTTGTTTTACCAACTGGACCGTCACTATTGTCATCATCACCAGAACTAGCAGGGAGTTGTTTCAATCTAATCTTCTTCTTTAATCTCCATGCATTGGTATTTGCAAAAATAGGGGCAATTCTTTGAGTAATGAATTTACTCTCCTTTTTCGACCATTGAATAGGCGGGAGTGGAGAATCGGCAAATTTTTTTTTCAAAATAGGTTGGGTCTACTATGTCGTTAGTATTCTCCATGGTCATCGGGATTTTGGCCAAATGCATATTTTCAATATACTCCAATGTAAGGCGACTAAAATCCATTTTCCTACATCCTCTTCATCCTGACAATCAACCCATACATCTTCAAGTCTGAATACATGAGTGTAATTTCTTTTGAGTTTATTTTTCATGGCACAAAAATCAAAATTATTTTGAGCTTTGAATCTCCTCATGGTATTCCATTGCATTTCTTCTTCCATGTTCTTAGCCTTGGATTTGGTCATAACTAAATATCGGCCAATATATTCTGGGAACTTTAAGCCAGTCTTATGAGCTTGTGACTGCTTTTCATGCACATAAATCAATTGTTGACATAATTCCATGAGTATAATTTTATCAAATGGATATCTTGGTAAAATAAAGGGCTCTCCTATGAAACATCCTATATGGATGTAAGTGAATGTAGGGAATTGGAGAAAGACACATCCAAAATGAGAAACCTTATTATATGCTACCTCTGACAGTCTCCTCTTCTGTAAGTCTTTATCAAACATACATTTTCATATAGCAAAGAATGTGTCATTAACTCTTCTGAAATGACTTCTTTGATTATTGACTGTGAGTTTATCATAATAATTCCAAACAGGCACTAACCTCTTATCACCCTTTGTAGATAGACCTGGATATTGCCTCATGGAGGCAGCTGCATATACAAGGTATGAAGTCATGCAGAATTTCAGTAGTACCTTGACCTCTTTCAATTATGCACAAAGTGCATCACTAATCTGCTCACCCCAATCTATCTTGGCAGCTCCTTTCCTGATTATATTCATATAGTAACACATCCAGTTTTGAAAATAGTGAGAATCTTTTTGGCCTTTTACTTGTGCCAATATGGTAACCAAATCATTATATTCCTCATTGAAGTCACTTCTATGAAAATACTTCGGCCATCTTGAAGTGGTGGAATTTCTAGCAGTAGAGAGAAAAATTGTATTAATTGTTTTCTTACACTTTGCGTCATTTTTCTCAAAATATTCTTGAGCACTTTCTTGAGTAATGTCAGCTACTTCCTCAACTGGAGAGCCCTTGAACACATTGTTGAAGAAAACACTGTCTAATGTCATAACCACATTCTGGTCAGCATCTTTTACTTGTCTTATGTTTGGATCAAAATGATCTGCCACTGCAAGTACAAAGTCTGGATCATGAGCTGCTACTGGGAAGGAAGCATATTTGTGCAACTCTGATTTGATCAAGTTTGACAAATGTGAAGGAGCTTTCTCAACTCGATCAATTAACTCCTGCATACTCACATGATCAATTCTCGTATCCTTTATCTCCTTGATATTGGAGTCAATTGAGCTTTCTGGATACATATTCAAGTATTTATCATACTTGTACATCATCTTTTTTGTCGATGGTTTTTTTGGTGAGGATTCCAATTAACTTGAGGAAGGATCCGATTTGTCTTGAGAGGGCTTTGACATTTGCAAAGTACTACACCCAACACTGAGGATTAGCTTTTTTTCAATCATCATCATCAGAAAACAAAATTTTACCAAATGGACCAAGAATTCGGAGCTAAAATGGACTTGGGAATAAAACTGTTGAAAACTAGCAAGTCGGGGAAAAAAGGTCGACCTACGTCTTAGGAATCAAAATTTTCACATCGGACTTTAAAGTTCGATGTGTAGGGGAAAAATGTCTTCCTTTCATATCAGACTTTAAAGTTTGATGTGCAAGTTGGGGGAAAGATATTAGCACATCAGACTTTAAAGTCCGATATGCAAGGGAAACATAAAGGTGGAAGAGCAATGGTCGACATGTCAGGTTTTAAAACCCGACATGTCAACAAGATAAAACTGACCTACATATCGGACTTTAAAGTCTGATATGTAAAACCCACCTGCTAACATGTCGGGTTTTAAAACCCGACCTGTTAGCAGGGAAGAACATTTCCTACATATCGGACTTTAAAGTCCGATATGTAGGAGAAGGGAAAAACAAAATCAACACCTCGCATGTCAGGGTTTGAAACCCGACATGCAGGTGTAGAATGAAAGAGAGGAAGAAATTAGGGCATCAGATTTTAAAATCCGATGTGCCCTAATTTTGATGGCGAACCTAGAGGAAAAGAAAAAAAGGCGAACTGAAAGAAAAAGAAACATGCCAAAATAGAAGAAAAACCCAAAAAAAACCAATAAACCCTACCTCAACAATGTTGATCGGTGGGAAGGAGAAGTCAGCAACATGATCGGGAGAAAAATTAGGGGAGGAGAGTCAAAGAGCATGCGAAAAGAAACTTGATTGGTATGAAAATGAGATTAGAAAAAACTAAAAAAATTCAATAAATAAACCCCTAATCAAAGCAATTAATGACAGCATTAATGTAAAGCGTGCCACGCATGTTGGACTTTAAATTCCGACATGCGGAAAAAGACTCCTTGCAAGTCGGACTTTAAAGTCTGACATGCATCTCCCTTTATGCAAAACTGCACATCGGACTTTAAAGTCCAATGTGCAAGGGGAAATTCCCTGTAGGTCGGACTTTAAAGTCCGATCTGGAGGAAAAGAACTGACTGCAGGTCAGACTTTAAAGTCTGATCTACACAGAAGATTGCCAAAATATCGCACATTGGACTTTAAAGTCCGATGTGCAATTCTATCTAAGAAACACCCTGCAGGTCGGACTTTAAAGTCCGACGTGCAGGCAAAACTGCAAAATCTAAAAAACTAAAAAAAAAGAGAGAAAAACAAAAGATGAAAAGCAAAAGAGGCTACCGATGAAGTCGATCAACCTTTCCTGGAGGATGTGAGGTATGAAACAGACCAGTTTCGTAGGGTTGCCTCATTATTTTAGCCACGCTGAAATTGAGCACAATAGCTGGCTTTGACTGGGGAACAAGATGCACCACTTGAAGCTTGTAGAATCCAGAACTCTGAGTGCCTGTATCCATTGGGCTATAGATTCAGGCAACAAAAAGACTCAAAAAAAGAAAATACTATACAAAATTTTACAAGAGTACAAATTCCCTTTTATGTTGCTCCTTATTGAGTAAAGAGCTTCAAATGTTCTCCACTATGAGGTAGTGAGAATGGGGTACCATCTGCATATGCAAGCAAGTAACTATGCTCGCCACATATTCCATGAACAGTGAAGGGACCTCTCCATAAGGAATCAAACTTTTTGTGCAAACCCTTTGGTTCCCTCCTCTTGTCCCATAATAGGACTTGATCACCAACTAAGAACTCATGAGAAGTCGTCTTCTTGTCAAACAGCACCTTCACTTGGCTTTGGTGTGCAGCAATCCTATCCACCACCGCTTCTCTTGTTTCTTCCAACTAAGAAAGAAACATAATCCTCTTATCAAGCAAATTTTGATAGGTTTCATCTTCGACGACCTTCGTGAGCTTCAATGCTGGAAGTTCCAAAGTAAAAGGAAACTCAACATTCAACCCATACAATAGTTGAAAAGGTGGCATACCAATTGATCATTTTGGAGTTATACGATCCACCCATTATACATCATAAAGTGCCTTATGTCAAGTATGATGTCTCTCATCAACAAGCTTCCTAATAATAGTAACCATATTCTTGTTGCTTGACTCGGCCTAACCATTTCCTTGCGGATAATAGCCGCATGAATATGAAAGGGTAATACCATAATTGAAACAAAAATCAATGATTTCATCATAAGATGAAAACAGGAAGCATTATCAGTTACTATCTTATGAGGAACACCAAATCTTGAAATAATGTTTTCTTTCAAGAATGAACAAACCACTGTTGATTTAGCTTGCCATGTTGGAATTGCTTCCACCCACTTAGTGAAGTAATCTGTTGCAGTCAGAATATACATATGGCCCACACTGGATGTTGGATTGATAGGTCCAATGAAATCTAATCCCCACTGCTGGAATGGCTCCTCAATTACCACTGGCTTGAGAGGAAGTGCAACTAGCTTAGGATTACTAACAAACTACTAACATTGTTCACATTTGCAAACCCAACTATATGCATCTTTAAACAATGTTGGCCAATAGTATAATGTGCACAAAATTTTGTGTGCAGTGATAGGGGCAGAAAAATGTCTACCACAAGCAAGATCGTGGAAAGCTTGCAGTAACCTTACTTGTTGTTGCTTGTCAGCGCAGCGTGAGAAATTTCCATCTAAGCCCTTCTTATACAAACCACTATCCCATAAGACAAAATTCACTGCTTTAAGCTTCAAGGTCCGCCTTTCATTGCGTGATAAGTGCAAAGGACACTCTGCATATGTTAAGAAGTATGCCAATTCATAATACCACTCATCAATGGTGTTGACAAACAGAACCTTGGGAAGATCTTGATTCATGCCTTCATTTTCCAACACCACTTCATCAATTTTTTTGTTATCATCTATCAACTGACACAAACCTTTTCCATGAACCAACTTAGTAGGCTTAATTTCTATGTCGTATTCATGAATCTTAGCAACCCAGTTGCCCCTTTTAGTTCCAAACTCCTGTTGTGTTAGAATTGACTTGACAACAACATCAGGAACAAGTGCGATGACATGTGAATTTATAATATAAAACCTAAAATCTTTCACCGCTTTAACCATGACAAAAGAATGCTTCTCCATTTCTGAGTATTTCAATGCATGAGCTTTTAATGGATAGCTCATGAATGCAATGGGTGATTCCACACCATCATTATTTTTTTGCATCAGTATGGCCAAAAAGGTATGATCCGATGCATAGCTATACATGATAAACTCTTTAGTGTAATTCAGACACACCAAAACTGGGGCATTTGCCATGGCTTTCTTAATCTCATGAAAAGCTTTCTTTCCTTCAGGGGTCCATTTGAAAAGAGATTTCCCTTTCATCATGTCAACAATGTGATGAGTCTGTTCAACAAAGTCTGGAATAAATCTTCATAAGAAGTTTACTTTACCGAAGAAAGAATGCACAACATTCTTACTCGTTGGCATGGAAAGATCATGGATAGCCTTTACTCTTTCAGCATCAATTTTGATACCTTCTTTCAAAACAATATGCCCAAGCAACTTACCTTCAGTAACCCCAAAAACAGACTTCTTCGGGTTAAGAGATATTTCATGTTGACAATATTTCTCCAACACATACCATAAATGATAGAAATGATCTTGGCACTTCTTCAAGAAAACTATCAGATCATCCAAATAAAATACAATGAACTTACCAAGAAAACTTTGAAAAGCCAAGTCCATTGCATGTTGGAAAGTTTCTCCAACGTTTATCAACCCAAAAGGCATCCTGCGATATGCAAAAGTACCCCAAGGTGTGGTAAATGTAGTCTTGTCTTGATCTTGCTCAAGAACCTCTACTTGATTATAGCCCAAAAATCCCTCCAACATAGACATCATCTTAGATCCAGTAACAGCTTGTAAGACATGATCCATAACTAGCAATGGATAACTATCTTTCAAGGATGCCTGATTCAAATTTCAAAAATCAACACATATCCAGATCTCACCATTCTTCTTACATACAGGTACAATAATGGCTATCCAAGTAGAATGATGAATAGAGAATATTATCCTTGCCTTCAACATTTTCTGAATTTCAGCAAAGATGGTATCATAGATCTTTGGGTTGTATTGCCTTTGTTTTTGATGGAAAGGCTGACACCCGGCTTTAATGGAATATCGTGACAAAGCTCTTTGGGATGAAAAGAATTTAGGTCTTCATAGGAGTAGGTTAAGACATCAACATAATGCTGCAATAATGCAATAAATTTCTACCTTTCTTCTTGTGAACAACATTTTCTAATGTTGATCAGCTTTGGATTAATTTCGGTCCCAATATTCACTTGCTCATATTCCATTGAGCCTACACCTAATTTTTGTTGCTTTTTGACATAGCGATCATGCTTGTCAAAAAACTTTTCAAGAGAAAGAAGACCCTTAGGGATCTTATTGCCTTTCAATTGTAGATATTTCTCACCAGTTTTTGCATCAATACTTTCAATAGCATCTTTTGAAGGGCACTGACTACCATCAAAATACAAGTTTTCAAAATTATCAGCAATTTGCAAGAAATTGATTACATGTCGATTGTCATTAAACACTTGCTAACGGTCAAAATTATCAGGAGCACTTGGTCGAAAGATCATTTCAATAATATATGTTGATCCTGAAAAATATTTGTGAGGAACCAAAGAGGTTGTAGATACTGCTAATGAATCTACCTTGTCATTGAATTCATGAGAAACAACAGATATATCAAAGGCATCAAAAGCCTCAATCGAGTCCCAAACAAGATTATGATAATGCCTTAGCCTATCGCTCCTCGTCTGATATATATTTCTAACTTGACAAACAATCAATTCAGCATCTCCTTGAGCATGTAAATACATTCATTCCCAAAAGAAGAGATTCATACTCAACAATATTATTTGTATTGTCAAACTGCAATTTGAAGGAAAATGGGAAAAATTTACCATCAGGAGACACCAAAACAATACCGGCTCCTGATCTGGTAGAAGAACAATGGCCATCAAACTCTAATTTCCAAACATCATTTGGACTATGAATGCTGACAGTATCAAAATTGATAATTTCTTCTTGTGAGGTTGAAGATCCCATAGATTCAGCAACAATACTCTCACAATCACTCGAAATCTCATCAAGTGAAATGGCATCTTCCATTTAGGGAACAACTTCAAACTAATCATCAACATGCAAGAAATAATTACCCATACCTGATGACTCAAAAAGAATCTGAGCCCATTGATCATCAGATTTCATAACGATGTATTGTGATTCCTTTTCTGGATACAACTTTTTGATCTCCCCCTTGATGGGAATGCGTGCTTCAGTCATATCCATGTTTAACTCTCCTCCAACATCTCTACAAAAATTCCTTCCCAATAGTATGCCATAGGAAGTCGGCACATCAGCTACCAATATCGTCATTTTGATCTTTTGTCTGGGAATGCAACAAAAGCAAATTGTGCATCCTTAATCTGACCTATTAAGGGAACTGGCTTGTTATCCATGGAAAAATATATTCCAAATGTCTTATTCAAAGTTAAACCAAGGGCACTGGCAACTTTTTCTAGCATAACATTATCAGATGCTCCAGAATCGATTACACAATTACTTAGCTTATGACCATTTATCAACAAAGAGATATAAAATGGTTCTATCTTTTCTATAGGAGAAGGATAACTCACTAAGTTATTTTTAAATGAGTTAGACTTGGGAGAATTACTTGGGGAAGTATCTTTTTCTTTAACGAACTTGACCAAATGATCAAATTGATCTGGATTTGATCTTAAAAATTCTACCTCAGATATTTTTATTCTATTTTTCCTAGCATGATCTATAATATCAAATGACTGAAAAGAATTCATCAAAGATTGACTAAGGTTCTCATTTTGGAAACTTGAGACATTAGGTGCACTGGTCTTTGATGCAGGTGCAGAAGAATTGACAAGTGCAAAAAAAATTGATAGCAGTCAAAGAAGCACTTACACTTTTATCCTTCACACTGTCCTTCAGAATATTGTTGTCTTTTGGAGGATTTGGTAAAGGATTTCCACACTTAGCAATAGTAACTGGCAAATGTTGAGAATCCTTAGTTTGTATATAATCCTCACTCTTCACATTGACAGGTGGTTGTGCTTGCGAACGAGTGAATACTGCAAAGACATCTCCATCACATGCATCTAGCACATCATCTTCTTCAAATTTCATATACCTAAATTAGAGTCGCTAGCCAATTCTGCATTATCCCCTTGAAAAAATTGGCATCTTCGTCACCAAATGGAGGAAGATCATTTTATTCAGCCTCGTAATAGCCCGTAGCTGAATTTTGAGGCGATGCTTCCAATTCAAGTCTCTCTAGAGTGAGAGGTAACTTGTTCTAATTACGCATGACATAATTGGAAGCATTATTTGGATAAGTCCTTCTTGGGACATCACGATAAAAATTATTTCCTTGTGAGGAAATTTGCTTCTTAAGTGCTAACAACTCATTTGCTAGCTTTTGAAACATGGGGTCGACAGAATTTGTTGAAGAAAAAGATGAATCAGCAATTTGATTATTCCTAACCTTGTTAGGATCTCTCCTTATCTTACCAGCAAGGATAAGATGATCCTCAACTGATATGGCCATTTGTTGTGTAGCAGCCAAATATGTAGGTTTATCCGTATGCAAAAGAAAACTCACTTCTGGCAGTTGACCATTAATAAAGAAACATTTCAAATTTCCAACAGTGGGTTGTGAAGCGACAGGGATGTGATTGTGCAATCTATTGAACTTTTCCACAAACCCACGCATGGGTTCCTTTGGTTCTTTTTTCATTTGAGTTAATTGCTCTAAAAGCACATGATCGTCTTCAGCGGGCTTGAAACATGCCTCAAACCTTGACCTAAGACTTGCCCAATTCATGATACAATTATTCGGAAGATGATGGAACCAATCAACAGAAGCTCCATGCAAAGTTTCAATGAACAATCTCACTGAAACATCTTCATGTTCAACACCGAGAACACCGCATACAATATAAAAGACAACGATGTGCTCATCAGATATTGAGAACCATATCCCAGAAAAAGGAAAATTATTTCTTGTGCCTTTGGGAAGTTCATGTAAAGGCGTCGTCAGGCTCAAAGGACCAAAAGTGATACCCCAAGGACTAGCAGCAGCCATCCTTAACGGATTATATGGTGGTATTACAAAAATATTTGCAAGTGGAACAACTAAGACTTGCAAACTTGATGCCTCACTTGGTATGGGAGGCCGCCTTGCAGTAGGAGGAAAACTTTGTGTCCACTGCAAAGGAGATTGCGTCTGAGAAGGTGTCACAAAGGGAAAATTGTGTTGCTATAAAAACTCAAAAGTAGGATCAACAACTCTTGCTAATCGTTGTCCATGAGTGTAACTTCAATTAGCCAAATTAGAAAATTTGAGAAAATCAGCAATATGGATATTACAATAAAAAGTGCACTCCAACCCAACAAGAAAGTACCGTTGCACGTCGCTCCCCAGCAAAGTTGCCAAAAAACTATTGGGTAAATATTTTGTCACTAGTGTATCAATGACAAAATATATGTTTCACACATAGCTATGTTGAGAAATTATACTCTCTTCTCATGAAGGGGAGGTTCCCTTTTAAATTTCTTCTCTAATTAACAAGAAACTACAATCTGTGGGTAAGTTTCAGGCATATAACTCTTTTTTTTCAGAGTCTATGTATTCTCCCTCCACTTTGTTACAATTCTCTATCACTTTTGATACTTAAAGAAATGAACAAACTAATCCAAAAAACTATACAAAAACTTACAATCAAGAAGCACAAAGTCTTTCTTGACTGTAATTCTAAGCAAGCTAATTATCACAAATGGTAAGAAATTTAACTTGCAACTCAAAGTCTCCAAGTATAGATTCTCAATTCCTTAAACTAGAAGCAATACAAAGCCTACTACTAATCACTTAACATCAAAAAATTTCCAACAAACTATACCAAAACTTACAATCAAGAAGCACAAAGTCTTTCTTGAATGTAATTATAACTAAGCTAATTATCACAAATGGTAAGAAATCTAACTTGCAGCTCAAAGTCTCCAAGTATAAATTCTCAATTCCTTAAACTACAAGTAATGGAAGCAATAAAAATCCTACTACTAATCACTTAACATCAGAAAATTTCCCAAATATGCAAGAAGCACAAAGTCTACTTCCACAATTAGAAAGCTCTCTTACTTACATAAACAATATTGCCAATATCAAGGAATTAAAGAACATATATAAGCAATGAACATAGGAACATTAACTCATATAAAAACTCTTTGACACAACACAAAGTTTGAGATCAAATAGAGTTTCTTTCTTTATTTGGTTGATTGAATCTTCAGAGCAAAAGCTCAAAGACTTAGTTGAGGCAAAAATTCGGCATAGTCTTGCTTAGCACAATAAAAGATAAATATTTAGAAATGAGGGTCTTCCTTATATAGGAAAAGAGTGGAGACAAATGTGCGCACATTTGACTAATTCAACTGCACAGTCCCACTTGACTAAAACTACACTAGAAAGAAAATATGTAGCTGTGAGAAAACTTGCAGCATCTAAAACTGCAACTACATGAAAAGATAGTGTCAAAAAGGGAACACTTTATTCATCTTTCTCCTCCTCATTGGATTTCAGAAAATTCCTCGAACTTGACTAAGATGGCTTCCATCTCAGCTTTGTCTGGCATTGGGATAGAGTTGATGATGACGCAAACACGGGAAACTACATCTTCAGCCTTTATGTATTTATTTTTCCCATCTTTCAACATCGATGCAAGGATCTCAAAACTGACTTGAATTTCTAGCGATTTATCAAATGCACTCAATGAGAAATCTTGTCATGTAAAGTGATCCATTAGGGAAATAAATTCTTGTATGATGGCAACACTGGTCACAAGGCTTTGATTATCATCATATAAGTAACAAGGAATGCCTGCAATTCTGGCTTAAATAAGATCAATTTCATCATCACCTTCCTTCTTTTCTTGATCCAGCTTCGTAATCATTAATCTTATTGTTTCTTTCTTATGAGACAATAATGACAGGATCTGGATATAATTCTCTCTGGTTGGAATTACCTTATTCTCCACGAGGACGTCAATTCTGAAATCCTCCATTTTATACCAAAGAGTCGCACTTCTTTCAATATCTTCTATTTCTTGAGATAAAAAAGTTTTAATAGCTTGCATTTGACTTTGAGTAACTTCAAAATCAGCCAACAACTTAATTGTCAAGTCTAGAAGATGAGAACCTTATGATTTCAATCGAGCAATCCACTCATCCACTACTCAACCCTTGATCCCCACCTGTTCAACCTTCTTGAGAGCTTCAATATCTATTGAGGAAACAACTGGCTTGATTTCCTGGGAAGATTGTGTGACCTTGAGAAGCACACTGGCTAACTGCTCACATTTTTGCTTTAATTCATTCTTCTCATTTTTTTCCTGATCAAATCTTCGCACCAAGGAATTAAAAGCAGTTTGGGAATCCAACTTGACACTTTCATGCGTTTCCACTCCAAGCTCCATTGTCTGCATAGTATAATCCTCAGGTTGTATATTACCCTTATTCTTGTCTAAGAGGGCACCATAACCTCAGCATACTTCCTTTTGGTAGTCGGATCCACTAGTACTCAAGAAACAGTGGATGGTACACTAGTGGTAATCACAATACTCACACGGGGTGGAACTTTAGCTACGATTGTTTTGGAAGGTAAAGACACCATCTGTTGTTCTGCAAATGCTTGCTCCATAGCTTCAGTAAAATCCAACATTGAGGATTCAATAGCGGATGAAGGAATATCATCCAAACTGGAGAAATTAGGCAATGTGAAATACTGTTGAGCAGTCTCTGATTGTGGTATTTCAATATTCAACTCTTCATCATCATATTCCTCATCTTCTTGATCTGAGTCAGATTCAATAGAATGAATATAAACCTCTGTATGAGTTGATAATTGTGAGGTGGTGGGAGTATTTCTCTCTCCTTGATGAGCCGGTTCTTTAACATGTACTTCCTCTTGATAAGGAATTTCCCCTTCTTCTGGTTATTTTTCTTTCTCAATTTCTTTGATAAATTGCTGCTCTAGCTCCTTTGTTGATGTCTCTTGCACTACTGAAGAAGATTCGCCTTTCTTAGATCCTTTGATTGTGAATTTAATTTTAGGCCCTTTACCCTTAGATTGTGTCGAAGGAATCGATGGTGGTGTTTGTAGATCTGCTTTGCTTTTGGTCCTTGCTTCAGTTGTAGTTGTTTTACCTACTGGACCGTCACTGTTGTCATCATCACCAGAACTGGCAGGGATTTTTTTCATTCTAATCTTCTTCTTTAATAACCATGCATTGGTATTTGCCAAAATAACATCCCAAAATCTTGCTCTCTTACAGATGTCATCATTTACCTGTTGTTATCACATACTTGTCACTTCTCTATGATGCTTGCTTAGCATCAGCATGATACTCACTAATCGGTTCCTTCTTCCCAATACTGACAAGTAAACCTGCTACTCCAACAAGCTTACCTGTTGGCTTCACTATCCAGACATCCGGTGGATAACACTATCAACATATCAACTATTTACCTATGTCAGTTGTCCTTCTTTATGCTATTTCGGTTGACATGAATGAAAACACAATGTCAACATATAGAAGATCAAACTATGTTGTTGCACACAAGACTGAGAATAGGAGAAAATCAAAATGTATGACTTCTGCAAATGAACATCCCAAGATGAGAAACAAAGGAAGAATCTATGGAGAAAGCCAGTCAGCAAGATCTCCACTTACATGGAAGAATAAATTTGTAAGTTACAATTCTCATTTCTCTAGTTATTGTTTTTCTTGCAAAGGTTATGGATAGATAGAAAATGAATATAGAAATAGGTCTGCAAAGAATATCAATGCATATAAGCATAAAATTTCAAATGGTAGATTCATGCATAGGTCAGCCCCCAACCATGAAAGAAAGAATGTTTTTGATGTCCTGAAAGATAGGAATGTTGTTTTTTATAATTGCAATAAAGTTGGTCATAGGAGTCATGAATGTAGAAGAAAATCTTTTCAGTCTTATGACAACTCCTACACCTCCTCCCACAACAAAAATGTAATGTATAACTATAATGGTCATTATGTAAGACAATTTTTTGCATGGAACAAAATAAGAAATGTTCCTCGAATGTCAAAAAATCAATTTGTCCCATTAGTTGGTCACAAAAAATATGATTTGGAAAAGGAGAACAAGTCGAGTCAGCAGAAAACCTCCTACTCCTTTGCTTAGTGAGAGAAAATTGTGCTACAACTGCAATAACTTTGGCCACATTGTAAAATATTGTAGATAAAGGGTTGTCCAACACAAGAAGAAGATTGGTGTTGCTCTAGAAGTTGAAATGGAGAAAAGTAATGAGATCAAGCAATCTTGGAAGAGAAAATGCAATCAAGGTTATGAGAATGGGAAGAATGTATTCATGGGCTAGAATGATGCATTCTGTTAGAATATATTTAATCTTTACTTGGCTTAGGTTTATTTATATTTAGTTTAGGATATATTCCTTTGGAATTCCTACATGTAATTTGTCCTCTAATACATGTGTGAGGACAAGTCATTTCTTTTATTTTCCTTTATTAAGGAATATTATATTTCCTCCATAAGAGGATGTGGACACATGGCACACGCATTTTATGAATGGTGGCATTCATAGATTTGGGAGTTACTTTGTAACTCCTCTCCTCATCTCTATTTAAGAGATGTCTCCTCTCTCATTTCTTCTAAATGATGTTATTGTAACAGAGCTTCTTGCTCTCTCTCTCTCTCTCATTTTAGGCATTGCCTCATTCATAATATCACAAGGGTTTTTCTTTTCTTTTCCCCTTTCAAAAGTTCTCGTGCCTCCTTCTTCACATTTGGGTGATTGTTCCAAGGTTTCTACATTTCTCTTGGTAACATTTACTTCATCAATAAACTTACTTGGATTTTGTTTTTCTTTCCTTTCTCTTGTATTTCCTTTCACATTCCATGCACATGTGATATCTCCTCAAGCTTAAGGAGATCTGGGACCTTAGGGGGAGCTTCATCTTGATCATATCCTTTACCCCCAAAAATTTTGAAAAAATTCAAGATGTTGCAAATATGAGGTAAATCAGCTCTAAGATGAAGACATGGAGGAAGAAGATGAGATGGCAAATTTTAAAGTTGATGATTGAGTTAGATTAAGATGTTTTTTAATTTTCTCTAGTGTATTGGAGAAGTTTATGCCTTGGTAGCATATTATTCTTTGATATTGTTGGCATATAGATCACTGTGAATAAGCATCAAGTCATGGTTTCACACCTGCATACATAAGGTTGAATATAGCTGCAAGTACTGAAGATATTTTGAAAATAGTCCACTCTGTGAAGTTGGTTGAGTGGTTGAAGATTTTATATATATATATGTGTGTGTGTGTGTGTGTGTGTGTGTGTGTGTGTGTGTGTGTGTGTGTGTGTGTGTGTGTGTGTTGAAACTAAATAAACAATGAACAAACTATGTACTTGCAAGGAGAATGACTACAAAAGTATTGGTTGATGTGTAAGGAATGAAGAGCAAAGAAACAAAGCTAAAAGTATGAGTACAATAGATGGAAGAAAAATAGAGGATAGGTTAGCAAGTGTATTGATTGGTTCAAGGAATTGGTTGCAGATGGTAGGAAGACAGATGGAAGAGTGAAAAGAAAAGGTGCACACTACTATATTGGTGCATTAGTCATAGGGGGAGAATGCACGTGTCCAATAGCATGTCAATCTTTTGTTTCTCAAAGGGGGAGAAGTATTTATGTTCAGATGTTATTGACACTGCGAGTTATTGACCATGTATGGAGTGCAGTTTGTTGAGGAAGATATCTGCATTTTCAACTTAGAAACAAATTAAAAGAACAAATCTAAGTATAATGGTTGCCAACCCCTTTTCCATTGTTGTCAAAGGGAGAGAGTGATGCTTGGTATTAACATCAATGCCAAAGGGGGAGATTGTTGGCATTGAAGTTGTCATTGATGTCAACATGTGTGCAGTGATGAGTTAATGAAGTTGCAGAAATACATACAAGACATGTACTGGATGAAGATGCGGATAGCATGCAGAGTTGATTGATGTAAACAGTTAAGATGTTTCAATGGTTACAGTGATGCAGGATGGTGAGGTCTTAGAGGAAGATCAGATTGGCTCATATGGTGTTGAATTGGGATGGTAGAGCTATGCAGGTTGTATGTTTATGCATGGAGGTTGCACGAAGTCAATTATTACACTTTCAGGTGATTAAAGGACCAAGAGCATAAGTGTTGTTGCAGCAACATATAACAAACTGTGTTATACGCACAAGGAGATACAGAAGGAAAGCATGGAATATGCTATTGGGACAAACATTTGGATGAAGAAGACAAAGATCAGTGATGTGGTGGAGGCATTGAACAATCTTGCTTGAATCAAAAAAATTAAAGTTGCAGTTGTGTATAGCACGTAGATTATCATTGTATGGGTTGCATGCGGTTACAAAAAGTATCAGTCGCAGATGTCAATAACCCACAGGTTATCACATTCTATGTAACTGTAGAAGGTGACTAGATTTGTCAATAACATGAGGGTTATATAACTGCAAATGTTAATAACACGATGGATATATGACTGCAGTTGTCAATAACATGATGAGTTAGTTGTGTTGGTCATGTGACAGAAGACATCAATAACACAAAGGTTGTCGACTAAATTGCAAAAGAATTGCATAACACGATGGTTATGAAAGATATCTCTTTAGGATGTGCACCACACACCCTATTATTGATTGTTGCCATCTCTCTAAGGAGTTACCCTGCACGACCTTCAGAGGGTTATGTTTTCTCATGTGGGATAAGGAGATAAAGAGTAAAAATTGAAGTGTTCTTACCCCGCACAGTTCCAAATCGTATGTAATGAGTGGCGTAGGGGAACTTAAACAAAGCAACTTTCTTACCTTGCATGACTTGATAGCTTATATTATGTGTAGCACGGGGGAATTCAAGTGCATGCACTTCCTTACCCGGCATGGCTGAAGGTAGCTTGAAAAGAGAAATGTGGAATAAGAAAGTGAATGAAGGAGTAAGGCAGTCCTTATCCCATGTGAGTAAGATGTGCTCATAAATGGTGGTGTGGGATAATAAATTGAAAGGTGACTTCTTGTAGATTCTTATCTCACATGAGGCAAGATGGTAGTACGATAATCATGCGGGATAACTCAAAAGTGAAGAAGTGATGGTGATGTAGGATAAAAAGATATTGTGAGATGTAAGGAATCCCTTATCCCGCATGGGTCAAGAGGTCATGTCGAGTGTTATGTGAGATAACAAAATTAAATGGAATCATTTGAATATGCTTACCCCGCACGGGTAATTTGGACACACAGATGATGATGTAGGATAATGAAGGGAAAGAAAGGTTGAGAAGGGAGAAGCATCCTACTATCCCGCAACGACGGTCTAAGATCGACATGATCATTTGTGATGACTTCATGGACATGTTGACAACAAGATTGCCACATGGGTCCACATGGTAGGTTGACTGGAGTTGACCGAAGCTAACTAAGCATTTTGGACGATGACTCAATGCATGCCTATAGACACGAATGTGGCTTGATAGATGAACTATCCACGTAGATGGTTTACGGAGGTTGACCAAATGACCAATTGGAGCTACTGAAGACGTGACATATGCAAAGTGAATCAAACTCTATTGGCATTTGCATGAAGATTGCATTAATGAAATTTTATGTTATCATTGATGTCAATTAACCGGTAATGATGTTGTAATGATGTTGTTATAATGTTGTCTTGCAACTGATAGGAAGAGCTAGTAAAGGGAAATGCAACCGGTAGGAGATTTTGTGAAGGAAACCGGTATTACTTATGAAATGGAGAGATGAACCGGTAACCCTACCTATAGATGAGACCAAACCCTAACCAATGGAGCTTGGTGAATCAGTTGAAGCAGATTATGATCAAATGATGAAAGGTAAAGATTATGACATTTATGCATGTTGAATGAGAAATGTTTTAAATGATTCATGGCACGTAGAGATAGCGGTTGTTGTCTTGGGAATGATAAAGTTCATTGCATGTAATGCAAACCGCATGATGAGTTATAGAGTTTGATGAAGCGGTGATCAAGGAGCGATCAAGGATATCTTGAATGATGTGCAGTGATTTCTATGTAATTTACTATGTAATCCAATGGTCATAATTGAACCGATTTGTTTGTAATCTCTATGAGATACTTAGGTTTGTGTTGTTTTACTAACTTGTTGATTTGTTTATAAGGTCGATGAGTTATTTTGTTTCAAAGTTGGCAATTTGTAGTTGATAGTAAGAGAGAGTGGTTGTCGAACCTGATAATGTATCTCCAGTATGTGTAAAGGTAGATAGGAGCATGAAAAGGATCTGAACAAGAAAGTGTAGTTCTATTCAAATAGATCAGCAAACCCCTGTTGTTTTCTAACAATTACAATAGTCAAATCCCCTAACTGGGTAAGCTCTAACAAGCTTAATGTTATTCAAATCCTCTAACCAAGTGACCCGTTACCATGGATTCCAAACCCTCTACCGAGGTTACTCCTAATAGGGTATTGCTTCTAATAGGGCATTATAGCCAATCCCTTAACCGAGTGGTCCCTAACAAGATCTATTCTTGACAAGACTTTTTGTAAATCTTTAACAGGCTAGGCTCCTAACAAGGCAAATTTCGGAAGAGTTCAAAATACTTGTGAGTATTCATCCCCACCATGGTTTTTCCCATTTGGGTTTACACATCAAAAATATTGTGTCAAGTGGTGAATGCTTTTGTGGTTATGTTTACTATGGTTGAATTGCTTAACTACTAAATCCACTTTGATATGTTATGACAACTGGCAGCAATCTGAAATATGTTTTAACTACTGTCAATAAAGTATTTGAATGGTTAAGTTAAAAGGTTTTAAGAGTTTCAAGTTGTTTTACTGTTAGTCTGTTATAACAGTCAATCGGTTTAACTTGTCAGTATTATTGCATTTGAAGTTCAGTGTTTAAACCAGTCAGTTTAGAGTTTGCCTTGAGAGGTTGATTTTGAGTTTGGTGAAAGTCTATAAATTTTTCTATCTATTGATTTACCTCCCCTCCCAGTAGTTGACTGGATCCTTATTCTTTCATCATCCATCAAACTCCACCTATCGAAAGGAGATACATTGCCGCCAGAGAATTATTGTGTTTACAGGCCACAAGTGGCAGTTTGCAGTCAAATCAGATCTGATCCCAGAGAAGATGTCGGGAGGATGGAAAATGCATTAATGGCAACCACGTTGTGAGTTGCTTGGGTGGCTCAAGGAAGGATACCAAATCTCTTCTATCAGACGGAGATTACTGAGTCTAGTAATCTGTGTATAGAGATAGTCGTGACTACATAGAGGCCAATTAAAGATCCAATCAAAACAGGAGGTTGGTTAAGGTAGAGAGGTGTTCGGCTTGAGAGGATTTTTAGGAAGATCATAGATAGACTGATTGCTAAAAATGGCAATTCAAATACAAAGAGTCATTAAAAGACAAAGTGAAGTATTAAATGTTTACATCTATGGGTAGAGTAATGATTGCAGCTTCTAGAAAAAAAGTCCAGTTGAAACAGCATGTCTTATTTTGGAGGGAAACCCCTTGAAGAAGATAATGATTGCTAAGAAAAATGATTAATGTGTACGAGTTGTGATGGAAGATGAGTTGTTGTGTGAGTTACAAAGCGTGTAAGTGTAGAGCTCTGCAAATCAAAGGATAGAAAATAGAGAGAAGACGGTCACAGAGAAGTAGCCCACACAAGTGTCAATAACACGATGCTAGTGCAGACCTAACACAGTAACAAGAGACTACATGTAGAATGTTCAGATGTGTGAAGGAGACTCAAAGTAGCTAAGAGCCAAAACAGAGAGTAGACAATGAAGAGCATGAAATAGAAGATAGAGAGCAGTAGAAACCAGAGACCGGAGTTTGGAGAGAAGAGGCGAATAACACAGTGGGTTATGTACATTGTGAGAGGCAGAGAAGGAGAAGTGATTCGATCAGAAGATAGAGAGTAGAGAGAAAAGAACAAAAGAAGAGATGAATAGAGATAGATCCAATTGTCCATTTTCTCGCTCAAGAAGATATTTTGGAATTTTGTGGATTTTGCTAGTACAACTTCTTGGGGTCATAACTTTTGATCCAACCATCAGATTATCACTTATCATGTCATTGGCAAGCTCTCAAAAAGATGATTGTTTGTAAAATGTGAATATTAGGGAACAGTTTCATTTTTTACCAATCTTTAGACCCATCTGAAGCCTTCAAGTGCCTCAAATTTGATTTTGAACATTTTTACAAATATTTTAAAAAATTAAAATATTAATATCTCACAAATGACAAATTATAATGAAATTATTTCTTCATCATTGGCTTCATATCTTGATTCTAGAGGTTTGAGTAAGTTTCCATGTCTATACGTGCATAAATACCAAATTAAAAGAAATAGTAACCTTGCCAATTTTAGCCCTTATTGCAAAAGAAACAATAATTTTGGGTGATGTGAGATTGCTCTTACACTCTATATGCTCTTGCATCACATTATGAAGCCTTATTTGTAGAGTCCTATCTAAAATATTCATTCCTACATATAGAAACATGTGACATAACAATGAATACCATTTGAAATAAACTAATTTGTCATCACATGTTATTTCCACTGATTTCTGATGAATCTCATTTGCAATGTAGGAAGAAAATTTTGAAGCAGTCAACGGTGAGGAGGGACCTCAAGGAGATCAGTCTGGACCAATTAGCAAGAGTAAATATAACAAAAACACACATATATGATGGATGAAATGCAGAACAGATAGTTTTATTGCATGAAATTTGATTGCATCCAGCTGGTAACAACCGGGTTACAACATACCGGCACACATGCTTGGTATAATAGATCACAACCGAGACCTTGAATCGAAAGATATATCTTCTAGGCACAGTCTATCTACCTAATACTCTGATTGATTCTAATTGATTAAATTATAAAGAATTATTATATATATATATAGATATATATATATATATATAGATATATATATATATATATATATATATATCGATCCAAAGGATCTAGTCGGCTCAAAAGGGATCAAAACCCGAAGAACAAGACCTAACGTGCAAAATGAACAAGGTCGGCCTCCGCCAAGAGATTACTCTGAAAAATCCAAAGGATGAAATGTAGAAGGTCGACCACATGCCAAGAAACATTGAGATCAACGCTCAAGGCTCTGCAAGCTTCAGAATAGATTCTGGTAGATCACCAGAATTGGTCTCAGGCAACCGGTAACAAGAAACTATCATGGAAATCGGTAGTGATATCTTGCCGAAAAGTGATCCAAATGAGATGTGGTTTGAAAGCAAGAAAGATGATCAATTCTTCAAGTAGAATCCAACTCCACGAGATCCGGTGAGCCAAAACTAGGACACAGAGAAAGAAAACTAAAACTACAAACAAAATAGAAAGGAAAATATTTTTGGTTGATGCAAGATTGTTGTAAACTAGGGATGCTCCTGCATTAGACATCTGAGGTTAATGAAAAAAGTAAGCCTCTCACTTTGTTGAGTTCAAAGGGAAATCAAGGTGTTCTACCTCTTCCTGAGAAATCCAAGATGAATCTTCAACTGATCTGCTCTTCCACTTCACAAGATATTTTTTGTACTGATTTTTCCAGGTACTACGACCAATCCTACAGTCCAAAATCTCTTCAATCTGATATGGTTCCTTCCGGGGTAATTGTTTCTCCAAGTCTGCAACACTGTCCTTACTGAATTCTGGTTCATGGTATTCATGAACATCTGCAATGTTGAATATAGGTGAAATACTTAGACTATCCGGTATCTCCACTTCATATGCATTTCCAGAACTAAACTTTCTCAAAATCTTACAGGGCCCAAACTTCTTCATCTGCAACTTATTATAAGTCCCAACCGGGAATCTCTCTTTTCTCAAGTATACCATCACTTCATCACCAACTTCAAATTCCTTATGTCTTCTCCTCTCATCTATCTTCTCCTTATATTTGTTGTTCATGTCTTCCAAATGTTGTTTAACCTGAATATGTAATGTTGGCATATGATCTGCAAAATCTTCTAATTCTGAACTCTTCCGGTCTTCACTGCTATTGTCTCTCAATTTTGCTATTCCTCTAGGATGCACTCTGGTAACAATCTCAAAAGGTGTTTTTCCGATACTTCTATTCACTGAATTGTTATAGGCAAACTCTGCTTGTGCAAGGATCAAATCCCAACTTCCGGTTTTATCTCCCACTAAACATCTCAACAAGTTTCCCAAGCTCTGGTTAACAAATTTTGTCTATCCATCAGTCTATGGATGAAAGTAGAACTGAACTTCAAATCTGTCTTCATCTTCTTCCAAAGTGTTCTCCAAATATAGCCAACAAACTTAGTGTCTCTGTCTGAAACTATGCTCTTAGGTAATCCATGCAATCTCACCACTTCCTTGAAAAATGGGTCTGCTACATGTAATGCATCTGATGTCTTCTTACAAGGTATGAAATTATCCATCTTTGATAATCTATCCACTACCACAAATATAGAATCATTCCCTCTCGGTGTCTTAGGCAATCCAAGTACAAATTCATGCTTATATCCTCCCAAGGTCTTACCGATATTGTAAAAGGTTTATACAATCCTACATTCTGACTACTACCTTTTGCAACTTGACAAACTCTATAACTCTGCACATATCTCTTAATATCCTTATGAATCTGGGGCCAAAAGTACTGCTCACTCACCAATGCTATTGTTTTGTCAATGCCAAAATGTCTAGCTAAACCTCCACTATGTTTCTCTTTTATTAGTTTCTCTCTCATGGAACTCTTAGGTATGCATAACTGAACTCCCCTAAATAACATCCCATCCTGAATGAAATAATCCAGCCATTTGCTCCTATCAACCATAACCGGTTCTCTACATGCTTTCCAAGCATCTGCAAAATTCAGGTCTTCATCATACAAGGTCTTCAAATCTTCAAAATCTAATAATATCACTCTCATATTTGTCAGTAAATTCCTTCTCCTACTCAATGCATCAGCAACTTTGTTAGATTTCCCACTTCTATGCTTCAACACAAAGGTGTAACTCTGCAAGAATTCTACCCATCTCATATGCCTCTTATTCAACTTACTCTGACTATTCAAATACTGCAAAGGTTGATGATCTGTATACAACACAAACTCCTTAGGCAACAAGTAGTGTCTCCATTTCTTCAAGGCTTGAACTATGGCATAAAATTCCTGATCATACACTGAATATCTCTTATGAGCATCATTCAATTTCTCACTAAAATATAGGCTACTACTCTCTCTTCTTGACTCAAAATTGCTCCTATTGCTATTCCACTTGCATCACAATCCACTTGAAATACCTTATTGAAATCCGGTAAAGCTAACACAGGTTGCTCAGTCACTTTCTGCTTCAACCATCATCATTAAGTGCAATAGAATTTTGGTTACATCAACCCCTAATACTTGGAACAAATAAGCGTAAATTTTAATGAAATAATCTTCAAAAATATCAACATTGAATGGATCCATTTCAAATTGGGAGAATATTGCAGCTCTCTTATTAGCACCCATGCTTTGGTAGCCACATAACCTTGTATTTGATTTTGTCATTTTGGTACTCCTTGGCAAAAATTCAAATTTAATAAAAAGATTGCAAGCTAAATTGAAGTTAAAAACCTCTTAAATGTAGGCTTTGTCAATTCGTATTAGATCACCACCATTGTTGTCCAATACCATTTTTCTCTTTGGATATTAGTTTTATGGTACTTATTTGATGAAGTCCACAATCACAAAAATGTTTAGAATAATTAATTTACCAAGGTCGAAAACCCAAACATTTGAAAGAGGATTGTGTGAGTTCCTCTTTGTGTACTAATGTTCAAAGGGTTACCACTGGAGGAACCTAAAATTTGGACTATAAGGTCCTCATCTAATGCCCTCTTTGATTGAGTGGGTTGTGAACTAGACTCTCGTATTTAGGGTTATTTTAAGAGCTAAGATTTTGAAATATAATAATGATTCAAGAATTCAAAAAAATTTATGCTTTGCTATACTTTTAATGCAACTTTAAAACCCTAAAGATAAAAAAAGATGCAAATTTATAAATAATTTAACAAATTAAAAAAAATGAACTTCTAAAAAACATTGGAGAGCTTGAAATTTCACAAGTTCTTCCCCTAGACAAACTTTATAATTTTTTATGGCTTTAAATAAATACTTATGATGCAAAAACCCAAAGAAATCTTGTAGACATTAATCAATTCCACTGTAAGTGCTCATATGCATGAAAGAGTGTTCACAACTAGCCCTTCTCTATGTTTGAATTTCAACAATTCATCGTTGAATGTTGAAGGTGATCACTAAATTTTATCTTATATGAAAATTCCTCATATTCAAATTGTGATGCATTGAAAAAGTCATGACCAATGAGGATTCAAAATATGTGATATACCTTTACACATCATCGCAATTGTCGCACGTGAACATGGGGTCTTCGAATGAATATGGATTGTTGGCTCCACGTGGAACTAACAAGAACACGTGTCCACGTTTTATGCTATCGCAACTTCATAGGGCTCATCTTTTAACATATTGTGATGTGGATTAGACATGTGGTATGTGGCCATGTCGAGCTGACTCATCACATTATTGCTTCAAAGGAATTGAAAAATAAATCCTATTGAAGAAACATGTCATAATATTGTGGTATTGCAACTATAAAATTCACATTTCACAAAAACCCAAGATAGGCATGAACCATGTGACACAAATGATAAGTTGTTGCATTATAAAAATGCGAAAAATAAGTGGATTCATAGCAAATGTTGCACGCATTCAAAAGAATACTTAAAAGAAATAGGACCCACATAATCAACGACACATTTCACAATAGTGTAGCATTGCAGGTATAAATTTCATAATCCTTGAAAGACTCTCATGAGTGAACATCATGTGATACCAATAATAAGGCACCAACAAGGATTGACATGCCACATATCTGATAAACCACAAAATGCTAACATAGACAATTGGCTACATATCACACATCCCCATCTTGAATTTTTGTATTAAACAAGAATGTGTGATGGATACAAAATGGGAGATGCAATAGGAACTAGACGTGTGACACTAATAAGACAAGAACGGGGATCATTAATGCGGATAATTTAAGTGATTTTGTAGTTATATGTTTTTGGATTTGAGTGTATTTTTTTTTTTTGTCAAAGTTTCGGATCAAACTTTATGATCTATCATTAGGGAAAGAAAGCATGAGAAGAGAGAACATGGATATTGGTGTGCCAACATTTTGGAATAAACTCTATTTTCTCTCTTCTCATGCTTTTTTTCCCTAATGATGGATCATAGAGTTTCGTCTGAAACGTTGGCACAAAAAATCTACGCAGTCAAATCCAGAAACCTATAGTTACTTATATTTAGTAACTTATATAAGGGCCACATCTTCTTATGTGTCTTTTCTCCTTATATAACTTACTAAATATATGACTGGATAGCCACTTTTGATTTTATTAGCATGTAGGCTATTGTCAATAACTAGTTGTTAGGCACAGGGGGTCAATCAACGAACAATTACAAAAGCTTACAATGACAATTTTAAAGATCATGAACAGCCCGAATAAGTCACTGATTGAATAGAAAATAAACCAATAGACACAATCAAAGACCTCTAAGGCTTAGGATTTAGGTCAAATACCTAACAAAATATTATTAGAAAACCCTAAATATACCAATCCTGATAGGGTGCGATCTAAATTTATCCAATTTGTATTTATTATGCTATTGTTGTATGTACGGTGGGGTTAACTCTATTTCTACAAGATTAAGCATTGTTCTAAGGTAGAATTCTTTTGATTTGGGAATTCAATTATAAAAATAGCGAATATCTTTCAATTGTGTATGTTTTAGGTGGTGCATTTGTCTTCCTACAACTAGAAGGTGAAAAGGAGTATGTTTCACATATTTCAAATCTATCATCCAGGTTTTGTTAATTAGAATGAAATAAATTGTTCATTATTAGTTCGCAAGGTTAATTAAAGTACAAATCATTATGCTTGCACTTGATCAACATAAAATCCTTTGCTCATTCGCTGGTGAGTATGTCAATTATCCACATATTTAGGATCTACAACTATAAACTAATGTAAAATAAAAATTATATGGGTTAAAAATAATCAATTAATTCTATTGCATTGTGCTAGATGGACTTCGTTTCATCCTTTTAGCATATTCATAAAATACTTTCAGCTTTATTTTAGACACTCATTAGGATTACCCTCTTGAGTTCTATGGAGCTCAAAGTGTAGAAGTCTTCATCCAATCCTATTTCATTAGCTTTTACTTATCCTATTTCAATCAAGGGGAAAATATTTATTGTTGGTTCCCCAAAGGGTTTACACTACAAAAGGCAGAAACCAAGTTGATTCTTCAAATATCTATGGAGAAGCCAACTCCAACTATCAATATCCTCCAGAAATTGGACCAACTATGACAAGGATTCAACAGATCCTTCTACACTTTGGGCTCTGCAAAACCCGGGAGGGTGATCCCTTAGTGAATTTATGATCTTTGTGTCATACTCACAAATCAAACTAAAACAAAGCAGATAATCTCATATGCAGGCTCAACAAAGAGGGAGAATGCTCAAGAATGGTGAAATCTTCAGTGATCCTCGACCTATTGGAGCACGAGATGGAGAAAACAAATAATAACAGACATGAAGTAAAATGTATTATGATAATCAACAATTTATAGCAAGTACAGATGAACTGAGCATATAACTGATTGTAAAGACTAAGACAAGCTAATAACCAGTGTCTTATTCCATTGAGGAGTCAAAATTATGAAATGTAAGATGAATTACAATAGAATTTATCTAATAGCATGTTGAAGTAAGAATATATTGCATTACAATATATCTCTACTATAACCCAAACCCAGAATACTTATCAAAATCCTTGCACAAGCCCTACCACTCTGCAATTTTATTTAAGCATTTAATTAATCCCTCATATCACAGCATAAACATAAATCACATACATCATAGCAATGCAACGAATGAAATAAATCCTTGATTATATTTCACTCAAAAGATAGTAGAATCATACAATGGAGAGAAATAGGCTTGAATTTTGTTTCATTAATTCAAATTCTATATCTATCATAAGACAATATACAATTCAACCTTTCAAGACCTGCACAAAATATGACACAAGACTGATTTCTATTTTTGTTCTGCAAAAGACTTTACACTTTCCTCATTTGCACCTAAAACCTGCTAATGGAACTTATGACTTTGATTTAGAAAACCAAGTACAAAGATCAAAACCGGAACCCTGTATCTTAGCCTTGAATTCCCTTTTATAGAAATAAGAGAAAACAAGCTACGGGCTAGAGAAGACACATGTCACAAGACAATTGGATAACATGTGACATCTTGTTACAAAAATATTCCCTTTATGGAATGTCACAACCAAAACCAATATCTCTAACTGCTTCAAAAAGATATTCCATGCACTTTATCCCTTTTGTTGTTGTCAATGAAGATCCGATATGGGCCCACCTTGTTGTTGTTCGTGCTCAAAAAGGTAACTACTGCTAGAAGACAAAACTGCCTGCCAGATTGTCACATCATCCTTACTCCTCCTTCAAGTAGGTGTTACTCCATTCGCCATATTCTTCATCAGATGGCCATCTAAAATTCATGACCTCATTAACCTTTTCTCTATATGGAGTATATTTAACTGCTACCTCATTTGCCTCTCTTTCAAAAGACTCAAAGAATGTCTTTGTACATATTATTTTGTCCATGTTGTCCTATAGCATGTCAGTGTCCAGCCCCTCACAAATCAGTTCTACTTGGGTGTTGATAACCCTTTCTACCTCTTCTTTCCAAAGTTGTAAAGGCTTAATTGCCCCAATTTTCATCCACAATACTTGGCAGAAATGTTTCATATTCAGCTCACTGAAGTTCCTCATCAACTCTCTTATCTTTATTTCTATACTTTATGGTAGAATATGGGCTTCTTGCATTGACTTAACCAACAATTGGGTTGGTTGAAGTGTAGGTGGTCTCTCAGCATGATATTTGGAAGCCATTGACATTATTCTAAGTTCATTCCCCCTTTGTAATCATTTTGTAAACAAAGGGATTGTCACTTCCTTGTCTCTGTCAAAACTTTGAATAGCATTAAATAATAAAGAATATAAAGAATGAATGCTATTTAACTTACTATCCACCTTCTCATTTAAATGAGTTAGCACTGAGCTAACTATATCTCTTTGCTTGGAGGCAAATTGATCCTCTGACTCCTTTAGTTTATTCTCCAACTCAGTGACCTTCTCCAAAAGTTAGGCTCTTGTTAAGGATCAGTTGATCTAGTAGGTTCTTCATCAACATATGGCACTAATGATGTGCTTGGGATATCAGTCTCACTATCAAATTGAACTACTGCATCTACATGGGTGACAGGTGGAGACCTAGATGTTGATGGTGTTGATGCAATTGTAAGAGCGGAAGGGGATTCTCCTATTTGTCCCTGCTCAAGAAGTTGAACTCTAGTTTGCAGCTCCACACATCTCTTTTGAATTGCATTATATTCATTGAAAAGCTTTTCAAACTTCTTCATAAGTTCCTCTTTTTTCATGGCCTCCCTCTTAGAAGTTTCATGGGCCAATTTGGCCACATCAACAGTTAACTTTGAGGCCTCGGCATTTTATGTATAAGAGGCTCTTTTTATGATGAGGCTTCCCCTCAAGTTTGGATTTATGTCACAAGTATCAGGCCTTCTAGGCCCCTTCTCTAATTCTCATATTGCCAAGGTTGCATAATCATCTAAAAATTATGATCCTTTCAAAGCTAACCTTGCTTCTTCCTTTGAATTGAATTGTTGCTCTTTTGATTTCCTAATGGCATCAAAAGCCACTGCATCTGCTATATCCCACTCTGGTAGAATTAAGACCCCGACCTAATTTATGATGATCATGCCTTCATCTGCAGTGATTCTTTTGAATTTGTTCATCATCTCATTCTTGACGACTTCTTTGTTTTCTTGGTCAGACCTATATGGCCTTTGGGTCTTTCTCTCAGCACAACTCCTTTTGTACTCCTCTATTTTCATTTTCCATACAAATTGCAAGAAGGTCGAACTTCTTACAAAAGCCTCATCCTCAAGAAATTTATCACATGCCTCCTTTCTTGCATCTCTGAAGGCTCTACCTTGAATATCTAAAGGAGTGAGGTCCAATTCTAATGTTGGTGGCACAGGAGGGATACCAATCTGCATATCTGCATTTGTCACTACAATAGTATCCTCCTCTTGTTGTTCTTTCATGTGATGTTCCACTGCTTGTTCTTCAACCTGCTTTGGAGGTGAAAGGGGCACATGTGGTGGTGAGGGACTCTTGTTTGATTCTTCAAGATCAATGATTTTGACCCCCTTATAAGGTTTTGCTTGTACTTTTGGGGGTGGTTTTGTCTTCATTGTTTTTTTTCCTTTTCTCCTCACCACCTCTTCGTTGTGACTACTACTTTCCTCTTCACTACTTGTCTCTTTTCTTACCCTCTTTATAACAACACCCCCTTTGGAGGAGGCTCATAACTAGGTGTACTCATGTTTGAAAGTCATGTGTTATTAAGCTAATTATCAAATAAGAACGAATCACCAATTCTCAACTAATTAACAAACATCAAACATAATCAATGAAAATCAATACAAGAAATGAGAAATGAATTCAAATAAAAACTCCCTCATTCTGCATCTTTGCTTCCATTGTTCTTCTCCAATATGTGTGGTTGATGACTCTCAGGTATTGCACCAATTTCCTACATACAAATGTTTTGAAGACTGTGATTCTCAAAAGTTAGATTGAAATGAGAAAAGAGGTTGAATTTATAGATTTTCAACACAAAGGAGGTGAGAAATAGAACTCAAGTGTTGATTGATAGACAACTGAAATCGATTGATCAGTTAACAGAGTTGATTGATTTGTTAACTCATTTGATTGAGTAGTCAACTAGATTGATTGGAGAGTGAACTAATAGATGGATTAGTAAATGCATTTGATTGATTAGTGAACTGAATAGACTAGGGAGATGACTAAATTGATGGATTAGTCATAAAAAGTTGATTTTGAGTTAAAAAGGATGATTGATGAGTTAACTGAGTTAACTAATTAGACAATTGATTTGATCAATCAGTTTTGATTTTAGCATGTGTTGTAGGAATTTGAAATTGAATTTGATTTTCATTTTCAATTTGGATTTGAATGTCATTCGAATACTGAAATGCACATGAAATTAACTAAAATTTAGATTTGGTGAAATGTGAATTTGGAAATGTGAAATTAGTTGAAATGATATGAAATTCGAATTTGGGGAAATATGAATTTGAGAGAAATGAAATTAGATGAAATTAAATTGGAATTATAATTTGGGGAAACGGAGGAATTTAATTAATTTAAATAATTTAAATGAAATTATTTAAACTTAGGAGATTGAATTAATTAAATAATAAAGATTATTTAACTAAGGAATAAATCATAATTAATTAAATAATTGATATTTAATTAAAAATTGAGATATGGCTAATTGATTAAAATGATTTAAGAATAGAAATAGAATAATTAGAAGTGTTGAAGGGCGATGATTAGAAGAAATAGTTAATTTAATCAAATAATTAAAGAATTACTTAATTAAATAGACGAATAATTAGTGTAGAATTAATGAGACATTTTTAGGTGTCTACACTAGGTCTGTCTTCTTCTAGCCCATATGTTCTTTGAGGTGGAGGAGGTCGTGGACCTGGTGGTTTCATTCTCATTTGATGAATCAAGGCTGCCTCTTCTGGTGTTATGATTGTAGGCCATTGTAAATTTCTTCTCTCAACCTGTTGGCCATGGACTTCTTCAAGTCTGGTCCTCTTTTCCTTAAATACAAGAATTAATTCATCAAAGTTATTCATTACACAATCAACTTTGGCACAAAATGGACTAAAATCTCTCAATGGATTATAGCTTGGATCTATTTTCTGCACTATGGCCCATAGCTTCCTTAAAGCTATCCATTTCTCCTTCCTCCAATCTTGAGTCATGAAGTCAAACTCATTCCTTATTATATCCTCAGGGAAATTATGCTCATGGGGCACTGGACCTCCTTTAATTCTTGCCCTAAACATATTGTAAAACCCTTCAGGGTCACTATGTCTGGCTAGGCTGATCCCTAAATGGTATGGTGCAAAAATCTTGTCAAAATGCACATATCCCCCTTTAATAATCACAAAATATGGAATAACAGTATAATCAGGGAAAATAATTCCTTTGCCTCTCCCCTTCAACTCTTTATCATGTATGCACCCTATTTGCCACATCACTTCAGCAAAACCCAATCTTAAAGGAACATTGAAAGGCAATACATGTGTCTCACCAAGGAAGCCATAAACTCTGATTATTGTACTGATAGGATAAGGGATAATGTCCCCCCAATTGTGCTCAATTCTCAAAAGTGGCAGCCTCTCTTTAGGTCTTATAAAATCATGCAGATGTGTGGGAATCCTTGGTGGATTCACTGTTAATCTCTACCTCAATCTAGAAGCAAAATTATTGTCAAACCTCACAAAACTGGCCTCCTGCCTGTCCCAAGACATATCCATGCTTTAAAGCTGCACTA
Source organism: Cryptomeria japonica (assembly GCF_030272615.1). Taxonomy (NCBI): domain Eukaryota; kingdom Viridiplantae; phylum Streptophyta; class Pinopsida; order Cupressales; family Cupressaceae; genus Cryptomeria; species Cryptomeria japonica. The sequence continues at coordinate 368,137,872 of NC_081409.1, forward strand.
CCACCTCATTGTTGTCAATTGTTCTTCTGAGATTCATGGTGCCCTCAAAGTAATCCACATTTCTATATAGGAGCATGTCCATTAGCAAGGAATACCAATAGAAATGAGTGTCCAATGCACCACTCTTGACATCTTGCAACCCCTCATGAATCTTCTCTTCAAGGTATGGGGCAAAGTCAAAGATCATTGTAAAATTTGAATTTGTATAGCCATATACATAAAATCAGGTGGCATGACTATAATAGGATAGAATCCTAAGATCTGACACAGAGAGAAGAAGGTGGCCTGAAAATAGGTGGCAAAAGCACCAATGGGAAAAGGCTCCTCTGAACTAGGGCCAATATGGTAAGTTGTCTCTCCTGCTTTTGCCAAATGAGTCAGAAGGAGGCTAGTTCTAATGAAACCCTTTATTTTATAATATTTTGCCTTCAACTCATCCAAATCTATCTGTACCAGGGTAGTAGAAGGTTCATATAAATCAAAAATCTCTTGGAATTCCTCCCTCCTGATTTTCAACAAAATCTCTCCCTCATTTCCCCATATAAACCTTGAAACAGGGTCATACATGTCTGCAACAGCTTTGAGAAGGTAGGCATCCATGAATATATTCGGCACTACCAACTTGCCCAAGTCATATTGTCAAGCACTTAAAAATGGGGATTGCAAATTTCTCTATCCATACCACAATTTGAACATTTCAACCCAATCGTCGATAGCCTAGCATCTGCGATGTGGTATGCTTTATCAGTTAACCCTTCTCCTAGGGTTTTTCCCTGAACAAGTCTTTGCACTTGATATCTATCATTGGTTGAGGGCTTTAACTGATCGAGAAAATCATCAAAAAGGTTTCTCTTCAAATATTTTGTTTGTCCTGAGTGGTTTCGCAAGGGAGCCATCTTACTAGACTAGGTTTTCTTATCATTTAGCCACGGAGGGAAGAAGGAAACTAGGCCTTAACACGAGAATATCAACTACAACACAGAAATGTGTGAATTCTTACTTCTTTAAGCCAAATTCTAAGCCCTAGACAAATTTACAATCTTTTCCCTACAATTTTCACACAATTTGCACTTCAACCGCTTTGAAAACACAGAAGAAAGATTGAGCAACTTGCGGATTTGTATGCACCAGACGAACCCTAATTTTGCACTGCAAGAACTCATTCCAATCTTCTCCAGCTCAAGAATCACCTTCTGGTCACCTCTAAGTTGCTTTGTGAGTCAAAATGGCTCTAAAAATGTTTTTATTATCGTTCTGGAACGAAGAGTCACCGTCCCATCCGCCATTACTGCTCACGTGAGCGAAGAAATGGCTCCAATTTGCATTTGAATTAAGTTTGAAACAGGATTGTTGATCTTCTTCATGTTGGCGAATCGCACGATCTACATTGGTCAATCTGACATTGACTATCATATGTGGCAAGTAAACCTGTCAAAGGTATGATGTAGCACCTCTAGCTCACCATCCACTTCATCTCGGTCAGTGGCCCCACCATCAACTCACCTCGGCCCGCCTTGGACATGTGGCATCATCTCATGATGTTGTGGTCCTTATCCTTCGTGCATCTTTGACCACAAGGTTGCGAGGGTTGTTGGATCTGTTCGCTATTTACCTAGTTGCCATGGTGACCGCCAGTCTTAGCAAGTTAAACATCGTGCACCTTTCTCCATATATTAAAACATCATCGACGGAATTAGGCACGTGCCGATGAGAAAGCTTTTAGTAGTTCGGACTTTACCCCCAGGGACCCGGTAACAAGAAAGTGTTTCAAAGGTCTAACTGCCAGCTTAATAAACCGCAGAGATTAACCACAAAGGGACCCGCCTAGGACTTAGCCGCTAGATGATAATGTTAGACATAACGTTGAGAAATAGGGGGGTGACCATAGGGAAATATTAACACGCAGACTTAGGGGAAAAAAACAAGGGGCCAACTGAAATCAACTTTAGCCTAGGAAATAAAATGGCCCCGCCAATGGTATCAAAACCCTTGGACTTAATGAAAAAAGGTAACGCAAGATTATAACATGTTTAGGTTTTTTTAACAATGAGACTCAATCGGATGACATATACCCTAAACCCTAAGCCTGAAACATGGGACACAGAGCCAAATAAATTCAAAATGACCAATATTTTGACTAAGGCATGAAGATTTTTTGCACAGTCATTTTCAGGATTATCATTTACCTTGATTAATTTGATCCCCATGGTCTGATTTGGGAACTTCTAGAGTTCATACTAATGAAACTTTATGTTGTTTTTGAAGATCTTATGAACTTTTAATGCTATATTAGTGGATTGAACTCAGAAAGTATTTGACTATTGAAAATCTTTTAATTGTTCAAGGGTCTAGTCCTCTTTGATAAGTGGTGAATCTATTGAAAGAATCTATTAAATAGCTAAAGAATTTTATCTATTTGTACAAATAAATTGTGTAGATCTACAAACTTTTGTTGGTCGTATGAGAATTTGTGTCAATTCTTTATAATCATTTTATCTTTCATTTTTATATCTTCAAAGGAAGAAAGCATTTCATGGGGCTCATGTTTTCAAATGCTCTACGAAGAAATATTATTACCATATTGAATATGAGTTTTACATTGGAAAGAAGGGAATTGAAACAAGCATGTTACATTAACATATTTTAATAATATTGTTGATTAAATGTGAATTTTAGAATGAAGAGATAGAGGGTTATTGATTTATATAGTTGTACATGTTGTAAAAGTGCATGGAGTCCTATGAATCTTATGCATCAAAGAAGATAAATATGAATATGAATGCCTTGTGTATTGAATTTTAAAAACGAAGAAGCGTTAGAAATAAGAGAGGTAATGGCTTGTGCAATGAAGACTTAAGATATTGTTAAGTGAAAATATTTGTGAATTGGTCATGGTGAGGGGGTAAGATTGCATTGAAAGCATATATGTAAAATGTATTTTTACTCTAGCAAACCCCCTACACATTCAAATATCATCTTGCAAAGTACATAACAATTGCTAGGTCAAATCCCGCTTTGCTAGGTTCAATGAAAAAAGTTGAATCAACAAATAAGAATTTATAGGATTTGAATGATTTGGAGGGAGATTGAAATTGAGGAAAATGATTTAATTATAAATCTCTTTATACAAACCCTAAAATAAGATGTAAGGGGTTGGCTCTTTGATTTTCTAGCGCTCAAGAATTTAAAACATTGTTTATGGATTAGTTTGGTCAAAGAATTGATGTGAACTTATAAACCAACAAAATTATTAGTATTTAGAATGTTGAAGAGGAAATAATCCCTATTTTTTAAATAATATTTGCAATGATTACAAAAGTATTCTAAATATATTACGTCAAATCAGTTAATGCGTCCAAATTTGTATCTAGTTGCATTCAATGAACATATGAGTTTCTTGGAGAGAAAAAACCTATACCACTCCATCAAGCATATGCTATAGATAGAGATAATGAAAATAATCTAAAATTTTCAATGGTGAAGGGTTCTATGTTTATAGGTGTTGAGAATTATAAAATGTTCCTTGTGGATGAATAGTTTGAATAGGCAACACAGCCAATAAAAAAATGTTTATCAAGAAGAATAATTAACTTGTCAATGTTTGATAGTCTCAATTGAATAGATAAGGATTGACCATAGCCAATTCAAGTTGAATAGTCCAATACAAGATAACCATTACAAAACCAATTTGGGCTTCAAAGTCCAATTTGGGACAATAATTGCATAGCCAATTCAAGCTCTACTATCCATGGGCAATTTGTTTGTACAAGACTGATATACACTCATGGTCAATATAGATCAATCCTTATCCAATATAGGATCACATATACAAGGACCAACTAGGCCTAAACCAATATGCAACATAATATATGCCCTTGCCAAATTATTTTGAATCCTCAAAATCAATTTGGGATCTTGATTCCCTTAGTAAACATTTCACATTATGCCCATTATACTATATCAAGGATTTTAATAATTTCACAAATGTTAAACTATAGATCTACACTCCATATTTCAGTCAACTGGCTAAGTGCAAGACCACCAAGACTTCCAAAATCTTTCTAAGACTTTGTACGCTTTCTTAGGTTTCAAGCATTTTCGCCAAGTACAAGTCCAAGCCTCTCTAAGGGTTCTTCTAAATATGAGTGACTATCATGTTTTATTATTTACCATTAAGTTCAAAGTATTAAATTTTAGAAAATAGGTCAGAAAACCTCACAATGTTCTATTTGTCTGAGTACTATAAACATGTTTCATTTCCAAGATCACCTACTTACATTGTATCCATGGGATCATGATACTAAAGGATCGAGTCTTTGAAATATGTATCTTTACTTAAAACTATATTTATGCAACTACATGAGTGGGCACACAACCCTTTATAGGTTCATTTTCCCCATATAGTTCTTCATTAGTTGCCACCCACTCAAGTGAATAGGTATGAAATCCTATCAACATCTACTTGCAAACACCTAAAGAGGTGATTGACATGTTGTTTTAAATAGCAATATTTCCAAGTTTACCTATGACACACCTTCAATCTTATTATTTCACAAGGCTACTACTTTTATGTATTGGATAAAATATTGAACACCTAATAAATTTTACTTATTTAAAACAATGCATCTTAAATTTAATAAATATAACGATCACTTTACTCTCGACAAAATTAATTATATCGCATCTAGTTATCATGATAGCTTGATCACTTATCATAACAATCATTCAACTAAAATTCAAAATAATATTTTGTAAACTTATTGTCTAATAAAATTAACTAGCAAGAATTCATGCCCATTAGTAGGTTCATAATATTTAATAAATCAAAGATCTTAATACAAACATTAAGTCATATTACTTTATGAGTTATGTCACTATCAACTTTAAGTTTAGAGTCACTAAATCTCACGCATCAATAAAATCAAGTCTATCTACCCTAAATCAAATTTTAGCTAGAAAAAATGAACCTAATTAAAATGTAATATGCCCTAGAATATCTAATTCGCTAGTTAATTGGACATAGTTTGTGCCATCAGGTTTCCAACTTATTCTACTATCTCTTAGACCTATAAACATGCTCATTACATGGTCAAACCTTAAGTGTTAAGGCTTCCAATAATTTCCATTTACCACAACTAGAGGTTCTAGTTAACCTCTCAATGAGAAGGATTTATAATATTATAAAAATTATGATAATAACATACCTAGAATCAATATTTGTTTACTCCTAGTGACGAAACAAGCATTATAATATACTTTGATAGACTATCCATATTAGTATGAAATGATTTCAAGATTAGATAGGTTTCATAGCATATTGATAAATTATTACCCAATCCAAGAAAATCCATAACATTGATAAAGGAAAGAGTTATAGTAAATATTTTCCTTTACATAATCTCATTTTCGTAAGGATACAAGATTAGTAGTATATATCTCACTTGGTAGTTATTTAACATTGGGAAGTACGAGTTGAAAAAAGAAGATTTCACATACTCATCCTAAGATAAAAAATAAAAATAAAAATAAAGGTTCTTTCATAGATCATAAAGTTATCTTAGTATAGAAGTACTTACCTAAATACTCATTATATGCACAACAATGCCTCAAGGTAAAGCAAGGTAGAAAGAAAAAATAAGGTAAATTGAAGAAATATTCACTAGATATTTATTTACTCTTTATACACAAATGTGGTTTTCTTGTCAGTGCAATAACTAAGGTATTCCGAAATCTAATTTGGTAATTAAATCATATACTACATGAGTTCATCAATTAATCCATATAAATAATAAGCTATAACTCAACTCATATAGCAAAATTTTATAGTTGACCAATTCTTAAAGAATAGAGTAACATTTTAGTTATTTTTACTCCCAAATACTAACATTGTACCATCAAAGATCATCTAATTTGTAAGATTGTGAATTGATAAATAATAAGGCTAATTCATACCTCCAACAATAATGATAATGCCAAGTTATTGTTCGAACAAAACCCTCACCCCAATCATGAGCACTATCCATTCTTATAATTTAATTACTTATAGAGTATCAATATCCAAATCTTATCAATAATGACTTGAGAATTCAATAATATGAAACATCTACTAGACAATCAAAGAAATGACACTAGTTTAACCTAGTGAAATTTAATAGCGACCAACCCTTACTTCTCGAACTATAAATCAAAATACCATAACCATCCAGCTACCAAAAAAACAAACAAACTATAATACTAAAATTATCTACAACTTATATTCCTATGATTCTCAATTATATTATAACTTACAAAATAGATAATCAATCTCACTCCTAACTTATGATAAGTACTAAATGTGAATTGATAAATCTACAAGACTCATCAAAACTATCACATATAAAAATTAACTTGTTTATACAAATAAATGTGACCTAACACTCATAGATTAGATAGATATCTCTAATCTAAGAAGCATCATTCACCAATGACTAAAGACATCTTTGTAAATCAAAGTACACAATTGGAGAGAATGATATTACCTACTATTCTTATACTCTATTCAACCAAACAAGGAAATTAAGGGACATAAATACTCTCTGGAGTTTTGTGCAATAGAAAATGATATTGAATGGTCGTCTGTACAACATTATAGCATGGCTATACAATATACCCTAAAGGCTCATGCATGTAAGAGTTTTCTATTCATACAAACCCTCTCAAGTAGGTGCTAACCTCAATATGAGGTAGCATAGTGAACAGCTATAACACAAATATATAATCAAGGAAACTAAATTGAAGAGGCCTCTAGACTAAACAAAACTGAATGTGAATACACCAAAACATAATGGAATTTGTCAAATGTTGCTGTTGTAATAGTCTTGATAGACATGTGGAAACAAGGAAAAGCTAGTGAACTATTTGACAGAATTCCTTTAAGAGAGTCGACCTAAGGAATGCAGTGAGTAGAAGAAAACAAACAAAATAGATCTGCCAAAAAGATTTTAAAAATACTCATGCAATGCAATTGATGTTAATGCATGGTAGCTTATGCAAGATAAGATCTTCCTAAACCTTCCTTGTTCTGTTATTTACATGCTTCATGTCAGATTTATATTGCATATGATTATCAGATTGTACAAACATCACTTATCATTATGCTATCGGGCTAACAACCCGATAGCATATTAATGTCAATTATTAATTGGCATTAATATGCTATCGGGGTATTAACCCGATAGCATATTAAATGCTATAAGTCATCGGGTTATTAGCCGATACATACTTGCTAACGGGTGCATAACCATTGGCACCGGTTCACATCTGTTATCAGGCGTAATTATATCGGGCATATTTGTTATCGGGTTTAATGAATACAGCGCTTCATTTGGAATTAACATTAGTTAACAACTGCACCAGTTGGATTACATGCATCGTGCACTTTGAATCATCGGTGTTTATATGAACCGATTCATTACATTGATCAGTCATTATATTATGATATTACAATATGCTATCGGGTGTTTTGAACCGATAATTAGCATTGTGTTAATGGTATAATTACAAAGGCACCGATCAATGGGTGCATTGATCGGTCATGCCTAAAAGGCATGACCGGTCAATACACCAATTGACCGGTTGCCTAAATGATATATATGCCAATTGAATTCATTTGGAGTAGACATAGAAAATATTAAATGATCTCTCTCCTTCAGACCTGCAGATAAAATCAGAATTATCAGATATTGACATAATTCCTCATATCCATTTATAGCATACATAGTTCATAACTTGTTCTTTAATTGAAGTTGAAATAACTTTACATGGTATCAGAGCCAAGGTAATCGAACCTAAGGCTATTCAATTTTGATAAAATTCAAGGACTAAGTTACAAACTACATCACATTTCCATAATGGCCAACGCTATCAGATTCGAAGATAGACTCGGAGGTAGCGAAGATTTTTCAGCTTGGAAGTTTAGAATCAAAATGATTTTAAGAGAAAACAAAGTTGATTCATATGTCCAAACTGAAAGTGCACAACCAAAAGATGAAACCGAGAAATCCACATGGATCGAGGGAAATGATAAGGCCATTAAAATAATAGTGGATGGGGTAAGAAATAATATAATGCCCATCTTTAGAAAGCAGGAGACGGCTTATAAAATGTTCAAGGCACTTGAAAAGACATTTGAGATATCAAATGCAAGTCGTACTCTAGCACTAAAACGAGAAATAAATCATATCACCATGAACAAAGGGGAGACAATCAACGCCTACTTCATGCGGATATCAGTTCTAAAAGATGAACTTGCAACTCTGGACTACGAGATCCGAGGCAAAGAACTAACACTCATTGCTTTAGATGGGTTGCCTAGTGGATAGAGCACATTCGTCCAAGGCATCAGTGCAAGGTCTAAATATCCTAAGTTTGAGAGACTAAGAGATGACTGTCTACAAGAAGAATCCCGATTGAACAAGGTAGGAATAAAATAGAAGAATATAGATGAAGACTTGCAAGTCCTAAATACAAACATCAATAAAAAATACAAAAAGAAGCAATTCAGGAAAAGAAAAGCTAAACAAGGCAAGAACACTTCTAAGAAAGACCTATCACATGTTCAATGTTATAGGTGTGACAAATTCGGACACTATGTTGCAAACTGTCCGGAGAAAGGGAAGCAAGCCACATTTGCAAAAGTGAAGAAATCTAGAAAAGAAAATGACTCCGAGAACTATGTCCTCTACTCAGCACTTACAAGCCATACTTCAAACAAATCTAACTCATGGGTGATCGACAGTGGTTCATCCAGACACATCACCGGCTTTAGAGAAATACTAGACTCCATGATAGAGAAAGATGATGAGGAAGTAACCATCGGAGACGATTCTTCACATCCAGTCAGAGGAATTGGAACCTGCACCATCAAACTGAAGTCAGGCATGTCACTACAACTTGAAGAAGTACTATATGTTCCAGGCATCAAAAGAAATCTAATCTCCATATCAGCACTAGAAGATCAAAGATACAGAGTGACCTTCATGGAAAACAAGGTGTTGGCTTGGCCAAAGAGATCCTCCATCAAAGACGCTAAGGTCATTGGTCGAAGACAAGGGTATTTGTATGAGCTATGTATAGAGCCCAATCTAGCATTGATCCATGAAGCAACTAATGCAAATGAAGTATGGCACATGAGATTAGGTCATCTGAATTATAGAGCTTTGTCAACCATGGGAAACCTTGTCACAGGTCTACCTAAGTTGAAGCAATATCATTCAGAGGCATGCAAAGGGTGTGCCTTAGGTAAAAATACCAAAAATGCATTTCAGATTAGTACTAGGAAAACTAGCAAAGTTTTGGAGTTAATTCATTCTGATGTATGTGGACCTATGTTCATACCCTCGCTAGGGGGATTTTTGTACTATGTAATTTTTGTTGATGACTACTCTAGGAAGACATGGATCTACTTTCTGAAATATAAAGAATCGGAAGAGATCCTAAGTAGGTTCAAAGAGTTTAAAACATTAACAGAAAATCTCTCTGAAAACAAAATTAAAACCTTAAGAACTGACAATGGGGGGGAATACACATCAGAACTATTTAAAGACTTTTGTAAAAATTCTAGGATTAAGAGGGAGTTGACAATACCTTATAATCCACAACAAAATGGAGTAGCTGAAAGGAAAAATAGGACCATAGTAGAAGCTGCCAAAGCCATGATACTAGATCAAAATCTAAACTTGAACCTTTGGGCAGAAGCAACTAACACTGCTGTGTACATACAAAATAGATGTCCTCATTCACACCTTGAAGATAAAACTCCTGAGGAAGTCTTTACCAAGACAAAACCAAATATCAGCCATCTTAGGATATTTGGGTGTCCGGTCTATATTCATGTACCTAAAGAGAAAAGACTAAAACTAGAACCCTCTAGAAAAAGGGGAATACTTGTAGGATATAGTGAAACTTCTAAAGCCTATAGAATCTATGTACAAGGACAGAGAAATATTGAACTCAGTAGGGATGTAATCTTCCAAGAAGATTTAGCCTTCAAAAGGGCCCAAAATACAATAGAACCTGAAATTCATAATCCTACTCCTAACCTAGAAGAAGAACCTACTCCTGAGCTTCAGAGGGAGTATCTTGAGGAAACTATAAGTGAAACACAAGACCCACCTATAGATAATCGCAAGAAAAGACCACTATGGGCCACCAAAACTATAGTAGAAGCTCAGAAGTTCGCTGCTCCTTCAGGAACCTTCAGGGAAAGCAAGAGGCCTAATAAATTCATCAACTATGTTGCACTTATGAATGATCTATCTAAAGCTGAACCTAACAATGTTTCAGATGCACTCAAACATCAAGTATGGATAGATGCCATGACTGAAGAATATCAGTCCATTATGAAGAATGATGTTTGGGAAATTGTTCCTAGGCCAACCAAGAAGTCTGTCGTGTCTTCTAAATGGTTGTTTAAAATCAAGCATGCTGCAGATGGCAGTATTGAAAAACACAAGGCCAGATTTGTAGCTAGAGGGTTCTCACAGAAGGAAGGAATAGATTACGAAGAAACATTTGCACCTGTTGCCAGGTACACATCAGTAAGAGTTGTCCTAGCCATTGCAGCAGCAAAGGGGTGGAAGGTACATCAGATGGATGTTAAGACAGCATTCCTAAATGGCGAGATCATGGAAGAAGTCTACTTAGAGCAACCTGAAGGGTTTGAAATTCATGATGCAAAGTCTCATGTGTGTAGACTCAAGAAAGCTCTTTATGGGCTCAAACAGGCTCCCAGAGTTTGGTATGAAAGAATTGACACCTATCTCTCAAAGCTGGGTTTCTCTAAGAATGATGCAGATCCTAATCTCTATCTCAAAAGAAATAAAGGTGATATGTTAATATTAATTTTATATGTTGATGACTTATTAATTACAGGAGATAATCACCTAATAGATCAATGCAAGAAAGATCTATCCACAGAATTTGATATGAAAGACTTGGGGCTTCTTCATTACTTCCTAGGATTGGAAGTATGACAGAATTCTGATAACATTGTACTGAACCAAGGGAAGTACACCTTGGACATATTGACAAGATTTAGAATGCTAAACTGCAGACCCATGACCTCTCCTATGGAAACCAACTTCCATAAACTTAAAGAAGCAACAGCAGAATCAAGACCTACTGACCCCACTCAATACAGGCAGATGATTGGGTCCCTGATGTATCTAGTAAATACAAGGCCAGATATCTGCTATGCTGTTAATGCCTTAAGTCAGTTCATGTGTGAACCTAAGGAGATACACCTGGTTGCAGTAAAGCATATAATGAGATATCTACAAGGTACCCTAAAGCTTGGTCTTAAATATGAAAAGGTTGACATAGATCTACATGGATTTACAGATTCAGATTGGGCTGGCAGTGTGACTGACAGAAAGAGCACTTCAGGGTGCTGCTTCAGTTTAGGGTCAGCCATGATATCCTGGATCAGCAGAAAACAATCTTCAGTAGCTCAGAGTTTCACAGAGGCTGAATATATTGCAGCTTCAATGGCTGCCCGAGAAGCAGTATGGCTAAGGAAATTACTCGTGGGATTATTTAGAGAACCTATGAAACCTACAGTCATTCAGTGTGATAATCAAAGCTGTATAAAACTTTCTATAAATCCAGTATTTCATGACAGGTCCAAACATATTGAGATCCCATATCACTATATACGAGATATGGTTGACAAGAATGTGATAAAGTTAGAATATGTGTGTACAGGAGATCAGACTGCAGACATTCTAACCAAACCACTTTCCAGAGTGAAGGTTGATCACTTCAGAAAGGGTTTAGGTATGATAGAAATGTAATCTGCTTTGTAATCTATACTTACATATATTTAAGATGTTTAATGTGTAAACTTCTTTGTCATGTATGGACTATCTCTTGGCTTCTTGCCACCTGTGTTCATATCTAAGAGGTGACGATCTCTTAGACACTGAACACTTGTATATAGACATCATAAGGTGACGATCTTATGATAGTCAAACCAGTAATCATGTTGGATCACTGGTAAGTCATGGATGTGTCATGACTATGTTGTGATACAACATTTGTACAAATGTTATTGCATTATCACAATTTGGATATAATGAGAACTTAAACACTTCTCATATGGTTATCCTTGTATTGCGTGTTAAGCAATACTGATATCACGTGTAGGTGATATCTCAACCATTGATCATGATTGGATCTCTGGTAAGTCATGGATTTGCCATGACTATGTTGTGATAAACATTTATAAATGTTATTGCACTTATCACAACTTGGATATGATGAGAAACTAACCTTTCTCATAGACTTATCCTTAAGTATTGCGTGTTAGGCAATACTAAATGTCACGTGTTAGGTGATATCTTGATGAATCTTACAGATCACATGTTTTGATGATTTCTCACATGATCAGGTGATGATTCTCTTACTTTTATCACATGTTAAAATAATACTTTATGTCACATGCTCAGGTGATGTTCTTCTATTTTGTATCATATGTCTTGATGGTACTTCTCATGTATAAATGATTTTTTGCTGACTGACATTATCTTAGTTATGAAAAGGAAATGTGATGCAGGTTGCCTTATCTATCTTCCAAAGCTAAGAGGGAGTGTTAATGCATGGTAGCTTATGCAAGATAAGATCTTCCTAAACCTTCCTTGTTCTGTTATTTACATGCTTCATGTCAGATTTATATTGCATATGATTATCGGATTGTACAAACATCACTTATCATTATGCTATCGGGCTAACAACCCGATAGCATATTAATGTCAATTATTAATTGGCATTAATATGCTATCGGGGTATTAACCCGATAGCATATTAAATGCTATAAGTCATCGGGTTATTAGCCGATACATACTTGCTATCGGGTGCATAACCATTGGCACCGGTTCACATCTGTTATCAGGCGTAATTATATCGGGCATATTTGTTATCGGGTTTAATGAATACACCGCTTCATTTGGAATTAACATTAGTTAACAACTGCACCAGTTGGATTACATACATCGTGCACTTTGAATCATCGGTGTTTATATGAACCGATTCATTACATTGATCAGTCATTATATTATGATATTACAATATGCTATCGGGTGTTTTGAACCGATAATCAGCATTGTGTTAATGGTATAATTACAAAGGCACCGATCAATGGGTGCATTGATCGGTCATGCCTAAAAGGCATGACCGGTCAATACACCAATTGACCGGTTGCCTAAATGATATATATGCCAATTGAATTCATTTGGAGTAGACATAGAAAATATTAAATGATCTCTCTCCTTCAGACCTGCAGATAAAATCAGAATTATCAGACATTGACATAATTCCTCATATCCATTTATAGCATACATAGTTCATAACTTGTTCTTTAATTGAAATTGAAATAACTTTACAATTGACTGGTATCATGCCGAATTCCACAACGTTGCCAGCATTGTCATGGTTTCAGTGATATCTTTTTCAGAATCTGCAGATCATTTTGGTTGTGTTGTATTTCATTCTTAAATACTTCTGTTGTTATTTGTTAAATGAAGGCATTGGTTATGGGGTTTTATCTACGAATATTTTTATATATAATTTTATTGTTTTATCTAGTGTTAGATATTTGAAACTGTGAAATGAATATTGTGCTTATTTGATGGTTTTAAATTTTTGTTTATTTTATTTTTTTTCATTTATGAGATTATTTTTATGACAGAAAAATAAATTGATGTTTTACTGATACGGTAAATGTAAATCTTGTATCTTTTCTCCTTAATGTTCCTCTCCCCTGCACCTCCTATAAAAGATGGTTTTTATGAAAAATGGAACTTTCTTTTTTCTTGTTTACTCACCACTCAGCTATGTTTAACCATTTTTGTTAAAATATATTATAAAAAAAAATTATTATATTCTAATTTTTAATTAATTAATAAACACCATCAAAAATGCATCCTGAATTCTATATAGACCATGGTCATAATGCAACCTCCATACTCAATGCATTGATTCAAAATAGAAAATTTATAGTATATAACTTTAGCAAACTAACAAAATTGAGTTGATGTAATTGTGATATATATAATTATAAGAGTGTGAAAAGGTAAGTTGTGCTTCTTAAAAGAGAAGACATCCTTATTAAAAAAAACTATCATGTCCTCAATTGGTGATGGTAGTGGTCTCATTCTCTTGTGTGAAAAATAATTACATAACACGTGGATAAAGAGTAAAGATAAAGTTGAAGATGCACCTAGCAATAGTGAAAGTAAAGTTTGTGACTAGATCATAGATAGGATGTATGTTGATGGAGATTATAAACATAATAATCCAAGTATAGAGTATCATGAGGAAGTAGATATATGTGAAATTATATCTTGCAGTAGCTCTATCAATAAAGAGTAGAAGCATGTTAAGGTATTCAATATAGTGCATTGGCTTATATATGATTAGTGATTATCTTAATAAGGAAAATGTGAAAAAAAAATTATTGCAATTTAATGATGATATCATTTAAGGTTAATGATTAGACATTCAATATGAGGAACTTAAACAAACTTTTGATATGTAAGTTTTTTTGTTTTTTTTGTAATGTTGATTAGGATGATAATACATTTGGTTATTTCTCTAATATTTGTAACTAAACTTACGAGAATGAATTAGAAATCTTCACTTCACAAGATTTATGCTTTAGTGACCCTGTAAAGTATGAGTCAAACTTAAAACTTGTTTCCAAGCTCTGTTATTGAGCATTATAATTATATAGGCATTGATGCTGAGAAAAGTTTAGATCTTTGTATTGAGGAAGGAAAAGAAGGAATAGTTCATAAGTTCTCTTATGATAATGACCATGTTATGACAACTAATTATCAAGAGTTCGAAGTTGTGAGACATTCTAAACCATTTAATCCGTTTGGCATGTTTTATATTGAATTGTATAATGATTCACAAGAGAGGTAAAATCTTGTTCTTGAAGTTGAAATGGAAATGTTTTTCAACATATGGAGTGATGATGAAGTTGCTACACTCTTAATCTTAAAGTGTGTACATAGGTTTATGAGTAGTCAACTTGCAACTACTTTAACTCGTGAGTCATATTATCATTATTACATTTTTATTTAGTGATGTAGGTTAGCGTAAGGTTTGTACATGGTTATCTAAGTCAATATAGGTTGATATTCTAGAAATAAGTAAGTTATATATATGGGTTAGTGAGTTTTATTTGTGTCATCAAATTGTGAATTTTGTCTTCTCATTTGAAATATTTGGAGTTTTCTCCCCTCGAATGGGATTGTTTTTTTATTATAGTAAGCAGCAAAACAAGGGTGTTGACCTAGTATACAAATAGCTCAAACGCTGCATAAAAGAAAAGACAACAAAACAAGGGTATTGACCCTATACAAGCTTAGGTCAAACAGGCCAATTATAGCAGGTCAGAAGACCATTGTTAAAAGGCCTATCAAACCATCTACTACACAATAGCAGAAAGCTAGGATCCCAACTCAAGAGTGGGAAGAATCACCCACAACACAACTTAGACGAGTATGGTGGGGGGAAGACTTACCCTTTTCACCTACAACAAACAACAGTCCAAGAAATACTATTATTAGGAACATCATTGCAAAAGGGATCAAGCAGAAAAATCCCCTCAGAGTGTCTGTCAACACCTGGAGCAAACTATTGCTGCAAAACAACACCTGGAGCAGACTGTTGATGTTCACCAGGAGCAAACTGTAGCTGCAGAACATGAGAAACAAGAGAAAAGACCTCAAGGCCAAAGGAGACCATACCAATAGGAGAAGGATCCATAGGGGCAGCGAAGGCCACAAACAATAGAGAGGCACAACCTCATCTCAGGAGGAGTCATCAAAATCAAAAGCATCGACAGTCAAATGATCAACAACCGCATCTTTCCACTAAGTCGCAAAACATTTATGATGAGAGAGAGAGAGAGAGAGAGAGAGAGAGAGAGAGAGAGAGAGAGAGAGAGAGAGAGAGAGAGAGATTAGAAGCTAAGTGACCAATCATCGACAGTCAAATGATCAACAACCGCATCTTTCCACTAATTCGCAAAACATTTATGACAAGAGAGAGAGAGAGAGAGAGAGAGAGAGAGAGAGAGAGATTAGAAGCTAAGTGACCAATTGAGAAGTATCCACAACAACGAAAGAGGAGGCTCTCATAATCTAGTGCTTGAATCCATGGCCTATCCCCAACCATAAGAACCACATCGCCAGGGAGAGGCATAGAGATGTTGATGTCAATTTGAATGTAAGCAAAAGTAAAATGATCCATGAAGGATGTGAAATCATCGACCTTCAAGAAACGTCTAATAGAGTTACCAATGGCCTCATAACAAGAAAGCTCTCAAAAATGTAGAGGAAGATTGGGAAGACGAACCCACACTAGTTGCACATTGAGTGGTTTAGTAAGAGGGTTAAAAGACGCTGTCAAGGATTGACCGAGAGAGAGTAAACTCCCCAAGCACACAACTTGCCCGACACCAAGTCACAATCCTCATAGGAAACAAAGGAAGAAATAAAAAAACCTTTAGCACAAGGGTAAAGCTAAATGGTGTCAGCAACCAAAGGCTTCCCTAGCACCAAGTCACAATCCTCAAAGGAAACAAAGGAAGAAATTAAAAAAACCTTTAGCACAAGGGTAAAACTTAATGGTGCCAACAACCAAAGGCTTCCAAGAATCACTCACCCAACAAGATCCGCCCACTAGTAAAAAACGGCTCGGGAGGAGGGGCCCCGACACAAGCCCTGGTCGGGCCACCAATAGCAACACTAGACCCACCCACAGCTAGGGGGCAAGAGGAGGCTCACCAGCATGAGAGGTGGGAGAACCCACATACTTAGGGCCACACACACCATCAACCAAGTCAGAAGCTCAAGCATAAATGCCCACAAAGGAAACAGGGGTGACAAGTTCCTTATTCGGAATGGAGGAAGGAGCAAGAACATTAGTCACTATAGACGAAGTTGTTGTAGAAGGAGCAAGAACATTAGCAATCACAGACAAAGCCATTGCAAAAGGAGCAGGAAAACTAGCCATTGCAGCCATAACCATCACACAATTTCCCTCGAAGGGGCTTGTTATTCTTAGCTATTATAAAGCATTTTAAAACTACTTCATATTATCTTCTTCTCTATGCAAGTTATTCCATTACCGGTATTAGAGCATGATCTTGGTACTATGAAGGTAAGATATTTTCTCAATTTTGGAAGTTATTTTGGAATCATGTATCTTTCAAATTTTGGCAATTTTTTATATGATTTTTAGAAGGCTTTTGAAAAAAAATTGAAACATCTTCAATCCAAATTTTAAAGGAATTGGAATAGAATTAAGTTACTATTGAATTAGGGTTTTTGCCAAATTTATTTGAAAAAACAATATCTCCCAAATCTTGGTGAATTTGTTCTTGATATTTAATAGTTGTTTCAAAAACTTCATTGAAGAGCCTACAATCAAAAATTTAGAGGAACTGGATTAGAATGAAGAGATTTATTATAAAATTAAAGCTTCACACAAATTCACTCTCAAGGCTACAAATCAGCTAATTTAAGGAGATTTTTCTAAGAAAGTGTGACCTAGGCCTTAGTAAGTCACAATAAAAATTTCAAAATATTTTAACTACTTATGTGATTTATTGCAAAAAAAAAAAAAAAATCAATCATGATAGGGGGCCTTCAACAAGAGGCAAAAAGAATGCCACCACACCTAGGAAATCAAGATAAGGATGATGTATGATAGTGTAAAAGTCATGACTAGTGAAATTATGGTAGGTGGCAATCTTGCATGTGGCAAGTGCTATGCATGTCAAGTGGGACCTCTAATTTATAAGAGATTTTTCTAAGAAAGTGTGACCCAGGCCTTAGTAAGTCACAATAAAAATTTCAAAATATTTTAACTACTTATGTGATTTATTGCAAAAAAAACAAAAAAATTCCAATCATGATAGGGCCTTCAACAAGAGGCAAAAAGAATGCCACCACACCTAGGAAATCAAGATAAGGACGATGTATGATAGTGTAAAAGTCACGACTAGTGAAATTATGGTAGGTGGCAATCTTGCATGTGACAAGTACTATGCATGTCAAGTGGGAGCTCTTGCATGTTGAGATTGGAACCATTTTGCATAAGAAAGTGAAGATAGGTGCCTTGCACATTCACCTTTCTATTTGCATGCATGCAATGAAGAGGATGATGACATGTGGTATTTCTAGGCATCCATCTCTTTCTTTATAAATATGTGCAATTCGGAGTGCTTTGTAGGTACCATTATGCTACCAAAATTGCTCCAAAAGACTAACATTGTGTGAAGCCTCTTGAAAGAGCATCGCTCTACAACTATAGTGTAACCATTTGATTATTGTTAATACAATGAGTTGTACTTTGGAGTGTGATTTTATTAGTAGAAAGTGTTTTCCCTATGCATACAATGTGTTATGGTGTTAGTGTTGTTTTGTGTGCTTAAATCGATTATTATACATCTTCATTCTATAACAATTTAAGATTTTGAAAAGAAAATTTTCCACAACTTTCCTCATTAGATTGGTGTAGGATGTTGATTCTACTACCTTGCTTCCTTTAAATTAATATTAGAGCTTGATCACCTTTCATCCTAGTTGTGTAGAGGGTTTTTTGTACTAATCTTTGTTTGAGTGTGAGCTTGATGTAGAAAGGAGATAGCTAGCACATTTAGAAGAATAGATGTGGTTAAGTTTAATGGCAACAATTTTAAGTTGTGGAAGATTAAAATGAAAGAGATGCTCATTTCCCGATTGGGTTTTGTTGGTGTGAAAATCATGGATGAGGATCACTACATGACTTTACTATGTTCATTGCCAACATGTGGGATCACCTTGTCATGGTCATTGAGAGTACCACCACCACCTTCAAGATGGATAAAGCGGTTGCATCGTTACTTTCAAAAAGATATGGAGAAAATCTTTCAAGATGGCTAAGGAGGTCCTCTTTCTTGCTATATCAAAGGAGAAAGGCAAGAATAAGGACGAGAAGCAATAAAAAAGGTCAAAATCTAAATTCCTCGGATCTAATTCTCCTAGAAAGTCCAAGGGGAAATGTTGAAAATGCAAGAAAATTGTTCATTTTCGAAAAGAATGTAAGGGGAAGAAAAACAAGAAAAATGTCTCTGATTTAATTCAAACAAATTCTCTCAAGATGATGATGAAGCATTTGGCGTAGCCTTGGAAACACATGCACCTGAAGATGTATGTCTTATTGACTTTGGTAGATCTTTTCACATTAATTCACATAGGGATAGGTTTTCAAGTATGAAAAGTTTGATGATGGGAAGGTGTACTGGGGTGATGACTCTCATCTAAGCAAATATTGGCCATAGAAGAGCCAAAACTGCATTCCCTAATGGTAGAGTAAAACGGATTGATGGCGTCTTGCATATCCCAAGTTTGGCATGGAACCTTCTTTCAAGGAGCAAGTTAAATGATGTAGGTGTGTAGGTTGTTTTGGAAGATGCAAGATCATGAGAGGAGCTATGGTGCTTGGTAAGAATGTTTAGATAGGCGCTCTATATAAAGTTGGATGCATGCACTGTTCACTGTAATAATTCTTCTAATGACCTAAAGAAAAGAGCTTTAAAAATCATCATTAGGTCATCAAAAAGCAATGAAGAAATCTCTTGCATCTACTTCCAATGGTCATGTTTTCTAAGTACCTAAAAGTGCTAATTCTTTGGAGATGGAACTTCCAATAGAGAAGAAAATGCTATGGCATCTAAGATGTAGCCACATTGGCAATAATGGTCTTAGAAACTTGAAAAAATGACTTAGAAGAGCTTGATGATTGTGATCTTGAATTCATTTTTCACAAAGATTGCATCTATGAAAAACAAAATCATGTTATGTTTTATTCTAGATCTCACAAATCTTTCAAGGTGTTGGACTATATTCATTTTGATGTGTTTGGTATTTTTAATGTTCCTTCGATTTCTAAATATGTATATTATATTTCATTCATTGATGACTACAATAGAAGGGCATTTGTTTATTTCCTTAGGAATAAATTTGAAGTCTTTAATCAGTTTAAGGAATATAAAGACTATTGAAAACCAAGCTAGCAAAAACATAAGTGTTTGAGGGCTGATAATGGTGGTGAATTTGATTGAAAAACTCAACCAGTTTTGTAAAAAGCATGGAATTTAGGCAAAGACAACTCCATATACCCCTCAACAAAATGGAGTTGTGGAGAGGATGAGCGTGACATTGATGGAGAGGGTTAGGAGTATGTTGAGTGAAGTTGGCCTTTAAAAAAATTATGGGTTGAAGTCATTTCCATTGTCTGCTATTTGATTAATAGATCTCTTACATCAACAATAGTTGCCAAGCCATTCATGGAGGTGTGGTCGAGCAAGAAGCCTTTATTGAGTCATCTTAGAGTATTTTGTTTTGAACCATATGCATGTGTCAAACAAGAAGAGGTCTAGCTTGGAGAACAGAGTACTTAAATGTATCTTCCTTAGTTTTGGTGTTGGTAGGAAAGGGTAACATTGTGGAAATTTCCTCAACATGCCCCATTTTGGTCTAAGCAAAATAGGAACCCCCCTTTTTTCAAGATCGGCCTTTGAGTACCTGCCAAAAATCTTACCCAAGAGCACATTCTTGCACCCAAAAGAGTTTAAGCGCATGTTGGTGTGCCAAGTGGCACAACCACCGCAGTGTAGAGTCGTAGAGTGTCGTAGACCCTAAGCTTTATGCTTTAAGCACGAAAGTCTACCATATTGTGCATTTTGCTCCTTTTGGAGAGACTAGCAATTTGTAACCTTGAGAATGTGTGCCAGACTAACAAGTGGTTTCCTCCCAGTCAGAGTTGATTCTAACTGCCAAAACTAATCTCCACCCGACCCCTAAATCACAATGTGTTCAAAATTGACTAAGGTGAAAATGCAAATCACTTGGCCATGAGATAACCAAAGCATGTTGAAGCCAATTTCACCTGCTTTTGCAAAGGACATCCCAAAGGTGAACACTTTCCCTAGATGCATCACGAAACATCTCGGAATCCCATCCTTCCTTTCCAAACAACCAGAGACTAGTGAAAAAGTCAAAAATTTAAATTGAACCTAATGCAAAGGGAAATTTCCTAGCAATGGACCACAAGGGAATCAACCACCCGATTGGTTGAAAAGTATGACAAAGGGAAATGCATAAGGTGCCAAATATTTCAAATTGGGACCGTCACTACAATATTAAGGATCCTTATGGACCAGATTTTGAAGTCATCATAGTTGTTTCCCACTCCTTAAAACTTTGCTAAATTTCATGTGGTTCATTCTCTTTTCATGGTTCTCATTCTAACTGAGAAAATAGAAGTTAGCCAATACTTAAATGTTCATGTATTTGATAAGCTTTTGACTCAATTCAAATCTATTTCATGGATTTTAAAATGAATGTGAATGTCAATTCAATCTTTGTATGCTCAAAATGAAAATCTTATGAATATCCCCTTAGAAGCTTGAATCCCTTTTACTTGAGTTGTGATTAAATCGAGTGAAAGTAAAAGTGGGTTTCAAGGAGTTTGTCTGTGTGTGCATTTGATTTATCTCTAGTTAGATCTTTTAGGTTAGTTTTGTAGCCCTTTATCTCTTCTCTACCTCTAACCCTAATCTTTTGTAGTTTTTTTTAAATCTAGTGATTAAGTTGAGCATGATTGTCAATCTAGTTTATAGAATCATTTAAGATTAATTGTTCTGGTAATCTGAAATCCATGAAAATCAATAAAAAGGAGCTCTAGCATTCCCCTTTTACCCTTTGTGTGTTACCAACAAATACACATCAATACCACTAAGTTACCTTACCTAACCTTCCTAAAACTTGGGATTAATGCATCTCAGTTACTAAGATTCATTTATCTTTCAAGAGAGATAACAATACTCAAGGTATTTTTATCTGAGTTGGCAAGTGTTAAAATCAGCTGCCAACAAGTGCAAGCTTTGGGATCCAATAGCCAAAAAGGTTCTTTACAACACATGTGTGATTTTCAAAGAAATGAAACCTTCCTTTACTGAATTGTAACCAAAGAAAGAAGAGAAACAAAAAGATATAGTTCATGTCCCACTTACTCCGATGAAGAATGAACTATGTAGACCTATTGGACCTAATGATGAGGAGAGCTCTACTAGCTCTAAAAGATCCGAAGACAAATAACATCAACCTTTGGGGAGGTCCACACGAGTTAGGCATCAATTATAAAGGTTTGGTTATTCATTGCTAGATTCCAGATTTATTTTTGCTTCGGTTGCTATCACTGATGAACCTAGAACTATAAAAAAGGATATGGATATGAGTAATGCAAATTTCTAGATAAAAACAATGAATAAAGAGATGGTTGATTTAAAGAAAATGGCGTGGGATCTAGTACCTTTGTCTAAAGGATGTAAACCTATAAGTTGTAAATGGTTGTTCACGAAAAAGTTTGGTCATAATGAGAATGTTGAAAAAATATAAAGCACGATTGGTCACAAAGGTAAAATCACAAGTGAAGGGAATTGATTATGGTCAAATATTCTCTCTTGTTGCAAAGTTGCAAAGTTGTCAAGGAATGCTCAACATACAGTGACATTCATGCCATTTATGAAGACATTTAAACAGACTTGAAGACACAAAAATCGAAAGAGCAACAAACCTATTGATCAAAATTCACTGCAAAAGAGCAGATCTAGAGAAGAGGTTACATGTTGTTTAAGGTCTTAGTGCCCTGTCTTTTTTAGGTGTGTTGTGTATGTGGGTCGCATAGGCTGCTTTGGGCTCATGGACATTATTGAAATCTTTCATTCATTCATTTGGTTCATGTTATCACTTGTTGAAGCTTATGATTTGGAAGTTGAGCTAACGGATGTAAAGACAATGTTCCTTCATGATGTTTTAGAGGAGAGAATTGATGTCACATCAAGAGCATTTTGTTGTCAAAGGTAAAGTGAAAGGAAACCAGGCGATGGAATGCAACTTCCTACACTGATCTGTATAAGAAAGAGTTGCAAAGTTTCTAAACTCTTTAACATTTACAAATTCAAATGCACATTCAATTAACCATAAACAAATATTTAACATAGAATTTGCACCTAGTTCACAACATATACATGGGAAAACCCTTTCGAAAAGAAAGCCACACTCCAAAACATGGAGCTCAATTATATTATGAGCAACAATTATTATAATGCAATGCATGGATCGAATGCTCTATAGGAGTAATCACAACAACATAGAATTCTGGAGTAATTATGGCAACATAACATTGTCTCAAAAAAGTCTTCACCCTAGCATACAAAATAAGCTAAGACACCACATATTTATAACCTTTCCAACATAAAGAATCGATGCCAAACTTGCCCAAAAACAACTCATGCCTAGGTGTGAACAAGAGTCCAATATAGAAAGTTGTACTAGTCAAGACTCGACAAAAAATGACAGTTTACCAATTCAACACCTATCAACTCATCCATAACTATGAAAGCTCAACAGGAATGAGTTGAAACTCAGCCTGCTTTTAAGAAACCAAACTTATCCTTGTCTTGGGCACCTAAAGGTGATAAGACTAAATGCTACTAATTCCAACACCAATCTATAATAGAAACTACATAACAAGACTCTTCGGTCAACATATAAATTTGTTGAAAGTGTTTTCAATACAAAATAGAAACATATGACAATATCATGCTAAAATATAACACCCTCCAAGTGGGTGCCAACTTCCTTAAAAATAGGAACCTTTCAATAGTCATCACCTACAATGTAGGATGCCACCTCACCAAGAGGTCCCACAAAGCGATATGACAAAATAGGAAATTAGCTACTTAGGATAAAATGAATATACATCAAATAATAAATTAAATAAATGCTAGGACTCTAAGGTTGAGACACCTTAATCCCAACATTCTCCCACTTGTCGAAGACCTATCAAAAGTCTACACAATCAAATGCTCAATGCCCCAAGGCCCACAAAACTGGCACACCATCTGAACTTTCCAGTGCTCATTAGCTTTGTCGGTGCATCTACAACATTTGTCAAAGTATCATCTTGACCTTTTGCAACTTCACCTTTCCATCTTCTTAGGATAAAATGAATATACATCAAATAATAAATTAAATAAATGCTAGGACTCTAAGGTTGAGACACCTTAATCCCAACATTCTCCCACTTGTCGAAGACCTATCAAAAGTCTACACAATCAAATGCTCAATGCCCCAAGGCCCACAAAACTGGCACACCATCTGAACTTTCCAGTGCTCATTAGCTTTGTCGGTGCATCTACAACATTTGTCAAAGTATCATCTTGACCTTTTGCAACTTCACCTTTCCATCTTCTACCATATCACGAACAAAATGAAATTGAACATCAAAGTACTTTGTTTTGGCATGGAAAGTAGGATTCTTAGCTAAGCTAATGGCACTTTGACTGTCACAATACATTGTAATCTACCATGCATCAAAACCAATATCAGAACACAATCATTTAAGCCAAATGGCTTCCTTACAAGCATGAGTAGCTATCATGTACTCTGCTTCCATCATTGACAAAGCAACTACAACTTGTTGCTTACTCATCCAATTGATAGCACCACCAAACATCATAAATACACGTCCACTTGTGGATCTTCTACTGTCAATGTCATCTACCCAATCTAAATCAACAAACCCACGAATACAAGTTGAATGCTAAGGTCTAGTCGAATAACCATGAAAACATAGGGAATACTCAAAAAGTACCCCACAAATATCTAGGCACTCTTCACTACATCCCAATGTACCCATCTAGGAGAAGTCATAAACCAACTCAAGACGCCCACTGCTTGGGCAATGTTTGGTGTCACACAAACCATGGTATACATCAAATTCCCAACAGCACTCATGTAAGGTACTCTGGTAATGTCCTCTATCTCAATAAGAGATTTTGGACAATCCTTTACTAATAACTTCATTCCTTGCAAAGAAGGAACTACCAAGGATCTACAAGATGACATGTTGAATCTCTCCAACACCGAGTTCACATACTTACTCTAGCTTAACCAAATCTTTATGCTAGCTCTATCTCTTCTAATCTCCATCCCCAGGATATGCCTTATTAGACCTAAATCTTTCATATCAAATTGTAGTGACAACTAAAACTTCAAATATGAAATCATATTACCATTCTCAAAAAATAGCATATCTGCATACTACACAATAATGAGTGCAACCATTTTAATTTTGAAATACACATAATGGTCAGAGTTAGATTTCTGGAATCCCAAACAACACATTGGTGTCAAATTTTTGGTACCATATCCTAGGAGATTGTTTCAAGCCATGCAAAGATTTCTACTTACATACTAGATGTTATTTACCTTCAACCAGAAATGCTTTGGTTGTTACATTGAAATCTCTCCCTCAAAATCACCATGAAGAAACATTGTCTTCACTTTCATCTGCACAATCTCTAAATCATACATTGTTGCGAGTGAAGGCTCATCAGTGTTAGTAGGCAAGGCGAAAACACAATTTGAATCCAACAACAAATAACCAAAACTTTTTAATTGTTTCTTATCACATGTAGACCTCCTTAATGGCTAAAAGGTTGAGGTTCTTCAAAACATTCAGAGCTTGATCTCTCCTCATCATCAAGTATAATAAGAGTACATAGTTCTTCTTTCATCAAAGTAAAGTGGAATTGGAACCACCTCCTTTTTCTCCTCTTTCTCTAGCTACAGTAAAACAATGGAAGGTTTCACCTTTTGAAAATTATACTTTTGCTATAAAGAACCTTCTTGTAAAGACCCCCTATCCTTTCTGCACTATTTTTTACAATTTGAATGGTTTGACATATTGTAAAAGACTTGGCACGTATTCCATTCGAGACTGTTTCTGAGTTTGCTTGTGTTTCAGAATTTAGTAGTTTGTGCAATGTTTACAATATTAAATAGCAATGCATTCAGCAAACCACATCATAACTTAAAACTGAGAATAATATCATTCAACAACCTCACTACTACTGAGTCTACAAAATCTGATTCATTGGTTTTAAACTATACTCTCTTAATCAGGAAATTACACAACACTCCATTTGATGTACCCATTGACATTGCAACCCAGAAAATCTGAAATTGATTACCCAACTGAGGTCAAAGACTCAAAGTGTTGTCCTGGGTTAGAGACATCCAGCATTCACTACATTAGCATTTCAGTTTGTTGTCATAAATTATATCAGACCTGGTGCAGCTCCAGTGATCATGTACGACACAATAAGTTTGCTAATAATCAGGCACAATACCCTTTCCCAAATCATCTGAGAACTGTACAACCACCATTCCATGCATTTCCAGTCTGTACAGGCCAACTCTAGTGATTAATTGGATAATTTAGATCCTTCCCTGACTTGTACAGCCCGCTAGGGTTTGGTATGGCATTCTTCAGCAGGTACCACCCTCATAAGGAGAAGAAAACCAGTATGGCAGCTCTAGATGCTCAGAGATTGATGAGTTTGAACACCTATCAGCTCATTAAAGCAGTCCCAATACTCAATATTCAATCTCCAGACTTAAGCTGCATTTTGAGCCAGTGTTCCACGGGGATGCATCCCCCCCCCTTTTTGGCCACGTCTCTCTGAGGGGGACGTCTCCGGGACAGGGGGACGGGGACGCGACGTCCCCCGCCATCCCGCCACCGCCACCACCACCCAATCGCCGCCAGACACATGGAGACGTCTCCACGTCTCCCAAGACGTCTCCTTGGGAGACGTCTCCACGTCTCCCCATTCTTCAAGAGACGTGCAGACGTCTCTCGAGGGACAGGGAGACGCCCAGACGTCTCCCATCGCCCCCACATATATGCAATGTTTAAAATTAAAATTTTAAAAAAAGTGACTTTTGGGGGGGTTAAGGGGTAACCCTAATTGGACGTGGGCCAATAGAAAAATAACACCCAACGCCTTTAGAAAATAATAAAAGTATTTTTGGCCTCGCAGGGCACTGCCCCTTGACCCCAAACCCCCGTTGAAAAATATAGGGTGAAACCACACCGATAGAAGTAGGGAAAATTTAACCTCCGAGTCTGATTAGGCTCCATATAACAACACAATTAGCATTGAAGAAACCTTGGTATTTAGATTTAGTATTTCAAATTTCCTATAGTCTCATTTGAAATGTAATTCTTATACTGTAATACTGTCATACATCTTTTCAAAACTAGTTTTTCAAGTACTATATGTATATGTATAACTATATCAGCACCACCACCCCGCCACCCCCCCCCCCCCCCCCCGCCGTCGCCAAACTTAGGCCGTTGGTCCCCCCGTCCCTTGTCCCCAACGCCCGTGGAACACTGTTTTGAACCCTTCCTGGCAACAATAACAATGGCAAATGGAAGGAATAGATATCTCAAAATCTGATTTACCTTGTAAAGCACTAAGCAATCCTCCTAACTGTATCTTTCAACAACGAAGAGAATGTTATTCATGAGGGTTTTCATCCTCACAAACCCTTGAAGATGAACTCTCCAAAATATATATAAACATCCAATCAACCCAGCATTCTGAAAGAGGACTCTTCAATCTCTTTTATAACCCTTTCTAAGAGCTCATTCACTCCTCTTGTCAATGTGGGATACACAAAATCACCTTTTTTGCCCTTTCCTATAATTCCAGGATTTTTGCTTTTTTGCCCCTATTTTCTTGTGATTGCTTTTTAGCCCCTATTTTATCGCAATTGCTTTTTCTTTAATATTCCCCATACCATGTAACATGATTTTCCTTCAACTTAAGTCCCCAAACACTTTTTTATGTCTCCAATGTATTATAGAATAAAGGGGAACTCTTTTATTTAGATATTTCTCACAACTATAGATTATGCATTAATAAAGTTAAATATTTCTTCAAAAGGAACAAACTGAAAAACTATGGGAATGAATTTCGGGACAGCATAGGTTGTCACATTCCTATCAACTGCTGAGATGCTAACAAAAGGGATCTCAAGGTTTCGAATCAAACTCGGAACATAACCACCACGTTGATGTTGCGCTACTCCGATCATAACTAATAAACCAACACATTCGAACCGCACTCTCCTCTCCTGGAACCCCATAATGAAAACATCATCGGAACCAAAATTGAAATCCCTGAGAGAAGGTAACTTAGAAAAGGCTACATCTGCAAACTCACTACCAATCACGATCTTGGGCAATAGAAAGAACATAGTGCTCAGCCATATAGCATAAACGCAAGCATCACTCCACGTGAAATCACGAAAATGAAGCTCAGTCACTGTTACCACTTTGCAATCTGTCAACCAAGTAATGCCTCTACTATTGCCAACTGAAAACATACCATTGACACTTAATCTCCAAGTGTCAAGGGAAGGCCCTCGAATGCATCGGCTAACCCATCTCACTGCGATCAACCAAACATCATCTAAATGATTGCCAACTAACACCATGAAATGACTGCAATGTCCCCAACTCTCTGAAGTGATAATGGTGAATAACTGAACTATGCCCAGAGAATCTCCCATAACGGATTGTACTGAAGACTGCAAGTGCTCAAACCAAATTGCCCCAAGACTGAGGTTGCCATAAACACTATGGGAAAAATAAGACAAAAACGACCAATAAGGAATCTCACTGAATACATAGGAGTCATGGGAGTACCTGAAAAACCATCTCCAATGAGAAAATGTCCTCTACCATCAATCCTCAACCATGTACTAATCATCTATTGGACTGGAAATGCATACAAACTCATCTGCATGCCAAGAATCGTAGTCCTATGGGTGCTGACTGGAAAGTGAACAGCGGAACCAACACTGAAATTTTGCCCACAACCCTAATCCTGAATCAACAACTTACTACTAGAAATTGCACCTGGAACACGAACCCTATAATAAACCCCACTCTCATCACTAAAATCAAAAAAAACTTCATCATCCAACTTGAAGAGTGGATTGTCAAAAGTCATATCAGCATCTACATCAAACAAGGGATTATCAATCAACTGATTACTATCATAATCCTCATGCTCCACCCAAACATTTTGCTGCTCCAAGCTCCTAATTGGAGATTTTATGAAACAATGTGCAAGTTCAAACTCCTCCTGAATGCTATCGAGCTCCTCCATTACCATCAATCCTCAACCATGTACTAATCATCTATTGGACTGGAAATGCATACAAACTCATCTGCATGCCAAGAATCGCAGTCCTATGGGTGCTGACTGGAAAGTGAACAGCGGAACCAACACTGAAATTTTGCCCACAACCCTAATCCTGAATCAACAACTTACTACTAGAAATTGCACCTGGAACCCGAACCCTATAATAAACCCCACTCTCATCACTAAAATCAAAAAAAACTTCATCATCCAATTCGAAGAGTGGATTGTCAAAAGTCATATCAGCATCTACATCAAACAAGGGATTATCAATCAACTGATTACTATCATAATCCTCATGCTCCACCCAAACATTTTGCTGCTCCAAGCTCCTAATTGGAGATTTTATGAAACAATGTGCAAGTTCAAACTCCTCCTGAATGCTATCGAGCTCCTCCATTACCTGGTTGATCTCCTTGGCCATTTCTCTATTCTCCTGCTCTCAAAAATGTTTGGCTTCATATAGCTGATCATTTGCTTCAAGAAATGCCTCTTGGATACTTTTCAAAGCAAGCCTAGTGGAATCAAGCTCAATGGTGAGCTCACTAACCTCTCCCCTTAACTGCTTAGTATGAGACAAAGTCTCATCTGCAAACTTGGTGGCAACATCCCTATCATGCATCATGTGTAGGTAAGCTATTGTAATTTCTTCATTGTTTGCAAATCAGTAAGTAAAATATTAAGCTCTTTTTGTCCTCTTGATGCACTATGGATTATGTTTTCAACTTGCCTATGTGTGCCATCCAAACTCGATAAAACTTGCACTTGATTTTCAGTGGATACCAAGAATGGTCTTTTCCAATCATGATCAAACAAAGGTGACGAACTGTTGTTATGTTGCATGTAAAATTCAAAATTAGACTCATACCTATCATCAAGATATTTAAAGCTGTCCAAAATCACTTGTGCCTCTCCCTTATCATTCTCAACAATGAACTTGAATCCAATTCAACAAGGCCACTATGTCTATGCTCAAGATCAGCATACTCCTCATGATTGGATGCCTTTGTGAGTAGATCACTCCCCAAACCATAAGTACCTAAGTCATCATAAGCATTATTGCTGGAATAAGATATAGAATCATCACCATTAGCTGATCGGAGAGTATCAACGTACATTTTCTCACAATCTTTAGCTTTAACTGTTCTCATATCTTCAAGACAACTTGGCTACAATGCTAGAGGCCTTTGTTCAAATTCATCTGGGGGTTTGTTGATGTGTTTTTATGCACATGCGAAGATAGAATAAAATACCAAGGTATCTTATCCTCTCTTGAACAAAGTTATCCGAATGCTGAAGATTTGCCTAAGGATCAATCAAAATAACTCCAAGGTTCTTATATGTAGGGTCTCTACGTGTGGATAAGCTCTGTTGGTGTGATGTGATTTTGCTAGAATCACAAGGGGACTTATATTCGAATGTCTGAGTGTTTAATCTGCTGGAACTTGAGTCCTAACTACTAATCGGGATAATAAGAAATAACCAGAAGGTGCAAGGTTTAGAGAGTCTATTCTAGGATCTAGAAAGTAAGAAGATAGATGAACGACTAGGTGGAGTCCTACTGGGCTAGGTTTCACCATCAAACTGAACAATTTGACACCAACTCAATGCAATCTTCTAAGGGACGCTTCGAATATGTTCAAATCATTACACCATCAGACACTGATCACCATTCAAGTTAATGCATGAACAATAGACGCATGACAATTCGAGATTAAGCTCATTCAATGCCAGTTGACAACGTAGGGCGCACTTACAATCAGTAAGAGGCTAGTGGTATCCACAACAATTTTCTCCATTCAATCTAATTATCTACCATCTAATATGAAGATTCAACAAGAAACCATGCATATTGCAAAGAAATGACATATTTCACCATATATTCAATGAAGTGGAATCTTTTACAACCAAGGCAACAATTTCTTGCCTTCTCTTCCTACTCTACTCTAATTGCTATTCAATTTGCTATTCTTACTATTAGCTATTCTAACCACAATTAACTAACTATTAACCTTTACAAATGAAGAGCCAGAGCTTTATATAGAGAGCTCTTTACATTTCAATGGCTCTAATTGATTTACAATCAATGGCTAGGATTACAAGATGAAAACCCTAATTAGGGTTTGTTACAACAAACTCTCCTTTAGCCAATGAGAAAATTACATTCAATGCACGAGAACCAATAGGAAACAAGGGTAGATACATCGAAGTTCGTGCCTTCGTGCGCAAGCGTGGTTCACTGAATCTGGACATGCTGAGGTGGAGCCTTCTGATTGGAGGAATAGTGACTAGGATGCCACCTTGTCTTGCATTTGTGCCTGGTCAAGGAACTTTGTATTTCTTGATATTCGATGAGAAGCTAACTTTGATTAACTCTTCTGAAACTATCTGCTTCTTCAACGTACCCTTGCACTGACCTTGGTTGATTCTCCTTCATCCTCGATGTGCTTGAGGAACAATGTACCTTTCCTTGGCTCTCCTGTGTTTGATGAGGCCTCTTCACGGTCAAGTCACTCCTCCTCTGGTAGCTCACATCGCCTTGAAATGTTTGTGAGATTTTTGTGATTTCTCTATGTGATAGAATGAGGTCCTTGAGAATGTCTTGCTCTATTGCTTGAGCACTTGAAGTCTTTAACACTTTGGTCTTCTCTGCACTTAAGGTGTCCTTGATAATGATGAGGTTTGAAGAAGTCGTCCTTGTCCTGGCCTGATCTTCCTCCAGCTTGATTTTGTTAATCTGCAAAACAAACAAAAAAGGTGTAAAGTACACATGATATATTCGTTCTAACATAGTATTCCTCACTTCAAACCATCAACAAGAAGGCACTAAAATCAACTTTGCTTTGGACCCTTTGGAAGGACAGGACCTATAATGAAATTTGCTCTGGACCTTCTCCAAGGACAGGACCTATAATGAAATTCGCTCTAGACCCTTTGGAAGGGTCAGGAGCGAATTTTGCATTTTTGCACAAATTCTTCACTTTCTCATCATTTTCCTTTACTTCAATTGTTTCCAAGGCATGATAACGTCCTAGTTGAGGTTCCAAGGCATGAAATTAGTCCATATTTGAAGCAAAAGGGAGGATCTTAGGAAAATTCGCTTTGGACCCTTTGGAAGGGTCAAGAGTGAATTTGCTCCTTTAAGCTCTATTCATACTTAACTTGCCTTGGACTTGTCTTTTCCACCCTTCATCTATCACAATCAAGTCAATTCACCCTCAAATCTACTTGAAATGGGATTCATTCAATTGTTTGAGTGAGATAGGAGGTCCCTTGAAGGATTTCGCTCTAGACCCTTTGGAAGGGTCAAGAGCTTAGATGAAATTCGCTCTAGACCCTTTGGAAGGGTCAGGAGCGAAATAGCTATTTTGATCAATTCTTCCTTCATAGAACTTCATCTCTCACCCTTATCTTATCAAGATCAAGTCATTTGCCTTCAAAAATGCTTAGGAATGGATTGGTTCAAAGGTTTGAGCAAGGTACAAGGTTTCTTGAAGAAATTCGCTCTGGACCCTTTGGAAGGGTCAAGAACGAATTTCCTCCTTTAGGCTCCACACTTCTTTTCCCATAACTTTGTCTTAGACTTGAACTTTTGAATCCTTTTCTTGCCATGCATGACCACCATTCAATGTCTCTAGCGAGGAATTAGGTCCTTTGGAGGATTTCGCTCTGGACCCTTTAGAAGGGTCAGGAGCTTAGATGAAATTCGCTTTGGACCCTTTGGAAGGGTTAGGAACGAATTTGGCAATTATGCTCAAATCCATCACATTTTCATCACTTCACTTTGTTGTACACATCAATTCTCTCTCAATCACGCCATAGGGACAAGGTTTATGATACAAATTAGGACCAAGAAGGGAGATCTAAGGAAATTCGCTCTTGTCCCTCTGGATGGGTCAGGAGCGAATTTGGCTTAATTGCTCAAATTCTTAACATTTAGTGATCATGACCTACTCAAATGCATGTCTAAGGGTGCCTCTAAGTTCAGTCAACCTCAATTAATGCTTTGGAACCTAAGCTTGATGCAAATTAGGAGAAAGAAGGGAGATCTAAGGAAATTTGCTTTGGACCCTTTGGAAGGGTCAAGAGCGAATTTGAGAAATTAATCTTAGATATCATTCAAACATTCAAACTTCACCCCCATTCACATTGTTCAAACCTTAGGACATGCTAACAAATCACCTTAAGGAGGCACCTAGTTCAAAATGTTGGATCAAAAGTACATCTTAACAATTTCACTTAGGTACCTTTGGAAGGTACATGACCTCGAGGAATTTTGCTCTGGACCCTTTGAAAGGGTTGGGAGCAAAATTCATATTTTGACTCAATTTTCACATCATTGCTCATGAATTTTGACAAGTTCAAACCTTTTAAGAGAGTTTAAGAAGAGACTCCTTCAAATTTTTCTTGTAAGATGCATGTCTCACCTTGATTCGCTCCAGACCCTTTGAAAACACGGGATCTATAATGAAATTCGCTCCTAACCCTTTGGAAGGGTCAAAAGCGAAATTGGCAATTTTCACTCAAATTTCTCATCCAATATTGTTGCAACTCATTCACAAGGGCATGGATCGATCATTCTTCATTCAGTCAAGGCCTGGAAGCAAGGGTAAATTCAAGCTAATTCCCTCCCAATCCATGCCTTAAAGTGAAGTTTTTGTCCAAAATAGGAGAGCAAAGAGAGCTAAGCAAGATTTCGCTCATGTACCTTTGGAAGGGTCAGGAGCGAAATTCACAATCTAGCTCAAACTCTCCATTGTCTTCTAGGCTTTGCGTTCAAGTCTCATTGATATGCTTCTCTAAGGGATAGGTAAGTGGATATTGCAACAAACAAGGCCCTGAGATAGAGTATTTCATCCAGTTGGGGGGGGGGGGGGGAGGGGGGGGAAGCCTTCTTTTGAAGAATTCGCTCTTGTACCTCTGAAAGGGTCAGGAGCGAATTTGAGGTTCTCACAAAAGTTTGCTCAACTTAATGTTCAAGGCATCCTTGACTTGACTCAATCGCACAAGTCTCAAAAGGCAAGACTCCTAGCATGACACAAAGACTTCCTCAAACTCAATCAAGACTCAACCCTAGAAACAAGACCCAGGCCAAACTAAGAGGAAACTTTCAACAAAGACCCTGACCTAGACCACCTACTGACCCACTTCAACTCAAGCAGACCATCCTATCCTAATGAGCTCTCTAGAAACTCTCCAATGCAAAGATTAATAATCAAGAACCTAAAAGACTAAGCCAAGAAAACCAACCCTAGAAAGCAAAAAGTAGGGGTCCCCATTTGCAATGGGGCGCTGTGTGAATACGTCACAACAGGGTCTTAGGCTGTCACATATTAAATTTTATGATGTGCCTCCATCTATAGGAACAATCTCCCCATCTACATCAGTTGATTCACTAGTTGAAACCATGCAATCTTCAAGTGAGGAAAATGTGACAGCGTTATGATCACACACAATATCTTTAAGGGAATTCATCATGATTATCAAGAACGATTTCCAAGTCTTCAACATAGAGGCTTGTACAACCCATACCTGTAGTAACATGTGATTATTTTTCTTTGAAAGACATTATGCCATTGAAATGAAAGGAAGAATCAGCATTATTGTATCCTACTAGTCTCGCAGTCGTATCAACTTCATTAGATAGCTCTACTTGTGCATTCAAAGTTGTTGTTTTGACGATTTCATTGCATTCATTTTTAGTATGTATAGATGCATGTACATCTACAAAAACATACTGGAAATTAGTCACATCTTTGTCATGAGGCAAGCTCTTCTCTTCAACTTCTGAATCGATTCTCTCCTTTCCCACCCGCTCTTCTTTATTCAAGAGAAGCTTCAATTTTCCCTCACATTGTTTGAACACACTATTGACCAACCCATATGCAGCAATAGAAGGAACCCATTCTTGTTTGCAAACAGCCAATATCATAGATAAGATAGGCTGGGATAAAACATCACTTCCATTTATACACATGACCATAATAGTCTACATAGCTGTGATAATCTCCTTATCATGTATGTTGTTGATCGTGACCAAGAAATGATGAAACATATTGTAGATCAGATCATGCAATCCCAACTCTATCAAAAGGTTACTCAATCTGATTTTTGCAAAAAGAAATTAGTATAGCAACCCTTTGTGAATAACGGATATTGTTGTTGTCATCAAGATCTTGAAAACTATCCACAATTAGATACAATACCTCATTCATTGTATCCTCATCATAAAGAGCTTGAGATGCCAAAATCCTCATAATCTCACTCAAACAAGAAGTAACCATCAGTCTAATCCCATTATCGGAATGCCTCATCAAATTGTGTTGCCTTAAGGAAGTCACAAGAAAGACAAGAGCTAGTCGTAACAAATTTGAAGGTGACTGACTGCTCCATTATGCTCAAGCATCCTTCTAATTCATTCAAAGTGTTGAAAACCACATCTTTTGGTTGACGAGTATTGAACTTTCTAGTTGCCTCTTGTAGTACTTCCACCAACCAATGTCTCTCTTTTGACCCCATGTGTAGATCTGAAATTTTTTCCCTCAACAAGCTGGCAGGAACTTTAGCTCTGATACCACTATAAAGACCCCATGTCCTTTCTACACTAATTTTTTCAGTTTGAATAGTTTGACATATTGTCAAACACTTGGCATGTATTCAATTCGAGACTGTTTCTGAGTTTGCTTGTGTTTCAGAATTTAATAGTTTGTGCAATGTTTACAATATTAAATAGCAATGCATTCAACAAACCACAACATAACTTAAAACTGAGAATAATATCATTCAACGACCTCACAAATACTGAGTCTACAAAATCTGATTCATTGGTTTCAAACTATACTTTCTTAATCAAGGAATTACACAACATTCAATTTGACGTAACCATTGACTTTGCTACCCAGAAAATCTGAAATTGATTAACTAGCTGAGGTCCAAGACTCAAAGTGTTGTCCTGGGTTAGAGACATCCAGCATTCACTACATTAGCATTCCAGTTTGCTATCATAAATTATATCAAACCTGGTGCAGCTCCAGTGATCATGTACGACACTCTAAGTTTGCTGATAATCAAGCACAGAACCCTTCCCAAATCATCTCAGACCTGTACAGCCACCATTCCATGCATTTACAGTCTGTACAGCCCAACTCTAGTGATTAATTGGCTGATTTAGATCCTTCCCCGACTTGTACAGCCTACTAGGATCTGATATGGCATTCTTTAGCAGGTACGACCCTCATAAGGAGAAGAAATCTGGTACAGCAACCCTAGATGCTCAGAGATTGATGAGTTCAAACCCCCATCAGCTCATTAAAGCAGTCCCAATACTCAATATTCAATCTCCAGACTTAAGCTTCATTTTGAACCCTTCCTGGCAACAATAACAATGGCAAATGGAAGGATAGATATCTCAAAATCTGATTTACCTTGTAAAGCACTTAGCAATCCTCCTGATTGTGTCTTTCAACAGCGAAGAGAATATTACTCATGAGGGTTTTCGTCCTCACAAACCCTTGAAGATGAACTCTCCAAAATATACTTAAACATCCAATCAACCCAACATTCTGAAACAGGACTCTTCAATCTCTTTTATAACCCTTTCTAAGAGCTCATTCACTCCTCTTGTCAATGTGGGATAAACAAAATCACCTTTTTGCCCTAACCTATAATTCCAAGATTTTTTCTTTTTCGCCCCTATTTTCTCGCGATTGCTTTTTTAGCCCCTATTTTATCACGATTTTTTTTTCTTTAATATTCCCCATACCATGTAACATGATTTTCCTTCAACTGTCCCCAAACACTTTTTTGTCTCCAATATATTATATATAGAATAAAGGGGAACTCTTTTATTTAAATATTTCCCACAGCTATAGACTATGCATTAATAAAGTTAAATAATTAATTTTTTTATAAAATAACTTTATTAACGCATAATAAATCATATCAATGATAAATAAATATTCTTGTCGATTTTAAACAATTATCATCGACATGTCACTGCCATTGGATGTCCAACCATGTCCAAAATGACTTACCATTTATAGTAAGTGTGCCCAAAACTGCCTCAGAACCCCTCAGAATGGCCTGCAGCTGAAACTGTTTAGGCGAAATGGCCTCCAAGTCCCTTTAATGTCTTGGTTTGCCTACAAGACCATGGGAAATAGTCTAACGACAACATCATACAACGTGTGCTAGAAAGGGGATATTACACTTCTAGGCCACTAGACCTCAAAGCTTGCTCACACCAACGCCATAGCTAATGAAGATACATTCAATTGTCTTGTCCTCCAACTTAGACCTCTTCTCAATTGGCACATGAGCATATGCCTTGCAACCAAATACTCTAAGATGCCTCATTGAAGGCTTTTTAGCAAACCATGCGTCATGGGTGTCTTTACAACAAGTGTTGATGTAGGAGATTTATTAATCAAATAACATGTAGTGGCTATAGCTTCAACCCAGAACTTTTGTTCAAGGCCAACACCACTCGACATACTCCTAGCCCTCTCCATCAACATCTTGTTCATCCTCCTTGCAACTCCATTTAACTAAGTGGTGTGTACAGTTGTCTTATGTCTTTCAATCCCATGCTCTTTACATAACTTTTCAAACTATGCAAAACAAAACTCACCACCATTGTCAATCCCCAAACATTTAATCTTTCTATCAATCTGGTTTTCAACTAAGGATTTAAACTCCTTAAATCGACTAAAGGTTTCAAGTTTCACCTTACTCCTAAGGATAAAAATAAATGTCCTTCTATTTCAATCATCTATGAAAGAAACAAAGTATACAAATTATGATAATGAAGGAAAATTTGTAGGACCAAACACATCCACATGGATGTAGTCGAAAACCCCAAAAGACTTGAGCACTTTTATAAAATTGTACAAGCTTTTGTCTACCAAATATACATTGTTCACAGAAGTTGAAATTGAGATAGAAATCTTTGAGGCCTTCTACAAGGGTCTTAGATTTCAAGATTCTAAGACCCTTCTCACCAATATGGCAGTCTCTGGTGCCATGACATCATCTTCTCTATTGGAAGTTTCATCTACAAAGAATGAGCACTCTTAGGTACCTTAAAAACAAGACCTTTGAAATAGATGCAACAAATTTCTTCACTACTTTATCCAACAATGAGGATGAAAAATCTAAAGATTTTTTCTTTGGCTTATCAAAAGAACTATTGCATTGAATAGTGCATGCATCCAACTTGTACAAGGTTCCTATTCGAACACCTCTAGCCAACACCATAGCTCCTCTTGTAATCTTACACCCTCCACTTGATAAAACAATTTGCACTCCGGCATCATTCAATTTACTTATTTAAAGGAGGTTTTGTGCCAAACCCGAGATATGCAACACACCATCAATCCCCTTAACTCTATTATTAGGAAATTTAATTTTGACTCTTCCACAACCAATTATCTCCACATGAGAAACGTCACCAAGATACACCTTTCCACAATCATGCTTAATACTTCGAGAACCAATCTCTATGCAAGGTCATGTGAAAAGATGCCCCTAAGTCTATTAACCACACATCTTATGCATGTGTTGTCAAGGGTGCAAAAAATGCTTCACCAAAATAATCATGTCCCATTTCAATCCTACCAAAGTTGCTTGGCATCTTTTTATATAAAAAGATATCAAGAAAACCACTTCTGTAAAACTCCCATTGAAAGTTAGATCAGTACAAAAAACCCAACAAATCCCACAACTAAGATCAAAGTTGACCAAGCTCTAATAGCAACTAAAAGGAAACTAGATGACAAAATACAACTTCCTACATTGATCTATATATGAGAGAGTTGCAAAATTTCTAAACCCTTTAACATTTATCGATTCAAATGCACATTCAATTAAACCATAAACAAATATTTAACACAAAATTCACACAAAGCTCGATTGTATTATCAACAACAGTTACAATGGTAAAGAACATCTAGTTTGCAAGTTGAAGAAGTCCATATGGTTTGAAAAACCCCATACTCCAAAACACAGAGCTCGATTGTATTATCAACAACAGTTACAATGGTAAAGAACATCTAGTTTGCAAGTTGAAGAAGTCTATATGGTTTTAAACAATCCCCTAGGATATGGTTCCAAACTTTTGATGCTTTTGTGTTGAGTTTGAGATTTTTGAGGTCCAAATTCAATCGTTGTGTCACTAAACTAGAAAGTATGGAACAGTAAGTTCCTAAAGAGCTATACACTTTGAAAGGTGGAGACAATTCTCCCAAACAATCATGCTGCCAAGGACCAACACTAGAACTCAGCAGCTTACAGGTAACATTGGAGTTGTTAAGTTAAAAATGGCATCATAACAAACTCCGGCATCAAGTTTCAACAGAAGTTGAACTCGTAGAAGCCACTTCCAAGCTTGTCTAACACATGCATATCCTAATAGGATATGCTTAAGAAGAGGGAAGATCTAGGCTAAGGCGACCTGATTACATAAAGAAAGCTCGGTCGTGTAAATATCCCAAAATGATATCATGGACGTAGTCAATTTCTCAAACAAGATGAAAAAGTGGAATACGTTAATGATTTAAGACTTTAAGAACTAGATGGGAATCTTGATATACAGAAGCTAGGAAGGGAACTAAAGTTTTTATACCAACAATAAATTTTTCCAAGGAACAAAATATAATAAAATATCCGTGTTACTACAACCTGATCTCTATGATGCTCGTATCAAGAACCGATTAGCAACCTTCCCATTTAATACAGTTGATGTTCAAGGTCAAACCCTACAGCAATGAAAGATAATAAAAAGTTCTGAAGGAAATCAGCAAAAATAAAAGTTGGCTTTGCTTTGGATGCCAAGGAGGTTAGAGTTATAATTCTGTCGAGTGATAATAGGTGACTCATTGTATGAAAAATATTGCACTACAAA
The DNA here is from genome assembly GCF_030272615.1 of Cryptomeria japonica. Classification (NCBI taxonomy): domain Eukaryota; kingdom Viridiplantae; phylum Streptophyta; class Pinopsida; order Cupressales; family Cupressaceae; genus Cryptomeria; species Cryptomeria japonica. The sequence continues at coordinate 368,177,933 of NC_081409.1, forward strand.
AAAAAGTGCATGCATTGTGCCTCTAAACAAGTAGATAGAGCATGAACGCAGCAGACAATATGAAAGAGAACAAAATCAGAAATAATGAATTGTCAATAAATTATTGTTGAGTTTTCAGAGTGATGGGCAAGATCCCTAAACAAGATGTATGCTCCTTGTGAATTTTTAAATTCCTCCCTATGCTTCCACCTAAGGAAGAAGCAAGGAAGATTACCATATGACCTACAACCCTGTATGTTTAATACAATGCACAGTTTAATTACAATTGGCATCTTTTGCATAGCCTGAGTGAGCATAATGGTAGAGGCCTCTGTCCTCCATTGAGAAGGCACAAAGTCCAATCCAAAGGCCTGCTGGGTATTGTTGTGACCATTTAACACATCGCCCCATTGCAAATGGGGACCCTTGCTTTTTTTTGCTTTTTTGGGTTTGTTTTTTGGTCTTTTAGGGTTTTGTTAGTTAGCCTTTGCATTTTGAGTGTTGTCGAGGAGATCAATAGGATAGCAGGTCCTGAAAATTTGGCTAAGTCTGAAAGTCCTGATCCTGAAATTTGGCTAAGTCTGGAATGTCCTAAAAATTTGGCTAAGTCTGAAAGTCCTGATCCTGAAATTTGGCTAAGTCTGGAATGTCCTGATCCTGAAATTTGACTAAGTCTGGAAACTGAAAAACCTCAAAAAACTAGATTTTGCTATATAACTCCTGGAGGTCTGAAACCACTCTCAAACATCCTGAAAGTATATATGGAATATAACTTAAAGTATAAGAACTTATACTTAAATGTTATATTCCATTAAAATTGTCCTGATAGAGAGTTCGAAAAGTCAAATTTCGCTCCTGTCCTTCACTGAGGATCCAGAGCGAATTTCGCTCCTGTCCCTCTCCAAGGGTCCAAGGCGAATCGCTCATGTCCCTCACCAAGGGTCCAAAGCGAAAAAGCTTAGTGGAGTCATTCCTGACCTTGTTTGGACAAATTGAGACATCAAAGGCATGATGGAGGACAAAATGAACGTGATAGAGCATCCAGACTTAGTCAAAAAGCAATGAAAGGTTGAACAAATCGCCTATCAGGATGATTTTGCTCCTGTCCCTCACCAAGGGACCAGAGCGATTTTCTTTGTACACACCTTCTTGGGCCTTTTTTGGACTTGGGCTCTTATTCATGGCATGTAAAAAGATGATATTTTCCTCAGCGAAGGAAATTTGAAGTGAAAAGTAAAAAGATTTGGCCCTGAGAGCAAAAATCGCCACTGTCCCTCACTGAAGGACCGGAGCTTGAATTCCAATTTCGCATTATCCTTGCAAGATTTAAGTGGTTTTGCGATTTGAGGAGGTCAAGGGAAGTATGTTTTGCCCGTTGAATATAACTTAAGTACGCCACAATGAAGAAAATCGGCCTAAATAACAAGTTCGCCCCTGTCCCTCTCCAAGGGACCAAGGTGACTGGCTAGGGCGCTCCTGTCCCTCTCCAAGGGACCAGAGCGATTTTCCCTCAAGACAAGATTCGGGCAAGAGAAAAACAAGTTTTATGTTTGAGGTGGGTGAAGGAAGACGCAATCGATCCGTTGAAGATAATTTTCGAAGCTAGCAAAGGACGGATTGGCTTGTAATTGCAAAAGCGCTCCCGTCCCTGAAGGACCGGAGCTTGAATTTCAAATTTGCACTATTCTTGCAGGATCAAGACAATTTTATGATTTGAAGAGACCAAGGAAAACATGATTTATCCATTGAATATAATTTGGAAGGCTAACAAAGGACGGATAAGCTTGGATTTGCAAAATAGCTCCTGTCCCTCACCAAGGGACCAGAGCGAAAATGGTTCTAAGGAGCATTCATTCCAAAGATTGAATTGATCAAACTCAAAGTTACGAATGAAAATCCCATTTTGGGCGTCCAGGATGAAGTGTTGAACGTGAAAAACAAGAAATTGTAAGGCTAAAGTGTAAGGGCGCTCCTGTCCCTCTCCCAGGGACCAAAGCGAATTTGATTAAAGTCCCAAATTCCCCCCATGCCTAGGCGCCAATGATTTTTTGAAATACATTAAATGCTAAATTAGATAAAAACTTTGAAATATTTAATTAAACTGGCATTTAAAAATAGCGCATAAGGCATTTAATAATTAATTTATGCCTTTAAAAAATCGAAACTTTTATTACAAAGGCATTTAAAGTTAATTATTATTAAATTAAATTTAAAATTGGAGCGCTTGGGGTATTATTTAATGTTTTTATCAAGTCGGCCTCTTCTTTTATTAATTTTTATTTATCTTTTGGCCTATTTTTCCAAGTTGGCCCATGGAAATAAAATGGTGAGCGCTCTATATATTTGAGGCATGTTTTTCATTATTCAAATCATTCACTCATCATTTCAAGTGCGATTTGGAAGAGCAATTTGAGGAGCGAATTTCTACCAGGAGTGGGGACTAAGAAGGGCGAAATTCATCTTGAAGGCTATTGGAGAGGCGTATTTCTTGCTAGATTGGAGGATAAATTCCAGATGTTTTGAAGGTATTTGAAGGCGAATTTCCAGATCTTGAAGAAGCTAGTGGAAGATGGAGTTCTTTTCCAAGCTAAAGGGGGCGCATTTTGCTAAAGGGAGTCTTGATCTACATTTTGCCTAGCGAATTCTCCTATTTTTGCATCATTTTTTAGAATTAATTCCCAAGTGGAGGTATGGCGTAATCACCTTGGCACCATTTTTGAAGATTTAAATTTTGCTTTGAAAATCCTAAATTAGGAAATGATAACTCAAGATTTATCATGAGGTTTCCTAAATTAAAATCTTGAATCTTCCTTTTAAAGTTTAATTTTTAGATTTCAAGATATATTACTAATTTTGAAATGTTGTGTAGGTATCAAGATGGTGACTCCAAGCTCGAAAGATCTACAAGTCGGAAGACTCTCCTCAAGGACGATCAAGCAAGGACAAGGACGATCAAGCGAGGACAAGGACGACCTTCTTCGATCCAGCCTAGCATCAACAAGGACGGCCTTCTTTGGACTAACGTCATCAAGGGCGACCTCTTCCAATCCAGCGTTCCAAGGCGAGGTACATCATCATCCTGCAAATCAAGGACACAAGAAGTTAGAACAAGGGTTCGTTGAAGAAGCAGATAGTTCCAGATGAATTAATTAAAGCTAGCTTCTCAACAACATCAAGTTGAATATCTACCAAGTTACAAGTGTCAGACGAGGTGGCATCCTAGTCATCGCTCATCCAGTCAGTGTGGTCCACCTCAACATTTCCAGATTCAATGTACCTAACTCCTGGAAGGTGGCACAAACTCCGATGTACCTACCCCGGCTATTCATTGGTCGAATTTTCTAGAGAGGACATGTGTCCAAGCAATACAATTTTATCATTGGTCAAGCATTAAATGTTATGTAATGGTTGTAACAAACCCTAATTAGGGTTTTCATTGTAAAATCTTAACCATTGATCTCGAATTGATCTAAGCCATCGAATTGTATTGAGGGCACTATATAAGCCCTGGCATTTCATTTTGTAAAGGTGATAGTTAGAGTTAGAATATAGTTAGAAGCAGTTGGAAGTATTAGAATAGCAATTAAAGTAGAGTAGAGAGAGAAGGCAAAGATTGTTGCCAAGATGTTGTTGTAAAAGACTTGTAACTTCATTGAAGAAATGGTGAAATTTATGGGTCGATTCGACAATTTGCATGGTCTTTATACTTCTCATATTTGATTTCATGTTATTAGATGAGGGGAAGAAATGTGCTTGATTGATGGTGAAATTCGTATATCCATACTACTAGCAGTTTGTTGATTGCAGACTTGCCTTGCGTAGTCAACTGGAATCGTTCAGCTTAAGCCTAACTTCAATTGTTGCTTCTTCATTGATATGCATCAACCTGATGGTGTCTATGCCTACAGTGATGATTTGAACATCATAAAGCTTTCCTTCGAAGATCGCACTAGCCTTGTGGAGATGGTCCTGCGATGTCAAAACAAGACCTAGTTAGAATTTCATCAAAGATCAATCATTGCTCCTACATTCCTTAGTATTAGGATTAGATTCTTTCCTCACCCTCCTCTTTTTTCCTTTTTTCAAATCTAAGCTAGTGAAAATCCTGTGTTCCAGCAATATTCAAAGCAAATCAAAAGTTCAGGCATCAAATGTAAGTCCCCTTGTGATTCCAGCAAATCACATCATACCACAAAGAGCTTATCCACACGTAGAGACCCTACATACAAGAACCTTGAAGTCATCCCGATTGATCCTTTTTGCGACATCTTCAGCATTCAGAGGCTTTATTCAAGAGAGGATAAGGTACCTTTAGGTATTTTATTCTGTGTTTGATAGTGTACAAAATACACGTCAACAGGTATGTACTTGCTATGAACAATATAAGGTAAATGAAAAAATCAATTTCCCTAAGGACTTCTACAAAGGTAAATGAAAAAATCAATTTCCCTAAGGACTTATATTGCTATGAACAATATAAGGTAAATGAAAAAATCAATTTCCCTAAGGACTTCTACAAAGGGGGGCCCACACACCAAATTGGTGTCTCACTTGGCAGTGACCTAAAACACCTACCTCTAATTTAACCTGCATGTGCTCGCATGCATTGACATGTTTGGAGTGGAGATAAGCAAGGGCTGTTGAGCCACAAAATAGTGTGGTAGTGTTGGAAGATACTACCAAATACAGACCTAGCCAAAAGATTACAGCCATGCATATCCAAGAATGAGGTTTGCAGGGATGCAGAATAATGGTGATCAGGGCATCAAACAAAGGCAGATGGACGTGAGCAGATACTAAGAAAGAAAAAAAATGTGTTTATAAGAGCAGTGGAATGACAAGACTGCAAAACCTTATGCTGAAAGATGCCTTTGAGTTTGCAGGTAAGCAAGTGGCAAAGAAGACAATAATAGCACAATAAAGAGGTTAACCTCTAAAGCTTTAGAAAGTAATAACAACATTGGTATTGGTCCCAACATCTGAAGCATACATGAATCCTGAATATGAGGAATTCATTACATTCCAAAAGCACTTTACAAGGTGTACAAAAGGATATAGCTAGAGCTCATGCAATTAGGAGCAGCAAAAGTTAGAACAGATACATATCTTAAGATAGCTAGAAGATAGAAGGAACAAGGTTAGAAGGTCAAGACAATAAGGACGCAACCAAAAGAAGATATGGTAAAAATATGTAAAACTTACAATACAAACTTAGCGCTCAGCTTACAAGATGAAGGAAAGTTAATACTGAGGAAGCAATTTGGGAGGATGCACCCTATAGTTAGCAAGCTTAGAGGTTTGTTCCAACCATTGCACCAACATTATATTCATTGTCCTCCTAAGTTGAACATTCCCTGACTAAATAACTCAAAAAAAAATTCAAGCAAAGATACTTTGATGCTAATTCCATGTAAGTTATTAAAGCTTGATGTTGTTCTTATCCCATGACTTTGATTAAAAGTAGACATGCAAATAATAGATTAGAAGGAACCCAACTGTGTGATGATCAGCACCCTCCACATTGCAAGAAATATAGAAACACGTCAGATAAGCAATGCTGTATTCACAGGAGACCAAAAGTTATACCTCATTTCAGAGTGCCAGCATTAGTAGGATAGACTCGAATGGTTGGTCGGTAGTTATTGGGAAGAGAATATATAAAAAATCTGATCTGTTTAGTTAGAATGATGATGAATAAGGTTTTGTTTGAATTTATAGTTGTCTCAATGGGCAAAAGACAGGACTAACAATTGAGAACAAAAATAATGGATGGGCCTGTTTTATGCTGTATCATTCTGTTCTTTTATAGTGATATGACAATTACTTGTGTTGTTGTGTCCATTACACTACTCTTTGACCCAATGGTGAACCTCCAATGCACATCAAAACTTAGACCCCTAAATTCTGTTAAAAAACATTTATGAACATGAACTCTTTACAACTGATGAGCATTACCTATATATCCTGTTTGCAAAATTCTTGTTATGAGTATGCTACCATACACAACGTAGGTTCATCAGTTGCTTGCACTTAGAGGCACAGTTCCTGCTATCTGCTTTCTTTGTCCCGTGTCCCAAGGAACAAACAGGGTTTGAACCCTAAGTTTCATAGGTTCATGTACAAAATTGTCTAATGTTGCTTGCAATCACATGCTAATACCACAGCTACCTCTAAAAATTCATGAATACCATTATGTTGTGAACACAATGAAGGCTTATTGGTTATATCTCCACATAAAAGATCATTGCAAGGCTAAAGGTGCAACATTAATCTAAGCCTCATCATGTTGCAAATAGAATGAAGAAGCATCAGTTACATTTGTTGCTTGCAATAGGTGATACGTGTCCTACTGTTAATATCGTTTCTTTAGCCCACACCTATAAAAAATGCAGAATTTGAACAAGTTTCTAGTTTCCACAAGAAAGGTTAAAAGTCAAACAGTAATCTAAGCCTTGAAGTAAGTTGAACTTATCAACTATCTTTTTAATCTTTACTTATTTCACAAGTGAAATCAATGCCTACTACATAATCGTTACAGTTATTTTCATTCATGATTTTTGTTACAAATAAGGTTATCTTAAATAATGTATAAAGCATCTTCTGCTAGCACCTCATATCTTAAACCTCTCGAAATATAGATGGTAATATAAAATGAGCTAATGATTAGAGCATATTGTGTAGATGTTGAAACAAGCAAAAGTTAAAGGTGATCTTTTGGTGTTGTGGCCTAGCTAATACCTCAACTCAGCCTTTGCGATAAATGTTTACAGTTTGCCTTAACTGTGTAGTTTAATCTTTTACCCCTTAGGTTTCAATTTTGTGACCAACCTCTGGGATAAAAGAAGCCTTGGAATCCCTGTATACCAAGCGTACATCTCTGACTCATAGCTGTTGCCTGAGATTTTCAACAAGCAAACAAATTTATTGATGTGCAAAATAGAATAAGTGTAGAGGTTGCTGGCATTGAAATATAATTTGAACAAGAATCTAACTTTAGAACACTATGATAAATACTTCATAAGTTGGAAATATCTTCACAGTTAACTTTTAAATGTGAAAAGAACAAAGCAATAATAAAGATTGCGATGTAATGATTCAAGGCATGAACATTACAAATCAGAATTGGCAAATAAAAGATTGACAGCTTCTTATTAATGGGGGCCTTTAGGCTTTCAATTCATGCCATGAAAAAAATACATTGACTGAATCACACTGCAACTGATTTAAATCGGGGCTTTCAAAATCAACATCTTCTTATAGTTATATCCATTTGTGTCTGCCTTGACTAGGCAAAACTATAATCAATAAGCTAACATATGACTTGCTTAGTGAGCAAGAATATATTACCTTTTCTATCTATATCCAGAGTAGCTTCTGAGGCAATATTTAGGACAAGACTTCAATCACTTGTGAGGCTTAATTACGGGACCTGTACAGAAGATAAAAGAACTCAAATGAAAGCAAAAAACCAAAAACACTCACATATAGATCAAACTATTTATTTCAGCAAAAGAAGCTTTCAGATTAGACGTTTTCTGCTTCCAATTTTCAACCCAAGTAATAAGGACCATTTGACAAAACCAGCCTACAACAAACAACATTTTCATTTAAGCATTATGATTGATGCTCTTCCAAAGAACAATATTTCTAGAATTTGGTATAGTGCCTTTCTCTAATGGTTAGTGAATAGCACTTGCCAATTGTTTCTTCAATTCCAAATGCGATTGAGATAGATTTCTTGCATGTACGAAATAAATCCTCACAACAAAGACAGCCTCTGATTCTGGACCTGTACTACTCTGTTATATAAACACAAGTTCAACCAAGTTCACTTGACGGAGTAATTTTGTCATGACACATAACATAGTATTTTGTTTTGATGAAAGAATCAAAGGAAAGAAATAAGTACCCTTCTTCTTGATAGAGTTTGTTAATTAAAGCAGCAAAGAGCTCATCTCTTCTATCAGCCTTCGCTTCTTCTCGAGCTCGTCTTTGATCTTCCCTCTCACGCCAAGCTTGTTCTTTCATGACCCGTTCTGCTTCTAATTTTTCCATTGTCTCTCTCCATTCCCGTTCCCTTAATCTCCTCTCTTGCTCTCTCACCTCCATTCCCTCTCTCCATTGCTCCTCAAACCTCTGTTGTTGATGGAAGAAATCTTCAAGCACCTCTTGCATACTATTTGCACGGTATTTATCAGCTGTAATTCTCTGTCTTTCTTTATCTGCCCTCCTTTTCTTTCTCTTGACAATCTTCTCATCTTCGCTGTCCTCCTCTTCATCCTCCTCATCTTCTGAGTAATCATCAGAAGATTTTTCAGCCAATAAACGTTTCAGTTTCCTTACTTTCTGTTTGGGTCTCACTCCAGACTCTGATTCCAATAGCAATCTATCCATATTTCTCTCACGCTCTTTAAAAATTGAATCCAGTTCTTCAAAGAAAGGGCATTGTCTTCCATTGTCAGATTCTGAGGTTTCTTTTCCCTGAGTAGAAAGGGTCATTGAATTAATCATTCATCCAAAATAACAACGGATACAAATTGGAACATAATTTGGTTTTTCCCACTAAAAAAACTCAACAAGAAACGTAATAGAGATCCCCAAATAATTGACAAATAACATTTCAGGATTGGATTTGCAATTTTTACAATAAGATTTTAAAAGAGGGCACAGTTGTTTGTCACGTTTTGAGTCTCTTTCCCCTAAATTGATAGATGGGTTCTAGTCTTCTAGATCAAGAAAAGCAATTTATGCTGGATTAGTTTTAGATCGAGAAAGGGAAATTTGACTGACCCTAAACTGCCAGATTGGTATTGGGGAGTTTCCACATCATTGCAAAGAGTGGCATGTAAAATACCAAACTAACACATAGGGATGCAGGACTGAATTCCCCGTTTTCATAGACAATGGTAAAAGACTGGATTCTTGGGGCAACACACAAAATACATGCAGAACTCAACTTTTGGGTCCTACGGAAAAGGATTAAATGATTGAACTTTGAGTATATCACAAAGATGACCACAACAATGGCGTTTGAATGTCCAGTTTTCGCTGAACAGAGTAAGAGCCTTGATCTCAAGGTTTCACAAATAGTGTTACAAGACTGAATTCTCAGTTTTTACAGAATTTTCGAATTTTACAGAAAAGGATAATTAGACTGTAACTTCGCGTTTTACAAAGTAAAACAATTAAAATACTGGTCTTTCGAATTTCAGCTTTTCTGAAAACAGAAAAACGGAGAGAATTTTTAGTGTTATACTAAATTAGGATTACAAGACATACTTCTTGAGGTTCACCAAAAAAGGGTTACAAGATTGCACTTCACTACTCGAAAAATTGTCAAAATATTGAGTTCAAATTTCCAACTTTTTGAGAATAGGGTAAAAGAATATGATCTATTATCTTCAGACTTTTGCAAAAGGAAAAGGTAGATTGACGTTCACCTTAAACAAGGTATTACCATATAGTAGTTTCGACAATTTCAAAAGGAAATTTGTTAGATCATATTTTACGTTTCCACAGAATTTTTTAAAACATATAAATGTAAATGAAAGTAAGGGTTTTTCGATGCCCAAAATAATCTACAGGACACAAGAATTGTACCTTATAGCGGTTGACAAGATTTTTCCATTTGCATTTGCATTGTTCTGCACTTCTTCGGAAGCCCTTGTCCTTCATTTTTCCTGCAATGATCTCCCAGAGGGTTTTATTTCTTTTCGTCTGAGTAAAATCTTTTTCAAGCTCTGCTCTAATGGCGATGAATTCCTTGGTCTCGTGGAAACTCCATTGAGGGATTCTCTCGTCTTTTTTCTTCAATTGTCCTGTTTCTGATGATGAATGCAATGCCAAAGCCATTGCACTAAAGTTTTCACCTTGCATTTTACTCCTATCGAGCCTCAATAACCCCACAACTTTTTCATGATATATTAAATCCCCATTACATTAGATTCCATAAAATAACTATAATGTCACGATGAGATTTCAGAGCAATGACCCATCATAGTTTTGCTCACTCTGGTTTTGATTTCTGTAGAGTTGGGAAATGGGTTACAAAATTATTGGCCGCGCGAATCTAGGTTGCAGTCGGCTGATTTGAAGTTGCCCTACTTTGACCCCACTAAGTATGGAAGGCAATATTAAAGTTTCCCGTATTGTTGACAGTAGGTTTCACACCTCTTTGATCTGCATTTTCTCTCAATGATGTCAAATTATTTTTTAAAATGGGAAAGAGAAAGCACCAAACCAGAAGAGCGTGGCGTGAGGAACATGCCATCCCCACTAGTTAGGCAGTTATGGATGGAATCTCTTTTACAATTAGAGCTTACCAAACAGTAGCCATGCCAATAAATTGGTGAGATCAGATTCTATTTCCAAAGCGTTCACATGATTTGCGAATTTCAAAAAAGTGAGTGTGCCATTCAATCAAGTCTCTTCGAATGAGAAAGCAGTCCATGCTTAATAACAATGTGAAAAATAACATTCCACTGAAAAACAAATAGGTTCAATGAATATAATAAGCATGTACATCATGTAATTATTTTTAGGGGTTAATTATAATTCTTGTCTTTAGATTTATCTATTTTTATTTTGAATTAAATTTTTGTAATTGTTCAAATGATTTGGTTAGATGTATGATTGACGAAATCATTTCATAATTAATAAAAGTTAAATTTATATTTTAAGTTAACATCATTATTATTTTTTTTTGACATTGTGTAGGATCTATGAAATGTTTTATTATGATACTTGGAGTTGTACTTATAATGTAATTTTTATTCATTTTAATATTATCTAACATCTAAAACAAATTTGGCAAGATAATTCAAGATAGATTCATTAGCATCAAATTAATATTTTTGTTTGCATCAGTATCTAGGGTATAGGTTGAATGTTTGATTCTTGTCTTCCATAATTCTTGAAATCTTGACTAAGTATCATTAGATGTCGGACACAAGGGAGGTATTATCTGTCATGTGCAAGCTCTCAACTACACAAGTATTGGAAAAATATAGTAAGTGATTACAATGTGTAAACTTTTTGAGAATAAAATTCAAAATATATAACTGTATTAAATAAAAACAAGCATCATTAAAATTGAAATAAACATGTCATTTATTTAGCATCATGTGTAGTCATGTAAAGAGAAATTAGTTAAGGATTGTCCATATAACAAACCTCGAGTTTTCTTCAAAATTTCACTCTTTTTTTCTTAAAAAATGTATTCACTTATCAAGTTATTAGATGTTCAATTAGTTGTATGTTCAAGTAGTCATCTACTTAACAAATAGGATAAGAATTCATCCATCCAACAAGATAGGCATTCACTTATCAGATTAGACAACTATAATAATGTGCCCAGAGACTTAGGCTTAGATGAAATTTGTTTCTCTTAGTCTCTTCTAAATGATTATATTTTTCCAATAGAAATGCATTAATTCATTGTTATTTATGGATATATAAATAAATGCTCAAGTCCTCACCTTGAAATTTGGTCTAAAGTGTCATGCTCATTCTTAACACGTGTGGACAATGACATTGTTGAACACACCACAAGACTGAGAGGGGGGGTGAAACAATTCAGACCTCTAATTTCTCTACTCTTGATCTTTTAAACTTCAAACCACAATTATCTTATTACTACAATTATGAAACATGAAAGCACAAAGCACAATAAACACATGAACACCAGATTTACATAGAAAACCCTAAATAGGGAAAAACCACGGTGAGAATCATACTCACAATATGAATAACCGATTACAATGTTTTAGGCTCAAGGTCAAGGAGCTCACTACACTTGATAGGACTTGCAAGACTAAGGCACACAACCTTAGGGCAAGATACAAAGGACTGCACAAGCTACCAAAAGGAACACGTTATCTTTTGAAATGTACAGGGAATAGATGAATTGAAATGAACAAGATCTCTTGATCATGAAATTATCTTCCAACCATTGTGTCAAGCAATCAATATCATGGCAAACACATCGGACATTAATCATTGTCTCAAAACACTATCACGTAAAAGATATCATCATCAAATATCTTCACAAACTAACTTTCACACCAAATCTACTTGCATAACATTCACATCTACTTCACATCAATTCACGCACATTCCATATATCAACTTGTACTACTGCACATCTATATATACAATATCATTCATTAAAACCCTCAACTAGGTTAGCCACAAATTGAATATAAATTATTACATAAATTAAGCCACTCAAACCAATAATACCAAATTCAGTCCACTCCAGGAGATAAAGGGGACCCAAAAACATCACAACACATCCTTCAAAAATGATTCCAACAAATTGCACACACTAACACATCCTCCAAAGGCGACATTAAATGAAACATGTACTAATAAATAATAATGCGCGTTAACCAATTGGACCAAAAATCTTGACTCCAATGCATAATATACAATACGGATCTACACATGCCATGATGAGACCCATAACAACATTTAAACTTAACCTTCAATGCATATCCAAACCAAAAGAGCATGATCCAAAAAGATACATCACCTCAATTAGTGGAAAACCAAACTAGCTGACAACATTGAACAGAGAACAACATAACTTCTCTTGCCAATCAAACTAGCACTAGAAAATTGAATTGGAACATAGTATAAACCAAATGAACATGTCCTCCAAGCTGCAACACTTGAATCCACGTATCATATAATTGTCAAGCATTCTCTAGAACATACACCTTCACTGTTAGAAACAACAATAACCAACTCTATCATCTGAGCATTAGAGGATCCAAAAACCTAATAGTACAATATGCACATATCATAATCGTTATATCTAGAACCGCAATCCATAATCTTCAAAAATTGGAGGAATGTAAAGCATTCTTCCACTGGGACTTTAAATACTCTTTCATCAATATAAATATTGTTTCTTGCATATTGAAACTTTCACTATACTAGCCTTCCAAAAACACCTCATACTTACTCAACATCACTACTAGACCACACAACGACATCAAATGACTCACTTCCAAGCCATCTATAACACTTGTTGACATTAATGACAACACCAAATAGGTTGACATCAATGGCAACACAACTCAATATAACTCAAGTTTCCAACATTCTCCCCCTTTTATCATTGATGCTAACACTTGTACCAACAATAATAAACAACACTCTCTATCTCTCTCCCCTAACAATAACTCTCTCCCCCTTTGACATGAAGGAAAAAGGATGCAAAACTACCAACAATAGCTCTCTCTCCCTCTTCCAAATAAAAATTTTGATTACTCCATTTGCAATCACATACAACACTACTCCCCCTAAGAGCAGCAACCACATCAATCCAAGAAAGATGAACTTTATGTTAGACACAATGTGCCATTGAGAGGGGGGGTGAATCAGTGGTTTACAAACTTCTCCCTTTTCTATCCTATGTGTGTATACCGGTTAACAGATCTAACAGAAAGCAGACTTACTGATTAGATGGGAGACTAACACAAATGCAATCACACATGAAAGGGACATTACATAACACTAGATGTACGAGGAAAACCCAAGATGGGAAAAACCTCAATGAGAAATGTTGTTGGAGTCTACTGCTCCAATCCAGCCTCACAATGGAAATCTGATTACAATGTTTAGGGAACCAACCCAAGGAGCACCAACCCCCGATTTAGGGCACCAACCCAAGGAGCACCAACCGCTTATTTAGGGCACCAACCCAAGGAGCACCAACCCCTTATTTAGGGCACCAACCCAAGGAGAACCAACCCCTGTGTAGAGCTCCAACTCAATGATCTTCAATGAACATAATCAATTATACAAGTTATAGCCTTGTTACAAAAGGAGCTTTGTAACTCTTATCCAAACCTCTCTACTAGTTCTCCTCTCTCCAATTCTCTATTGGTTCTTTGCTCACCTCTCAGTTGCAACCCTATCTCTTGATGCAACTTAATCTTTGTTGCACCTTCACTGGTTCAGTCTCTTCTTCTTCTTTGTCAGTTCTGCTCTCTACCAGTTCTCTCTTCTCTCTACTACACTGCTGCTCTCCACCACCGGTCTTGATAATTTAGTCAGATGTCTACCACCTGATTTCTGTCGAATCTCAACTTCCCTTCTCTGCAATCTTCTATAGCTCTTCTCTGTCGGTTCAGTCACCACTGGTATACTCCTCTCACAGACTCATTTGCAGACTATCGGTTGCCTCACTCTTACCGGTTGAATTATTTAACCTGATTCTCTCTCACACAGTTTGTCCTCTAAAACTCATTGAGCACTTGATTGATTTATTCTCTCACATGCAGCAACACCCTATCATTCAACACCAGCACCTTCATCGATTTAGACTTGCATATTTATAAACAGGGCTTCTCGCCAAAAACTAATTCAAACTTTAGGCAGTTAGGGTTTCTTTATCGACCTCGAGGCAAACTGAATCCAATCATATCTCATCAGATCTGATCGCCTTGATTGATGATATGCAACACATCAATAAACCCCACCATTATCGTGCCTTCTAGAATACGCCATCCATATTTAGCAATCTGCTTTTAATCTGTCAACTGATCTCTTGGTCGATCACCAAGAATGGTTTTGTGGTTCCCTTCACCTACCTCGATCTGGTCAATCAGTTGCCCTAGATCTTTGTTGTCCATTTGACCTCGAGCCGCAAACCTCTGCTACACATCCCATGAATCACGCATTCAACATAAATGTCAACCTGCCACCATCTACCTCACCGACAGACACTTCACCAACACACCACACCGACCTGAGCATGCATGCTTGTCACTTCAACTCCACGTGGAAACTTTGTTGGCATCCACCTTTGGTAGGTCATCTGTGTCGGTCTAGATAGGATCATAGACCAACCTTAGAATTGGGTTCATCTACCAGTTCACAAACCCTGTCAGTTATACCCTAACTAGTTTGTCATCAACCTTGCACATTTCTTCTCTTCTGATGGATCACCTTCACTGGTTATCACTATTGCCAAAACACTTCATGCATTTTGTCATCTTTACCGGTGGACATACTTACCGGTAACCACCTTGATGAAACCATGGCATCAATCTTCAACAAACTCCATCTTCAATACAACAATGTCCTCTATTTGTAGATGTTCCAACTTTTCCTTCTTCATCATCAGCCCGGACATCATCTCAACCGCTTTGTCAAGGTGACAAACCCATCACTTCTTTGCTCTTCTTTTTTTGTCTCGGTAGCACAACATGCCAACTCTTTCCGATCTAGTGCACATCTCTGATTTCATGCACCTGAGGCATCCTTTTGTTTCATCTATAGATCCGGTGTGAGCCTTCAATCACCCGCCTTTAACTCTTTTCTCTTATCTCGAGGAGGACTATGATGCACACCATGCATAAAAGGAGATAAGCTCCACTTACCGGTGGGAGTGGATCTTTGTCATCTACATTCTGTAATGCACCAATGTGGCTTCCATGTTTGAGTAGCATATCTTCAAACAGACACATGTGATCCAGTGGGAGTCCTATTGATTTACATCCACACATCATACCAGTGGCCTGCACATGCTTCACCTCTGGTGTTAATGTGATTCGGATAGCATTCCCCCTCTTCATCACAATCAACTGACTAGCATCTTGCTCTCTTATAGATATCATTTATCGGTTCTTATATCATATCGGTCTCCTGTCCATATCTTCAACACAAGTCAAACACTAACTTGTGTACCGGTGACTCAAATGGCCATTGTGTTGAATGACATTCTCTCCCTTACCGATGACCTGCAATACTAGCTGACATCAAAGACATCACATCCGGTATGCATCAATGACAGTGTTGCACATACATCTCTTATACCGGTAGCCATCCTATATTGATTGACATCAATGACAACACAATGCCAACAATCTCCCCCTTTGGTATTGATGTCAACACATGTAGTATCCAACATACTACAGAATCTTTCTCCCCCTTTGACAACAATGGCAAAGGGCATTGTCAGGGTTTCTCTCCTCCTTGTGTCTATCGAGCACTGATACTTTTATGTCCACTTTTTTCTTTGTTGGATGCTCCTCCTCCTTTGACCATCATACATTTCATCCTCTCAAATCATAACACTTGAGATGGAGGGCTCAACCACCAACTGACACCAATTGCTCAACACTCAAGTGTATATGCAAACCGGGATCCTAATGCATACGCAAGACTGAAACTAATTGAAGGCCCATGTGTCAGTGAATACAACATACATGTCGGTCAAACTGCATCATCACCCTTCTGATACCAATTAATCTTAAGAATCAAATGTGATTATACTATGAGTGCTACCAATTGGGAAAGTAGATACCCTTAATCATGAAATTATCTTGGGTATTCCTACAACAATTTCGATCTTCTATAGTTGATGCAGCCAGTACACCCATAAGTTCAAGCATGCTGGTCTACTTCATAAGCACTTGAACTCCCCCTGAGTCATACATCTCAGGTCCTCATTGCCTGTTAGGTACAAAACCTGAGCTCCAATCTACACCATATACCGGTTGAGTTGTGCATGTGTGATCAATTGATGATCTTTCAACTCCATTATATTCATCCCAACATATGACATGATTCTAGATGTACACAATGCCATACAATATTACCATCATGCCTTAAATCAAATTGATTAGCCCACAAAGGATACATGCATATAAGATCAACATCCAGGCCACTATATGTCATTCAGGTCTTCTCCAATACCACATGAGACATAAACTCCTCATTCTATGTTATCGGAGCTTATGCAATGATCTCGAACCTCATTGTCTTACATAACCTAAAAGTACCTGTTAGCATTCTTACCGGTAACATCCTGCTCATACCAATTTCTTATACCGGTCCATCATCACTATCGGAGCACCTTCCTCCAACTCCTATCTTATTGTATCAATTTGCATATGATCCCCATTGCAAATTTTCCATCCATTGACACATGCAATAGTGATCCATCTCTCATTTGTAGGTGTGTAGCCAAGGCAACCACTACACACACTTATCTTCTCATTTTCTTCCTTCATACTGGCAACAACTTGTTCTTCCATGCGTCCTCTTCCACTAAGGGGGTGAATGATAAGGTTAGTGTACTACTCCCCCTAAGGTCCTACATCTCCTTTAAGCCTTAGGATATATCACCCGTGCATTGAATGCACAGTGTCGGTCCATGGTTGCAGCTTCTTGCTTCTTCCTCCATATCTGCTTGATCTCATTCTTCTTCCCATTTTCAGTCTTGGGAGTAGGTGTTACCTTATTTTGTTGATTGTTCCTTGCTCTACCTGATTCTGCATCATGACTGGAAACATTGATGTAGTAGCAAACTGCATTCATACCAAGCAGTTGTCTTGAGGACCTTCTGTCAAACCGATTTGACCACTTTCTTCTGGTCATGCCATTGTAACCGGATACCAAAATTGGTTGACCTCTTGATCCTGCAGGGACATTTCTCCTTTGGTTTCATGCAGGTCTCTGACTTCCATATGCTCTATATTCATTTTTATGTTGAGCATAGCAGCTATACCGGCTTCCATATGACTGCAAGTCCTTCTTCCTGCATTCAAACTCTCTATGGCCAAATCCATTGCAGTTATAACAAACACTATTTGCATAATCGGGAGAGGAAATATGCATGTTTCTACTTCTTGATACATTTTGCTCATATGCATGATATCTATAAGATTCTAGATTATTCCTTCTAGATCCCTTTCTACATTCTTCTGCCCTATGGCCATAACCATTACATGAAAAGCAATAATCGAAGAAGGAAGGTTTATAACTTATAAACTTATTCTGCCATGGATGGGGAGATCTTCCTGGTTTGGCATCTCCATTTCTACTTCTCTAGGGATGGACCCTAGGTTGTCCATTCTTCGCATTTCTTTCATTTGGTCCCTTTTTCTTCCACACTTATCTTGACTTGTGAGCAGTAGCATTTCCTTGTCCTCTACCAGTAGGAGATCTTCTTTGTTGTCTTCTCATGTTCTTGCTTCCGATGAAGTTGTTTTCTCCCATCTTCCCTTTTCCTTTGGGATATGCATTATTCCTCCTTTTTGCAGCACCGGTCTTTATCCTTGTCTGCATGTCTTCACCAGTTGTGGTTAGATCAACCTTCTTCCAGGGATCATCTCTAACTGATAAGGTCTGAACGATGTTATCTCCATTTGAGGAGATAAACAAAATGTCATTGTGGGGGACATTATTGCTAGTGGAGTATTCACTGGCACCACTTCCTAATCCACTGGTATCTTTGGTATGCTTTTGCTTTTTCAACATTTTGTCCAAAGCATCATTGCTTCCATCAAACCGAATTCTTACCTTGAGCTCATCCTGACATTTCTCAAGTTGATTTAGGAGAATCTCCATTTCTCCTACCAGCTGTTAATATTATTTATCTTTTACCTCTAGCTTAGATGCTAGATCATTACACTGACACGCCTTGGTGCTTACTTGTTGAGTCTTAAACTCTGAGATACACTTCTCAGATTCTTCAAGGCATTTGATCAACCGGTTCTGCTCCACAATTACAATATTCTTGAATAACTCGTACTCATTTATTACTCTACTAAGTTCTTTGAGTGCACTAACAAGTTCTCCTTCAAGATCAACTTCTACTTCTTCTTCTTATTCACCTTCACTATCACTTCCAAACACATCTTGTCGGTGGGATCTATTTGCCTTATCACTTTCAGATGTGTGCTCCTCACCTTCTGTCTCTTGGGCCATGAATAGATGAGTTTCTTCATCATCATTACTGCCTGTTGACTGATCCACTTCTACACCTTCACATGTATCTTCTGCATAGTTCTTCTTGCTTTCATAATATGATCCACTGATGGTAGGCTCATTACCATAAATTTTCTTTAGTCTATCCCACAAGCTCTTAGCTAACCTGCACTTATCCACTTTTAAAGAAACATCACCAGACAGTCCACTGAATATAGCCTGCATGGGTTCTTCTTTGCACCTAGATCTTCTTTCTGCTTCAAGGCCAGTGGGAGGACTAATATGATAGGGGAGGCCATTAACAACTGACATCCAAACATCATACCCTAGAGAGGATAAGAACAATTCCATTCTACAACTCCAAATAGAATAGCTTGAACTATCAAATACTGGAACTAGGATTGACACTAAACTGACCATTGTGTCCTTAAGCCAGAATCTACCCAAGCTAGAGAAATCTTATCAACCAAGAACCTATGCTTTGATACTAATTGTTAGACATAATGTGTCAATGAGAAGGGGGGTGAATCTGTGGTTTACAATTTTTTCCCTTTTCTATCCTATGTGTGTATATCAGTTAACAGATCTAACAGAAAGCAGACTTACCAATTAGATGGGAGACTAACACAAATGCATTCACACATGAAAGGGACATCACATAACACCATATGTATGAGGAAAACCCAAGATGGGAAAATACTCGGTGAGAAATGTTGTTGGAGTCTACTGCTCCAATCCAGCTATGGTGGCGGGAAAAGCAAGACCGAGTGACTAGGACCTAATCCCACTTTTGCCAACACATTGGGAATACGAAAAGAGCCTAGGGAGATAGCTCACTTTGGCTACTTCTTGTGAGAAAGAGAGATCCAAGGATTACCTCTTAGGGTTTCTATTCCTCTTGTTGCAAATGATGAGAAAAACTAGGGTTTGAATGATCAACTAGACTAGGAGATAAAGAATGAAGCATAAATGAACTTGAAATTGAACAAACTTGCAGATCTGAAACTGAGATACTAAAAGAATGAAAGGGGGAGGATTTTGGATGTGTACCTGATGCTGCAAATTGAGTCAAATTGACCAGGACCAGGGTGCCATGCCATTGTCTTGTTTCTACAGATAGGAGGCTGCAACTCAAAGACTACAAATCTAATGACCTAAAGCTGCAACCTACTAAAAATCAGTGAAAAGTAGAGGGACAATAGTGCCACACTAGTGTCTAGGGAAGGAACAGGGTGCCATGCCCCTATCCCAAGTAGATTAGGGCAGATCTAATGATTCTGGGTGGTTCCTGTGCCTTTTGTTGAGCTGAAAGTTCCTCTGGGTACCTATTTCTACACCTGCAACTGAAAAGGGAAGGTTTGGGTGGCTATGGGGTTTTTCCATAGTCAAACTCCTGTGTTGGTGATTTCCACCTCCACAAATAGCCGATAATGTACTGAAAATGTGTGTGCTAGAACCTTGCGTGTATGCAAGATCCTAAAATGTAAGCAAACAATCTAGAGAAACCATAAATGCTTGTAACTGACAAAGTGAATGTTCTAAATCAATGATACAAAGTGATCTAAAGAATGAATGTAAATATGCAAGTTGACGTAAAGAATCTCATACAAAGACATGAAAATAACATGAAATCGTACCAATCCCCAAGGGAGAGATATTGCCACAAGATCTCCTATTACTCTTCAATGTCTTCAAGGCTTCTAATTGATGATGAATGCTTGACAAATGCTTGATGAATGTTGTTGAATGTTCTTGAAGACTCCGCATAGGCTTCTCTTTCACTACATAGAAGGCTCCCTATGCTTGCTCCAACAGTCTTTTCCTATATTTTATGAGATGCCTTCAAATGAAGAAAGAGAACTCTTATGTATGAAACCCTAGATCTTAATTTTGACTTAATTCCACCTTGAGGCCAACCTAGGAATTGAATTTCCCGCCAATATTTTGTGGTTAAGAATTATAATATCATAGAATTGTGCTCCCAAAATTTTGGGGAAAAAGTCGAGGACCGTGACGGGAACGCACATGGTTCGACCAACTTTTCACCAAATTTTCAAGGTCATTAGATATGATGATATTAGAGCGAATCCCAAAGTTACAGCTGATTTCGAGGTGTTTTGATATGCGAAATCGGGCCTTAAAGGTCGAAATAGGACATAATTAGGGTTTATGATTAAATGATTTACTGGAGGAATAAAATAAAAAGGGACACACTAAGGGTAAAGGGCCCAATTTTATAATGTAAGGAGTGATGAAATATGACTTTAGATTTAATTAAATTCTTAAAGGAAAAAAAATGCAAGATGCAAACACACTAAGGCAGGTGCTAACCTAAGTGTGAAATTGTACCACCCTAGCAAGGGTGTACAATTTATGACACTACATTTAGCCCCCACTTTAGCAATCATATGACACTACGTGCATATGCAAGATAAAGTACAAAAAAGTAAACATTCATGAAAAATGATATATCCACAAGTTGTCAGATGAAGCCCCCAACGGTATCTGCAGTACACATTTAGGATCCACACCCTACAAAAACACATGTTAGATAAAATCACAAAATCACCTAAATGCTTACTAAGGAAGGTGATGGAAAATCGAGGGTAGCTATGCCCCCCTGTTTTGGCTTGCTAATTTTAGTGAGTTGAAACATGGTATCATGTTTACCACATCGAATTGTGAAAGAAGATTGATAAAAAATGCTCACAAGAAGATTTGATACAAGATCAAAAATTAATGTAGAATCATTTGGTAAGAAAGAGAAGTAAGCCTAAATTCCAACACAACAAAGAGTGTGAGGTTTGGAGAGCTATCTAACACAAGACGAAAGATTTAAATGGAGATAAATGCAAAGAGAAGGAAGAAGAGATAGAAAAGCATGAATACACACTTTGGTGATCCATGAGAAGAGAAAAGGAACCATGGACATCTCGCCCCTAAAACTAGGTGATCCATGGAGAGAAGGACATGGAAAACTAGCCCCCAGAGTCTGTCTGGGTGATCCATGTAAGGGAGGAGAGTGAGAACACCGTTAGTTTCACTCAATCTCATGCATGTGTGTGCAAGTAGAAAAAGGATACCTACCTTCGACACCAAGAAGATATCCATCATGCAACAATGTCATAAATCCAAGCAAGAGAGGCAATACTCTTCAAGCAAGGATAAGATAGTTGAAAAGAGATATCTTGCTATATAAGTGTAAAGGAGATCCTTGGAGGAGAAGAGATCTTTGTTCAAAAGACATCTACCTTCAAGAGGAGTAGTCTTAGACAAATATAACATCTTCTAGAATGAATGAATGCAAGAAATTTGAAAAGAGAAGAGGATTGAGATGACATCAAAGAGACATTATTTATAATAACACTCTGCTAAAAGAAGGCAAGAGATCCTCATCAGGGATATGCACGTGCACAAAATAGAAGGGTTTATTATAAAAGATACTACTCAATGAAAAAAAGAAATTGATGAATGATAAAAGACTTCCAACACCAAGGAGGAGGTATCAATTAAGGATATGTTCTTAAGATCCCCATTAGGGATGCTTGTTCCAATATGAGAGAAGGAATTAAAATATGAATACACCTCTACAATCAATAAGAAATCCTTATAGAAGACACTACTTCACAAAGGGGGGATTTTAATCTTAATAAGGAGAGATGTTTGAATTCACTCTTACCCCCCATAAATAGGGAGAAGAGATGAGATATAAATAGGCTATTATTTTGCTTCCAGAAGTATGATTGCACGTGAAATTGTACCATCACGAATGACAATGAGAACTCAGTAAGTGAGCTACCAATGTCACATAATGATGAGCAACATAATAGCCATTAATTTTATTTAAAGACATGATATATTGAATGATGTATTTGAATATGACATGTTAAATGCTCTACTATAAGTTAGATTAAAATTATGTATAAAATGATGAATTTTAAAGTCTTTAGAAAGAGAGAAGTTTATAGGAGAAGAATAGGCCACTAAGTCATACTTTTCTTGCACACAAGAGATATTAGGAGAGGGATAAGTATAATTCATTAGAGCTTTATTCCTAGAAGAAGGGATTTTAGAATGAGTAGAAAATAAAGCCTCATAAGTGGGATTAGAAATCTCTTGTGGAGATTCATTAAGAGATTTGTTCATCACCAAGATTTCCTTATGAGGGGGATGAGTTTTGAAAGAAGTAAAAGATGATTTAATCGAGGTGAGGTCATCATTACTACTAAATATAGCATTCACATTGAGAGATGGTCTTTTAGATGCTTTGGTGGGCTTAGAAGGATTATATCCAAGTCCAAATGAATCTTCATGTGTGTTATGTTCTAAAGGAACTTTAATTCCTTGTTCATTTGTGCCACAACCATTGCCATCATAGCCACTCTTAGCTAAAATTTGAAAACCAGGACCATAAAGGGATGACAAATCAGAAAGAGATGGTTGTGCCTCATAGGTCTCAGTGCTATATGAATTAGAGGAAGGATTTGAAGAATCATTTGAATTAGAAGCAACCACAAAGTGGTTACTTAGTTGTTTAGACAAAGTAGGTTGCTCTTTAGGTTCCTCCTTAGATTTCTCCTTCTCAGTCTTAGATCCTTTCCAAGATACTCTATATTCGCCTACAAATGTAGGGTTAAAGTCTAGAGATCAACAATCATCATTTATGAGCACTTCTTCGGGAGAAAAGAGATCCTTGGGAGGAGATTCCAATTGAGTAGAAGAATCAGGAGTACTAGAAGGAACAACATCATTAAAGGAAATAGATGTATTTGAAGAAGTAGAAGGATTGAAAGAAGAATGGGAAGTAGTTGAACAAGAAGATCCATCTTTTAATTGTTCTTGAAATTTGGTATTAGCTAATAAGGTGTATACCGTATTGTTATAAATTAATTTGACTTGCCTATGCAAAGTTGAGGGGGCAACTTGCATGCTATGAATCCAAGGTCTCCCTAATAAAAGATTATATGTCAAATTACCAAGCATAACATGAATAAGTGTAGGTAACACAACAAGACCTACCTTAATAGGCAAGGTTATGACACTTAGACATTGTTTAGAAACATTATCAAAGCCTTGAATAGTAAGAGAAGAAGATTCAATGAGAGAATGATCCACTTTAATCTTATCCAATAAGTCCACACCACAAACATTAAGGCCAGATTCATTGTCCACAAGGGTTAATCTTATAGTACTATCATGGATAATAACCACGATCATAAGAGGATCATATTGATTTTGGATTTCAGGAGAAGGTAACTCATCTTGTGTGAATACAATTTGAGCTTTGGATTTTTTTGTAGGATCAATCAAAGTGGACGTATTATTAGGTGTCACTATAGGTGGGACATCTAAGTTTTTCAAAGCATCTTGTAACATCCCATGATAAGCAGGTGAAGTTTGAATTAAATCCCAAATAGAAATCTTAGTAGGAGTGGCCTTAAGTTGTTCAATGAGATCATATCCTTGCCAAGATTTGATATACGAGGTGCTTGTGGAAGGGTAGGTTGATAGAGAGGAAGTGAAGCTGGGATAACCGGAGAAGGACTAGGTTTCCTATTGTTTCTTGTGTTGTAGGTATGAGCAATCGTATGATAACTCTCTTTGGTGATTTTCTTATCATACTCATAAGGGATCTTAGTAGGACAACCTCCTTGCACAGTAATAATAGGTTTCTTAGGAGTGCAAAAATAATAATTAGCATAACCACCTTGAACCACTAAGCTAGGCTTACGTGGGGGATTTTGAGAAGGACAAGTACCTTGAACTGTGAAGAGGGGTTTATTAGGTATTTCATTCACAAGTATCAAATTGATTAAGTATGGTTTAGGAATATCAAAGGTGTCCTTATAAGAAGAACGAACAAGATTGTTGGAAGAATTGTTGATAGTCTCTTCTTGCACTAAAATGTTATCACGAATAAGATCAATTTTAGGAGGGGGACTAGGGGTAGGCATTGATGTTTTAAGAAATATCATATCATCCTCTATCACCAAAGTATCTACATGGGGAATTAACTCTCTAGGAGAAGGATCAACATTACTCTTTAAAGTCTCACCTTTGAGAGGGAGATATTTGAAAAAGATGTTAGCCATCTTATCTTGAACTAGGGTATCCTTATGAGTAGAACAAAGTTGAGGAGAAGGAGATGCTTTACTTTTAGAGGGAGAATGATTGAGATTCAAGGGAAGGTGAGATACTATCAAGGGAGTTATCAATCATGATTTCATCCCCTTTGGCTAGGGTTCTCTCATGGGGTAGAGAATAATCAACACCTTCTTCTAATGGTTCATCCCAAATAGTGAGGTCATTAGGAAAAGTATTAAAAATATCTTGCACAAAGATGTCCTTATTGCTATTGCCAATTTGGGAGAAGGGATAACATCGTTCATTAATTCTTCATCCTTAGGAAGGAGAGAATCACTACATGTATTTAAATCATCCTCTTTCCTCAAAGTGTCTTCAATAGGATATTTAAGGGAGAGAGAATTAAGGGAATTGATCATGGTTTCATCTTCTTTCTCTAAGGCATCTTCAGGGGTAAGACAAACTTTAGGAGAAGGACAATCATTTCTCATTAATGCATCATCTCTAGTGGGAATTTTGTTGGAATAAAAAGAGGAAATGCCCTTACTAGGAAAAGTAGGGACAATACCATCTTCTTTCTCAAAATTAACCTCATGAGGGGAGTATTCTTTAGGAGGGAGATGAATATCTTTCTCCAAAGATTCATGCTTAGGAAGGAGATCTTTGGAAGAAGTGCTCATAACCTCTTGTTGTACTAACATGCTCCCATGGGTAAGACCAAATTTAGGAGAAGATCAGTCAATGTCCATAAAAACCTTTTCAATTAGAGAGGCATCATGTAGGGAAGGTAAGGTAACATTAAGAAAGGTGTTTATGATACCATCCTCTTCCTCTAAGATGGCTAGATGGGAAGGGCACATTTTAGAAGAATTGTCAAGATCACTCTTCAAATCTTCATCCTTACAGCATGGGAGAGTTTTGAAGGGATTGGTAACAAGTCTTTTAGGAACTAAAATTTTGTCATAGATAGGAGGAGGTTCTATAAGAGATGGAAAAATTGAAACAAGGGAAGCTAACCCATTATCACATTTAGGAAATGAATGCATCATGACAAAAAATTTCCTCTTTCAAATGATAACATATACAAAATAGAAGAAAATGCTCAATTTTAACCAATGCAAGCACTCTAAAAGTTGATTTAGAAAATGAAATTTATGAGTGAAATGTGTTCCAAAATTAGATCTGAAATTAATGATCCAAATTAAGCTATCCACAAGTTCAATTTTGAATTGAAAAATTAGGGTTTTAGCAAAATTAACCTCTAAATTTTAAAATTTGCAATAAATTGAAACTTGTAAATGTAAATTTGAATTTGAAATAGAAAAAACACTCAGATATAAGAACATAAATCATAATTAAAGAAGGTTGGATTCAGGTCAGGTTCACCAAAATGTGGTGGCGGGAAAAGCGAGACCGAGTGACTAGGACCTAATCCCACTTTTGCCAACACATTGGGAATACGAAAGAGCTTAGGGAGATAGCTCACTTTGGATAATTATTGTGAGAGAGAGAGAGACGAGGATTACCTCTTAGGGTTTGTATTCCTCTTGTTGCAAATGATGAGAAAAACTAGGGTTTGAATGATCAACTAGACTAGGAGATAAAGAATGAAGCATAAATGAACTTGAAATTGAACAAACTTGCAGATCTGAAATTGAGATACTAAAAGCATGAAAGGGGGAGGATTATGGATGTGTACCTGATGTTGCAAATTGAGCGAAATTGACTAGGACCAGGGTGCCACACCATTGTCCTATTTCTGCAGATAGGAGGCTACAATTGAAAGACTACAAATCTGTTAACCTGAAGTTGCAATTGTGAGGCCCTACCCCGAGCCATCATAGCATTTCTGTTATTTTCATATTGGACCTATTTTAGATACTATATTTTGATGCATTATGGACCCGAATTCTATATGATCTTGTGTTATGGATAACATTGATATGATTATGTCATTTACTTTGATTTGCAGTACTTCATTTTATACTAGAAATTATAGATGCATGTTATATAAATGATTTAATTCCATGTTTATGAGGATGATGCCATTTAGTAGATGATTGTATGTGGATGTTATCAGATAATTGGATACTTGATTTTATAATTGAAATTTTTTGCGATGTTTGAATTGTATTCTTTTGATAATATTATATGTGATTTTGGAATTACTAATGTGCAAGTGAGATGTGCAGGAAAATTATCCATGTGACCATGAAAATTATTCGAAGAATCAAGCCTAGGCCTATGTGCGATTGTGAAGCCAGGGGTTGTCTATTTGGAGAGACAACCCCTTGTTTGTAAATGTATTTTAATTTGTAAATGTTATGCTTGGATGAGTGTAATTGGAAAATTTATTTAATTTATAAATTTCAAAGAGACATTTGCCATGTGTGTTTTGGTGATGTGTAATTCTTTTTGAAGTGTCACTTGACACATGTGTTGTAAGTTGAGTTGGCATTGTCATGTCTCTTTTTGAGGAATTTATTTTACCAATGTTTATATTTTCAATTATCCTAGATGGTTCCAAGTAAACCTAGGATAGTGAGCCATTAGAGGGGGTCAACTCAGAGTTGACCCGTAGGTAAACTTTGGGTGGACTTCCAAGGGGTTAGACTAACTCCTGGGGTCTAGTTTGGGGCACTTTTAGTGGGCTATATGGTGTACCTATAGATGAAGGCCAAATTTGGCCATATGTCCACTCCCTAGGACTTGTTTAATCTCCCCAAAAAGTGAGTTTCCCAAGTTGGCCGAATTTCATCTTTAGAAGAGTCTTCCTTGGTTAGGTAACCCACTTCATGAGTGTCATTCCTTTTCCCCATTCCATTTCCCTTTTTGAGGTGCCTTGGTTAGGGAGTGTGTAAGGCTTTGGGAAGACCAATTAATGAGCATCCTTCACCCTTCCCAAGTGGGTTGGAAAGAGTGAGGTGTGACTTCATAGGGAATAGTTTGGGAGGGAAAAGTTTGATCACCCACTCTCCATTTTGGAGACTTGAAATTTGCAGAAATTTTGGGTAAGATTGGGAAGATTTTTGGCTAAGTTTGGAAGGAGAAAAGTTATGGATTTAGGCAGCTCTCCTACAAATTTCCTTACCTTTTTGATAGCTTAAGGTTGGTTAAATTTCTAACTATTGTATGAGGTTGTTTGCATTTGAAAAGATTGTTTGTTGCATTGTTTCCTTTGTTGCTTTTTCCTTGTTGTTTTATGTATGTGTAGGAAGATGTGGATTCCTTCCATTTGTTGTTTTTGTTGTGTTTTTATCTCTTTTTTATGGGAGTTTTCAAGGCCAAACTCACCCTTGGGAGGGTAGAGTGACCTTGGGGTGAAGGGTTGTTTGACAACCCTTTTGAGTGAGAGGCTCTCTTTGGAAGAGAGTGATTCTCAAGGGATTTTTGTGGCCCTTGCTACATATTTTCATGTTTATAAAATGGGGGTCATAAGGGGAGTTGTAGGCTTGTATGCCTTGGGGGTCATAAGGAATTTAGGGGACAAGTTTGGAACTTGTGGATATGTTATATTTGCAGCCATGTTATGGCATTGTGTGCACTATTTGCAGAATTCTCCTCAAGGGTATTTAGTCCACCTTCACCCCACTTAAAAAATCACATAAGTGACATTGCTTAGCCTTGAGATGGGAATGTGAATGTTGTGAAGTTTGTCTTGCTTTTTGTGTATTGCTTGTGTGTATCCCGTTTAGGTCTTGGTTCTCCAAGTTCGGGGGTGGCTTCTAGTAAGCCTAGGTTGGGAGGTGAGCCTCCATGGTCACAACCTAAAAGCTTTTTATTGCAGGTTTGTTTGGGAAATGATGGAAAGAAAAAGCTAGGAGTTGATCCTATTGTTATTTGTTTTTAGTTGCAAAAAAAAAAAAAGATGTATTTATTTTGGAAGCCCTCATTTAGTAGAAATGAGAGGCTAAGTTGGGTATCTACCTATTTGTAAAGTTTACCATGATGTAATAAATGTATTCTTTAAACTATGTTTTAACATGAATTAAGATGTATTCTTTTATTAGATTTTGATCCTGCAAGAAATAAATAAAATAAAAGTTGAAGTATGTTTTTATAGTTAGTGAGATATTATTTACTTGTATTTCCTTCTTGAAATCAAAATTATTTCTTCCTCATAGCATATTGTAAAAGAAAGGAAATAGATAAATTGTAGAAGTATAGATGTTAGTAAGAGAAAATAAACATTTATTTCTATCTATTGTTCATATTGCAAAATAATGGAAATAGGATTTAGAGTGTATGTTAGTATTGCATCTCATTATGATGTCTATGGATTAAATGATTTTAGACATTATTAGTTGCAACTATAATAAATTAATTTCTGTTGTTTTTTTTCCATTTTGTAAATGCAGTAAGATAAATGTAGTTATTTTGTTTCAAAAAAAAAAGAAGAGAACTTCATGATAATGGAAGAATATAAAATATTTTCCATTCTGTTTATTTTATTTAAAACCTGCTCTAGATTTAAAAAAAATATAGATCCATATATACATACATACACATATGTGTGTGTGTGTGTGTGTGTGTGTGTATTTATATATATTATATAGACATATTAACTATTGTTTTAGTTCAACTAAGTGGCTATTAAACTAAGAGGAAAATAAATATATATGCTGCTATAAAAAAAAAGAGTTAGTTTTAAATGCCTTCATATTTTAAAATAACAAACATAGGCATATATATTTAATACTTTAAATCTATTGAAAATGAAATACTTATCTATTTGATATTTTGTTTTATTCATTTATCTTTTTGACAGTCATATTAAATTCTGCATATACAAAAACCAAATATATATATATATATATATATATATATATATATATATATATATATATATATATATATATATATATATATGTATATATATATATATATATATATATATATATGTATATATATATATATGTACGTATATATATATATATATATATATATATATGTATATATATATACATACGTATACGTATATATATATATGTACGTACATATATATATGTACGTATATATATATGCTTCATATTATAAATATATATATATTTTAAATATTATAAAAAAAAAACAAAAAAATTGCAAACTCTAGTGTATCGGAGCCAAAGCTCTTGGGGTTCCCATTGGCGGCTCGGGCTCCCTTTGTGGGCCGAAGCCCATAGGGGCGCTTGCGGTGCCACTACGGGCCACGATCCGTAGGGGCGACCTCGGCCGCCACTACGGACCGAGACCCGTAGGGGCATCCGCGACACCACTGCGAGTGGCGACCCCCAGTGGTGGCCTCGGCTGCCACTGCGGGTGGCCATCGCAGTGGCCGTCGTCACCTCCTTCACCCTGCGGATTCTCCCGTGCTATCCATCGCCACCTCCTTTGCACTGTGGCCATTCCCTTGCTCGGCCTCCTCAGCCACCTTGAACTCTGCACACACACACAAAACACACACACACACACCCAAAAACCCTAGCAAAAAAAAAAAAAGATAAGAAAGAATAAAGTTAGATAAAATATGCAACCCTAACCCAATTTCAGGTTAGGGTTAGCATTTAAATAAAAGAAACAAAAATAAGATATGCAACCCTAGCCCACATTCGGGTTAGGGTTAACATTTAGAAATTATAAAAATATCACGGTTGATTTTAAAAAAAAAAAAAACTCAACCCTGATCAGGGTTTGAAATTAAATATAATTAAAATAAGAAGAGGGGGAATTCTTTTTAAAATTTGAAAAAGAATTCCCCCCCATTTAATTATAGCTATATGTGAAATTAATTTAAACTCCTAATATTAACTAGGGAGAAAATTAATTTTAATATAGTCTTTTTATCAAGGCATAATTAAAATTGAGGATTAATTTTATATAGATATATTAATCGCAATTATTGTTTTAATTTTATTAACTTGGGTTATTAATGAGGAATATTATATAGTTATTTTCCCTATTTAATTAAATATGGACGTTAGGTTAAATTTAATTTGGGGGAATTTATTAATGAATATTATTAATTGTTTTATGCAGAATCTAGCCTATGAGGTCAATATTGGCCAAGAATTTAATAGTCAAAATTTGAATGTTTTAGGGGATTTAAAATTGACTTTAATATAAATTATATTTATTTGGCCAATATCATCATTGAATTAGTTAACCTTAATGGTTATATTTAAAAAGTGAATTTGCATGCGCTCAATTAATTAATTTTAATTTGAGATAACATTATCATCATTTTATTTAGCCTTGAGTATTTTAAATGCTATTTAGATATTTAATATCTCTCGATTTTGATTAGAGGAAATTAATTAGATCAATTAATTAAGTTGCGATGGCCCTCTTAGGGAATAATTAGTCTTCTCTAATTATTGTCACTATATTGATTTAGTTAATTATATCAACTTTAGTAAACAACTCTATTTAACCCAGAGTTAACTCTTAGTTAAGACAAAACTAATTTGATTTCTTTTAAAGTAGATTATTTAATGAATTTATGTTTAAAAAAAAAAAATTGTTCTATTTTTGCCCAAAAGTTTGGGCATGACAACAACCTGCTAAAAATCACTAAAACACAGAGGGACCATGGCACCACGCCACTGTCCTAGGAAGGACCAGGGCGCCACACCCCTATCCCGGGTATATTAGGGCAGATCTGATGATTATGGGTGGTTCCTGATAGGGATACTCTCACAAAGAAGTGCAATTTGGCTCATTCACTAGGAATAGGTCTCATTGTGGGCTTCCTTGTTTGTCCCTTGCCCTACTCTCCTTGTTTGAATAAACCCCAACCCCCAAACACCTTTGGAGAACTCTCTACCAATTGGATTGCTCCAGTTACTCAGCCAAGGTTAGAACTCACAGGAGTAAGTCCAACCACCAACATGTCTAATTCTTTATCCTTCACTTGTAGGGGATTAGGAGGGGTCTGAGATAGTTTAGCAACTCCCACCATGTGGTTTTGGTGTGTTCCCCTTTCATTTCTCTATCGCTTTCATAGATTCCTATTTTCAAGGCCTAGTAACTCTATGAGCCCCTTTTAGCCCTCCCTTCATGATTTTTTCTCTTTTGCACTAAATCTTCCAAATGACCCCCTTGAAGCTTTGTTGATGTGGATACTCATTTGGACACTCTTCAATATTTAGGGAATGACGTGGTTTGATATGTTTGTATAGGTACGGACCCCAAAATGGCTCTTTTGAAGGGTTTTAGGCTTACAAGCTTTCTCCAATAGGGTTTACTGATCTCCACACCTTGTCAAACCTCCCTACTCACACTAAAGCTCTGCAAGACAACCACCTTCCATGCCAATCACTTGGATCAATCAAATTTTATCACCCTTGTAAGAAATGAGACAAATAGCAGTCATGTTCCTAGTTGGGCTATGGTAGAGCTCGCCTAGGGCATGTTTTCAAAATGCTCAAAAGCAACTTCCAAGTCTTGAAACTTTGTATATACACTATACATAGACTCCATTACTCGAATCCCAAGGGCCATAGAGAAAACACAATGGGAATTCAAGTTGGAGCCATTTCTAGGGCCTTAAACCCTTTACTTAGGCCGAGAGCAGTGAAAACAAGGAAGATTTCAATTACACCAACTAAAACTGATTAATGAAAGAACACAAATACTTCTAAAGTACCACAACAATGAATAATAGACCACCATAAAAGAAAAATACGAAAATCAATTCATTTGGTACGGACTGCAATAAGCAATTTAATGTTTTTTGTGAAAACCGGGAAATTACTTGAAGTTGCTTATTAAGAAATTCAATTTTTGATCTTCCAAATCTTCTACAACATTTTGAGAGGCCTTATATATTCCTACTCAATCAAAACCAACCACCAATCGGTCCTCTAACTACCAATTTGAGCATTTTGCAAAAAATGCTCACATTGTTGCAAAATGTTGTCAATCAATCAAGACAACTTTTCCTCCACAATGCATTTTTACAACTTTTGCATATTTTCACACTCTTGACCCCCTAGGATGGTTTCCTAACATCAAATAAACATTTCCAAAATCCTTATGAGGCCTTACAAAGAGTTTTACATAATTTTGCTATATGATGCCATTTTAGGCTTACAAAGACACATAGGCCAAATTGAGTAAACAAGCTAAGATTAATGAACAACAAACTCAAGCACATTCTTGGACTCTTCAATAGTCCTTTATTCAATCAATGAGGATCATTCACTCCAAAATTTGAAAGTCCATCAAGAAACATCAGGTGCTCCTACACCATACTCTCCCAATGAGAAAGAAGTCAAGAGACTCCTTTAAGCAACAAAGAGAGGTCAATTCCAACCTTTGGAAAGTCTGCTTTAGGTACCCAAGTGACCTCAGATTCTGGAAGATGTTTCCATTTAACCAAATGCTCCATATAGGCGGTATGCCTAGTCTTCTTGAAAATCCTTGAATCCAACACCTTCTCCGCTTATAGAATGGTTGGAGGTGGCAAAGGCAGGTCTGAAAGTGACTGAGAGACATCTGAAACTCTAGTGTACTCCTTTGGAATTGCACCTTTTTACTCCACCAAGTCTACAACATTGAAAATAGGAGACAAAGCTATGTCCCTGGGTAGATCAATTTTGTAGGCATTTTGTCCACACTTAGCCAAGACCTTGCAAGGTCCAATCCTTCTCATTTGAAGCTTTCTAGGGACACCTTTTTGAAGCCTTTCTTTTTTCAAGTGGACCATTACCAAGTCATCAACAACAAATTGCACATTCTTCCTCTTTTCATCCACTTTGTCCTTGATTCTTTGAGAGTTTTCTTGTAAAGCCTGCCTAACTTGTTCATGAATCTTCTTCATAGATTGAGCCATGTCAACAACATGTCCACTCCTTTGCTCCATACTTCCAAGGTCTCTAAGCTCCAACACACCTCTTGGATGAATCCCATAAACTACTTCAAAAGGACTCTTGTCAGTTGATCTATTCACATTGTCATTATAAGCAAATTCATCTTGATGGATGATTTGATCCCAAGATTGCCCATACTCCTTTGTCAAACATCTGAGAAGGTTCCCAAGTGTCCTATTGACCACCTCTATTTGGCCATCCATTTGGGGATGGTATGTTGAGCTAAAAGACAAGTTAGTACCCAATCTCTGCCATAAAGTTTTCCAAAAATGACCAATAAACTTGGTACCTCTATCTGACAGTATGCTGATTGGCAAACCATGAATCCTAATGACTTCTTTGAAAAACAAATGAGCAATATGACTAGCATCATGAGTCACCTTACATGAAATAAAATGGGCCATTTTACTGAATCTATCTATTACAACATAGATGCTATCAAATCCAGTTTTGGTCTTGTGTAAACCAACAACAAAATTCATACTTACACACTCCCATGGCTAGTTTGGGATGGGTAATGGCTAATAGAGTCCAGTATTGGAGGAGGTTCCCTTTTCCCTTTGATAAACAACACATTGTTCAACATATTTTCTGATATCCCTTGGCATTTTTGGCCAATAATAGAATCTTTGAACAAGTTCCAAGGTTTTATTCAACCCAAAATGACCACTTAAGCAACCATTGTGCTTTTCTTACATCAAGTTCTCTCTCATGGACCCTCTTGGCACACAAAGTTGTCCTCTTTTAAATAAAATACCATCTTGCAAAGTAAAATTTGCATATTCACTATGAAAATGATTCCTAAACTCTTGGCAAACCTTGTAGATGGCAGCAAAATCTTCATCATCTTGATAAAGCCCTTTGAAACTATCAACCCCAATGCTCTTGAACTGCACTTCTTAAACTATTAGTAACCTTCTACTTAATGCATCAACAACCTTATTACATTGACATTTCTTATGCTTAATGGTAAAAGTATAGGATTGCAAGTACTCTACCCATTTGATATGCCTATGATTCAACTTTTCTTGGGAGTTGAGGAAACTAAGAGCTTGGTTATTAGTATAAACCACAAATTTTTTAGGCAATAAGTAATGCCTCCATTTTCTAAGTGCTTGAACAAGTGCATATAATTCCAAATCATAGGAAGTATACATTTTCTTGGCTTCATTGAGTTTTTCACTTAAAAATGCAATCGGTCTATTGTCTTGACTCAGGAATGCTCCAACCGCTATGTTTCTTGCATCACATGGAATGGTGAAGAGTTTGTCAAAGATTGGGAGAACAAGGGTAGGTTGAGTAGCCACCTTTTTATTCAAGAGTTCAAATCCTTTATGTGCCTCTTTTGTCCATTGAAACTTAGTCTTTACACCTCCTTTGATCGTATCAAGCATAGGTGCACATATCTCACTGAACCCTCTGATGCACTTCTTGTAAAACTGAGCCAAACCATGAAAACTCCTCACTTCACTTGTTGTTTTAGGTGTAGGCCAACTGATTATTGCTTCAACCTTTGAGGTATCCATCTCCAAATCACCACTTGAGATTACAAACCCAAGATATACCAGCTCTTATTTAATGAACTCACATTTCTCCAAATTGATAGTTAGTTGCTAATCACATAATTTCTTCAATACAATCTCTATATTCCTAAGATGTTCTTCTTTAAATTTACTAAAAATCAATATGTCATCTACATAAACAACAACAAATTTATCAATGTAATATTTGAGCACTTCATTCACGAGTCTCATGAATGTGCTAGGGGCATTTGTGAGTCCAAATGACATAACATGCCATTCATAAAGACCTTATGTGGTTTTGAATGTTGTCTTCCACTCATCTCCCTCGATTTGGATTTAGTGGTAGCCACTCTTGAGGTCTATCTTGGTGAAATACTTAGCACCCCCTAAACAATCCATCAAATCTTTAATTCTTGGAATAAGAAATCTATATCTGATTGTAATCCAGTTGATGGATCTTGAGTCAGTACAAAGTTTCCAAGTACCTCCCTTCTTGGGTGCCAAAATAGTGGGAAGTGCACATGGGATGATGCTCTTTCTGTTGGGAAATGGTGTTGTACACCTTGCATAATAATGGTTTATTACTGTATTGGTTTGTTATTGTGTGAGGTGGACAAAGAATTAAATTGTAATATCATTGTATTGTTGCACCTAGGAGCACCTAGATGGACGTGCAACATGTAGAGTTCTTTTTGGATATTCTTGTAACCACTTGATGAGTTGTATTGACACATTG
This sequence comes from Cryptomeria japonica, assembly GCF_030272615.1. Lineage (NCBI taxonomy): Eukaryota > Viridiplantae > Streptophyta > Pinopsida > Cupressales > Cupressaceae > Cryptomeria > Cryptomeria japonica. Next base: position 368,213,830 of record NC_081409.1, read on the forward strand.
GTATTGTTATTTTATGTTGGGGAATGTAATTGTGATAAAGTACCCAATATTAAATGTGGGTCATGGGTAGTTAAGGAAAACATTAAAAGGTTGGTAAGGAAAATATTATTTTATTGTCACATGGTTTTGGGCACATGGTTTTGATGTAATACCACTTAGTGGTTTTGTGGTTGCTTGTTTCTATAAAAGTACCACAAGGGTAGTTGTTTGATACATGAAGCCAGGTTAGCATTTGTGAAGAAGGAAGCATGGCATGGGATGTGTGGATTCATGCTTGATCACATGGAGTGCTTGGTTATGGCTTGGGTTTTGAAGGCTTTCCATAGTTGTATTGTAATGGACGCATTGCTGATAATACATGGTGGATGATGCTTTTGGAGGCTGGGTTTTTCCCTCATGAGGGTTTTCCCAGGGTATATCTTGTGTCACATTTTGTGAGTATGTTGTCTATTCTTTGCATGCGGATCTTATGTGTTGATTTGGTTAAAATCTGAATTTGGGTTATGTGGAAATTGTCATAAAGTTGGCTGCGAATTTCCTTTCACTTTCTTATCAGACCATTATCCAAAAGTTCTTGGATTTGCTTAGCCACTTCTTTATTCTGTTCAAGTGTCATTTTGTAGGCTGCTTTATTAGGCAATGAGGCTCCGGGTATAAAGTCAATCTGATGGCTTATGGCTCGTTGAGGAGGCAAAGTAGCAAGTGTTCCATCACTTATTATCTCCTTAAACTGATTGAGTATTTGTTGCACTTCATCAGGAATACACACTTTCTTGTCCTTCTTTCCCTCTTTTGGTTTCACAACAAGTGCAAACCCCGCTCATTCTCCTTCTTTGAGAGTGTTTATGAACTCCTTCTCACCAACTAGTAGGACATTTGAACCTTTAGATATTCTCTCTTCTTCATCTCCTATGGATTGAATTTATAAGTAATTCCATCTTTTTGAAAGGTGTAGGAGTTCTTTTCTCCATGGTGTATTTCTTTTCTATCAAATTGTCAAGGCCTACCTAGGAGTAGGTGGCATGCATCCATTGGCAACATATCACACAAAATCTTGTCTTTGTAGCCTTCTATGGTGAGATCTACCCAATTTTGCTCATTCACCAAAACATGTTGCCCCTTGTTGAGCCAAGTAACCCTATAATGATCACTATGTGGGGTTCTTTGTAGTTTGAGTTTGCTTACTGCTTCTTCTGACACTATGTTATCAGTGGATCCTGAATCCACCACCACTCTACACAACTTACCCATTATCTTGCACTTTATCCTAAACAAGGATCTTCTTTGACTAGGTTCCTCCTTTACCGGTTCTTTGATTAAAACTCTTCTTATCATGAGGTTCTCTCCAACTTCAGAATCTAAGCTCACTTATGGTGTCTTCACATTTGCTGCATCCTCTTGGATATAATTCTCTTTCCTTTCACCTCCTTGGGATGAAGAAGACTTCTCTAGGAATCTATAGGCCAGGTGCCCAAGTTGATGATAGTTTTAGCACTTCATTGTGGAGAAATAGGACCCTCTTCCTGATCTAGTAGACTTTCCTCTACTAGATTTGTTAGATCCCCTTCCTCTATAGCTGCTCTTGCTATTGGAATCCCCAGTTTTCTCTACTAATTGGATTCCCCCTGGGATCTTTGGTCTACACCTCTTCCACTATAGCTACCTCTATGACCTTTGCCATCTCTTCCCCTACCTCTACCTCTATTAATTTGCTATTTTTTCTTTTTACTCTTCTCTTCCACCTTGAGTGCCAATTGATAGCACTTGTGGACAGTACTAGGACACAACAAGCTTAACTCTTCTTGGATATTCCACTGCAAACCATTCAAGTACCTAGCAACCTTGATGCTTTCATCTTCTACCACCTTGGATCTCAAACACAACTTCTAAAATTCTTCAGTGTAGTTGCTCACCTCTAGTTCTCTTTGTCTCAAATTTTGTCTCCTCTTGTGTAGTTGGATCTCATAGTCTTCAGGGATATAGGCTTCTCTCACCTTGGCTAACATTTCTTTCCAAGTGGCAATTGGGTTCTTACCCTCCTTTTGTCTCTTCTCTTGGATGAACTTCCACCAAGTCAAGGTTGCTCCTCTCAATCTATATTTGGCTACCTTCACCTTTTGCGCTTCACTAACTCCATCACACTCAAAGTAATTCTCTAACACTTCAATCCATTCCATAACCACTTTTGGTTCCATTTTTCCACAAAAAAGTGGCACTCCTTCTAGGGACTTACATCCTAAGGCTTTTATGGCTCTAAGGAAAGGTTCTTCTAGCAAAATAGGATCTAGTTCAGGTGTGCCATCCTCTTCTACCACTTCTTTACCCTTTTCTTCATTGACTTTGATAGTCACCTTCTCAGTTTTGTCTTCTACTTCTCCTAGTTTGTTCTCCAATCGTTGCAACTTTTCCTTGAGGAGCCTATTCTCTTCCTCTTGGTATTCTACCATTTTGGCTAACTCTACATTAGTCACCATACTGAAACTATTTTCACCCATTGACTCAGTCTTTGACATAAATTAGTTCCTTCCCAAGTCTTGACTTTCTCTGATACCACTTTGATAGGGAGAATCTCACAAAGATGTGCAATTTGGCTCATTCACTAGGAATAGGTCTCATTGTGGGATTCCTTGTTTTTCCCTTGCCCTAATCTCCTTGTTTGAATCAACACCAACCCCCAAACTCCTTTGGATAACTCTCTACCAATTGGATTGCTCCAGCTACTCAGCCAAGGTTAGAACTCACATGAGTAAGTCCAACCACCAACATGTCTAATTCTTTATCCTTCACTTGCAGGGGATTAAGAGGGGTCTGGGATAGTTTAACAACTCCCACCATTTTTTTTTGGTGTGTACTCCCTTTCATTTCTCTATCGCTTTCATAGATTCATATTTTCAAGGCCTAGTAGCCCTATGAGCCCCTTTTAGCCCTCCCTTCATGATTTTTGCTCTTTTGCACTAAAAAATTCCAAATGACCCCCCTGAAGCTTTTGTGATTTAGATACCCATTTGGACACTCTTCAATATTTAGGGAATGAGGTGGTCTGATATGTTCGTACAGGTACGGACCCCAAAATGGCTCTTTTGAAGGGTTTTAGGCTTATAAGTTTTCTCCAATAGGGTTTACTGATCTCCACACCTTGTCAGATCTCCCTACTCACTAAAGCTCTGCAAGACAACCACCTTCCATTCCAATCACTTGGATCAATCAAATTTTATCACCCCTGCAAGAAATGAGACAAATAGTAGTCATGTTCCTAGCCGGGCTATGGTAGAGCTCGCCTAGGGCATGTTTTCAAAATGCTCAAAAGCAACTTCCAGGTCTTGAAAATTTGTATATACACTGTACATAGACTCCATTACTTGAATCCCAAGGGCCATATAGAAAACACAATGGGAATTCAAGTTGGAGCCATTTCTAGGGCCTTAAACCCTTTACTCAGGCTGAGAGCAGTGAAAACAAGGAAGATTTCAATTACACCAACTAAATCTACTCAATGAAAGAACACAAATACTTATAAATCACCACAATAGTGAATAATAGACCACCATGAAATAACACTACATAAATCAATTCATTTGGTACGTACTGCAATAAGCAATTTGACAATTTTAGTGAAAACTAAGAAATTACTTGAAGTTGCTTATTAAGAAATTCAATTTTTGATCTTCCAACTCTTCTACAACATTTTGAGAGGCCTTATATATTCCTAATAAATAAAAACCAACCACCAATTGGTCCTCTAACTACCGATTTGAGCATTTTGCAAAAATTGCTCACATTGTTGCAAAATGTTGTTAATCAAACAAGACAACTTTTCCTCCACAATGCATTTTTACAAATTTTGCACATTTTCACACTCTTGACCCCCTAGGATGGTTTCCTAACATCAAATGAACATTTCCAAAATCCTTATGAGGCCTTACAATTATTTTTACGCAATTTTTCTATATGATGCCATTTTAGGCTTACAAAGGCACATAGGCCAAAACTGAGTAAACAAGCTAAGATTAATGACCAACAAAATACAAAACAAACTCAAGCACATTATTGGAATCTTCAATAGTCATTTATTCAATCATTGACCCAATGAGGATCATTCACTCCAAAATTTGAAAGTTCATCAAGAAACCTCAGGTGCTCCGACACTAGTTCCTGTGCCTTTTGCTGAGCTGAAAGTGCCTCCGAGTACCTATTTCTACATTTGCAACTAAAAAAGGAAGTTTTGGGTAACTATATGGGGTTTTTACTTATTCAAACCCCTGTGTTGGTGATTTCCACCTCCACAAATAGTAGATAATGTACTGAAAATGTGTGTGCTAGAACCTTGTGTGTATGCAAGATCCTAAAATGAAAGCAAACAATCTAGAGCAACCCTAAAGAGTAAACCCTAAATGCTTGTAATTGACAAAGTAAATTATCTAAATAAATGATGCAAAGTGATCTAAAGCATGAATATAAATATGCAAGTTGATGTAAAGAAGCTCGTAGAAAGACATGAAAATGACATGAAATCATACCAATCCCCAAGGGAGAGATATTGCCACAAGATCTCCTATTACTCTTCAATGTATTCAAGGCTCCTAATTGATGATTAATTATTGACAAATGCTCGATGAATGTTGTTGAATTCTATTTAAGACTCCACATAGGCTTCTCTTTCACTACATAGAAGGCTCCTTATGCTTGCTCCAACAACCTTTTCCTATATTTTATGAGATGCCTTGAAATGAAGAAAGAGAGCTCTTATGTATGAAAACCTATATCTTAATTTTGACTTAATTCTGCCTTTAGGCCAACCTAGGAATTGAATTTCCTGCCAATCTATTGGGGTTAAGCATTATAATATCATAGAATTGTGCTCCCAAAATTTTGGGAAAAAAGACGAGGACTGTGGCAGGAACGCAAATGGTCCGACCAACTTTTCACCAAATTTTCAGGGCCATTAGATATGAGGATATTGGAGTGAATCCCAAAGTTACATCTCATTTCAAGGTGTTTTGATATGTGAAATCGGGCCTTAAAGGTCGAAAGAGGACATAAATAGGGTTGATGATTAAATGATTTACTGGAGGAATAGAATAAAAAGGGGCACACTTAGGGTAAAGGGCCCAAATTTATAATGTAAGGAGTGATGAAATATGAAATTAGATTTAATTAAATTCTTAAAGGGAAATAAAAATGCAAGATTCAAACACACTAAGGAGGGTGCTAACCTAATTGTGAAATTGTACCACCCTAGCAAGGGTGTACAATTTATGACACTACACTAGTCTCACAATGGAAATATGATTCCAATGTTTAGGGAAGCAACCCAAGGAGCACCAACCCCTGATTTAGGGCACCAACCCAAGGAGAACCAACCCTTGATTTAGGGCACCAATCCAAGGAGCACCAACCCCTGCACCGAGCTCCAACTTAGTGATCTTCAATTAACATAATCAATTATACAAGTTATAACCTTGTTACAAAAGAAGCTTTGTAATGCTTATGCAAACCTCTCTATCGGTTCTCCTCTCTCCAATTCTTTGGTGGTTCTTTGCTCACCTCTCAGCTGCAACCCTATCTCCTGATGCAACTTAATCTTTGTTGCACCTTCATCAGTTCAGTTTCTTCTTCTTCTTTTTCGGTTCTGCTCTCTATCGGTTCTTCTCTCTACCAGTTGTCTCTTCTCTTTGCTACACTACTGCTCTCCACCACTGGTCTTGATAGCTTAGTAATATGTCTACCATATAATTTTTGTCAGTTCTCAACTTCCCTTCTTTGCAATATTCTATAGCTCTTCTCTGTTGGTTCAGTCACCACTAGTATACTCCTCTCACAGACTCATTTGCAGACTACCAGTTGCCTCACTCTTACCAATTGAATTCTTCAACCCAATTCTCTCACACGGTCTCTCCTCTGATACTCATTGAGGACTTGATTGATTTCTTCTCTAATATGCACCAACACCCAATCATTCAACATCAACACCTTCATCGATTTAGACTTACATATTTATAAACAGGTGTTCTCGCCAAAAACTAATTCAAACTTCAGGCAGTTAGGGTTTCTTTATCAACCTCGAGGCAAACTAAATCCAATTAGACCTCATCAGATATAATCGCCTTGATTGATGATCTGCAACACATCAATCAACCCTACCATTGTCATCCCTTCCAGAACACACCATCCATATTTAGCAATCTGTTTTTAATCTATCAGCTGATCTCTTGGTCGATCACCAAGAATGCTTTCGCGGTTCCCTTCACCTACCTCAATCTAGTCAATCAGTTTGTCCTGGATCTGTGTTGTCCATTTGACCTCAAGCCACAAACCTCTACTACACGTCCCATGAATAATGCAATCAACATAAATGTCGACTTGCCACTATCTACATTGCCGACACACACTTCACCAACACACCACACCGACCTGAGCATGCATGCTTGCCACTTCAACTCTACATGGCCACATTGTCGGCATCCACCTTTGCTAGGTCATCTGTGTCGATCTGGATAGGATCACCGACCAACCTCAGAACCAGGTTCATCTACCGGTTCACAAACCCTGTTGGTTATACCCTAACTGGTTTGTCATCAACCTTGCACCTTTCTTCTCTTCTGGTGGAACACCTTCACCGGTTATCACTCTTGCCAAAACACTTCATGCACTTTGTTAGCTTTACCGGTGGACATACTTATCGGTAACCACCTTGATGACACCATGTCATCAACCTTTAACAAACTCCATCTTCAATATGGCTATGTCCTTTGTTTGTAGTTTTTCCAACTTTGCCTTCTTCATCATCAGCCCAGACATCATCTCAACTGGTTTGTCAAGGTGACAAACCCATCACTTCTTTTCTCTTCTTTTTTTTGTCTTAGTAGCACAACATGCCAACTCTTTTTGATCTGGTGCACATATCTGATTTCATGCACTTGAGGCATCCTTTTATTTCATCGGTAGATCCGTTGTGAGCCTTTAATCACTTGCCTTTAACTCTTTTCTCTTTTCTTTGAGGACTATGATGTACATCATGCATAATAGGAGATAAGCTCCACTTATTGGTGGGAGTGGATCTTTGTCATCTACATTTTGTAATGAACCAATGTGGCTTTCCTGCTTGAGCAACATATCTTCAAATAGGCACATGTGATCCGGTTGGGGTACATTCACTGTCAGTCATCTTTTCAAATGGTGACTACATCTTTATCCGGTGGGAGTCTTGTTGGTTACATCCACACAGCATACCAATGGCCCACACATGCTTCACCTCCAGTGTTGATGCAATTTAGATAACATCCGCCCTCTTTATCACAATCAACCAACTAACATCTTGCTATCTTACATATGTCATAATTTACCGATTGTTATATCATACCGGTCTCCTGTCCATATCTTCAACACAAGTCAAACACTAACTTGTGTACCAGTGACTCCAATGGCCATTGTGCTGAATGACATTCTCTCCCTTACCAGTGACCTACAATACTAGGTGACATCAAAGACACCACATCATGTATGCATCAATGACAGTGTTGCACATACATCTCTTATACCAGTAGCCATCCTATACCAGTTGACATCAATGACATCACAATGCCAACACTTTAACTCTCCCCAGGATGGACAGATGCACCACTTGAATGTATCTAATTTGAAGGAGGAGCAATAACCCACAACTTTGCCAGAGATACTCAAAGTTATCCTTTGCCAAAGCCTTAGTAAAGATATCTCCAATTTGTTTCTTAGTAGGTACATACTGCAATCTGACTTCCTTCTTTGCAAATATTTCTCTTAAGAAATGATACTGGATTATGTTGTGTTTAGTCCTTGAATGCATCACCAAATTCTTTGAAATGTTAATTGTACTTGTATTATCACATACAATAGGGATTGCTTCATCATATTTCACCTTGATATCTCTCAGAGTTTGTTTGATCCACATGACTTGAGTACAACAAGATTTTGTTGCAATGAATTCTACTTTTGTAGTAGATAATAACATTGAATCTTATTTCTTACTCAACCAAGAGACCAATCTATCCTCGTACTTCTCCTATCATTAACACATTTGACCCAATCAACATCTATATATGCTCTCAAAGTGAAATCATCATCCTTCTTATACCATGATCCATAATTCAGAGTCCCTTTCAAATATCAATATCATTTTTACTAGATCATGAGATTTCTTAGGATTAACTTATCTAGAAACCAAAATCGACAGTCTACATAATATCTGGTCTTGAAGTAGTCAAATACAACAATCCTCCAATCATAGATCTATATATTGTTTCCAATCAACATCTAGAGATTCATCATCCTTACTTAACCTACAACTAGTGTCCATAGGAGTTGCAATTGGTTTAGAATTATCCATCCCAAACTTCTTCAACATCTCCTTGATATACTTAGTCTAAGAAACAAAAATACCTTCTTTTGATTATGTAAATTGAAGAACAAGGAAAAATGAAAGCTCATCTATCATAGACATCTCAAACTCCTTTTGCATTTCTTCTACATACTTCTTGCATACATCATCATCTCCTCCAAATATGATATCATCAATATACACAACAACAATGAACAAATTATCACCTTCAATTTTGAAATAAAGATTGCTATCTTTAGTACCTTATATAAAATTATGTTGTAATAAATACCTATCCAGCCTTGCATACCAAGCTCTAGGAGCTTGCTTGAGTCCATAAAGTGCCTTCTTGAGTCTACATACCATATCTAAATCTTTTGATAGCTTTAACCTATCTGGTTGTTCAATATATACTTCCTCTTCAAGTTCTCCATTCAATAATATTGACTTGAAATCCATCTGATATATCTTAAAGTTCTTGTATGCATTAAATGCAAGAAACATGCTTATTGTCTCCATTCTTACTATCAACGAACATGTTTCCTCAAAATGTATGCCTTCAACTTGTAAATAACCCTTACATACCAATCTTTCCTTGTTCCTTGTGACTTTTCCATCTTCATTCAGCTTGTTCTAGAACACCTATTTAGTTCCTATCACATTCTTATCCACCAGTCTAGGTACCAAATCCCATGTCTGATTCTTCTTTATATGATTCAATTCCTCTTCCATTGCCTTTATCCAACTTTCATCCTTTCTTGCATCCACATAGGTCTTTGTGTCTACCTGATATAAAAAATAGTAATTTGCTTATTCATTGGTTTCCACAAGTCTTCTTCCTATCTGAAATCCTTTATTCTTGTCTCCAATGATCTTTTCTTCTGAATGATTCTTCCGCACATACATTGCTGGTGCCTTAGGTGTTTGTTCAAGTCTTTTTCTTCTACACTTGTCTCTTCTTTATCGTTCATATTAGCCTTATCTTCTACAACAATAAGGACAACTTCTATTTCAATCTCAAATTCTGGTACAATATCTATTTGATTCTATTCTTCACCAACTCTGACATTTGCACTGTCTACAATATTTTTTAGCCTCTTATTGTAACACTAGCATGCCTTACTCCTTGTAGAATATCCCAAAAATATTCTTCCATCTGACCTTGCATCAAACTTACCTAGATTTTCCTCATCTCTCAATGTGTAACACTTGCTTCCAAAGATTCTGAAATATTTGACTCTAGGAGGTCTTCCATTCCATAGCTCATAAAGTGTCTTTATGTGATACACTCTTATTTATACCTATTAAGAATGTTAACAACAATATGAACAACTTCTCTCCAATACACATTGGGCTGGTTAGCATCCTCCAACATAGTTCTAGCCATTTCAATAACAATCCTATTCTTTCTTTCTACAACTTCACTCTAGTAAGGGGTCCTAGGAGTAGAAAAATGTCTTCTAATACCATGCTCTTCACAAAATAAATCAAATTCATTTGAAGGAAACACTCATCCTTTATTAGACATAAAAGTTTTGATCTTAGCATCTATTTGATTCTCAACCATAGACTTGAACACTTTAAACTTGTCTAATGCTTCATATTTTTCTTTCAAAATAGTAACCCATTTCATTCTAGAATAATAATCAATAAGAAACATAAAATAACTTTCACCATTTAGTCCTCTTGTACTTGTAGGTCTGCATAAATATGTATGAATCAACTCCAAAGGTTTTGAAGTTGAATAATCCTTGTTCTTGAATCTCCTCTTTGTTTTCTTTCTCTACTGACATTCCCTACACATAGTATTAGCAAGTTTGGTAATCTTTGGTAAATTGCTCACAGCGTGAGTAGAACTAATCTTCACCATATTGTCAAAATTGACATGTCCCATCCTTTTGTGCCACAACCAACATTCGTTTCTCTTTGCCAACATACAACTACTTCCATTGTTATCCTTCACATAGTAGCCATTGAAATTAGTTCTTGCACCTTTTGCAACTAATCTATCGAAACTTCCTTTTATGATTTCACATCTGGACCCATGAAATATGATCTTATAACCCTTACTACACATTTGAATCACACCCAAAAGACTATATTTCAAACCCTTAACATAATAAAAAACATTAGTCTTATGCTTACCATCAATGGAAATAGTACCTTTACCACAAATAGGTGCAACTTCCTCACCTTTTACAAATCCGCCATCATACTTTTTGAAATCAATGAACTTTCCTTTATCACTTGTCATAATATTTGAACAACTAGAATCAATTATCCATGCTTTAGGCTCTACTTTTGCATGCATTGTAGTCTTCATATTCATTGGTTTTTCATTGTTCTCCATATATTATGGATTGTCAGACCTTTTGTTATTCTTCTCTTTTATAGCTAAAAAATAATGATTCTTTATTTGAGTCATGACCACCTTCATCTTCAAATGAATAAGTCTCCATTGAACATAAATACTTCTTAGGCTTGTCTCTACCATCTATTTTCTTATTTCTATTATTCCATCTATAATTGTCCTTTCCCTTGTCGTCATTGTTGACATGTGTTTTGACACACCCACCAACAGTCAGGTAGTTTATGCAAACACTCACCACCTCTCCTGAAAAGTAACGAGTTTGGAAGAAATCACTACCCCAAAGTCTCTGTAGGCGGGTCTGGACGGTGATGGATAGCCCAATGGTTGATGGGGTTATACCTGTAAAGAGGCCTGCTGGTTAGAACTAAATCTCGCTGGTTACGGATAATTGCACTTCCTTTTTTTTGTATTTTATGATTTAAGATTCTTTGGGGAAATAAAATGAGAAGTGTAAGGGAAACAAGAAAATAACAATAAAGATCAACATAATGACAACTTAATAAACTATTCAATTAGTTCCCTGCAATCCAAGCAATTATCAAATATTATCCAAGTTAGCATTCAACAATAGACCTCCAGAAAACCTGCAAAATCATCAATTTTACAAATTTGTGGAAATAAAATCATCAACAATATGGCCTATCACAGTAATTCTCATACACCACTGACGTGCGCAATATGATTCATAAAATGATAGACAAAAAGATTAAACCACATTGCTAACTCAAAACAATAGATGTTACTAGATTACACATAACAATTTGGTAGAATATAAACGTAGATCAGGCAATCTACAAGCTGCTTTTCATATTAATCTCCATGAATGTATAACAAAAATAACTCAAACTTCTTAATAATCTGCAAAATACTCTAAAATCTCTAAGTAGGCCACAAATCATCAATTTGGGACCTCTACAAATGAATCTAACTTCTCAATTTATAGAAGTTTTCCACCCTACTATCTAGGAAATAACTCTACTCTAAATTAAGAATTGATCCTAGGAGTCACAGTTAACTTGCAGGTTTCTACCTTGATACTCCACTTAACTACAAAATGGGGATTGCATGAGCACTATGAAGACCCTACTTGGTGAGCCACATTTTTGTAATCATGCAGAATTTATCTCAAAATAGGAACTTGAGTAGGAGTAGCAGCTTTTCTATCTTTAGCAATTGTATGCTTATCTTTTATTTCTTAGAAGAAGCCTTATAATTTTCAATTATACATGCAACTGCTTGTACTGGAGGATTGGCTACATGCTTAATTCTAAATTTATATTTCTTCAAAACCTCATCCGCATGTGCTCCTTGCTCCTCTAACTCCTTCACTGTATCCGCCACCTCTTGACACTGAGTAATCAACTGTGTGTATCTATCCATAAGGGCGACATCGAACTGGGCAGTAGGTCCTAGGTTTTGTGCCTCATACGCATCCCACTGATTCAAAACTTGCTGCTGATCCATTATTCCGGTATCAGCTATTCTGAGGCCAAAAGGTCCCAGTATATTTGTCACAAAATTCTCATATGACAAAATTTCCCTGAGGAGAGCGTCCCGAATGTTAGTCATATCTTTGATATACTATTGATACATCTCTATCTTCAGCTCCAAAATGTATACATAGGACTTTAAATTTTTATAGCTATCCCTTCCTAAGAGATCCTCTTTTACTACCACCTCTTCTCCTAGCCGTAGTATCCTTTTCAAAACTTGAAGCTGTTTATTGAAAGTTCTCTCCTTATGCTCCCATTGTGTGGAGCAGGTTGCCAAAGCTCCACTCGCCTATACTGCCTTACAGTATATTTCCATTGTATTCTGTAGAAACAATCTAATCTTGGCCACATTTACCTGGGTCCAAGATTTGGCGGCAGCAGCCACTCGTCTCACCTCTAGTAGTGCCTTTACCTCTCCCTCTGGTAGTGATGAGGTTGAAGGTAGGTCATCAGTTCTACAAGAGTCTAGAGGTTTACACATTTCTATCAGGAGCTATTTATATTGCCCAAGTTGCGCCTTAAGCTCCATATTTGAGGTGTGCTCCTTTTCCACGTGCCCTCTAACAACTCTTGTGGCTAGCTCCAAGGTATCCAGCTCTCCCTGCTTGGTTTGCTTACCCAAATTTACCTGGGATATTTGATATTTGGGAGAAATATGTCCTTCGACTTCATGTGGTACTGCCATGTCTGCAATCACCTCATCGGAATCTGTCTTTGATAAATGATGGATGGTTTTCAACTTTTTAACCTTTGGAGGTTCCTCAGTGATTACTTGTTGTAGAGTGACCTCTGGGAGTTTTGCTTTTCTCTTTTTCTTCCTAAAGGTGAACTCTAGCCATTGTGGCATATCTTCATCTTTATCACCTTGATGTGATACAATATTCGTAGTTATGACATGAACCTCTACCTGCTCCTCTGCTTCATCTCCTTCTTCGGCTCCCATTTGCCCCGGGTCTTGGAGCGAGGAAATCTGGTGGGCTAGGTTCGCTTGGAGAGCTTGTTGTTTGCGTAATTCCCCTAGCTTGCAACTGACCTCTTCATTGGATGTCATTTCTTCATCACCTGGCTCTGTCTCTACTTGCCCGGCTGCTATATCCTTTAGAAGGCCCTCTTGATCTTGGGGGGTTAGGATCAACCTTTCATTCAATATGTCTTCTACTTCACCCCCTTCGCCTTCTAGCGGTCGTTGTTTCTCAAGTTCTCAAGATCCTCTTCTTCTTGATCAGAGTTAGACTCAACGTTTCTAACTTTTACCCCTTCAGTAGTGGATGTAAAGCCTTGCACTCCGGGCTACCCTGTAGATATATTGACTAACTGTGGTGCAGGAGTAGTGGTGCATGGAGCACTTGTTGTACCTTTAGAAGGTGGCTAAGCAGGTATCTTCTCAATGGCTTCTACATTCTCTTCTTGTTCCTGGGTACCCTCTCCTGCAGTGTGGCCTATAGCCATCCTTGGTGGGAGAACTTTGGTGAGTGGTACCGCACCCAGCCCATCGATCACCCCTAGGTATGCAGCCTTCTTCAATAGTTCAGACTCCCTCATCTTTTCCTGGAGTTCCTTCAATAAGTCCTCAATGCTCTCTTGAGGCTTGTCTTCCTCACCTGGGTCGGTGGAGGTATTATGCCTTGAGGCTGACCTTGTCTTTCGAGCATATTCCTTATGGCCTCTAGACTGAGGTACCCCTGAGGTGGATTCCTTCTGTTTTGTTTTTGATACGCTGGGCCTTACCCTCTAGCTTAACCATTGTTTAGTTCTATTGATGACCGCCTGGGAGACCTTCTCCATGTTTGTATCTTTAGTTGTAGACCATTTTACTGGGGAGAGGGGCCTCTTATCTATCCCTGATTCTCTATAGACTGGATCAAGTAACTCTCCATCATCCCTCAGGTCCTTTGGGAGGTTAGTCTCAATACCGAAATCTCTTACCTGTGGGATAGATAACCTATTATATTTCTTTTCCCTGACCTCGAAGCTATCTTGTAAGTTGGCCCAAAAGTCTTCCAAGCTAGGCCTGTGCCCCTCATATGCCTTAGGCATAGCTTGTTTGAGTTTCCCATAGGGATCATAAAACTCCCTAGCATGATCATATTCCTTAAAATTTAAATCTTGAAGCTCTTGTTCCACCAACTTTTCCACTTGTATCTTGGAACAAGAAAAGTATCCAATAGACACTGAGAAATCAATTCCTGTTTTATGCTTTGATGACAACAGTGATTGGAGGCCTACAAGTTGCCTTACATATTCTAGCAGAATCACCCTATTGTTGCAATAATGAGACAACAACATTAGGTTCCCTATGAATCCACTAACCCTGATGTAAGTGGAGCGTGGGTTTTGGATGAACCAATATGCCCACTCTCGGATGATAGAGCCTCTAGGCTAATCTGATATCCTGCATCCCCTATCAATTTGATGATTATTGGGAAAACAAAGGCATCATTAACTCTCTTGAAATGCAACTTAGCATTGGCTAGAGTGAGTTAGGAATAATACTCCCATATCTTCTTCTGCCCTTCCTTCTCTCCCAATTGTCCTTCCACCTGTAGGCCTAGGAATTTTCTGGCTCTGGAAGCTACCCATATGACATATGATGTGAAGAAGAATTTTTGTGTGTGCTGCACCTCTTTCATCTGCTTATAGATATTATCAGAGAGGATCTGTGGTCAATCAAAGTATTGCTTCCCTATCAAGATAGTGCTCATGAACTGGAACATCCATGGATGGAAGTGCTTGCAGTCTGGCTTGCCAAAGGCCCTGCTGAGCATAATGATCAGGTCCTTTTGAGGTTTTTTGAAATCTGCCCTTAGGATCTCTGTTGCCTTAAGCCCTGTCTTTCTTTCTTCCTCTAGCCAATTAGCATTCATGTGCCTCTTACTGGTTGATATTTTGTCATTCCATGCCTTTAAGGCCTCTTCTTCGGTTAGTAGAAAAACTTCTTCCCTAGTGGGGATACCAAAGACGAACCCTAGCATATTTGGGGATAAGTCTATAACTATTTTTCCCTGTGCGTCTGTGCACTTTCTAGTCTCTGGATTGAAAAATGGGGCAATGGCCATTATTAACTCTGGTGCCTGCAATGATTATGGGAATATAATGGCCTCTACTAGGCCTGATCTCTTGATTCTTTGGCGAAGGGTCTCCAGACCAGGTTTATTCAATTGAGTTATGATATCTTCTATTTCTATATGGCCGATTTTGGTGTCTGTAACCCATCTGATTTGATCCTCAAGCTTTGAGACATGGACATGTCCCTGGTAATGGTACTTCATGGTAGCTGGGAGTCTATCAATTTCCTTGCCTCTTTTGCTAGCGGATGAGTCCATCTAACCACTCAAACCTGCAAGCCAAACACAAATCTTCACTCTCCAAAATTAAGCATAAACTTGAATTTGCTTCGGGACTTCGGGGTCCTGGGTTAGGCACTAGAGGAGAAGGCTCAGAACTCTGGAGATCCGAGGTTCTGAGGTTAGGTCTATACAAAAAGCTCTTGGAACTTCAGGGTTCTGGGATTATGGAATGGGGTGATCCAGAACTCCGGGGTGGTGGGAAGGCAAGGCACCTAGAACTCTGGGGTTCTGGGGTGTGGAAATGAAAATGCCCAGAACTCCGGGGATTTGGGGTGTGGAAATGAAACCACCCGGAACTCCAGGGATCCGGGGTGTGGAAATGAAAACTCCCGGAACTCCGGGGATCCGGGGTGTGGAAATGGAACCACTCAGAACTCCAGGGATCCAGGGTTCTGGGGTGTAGAAATGAAAATGCCCTGAACTCCAGGGATCCGGGGTTGCAGGGTGTTGAAATGAAACCACTCGGAACTCCGGGGTCAAAACTAGGGCACGCAAACGAATGCGAAAGAAAAGAAAACAAAAGGAAAGAAAAGGAAAACTAACTAAGAAAACACAACAAGGGCGATAAAATTCACCAACCTAGTGAATCGAAGTGCCCTAAAATGCCAAAGGAAGCTCAGAGGTCCAGAATTTCGCGACTTGGAGCTCAAGAGGAGGAATTGTGGATGCACAAATGAACGTTCAAAGTCCATTATCTCTATTTATAACTCCCTAAAATCATCCGTACGAAGGCGTTAAACACAACCTCGGGACTCCGGGGTCCCGAGGTTTCGAGCTCGACAAAAGGAAAAGAACATCGTACCCTGGAACTCCGAGGGTCCGAGGTTCTAGAGCAGGCAACAAAGATGACCTCGAGACTCTGAGAGTCCGGGGTTCCGAGGTCAACAACAAAAATGACCTCGGGACTTCGGGGTTTTGAGGTCAACAACAAAAATGACCTCGAGACTCTGGGGTTCCGGAGTTCTGAGGTAAAACCAAAAAAAAAGGGGGGTCCACATTTCAACTCAAGGAGACTAATGGGGAAACAAATATGCTAGGCATAACAGTCATCATCGAGTATTTTACTATAATCTTCCTTATAAATACATCTAGAACCCTAATGAGCAATTCATCTATAATTGAAACATTTGAAGGGTAACTTACCTTTGTATTTTTGAAATCATTTCTTTAGTTTTCTCATCCATGTCATTTTTTGCTTTAGGTTCATCTTCAATCTTCTTGGTAGCTTTGAATGTTGCTTCCTTCTTATCTTTTCACAAATCATCTAGCTCAACAATTTGAAAGGCAGAGAGCGATCCATAGAGCTGATTCAAAGTGTATTTATTCAATGACATACTTCTTAGCTGATCCAGGAGCATCCCCGGTCTATGAGAAATATTGCATCAATCAAAAATATTTCCTTTCAGTTTAGTTCTTGTTCAGTTCAGTGTGCAGTTTTTTGTATTCCTACCAGTACGTGTCGGTCGTTACTTGATTTTCATTGTAGATCCTATTTTTGGTTTCCAGGATGGTTCACGTGCTTAATTCCAGATTTTCAATCCATTTGGATTCTTTTCCAGCTAGTTATCACTCCCAATTTGACTATTTTTGGGTTTCGGGACAATTCTTGAGCTTACTAATTGGTTTTCCTTCATTTCCGGAGTGGTTTCTTGGTGTGTGGATCTATTTGGGGTCTTGTCTGATGTTCTTTGGCATGTGGCTGACCTTACTTCTGATATTCTCTTATTGGTTGTTATTTTTTGGAAGAATTTCTTTTATTTTTAGGGTCAACCTAGTTACACGTTTCATTTTACTGCATTGGTAAATGTAATCTTTTGTGGCCGACCTGGATATGTTTTGGAGGGTATATATTGGGTATCATGTAATCATTTGTAGGACAAAGGAATTAGAAATCAGAATAAGGATTTAGATTCATGATTAGTGATCTGGTTGACTCTGAGAGTTCCAGATGGATTGTATCTGGCTTGTAGCCTACATGTAACCGGCTGACTACTGGATGTTCTAAGATGGTTGTATGATAATAACTGGTTGGTTGTCGAAGGTTCTAAGAGAATAATATGATATGTTTCTATAATCTTGCTATGTTTTCTTGTTGCTTTCGTTGTGTTACTCTTGGTGCATAAGCCGGTCAATTCTCTTTCGAAGGTTTACCGGTTATGGCTGCATCAATTGGTATTAGAGCTGGTTATGAACTAGTTGTTGGAAGAGTTGTTTGTGAACCTTGAGGAATTCCTTTGGGTGGATATATCTTCAATTGGAGGCAAGCTGCACATGTTTTCAATAGATCGCCGAGTGAGAGGCAATTGAAATCGGTAGTCAAATCATTAAGTTGAGGTAGTTCACTAGAGCAGAAGAGGAGATGCCACCTAGAAGGACGAACCCCTGGAGGGTAGAAAAAATGATTGAGGATTTCAAGAATGATATGAGGAACAAAATCCATAATGCATTGGTTGGTTTGCGGAGGAACCCAGAGTCTGAGGATGATTATGAAGAAGTCGGTGAAGAGCTTGAAGCGGAAGAGGCTGAAGGACTGGGAGACAAAAGAGAGGAAAGATTCCTAAGAGCAGTGGCACAAGCAAGTAAAGTTCATAAAGTGGAAGTTTCAAACTTTTCCAAAATGTTGAACCCGGACGATCTGATTGATTGGATCAGAGAGTTTGAGGATTACTTTGAGTTTGAGGATGTCAAGGACCCACAGAGAGTCTGGTTGGCACAAACTAAGTTGAAAGAGCATGTTGCCTTATGGTGGAAAGAATTCTAGAAAGACAAAGTAGAGAATGGAGAAATGAAGATCACCCAGTGGAGATAGACGGGTGCAAGATTGAAGGCCAAGTTCATACCGGTAGACTATGAGTTGGAATTGTTCAAGAAGTTGCAGAACCTAAAACAAAGAAACATGACTGTGAAAGAGTATACTGAGGAATTCTACAAGGTGATGATTAGATCTGGACATAGAGAGATGTATAGAGAAAAGGTGGCTAGGTACATAAATGGGCTTGCATTTAACATTCAGAATGAGATGAGTATGTTGAGGGTTTCCACAGTTGAAGAAGCTTACGAGTATGCTTTGAAGGTTGGGGAGAAGATGAGAAGAAGACAGTCAAATAACCCTAGAGGGAAGGAGAGATTCAAGGGGAAGATGAGTACAAAGAAGAATAATGTGGAAGAAGAATCAAAACCCAAGTGGAGTAAACACTAGTACAATGGGGGATGATTTATGATGGCCTATCATTGAAATTTTGATTATTTTCATCAGACTACTGACAAATGAAGCCGTCGAAAACTCATTGTCGGTAATTCTGATGGTGCCATCTAATGTCAAAATTTCGACGACATCCTAAACTCTTCCGACGACAGCCATGATCACTCATTCGGCCAAAGAATGTTGTTGGGTGTAAAGCATCCTTGTTGGATGGACATCGAAATTCTGATGCCTACTAGGAACTTGCAGCAATGACAACTATGAAGAGCATCCGACAATAAAGTGTCGTCGGATGTTTCTTCAATTGGCGTCGAAATTCCGATGCCTGCCAGGAACTATGCATCGATGAGGATGTTGTTTATCCGACGGTTTGGTCATTGGTGCAAAGTTGGGTCGATGTTGTAATTCCGACAGTGATTCATTTTTAAAAAAATAAAGAATACGTATGCCAATTACAATGGTGCTTGTTGGTTCCCTTTTAGCATGTCCCATACAATATTATGTTGATCCATAGAAAATCAAGGTGATTAAATACTAGCCTATCCCATACAATATTGGAAGAACATATGTTACACATTGCACATGTACCACATATGCTATGCCAACATAAGTTTCAAACCAACCTCAACAAATGAAATTTTGGCACCATGCAAATTTAGGTACATTATCAACCACTCTCCCATTCAAGTTGATCTTGAAAAAATCAAGGTGACATGATACTAGCATACCATGCAAACTCAAATAATTGCACAACAACATGAGTATGCATTAGGGGGGACCATACATCCATGAAGTAATCATGCTGAAAGGACAACAACATGAGTAAACCCCGTAAAGGATGAAGTATTTACATAAAGTATGAAATATACCTTTGACACATATAGTGCACAAGACACATGAATACACATAAGATATCGATTAAATGTAAATGTTGGATCATTCCAATAAAGAAGTACATATAAATACATGAATATATTTAAGGCATGATTTGAATAAGGATAATACATGTGAATATATGTATCTTATAAAGCATGGGATGTTCATTGTAACACGTAGAGTGTCCATGAATTCACTTAAGCACACATGTTGTGCATGGAGCATGAAGAATACACTTGAAACATGAGGAATACAAATGAATACACATGAGTCATAAGGCATACAAATTAATACCTTGAAGCATGAATCATACAATGAGCACTTAAATCATGAAGCATACAAAGGAATACAGTTGAATTATGAAGATTACAATGAATACTTAAATCATGAAGCATACTCATGAATATACTTAATGCTTAAAGCAGGAAGCATACATAAAGCATGAGGCATCCAGATGAATCCACTGAAGTCATAAAGCATACACTTGAATATATGTAGAGCATGAATTCTCTGAAGTCACAAAACATAGATAATGTTACACACAAGGTAGGAGCATGAAGCATCCACACAAGGCATGAAGTAATACACACAAATACCCCCTAAGGTACAATGCATATATGAAAAAGTACACGTATAAATCATACAATGATGAAATCATGTTGAAGACACAACAGACACATTAAAATCCACAATTTATCATGTATATATACATAAAACATGCATTTAAGAGAAATATACATGAGGCACATGGATGCACTTAAAGCATGAAGTATGCACATAAAACATGAAGAATACATATAGAGCATACACATGAACATACTTGGGGCAAGAATCATTCATGCAAAACATAGAGTGTACACATAAGGCACAAATACATGTAAAGCATGAAGTGTATGCATGAATTCACTTAAGGCATGCAACATTCACATAGCATAAAGTATACATAAATACCATAAGATGTGTATACACGTAGCATAAAGTATACATAAATACCATATGATGTGAGGTGTACACATAAGGCATAAGATAATGGATACATGTAAGCAAAGAATCATCATACATGAATATATGCAAGGTATGAAGTAATGCACACAAGGAATGAAGGAGCTACGTAAAGCACAAACCATACATATGAATACATGCAAGGCATGAATCATACATGTAAACCATGAAGTAATACATAAATACACATAAGGTACAAGCATATATGAGAAAGGTTCTCATGTAGTGGACATGCTGAAGACACATTGATCATGAAGCATACAAGAGAGAGGTATTCATGGAATAGACATATGGAAACATCTCATTCATGAAGTAACACAAATACACATACGATATAAAACATATATGATAGACATATGATAGACATGGTGCAAGCACAAGGTATACATGAGGGAAGTGTACATATAAAACACCCATGGAGCAGGCATGCTCAAAACATATTAGACACTTAGCAGTTAAAGGCATACTCATAAGAATGCAATGCTGGCCAGATCAATTCAATTTTTGATTTATTTAAGAACAAGGGTTGAATCATTAGTTCTAATTGAGTAGTTGTTAAACCAGGTTCGTCCAACAAGCTAGCAAAATCATGCTCTGAATATTGTTAATAACATTTGACAATATAATTTTCATGCTCTACATCACAATGCTCCAATGTTGACCTTACCTAATTCTTTGTTTCTCATTGAAGCTTACACAAATGCTACTGAGGATGTCATGGGAGCCATCTTGTTATAAGATGGTAAAATAGTATGCTACTATTCAAAGGTTTTCTTTTCAACAATGAGGGAGTATCTAGCTTATGATAGAACTTTATGCATTAGTCTAGGCGATGAGAAAGTGTATAAAAAATAGTATGAGAAAGACTCAAATTATGGGGAATACAAATAACAAGAAAATACATGATCATCGAGGGAAAATATAATATTGGTTGACAAATATAAGATAGTAACCATGCAGATCATACATCAGTGATAAGGAGAATGCCTAAATAATAGTCCATATGAATCGCCAAGTAATAGCAGCATATAGTCATAATAATCCTCACACAGAGTAACCATGGAGTCAAAGAACATTCTCCAATGTACAATTATAGTAGGATAAGAACTTTATATTCATCTATTCTATTGATACATTATTACAGGAGATAAATAGCTATAACAGTCTCAATGATGCTATAGGGAAGTCATACTGGATTAAGAGCATGCAACAGTGAATGTACTAGTATCAACACAATGCCAATGAAAAGATCATGCATGAGGAGCATTCATAGCAATCAATGGCACAAAGGATAGTATAAACCCAAACACAAAGGAAGATCATTGCACAGTATATATTTGTCACAAGCATTAGAAGTCACATGCAAAATACAGTGTTATGAGTCACAATAAGTGCCTTGGAGAGTGAGAAAACACCAAAAAGAAGGTCATCTAGATTTTAGTGCAACACAAAATCCATAGATTGGAGGTAGAATACAATCATGAAGGCATTTTTTTTAAAGACAGGGTTAAAGCTCAGTCATGATAGTATCACAAGCACAATGTTGTCTAGATCATTTGACAGTCAATGGTGAAAACAAAGTCTTGCATTTAATAGTTAAAGGACAGTCCCAAAGTCAGGTACATCAAAAGCATAAAAGCAACAGTTACAATGGCTAAGGGTCCCAAAACCAGGAGATCAGTAATGTGTAGAGGATCAGGTGCAAACACCATTATGATCATGATCACTGTACAAAAGGTCACAATCCATTCATTGGAAGACAACCAAGAGAGAAACATTGACTTAAGATGCAAAGCATAGTCTTCCATTCATCAAGATAGTGGAATCAAAGTAAATACAATGAAAAATATAGTCTTAGAAAGGAATCTTGACATTAATGAGGAAATTGGAATTTATAGCATTATAGCTGATCAAAAGTCACCATCATGGAGGTATCCTTGACAGTCATATGATATACCAAGAATAAATAATGTATTGATAGCCATCAAAGAGTTTGTCACAGTGTTTTATTGTAGTAGAACAGTGATCATGATTATAATTTCAATCCAAATGGCTTCAAAGGAGCAACTTCAACATAGGATTAGCAGTCTAAGGATAATTTGCAACCATGAAATTTATAAATAGTTCAAAGTCCAACACCGTGAATAATGAAATACTGCTACAACAATTCTTCATGGATAGTCCATAGCCTTATAAAAAATACACTGATAAGGGCAAAAAATATCACTATTATCATGGGTCTGAGATAATATAAAATGATCAAAATAATAGTTATTAGCAGTCATAAACTGTCTTAGAGGATTGGCAAAGAAAAACATAGGTGTTCTCCTGATAGAACATAGAGATATGAAGCAATAACGAGATGTGATGTAACAATTATAAAATTTGGATGAACTCAAAGAGACATTTACAAATACAACTTACCCTTTATAATACCTAATTGAAAAATGGATGCAATGCAAGTCCTTGTATCACTAATGTCTGGCATATAGTAAAAGACTAGAACAATAAATTCCATATAAAAGTGGTTAGACTTAAAATGATAAGGAAAATTTAAAAATGCTAAAGAAAATGTCAAGTAATAACAAAACTTACAAGGATAAGGCATATTCATAACTTTTGTAGTCCCACCATGGATATCAACACTAGAAGCAACTCATACTATTAGTGTACATACAAGACAATATGGGAGTTCATCATACCCAACAACATGTGTTGTTGTTGTTCGTGTTGGCTCTCTTGGACCCTGCAATTAAGATTCAATATACATTATTCAATAAGATTAACTGTGCAACATAATGAAATATTGAAAAGTGTGTTATCTTATTGTGCTTTGCTTGGTTTCGAGAATAGTTTAATATTCTCTACTTAACAGGGCCAACCACGTGAAGGTGGAAGCTCATTTGGCCCCTCCCCCCCCTAACATCACTCTAAATTCCCCGTTAACATCTAACATTCATTCATTCTTTCTACCATTAATAAAATATAACATTCATTCATTAATATCACATAATGTTCATTAACACATAATGTTGATTAACATTAATTAACATGCAACATTCATTAATATTAATTAACACATATCATTCATAACCATTCATTAGCACATAATTACATTCATTAACACAAAGGAATCAATCATTATCAAATAAGGTAGATTACAATCATTATTTTTTTTGTTTTTTCTTTAAAGCTATGGAAAGACTAAGTGGAGTATCATTTCCCCCCTCTTTAGTTGTTCTGCCCTCTGCTCGTGATCTCGATGTATGCCTAGTCCTATACTGAGGACGAGGACAATGAAGCGAAGGGGGGTCCTCTGCAATAACAAAGAAATGGGTTAAATTCAAAACATTTTTTATTATTGTTACAAGTATTTTATTAATTTAGAGAACATAACTGTTGTGCTCTTTACCTAATGGGGCCACATCATTTTGTCTAGCCTCAACCTCAACATGTTGAACACCCTCTAGATCCTCTGGAGTTGAAATACTAAAGGTTACATTGATGCTGAACACCAATTACAATTAAGTTTGTTTAAAGGAATAAGAGTGGTCCTCTTTACCTGATTGGGGAATATCACATTCCTGATGTTGTGTACCCAAATCATGCTCCACTTGGTCACTACCGACTACATACTCTAAAATATTAACAAAAAAGGTTACATTAATTACTACTCTAATTACAAATTAAGATGTTTAATTGTATTAATAATTACATAAATAAATTTTAATAGCAAATGAATACCTCCACTACTGGGATGCACATCTAGACCTTCATGTGCAGGTGGTGTTTCACGATTAGCAGGCTGCATTCCAATGTCATACACATTGTTATCATTGCTTGCTTATTTAAAACAAATATAGTCACTTTATGTTGGAACTCAACACCAATTAGATTATTAGTAAAGTATTCAATTTGAAACAATTTTCATTTAGCTTATTTACCTATGTGACAGATGCACCAAAATCTTGTGTTTGCCCACTCAATTCTCATAGCCAATCAACCACAACTGTATAGCCTTGCTGGTAGGCAATTCTCTTGTCATCTTCTGTGGGTGCTCTATTGAATTTAGAGTCTTGCATTCTTGCTTGGTATCATGAATTTTTCTTGCATTGTTTGATAAAAAAAAATCGTTTGCAATTTATAAATATTTTGATACAATATTTCATTTATAGATACTTACAATTCGTGCGACAAGTTTCATATAACCACCAGAGTCGAGTTTGTGTTGCCCATGCTTTTCTTGTCTTTCCTTGGTTGCCTTTGACGTGTCACTTAGTCTATGAAAAGTTTGAAATATGTTAGATTATATAAATATAACGAGTAATTAATTAGTACATAATTATATTCTTAATAGTATCCCATACCTTCTTTTGGCATCTGGTGGTGTATTTCCTTTTTTCCTTTCAATTCTCTCCTTGGCATCCAAAATCAGGTCCTTCCACTCCCTCTCTGGAATCATGGGGGGACGCTCATACTTTACGTTCTTCTCTAAATGGTTCCTGTATTGGTCCCTCACATGCTTTATATATGTGCCACTTTTTTCAAGGATCTTGGTTTTGTTGAATGTGTCATTTCCAAATCACTCAACCATACGGTTTGTCAATTCATCTTTTAACCTTTTTTCTTGGTCATTCCACCTTTTAAAGCAAAAAAAACCTGTTAGATTCAGAAATAAAATGAAGCTACATTTATTATAGTTCAAGAAATGGATCAAAGGAAAACTATTCTAGCAATGATATAAAATCAAAATAGTGGATTAGGGTTAGTTCACATATGATGTTCCACCTTTTACGTATGGTGGGCCCAAATATCTGCAATGCAATGTCATTAAGATTTTTATAAAATATATCATTTCTTGCAAAAAAATCATGGGATCATTAGTCCAAAATGAGTGATCAGAAAGTAAATTACAATTAGACTATATATAACAATAATTTTAAAGTACCTTGAACCTTCTGTATCTTTGAGGGAATCATTTCTTCGTTGCTCACCACCAATGTGGCCTGCAATGTTCCCATACTAGCAATACAAGAAGATACAAGAAATGATGGTATGTTATCAACAATAGTTGCCTCTGGTGCATCCTCATGTGCATCTCCTGTTACAAAAAATGAATCCACTATGAAATGACCCCAATAAAGAATGCTTGAAGGGAAATAAACACATAACAAAAGATAGAGAAAATGAGGGATCTACCAACAGTGGCTGGGCCAATATGACGTGCAGTAGAGGATATTTGCATGCTGTGTGTTATCAACATTGCAGTGGGCAATACAAGTGGGGCTAACCTCTGATGAGGCACCGACGATATTTGCACATGAACATTGACAACATCTGAAGAATAATACATTAAATATATAAAACATTAAATATATGAAAAGTGCAAGAATTGTAAACAAGGATGAACATTTATTATGAACATTGACAGTATCAAGTATGATGTATTTTGGGTACTCAAAGTGATAAGCCAAGCAAGTGATAAGCCAAGAAAATCGTCATCACCTGAACTACCTGCAATACCCTGATCATGGCCATCAGATTGATGAGGACACATAAATTGCTGTAAAAACAACACGTACATATTTTAATTAATGACATATAAGAGTATAAAATATAAACCATTATTGAACTTTTGTTATAATTAAAGCTTTCATTACTACTTACTTGCAAGTTTTCTATTGTCCGAATCAATTTTTGTACCCTCTCTCGTATTTCATTAGTTTGAGGCTCCACGGATGCCAAAGCAACAATCTCTCTACTAATTTTTCTAATAGACTTTTTTATCACTTCCATAGGGTTTGTGGAATTTGTAGGGTCATCATCGCTTAATCCTATTGAGTCCACATTCCTAGAGAGGTGCTCAGGTACTGCAGCTCCCTTTCCCTTTCCCCGAACATCCGTCTGTGACAAGAAAATCATTAACAATTACAAAATTACTCTAAAACACTAAAAAAAAAATATAATAATGTAATAGTTTACTTTTATCTAATTTGTACAATTACAATGAGGTTTACCTTCTCGGTAGAAGTGTCACGACCTACATCCCTGTCTGTGCTATGTGATGTATCCATGTCGCCTTGTGACAAAGAAAAAATATAAAAAAGTTAGCGAAATGAAACCAATAGACTTAGCAAAAAAACTTCATAATAAAATGGTCTATTGGAGTCATTAATTGGAGGTTGGTTAATTTAAATGGTATATAGTACATACCACCCCCATGATAGTAACTTTGTTTGTATCTATACGATTCAAATTGTAATCGATTAGTAACTCTTCCCCTGCACTTATTGATTTTATCGCACATACGAATACATGATTTCCCTTGCGCACCTCAAATATGCAATTGGGTTATTTATTAGTTGACCCAGGTCACGTACTATTTATAAAACTTGCAATATTCCTTGTTGCTTTTGGCCTTCCATCAATGTATACAACCACTCGTTTACTTTGATCATTATCTTTCTGTTGTATATAATTTGCTGATAGTGCATACCTATGCATACTTTTTTTTATATTGAACATTTTGCATCCAATTATTATAATTGTAACAAGGTCTAACAAACTCCATCAATTTAGCAACTATGTTGTAGTATACCTTTATGTCGTCCATGGAAAATAGGCCCAAGCCATGTAACGACGAAGGTGCTATGCGATATATCCTATCATTAACACAAAAATTGGTGTTTATTAGAGGAAGTTCCTTGGGTACCCATTGGTTCTGTAGATGTTTGTACCTCAAGGGCACCTCAGTGTCGCTTTTGGTCTCATCATCATAAGAACATGACCCCCCTTGAGTAAGGAATTTTTTTATGCATTTATTGAATTTTCTTCTAATCTTTTGACCTCTAGTTGATCTCCTTATTGGAGACCTACTACATGTCTCACTTTCATTTTCTATTCCTATATTTACCTCACTCGAGGAAGACACATCTCACAGATACCCATTTGGTGGTACCTGGACTCCATCAAATAAGGGAGTTAGTTGGTAATGAGAGAGATATTTTGTAAATGAGGGTAATGTTGATGAAGAAGTCGACCCCAAAGTTGATGTTGAGGTTAAAATTTGAATAAGTCCAACTGGGGCCTCAAGTGTTGATAACTGTACTAGATTTCCTGCTAATGTCGAGGTTTGAAAAACTAAGGAAGTTTGTTTTCCAAGTAATTTAAAAAAAATAAACTGTTTCTATAGGATATATTGACTTATACCTGTCGATCCATGAAACTGTGTAGAATCCTCGTCAAAGGGGTTCAGGTTCCTGCACATGTAATTCAATTATCTTATGTTAGCTAAAAATTACATAGTACACATCATGAACAACATGAACTTTTTAGACAAAAAGAGTATTAAATAAAAAATATGATGTCATCATAATCATTGTAATTTTTTTAATTTTGTACCTTTACTTTATGTAGACTATGCATGATCCTCAAATAAAGGGTTGACAATGTCTTTAGTCAATGACTTGTTCCCACCAAGGGTGACAACATCACACAAAATATATACATGAAATCAACACCATCAATTGAGCATCATAAGCATTACATTTGGAAGTTGATAAACAATAAATACATATGTATCATAAGAATCATAAGCATCACATATGTATCATCATATATGTAATTGAGCATCATAAGCATCACATATGTGTCATCATAAACATGTAATCCATCACATATGTATCATAAATCACCATCCATCACATAGGTAATAAACAATCCACATTCTATAAATAAACACAAAGTTCAAAAAATGTCACATGTATCATCATAAACATGTAATGCATCACATATGTATTTTAAATCAACATTCATCACATAGCTAATAAACAATCCAAATTCCATAAATAAACACAAAGTTTAAAAAATGTCACATAAATAGTCACTCTCCCTATCTCCATCTCCTCGGGGTGCATAGTTCTACTATTAGGACCTGCTAAAGGTGGAACATGAATTAAAAACATTAAAAGGTGCATCATGAATTAATTATGTAATGGCATTAGAATTCAAAACATAATGAATTAATTATGTAACCATATAAGTCAAATAAATTTCTATCAAAAAATCAATATTAAATAGATAATATACTAACCACATACCTCATACATTTTATTCATGTCATTGATCTTCTTCTTCATCCAACTCATCATCATCATCATCATCATCATCATCATCA
Source organism: Cryptomeria japonica (assembly GCF_030272615.1). NCBI lineage: Eukaryota > Viridiplantae > Streptophyta > Pinopsida > Cupressales > Cupressaceae > Cryptomeria > Cryptomeria japonica. Next base: position 368,242,650 of record NC_081409.1, read on the forward strand.
TCATCATCATCATCATCATCATCATCATCATCATCATCATCATCATCATCATCATCATCACCACCACCATCATCATCTTTGTCTTTGTCACCACCACCACCACCACCACCACCACCACCACCACCACCACCACCATCATCATCATCATCATCAACAACTTCTTCTTCTTCATCATTATCGAGTAATTGTCAATCATGATCATCATCTACATCATCTTCTACTTCTTCAGTATCTTCTTCTTCCATCACATTATATTGTATCGGCCTTCCTCTTGGATCATGTCTAACAACAAATGACCAACCTGATTTATGTGGAACCTCTGAGTAAAATACCTGCTCACATTGGCTTGGAAGAACATAGGGCTTATCCCCAACTGGTTCAAATGACCTTGTATTAACCATTGTAAAACCATTATCATGTTCAATAACAGTTCTATCAGGATCATTTTTATTCAATCGTAGCCTATACCATTTGATGATGAACAAAACTAATTTGAAGGAATTAAAGTCACACTCAAGTATATCATCCAAAATGCCATAGTATCAATTTTGAGACTCTTGAGGATGTATGCCATTTCTCGATGAAATATTTGACACCTCAAAGACTGCAGTTATCCTAGAATCACAAGTTTTCTTCGTGCCATCCAACTTTTTGATGTGAAATTTATGACCATTGCAGCACATAGCATTGTGTTGTTTGACCTGCAATATGTCAAACATGTAAAAATTATTGCATCGTGAATTGATAAACATATGAGTGATTAATAAATTTATACGTACCTGTTTATCTCTTAAACCATATGCTAAATCAATTTCCCTTTGCGTAACATTGGAATCTCCATTACGATGAGCTTCTTTAACCAATGAAGTCACACCTTCCCATATTAATGTGCAACTAGAATGTTGACAACATTCAATCCATACCATCATCCAATCGAGATTGTTTATAATATACAAATGTAGTGCATCCCACTCTCGACCAACTGTACAAAAAATAAATAGACGTCTTACAACCAATTTATTTTGAAGATTAAGAATTAATTAACTACAATAACATCTTATAATTACCTCTTACTTTCCTCAATCTACCTTTCCCTGTCAAGTAATCTCCTTCGAATTTGTTAATGGGGTTGGGATCCCAAATGCAATCCACATGGATCTTTGCTACAAACTTAGGAAGATATTGATAAATGTACACCATAGTCTGGTATACCATATATCCCTCCACCATAGAACCCTTAGGATGTGCTCTTTGTTGAACCAAATCCTTCAAAAATTTCAAGTTCCTTTCAACCATACACATTGACCTAGTGTGTATAGGTCCACACAATTCAATCTCCTCTACTTGGTGTATGAGGCAGTGTTCTTGTGCATTGAAAACAACTAAAGGTAGACACTTTTGCATTTCACACATTAGATGAGAAATTTTTCTCTTCCAATATTTTATATCTTCTTTATGGATTTCTTTACATGACAACCACCTACAAGATATTCAAGACACAAAAATATATATTACATAACAAGTAAAACAAATTGCAAATATAATATCTATACAACGAACTGAACAAATATCACTACTTACCTCATGTATTTTCCAAGATCATATATGACTTGCTTGACATTATTGTCGAAGTGTTATGGGAGAGATAGAGGTAGAATGCACTGCAACAATTATAAATTTATCTTTTTTATTTTTTTCTAACATAATACAATGAAAAGTACATGCACAGTATACAAATATATAGTAAATAGACAAGAACATGAATTACCTTAATGAAGGTATGCCAATCATGCATTTTCATCCCTGGCCCAAATTCACTTTTCTTTGATATGAGATTGTTTATGTTTGCAACAAATCCTGTGGGAAATCGGTTTTTTCGTATGACTTATTTTATAGCATTGCTTTGTTGGTCCTTTAATAACTAAGAAAGGTCACTTATATTAATCTGGTCTCCATGGCTATTTGATTGAATGACATTTTTCATTGCATGATTGGATTCCTGAATGTCACTACAAATTTTGACAATTTTTTCTTTGTCACGCCTTCCATCCAATATTTTCCATAATGTCTTTGGTATATTCTTTCCAATATGCATAGTATCAAACAAATGCACAATTTGTAACTGTTCGTAGTAGGGCAACTACTAAATTGTCGGGGATAACTTTTTAGTCCCTTAGGAAGGTGGTCATTAATGCCTTGATGACCTTCATGATCATCAATCACATCATCAGTAAACAAAACACGATAGAAAAGATGTTTTATGACATAAACTGTATACACCTAAAAATGGTCTGAAGATAATTAATTAAATAAGCAATTTTTTAATTGATCCCCCTCCCTAATTTAATTGAATTCATTAGCAATTTGATTAAATTCTCCCTTTCATCTACTTATTAATAAATCTAAGGATTTATTTAATAGGTTCATTTCAATAGACTCCTTTGATTAATTAATTCATCCTCCCCCCATTTCAATCAATTCTTCTAATCCTCTAATTAATTAAAACAAATCAATTTATGAGTTGTTGAAAATTAATTAATCTTTTCCTATTATTTGAATTCTTAAATTCAAATTACCCACATGCCTCCTAACTTCTAACCACCTAACCTAACCATCCCTCTAACCTAGCCCATTCCACCTAACCTTGGGTTTGCCTAACCCTATCCTATCTTGCATATTCTAACCTCCTTATCCTAACCTCCTATGGTGTGGATATTCTTCCCTTGAGACACATGGCACTTTGGCCACATATCTCCTTTCTTGGAAACTTTCCCTCTTATGAGCAAGGCTCCTTGACACTTGTCACCATAGAGATGACAAGTGTCCCTTCCTCCAACCTCTTCTCCATCCTCCTCCAATTTCACCCTTGATATCTTCATACTCAATCTTGATCGTTGATTCCTACCACCTCACCCCTAGCCTTGGAAATCCTATAAATATCCCCCATTTTGGAGCAATAAGGATCCCATCTCATTATAAATTTAGGCATTGTTACTATAGGCATATCTTTTGAGCATTGTTATTGTAGGCAATTGCATTAGCTTAATTTGATCATTTTCTAGCATAATTGTTGAATCATGTAGCTTAATAAATCTCTTTTATAACTTAATTGCATCATCATCATAACTTAATCATGCATATCATTAGCTTAATTAGTCTCTTGGATCAATCTAGCTTAATCAATCTCATCTTGGCATATCATTATCATTTCAAATCCTCCATCTAGGTGTAGTCAAGTCACTGGGATTGCTTATCCAGATCTGAGAGAAAATCCATACTCGCATCTCTTAGGAGGTGATAGGTCGCTTTGTTATGGTTCATCTTTCATTTGCTTTTAATTTTCTAACCATGATTGTAATGATCTATTGAGTGTTTGTGTTGCAGCTGTAGGTATCACACTTCACATGCATGACATAAACTATTAGATGGAATGACATTACGTTGACGATTAATTCTATTATATTCCAACTTCAACAGGTGAGGTGTCATTCTTCATGGCTTTGATGTATTCTCTTCTTTCTCAATGAAAAGATGTTTTTCAGTATTTTGATATTTATGATTTTTGTGGAGAAAGTGCCTATACTCATCAAACACCTGCTTTCCTAAACTTTTTGAATGACGAGATTTCATCTTTGGACCACAAAATGGACATGCAAATTTTCCCTTTGTTTGAAGACCTACAAGATAATGCATAATTATATTAAATATGTTAATTTTTTTAATTATAATTATCATGCAAAACTTGAACACTTTAACATACCATAAAAATGTGTTAGCCCTGGGGCATCGTGTATTGTCCATACAAGCATCACATGGAATTGAAATCATCTTTGTCCTATTGGTCTAGAGATGTCATACATAGTGACACCATTCCATAACTCCAGCAACTCGTCAATAAGAGGCTCAACATATACATTCATATCTTTAACTTGGTACTTATCTAATCGAATGAACAAAAGCATTACATAATTATTATGGCCTTTTACTATAATATTTATAATTAGATGTAGACGACTATTAAATGATAAAATACCTGGAACAATCATTGCCAACATTATGTGCTCCCTCTTTATTGACATCCATGGAGGAATGTTATTGTTGATAACAAAAATAGGCCACACTGAGTAAACAGATCTCAGCTCTCCAAATGGATTGACACTATCCGCGACCAATGAAAGCCTGAGATTATGAGGTTCTTCTTTAAAGTGTGGCCACTTTTCCTCTGTGTCCATAAATGTTGAACCATCCATAGGTATTCAAATAATGTCATCTCGACTTCTATTGCATGCATGGTAGTCCATAAATTGTGCCAAGCTAGTGCACTTGAATAATCGTTGCATATAACGAAGAACCTTGCGAGGCACCCTTTTTGTTATTTGGTCTGTTCGATATCTACTGATATGACATTTAGGGCATTCGGTTTGAAATTCATGTTGTTTGTGATATATAATATGATAATTGGGACACGCATCTATTGCTTGATACTCTATTCCAATATCTTTCATAATGACAGATAATTCTCGGTATGAGCGAGGTAGAATATTTGATGGTGGTAACAAAAACTCACCTATCAATGTACAACAAAAAATAATAATTTGTTAATATAAAGAATATTAATGGTACATGATTCACCATTTATTAACTATAATGACATATATGCCATACCTTAACATACGTGAGATTGTTATGTTGGATAAACCATTCATAACCTTCAAGTTCACCACCAACAATACAATGGGGAGAAGAGTTGTCTGGGAGCCTTCGTAAAGGGCCTCATATGCCTTCTCAAGTATAGGTAAATCATGAACAACATCAAGGTCATCTTCATCATCATGATCAGCTGTGCCAGTACTAAATGTGTCATGGATCAATGTATTTGTACCATCATCTTCAATTGTGTTTTGTGGCTCATGATCATCATCTTCCATGGGATCATTATCTCCAGCTTCGATATTCACACCTCCATGGTCCTCCACTTCGAGAACCATATTCTTTGGGTTGTGTTGATCCATATCATGTGATCTGGGATGCTCGACCTATATAAAATTGATAAACATAAATAAACCATGATCATGATCTCATCATCAAGTGATTTCTTATGAATATAAATTTTTAAAATGATATAATGAAAAACTTACCAATGGATGATAATCATGTCCCCCTTCAATGTGACCATGCAACCTACAATGTTTCTTAGTTGTTTTGATTAGAAGTATTCTAGTCTTTAACCCCTTACAAATTTTGTAGGGACAATAACATTTTCTATCACCTTTTCTTTTGAAGTTAGACCACAATCTAGCAATTGTCTCCTTATTTTGTTATTCGTTGATATTGTCTGACGTGGTCTTTCTTCATAGGCAAAAAAATCGGGCTATAGAACTAGTTATATAGACGTTGAATTGTTAGTTATGAAATCACATTTCAGTATAATATACCAAATTAAATTACTTGAACATAGAAAAAATGCAAATTGAACCAAAACCATGTCTCTTCTTTTTCATCTCAAAACATATCTAATGGCTTTGTTATGATTTAGAGTAGGTGATATGCTAATGGATTTGTGGAATGCAATCCTTTTATCATATCTTAAGTTGACTAATGTCTAATTGGGGTAATCCATGAGTGTCTAATGTGAATTCATTATCAATTTTGTGAAGTCATCGAGAGTATGGTGATAGTCATCCTTATAGGATCCTCTCAATACTATCCAAATTAGTCTAAAAGAAAAGTAACTATCCATTCCCATGCTCATGCATACTTACATGACTAATGCTTCCCTTGTGTATCCTAAACATTGGAGAGACCTTATTTGACTTGCCTAATCAATGTGGTTGCTGTCCTAATATGAAATACTGAGTTCTACCCTTGCCTCTGCATCAAACTTCTCACATCATGTTTCTTCAACAAAACACACTATTCTGATCCCAATCTTCCTCAATACCCTCAATGGAGGGGCATATATAATGGTTTCAACATACAAAGTCAATGATCATACAGTCCATTCTTCTAGACACCCTTAGATACATTACTTGGCTTCTAGGATTGGGAAAACTAATATGAATTGAGCCAACACCATGAGGATAGGGTCAAGTATCATGACAACTAATCATAATACGTGAAAACGGGGTTCACACCTAAGTGTTGGCTCTCAACAATGCAACACTTCCAAAATTATCAGTCTCAAGACTTCTCCTATTGGGTTAACACTCATTGATGGCCACAAGGCTAAATCAATGTATCTAGGCTTCGAACTCCTTACTCTAGGCTTGGAGGACCCTACAAAAGGTCTATGAACACTCACTTGGTATTACAATAGAAAGAGCCTTCCTCTATAACTTTGTTTGCAATGCACACATCATTGGTAATCATTGTTATGATGGATGGTCTCTTAGGACAGTAAATAAAATGCTTATTCTTTTTCCACCCTTTGAAATTACAACAAGGTATTTGACTTGGCAGGGTCCCCACACATCACTTCAACACCAAACATTAGGCAATTCAACCTTTTTCCTTGTCAATGCATTTTTTGTCTTTCACTAGTTTTCTCAGTCTAATACATAGGGATATCAGACCATTCATGTCATCATCACATGCACAAACTTCCCCATATGTCCCTGTAAGTCTAATATTTTAATTCATTTCACCTAGCACTATCTGGTACAAATTCTTGTGTCTTATCCATATAGATGTTTGCACACCACACTATCATCCTTGACTCATGTGTGTGATGCAGAGGTAGAGGCATGTATAATGGTTTCAACATACAAAGTCAATGATCATACAGTCCATTCTTCTAGACACCCTTGGATACATTAATTGGCTTCTAGGATTGGGAAAACTAATATGAATTGAGCCAACACCATGAGGATAGGGTCAAGTATCATGGAAACTGATCATAAATTGTGAAGATAGGGTTCACACTCATTGATGGTCATTTTGCAACTTACCTTGAGTCTACATGAGATGCAAAAGCTTGTGATAAGTATGGATGATTGTCTCCTTCCAATATGTAGTCCTTTCATATTTTAGGTGTCTACACACTATGTTGTTGTTAAGTATTGATGTAGTCTTAATACATCTCATGACTCCATTACATGTCCACACTTGGGTTTACAAACACAACTCTGTCAAAACAAAAACAATATTACTAATAAAACCATGACTGTGACAATTAATACCCTTAGGACATTCATAGAAATTTAATCTATCTCATTTGGTTTTGATCCACAAACCCTTACGAAGGTTGCATAGGGTCCCCTCACCCCTCTCTTTGTCATCAACCACTTCAAAATACCAAACGCTTGGTCCTCCCACCAAATTATTCACTCTCATTGCCTTTTACTGTCTGACACATAGAGATATCAGGCTATCCTCATGCCCAAACATGTACCAAATCTAATTTGGAGCCCTGCACACAACATAATATGATACATAGAATGATACCCAATTTAGCATGATACACCTATGGTTACTCCTACCCAAGTGAAACACAAGAAGCAACAGAAATGGGTGTGGATCAAGACAACTCAAGAATTATCATGACAATAGAAGACCAATAAAATTTATTTTCAGAGCCTAAGGCCAAACAAAATGAACATAGAAGAAAAATAGAGTCAAAGAAGCATGGAGAACAAGAAAAAGAGGATCTATCTAGGCTCCCACCCCCAAGATGTCTCCTCCAAAATTTTAAACTTCGGTGCACAAGCAACAAGATGAAGAACAAAGGCCAAAGTAGGTTGTAACTACCATGAACCCATCCATCCAAAGTGATGAGAATCTAGATGTTCCTAAGTGGCTACAATTCAACTTTGAAAGGATAAAGAAGAGAGTATTGAAGAAAGTAAGTTTGCAAAAGATGGTTGTTGAGGTTGAGGCCGCAAGGAAGCCAAATAAGACAATGACCTTTTATGCCGCCTAAAACTATGTAAAAGGAGAGATAGTTGCAAACATCACTATCCCAATGCCAAATAAGGATGACTGAGAAATGGATCCTTTTGATCATTAGGGAACTCAAGTGAAATTTAGAAAATAAACTAAACGGGGAGAAGAAGCAACTTTAGATGCAACTACTAAGACTATAAAGGTAAGGATGCAAAAATGATACCAATCTAAACAAGAAAGGAAGGCTATTTAGTATAATAGTACATGAACAACTCTTTAAAGATCTTTATGCCCCTTGAGCTTCTCAAGTTTCAGGGATACTAATGCCTACTTTTCTTCCTAAAAAAGAAATGGAATATTTGTATGCTATGAAGGGTAAAGCTACAATGATGGATACATGGGTTATCGATAAAATGAATCACATGAGAACCTTCTTTGCTAACTTCTACAATGTTTATGATGAAGCCAGTAAGTTGGAATTAATAATGTCAGCCTATGCCATTCAATGGGAGAAAGATGTGAGGAAGTGAAATTAAAATGTCGAGTGAAAATAAAATCAAAGAAGCTGATGTATTAAGAGATGAAGATAATGGCTTCATTCAAAGTAGTCTAGATGAGATAATATTCAAGCTAGAAATCACAGAAGGAAAAATAACTAAGATGGTAAAGTGCCATTATCCCATGTTAATTGAGCATCGGGCTTATGATGAATACATAACAATAAATTTGGGGGCTCATCCCTTTAGATCAGAAAAGGATTGGTTGGACACTATATAAGTTATTTTGTCTAAATGGGATAAGATGGTGGAAGGGAAGTTTGGGCCAAATAGTAAATTTGATGAACAAGTCTTGAATGAATGTATGGGGTTAATTGTGGCTACATCTCATGCTGCCAATGTGGTGAAAGTTTTAGAGAATTCCATTACCAAACTAAATAAAGTTGTTAAAGTTGTTGTCTTTCGAATAAAAAGGATAGATGGGTCAAATGAAAGATGTTTAGGCTAATATTTGTATAATTAAAGGAGTATAAGGAAAGGTAAAAGAAGCCTTCCTCCAGAAGAAATCCAGGTCCGAATTGATTTGTTTCAAATTTTGATCAAGTAGATGGAAAATAATGGATTCTTAGTTAATTCAAAGTGATGACCTAACAATCTTATCTTTTTTTAAGTAAGGGCCCATCCAAATACTATTAGTGAACTGCACCCAAATTAGAAAGTTTCCTTCTTTCTACAAGCATTTCAACTTCTTCCTCTACATACATGAAATCCAACTTCAATGTACACAAAGTATAAAGGAAAGTGTGAGTTTTCCACTCTAGTTCGGGCTAGTAATTACCCACTTTCTCTTATTTGGCATATCATACTTACTATTCTGGGGTTAATGGACTAGAATGAAAAAAGTTAGCAACTTGCATGTTGGCTGGACTTCCTAGAGGTTAGGTAATTTTGGGCAAGTTATTTCATATAATTAAGGAGGTTTGCTCCTATAAATTGATGTTTTCAAGATATTTTAAAGGTTGGAAAATTGATAATTTGAGGCTTCTAGCATAGTTTATTTCAATTTTTGCGGCTCTTTATTCTCTTTGTTTCATGATACATTTTATGAAGACAGTGGACTCAAGTGCTAGTGAATTGCTAATACATGGTTAATATATCAAGTTGTTGTCGATTCATTGTCTCATTGAGTTTTTTCGTATTTTTCTAGTGTCTACATCTTCCATAATTTAAGAATGATCTAAAAATATTTGTTTCAAGCTTATTTACTTCAAAAATCACTTTATTTATGCTAACATTTGGTGTTTGAGGTTAGGGTAAATTTATGGAAAAGGGAAGGGTAATATGTGGTTACTTCATTTATTTGCGAGATTTGATTAATTTAGCATGTCAAATGGATCTGAAAACTAACCATGCTGATAATGTATGCTTAGAATATGTGCTAGTAATTTGTTTTCTCTTTCTCCCTACTCTATCTTTCTTGTTAGGGTATAGTTGAGAGGCCATCACTACCTCAATATATTTTTTATTTTTTCTAAGTAGATGATAGTTTCTTCCTAATAGAATTCACATGAATCATTCAATCACCTTCTCTCTGTAGATTCTGCACTCATTTGATTCTCAAGTGTTCACAAGTCTGTAGGTCAAGAAATAGTGTCTATGCTTTTGCTTCATTGATAGTTACTGGTGCTTATCTCTTTGAGGCAGCTCCAACCATATTTCTTCTAAGGTCCCCCGCGCGACCATATTTCCACTATGATCCCTAAATCTGAAACTAGTTTATGAGTTTACAGGGTGTCCCCTGGACACTTCAAATTAAGTTTGAACCAGCCTTTGGGGCCGGACAGACCAACCTATTCCCTTTCTTGGATTTGTCAAGGGATTAATCCCTCCATCCCCATTAACAAGGGGTTATTTACTACATATATTATTTTATCCCTACTCTATGTGTTTTCCCTTGCTCCCTACTCTATATTATGCAAATATGAAATTCCTCATGCAAATATTATGAAAATCCAAAGATCCAATGAATGAATTAAGGTGAAGATTCTGAAATTCCTCATTATGCAAATCCAAAATTAAGGTGAAGATCCTACTTCAAATGGTAAGTGTGCCATTTGATCTTGCCAGGGGTTGAAGTCGATGTGGAAGCCGATGCGGGATTGAATGCACAAATGACTTGCCCTCTTTTTTTTCTTTTTTTTTCAAAGTAATGCCTGTTGTCATCAAAATTTTGACAAACGTGAGCACTATTTTGAAAAAAATAAAAATTTCATTGCTAATGCCTTCTCTGTCGAAACCAAATGTGAAATTGTCGTCGGAATTTCAACGAATTCAGACATTTTTTCAAAAAAAAATCAAGTTTGGTCACAATATACCTTCTCTGTTAGAAATCTAGACCAAATGTATTAGTGAAAGAACCAGAACAAAAAACACAAAGGAAAGGTAGTGGTAGTACCAACAGAGAATTTCCCTACAAATGTTTCAAGTGTGGAGAAACCAGACATAGATTTTATGAATGTAAGTAGGGAATGGCAAGAAGTTGTGTGGCAAATGAGGAACAGAAAGGTGAAGTTACCAGAACTAACTGTAGACTAGAGCAAAGAGAATCCCTTATGTTCATAAGAGTCTTGATAGAGCAGAGCACTGAAGATACCATATCTACTCAGAGAAAGAGTCTTTTCCAGACTATGTGCAAATCAAGTAGTAAGTGTTGCAAGGTTATTGTGGATAGTGGAAGTACTGATAATTTGGTATTTGAGGAGATGGTAGTGAATCTTGGATTGAAGAGGCTTGAGAATCCTTGTCCTTACAAGGTAAGTTGGTTGCAAGATGATGAAAAGTTAGAAGTAAAGGAGCAACGTTTGGTGAATTTTACTATTGTACCTTTTAGGGATGAGGTCTTGTGTGATGTATCTATGAGTGCTTGTCATGTATTATTGGGAAGACCTTGGTAGTTTGATAGAGGAGGTGTTTATGACTATAGAAGAAACCCAATCACTATTGAGAAGGATGGACAAAAGTTTAAATTAACTTATATGAAGGAGAAAGAGAAGGAGGTTAAGAATTTGAATCTTGAGAGAAGTGGTAGTACTGAGAAACCAATTGCAGAGGTTATACCAGAAGATGGTATGAGTTTACAGAAGGATCTGATAGATAAGCCTAATAGACAGATAGAACCGGATTGCATAAATCTTATGGTGACAAACCAGATGAAATCTTGTGGCAGAAACAAATCAGAGTTGTAGAAGAAAGAGAGCAGTAAGTAGAGACAATGTGCAGATTCGAAGCAAAGGAAGAGAAACCAAGGGAGTCAGGGGTTAGAGAATCTAGTTGAGGTCTCAGAGGAGCTAAAGAAGAGGTTTGCAGATGAGGAAGATGTTTGGATTAGAAATGAGCATGGGGTCTTTATCCTAAATCCTTTTTGATGGTCATGAGTTTCCTCTCATGGAACATCTCTTTCTACCTGAGGTGTCTGATGTAGGAGCATCCCTAGTCTATGAGCAATCTTGCATCAACCAAAAATATTTCCTTTCAGTTTAGTTCTTGTTCAGTTTAGTGTGTAGTTTTCAGTGTTCCTACCAGTAGGTGTCGGTCGTTGCTTGCTTTTCATTGCAGATCCTATTTTCATTTTCTAGGTTGGTTTATGTGCTTAATTCCATATTTTTCAGTCTATATGGATTCTTTTTCGGCTAGTTATCGCTCCCGATTTGATTGTTTCTGGGTTCTGGGACAATTCTTGAGCTTACCAGTTTATTTTCCTTCATTTCCGGAGTGGTTTCTTGGCATGTGGATCTATTTGGGGTATTGTCTGATGTTCTTTGGCATGTGGCTGACCTTCCGGCTGATCTTCTCTTCTTGGTTGTTATTTTCTGGAAGAATTTCTTTCATTTTTAGGGCCGACCTAGTTACACATTTTATTTTCCTGCATTGGTAAATGTAATCTTTTATGGCCAACTCAGATATGTTCTGGAGGGTATATATTGGGTATTATGTAATCATTTGTAGGATAGACAAAGTAGAAATTAGAATAAGGATTTAGATTTGTGATTAGTGATCCGGTTGACTCTGAGAGTTCTGAATGGATTGTATCTAGCTTGTAGCCTGCATGTAATGGTTGACTACTAGATGTTATAAGATGATTGTATGATGATAACCGGTTGGTTTTCGGAGGTTCTAAGACAATAATATGATATGTTTCTATAATATTGCTATGTTTTCTTGTTGCATTCATTGTGTTACTCTTGCTGCATAAGCTGGTCAGTTCTGTTGTAGTATCCCTGCCCTAGTAAGATTTTAAAACCCGGTTTGACCTTGGTTGAATTTTTAAGTGGCCTTCTTGGATGGTTGATTTACCATGTTGTGATGTTCCAGTCATGTATTATGCTTAATGTGTGCACCTATAAATGTTGATTTCACATCGATTTTTATGTATGATTAGTTGTTCTTTTGATTTGTGTTATTAACCCCAGGCTAACACTTTGTGTTAAAATGGCAAGTCCTTGATTGTGAGTGTTGGATATGGTCATATGGTTATTTTGCATCTGGTTATGTCCTTGATCTTGAGTATTGACTATTTTCATGTGATTGTTTTGTATTAGGTCATGTCCTTATATACGAGTGTTGGATGTTGTTATGTGGTTGATTGTAGCTGGTCATGTCTCTAGTTAGAGAATCGTCAGTTAGTACACCTCGTGTGAGGACTTGTTTGGCCAAGTGGGTATTCCTACCGTATTTAAATCTGTATGCTAGTCCTTGTGTATACCTTAGTTTTAGGAGTTTCATTTGATTATGGTTTAGTGTCATACGGGAGAGTGGCTTTCGAGTGGGGGGCCGTGCCCAAAGTGGTATCAGGGTAACACATTGAAAGTGTGTCTAAATAAGTGATAACCTAATAGAATATTAGAGAGTTTAGTAGATAAAAACACTAAGTAAGATAATTGTGCTTCACACATGGGATGAGTGCTAGTATAGACTCAAAATGTAGTGAGAAGGCTTGAAATGGCAAACCAACAACCTTGTCTTCACGAAAGGATGTGTTGGGTCCACATGAGACTTGGATGGGCCAGAGGTTCAGGAAAGGTTGCCAGGATAACCCAGTGGATGGGGCCGGGACCTATGGAGGCCTGCCAGGGTAACCATACCAAGCTATGTGATGATACTTGTCCCTTATGTTCACTAGTGTGTAGTTTGTGTTGTCTTTGCTAGGAGCACTATTGTGGAGTCATATCTAGTTGTTTATGCCTTTGAGAGTACCTGATATTCGTGATAGACCATGGGTTGCTTATGATGGGTTGTGAGGACTTAGTCTTGTTGGTTCTCTAGTTTTTCTTTTGTATTTGCTCCATATCATGTTTCAGATGGATCCTTTTTCTTCTTCTTGGATCATTCATGTATCTTTTGACCGATGTGGTCATATGTATTATTTGTTTATGTACGCCTTATTGGCCAGATGTAATTGATGTGAACCTTATGTATTATTCACCCTATTATTTATTAGAGGGGTCTTACAGTTGAGCAGACCTAGAGATGTATCCCATTAGGGGTGAACTCCGATATCAATTTGGTGTTATGTGGTGTTTGTGTTCATCTAGTTCCTTTTTATTTTGCATGTATGGATGGAATTATGGTTAAAATGTATAATGTGGATTAGAAGATATTAATCTTAAATGTATGCACGAAGTTATTCGATGTAGTATTATGGATCATGAAGATTGTAGGTCTAGTGAAGTGCAAAGTATTCATTAGTTTTTAATGCAATTAAAGTATGTATGGAAATTAGATGCATGGCATATGTTTTAATTTAAGGTTGGATCATGTATTGTATGGTTAAATTGCAATGAATGAACTTAATAATGTTATCTATATTTTTAACCTATCGAATAAATTTAACCATTGTCTAAGTATAATCATGTCATTAAGTTAATCAACTTAACTGGATTAATTAGCGTGAGTTGAGTAAAGTGTTGAACCAAGTAATCATGTTGGGAAACCCTTTAGGTGTTAGTTAAGTCTTCCATGTAATCTGAACTTAATGTTAACTCAATGTATCATTATTTTGTTTTAACTTTAAAAAAAATAAAAAAATTGCACTCTATTCTTGTGTTTTAGTGTTATCCCTTTGGGCTTTCCTGGCGGGGCATTACATTTGGTATCAAAGCTAGGTTGCAAACACTGGGATCTCTGGTGTCACTTGTGCCCTTAGTTGGTGTAAGGCGTATAGACCTTATGTTGTATGCTTGTCCTCCTATTTTATGCTTGTGATTGAGGCATATGATCTTGAAGATCTTGAGGACTCGTGCTATGTTCTTTCGCGTATTCTTTCGAGCAAATCCTAATTGTGTGTAACATGTGTGTTCACACCTTGCTTTCACCTTCTTGATGTTGGTGCTTTTGAGTGATTATATGTGCTTTGTTTTCTTATTGATATCTTGGTCTATGATTACTCTTATTGCAGAGAGAGTCATATGTACCTCCCCTTTTTATTGTTGTACTCTTTAGACTAACCCATTGGGTTGGACAGTGCTTGTCTTGAATCTGGAAGTATGAAATGTGCTTGTATTATGAGTATGATCTAGCTTGGTGTTGTGAACTTGTAGGACTTGTATGGTAGACGTTGAATGCTTATGATGCAATGAATTGAATGTATATCATCCTTCCTCCTCTTTCTCTCTAGAAATTTAAAATGTTTGTTATATGTGCAATTATCACTTGTGTAAGTTTTCTAATTGCGAGAGAATGGTTGTGACTTCTTGAACTCTTGTGTGAGCCTAATGATTCTACTGTGTATTTAGATAATAAGGGGGCTATGGGTTTAAAAGATCATGATGGTTATTGGGAGGAAATTGTATGTTTTCATAAAGGAATTCACCATGTGTGTTGTAGGAGTAACATAATGGAATTTCCATCTTAGGTAATGTGTGATTTTGTAATAATAGCTGATATGTGAAACTGCCTTATTTGTAATAAGTTGTGTGAAAGGGAACATGTTATAGTGGCTAGGAGTGTAATGATGTGTTTTCACGAAAGATTTCATTATGTGTTTCATAATACCAACTCAATTGAGGACCTATTTGAACAATGCTACATTAAACTTGCTTTTGTATATATATAACTGACTTAGTATGAATATAAGGTGCAAATGAGAACCATTTTTGATGTACATGCATAAATATGTATTATTTAGTTGATAGCTCCTCTTTCACCTTCTTATCATACTTTGATTTTCGATGAAAAGTTGCAAATTATGATATATGCCATATTAATTAAGAGTAGTAAGTGTTCGCAAGAGGTCTTGCATAAATGAAAAGATTGTCTGTCTTGATTCCATTTTTTATTTTTTTTGGAAATTTAGGACATTCAGTTGCAACCATAGTATTCGAAAATGTCATGATAGGCCAATTAGCATTCTTCTAAAATGGTAGTGAAATAAAAACCGTACAATAAAGATGATAGGTATATAGTGAGAAATTTAAGTATGTTTGTGTGATCTTGTTTATTTTGTGGATATGTATGAAATGGGTTGACTATCAAACTCTCTTTCCCTTCTCCATACCTAGATTATAAGATTTTTTAGAAATGCCACTAAAGATGCATTGATTTAAATAAAATGTGTATACAACATATGAAATTATATTTTTGCATTTTGTCTTCATATTGAAAGATGGAAGTCTTAAGCTTCAAAAAGAAAATTTGCATGGTTAGTAATGTGAATATGAATGCTGAGTAGAATTAGTGAAAGATATAGGAATGACGTTACTTCCTTATTTAATTTGAATTGTAAAGAATTTCAGTACTTGTATCTAGAATAAATTCTATTAAGTTATTCAATGCAGGAAAAGATAATTAAGACCTTCCTTGAGTAGATGATAGTGTTACTGAAAAGTACTCCCCGTAAATGTGAATAAACCAATACTGGTGCTTTCGTTGTGTATTGTGAGAAACCAGTGCTTGATATATAAGCCCATGGGATGGTGAAGTAATCAACCATGGAGGTTATGTTTACTTATGAGTATGGGGAAACCATACTATTTATGTGATGTTGCTTGTTTGTTACCCTACTGAGTGCCAAACTGTGGGCTGTTGGTAAATCAATATGTAAAGGGGTAGTATTAGAAGTCACCATTCCTCGAATAGTATTTTTTGGCGTACGAGTAATGACCGTGCAAAGCAGCTTTAACTTCACTATTTCAAGGAAAAATATAGTTGTAAATGTATAAAAATGACCATATTCCTAAAATGAATATTTAATGTTCATTTTATTCTAATTCCTCTATTTAGTTAAATCTAATTTAATTAAATCACCCACATTCTTCTATTTAATTAAATAAATTATTCAATTTATTTATTTAAATTCACTTAAGCCCTTTATATCATTTAATTGAATAAATCATTTTATTTAATTAAATCCCTTCTCTCTATTTTTTAATTAAATTTACATTTAATTAAATAGTTCACCCCAATTAAATAAATGTAATTTATTTAAATCCCCAACTTGCAACCAAATTAAAATAAAGCAATTTATTTTAAATTCTATTATTCCTCACCCACTTGCATTTTCCTACATCTCCCACTTGCCTCCTAACCTTGTTCCTAAATTCTTCTAGAACCTATCTAATCCTAATCAATTAACCTTAACCCAACAATTATCCCCTTTCCCTAAATTTGAGGTCACTTTTCAAATTTGGAGTAAAGTCTTCAAAAGGCATTAAAGCCTTTATGCCTTCAACAAGCTAATTTGTTGAAAACCCCCAAATTTGGAAGGACTCTTACAAATTTGTCCCCAAAGTCTTCAAACCATTAATGGTTAACTAACCCTTAGTGGCATGGTTAGAGACTTTTTGCCTAAATCAACCCTCATCTAACCCAGGGGTCTCATCAAGCATTCATTGCTTTGACCATGGTTATCCCTTTAACCTTTGCACAAGAGTTTATCCTTTGGGTAAAAGCTTTATCCAATGGATAACCTTAACCTTTACCCTCTAAGGTAACCATGAGGTCTTCTCAAGTATTTAATGCTTCTCACCTCTCATCTCAAGCAGTCTTATGTTGACAATTGTCACCATTTCATTGGTGAGAATTGAAAAACATGGATTGATAGCTTTCAATCATGACCCTTGATTAGATCCTTCAATCCTAACCATCCATTGCCCTGTTTCTTCTATAAATAGAGCCCTCATTCCTCCATTTTCCATCATCCAAGTCTTTAGCATCACACTTATACTTAATTTTAAAGCATTTAGCCTCTCTTTGCAATAGAAATTATTCTAATAAGTATTTTAGAGTATTTCTATTATCATTAGCTTAAATCACATAACTAGTATATCATGTTAGGATAGTATTTTTACTAACCGTGTCATCTTATCATCTAGTTTAGTTCATTCACTAGAATCATGCATAAATGGGATGCATTCATATTAAATTCGATCAAAAGCATCCCTCGTTCTTGCATTCGTCATCCCTAAGTCACTTTGCTCAGTGATCTGAGAGCAAAGGCATTGGCTTGAGGGACCTTGTGAGATAGAGAACCATGAAACACTCCTTGGGAAGTTGAGCCATTCCTCATGGCTCCATAACTTGCACCAAGAGTCCCATGGATGTGTGGGCAAGTCCTTGAAATATTTTCACATTTTGGATTTCATTGAACTGCTTTTCCTGCATACATTTCTGGCACCCACCGTGGGGTATAACCCCATTAATCAAATTAGTTTTTGAATCTGACCACTTTTGCAGGTACGTGGGAAACAAGAATTGGTGCATAGGGAATGTTTCTTAGCGCATCTAGCTAACATTCTAGCACATCCGGTATACTGTTTGGCACATGGGACTCATATCCTAGCGCGTGGAGACACTTAGCGCATAGCATTCTTAAAATTTTTCTTGTAGGTTTCGACACGGGAACTTAATAGTATATCGCATTTGGAAAATAGCTCAGCACGTCGGGTCTATCCGATAGTGCATCCGGGTAATTCTGTAGCACATACAGAGTATTCTGTAGCACATCACAGATAGAGAACAAGAAATACTTTGTAATCGAGATCAGAATTAGACTTGTGAAAGTCCACAAAGCCAATATTTTGCTAACAAATTTAATTGTTTTTTGCAGGATTTCTGATAGTTTCATTGCAGGATTTGAGAGTTCATTTTATTTTAAAGTTAGGATTTAAAGTAGTTTGAAGTTTTTACTAACTTAGCTAAGTTAGATAAAAATTTGAATTCTTTTAATTCTTGTTTAAAGCTAAAATTGAACTCACACCTCATTTGGGCACTTAAAAAGAACCACAACAAAAATCTTTCCTTACTTTCATAGGAGAAAACTTTCCTTTGGGTTGCTAAAAAGAACATACAAACTTTCTATTTTTGCAAAAAGAGCTTGGAAAAGAACCTCCCCATCCTTTGGTGCATAAAATGATCAATCTTTTAAAATTTTTGCAAGGAAAAAGAATCACACTTGTCTAAATTTTGTTTTCAAGTTAAAGAGGGAAGTTCTTCCCCTTTTGTTGATTTCTTTTGTTGACCACCAAGATCAGAATTTTACTTTGTTGACCAGGTTCCTTTACTAGCTTAGATAATCATTGATTTGATGGGATAAAATGAACATCATGTTTTTGTGGAGCAATATCTCCATATAGATTTTACCAAATCATTGCAATAAAAGGTTAAAAAGAACACTTGTGTGCTTTGATTCGAAAGTGGAAGGAATATGCTCTCCCCTTAACTGGGTGATCAAAAAGCCAAACCACTCTTACGCTTTCAATGTTTTTAAGCATTAAAACCTTTAGCAGGCTTGCCCTCTCGAGTAGTTGAAAAAATCTTAAAGCCATTCTTTGGCCGGTGTGAGGGGAACGAACTAAGTGGGGAACGACTTTGACACCAAGTGTTCCAACCCACTATAATCAAAAGTGGAAAGTGACGAAAGTCCTTTTCAACGGTTGCGCGCAGCGATTAGCCTTCCCATAGTATCTTTACGATACGTAAAGCCTTTGTTCTAATGGTCGGGAAGCCTCCTGAGGGAGTTTATCACTGACGGCCGAATGGGAAGCCTGATTACGAACTTCAGAATTTGAAACTTTGAGCTGAGTCAGTATCCAAACATTGGCAGTATCATAGTGCAAGGGTGGGGAAGAATTTGCCCCCAAGATTACTCACCATATATCTCCCAAGATGACTACTCAACAGAGGGAAAAACAGAAGCTATTTTAAAAAAATCTAAAAATAGTTTAGGAAGCCTTCTTTCCTTATCTTGAACTCCATTAAACAGAAAATCAAAATCAAAGTATCAAAACTACTCCAAAAGCAAGTTTTCCGTAAAACAAAGTTGTCCAAAACCAAAAACTAGTCAAGAGATAAACACATCTCTCTTATCAAAATCGGGAAACACCATCACACGTATTAAAAGGTCCTTCAATCAAATGGATTTTTATCCAAAAACATATTTGTTTTAAACTCAAAGTTGTCAAATCAAGTTTCCATATCGGGAAAGCTCTTATTCCATATCATTTGACATGCTTTGTCGTGAGGGGGCATCTAAAACTTCATTTGATAAAGTAAAACTTAAGTTTCCAAACAAGATATCTTGAATCCAAAACAAATCAAAGGAAACCATTGATCACTTGTGCATGGCTAATCCTCATATTCTGAGAAGAAAGAGTATTTATCATGACACTAAGTTGAGGAAACAACAACCCAGTTCTCTGAAACTTGCCAAATGGAATAAATTTTTATAAATCAATCGCCAACTCTTCAAATATCATTGAACATTCTTCTGTCATATGCACTTGTATCTTCAAGACAAAACAAACAAATTTCTCAAGGAAGCATTGAGGAGTAGAGAATTCTATCAAAAATCAGCATTCAGTCAACGCCTAAATCAAGGAGGAAAGATCAATCTGGCTTTTTCCCCCGAAGTGTGCATTACTTACAATATACCTCGATTTGAACCACCAACCCCTAAGCAAAACATCAAAGAGGAGTTCATTCCCTTTGTCATAGAAAGTTTCTACTAGATGCCCACTATTACTCGCTCTCAATGAAACAAACAAAATGAAACACAACCATAGTCCAGCATGGGTCGAAGATTATCAAATCCTTTCAAATATCCAAATCTAGAAGACAAATTTTTTTTCGAGGAACTGTTCCAAGAGTGTCAAGAAAGTGCTTCATTTCAAAAACTTGTGGAAAAACTCATGGAAAATGACAAAGAAAAATACCTACTCATGCTCACAAGCAAAGGAGTTAAACTCCCTGAAGACTTCGATACTGAAATGTTTAGAACAAGGTCTAAACATTATGCTTATCAAGAATGACAAAGAGAGGAGGAAGCACGTGACCATGAACAAAACATACTTGAGAAAAACATACCTGAGCAAAACTTACCTGAGCAAAATTTACCGGAGCAAAACATCCCTGAACAAACATACCGGTGCACACATCATTCCAAACTAGAAACAATGCGAGGGAAGACTTTTCCCTCGGCAAACAAATACGCCCTCGGTTTCTCTTACACAACAAATACAAATGCTGCAAAAACAGATGCAAGACATGCAACAAGGATCAATAGTATGGTATTCCTTGAATGAAATTTGTCCTTATCCTTTTGACAGGAGGTTAAACATGGTACCTTTTCCCCCAAATTCAGACATCCCCAAATTTGACAAATATGATGGGAAAGGTGATCCCCTCGATCATGTCTAGGAATTCTGCACCATGAGCCTAGAATTTGCCCATGATGACAATTATTTAATGAGATTATTCCCAAGAAGATTGGGAGGACAAACAATGGAATGGTTATCCAAAATCACACCTCCTATTAGATCCTTTGATGAATTAGTCAACAAATTCATAACTCAATATTCCTACAACATTCAACATGCCATCGCCATGCTAGGTGTCTGCACTACCAAACAAAAGAACAATGAAACATTCATGGTGTTTCTTCAATGTTGGCAATGAATGGTCTCAAGATATCCTCGAGATGTGCCTGAGAAGGAAAAGATGGAAATTTTCATCGACAATTTAAACAGTGAGATGAGTTACATACTCAAACTCCAATGCATACCATCTTTTGCTAAATTGATTAAGAATGACATCCAAGTAGAAGAGGCATGTGTCAAAAAGGGAACATTGAAATGTTTCAAAGAAGGGACGAATTCATCCAACTCTAATTACAATAACCAAAACAATAACAACTTAGACAAATCTAGGTTTTGGACCCAAAACAAAAATACTGGAAATGAAGGAGGAAACGATCCTAATGATACGAAGTCCAAACAACTAGTGTTAGCTTTATTAGGTAATCCTCAGGCTACCAAAAATAAAAAAGGTGCTAACCAAGGTACTAACACTTATGCACCAAATAACAATCAAGAACATCTTAACAACACCAACAATACCCAAGCCAATAACACCAATCGAGGACCTAATACAAACTCACGAGGTAACACCAACAACTTTCCAAAATGCATCTACACACCATTAGGGCAATTATTGGAGTTAGTATTCAGAGAAATCCTAGCAAACAAAATTATCTCCTTACCAGCAATCAACAACTTTGAACCACAAATCAAACCACCTTGGTGGAATGACTCACACTTTTGTGATTTTCATCGAAATAAAGGCCATCAAACAAATGATTGCATGAGACTGAAGAACATTGTTCAAGACATGATTGATAGAGGCGATTT
This sequence comes from Cryptomeria japonica, assembly GCF_030272615.1. Classification (NCBI taxonomy): domain Eukaryota; kingdom Viridiplantae; phylum Streptophyta; class Pinopsida; order Cupressales; family Cupressaceae; genus Cryptomeria; species Cryptomeria japonica. The sequence continues at coordinate 368,264,707 of NC_081409.1, forward strand.
AATGGTCGATGGTCTCAAGACAAATGGTGACCATGGAGCCTTTAATAATCCTTTTCCAAACTACAAAAAGGATGGAGCTTCAACCTCAAATGATACACGCGGAGCTCGTATCAATCACATATACAATAGCACCATCAATCATATATTCAAGTAATCGTCATTACAATCAAAGACAAGGGTGAACATGAATCCGTCAATGTAACCACTAGAGCTCAAAAATATGTCTTAAAGGGATATACGTCAATAACAAACACCATACCCAAAATTCAATATGATCTAGTCAGTCAACTGCGCAAAACTCTTGCTCAAATATCTATACTGGAGTTGCTGAAACTTTTGTCAAAACACAAAGACATCTTGGAACAAGCACTATTGGAAACAAATGTGCCTCAAGATCTAGATGCTGACAAATTCCAAGCCATGGTGGCTCACATGATAGGGCCTCATAACCTCACCTTTTCAGAGAATGATAATATCTCATTAAGCCATCCTCATAATACTCCACTCCACATTGAAGTCTTGGTCTACAAACATTGAGTCAAAAGATTATTAATAGATGGAGGAGCTGGACTCAATATCTGTACCTTGAAACTTATTCGTGCATTAGGCTTCTCTGAGCAATCTATTGATCCACACAAAAAGATCACTATCAAAGCATATGATGATGAAGAAAGATCATCCAAAGGAATAGTAATGTTGCCAATTCAAGTAGGACCAATACAAAAGGACACTATGTGCCAAGTCTTAGACATAGACTTCACATATAATATCTTATTGGGTTGACCTTGGATATATGAAATGCAAGCAATACCTTCTACTTATCACCAGTGTGTTAAGTTCCCCTACAATGGATAGGAGATTTCTATATCAGCAGATCATAACCCGTTTCAACATTGTAATTCTATGGGGGCAACCCAAGACAGTTTGGTTCCACATAATAGAGAAAAACAAAGTTCCTCAACACCAGATCTTCAGCAAGAAAAGTCTAAATCACTATCTATGGATTTCAAGTAGAAAATAAAAATCAAAGAGCAAGGCATGGGAGAATAATCTTTAGAACCCTTGTGTTTAGCCAACTTACCAGCATCACCTAAATCTCATGGATTACCTACAACATCAACACATCAAGCAACGTAGCCCATCACCAAGTTTGATGGCAAATTTATCCAACTAGGCACACTAGCACATGAATTAGAGGAAAAGGACATCCTTAGTTGGCTATAAAAGGATGAGGAAGAAGACATAGCAACTACTATAGAAGTAGCTATACCAACACACCTATATGGAAAAGGCTACTTGATCATGCAACAAATGGGATACAATGGCAAAGGACCTATCGGCAAGCGTCAAGAAGGCGTCATAGAACCATTAGATCCTCCTTCCCAATTTTATAAAAACAAAACAAGATTGGGCTATGAACACACTCTACCACCAAGGAAGACACCATGAAAATACCAAAAACCTCAGTGGAAGGAAAAGAAGAAATGCAAGGAGGACTCATGGCAGGAGGTACTATTTGAATCAGCAGAAACAATACGCAAGGAAAGTGAATACCAAGAAAAAAGGAAATATCAAGAGAAATCAGTCAATCAAAAGACAGAAGCACCTTGTGTAGAAGTACATCATGTTCAAGAACTAGTGTCTAACAAAGAAGAAACACTCCCTGATAACATCATTACTCCCCGAGGAGAGACAATATATGAGCAAATGCAAAGAGTGGAAGCAGGATCTGATATAGAATCAGAGAAAACTATCAGGCTTGTATCAATCATCAAAGACCTATTTTCACCCTACAACATACCAGTCCACAACATTGCCAGAATCTGGGATAATACCTCTGAGACTCATTCAAATGAATATGAATGGGGCAGCTGTTCCAATGTTATTGAAGATATTTCTACAAATAATAGTCATACACCCGTTTCTCAAGAAGAACAAGGCACAAAGCCTAGACTACTTGGTCCACAAAATATCTATGACGCCAAGGAAAATGAGCAGTGACATTACGAGCAAGTTTACATGAAAGATGATACCATCGAAGACCTCAACATAATCATTAACATTTAATATCCTGACCAACCACGATGATATCTCCATCCTGACACTTATAGTAGCTGAACTTGACCCACCTCATGACTCTTTACCACTTATCTTTCCTGACCTCATAGACTGGGATGAACCTGAAAATCATGACATACCAATTTTACCAAACGATGATTCCATTATCCATTACTTGTGTACCATCAACCCAGAAATAGACTCTACTAGTGAACAAAGTAATGACATCTACAATCAGGGGAGTGCCAAGTCTCTCAGTTGCAAAAATGAATGAAATAAAGGATCTACTATTGAAAACCAGTCAATGGCAGCAATAGATCACAAAAAAGTAAAAATAAAAGACACATCTGTGGGTGAAAACCTTTTTAAGGCACCTAAAGATGGGAGACTTGACACTCTTCCTGAACATTATCAAGAGCGATCACCCATATTTATTGATCCTACTCAATCAATCAACATTGGTACAACAGAAGTAGCCAAAAACATACATCTAGTAGAATCTCTGACAGAGGAAGAAAGATCAGAGTTTATCCAATTTTTCAAAGAAAAGTAGATCAATTTTGCTTGGTCATATGCAGATATGCCTGGGATTGATCCACAGTTAATCATGCATCACTTGTCCATTGCTCCAGGAGCCAAGCCAGTTAAGCAAAAACTAAGAAAAATGAATCCACATGTAGCACTCATGGTCAAAGCTAAATTAAAGAAACTATTAGACGTTGGATTTATTTGACCTATCGACTATACTGAATGGATTTCCAACATTGTGCCAGTTTCAAAACCAAATGGCAGCATTAGGATATGCACCAATTTTAGAGATGTAAACAAAGCCTATCCAAAGGATGACTTTCCTTTGCCTAGTATTGACATAATTGTAGACCTCACAGCATGCCATGCAATGATATCACTAATGGACGGTTTTTTGGGCTATAATCAAATCAAGATAGCCCCAGAGGATCAAGATAAAACAACATTTACCTGTCCTTGGGGAACATACTATTGGAATGTCATGCCATTTGGCTTAAAGAATGCTGGGACAACTTATCAACGCGCAATGACAACAATCTTTCATGACATGATGCATACCTTCATGGAGGACTACGTGGATGATTTACTAGCTAAATCATTTACTTGAGCAGAACATCTCAACATCTTAGAAAATATTTTTGACAGATTGGAAAAATTTCAAGTTAGGCTCAACCCTAAGAAGTGTTTCTTTGGGGTTACATCAGGCAAGTTATTAGGCTACATAGTCTCAGAAAAGGGCATTGAAGTTGATCCAGCAAAGGTACAAGCCATCACGGAGATGCCACCACCTAAGAACATCAGTCAACTTAGATCCTTGCAAAGACAACTCTAGTCAATCAGGCGTTTCATTGCTCAACTAGCAGATAAAAGTCTACCATTCAATCATTTGCTACATAAGAATGTACCATTCAGATGGGAAGCTAAATGCGCAAAATCATTCTACCAAATCAAGTAATATCTAATGAACCTGCCAGTTCTAGTACCACCAATAGCAGGGAAGCCACTTATTCTATACATATCAACAACATACATATCACTGGGGGCACTGTTAGCACAAGAAAATCAAGAAGGAAAGGAACGAGCTATCTATTACATCAATAGAACTTTGAATGGATATGAACTCAATTATACATTCATTGAGAAGGCTTGTCTAACAGTGGTATTTGCCTCTCAAAAATTTTGACACTACATGCTAGCGCATACAATCAAGCTCGTAGCAAAAATTGATCCTCTAAAATACTTACTCAACAAAGCAGCTCTCATAGGCATATTGGCTAAATGGGTGATGATTCTCAACGAATTTGATATCCACTACATAGAGCGACGAGCTATCAAAGGACAAGTGATTGCAGATCAGTTGGCAAATACACTATTACCAGATAAACAACCAATGGAGATTGAATTTCCAGATAGGGATGTTCTTACTATAAACACCAAGAAATGAACCCTCTACTTTGATGATTCCTACACTCAACTCGGCTCAGGTGCTAGCATTCTGTTCATCACTCCTGACGAGCACACCATACCAAGATCATATAGGCTCATGTTTCCATGCACAAATAACATTGCCAAATATGAGGCACTGGTTACAGGGATCAAAATGGCCGTGGAATGGAGAATCACATAATTGAAAGTCTATGGAGATTCACAACTAGTCATCAATCAAATCAATAATGACTATCAGACGAAAGACGACAAGCTGCTACCATACAAATGAATGGTGGATGATTTCAAACAATATTTTGTACACATCACCTTCGAGCAAATACCAAGGTTAGACAACAGAGCAGCCGATGCAATGGCTACTATCGCTTCACTACTAAAAATTCCAAAGCAACAGAGTTGTTACGAGTTTCTGGTAGAGCAACTATTCTCCCCAGCCTATGACCATTCCGAATCCCATGTTATCTATTCCTTGACCAATTCTGACTCTCCGTTATATGGACTGATATACGACTACCTTAAAAACAATATCCTACCCATTGACCTATCTCGAAACCAAAAATGCAACTTTATTCGACAAGCCGCCCATTATACTCTCACTGTTGACACCCTGTACTGTCGAGGTCTAAATGATACTCTTCTTCGTTGCCTTGATCGTAATGAATCTGACTCTGATTTACAAGAGCTTCATGAAGGTATGTGTGGCACACATTCAAGTGGTCCTACTCTTGCTAAAAAAATTCTATGAGTGGGATATTACTGGTCGACAATGGAAAATGACTCTTATCATTTTGCAAAGAAATGTCCTAAATGCCAAACCCATGGCAATCTAATACATGTACCAACACAGGAACTACAACCATTCACAACATCCTGGCCCTTTTGCCAGTGGGGACTGGACTTAGTCGGCAAAATACATCCTTCATCTTCAAATGGACACAAGTTAATTATCACTGCAACATAATATTTTACCAAATGGATTGAAGTGGTCCCCATGACCACTATGACTGAGAAACAAATTGCCTCTTTTATTCTTAATTATCTAATCTACAGATATGGCATTCCAAGTTCCATCATCACAGATAATGGACAACCTTTCAAGAACCAAGATGTGCGAGAACTATGTGAAAGATTCAAAATCCAACGTCATTTCTCTACACCTTACTACCCACAGGGAAATGATCAGACCAAAGCATCCAACAAAACAATATTAAAAATCCTCAAGAAAATAGTGAATGATGCAGGCAAAGATTGGCACGTGCGACTCCATCCAACACTTTGGGCATACAGAACTAGCATCCGCACACCTACGGGAGCTATGCCATATTCATTGGTGTATGGATCAGAGGTAATTTTACCTCTGGAGGTAGAGATTCCATCTCTCAGAGTATCTTTGAAAGGCCTCATTCCAGATGAAGAGTATCGAGTAAACCAACTACAAGAGATAGAACTTCTAGATGAAAAGCGACAACATGCCTACACTCACCTCAAAGCATATCAACAACGCATGTGCTGAAGCTACAATCACAAAGTCATCCCTATGATTTTTAAAATTGGTGACCTAGTCCTCAAAGAAAATCCCAGAAATCAATAGGATCGGGAAAAGAAAGGGAAGTTTGAACCTAACTGGTTAGGTCCCTATGTTATCATATCAGCCTATGGATCAAATGCTTGTCAACTAAAAACTTCAAAAGGAGATGTGCTCGACGAACCAACTAACAACATCCATTTGAAGAAATACTATACTTGAGTAGTCTAATGCACGAAAAAGTCGAAAAAAAAAAAATATCAAAAAAAATCAAGAAAAAGAAAAAGCAAATAAAAAGGTACAATAAAAGCAACTGGTGAAAACCTGGCAACAGGCGCTATTGTGAGAGGACAACTACTCTATCTATCTTTACTCATGAGCCTTTTATATCCACAATCAGACACTATTGGCCATTGCCCAACACTTTATCAAAATACTATTCTTCAGGACATACTTAGTGTAGTCACTGTCCTTGTTAATCCAACTACCATTTTGTCATCTACCATGGCTTGGTAATCACTGTACATATCCGCATCCAGAGGTAAAATTAGCTAGGAGCAACATTGATCAAAATTCCATCCTAAATCAAAGCTTGCAGCAAACTCAGAGCATCCTGTCCAACAACAAATCAACAATCACGAGAACAAACATTGATCACTTACAAGGATTCACAACACATGATGGATGATTTTCTAAGGTATCAAATGTTTGCATCTGGCATGAAGTTTTGACTATTTTTGCACTTGAACTTTTTGAAACTATTGGATCCTCTACATTTTCTCAACGATGCATCAAGCTAGAGAAAGTCATGGGGACTCCAATATTCTTTTTTTTTCTATCTATGAGGCAATCACATGTACTTTGCAAATACTTGTCTCGAGATGTGATTCAAAGCATATCACTGAAGACATGATTCCACTTTGTGCATACAAATGGTTTAATCTTGTCTGTTTATATGCAAACCGCACTCAGGTCATCCTAGTTCAATTATACCTTGACGCTTGTGCTATCTTGCAAAATAAAAAAAAAACATGTAAATTTTTCTCAGGTCATTATGGTTCAATTATACCATTATGCTTGTATAAATTTTTAACATATCCCAACAAATCAATGCTCAATGATGATAACTATAAAGAAAGCAAAAACACTTGACTATACAGGAATGACAAACAAAAGAATGAGGATGCTCAATTAGTTGCATATCATTTTACAATTAGTTGCATATCATTTTACAATTAGTTGCATATCATTTGACACTTAGCAACATATCATTATCATACATTTCATTTTAAATATACATCTCATAGAATATCATTATCATACATCTCATTTTCAAGATACATCTCACAACATATCATTACCATACATCTCATTTTTAAGATACATCTCACAACATATCATTATCATACATCTCATTTTCAAGATACATCTCACAACATATCATTATCATACATCTCATTTTCAAGATACATCTCACATCATATCATTATCATACATCTAATTTTCAAGATACATCTCACAACATATCATTATCATACATCTCATTTTCAAGATACATCTAACAACATATCATTATCATACATCTCATTTTTCAAGATCCATCTCACAACATCATGCATTATCACAACATATTCATCACATATAAATTCACATGCATCTAAGCATTGCATCATTATAATAAAAACATCAAAATCATATAGAAAGCATCATCCATAACACATCACATAAGGATCAAGGAAAATGGTGTCATATATATATCTCAAAAATGATCAAGTACAAAATATGTCATGTTTGTCCCATAATACAACAAAATGATCAAAATACAAAGGAGACAACATCTCTCAAGTATGAATATCTCCTAAGGGTGAGGGTCTCGCAGCAGATGTCCCAACATCTGGATCCCTAGGTAGATCCTATTGAGGTGGCCCAGTCACACCTCTACTCTCTGTCCTCGACCCCGTCTACCTAGATTGACTGGATCTTGTCGCTGTGAAACTAGGAACTCTGCTCTCCTGGGGTACCGCATCCTCATAGTGCCTCCGATAATACTCAACCTCCTTGGTTGTATAGGACAAATCCCTCAGGGTGTCTCTCATCGAGCCACCCGTAACCGCTCTATCAAAAGTCTCTGGTCGAGCCTCGACTCGACCCAACCGCTCTAAAACTGTATCCCGCTCAGTGGTCAGCTGTGTAATCTGCCAGTGATGTGCCTGTCGCTGTGTCTGTAGGTACTGTGATAATTGTAAAGACCTAATCTGAGCATCCTCCTGGTGAGTCAAAATCCGAATCTGGATGGGTACCTGTGTAGTGGTACCTCCTGTCCCTCTCTCTGTCCTTGGTGCTAGTGGGGGTAAAACATTTGACCTCCTCCTCTGGGCTGGCTGTCTAAAATCATCTGTCTCTCCCATAGCTGCTATCACCTCTCCTACCCTCTCCTACCCTCTCCTCACCACCAGCTCCAATAGCCAAACCTCCCCTCCCTCTATCCTTCGCAGCCCGTGACAATACTCTCTCCACCCGTATCCCTCTGTCACCACCAGCTCCACCTTTATCCCCTCTCCTCCCTCGATCAACTCTCCCCTATCCCCACACCAACCTCGACCACCTCCTCTACCATCTCTACCATCTCTACCATCATCACCTCCACTATCCCTACCTCCCTCATCGAGCTCCTCTCCCTCCTCTCCCTATCTCCCTAGCCTCTCGGGTTGCTCATCCTCCTCATCATCAAAAGCGGGAATCATCTCCGCTGGATCCGATATCCTGGCCACAACATGAGCCACAAAGAGTGCTGCAAACTCAACGGTCATCCGTGCATCCATTATCCTGTAGGCATAGTCCCATATCTGGCCAGATAGGTGAAAGAACTCCTCAACTGCCACCGCGCTATTAATAGTGGGTCCCCACTCTTGTACATCCTGCCTCCATCAAAAATACAAGCATGCTCCCTGTTGTCATCCATACTGCCACAACACTTGGCTGTGCAAGAATCTCTCGATAACAAAGGGTGTTTGCCCTATCATAAATAGGGACATATAGACATAGGGCATCTCCATCCCATCCTTTGCCCACACCTCACAATCCATATACTGTTTCCAAACGACCATATCAATATCATCTAGCACTCGCCTCTAATGCTCTAGTTTCCCCAACTTACGCTGGACAACTATCCCTCTATATCCATAGGCATACGCGCGACCAACTGGCCTATCTCTATCCGCAAGTGGCCTAGTTGTGGGAATATGCTCCCATGCCCACACCTATAGCAACGTGACCCCAGCTAATAGACTGCTGTATCCCAAGTAGACCACCTGATGCAGATCCCTATATAAGTGGGCTAACATAGCAGACCCCCATGCAAATCGGTGACCCTGTGTCACCATGTCCTCTAGGACCAACCGCCATCCTACTGCCAGTCCCTTTGACCTACGGTCGGGACATAAGAAACCACCTACAAATCCTTCCAGCACTGATGGTAGAGGGGCATAATCCAAATCAATGAACTCCTACCAGGGGATCTCATATCTGCAAACCGTATCATCTTGTAATATCTGGCGAAGAGCCTTTGTCCTGCCCTCCTCGATCTTCTCATATGGTAAAAGTGCACCTACCACACGAATCCATAGAATCTAGTAGTAATCCTCAGGTGTCACTATCATCTCACCTAACGCCAAATGAAAGGTGTTGGTGTCACTATGCCACCTCTTGGCCAAAGCTATCAATAAACCCCAGTTAATGATATACCGGGGCATCTCCAACAAAGAGGATAGTCCACACCTCTCAATGATATCCATGTCTATCTGTGTCAATCATGGTATCAATGACCACGGTCTTGGAAATCACTCTCGCAACTGCACAACCCCAAGCCGCTCCTGTCACAAGCAAAAACATGTCCAATATCAGTTTCCTCATCAAAATAATTAATCTCAAAATCAAATTCATATCAACTTGAAACATTGAAATCCTAATCAAGTTCCACATCATATCAAATCCATATCCATATCAGATCATATCAACTTGTAACACAACTCAAGTTCCACAACCATATCATCTTGTAAAACAACTCAAGTTCCAAATTCATATCAACTTGTAAAACAACTCAAGTTTCACATTCATATCAACTTGTAACACAACTCAAGTTCCACAACCATTTCAACTTGTAAAACAACTCAAGTCCCACCTTTATATCAACTTGAAACAATGCATATCTAATCAAGTTCATATCACATCACAAATCCATATCAAATCCACATCATATCATATCAATATCAACATCTGATCAACATCAACTTGAAACATTGAAAATCAAATCAAGTTATCTATCAAAAATCCCACATCAACACTCATATAAGATAAATTATCAAAACAATGACAGCAGACGCACATACTAACTATCACACCCATCCTGGCAAAACTGGCAAACACCTACCTATCTTTCTTCATCTCATAAATCCTCACCAAATCCTACTTTCCCCAAATTTTTCTGCCCACGTGCTGAAAACTATTATCCGTGCGCTACACTACTTAGCATGCACTATCAAACAATCCCCATGCACTACCAAATACACCCTAAGCGCTAAAATGCACCTATGCGCTACCTTGATTTATCAATGCGCCACCCAATTCACCCTAAGCACTAAAACCCCCTATGCGCTATCCTAATCTGGCTCTGTGCTGTAAACCTACCCCTATGTGCTAGGTCACACCTACGCAGTACCCTAACCTACCCATGTGACCCTCGGCTAACCCTAAGCGCTAGGTCTAAGCGATGCACTACCCATTTCCCCCTACGCGCTATCCTACGGACCCGCTGTGCTAAACTATGTCTATGTGCTATCCTAACCTACTCGGGTGCTACCCTAGTTCCTAAGACAATACACGCTATGTTTTTTTTCGTATGTGCTACGGTTTCCACCGGACACGCTAAACCATTAATTTCTGTGACAAAAAATGAAAAACCTGACTAAAAATGACAAAACAAAAATAAAAAAGGGGTCCAAAATGATAACTTACCTGTGGTCCATATGTGGCAGGCCTTCGATACCTCCGAACGCACTCGAATCGATGAGAAGCAAAGGGAACCGACATCTTGACTTTCTCTCCAAGTGTCACTTTCTCGAGAGTCAACAAGCACAAATGAGACAAAATAAATCACTTTTTACCTTTTTATAGGGTAAATGGAAATTAGGGTTACGTGGTGGAACATGAAAATTGCTCGTGGTCTCACTTCTAACCCTAACAAACATCATTATCGGGAGATGAATCAAATTAACGCATTCAACATAGACAAAAATTCAAAATGCAATCAAATTTATCAACTCAAATCAAATTTTCAAATTTTTGATTCATCTCCCGAGGGGGCATTATCAACATTATTTATCAAATTTGGGGCATCATTTATCAAATATGGGGCACAACATGAACATCTCTACATGACATCACATTGATCATAATCAAATTTTGACGACGCATCATTTTTCTTTGAATCAACATGTGCACACACGTCACTTCAAAGAGGGGCAAAATGTAGACGTATAAAAATGACCATATTCCTAAAATGAATATTTAATGTTCATTTTATTCTCATTCCTCTATTTAGTTAAATCTAATTTAATTAAATCACCCACATTCTTCTATTTAATTAAATAAATTATTGAATTTATTTATTTAAATTCACTTAAGCCCTTTATATCATTTAATTGAATAAATCATTTTATTTAATTAAATCCCTTCTCTCTACTTTTTAATTAAATTTATATTTAATTAAATAGTTCACCCCAATTAAATAAATGTAATTTATTTAAATCCCCAACTTGCAACCAAATTAAAATAAAGCAATTTATTTTAAATCCTATTATTCCTCACCCACTTGCATTTTCCTACATCTCCCACTTGCCTCCTAATCCTGTTCCTAAATTCTTCTAGAACCTATCTAATCCTAATCAATTAATCTTACCATCAATTATCTCCTTTCCCTAAATTTGAGGAGGTCACTTCTCAAATTTGGAGTAAAGTCTTCAAAAGGCATTAAAGCCTTTATGTCTTCAACGAGCTAACTTGTTGAAAACCCCCAAATTTGGAAAGACTCTTACAAAGTTTTCCCCCAAGTCTTCAAACCATTAATGGTTAACTAACCCTTAGTGGCATGGTTAGAGACTTTTTGCCTAAATCAACCCTCATCTAACCCAGGGGTCTCATCAGGCATTCATTGCTTTGACCATGGTTATCCCTTTAACCTTTGCACAAGAGTTTATCCTTTGGGTAAAAGCTTTATCCAATGGATAACCTTAACCTTTACCCTCTAAGGTAACCATGAGGCCTTCTAAAGAATTTAATGCTTCTTACCTCTCCTCTCAAGCAGTCTTATGTTGACAATTGTCACCATTTCATTGGTGAGAATTGAAAACATGGATTGATAGCTTTCAATCATGACCCTTGATTAGATCCTTCAATCCTGACCATCCATTGCCCTATTTCTTTTATAAATAGAGCCCTCATTCCTCCATTTTACATCATCCAAGTCTTTAGCATCACACTTATACTTAATATTAAAGCATTTAGCCTCTCTTTGCAATAGAAATTAATCTAATAAGCATTTTAGAGTATTTCTATTATCATTAGCTTAAATCACATAACTAGTATATCATGTTAGGATAGTATTTTTACTAACTGTGTCATCTTATCATCTAGTTTAGTTCATTTACTAGAATCATGCATAAATAGGATGCATTCATATTAAATTTGATCAAAATAATCCCTCGTTCTTGCATTCGTCATCCCTAAGTCACTTTGCTCAGTGATTTGAGAGCAAAGGCATTGGCTTGTGGGACCTTGTGAGATAGAGAACCATGGAACACTCCTTGGGAAGTTGAACCATTCCTCATGGCTCCATAACTTGCACCAAGAGTCCCATGGGTGAGTGGGCAAGTCCTTGAAATATTTTCACATTTTGGATTTCATCAAATCACTTTTCTCGCATACATTTCTAGCGCCCACCGTGGGGCATAACCCCATTAATCAAATCGGTTTTTGAATCTGACCACTTTTGCAGGTACGCGGGAAACAAGAATCGATGCGTAGGGAACATTTCTTAGCGCATTTGGTTAACATTCCAGTGCATCCGATATATTGTTCGGCGTGTGGGACTCATATCCTAGCGCGTGGAGACCCTCACTTAGCGCATAGTATTCTTAAAATTTTTCTTGTAGGTTTCGATGCGGGAACTTAACAGTATAGCGCATTTGGAAAACAACTCAGCACATCAGGTTTGTCCAATAGCGCATCCAGGTAATTCTGTAGTGCATCACAGAGCGAGAACAAAGAATACTTTGTAACCAAGATCAAAATTAGACTTGTGAAAGTCCACAAAGCTAGTATTTTGCTAACATATTTAATTGTTTTTGGAGGATTTCTGACAGTTTCATTGCAGGATTTGGGAGTTCATTTTATTTTAAAGTTAGGATTTAAAGTAGTTTGAAGTTTTTACTAACTTAGCTAAGTTAGTTAAAAATTTGAATTCTTTTAATTCTTGTTTAAAGCTAAAATTAAACTCACACCTCATTTGGGCACTTAAAAATAACCACAACAAAAATCTTTCCTTGCTTTCATAGGAGAAAACTTTCCTTTGGGTTGCTAAAAAGAACATACAAACTTTCTATTTTTGCAAAAAGAGCTTGGAAAAGAACCTCACCATCCTTTGGTGCATAAAAGGATCGATCTTTTAAAATTTTTGCAAGGAAAAAGAATCACACTTGTCTAAATTTTATTCTCAAGTTAAAGAGGGAAGTTCTTCCCCTTTTGTCGATTTCTTTTGTTGACCACCAAGATCAAAATTTTACTTTGTTGACCAGGTTCCTTTACTAGCTTAGATAATCACTGATTTGATGGGATAAAATGAACACCATGTTTTTGTGGAGCAATATCTCCATATAGATTTTACCAAATCATTGCAATAAAAGGTTAAAAAGAACACTTGTGTGCTTTGATTCGAAAGTGGAAGGAATATGCTCTCCCCTTAATTGGGTGATCAAAAAGCCAGACCACTCTTACGCTTTTAGTGTTTTTAAGCATTAAAACCTTTAGCAGGCCTGCCCTTCCGAGTAGTTGAAAAATCTTAAAGCCATTCTTTGGTCGGTGTGAGGGGAACGACCTAAGTGGGGAACGACTTCAACACCAAGTGTTCCAACCCACTATAATCAAAAGTGGAAAGTGACGAAAGTCCTTTTCAACGGTTGCGCGCAGCGATTAGCCTTCCCCCAGTATCTTTATGATACATAAAGCCTTTGTTCTAAAGGTTGGGAAGCCTCCTGAGGGAGTTTATCACTGACGACCGAACGAGAAGCCTGATTACGAACTTTAGCATTAGAAACTTTGAGCTGAGTCAGTATCCAAACATTTGCAGTATCATAGTGCAAGGGTGGGGAAGAATCTGCCCCCAAGATTACTCACCATATATCTGCCAAGATAACTACTCAACTGTGAAGCAATTCACTTTGAGTTAATTTCTGGCAAAAGGCAAAAAAATGGGCACCCTCTAGGGGGTGACAAGGCTATTTGAGCTGACGGAGTATCGAGACTAGTGAGCTATGGTATTGTCGATGAATTTTGAATAAAGAGTCTGATGATTTGTATTTTCTTTATCCAAACCTGTTGAAACATTGGGGATTTGAACACATCCTCGCAGAACATACACTCATTGTTTAGACTAGGCAAGATGGTTATCTCTTTTGTGCTGTGCTTTCATTTCTTATTTCAGAAATTCATCCATCATCATTGAAACAAACATAAAAAATCATAGAAAACCACCAAGTCAAACTATTAGGATAGTTTAGCGCATAAGAGCAACATCTTGGTGCTTTAGAACCACAATTTAGTGCATGAAAGCTTCAACATAGCGCATTAGTAACTGAAATAAGTAGTCCAAAACATAAACAATTTTAACTTTAACACTTTTGAGAACTTTCTAGCGTGTAGAAGCAACAACTTAGGGTGTTGAGTCCAAACATTAAAGCGTTGAAGTCAATAGTTAGCACATTAGAATCCCATATTAGTGCATAAACCTTTCAAAGCAAAACAAACTCAAACAATCTAGTTAGCGCGTCACAGAGGCAACTTAGCGCATGGAGTTCATTCTCTAGCGCATTGCAGAAATTCAGTAGTGCATTGGGTTTCTGCCTTAGCGCATAGCTTAAACTAAGAAAATCTAAAAACAGTTTAGGAAGCCTTGTTTTCTTATCTTGAACTCCATCAAACAGAAAATCAAAATCAAAGTATCAAAACTACTCCAAAAGCAAGTTTTCCATAAAACAAAGTTGTCCAAATCCAAAAACTAGTCAAGAGATAAAACACATCTCTCCTATCAAAATCGGGAAACACCATTACACGTATAAAAAGGTCCTTCAATCAAATGAATTTTTATCCAAAAACATATTTGTTTTAAACTCAAAGTTGTCAAATCGAGTTTCCATATCTGGAAAGCTCTTATTCCATATCATTTGACACGCTTTGTCGTGAGGGGGCATCTAAACCTTCATTTGATAAAGTAAAACTTAAGTTTCCAAACAAGATATCTTGAATCCAAAACAAATAAAAGGAAACCATTGATCACTTGTGCATGACTAATCCTTATATTCTGAGAAGAAAGAGTATTTATCATAACACTAAGTTGAGGAAACAACAACCCAGTTCTCTAAAACTTGCCAAACGGAATAAATTTTTATACGTCAATCGCTAACTCTTCAAATCTCATCGAACATTCCTCCGTCATATGTGCTTGTATCTTCAAGACAAAACAAATGAATTTGACAAGGAACCATTGAGGAGTAGAGAATTCTGTCAAAAATCAGCATTCCGTCAACGCCTAAATCAAAGAGAAAAGATCAATCCGGCTATTTATGTTGCTCTTATTTCATGAAAGTTAACTTGGTTATAGAAGTTAAAATTTGAAGCTATTTCTGTGCGATAATATATTAGGAAGAGAATGGAATAGTAAAAAAAATTGATCACGATGGTATTTTTTCTTGTCGTATTTGGTAGATGAGTGTTGTAATTGTTCTGATTGATTGAAAAATAGGTTTTAAGGACCTGAAACCATTACAACATAGTTAGAAATAAAGCTGAGAAAATAAGAGTCCACATACAGAGTGACTGGTCAAAAGACCATCGAATAGAAAGAATAGCTAAACAACAAAAAACAACAAAGAGACTAAGGAGACACTACATAGTAATTTTCTTTAGCAGATCCTCTGCCTTTGTCACCAGCTCATCATAGGTCACCCCAACTACTTTCAGCTCCTCCAGGTCCTTATTCACTTTCTTTTCCTTCCTCTTCCGACGGGTACGGGTTTTGGGACCTTGGGCTTCCCCTGTTCCTTCAGCGTCCAGGTCAATTTCCTTGATTTCCTTTTCATCATCAAGCTTGCTGATGAGGGTATGGGTGTTGTTGGCCGAGGTTTTCAGAATGCTGAGGCTCTGCTCCGCAATGTTCTTAAGGCACTCCTCTATCTTTTCCACTTTGGCGACTGTGTCTGAGAGTGTTTTTTCACTAGTTTCTGCTAGGGTTTTTCTGTCCTGTATCTCCTTTTCAATTTTCTCAAACCGAGGATTAAAGGCATCTCTGATGTCTTTCGCTTTAGCAATAGTGTTCTTTAGATCCTCGATATAATCGACCATAGTGTTCCCCTCTCCAATGTTAATGGTCTCCAGGATTAGGACCCTGTTGCAGAGTTTTTTGTACTCATCCGTAGTTTTCTTATTCCCATCAATAAGCCATTCTATGGTTTTCATAAAACCATTCAAGGCCTCGAGAGGAGGGCCAGAAGAGGGAGTCACTTTTCCAGGGGTTATCTGTTCATTTTTAGAGATATGGAGGGTGGAAATAGTGTCGGCAGCCCTGAGAGTCTCCTCCATTGTCTCCATATCCAGGTTGTGCTCAACTTCCAGGGTCCTTGTTTGCTTGTCATCTTCCAGTTCCTTGCCAGTCTTCTCCGGATCTTTGCCAGTCTCCTCTATTTTCTTTTGCTTCTTCCTAGTCTGGGCTTGGTTCTTACTTTTTTTCTTTAGCAACCTCTTAGGGTTCTTCTTCTCTTCAGGGAAATTAGAGTACTCTTCTTCCGAAGAGATACTAATCAAGGGTTTGCTTTGAGGTTTTTTGCTCATAGAAGAAAAGGGTCTTGATTTCCTCTTCTTACTACTCTCATACTCTGAGTAATTAGAGCTTTCCTCATTATCAGTCGAGGAATCATTCTCTGATTCCTCCTCCTCCGAGAAATTAGAATCAAACATTTCTTCTTCCGAGTCCATAGAGAGCTGCATCCGGTTGATTTTACTGGCCTTTAAATGGTCATAGATGAGGACCATAAGTCCCTGGTGCATTGCAGTATCACCCCGAGGATTTTCTTTGTAGGCTTTTAGGGAGGCATTCATAGAGCAGAGCAAGAAGTAAGGGAAATTCACCTTATCATTATGCCTAAAATGGTTTAACAAGACAAAATGATACCCATAGACTTTCGTAAACCTACCATCTAGAGTTATATACCTCATTAAAACAAAGAGAATTTCCCGCCAGGGTTTTGCAAAAGCCCTAGGTGGGTAATAGGCTTTACTCAACTTTACCAGTCTTTTCTTCTCTTTCTCAGTGACTAGGTACCTTTCAATGGCTTCCCTGTTGACCTTCCTGTCTCTGTAGAAGTTGTAGCCCTCCTTGTTGAGACCCGTAGCTTTAGCTATTAAATCTTCGTCAATTTCCACCAGTTGGTCACCCATTTTAAGCATGCCCTTCTTCCAATTTTTGTAGAAGAAGCTAGTTATCATTCCATCATGGCCGTGGAGTCTCTCAATGAAGCTCGAAAGACCCCCTTCTGCAAAATTTCCCACACCTCTTCTTTCTATTTCCACTCCTTGCAACTGCTGGGCTCATATCGTCTCCTATTTCCGCCCATGGTGTCATTTCTCACGAGCAAGTTTTGATTACAGAACTGGTAAAATAGAGGGCTTTTCAGAGTTAAAACAAATACCCAGAAAGTGTGTGTGGCATTTATGATCTGATAGATTATAAAACACATTTTGTTGGCTTTGATGTTATAATGAGTAATTACCTCATTATAGAAGTAACTCGAAGTGCTTACTTCAGTATTTATCATAATTGCCCTATCAATCAAGAGTCTTTGGGGTACTTCGATATCTTTCATCAATTATGATTTGTCTGACATCTTCGGGGAGACCGCTCTCACCTATCCACGTGGTAATAGTCTCATTCTTAACCGCCACATTTGCAGCCCAATCAGTAGAACAGTTGGCCTCCCGATAGATATGGGATATATGGCATTTTTTGAAGGTTCTAATGATTTCAATAGCAGAAAAAATTATATTGTGAATCGACCAAGAGGGCTTTGAAGTCCCATTGAGGCGCTTTATTATATTATTAGAGTCCCCTTCAATCCAGAGATAGGGACAATTCCATTTTTTGGCTAGAATAATGCCTTGAAGGGCTACCATAGCTTCCGCTTTATGATTGGTTTGAGTACCAATAGGGACAACAATCATACCTTTGCAAATGCCTCTGTAGTCTCTGAGAATAGCTCCACAGCCTGAGGGACCTGGGTTTCCTTTGGCTACACCATCAAAATTGATTTTGAGCCAGCCTTGGGGAGGGGTTTGCCATTTAGCTTCAAGCCTTTTGTTGTAGCTAAGATTAGGACCATCACTGATCTTCATATTCCAAGCTCTTAAGATGTTTGACTCCAGGGAGTTATTTGAGTAACAAGAGACCTCCATGGTTCCCATATTTTCCTAGATAGCCCTTTGAATTTTCTGAAAAACAATGTCTTGATTTAGGGACACATCCCTGAATATTCGGTTGTTTCTTTCCTTCCAAAGACCCCACAAAATGTGTGAAAGAGAGAGCTGCCACATACATCTCATAAAAGAGTTAGTCCAATGAATTTGCCAGGAGGAGAACAAATCTCTGATGTTACTGGGAAACACCCAAGCTAGACTAAAGCTCTTGAGGAAGCTTTCCCAAACAGAGGTTGAGAAAGAACAGTGGAGGAAAAGATGGTCCACTAACTCTTCCTCATGAAAGCACAACACACACCTATTTGGAAGGGCAAAACCTCTGCATTTTAGGTTGTCAACAGTAAGGATCTTATTTTGGAGAATAGTCCAGAAGAACAAATTGATTTTGGGAGTGAGACCTTTTAACCAAGCTTTAGACCAAAAGGGATTCATAAGAGGGGATGGGGAAAGGATACAATACATCGAAGACACAGTAAAAATGCCTTTGGGGTCATGTTTCCAGATCAGGGAATCCTCTTCCTTATTTAGCCAAATAGCAGACAATTAAGTTTTAAGCTTAGAGAGACTAGGATGAATACTATCAATGTTCAGCCAGTTGTTCCCATCCCAGTAATCTGCCACTAAGGTACCAAAAGAGCCAATACAGGAGGGGGCATGGGAGGCCCACTCATAGAAATCCATAAGGGGTTTGTCAAAAAGCCAGGGATCCTCCTAGAATCTAACTTTTTTGCCATTTCCAAGTTTCCATGTCACTCCTTTAGCAATCACATCTTTACATTTAGAAACATGGTTCCAAATATGGGATCCATTTATGCTGAGATCCGAATTAAGAAAAGAAGAAAGAGAAGAGGACAAAAGAGAATACTTACTTCTCCAAATTTTGCACCATTCAGAATCAGAGTGAAACCATCTCCAAGCTTGTTTAGACAAGAGAGATTCATTTAAAGTGTGAATCCTCCTGACCCCCAGACCACCTTTGCTTTTTGGCTTATAGACCTGATCCCATGCCACCAAGGACATTCTTTGCTTTTCCTCAACCCCAGACCATAGGAATCTTCTTTGAATTTTCTCAATAGCTTCAGCGTACTTGACTGGAATTTTGAATAGGCTAAGAGCATAAATGGGGATACTTTGAAGAGTAGCCTTAAGGAGAAGGAGCTTACCAGCTTGACTTAAGAGAGCCCCTTTCCAACCTGCAAGTTTTTTGTGAAATTTATCAACTAGAGAACTCCAAAAGGAGTCAGGAGGGGCAATCCCCATGGGGAGACCAAGGTAGGTAGTAGGAAGGTCAGCAATCTTACACTCCAGAATTCTACTGATCCTTTGTTGTCTTCTCTCAGGGGTGTTAATGAAAAAGACATCACTTTTGGCCCAGTTAATAAGCTGCCCCATAGTTGAAGCATATTTACACAAGGTACTCTTCAGAACTTTAGCTTCTAAGATACTTGATTCCCCCATAATTATTGTATCATCAACAAACTGCTGGTGTGAACAAATAAGGTCAGCAGAAGAAGGTTGGAGGCCCTTAAAGGATCCTTGTTGCACCAAGTTTTCCATGGTCCAACCAAAGCATTCTGCCATAATAATGAAAAGGATCGGGGAGATAGGATCTCCTTTCCTAAGACCTCTCGAAGCTTGGAAAAAAGTTGAAGGAGAACCATTGACAAGAACAACAAAGGACGCAGAAGTGGTAAGTTGGGAGAAAAGATCCACAACTCTTGGGGCAAACCCAAAGGAAGTGAGAACTTTCTGAAGAAGAGACCAGTCAACCCTATCATAGGCTTTGGAGAGGTCGAGCTTAAGGATGAGACCCTGCTTCTTCGTTTTAACAAGAGAGTGAATATTCTCATGAATAGTAATAATGGAATTGAGAATTTGTCTTCCAGGAACAAACCCATTCTACTGGTGTTTAATTAAGGTAGGGAGGATAGACAAGAGTCTAGAAGTCAAGACCTTAGATATGATCTTGTAAAAGGAGTTGCAGAGGCTAATAGGTCTGAACTTGTCCAAAGAATCATCTCCTTGAATCTTGGGGATGAGAGCAATAAAAGTACCATTGATTTCCTTCAAGAGTTTTCTAGCCCCAAAGAATTCCTTAACTCCATTAGCAACATCAGTCCCGATAATGTCCCAAAATTCTTGAAAAAAGAGCATTGAGAAACCATCAGGACCAGGAGCTTTGTTTCCATCAAAGGAAAAAACAACATTTTTAATTTCTAAGATGGAAGGAATGGAAGAGAGAAAGGCATTATTTTGAGCATAAATGAGATGAGGAATGTTCTGAAGAAAAGAGGACTGAGCTTCAGCATCCAGACTTTGATCCCTCATTAGGAGGTCCGAGAAATACCTCTTAGCTTCATTCCTTATTTCATCCTCCTTGACCAGCTCCCCACTGTCCACAACTAACTTGTTCATCTTGTTGGCTGCTTTATGCTTGATGGTTGACATATGGAAGAATCTTGTATTCCTATCCCCTTCCTTGAGCCAAATGCATCTCGATCTCTGCTTCCAGAACATTTCCTCTTTAGCAATAATGTCATGGTATTTTTTAAGAATCTCGTTCTCCTCAGCAATAGTAACAATACTGAAACCATCCTTCTGGATCTGGTCCTGTACTTCTTTAAGGTTTTCTTGAATTTTACTCTTAGCCTCAAATATATTCCCAAAGCCGTTCTTATTCCAGATTTGAATGTTGTCCTTCACACTTTTGAGCTTCTTAACAACTTTGAACATAGCCATTCCCTCAACTTGGATACTCCACCATTTTTGAATATATTTTTTAATGTCAGGGTGAAGGGTCCACATTTTTTCAAATCTAAAGGGATAGTTTCTCCTTCTGTTGATCAGATCAGCATTGAAGGTGATTGGAAAGTGATTGGAACCAACCTGAATATGTGCTGTCAAAGAACAGAAATACTGACTGTACCAGTCATCAGAAATGAGAGTTTGGTCAAGGTGCACTTGAATAAGGTCATTACCATTTCTTCTATTTGTCCAAGTGAAATTACAACCCTGTATCTCCAAGTCATTAAGAGCTTGGGAATAAATAAAATCCATGAGGGCCATCCTACTTTCCAACTGAGGAGGACTGCCTCCAAATTTTTCCTCCTCTTTCAAGGGCGTATTAAAATCCCCCATAACCATCCAGCTAAGTTTTTTGAAGCTTTCCCTAGCCTATCTAATCCTTTTCCAAAAAGAGTTTCTAGCCTTTAAGGTATTAGGAGCATAAATGTTTGTGAGAACCCATGAAGAACCATCTTTAAGATGGTCAAATTTAATACAAGAAAAATTACTTTCCTGAATAATGACCTGGCCTTTAACAATGTTAAGATTCCAGATGGTTGCAATGCCTCCAGAAGCACCCTCAGAACTTCCCCCACTAATATTACCATTTTTGAAGAACTTCAAAGATTCAACTTTTTCTCTACTCATTTTGGTTTCTTGAATAAGAAAAATGTCAGGATTACTATCTCTTATCATATAGTGTTGTAATTGTTGTTTACCTCAATTAATGCATTAATTTGGGGTGATGAAAGGAAGAAAATTATTGTTTCACTACTATGATTATAGATAGTTCCTAGAATGTTATAAAATGTATGAATTTGGATGGATCTTACCAATGGATAGTTACATTCATAAAGGATTTAGCTATAATTTTTCATCTATCTGTGAAAACATTCTTATGTGTAATTTGATATCTGTTAAATAAGTTTCAAGGCTAATGCGTGTTGCTTGTTTTCCTTCTAGCCTTACGACTTCCAGGAGTAAGTCAGAACCTAGGGGGGAGTAAGTAGAACCCTTGCCCTAATGAAATTTTAAAACCCAGTTTGACCTTGGTTGACTTTTTAAGTGGCCTTTTTGGATGGTTGATTTACCATGTTGTGATGTTGTAGTCAGGTATTGTGCTTAATGTGTGTACCTGTAAATACTGATTTCACATCAATTTTAATGTATGATTAGTTGTTCTTTTTATACTTGTTATTAACCCGAGGCTAACACTTTCATTGAATATATATGTTTGCATGTGTGGTTCATTGTTGCAGCAGATTGTAGGTACAGTACCACGTAGGTAGTGTTGAGATCCAAGAACACTGAGAGGGGGGGGGGGGTGAATTAGTGTTCTGCTGGTAACACAAGATTTTATCCCTTTATACCATACACATATAAAATGGTAAACAAATAAACATATAACATGAAGCAAATAAACCATCCACATAAATCAACACCATAACACACAAGATTTGTACGTGGAAAAACCACGGTGGGATTTGTGACCCACAATATTAATTCACTAGCCATATGAAAGGATATTACATATAATGGGGGCCTACACATGAAGGAAGGCACATTGCCTAGAGCATACTGCTCATCACTAAAGAGGCTCACTGACTACAAGCTTCTGCAGAATTAAAATAATAAAATTGAACTAAAAAATGCATCTGCTATGCCAAATAGAGTTCTGATTCTGGCTCTGTTCTGTACCGGTTCTTAAACCTTGAACACTACTACCAATATCTCTTCTCCTCCAAAATTCTTTCCAAACTATCTACAGATCATTGCATGATAGAACATTCACATACACATGATCTACATACATATACTTCGCATTATAAATTCTTCTATATTCTCCTATGTTGCATCCTATATCTTATATCATATTCAAAATGTCCTAGATGACTGACCTATATACCCATTACAAACAATATGCCTTATGTCGACTTATAATGTATTACAAAAGTTATTCAATTCCTACCTTGACAATAATTACAAAATGATTTACTAAATAAATCTTCCTTGACGTCGACTTCCTTCAAGTACTAATGCCGGTGCCGGTGCTGGTGTAATCCTGGATACTCCAATGCCAGTATATTCCTTCTAATGCCGGTATATGACTTCCATCTAATCTTGTTTCCATCAATGACAACAAAATGAATCCGATGAGATTCAATTGCCAGCAGGTATGGGGTTTCATCTCCACCTGGCTTTGTAGGTCTGAGGGTACTTTTTTGGTCCTAAGGAAGTGGTTTAGGTGGTTGTAAGACCCCACATTTTACCCTAGTCATGCTCAAGTGAGCGTCGTCAGTTGTCCATTAGTTTCCCTTTGGTTGGGTATACGGGTCATGTATTGGTTTGATTTCTTGAGTTGCATTTTGTGTGTTTGGTAAAAAATGATTATTTAATTAGATTAATTATGTTTTTTACACATTCATAAATTAAAGGGACAAAATTAAATAGGACCCCTTTGTGTGATTAATCAATAAATCATATTTTTTTATGCATATTACTAGCGAAATTGATTTATTGTATTTTCTAATTGTGAATTAATTCATTTGTATGTATTTTGAAAGAAAGGTTGATTAGAAATTGGAAAATAGAAATATTTTATGCTCATTAACTTTTTGTTTTTTTTTGAATAAAGGGGTAAAAAGTTTATTGAAAATCAGAAACAAGAATTACAAAGAGACCCAGAGCCTCGAGGCCCTAGGAAAGAACCACCAAACTAGCCCCAGATCATCCAACTTCATAACCATCCATGTCCTTAGTAAATATCTTCTGCAAGTCCTGATAGTAATCCTCGGAGAGATGCTCCCAACCTTCAAATTTCCAATCACTACCATCTTCCGAGGCCCACTTGGCCAAACAATTAGCTGCTCTATTCCATTCACGAGGGATGTGGATGAAAGAAACTTGCTCCATTAAAGAGATAATTTGGAGAATCTGCTGAACCATCCCTACCAATTGCCACTAAATCACACTTACCTTCTGCTTAGTCAATAGGTTAACAACAATTTGTGAGTCCGATTCACAAATCACCTTCCTTCGTCCCAACTCTCAAGCACGCTCAAGGGCATAGAGAATTGCAAATCCCTCCATAAAGTTGTTAGACTGCCACCCTTTATACACCAAAAAGAGGAAAACAACCCCCCCCCATGCTATTCCTACCAACACCACCAACTCCAGCAGGGCCTGGGTTACCCCTAGATGAGCTATTAGTGTTAATCTTGATAAACTCATCTTGAGGGGGTATCCACCTTCCCACCCTTTGCACCTTCTTCATGGCTCGTCTACCCCTCCTGACACAAGCTGAGGCCAGATACAACTCTTGTAGACCAAGCCTACTCACAATATCAGCCTCATCTCTACCCAAAGGAAAATTCACCTCACATTTTGCTTCCACTGTCTCTCGGATCATTGCAATGATCCTATTCCAAACTTGTTGAACAAACAATCTGACCTCATGAAAGATCCTCCTGTTCCTCTCGAGCCAGATCTGCCACATAGTAAAGATGGGCCCAATATACTAGATAGTCTTTATGAAGGAGGACATGATAGGAGGTCTGCCCAAACTGCTCCAGAACTCCAACAGAGAATCCATGTGGATACAAGGATGCTTCCACACCCCCCACCAATAATGCCAAAAAAGCAAAGAGAAGGGGCATCTGAAGAATAGGTGTGAGGAATATTCCTCCCCATTACCACACAAAACACAAATAGAGGGCCCCAAAAATCCCCTCTTGTAGATATTGTCCCAGGTTAGACATCTATTCAAAGCCAAAGTCCAAGCAAAGCAATTACACTTCGGCCAAGACACATTACTCCACATCTGCTTCTACCAGTTCACCTCTCTTCCCTCAAGTCTTCGGTACAACAATTCCCAGTATCCACTAGCCACCGTAAACATGCCCTTAGGATTTGGAGACCAAGCCAACCCATCCCTACCCTTGAGGGAGCTACAGTGTCTACTCGCCAAAATGCCCTGCAGCTCCGAACACTCTTCCTCCATCCCAACAACCGGCCACTCATCAAGAGTCTTCCACCTCTCCAAATCCTACTGTCTACACCTATAAACAGCCTTGGAGTCACTCACCCTTGACCATCCAGCCTCCAAAAACCTCTGGCACAGATTCCCAAGGTTAGGGAACTGATCGAGAATGGGAGGCTAGCCATCCGAATAGTCATTCCAGAAAAGGACCTCTTCCCCCCTCCCGCAAATCCAAAAGAGTCATGTCTTAATGAGAGAAGCCCCCCTCTTGAGAGTATACCAGATCAAAGAGCCCTTTCCCTCAAGTGGATGTCTAGGGATTTCCTCCATCGGGACCCTCTACATATATTTGTTGGCCAAAATCTTGGCCCAGCCCCGATCCTGCTCAACACACCACCTCCAGTACAATTTAGCCGCCAGAGCCTCCCCAAAAAGAATAGACTGTCTTAAACCAAGCCCCCTCGACTGCTTGGGGCTACATACCAAGTCCCAATTGGCAAGGCTCTATTTTGAAGAGGAAAGATTGCTTGCCTATAAGAATTACCTAGCCAGAGAATCTAGACCCTTCAAGAACCACTTAGGAGCCACATGAAGCATACAACGATAGATCGGAAGAGCCTGAACCACCAACTAAATTAGTTGAACCCTCCTAGCAAAGGATAGCCATCTAGAGTCCAGTGTTCAACCTTCGTACGGAATTTATTCAAGATACCCTGCCAAGATTCCCTAGGAGGGTTACCAGGAGAGATAGGAATACCCAAATAAATCAAGGGTAGGGAGCCAACTTGGAATCTCAAGATAAGAGCAATCCTCCTTTGAATAGTTTCAGGAGTGTGAAAAAGAGGATAGAAGATTTATCCTCGTTGATCAGCTAGCCCAACACCACAAGATAAACATCCAAGACCATACGCAGATTATTAGCTTCTCTGATCTGAGAAAGCCCCATAAGAGCCATGTCATCCACAAACTGCAAATGAGATTGCGACTGCAAGTCATTACCCCATCTCCAACCCTGAACAATACCCAAACCCACATTATGCTTAATCAGCCTCCCTAGACCCTCAGCTAGAAGAATGAATAAATAAGGGGAGAGGGGGTCCCCTTGATAGAGACCCCTAGACGCACCAAACAACTTAGTATGATCTCCATTGATAAGCACAGAGAAAGAAGTAGTCGTAACACAACTCATAACCCATTGGATCCACTCATTAGCAAAACCAAACGCCTTGAGGATCTTCTGAAGGAAGGTCCATTGAACTCTATCGTACGCCTTAGCCATATCCAGCTTGATAAACATAGCTTTTTCCTTGGAGGTTTCCATAGAATGAATGGTCTCCGTAGCAATGACCACCCCATCCAAAATTTGATGCCCTTCCACAAACCCACTCTTCTCCTCAGAGATAAGATTCCCCAAGCACTTCTTCAATCTATCCGCTATCAGCTTAGAGATGATCTTATAAATCACATTGCATAGAGAGATGGGGTGGAACTAGCCTAACCGGTCAGCCCCCTCACACTTGGGGATAAGAGAAATGAAAGTCGCATTCAATGCCCTAAGAATATGCTTATTCCTCTGGGACTCCTGCACAACCTCTAGTAAATCCAGCTTGATAATATCCCAAAATTCTTGAAAGAATTCAATCGGGAACCCATCCGGTCCAGGAGCTTTTCCTTTCCTCATGTGAAAGACAATCCTCTCAAGCTCTTCCAACAAAATAGGACACAAAAGCTGCTCATTCATCTCACCTGAGACAAGAGAAGGAATGCAAGAAAGAACCTGGTTCTCCTCCCCCATTTCCCCCTGAGAATCCTCCCTGAAGAGGGACCGGAAAAACTGAGATGCCTCCCTAGATATCTCCTACAAGGATAAGCACTGCTCACCTCTATCATTAACCAGAATAGGGATGGAATTTCCATGCCTTCTAGCTTTCACTGAGTTGAAGAAGAAAGTAGTGTTCTTGTCCCCCTCCTTCATCCAATCAATACGAGCCCTCTGCTTCCAGTAAATTTCTTCCCTAAGCTCCCATTCCTCTACCACCTTGATAGCCTTGTCTTCCTCCTTGAACAAGTCCTCAGACAAACCTTGCTTTCTGATTACGCTGGTGATCCCATTCAGCACAATTTGAGCAGCTTTTTTGGCATGAAAAATGTTCCTGAAGCCCTGTCGGTTCCACTATTTGAGCTGAAACTTAACAAATTGCAGTAGCTTGGCAAAAGAGTACATAGCAGTGCCAAAGGCCGGCCTCCCTTTCCTCCACCACTCTGCTACAAGAGCCTACAAAGTAGGATCCTAAAGCCACATAAGTTGGAATTTATATGAAGGTGAGGGGGCTACCCGAGCCGAAGAAGAAACTAGCTTGATGGGCCAATGATCCGACCCTCTCCAGTCAAGAATCTCTGAACTGGTGGACCACCCCCCACCAATCCAAAAACTAGAAACCAGGAAATGATCCAACCTCTCTGCAATCCAATACTCTCCCACCCTCCTATTGTTCCAGGTGAACAAACCATTACCAGGCTTAATGTCAACAAGATGCAACAAGGAAATATTATCCTAAAAAAGGAAAGAAGAAGGTTCCAACCGCATCACCCCCCCCTTCTTTTCACTCAGCTCAAGGATGAAAAGGGGCCAACCTTTGCATACAAAAAATATGAGACCATAAGTTTTGTAGATAATCCCGGATAATGAAGATTGGGAGGCAACCCACCAGACAGGGCGAAACCTTAAGGGGTTTGAAAGACAGGCCACCCCTCCAGAGGAACCAACTACCCCGACACACTGACACTCTCCTCGAGTCCATAGCTTTGGCACTGGGCCCATCATACTCTCCACTATAAGTTTAGTTTCTTGCAAAAATATGACATCACGCGAATGATTCCTAATCAAATCCTGAACAACTTTTTGTTTAGGGCCATTGTTCAAGCCCCTCACATTCCATGAAAGCACAATCATTTTGGAGGATTGGAAAAGTGAGAATCCAAAGTCTTTACCAACCTTGACTCAACCAAATTCTCCCCCATCAATTTAATCTTGTCCAAATCCTTCTTTTTGCCCACCTTTGAGCTCTTCTGATGCACTTTTCTTAATATCTTTCTGATGCAAACCTGGATGAGCAGAAGACTTATTGCTTTTGACCCCAGCTGGTTCCAATTTCAAAGCTATTGGTGAGCCCTCCCCCTCAACCAAATTCACCTCAAACCCAGGAGTGAGTCCCAACTGAACCCCTACTGGCTAATCCATCTCCATCTGTTGGCTTCCAACCACTAGCAGGGCTTGGATAGGGTCCTCAATTACTCTTTCTGGAGCCCCCCCTGATGCACCTTGATCCAAAGGGGTTAGCCTCAGATTAAATTCCTGATGGTAAAGGTCATCCAAGGCCTCAAATCTGTTAAAGGTATCCTCCTCCTGTCTCTCCTGCAAAGGCCTCTTTTGTCCTCAGTTCTTGTTCTTTGTCTTAACTAGGACAAGACCATCAATACCCCCAGCCTTGACAGACATAGCAACTTTCCCTTTTTCAGCCCTATCTTGGCTCGGTTCTGACTGCTGAGGTTGGCACACCACCGGTTTATATCTAGGGCACTTACGCTATAAATGACCATACTCATGACACAAATGACAACAAAAAGGTAAAGTCTCATAATCTAACTGCTGAACCCAAGAATAAGAGCCTACGCACATATCTATAGCATTTGGAAAAGGTTTACTAAGATCAATTTCAACACAGATACGCGCAAAGGTCATTACCTTTCTCCCCAGGGTTTGCGTAGAGGATCCCACTAGCTTCCCAAGCAAAGCAACAAGCATCTGAAGCACATCTTCTTGACAACATTTCATAGGAAAACATGGTAAACGAATCCACATAGGAACCCTATTCGGGAGCTCCTCGAAGGGGTTAAACACTGCATGCCAAGGCTTGATGAACAACCCCACCTGGTTGTAAAAATATGAACCACCTTCAAAGACCCTATTGGAGTCCTCCATGAAGTTGAAGGTAACCATGAAGTAGTTGTTTGCCAACAACATAATCTCCATTTCCCCCTCCGAGGCCCAAGTCCTTTGCGCCTAGTTTTCCAAAAACTGCAAA
Organism: Cryptomeria japonica; assembly: GCF_030272615.1. Lineage (NCBI taxonomy): Eukaryota > Viridiplantae > Streptophyta > Pinopsida > Cupressales > Cupressaceae > Cryptomeria > Cryptomeria japonica. The sequence continues at coordinate 368,293,907 of NC_081409.1, forward strand.
GAAACCCTCATTCCCAAAAACTTGCAATATAGAAAGTGTTTTGAAAAATATTCGACTTCCTCCGCTATCATCTTAGGAGGAATAACCAGCTTTGGCCTCTCGCTGCATCTCTCCAAGCAATCATTAATCTTCAAAATGCGAGAGCTACCTGCACTACTAGATCCCGCGTCTGAGGAGAAAAGGTTATTATTAAATGTCTTCATGCTCTGTGATGGGGATTTTGATCCCACCGCAACATGAAAATCCATGATTGGCGGAGCCTTTGAGGCTTCCTCACCAATACTCAACATAAAACTTGAGGTGGACGAAACCCTATACCCCAAAGGGGCCCGAAAGAAATAGAAACCCCCAAAACTCCACCCCTCCCCAACACACCCAGGATGGAGATCCAACCATGGCCCCCAGCCCTACTGGAACTCACAACCTACTTAGAATGGCAGTCAAGCTGTGCAGCCTGCACCCACTCGCAACCCGCCGCTTGTCTCCCCTTCACCGTTTGCTACTCCCCGCACTGCCTAGACCCCCCCGCACTGCACAGCCTCCTCCGCGCACCCTAGACTCCCTGCGAACACCCTCGATCATGAGCTAGGGCCTCGGTGCCCTAGCTCGGCCCTCTGCAACACCCACCTGTGCGAGATCTTCCTCATCTAAAACAAATTTGGCTTAATCACTCATTAACATTTTGTGATAGAAATGTTTGTTTTTAATTTATTGGAGAAAATCAAATGAGGAAGAAAAGTAAAAGCTTTTAGGAAGGTTAAATTTTAATTAGAAACGATTTTTAATTTGGTTAAAAATAATTTTAACCTAAAAAATAGGTTTTAGGTCAAAATTTCCTTTTAACCTAAAAAATAGGTTTTAGGTCAAAATTTCCTTTTAACCTAGGTCTTCAAAAAATTGGAGGAGAGTTGTTTTGGGATGAAAAATTTTGGGGCATTTTTGGGAGAAGAAATTCTTGAACTTACAGGTTGGCCTCTTCACCAAATCACTTCCAGGATTTCTTATAGAGGTAGGATTCTTGCCTAATTTCTTGGTTGCTAAAGAAATTCTATTTTTGAATTGAAAGGAATCTGGGTGTGTTTTGCTTGAAGAATCCCTAAAATTTATGGAATAGGAAGAGTAGAAATTAAATTTTGAATTTAAACCCTCCTAGATTTCTTTTCCCACTTCCAAATCAAATTCTTGTTTGCTCAAATGGATTTCAAATGGAAATTGGGTGTGGTTGTTCACAATGGGTTTTGGTTTATAATTTCATATGAATGCATTCAAATTTGGGCATTCTGTGTATGCTGGTAAATTTTTCTCAGTTTTAGTTTGCTGGGATTGCTTATTTTCAAAAAGATTGCATTATCTTTCATCTTCTCTATCATATTCTGAGTTATATGTTTTTGGGAATTCATTGTTTAATATATATATATATATATATATATATATATATATATATATATATATATATATATCATTCGTATTCTGGTAATTTATTTCTTAGAATTTTGTCTCAGTCTAAGACTGCTCAGTATTTGGGGGTTTTCTTTTAAAAAATAAAAAATAAAACAAAAATAAATAAATATAATAAATAAATTTTTAATATAATTTAATTTAAAAAGTTTTTAAATAGTATTTTTCATTATTAAATTATTAATTAATGTATATATATAAATATATATTAATTAATATTTAAGTTTGTATATTTTTTAATATATTTGAAAGGAAATATTATTTTATTCAAAAAAATGATTATCGATTTTAGTTTCTTTTTAAATTTATATTTCCATATTTTGGAAAGTATATATTTGTTTTGGAAAAGATGAGATTAGATAATTTATTTCGAAAAAGAATCGAAATGATGATTTTATTTGAAAAATAAATATCAATTTTAGTTAATAAATATATGAATTATATCTTTGTATGTATAGCATATAAATATAATGATATAAATGGGATTTTGGTTTGAAAATTCATTATGAAGTATTTATATTATTTTATGATGTAAATTGAATTATAGTTGAATTAGTAAACCATGGGCAACATGTATCTTAACGAGGTAGACAAATTTTAATCAATTTAGATCAATTAGAAAACTAGATCGATTTGTATTTTTAAGTGATATGGAAAAATAATTGTCATTTCAAATTTATGTCAATGCGTGTTTAGTTTTTTGTATTCGCATTTGATTAAAAAATGGCAAGTCCTTGATTGTGAGTGTTGGATATGGTCATATGGTTATTTTGTATCTGGTTATGTCCTTGATCTTGAGTATTGATTGTTTTCATGTGATTGTTTTGTATCTGGTCATGTCCTTAGATGCGAGTGTTGGATGTTGTTATGTGGTTGACTGTAGCTGGTCATGTCTCTAGTCAGAGAATCGTCAGTTAGTACACCTCGTGTGAGGACTTGTTTGGCCAAGTGGGTATTGTTACCATATTGAACTGCGTATGCTAGTCCTTGTGTATACCTTGGTTTTACAAGTTTCGTTTGATTGCGGTTTAGTGTCATACGGGAGAGTGGCTTTCGAGTGGGGGGCTGTGCCCAAAGTGGTAGCAGGGTAACCCATCAAAAGTGTGTCTAAATAAGTGATAACCTAATAGAATATTAGAGAGTTTAGTAGATGAAAACACTAAGATAATTGTGCCTCACGCATGGGATGAGTGCTAGTATAGACTCGTAATGCAGTGAGAAGGCCTGAAATGGAAAACCAACAACCTTGTCTTCACGAAAGGATGTGTTGGGTCCACATGAGACTTGGATGGGCTGGAGGTTCGGGAAAGGTTGCCAGGGTAACCCAGTGGATGGGGCTGAGACCTATGGAGGCCTGCCAGGGTAACCATACCAAGCTATGTGATGACACTTGTCCCTTATGTTCACTAGTGTGCAGTTTGTGTTGTCTTTGCTAGGAGCACTATTGTGGAGTCATATTTGGTTGTTTATGACTTTGAGAGTACCTGATATTCATGATAGACCATGGGTTGCTTATGATGGGTTGCGAGGACTTAGTCTTGTTGGTGTTCCACTTGTTCTTTTGTATTTGCTCCATATCATGTTTCAGATGGATCCTTTTTATTCTTCTTGGATCATTCATGTATCTTTTGACCAATGTGGTCATATGTATTATTTTTTTATGTACACCTTATTGGCCGGACGTAATTGATGTGAACCTTATTGATAGGGAAGATCCTAGATTGGTTGAGTCAGCTTGAGTCACACCAAGGCCTTTTTCCTAGCCTAACCCGGTAATGCTTCTCTCTATTCCCCTAATCCACTCTAGGCCCTCACTACTGAGGTTTATTACTTTGCTCTTTATGAATTCACTTTCGTAAATCCACCAACTCACTATTCTACTGAATCTAACCAGACACATTGTAGGGTTTTCTCTATCATTAGCTATACCTTTGACTTCTACTAAGTCATTTTTCTCTCAAGATTGGATCTTCTCTCCTTTTGATCCCATCTTCCCCTGGTCAGAGGCTAACAACCTAGACTCCGGTCTACCCTGCAAGTGATTCCTCTTGGTCACTGATACCTAGCTGGGCTATCATCAAGCTCGCCTAGGGCCAGTCCGTTGAAATAACTGATGGCATTCCCTGGTCTGCTACAAATAGAACTCTAATGTACATGGCTGGCTCTTCTTGACAACCTCCAATGGTCTTGTGGATCCCACAATGGAGAATCAAGACATAGCCATGTTACAACTACTTGTCACCAATAGAAAAACAAGAATAGAAAGACAACTTTATCTACAGAGCCGAGCTTGGCACGACTTCAAAATTGGAACTCACAAAACACAGAAAAGTAACATCTACTCTATCACACTAGCATTTAAAGATTTAAGCCATTATTTACGGTTTACAAACACAAATTAAACTCTGAGAAAGGAAACCAGAAAATGATCTTCACATTGCTATTCAAAAGAATTTTGTTCCTGTGGAATCAACACATCCGACAATCCCAATCCAACCTCCTTCTAACCTCTTTACAAAATGCCCATTGGGTCTTTTATAGCCTCCTAGACATGTCATGAATCTTCCCTAGCAGATGAAATTGAGATCGACACAATCGGTTTCCTTCTATAACTGACTTTTTCTTTCATTGGGTCATCGGGATAGCGTCAAAACATTCACTCTAATGACCAATGACAGTTTACAACTTGCACACTTCCTCATCGCATTATCGATGTAGCCTCAAAACACTCCCGCCGATATCCAATGGTGTGCTCCAAACCATATGCTTTCCCATCAGGTTATCGGGGTATCTCTAAACATGTTGGGCCGATAGCCGATGAATCCACTTTGAACTCACTCCACTCGCTCCAATCCGTTGGCGACCTCATTGGATTATCAGGGTAGGTGGAAAACACTTCCATCAATAGCCGATGGTTCCACTTTGACTCGCTCCAACCGTTGGTGAATTTACCGGGTTATCAGGGTAGGTAGAAAACACTCCCTTTGATATCCGATGGCTCCACTTCGATCTTACACATACTCATCGGGGCATCGGGATAGGGTAAACCAGTTGTTCCGATAGCCGATGGTTGTGTAGACACCTAAAATTGTCCTGTCTAATTAAATAAATATCTTTATTTATTTAATTATTTTAACCTAATTCTTCTATTAATTAAATAAATTTTTATTTATTTAATTAATTCATTTATCCTCTTCTAGCCTTATTTCTCATTTAAATAAATACATTTATTTATTTAAATTATCCTTTTTCTAAATTAAATAAATATCTTATTTATTTAATTGATCCCACTTCCTCTATTAATTAAATAAATCTTTATTTATTTAATTAATTTGTTAACCTTTTCTACCCATGACACATGTCATTCATCTCTTAATTCATAAACTACCTACCCTCTCATTATTTTATTATTTCTTACATAGCCGACCATTTATCTCTTACACCTCTCAATCTTATCCCTCCATTTCTTATAGTGTCTTCTATATAAGGAGATGCTTCCTTCATTATCAACCCCCTGGACATATACATTCTAATCAAGCATCCTAGCATTTGATCTTTCATATGCGATCCTACTTGCAACCACATTTCCATTCTTTGTTGAGCTCTTGTGCACACATAAAGTCTAAGAGCAAATATATCAAGCAAGACCAATGGAGATAGGAAGAATGGAGATTCAAACCCTATTGGACATGTGATGGTATAGTCTTTGTGATTTCATTTGATTTGCATTGTCTTAGGTAGTCTTCATATGTTATGGTGGATCTTTGTTGTTGTTAGGCTAGGGTTTTGTGGTTGAATTCGTTTAGTCTTTCAATATTGTTGTTATCCATTTTCACCGTATACATTTTGGCATGCCCGATGGGACCCTTGTCCCTTTTTGCATATAACATCTTTTGTGCATATTTTGTGTTTTTAAAGTTGCAAATCTGACATTTTCGACAACATTTTGACATTTTCGCATCTGCGTACCTTCGGATCGCATTTTTGATTTTTTGCCGCGTTTGTGACATTTGGAATCACATCTACGCCTTCGACATTATTTTATTTTTTTGCAGATTCCAGGAAATGCGTCTGTGTTTAGGAACTGTGCCTGTGTTAGATCTAATCGCGTTTGCGTATTTATCTAGCATTTGTGTTATTGATAACCGCGTTTGTGTTCAGTTTTTGCATTTTGGTTTCTTTGATTTAGTTTTTCATCATTTGGATTTCAGATTTGGTTTATATTGAGCTAACATTTTCAGATCTAGCTAACAAAATTGATGCAGCTTGCCTTGAAAGCAAAATCATTTTGTCGAAGGCCCCTAGTTCACAAAGTCTTTTGGATGTAAAATTTACCTAACTTGTGTGCTTGCAGGAAGGGGTGATCATTTGAAACAATCCAAACTACTAATAGATCTTTGTTGTAGGACCTTGGCAAGGGTTTTTGATCTTTATTGTGTGTCTTGTTTTCATAGACTAGCAAACACTTCAATTGGTGCACTAAAATTGAACCAATGTCTTTTGTGTATTGGGCAATAGGCTCTTTTTGTTTCATCTTTAGAGGGCCTATCTCTCCGTGTGGTCATTAGGACTACTAGTGAGGAGAGAATGACCCAAGTGGTAGTGAGGAAAACCCACCTCTTCCGAACCACTATAAACAACTGTATTCATGGTGAAAACTATGGATAACATGTGCTGATTAGTTCATACCGACACTATGTCTCCCCATAAACCCATTTGATCAAATTTATTTGATTAGTTGTAGGGCGTAACCCCTACCGGCTAGGAGCCTTCTGTATTTACAGAGCTGAAAGTGCTGCACGTATGGCCACATGAGTAGATGCCCTTACTAGCACCTTTTTGTTTTAGAAGCCAAAATCCTTCTAGTTGTTGGGGCAGGAGGTCGGACCTCTGGAGAGGCCCACCGACATACGGTTCTTAGTAGAGATACAAAGTTCGCCACAAGGAGTTTTCATGGGGACTGATGCTTGGCTGCCTTGAGAAGTGAGTGCCGAGAGTGGAGCCAGTGGGGTCAAGCATCTAAGTGTCCGCTCTAAATATCATAGCCTCATGTGGGATCAACAATTATTGTCCTGGCCAGCCATAAGAATTGTGCTTGTCTTATTTTGAACAATCAAACATTCAAGACCAAACATCAAAACATTGTGTCTTTTATGTCTTCAAGTGTATGCAAAACAATTTTACATCAAACAACACACTTTTCTTTGAGTCTAAACACTTACAAACATTGAGTCCTCATCAACATTGTGTCCTCTTGTCAAGGAAAACAATCAAACATTCAGATTTGGTCACAACAAGTCACTTCACAGATTGAAAAAATAAAATTACACTTAGTTTTTGGAAACATGTCTGTGTCTGATAGAACCATGTCTGTGTCATATAACTGCATCTATGAAGGGAAGAAATGCGTTTGTGTCCTTTTGAGCAACATTGCATTTACAAAATCTTAGAAACACGTCTGTGTCTGACATAACCACGTCTGTGTCATTTAAGCGCGTCTATGAAGTATACATGCACGTCTGTGTTTAGAATTGAAAACTTTCATAATCCAGCAAACAAGAAACAATCAGTTTTAGACTTATTGAGCTTCCTAGGTATCTCTCTGGGTTTTCATCTAGCATTCAACCTATCTTTGGGTCTCACAAAGTCCATCATTGCTTTACACCTTGCATTACATTCACATTTGTCTAAACTTGAGTCAAAAGGTCACTTGCTTGTCCTCATCATACTTTGTCAACAACATTTTGCTAAGTGGTCCCTCATCAAGGTCTATCACCTTTGGGTCTCATTTGGTCTTACTTAGAGTCAAGGTCAACTTACCTCATAAAGAGAAACTATCATCTCTTTGGAAGTCACACCTACTCTACTACATACATACTTGGTCTTACACTTTGGACATTGCAAGTACACTTCAGATTCATTTACATTCCATCCAACTCTTGGTCTTCCATACTCTTTCCATCTTTCATCTAGTCTCACACATCTTGGTCAACACCTAGTTCATGGTTGAAACCCGTTCCCAAAAATCTAGGAGAGAAGCTAAAAAGGCTCAAGAGTCTGCAAACATGAGTTCCTATGAGTATGACATCTTTTTCAATTCTGATCATACTACATTACCTGACATGGATGCCTATAGAAACATTCCAAATATTGAGAACATGAACACTATAAACAACAATGATACACATAATGACAATATGGACAACATTTCAGTACATTCAGTAGAAGTGGAAGACTCCATTATGGATCCCCATTTCAATAGATTGGTTGAGGAAATAATGAGGAGAGATAGACAATATTTCTTACAAGTGATGGCACAAAGTGGAGCCAAGATCCCTCATGATTTTGACATGTCTCAAATAATGGAAAATTGACCTTTGCAACAACCTCACCTCAACATGGATCAAAGGAGGCCTACTAGTGGAGACAATAGAGGACCACATCTTGTACCTAAATCACCATCATCTTTGTTTCAAAAACCCGAGGTCCCACATATACATGGTCAAGCATATGATACTCACCTTCGCAGACCATTATGGAAGTCTTATGTAGAAAAATATACTCAAGCACATACCAATGCTAAGGACCAATCACCAAAGCAATTGGATATCCAAAGACATGTTCAAAATTTGGACACAAGGAAACCCTGTGTCAAATTTGGGGGCAACACACTAGAATAAACTCATGACATTCCTATAGAGTATGGTATACATGGACAAAGCAGATATTCCATTCCTCACCATGACACTATACCAAGTGGTCCTTATACACAACATCATTATAGACCTCCTCCATATGAACATGTGTATGATCAATACCATCCATATATGCAACATGCTCCTCCACCCAATGGTTCAGGCATGGGGTATGGTCCAAGAAGTTGATCTCCACCTAAGAACAATTTGGAGCAGCAAATTAAGGACTTACAAAAGAAAATGGAGGACATAAATACACCAAAACCAACTTACATAATGAGAGACATATGTCCTTATCCATTTGACAAAAGCATTCCAATGCCTCCATTTCCTACACACTTTGTGACACCTAAGTTTGATAAGTATAGAGGCAAAGGAGATCCTAAGGCACATATAAGACAATTTTTCACAACTTGTATTGAGGTAGCAACAGAAGAGACATATTTGATGAGATTATTCCCACAAATCTTAGGAGATCAAGCTATGGAATGGTTCTCCCAACTTCCACTTGGAATTAAGTCATGGGGTGACTTAGCAGAGGCATTTATCCAACATTTCTCATACAACATAGAGATAGACATATCGGTCACTACCTTGTGCAACACCAAGAAAAAGGATGGAGAATCTTTCTCATCATTTTTACAAAGATGGAGAAATCTAACCAGCAGATGCTCTTGTGAAATTCCACAAAAACAAATGGTAGAGATGTTCACCCAGAATGTTAACAAAGACATTGGTTATGACCTAAGAAAAGCTTGTTTGTCCACCTTTAAGGACGTTATTAAAAAAGGCTTAGCAACAGAGAAGGTCCTAATTGAACAAGGAGTCATTAAGATATTCAAAGAAAACAAAGATGACTTTAAAGGAAAAGATAAGCCAAGATTTTGGAATAAAAACAAGAACACAGTTAATGATGGTGTTGTCGATGCCAATATAGTATGACCCAAAATCATTTTTTCTAGATCAAGCTCTACAAACAATCAGGTGAATACTCAAACAACTTCCAAATCACGAAGGAAGTAAACTCCATTGGGAGAACCACTTGAGTCCGTTTTCAAAAAGCTAGTGGCAAACAAGATAATCACAATTCCAGATCTGCGTCCATATGAGCCAAAGGTTAAACCAAATTGGTGGAATGATGATGAGTATTGTGAATTTCATAAGAGCAAGGGCCATAAAATAGGAAACTGTCATCGACTGAAGAACATCATACAAGATCTTATTGATAGAGGTGACATTGAGATTGAAGGACACTCATCTAATCAATAACATGAAATGTTTAAAGAACCATTCCCAAAACATGACAAGGGAAAAGCCAAAGCCACAGATGACCAGACCAACTATACCAGAGCATCCTATAACTATGATTCAACTATCAATCACATTTCGATGGACAATTATGTCTCTACCATTATCATCAAGGACAAAACGCCTGAAAATTCTACCCAAAGACCCAAGATTGTCCTAAAAGGCATTGGATCTTCTTCTGAACCAACCTTTGAATGTAATGTTACAAATCATTGAGGTAAATTCACTTTGCAAGGTGCTCCAGCTAAAAACACTGCTTCCTCATCAACCAAGCCTAAGTATGACCTTGTAGAACAGTTACGGAAGACACCCACGCTTATCTCAATCCTTGAGCTCTTACGCATATCCCCTGCACATAAAGCCATTCTTGACAAAACTTTGAGAGACACTTCCGTCCCCACTGATCTGAACATGGACCAGTTTCAAGCCATGGTGGGATACCTTTCTGTTCGACACTCCCTTACATTCACAGAAGCTGACGACGCCTCCCTGAGCCAACCACATAATGCACCTTTACACATCAAAGACTTCCTACACAAACATCAAATAAAGCGAGCCCTAATAGATGGAGGAGAAGGTCTAAACATTTGTACATTGAGCACTATTAAAAAATTGGGATATTTAGATAAAGCTGTGAATTCTACAAACAAAATTACCATCAAGGCATATGATGATGAAGAGCATTCATCGAAAGGCACAATCACCTTGCCTCTCAAAGTTGTGCTAGTTACAAAGAATGTGGTTTGTCAAGTCCTAGACCTCGATCTCACATACAACATATTGCTAGGATGTCCATGGATTCATGAAATGAGAGCTATTCCCTCAACATATCATCGATGTATCAAGTTCCCACACAATGGAGTTGAAGTGACCATCAAATCGGATCCAAATTCATTCATATATTGCAATAATCTATGACCTCGATCATAAATAACAATCCTAGTCAATCGAGAAGCTATTCCTTCATCAATATATGTGGATCTAGAATCATTGAAAGCTTCTACATCAAAACAAATAGAGCTCAAAGAAAAATTCAAGGTTAAAGACCTGGGATGTGGTGAGTATATCTTTCATGTTGATCAACTCCCACTATCTCCTAACACATTTTTTCGACAGGAATAGTCTATAAACAATTTGAAATGCCAAGGAATTGGGTATGAAGCACCTAGTGTTGTGACTACTAAGTCTAAATGTAAATCTCTTCTAGTGGTGCAAGCAACTCTTGATATCAATAATCCTAAGAGTGGTTCCAACAAAGAATCTATTGAGCATATCGCCAGCCCTCTTGAGAACTCACATAGCTTTACCATTTCACCTACTCATTCTATTTTCACTTCGCTCCTAGACTTGTATCAACAAGAATTAAAAAATCCCTTACTAATTGGGGATCAAAAATCAAGCTTTGAAAAGAAAAATCTAAAAGTAAAAAATAAAGAGTAGTCCTTTAGTCCAAATCAAAATCAAAAGTTATTGGACTCTACAAAAATAAAAGTCAAGGATAAATATTCTATGAAAGAAAAAGAGAAAGAGATGATCTCCCCTAATATCAAAATAACTAGGGGCAAAAGTTCTAAACTTTCAAGTCATAAATCATACTTGATGATCCTAAGTCTCCATCATTCTATCCTACTTTCACTTCTTTTTGCAATCATAAGCCTTCATCACTCATCCACTTGTTCTGCACATTCTTTCCCTTCTAGTGATACATCATGGACCTTTAATGGAGCTTCTTCAAGGGACTTTGTTATTAGGGATGCCCAAAATTCTTTAGGTGACACGCATATGGGCAAACATAGTTTACACATTAGTAATTTTATCTCAGTTCCTTTATCAAGGAAGACAGTCACTCGAGCTACACATCATTCAGTCAAGGAACAATGCAGCTACAATCATAAAGTCAAGCCTCGCACATTTGAGGTAGGTGACTTAGTTCTCAGAGAAAATCTTAAAAATCAATAGGACAGAGAGAAGAAGGGAAAATTCGAACCAAACTAGCTTGGTCCTTACATCATCACAGCAGCATATGGATTTGGTGCATATCAGCTTTCAACTCCAGGTGACAAACCTTTGGAGGATCCTATCAACAACATGCACCTTCGCAGGTTTTACACATAGCTCTTCAGAGTATTCTAATTCAAAATACAAAAAAATAAAAAAATTCAAAAATAAAAAAAAATTAAAAAAAATACAAAAATACAAAAAAATGATAAAAATAAAAAATCATTTCTTGGTGAAAACCTGGCCAACAGGCACCTTGTGACACAAAAAAAATTGAAAAATAAAAAAAGTAAAGAGAAAACATTTCGTCCAATGGTGAAAACCACTTCGGTGGCGCCCTGGGCAAGTACCATGGTGAAAACTGGGTCACTAGCGCCATGTGTAGAGACATTGCTCCTCCCTCCTTCAGGATTCCATTTTATCCTTTCACTTTGCACACACTAACAACCTATTCATTCATAATAATGATTCCCATCATGGCTTGTTATTGATCTACCTAAGATTGGTTAGCCATTCATAATAATAACATTCATTTTCACCTCTTTCCATTCATAATAAATCAGCTCCTATCTGTGGCTAAGGCAAATCCTACATCTAGTAATGGGTGTGGAACTGAGAGCATCGCCTGTTCGGAAGAGTATAGTTTCTTCCAGCTTTCTTCAGTCTATCCGTGCACAATCCACAATAAAGTAACATTTGCATCGCCAATCCGCAATAAAGTTTCATCTTCTTTGCAATAAAGTATCAGTTGCATGGATTCAGTCAATTTTAGATGAGACACGACAACAACAATGGGCTTCAACAAATCAAATCTTTCAACAGACTCACACAACATTTTGGTTCAGTGCTATATATCCTTTTGTGAAAGTAAACATTGTGACCACAATCAAATTGACTTATACAAGTGACAAGAGACACTAAACTTGAGGACTGCAGTGGATGTTGGGATCGAGTCTTGGTTTTCTTTTTTATTTTATCTTTTGGTGACATGTCTTTTAGCTTTTCCGGGATGTCTCTAACTAGAGATTCTATCTCCAAGATGTCTTTGACTAGAAAGGTGAGGATGGGGTATCATCACCTATTTGCTATCTATGGATTGTCTCTTAGTAATTCTATGACTTGTCCAAGGATATGAGGACACTGTGAATCTAGTATGAACTGGGGCATTCCTTGTTTGTGACTATCTTATCTCCATGCAAATAGGTACAATGACTTTCTGGGTCGAACATATGCCTCGATTATCATAACCTATTTTGCCATAATAAAGCTCAATGATGATAACACAAGAAAATATTTCACTTTCATATCTTCTATCTTCCATCCCCCTTTCTTGATTGACCTCCATTGTCCTTCTTGAGTCCGTGTAGCCTGCTATCACATGACTGAGTATAATGACACACCAAAAACATTTACACCTGTATTACAACATATTAGCATTTCATACATACATATAGATATCACAATTGCATCACATCCTGCACACAACACATGTTAGCACATTTTACATTTTCATCATGTAAATAATTATTTGCATTATCATATTCATCTGCATTTCATACATTCACATTTGCATTGGCATAACATTTAAAAACATAAAAGAACAAAAATATTGCATTTCATCATGTACATATTTGCATCCATATCATAATCATCATCATAAATCACATCGAAGCAACATCACATAGGTACACATGCATATAGCTGCCACAAGGATGAATCATCTCATATATATAATCATAAGTGTCATGATACAATGATTTCAAAACACATATGGCTACAAAATCACCCAAAGGTGTCTACATCGTCATACAAAAATGGTACAAAACTGATACATAGGGAGCCCTCTAAGGCTATGATAAACTCCCTCCCTCAAAGCTACCTAACCTCGATGGAGTTTGAGCCCTGGAAGGACCCACCCCAAGATCATCTCTCCTGTCTCCTCTATCTATTGGTGGTGGTGGTGGAGGACCCATGACCCCACCGCTAGATGCCTATCTCTTGTCTCTCCATCCAGTGGTCGTCGTAGTCTGCGATGGTCTCCGGAAGCTCCTAGCTCACTGCTCTGGTGGCACCGCTCCATAGTATAGGTCTCTCTAGTAGCCTATCTCCTCCCTGACTTGCAGAACATAGGCATATCCAGCCCCTATGTCCTCTGCTGCCTGCCTCCGTGCCCTCAGTGCTATCTCAACCTCTATATAGCGCTGAATAGTTTGATCCTTGTCCCGCACAGTATCCATCAACTGTCTCCTGAGCCTAGTTGTATCCCTCTCTAGAGTCCTCCCCCATCCCACAACAAATTATCGTGTCGCCCTATCCAGACAGAGTAACCCACTGATCACTCCTGCCAATACTGCTGGTAGTGCCAATCCAGTCCATGTCATCATGTCCCATGCCATGTGTCTAGCCCTCATCTCCAGTCTTGGATCTTGAAACACTCATCTTAGTGCATCCCTGTCTCTATCTCGATCGTAAGGAACTAACTCCCCATCGATCGATATCCTTAGAATCCTGTAAACATACTCTAAGGTGACTATCATCTCACCCATCGGCAAATAGAAACTACAAGTCTCTGAGTGCCATCTCTAAGCTAGCGCAGTCAATAATCCCATGTTCACCTGAAACTCAGGCACATACAGAATATGTCACATGCCCATAGCCTGAACCACTGCTCTCTCATCAATTGTTAGCTTTGCTCACAGACTTTGAGTTGATGGGAATCTCTCCCATGACTCCAGCATAGGTAGATACTCATGCAGTCAAGCAAATCAATCATGTCAGTCATAGTGGCATTCCCTGTTCATCACAAAATGCTGCTCTTTATCCTAGTGCTTATATTTATAATATGGCGCTCTATCCTAGTGACACTCACTATTCATCACAAAGTGTTTCTTTTTACCCTAGTGGTACTCCCTGTTCATCACAAAGTGCTGCTCATATTTGCACTCATTGTTCATCACAAAGTGCTGCTCTTTTTAGTACTCCCTGTTCATCACAAAGTACTTTGTCTTGGTACTCCCTGTTCATCACAAAGTGCCTCGATCTATCCTATCCTAGGGCTCTGCTTGAGTGTATCCCCTTAAGTAGTTTTATGATTGGCAATGTATGTTCTATCATAGAATTGTCAATCCTAGCCCTATCTGCTATCCTAGTCTTCCCTAGAGGACCTGCTTGAGTGTATCCTCTCAACAACTTATCCAATCAACAACGTATGTTCATCACAGAATTGTCGATTTGTCCTAGAAGACATAAACACAAATTTTTGACACAAACAGGCTCGCATTTGACATAGATGCCTTTTCCTTCATAGACGCGCCTGACACAAACACATACGTGCCTAGCCAACCCAGACGTGCCTAGCACCAACACAGACACACCTTAGCATTTTTTGACCTTGTTTAACATACCTAAAGTGCATTTATTGCGCTACCTAACATGCATTAAAGACAATATTTATTGCGACAAAGTACAAGGAGGTTTTGTGGTACTTACCGGCTCTCCTGCATCTGCTGGCCTCTGAAATCGGCGAACGTGATCAAATTTGTGAACCAATGCCATCGCTACTGACTGCTGCTGCTCTATTCTCTCTCTCCACTCTGATCTCTTGGATGTGTGGATGACAATGAGGATGTCAACCCCTCGTGGTCTATCTTATAGACTACCCTAGCCCTAGTCTCCCGAGTCAGTCTTCTTTATCCTGTGACTCTGTCACTCTAACCTATCCGGTCAGTCCATTCTAGCCTTTCTTTCTTATCGCGAGATTGTTTGTGATCTTTTCAGACATTTTCATCCAATCTCTCGAGGGGGCATATCATTCCCATCTTGGGGCAACTTTGTATCAGTTCATCTTATATTCTTTGAAACAACACGACAAGCTGCATTGTCTCAAAGAGGGGCAAAATGTAGACACCTAAAATTATCCTATCTAATTAAATAAATATCTTTATTTATTTAATTATTTTAACCTATTTCTTCTATTAATTAAATAAATTTTTATTTATTTAATTAATTCATTTATCCTCTTCTAGTCTTATTTCTCATTTAAATAAATACATTTATTTATTTAAATTATCCTTTTTCTAAATTAAATAAATATCTTATTTATTTAATTGATCCCACTTCCTCTATTAATTAAATAAATCTTTATTTATTTAATTAATTCATTAACCTTTTCTACCCATGACACATGTCATTCATCTCTTAATTCATACACTACCTACCCTCTCATTATTTTATTATTTCTTTCACCTACCCTCTAATCATAGCCGACCATTTATCTTTTACACCTCTCAATCTTATCCCTCCATTTCTTATAGTGTCTTCTATATAAGGAGATGCTTCCTTCATTATCAACCCCCTGGACATATACATTCTAATCAAGCATCCAAGCATTCGATCTTTCATATGCGACCCTACTTGCAACCACATTTTTGTTCTTTGTTGAGCTCTTGTGCACACATAAAATCTGAGAGAAAATATATCAAGCAAGATCAATGGAGATAGGAAGAATGGAGATTCAAACCCTATTGGACATGTGATGGTATAATCTTTGTGATTTCATTTGATTTGCATTGTCTTAGGTAATCTTCATATGTTATGGTGGATCTTTGTTGTTGTTAGGCTAGGGTTTTGTGGTTGAATTCATTTAGTCTTTCAATATTGTTGTTATCCATTTTCACCATATACAGATTGCGCTCCACATGCTGGCGGTGTCATCAGGGTAAGTCTCACCGAAAACATGAATTTTCAAAAAGAAGACAAAATGCACTCCAAGCTCCAAACATACAACCTAATGGACTAGAGCCAGTCCTTATGCGAAAATTTCCAAAATTGGAAAGGGTATTTTCTCACCTTTAGGTGCTTCTGCACCATATTCCCTACACAAAAAAAATCAAGTCCCCCTTGGGGGCGGCAAGGCAACATCAATGCCCAGTCTTTTGAAATCGGATTCTATAACCCAAGTGGCTTCGGCTTCAGGTAATGTGCACCACTTGATTAAGTGTTCCATGTACACGCCATGCCTCATTTGCTTCTTCACCCTAGAATCTAAAATCTATTCCACCTGTGGTTTAGAAATGGGTGGTACTAGAATATCACAGAGAGTAGTCTCCCCTTTTGGATTCGGTCCATCTATCACTACTACGAGATCTTTAATTTGAATCAAGTCTTTGATATTAAACATAGGGGACAATGCCAAATTTTTGGGTGAGTCCACCTTATAGGCATTCGAGCTATATTTAGCCAAAATTTTGCAAGGACCTATTCGGCTCATTTGAAGCTTACTAGGGACACCCTTCTGCAATCTTGCCTTGTTCAGATGTACCATAACCATGTCTCCAATTGCAAATTGAATGTCCTTTCTCCCCTTATCTGCTTTAGCCTTAATCCGCTACATAGCGTCGATCAATATTTTCTGCACTTGTTCATGCACCTCTTTCATAGACTGAGTGAAATCCTCTGCATGTCCACTTCTTCCTTCCAGACTACCTAAATATCTAAGTTCACAAACACCGCGTGGGTGGAGTCCATAAACAATCTCAAAAGGACTCTTACTTGTAGTTCTGTTGAGACTATCATTATAGGCAAATTCTGCCTGTGGTAGCACTTGATCCTACATCTGTCCATACTCTTTTGTTAGACACCTCAAAAGATTACCCAGTACTCGGTTAATGACACTAGTACATTCAGAGCCAATTTTCAACGACCGATTGTCAGAATTGCGACTAATTTTTGTTAGATTGCCGACAAAAGTAGCCATCGAAAACTCATCGTCAGACTTGTCAACGATGCCTCTGACCATTGGAAATATGACAATCCCATGGACTCTGCCAACGGTGGGCATGATCGCTCTTCCAGTCAAAAAAGTCATCGGACATGCAGCATCCTTGTCGGATGCTTCTATAGAATTCGTTGGAAAGTCGATGAAAGTTTGGAACTTTGCATCGATGGTGATGCTGTTTGTCCGATGCTTGTGTCATCGGTCCATTAATATGCATTGATGACCGTCCGACTATGAAGTGCCGTCACACGTACAACATCCTCGTCGGATGTTTGTTTAGTTTGAGTTGGAAGTGCGATGAATCCAGAACCTTTGCACCGACGAGAATGTTGTATGTCCGATGATTTCATCATTGGTGGAAAGCTTGCTATTCATTGTAATTCCAACGATAATATTATTTTTATCAAAAAATATTATTATCCAGTCATTGATATGTATAATGAATGATATTCTATCCCCACCACCTACTAATAGGGGGCATAGGTTTGAGGCTAATATGAGGCGCACTGGTTTCAAGCTGATATGATCAAGCACACCATGGTTGAGATGGTCCAACTCCTAAGAGGACTGTATGAACCACTGAGTACTGGTAAACCTATTAAAAATGGTGCTAATAGGGAATTAGCTAACCCAAATATAAGAGCCTTTAAATCCAATCAGGGAGATGAAATAACTTTATCTACCTTATCTAAGTTAGTTGTTCTTGGGAGCTACCAAAGCTTATCTACTATATATATACATAAAATGAATTTATCTACTATATATGCACATATTTCTTATAAGTATTTCCCAAATTGATAATCTCATATAAAGTGTCATCCTATGTCAATACATGACATATACCTATTGAATGATATGTATATATCTCATACTTAAGTAGTCACTCATTATTATAGATTCAACATATATTCAAAGATGATAATCATGCATTCTGGACTACATGAATATCCTCTTTAATAGAATAAATCACGTGTACAAGGTTATTAGGTTGATCGAGTCCAATAGCAAAGTACAATAGGTAAAGATAGTGTATATATATCTCATACTATGTAGTCACTTGTTATTATATATTCAACATATATTCAAAGACGGTAATCATGCATTCCAGACTACATGAATATCCTCTTTAATAAAATATATCACATGTACTAAATGGTTGATGATGTCTGTAGTCAATGACCTGTTCCCACCAAGGGTGACAACATCACATAGGGACTATACCTAAAATCAATACCATCAATTGAGCATCATAAGCATTACTACATTTGT
Organism: Cryptomeria japonica; assembly: GCF_030272615.1. NCBI lineage: Eukaryota > Viridiplantae > Streptophyta > Pinopsida > Cupressales > Cupressaceae > Cryptomeria > Cryptomeria japonica. The sequence goes on from NC_081409.1 coordinate 368,312,411, forward strand.
AAGTTGATAAACAATAAAAAAATACATATCATAAGCATCATAAGCATCATAAGCATCACATGATGTATCATCATATATGTAATTGAGAATCACAATTAGCATCATTGTGAGTTGATAAACATATGGGTGATTAATAAATTTATACGTACTTGTTTATCTCTTAAACCATATGCTAAATCAATTTCCCTTTGTGTAACATTGGAATCTCCATTATGATGAGCTTCTTTAACCAATGAAGCCACACCTTCCCATGTTAATGTGCATCCAGAATGTTGACAACGTTCAATCCATACCGTCATCCAATCAAGATTGTTTGCAATATACAAATGTAGTGCATCCCACTCTCGACCAACTGTACAAAAAATAAATAGACGTCTTACAACCGATTTCTTTTGAAGATTAAGAATTAATTAACTACAATAACATACATTAGTTACCTCTCACTTTCCTCAATCTACCTTTCCTCGTCAAGTACTTCCCTTCGAATTTGTTAATGGGGTTGGGATCCCAAATGCGATCCACATGGATCTTTGCTGAAAACTTAGGAAGCTATTCAGAAATGTACAACATAGTCTGGTATACCATATATCTCTCCACCATAGAACCCTCAGGATGTGCTCTTTGTGAACCAAAGCCTTCAAAAATTTCAAGTGCCTCTCAACCATCCACATTGACCTAGTGTGTATAGGTCCACACAATTCAATCTCCTCAACTTGGTGTATGAGGTAGTGTTCTTGTGCATTGAAAAAAGCTGGAGGTAGACACTTTTGCATTTCACACATTAAATGAGGAATTTTTCTCTTCCAATATTTTATATCGTCTTTATGGATTTCTTTACATGACAACCACTTACAAGATATTCAAGACGCAAAAAAATATATTACATAACAAGTAAAACAAATAGCAAATATAATATCTATACAACGAACTAAACAAATATCACTACTTACCTCATGTATTTTCCAAGATCATATATGACTTGCTTGACATTATTGTCGAAGTCATCTCGGAGAGATAGAGGTAGAACGTACTGCAACAATTATAAAATTATCTTTTCATTTTTTTCTAACATAATACAATGAAAAGTACACGTACGCGCAATACTTAAATACATAGTAAAAATAGAAGAACATGAATTACCTTAATGAAGGTATGCTAATCATGCGTTTTCATCCCTGGCCCAAATTCACTTTTCTTTGATATGAGATTGTTTATGTTCACAGCAAATCTTGTGGGAAATTGAATTTTTTGTATTACATCTTTTATAGCATTGCTTTGCTAGTCCGTTAATAACCAAGGAAGCTCACTTATATTAATCTGGTCTCCATGGCTATTTGATTGAATGACATTTATCATTGCATGATTGGAATCCTGAATGTCACTACATATTTTGACAATTTTTTCTTTGTCACGCCTTCCATCCAATATTTTGCATAATGTCTCTATTATATTCTTTCCAATATGCATAGTATCAAACAAATGAACAATTTGTAACTGCTCGTAGTAGGGCAACTTGCTAAATTGTCAGGGATAACTTTTTAGTCCCTTAGGAAGGTGGTCATTTATGCCTTCACGAACTTCATGATCATCAATCACACCATCAGTAAACAAAACAAAATAGAAAAGATGTTTTATGACAAACCAATAGATGGAATGGCATTACCTTGACAATTAATTCTACTATATTCCAACTTCCACAGGTGAGGTGTCATTCTTCATGGCTTTGATGTATTCTCTTTTTTCCCATTGAAAAGATGTTTTTCAGTATTTCGATACTTATTATTTTTGTGGAGAAAGTGCTTATACTCATCAAACACTTGCTTTCCTAAACTTTTTGAATGACGAGATTTCATCTTTGGACCACAAACAGGACATGCAGATTTTCCCTTTGTTTGAAGACCTACAAGATAATGTATAATTGGATTAAATATGATAATTTTTTGAATTATAATGTTCATGAACAACTTAAACACTATATCATACAACAAAAATGTGTTAGCCCTGGGGCATCGTGTATTGTCCATAGAAGCATCACATGGAATTGAAATTGTCTTTGTCCTATTGGTCTAGAGATGTCATACATAGTGACACCATTCCATAACTCTAGCAATTCATCGATAAGAGGCTTGATATATACATTCATATCTTTAACTTGGTACTTACCTAATCGAATGAAGAAAAACATTACATAATTATTTTGACCATTTTACTGCAAAATTTATAATTAAATTTAGATGACTATATTTAAATGATAAAATACCTGGAACAATCATTTCCAACATTATGTGCTCCCTCTTTATTGACATCCATGGAGGAATGTTATTGTTGATAACAAAAATAGGCCACACTGAGTAAACAGATCTCATCTCTCCAAATGGATTGACACCGTCCGCTACCAATGAAACCCTGAGATTATGAGGTTCTTCCTTAAAGTGTGGCCACTTTTCCTCTCTGTCCATAAATACTAAACCATCCGTAGGCATTTGAATAATTTCATCTGGACTTCTATTGCGTGCATGGTAATCCATAAATTGTGCCAAGCTAGTGCACTTGAATAATTGTTGCATGCGTGGAATAATGAGAATATAGCAAAGAACCTTGCGAGGAATGCTTTTTGTTATTTGATTTGTTCGTTATCTACTGATATGACATTCAGGGCATTCAATTTGAAATTCATGTTGTTTGTGATATATAATATGATCATTGGGACAAGCATCTATTGCTTGATACTCCATTCCAATATCTTTCATAACAACATATAATTCTCGGTATGAGCGAGGTGAAATATTTGATGGTGGTAACAAAAACTCACCTATCAATCTACAACAAAAAAATATAATTTTTTAGTATAAAGAATATTAATGGTACAACATGATTCACAATTTATTATGACATATATGATATACCTTAACATACATGAGATTGTTATGCTGGATAAATCATTCATAACCTTCAAGTTCACCAACAACAATACAAAGGAGAGAAGAGTTGTCTGCGAGCCTTTGTAAAGGGCCTCAGATGCCTTCTCAAGTAGAGGGACATCATGAACAACATCAAGGTCATCTTCATCATCGTGATCAGCTGCGTGAGTACTAAATGTGTCATGGATCAATGTATTTGTACCATCATCTTCAATTGTGTTTTCTGGCTCATGATCGTCATCTTCCATGGGATCATTATCTTCAGCTTCGATATTCACACCTCCATTTTCGTCCACTTTGAAAACCATATTCTCCAAGTTGTGTTGATCCATACCATGTGCTCTAGGGTGCTTGACGTATATAAAATTGATAAACATAAATAAACCATGATCATGATCTCATCATCAAGTGATTTATTATGTATATAAATTGTTAAAATGATATAATGAAAAACTTACCAATGGATGATAATCATGTCCACCTTCAATGTGGCCATGTAGCCTACAATGTTTCTTAAACTGTTTTGATTAGAAGTCTTCTAGTCTTTAACCCCTTACAAATTTTGTAGGGACAATAACATTTTCCATCACCTTTTCTTTTCAAGTTAGACCACAATCTAGCAATTGTCTCCTTATTTTGTTGTTTGCTGATATTGTCTGACATGGTCTTTCTTCACAGGCAAGAAAATCGGGCTATAGAACTAGTTATATAGAAGTTGAAGTGTTAGTTATGAAATCACGTTTCAGTATAATATACCAAATTAAATTAATTGAAAATATAAATTATCATCATTGAACCAAAACGATTTAACCCTTCTTTTTCATCTCAAAACATATCTAATGGCTTTGTGGTATGCAATCCTTGTATAATATATTAAGTTGACTAATGTCTAATTGGGGTAATCCATGAGTGTCTAATGTGAATTCAATATCCTAAACATTGGAGAGACCTTATCTAACTTGCCTAATCAATGTGGTTGCTATCCTAATATGAAATACTGAGTTCTACCCTTGCCTCTGCATCAAACTTCTCACATCATGTTTCTTCAACAAAACACACTAATATGAATTGAGCCAACACCATGAGGATAGGGTCAAGTATCATGGTAACTAGTCATAATATGTGAAGACGAGGTTCACACATAAGTGTTGGCTCTCAACAATGCCACACTTCCAAAATTGTCAGTCTCAAGAATTCTCCTATTGGGTGAGCACTCATTGATGGCCACAAGGCCAAATCAATGTATGTAGGCTTCGAACTCCTTACTCTAGGCTAGGGGGACCCTACACAAGGTCTATGAACACTCACTTGGTATTACAATAGAAAGAGCCTTCCTCTAGAACTTTGTTTGCAACATACACATCAATATTGGTAATAATTGTTATGATGGATGGTCTATTAGGTTGGTAAATAAAATGCTTATTCTTTTTCCACCCTTTGAAACTACAACAAGGTATTTGACTTGGCAGGGTCCCCACACATCACTTCAACAACAAACATTAGGCAATTCAACATTTTACCTTCTCAATGCATTTTTTTTTGTTTTTAACTAGTTTTCTCAGTCCGATACTTAGGGATATCAGACCTTTCATGGCATCATCACACACACCTTCCAATATGTAGTCCTTTCATATTATAGGTGCCTACACACTATGTTGTTGTTAAGTATTGATGTAGTTTTAAGACATCTCATGAGTCCATTACATGTCCACACAGGTTTACAAACACAACTCTGTCAAAACAAAAACAATATCACTAGTAAAACTATGACTGCGACAATCAATACCCTTAGGACAATCATAGAAATTTAATCTATTTCATTTAGTTTTGATCGACAAACCCTTCCGAAGGTTGCATAGGGTCCCCTCACCCCTCTCTCTATCATCAACCACTTCAAAATACCAATCACTTGGTCTTCCCACCAAATTCTTCCCTGATATGATACATAGCATGAAAAAAGGTCTTCCCACAGATTTGGGTGAATTTATATGCATGGGAGACCAAACTAAACATTATTTACTCCTCTCGGTAAACACTAGGCAGGGTTTTGACATTTTTTGGAAAAAACTATGATATCTAATTTAAAACACAATGAAATTCAATGCCACAAAAAGAAAAAATGAAGTTAACTCACTGATCTATCACATCCAATTGATTTCCCATCAAATTATGATGATTTTCACAATGAAAAATGAAGAGAATCATACCGAAATGTCAAAAAATGCACATAAAACCCCAATTTCATTAAGAAAAACTCTTGAATGGCATGCCAAAGGCCTATTTATTCCCATCCAAGTGGGTTACAACCTCAAACCACCATAAACTAACTTTCCAACCATATTTTTAAGAAGTTTCTACAAGAAATGCAAAAGTTGTCATGGCAATATGACAACTTTTTTCCCAATGGACCTCAAACTTTCACAATTAGGTCTCTATTTGTTGTTAGAATGCGATCTATGACTAAGTATTAGGGGATCTTACTAACTTGGGTATCATGCTTTTATGTGTCTCTGACATGAATCCTAGTAACTATATAAGGATCTTACTAGTCCTAGATCTATGCCTTGTCCTTTTGATATGGTTCCTAGTGAGAATATATGAATCTTACTAGTTCTAAATGTCATAACTTTGTATTTTGAATGCTCCATGTGTGTTACCAATGTTACTCATATTACTCACTTTGTACTTCCCTTTTATCTCAATATTGTAGATTGACAATATCATAAGTCTTGGGAGCTACCACCTTTCCAAACTTGTAGTCATCTTGAGTCTTCAATATCTTGGTGAAAGAATATTTGGTTTCTCCATATTTTCCCAAGAGTACATGAGCATAATTTCATACTCTTTCTAAGAGGGGGCTAAATATTGCATCATAGGTTGTATCTCTTTAAAAATATACACTAGGTTTGGACTCAATTTAAGTGGTTGTGCCTTAATTATGCCTAATTGTACTTAGGTTTGACAATGTTTCCATAAATTTGGTTCATTCCCTTATTCATGATGTTCCTCATGGCTCATTTTTATAGGACTAGGGTCTTGGGAACACTTATTCATGGAAACTGGACCTAAAATTTGAAAGATGAATGTTGGATTTGCAAATAGTAGGAATTTCCTCTCCAAATTTGGACTTTTGCAAAAGTTCAATTTGAAAAGGTGCAAGGACCATCCATATAAGGTCCATCTTGAAAATTAAATGATATAGTCAAGTAATAAAGAAGGAAAACCATTTCCTGAAGTTGTCAAATGATTTTAAAGATGCACAACAGTCCACTAAATTCAATTCACTAAAAAAGAAAACAAAGTATGCTACAAGATAGTGGGTAAGATGCAAGGAATGAAGTTAAATAGACAAAAAATCCATGAATATTACCAAGTCAAAAGGAGTAGCTATGACCTCTTAGGTGTTTTTTCACTTGCATAAATTAGACTTCTTAAGGATAGAAACACATATAGATAGTAGTATGAAGTCTTTTTGATGATTTTTGAAGTAGTTGAAGGAATGGCTTATATTAGTTATATCTAACCCAAGACAATTTCAACTTAAAGTAAGGAATAAAACCATATGTCCTATAAGTTTGGGAAGCTAATTGAGTACCTGAATAAGGTAGAGCATGACTATAGGGTAGTCTTTAGACTCTTTTAACTCAATTAGAACATGTACCAAGTATCTAGGAGCTTACAAAGCCAATTCAACCATATTTCAAGTGAAAATGCAACAAAAGGAGTAAAAGTTTTGAATACACCTCAAAAACCACTCCTAGGTGGCCAAGTAGGTGGAAATAGTCTTTTCCAACATTTTTTTTCTTCATAGATGCAGCCCTATATTCTCTTTATTATTTGAGATGAGATATAGGACTCCTAGGGCTTAGTTCATCTTAGTTCTTTAAATTCTATGCCAAGTGTTGTATCTAAAAAAATTCTTACAGAAAGAGATATTATTTAATATCATTTAAGGTTGCAGTAGTGCAAGGAACATCAATATGAAAAGAGAAGGGATGAAGAAGTCAGGGACCTTGAAATTATACATCAGAACTATAATACAACTAGCTGGGATAGAATTTCCCCCTCATTGGGATAGCCATTTGACTCCTATCAGGATAGCTGAACAAAGCCAAAGAAGGTGGATAAAGACAAGGGCAAGAAGAAGGTTAATAAAGAGGGAGATGTTGAAGAGGAAGAAAAGAACTAGAAAGATCAACAAAAAGAAAATGAAGAAGATTAAGATGTGTAACCTAGTTTGATGTTTTATCTAGTTTTGAACTTGAAAATTATTTATGCTTTGACAATATTTTATGTTTTATGGCTCATGGAAACTCCCAACAATTGGAAGATCATCAAACCAAGTACTTAATACTTGATAAGGCACTGAATATAAAATAGATTGATTAATTAATACTATTTGGTATGAATTACTTTGTATATAATAGAATGGATGTTGGATTAATGAATATACTTCTACACACTAATCATTGATAAATACATTGTTGGCAGTTCTATTATTACCCAGTCCAGTATCGATCTGGTCTTGTTGGGGAAGCATCTCACAATCAAACCACAAGCTCTCACTGCCGATTACTCTATTGTTACTAGGGGTCACCCTCTAATTTGTGAAATTTTGCAACTTATTTATTTTATGCTAAGTATATGTCTGATAGTTTTCCCCTTTCATATGATTGAGTACTTCCAACCATGGTAGAAGGGAAGTAGGCTTGCAAGAGTGGTACGGTGATGGTTCTATGTGGGCAAAGGGTTATAAAGCATGCTACCCTTGGGCGTAGAGGAGATGAATTCTATGGAAACCTATTGTAACCTCTTTCCCCTATCATGGTAAAGATTAAAATCTGAAATTCCGAAATTCCTCATCCAAATATTATGCAAATCCAAAATTCCTCATGCAAATATTACGCAAATCCAAAATTCCTCAAATGCGAAGATTCAATGAAGGAAGGTGAAGATTAAACAATTCCGCATATTATGCAAATCCGAAATGAAAGTGAAGTTCACCAATTCCTCATATTATCCAAATCCATAAAGAAGGTGAAGATCCTACCTCAAATGGTGAGTGTGTCATTTTATCTTGCCAGGGGTTGAGCTCGATATGGAAGCCTGCGCGGGATTGAATGCAACACAAATGACTTGCCCTCTTTTTTTCCTTTTTTTTAAGTAATGCCCATTGCCATCAAAATTTCGACGAACGCGGGCACTTTTTCAAAAAAAAATCAAATTTGGTCATAATATACCTTCTCCATCGGAAACCTCCGTCAGAATTCTAGACCAAATGTATTAGTGTGACCTCAGTTTGACCATCTGTCTGCGGATGATAAGCAGAACCAAAAGAAAGGTTAGTTCCCAGTCTTGTCCACAGAGTTTTCCAAAAGTGTCTCATAAACTTCACATCCTTGTCTGATACTATACTGAGAGGCAGCCCATGAATTCTTACCACCTCTTTGAAAAATAGATGTGCAATGTAACTAGCATCATTTGTAGTCTTGCAGGGAACAAAATGACTCATTTTGCTAAACCGGTCAACAATGACAAAAATACTATCCAGGTTAGTCTTGGTTTTTGGCAAACCCACAACAAAATCCATGCCGATGCACTCCCACAGTCTTTTGGGAATTGGTAAAGGTTGGTATAGTCCAACATTTGAACTAGTACCCTTGGCTCTCTGACACACAAAACACTGCTCAACATACTTCCTGATATCTTTATGCATTTTCGGCCAATAATAAAATCTTTGCACCAACTCAAGTGTTTTATTCAGACCAAAATGTCCACTAAGAATTCCATTATGTTTTTCCTATATGAGATTTTCCCTCATAGATCCCCTTGACACACATAACTGACATCCCTTAAATAAAAGACCACTTTGCAATGTGTAATCTACATACCGGCTATTGAAATGATTATTAAACTCACTGCATACCTTGTATACCTCAGAGAAGTCTTCATCTTCCCTGTAAAGCTCCTTGAAAACCTCCACACTTATGCTCTGCAAAGTCACTTCTTGGACAGTGAGAATTTTTCTACTTAAAGCATCTGCTACCTTGTTCAACTGTCCCTTTTTGTGCTTGATAGTGAATGTGTATGCCTGCAGGTATTCTATCCATTTGATGTGTCTATTGTTCAACTTTTCTTGAGAATTGATAAAACTCAGGGCTTGGTTATCTGTAAACACTACAAATTCTTTGGGGAAAAGATAATGCCTTCACTTCCTAAGAGCTTGCACTAAGGCATAAAATTCTAAGTCATAGGATGAGTATCTCTTCTTGGCGTCATTCAATTTCTCACTAAAGAATGATACTGGTCTTCCTTCTTGGTTTAAAACAACTCCTACTGCTATATGACTAGCATCACATTCTAGGGTAAACAACTTATCAAAACTTGGTAAAACTAGGATGGGTTGGGTAGCTATCCTATTTTTGAGCAACTCAAGCCCCTGGTCGGCTTCTTTAGTTCACCTAAACTTAGTTTTCAACTTACCCTTAATTGTATCAAGAACAGGAGCACAAATTTCACTAAAACCTTGAGTGAACTTCCTATAAAATTGGGCAAGTCCATGAAAACTTATTACCTCAGTAGCAGTTTTCGGTGTAGGCCAACTCTGTATTGCTTCCACCTTGGTAGGATCCATTTCCAAAATACATTGGGATACTACAAAACCTAGATAAATGAGTTCTTGTTTCATGAATTCACATTTTTCAAGGTTGATTGCCAACCATTCCTCATGTAGTTTCCTTAATATAATCTGCAAGTGTTCAAGATGCTCTTCCTCTGTTTTGCTGAATATGAGGATATCATCAAGGTATACAACTACAAATATACCTATGTAGTCCTTCAACTCCTCATTCATAAACCTCATGAAGGTACTAGGGGCGTTAGTAAGCCCAAATGACATCACTAACCACTCATATAACCCCTCTGTAGTCTTAAAAGCTATTTTCCATTCATCCCCTTCTTTAATCCAGATCTGGTGATATCTGCTCTTTAAATCCATCTTAGTAAAATACTTTTCTTCTCCAGGACAATCCATTAAATCCTCAATTCTAGGGATAGGAAATTTGTATCATATGGTGATTCTATTTATTGCCCGAGAATTAGTACATAATCTCCATTTACCTCCCTTCTTGGTTACTAACACCACTTGCACAACACATGGGCTTTTTCTGATTAGGCCTTGGTCAAGCAACTCTTGTACTTGTCTTGATACTTCTTTATTTTGTTCACGAGTCATCTTATATGCAACCTTATTAGGCAGTGATGCTCCAGGTATAAAGTCTATCTGGTGACTTACTGTTCTAGGAGGAGGTAGTCTTGCAGGTGTTCCATTACTCACAATGTCCTTAAACTATTCTAACAACGACTGAACCTCTGTAGGTAAAAATTCTTGTTTAGTGTTCTCTACTTGACTAGGTTTCACTAAGAGAGCATAATGTTCTCCATCTCCTTTCTTGAGATCTCCCAAAAGTTATTTGCCTCCAACCAACAACACATTAGGACAACTAGTCTTGGTTCCTTCATCCTCTACCAAAGATTTAATCATGTATGTCACCCCTTCCTTTGTGAATGCATAAGAGTTATTTTCTCCATCATGGATAGCTTTTCTGTCAAATTGCCGCGACCTTCCTAGCAACACATCAAAGGCATCCATGGGTAGAAAATGACATAAAATTCTATCAGAATATTTCCCAAATGCAAATTCAATTCAAATTTTTGCTCTGCATGTCAGAAAAGTACCTAAATGAGTCAGTTTGAATGGCCTAGTTTGCGAGAGGGCAAAATGGAGCCGGTTGATTTTCAAAGGGTAAGGCTCAGGTTTTATGTCCTACACCTTTCATTTGTCCTATGAAGTGGTGTGCAACTTTTAGAACTCAGTTTGGAGAAGTTTATGAGGTACCCATTTTGAGGGGTGAGCTGAAAGTGCATTTTAGGCACAAATGCAGATTTTATTGAGTAGCCTACTTTGAGTGATTACATCTTTTTCCCTATTGATCGTCATGGAGAATTTAAAAATGGATTCAATTCTATGCATAAATGCAAGTTAGCCTACAAAATTTCAAGTCCTAACGAATCCATTTGCTCAGTTTTCATAGCCAAATCCGTTTGCAGTTTGTGTGGTTTGGCAAGTCCCTGTTTCGACAACTAGTCGGAGCCCTGTTTCACACAAGTGTAAAAGTTGCCTCAATGAGTGTTATGACATAATGATTTTTCCGGGATAATTCTGATATAAATGATGAGCTATGTTTCAAGTTTCAAGCCTTTTCTGATCCATTTGATCGGTTTTCCAAAAGGTTCATTTAGCCATCGTTTTCAGTTATCCGTACTTTCAGTGCCGTATCAGTTAATGTAGCCATTTTTGTGAGTGCACCATTTGCATCTTGTCAGTCTTGTGATCAAACTAAGATTTCCAAGTTTTAATATGTACTTCAAGGTACCTATGTTTAGAATTTGAGGGCCTACGGAGGTCGTTTGATATTTTTGAGAAAGGCATCATGTGTTGCCAGGACATTGACTTCATCAGGTCCGCAGTGTCGACAAAGCTAGTCGGTCATTTTCGTCGATTAATATCTCTTCGCTTGGGACTCTTCTTGAGAAACCATTTGGTAGATTTCATACTTGTATATCAGAGTACACGCATGTCAGATGGTGAGCTCCAAAAAGGTGTTTTGATAGGTTTGAAAAATACGTCATCGCGATTAAATACGAAAAACGTGGCGTAAGTGCCTGAAAGTCGTAGAATGGGGATTAATGATCTGAAAACGATGCCGATCATTTCCATAGATATGTTTGAGGTCCGTGAAGCATTCCGGAAGTCAGTTGCATGAAAACGAAATTTTTTTTAGTCGGCCCACTTTGGGGCCCAACCTGGTTCTTGCCCGTGCATTAGTTTTATGACGGAATGGTCTAAAAAGAAAATCATGTATCTTCCAAAACCAAGAGGGAAATAAGTTTTGACAATGAGGTCAAGTGTCCTAATGTTGAGGTTTCAGATAAAAAGAATCCTTCAAGTAACTCCTTCGAAAGGAAGATGTGGTTGCAGATAGAGGAGGTCATTAAGACTTCAGGCCGATGCAATTGGTAGCGTAGTATGGTGGAGGTAAAGTATACACAAACAATTTATTGGCTTTTCTTGCAAGATATCACAGGAAGAAGTTTCCAAGTCATAAAGCATGATAAATAGTGTCAAAGTTTTCCACATGAGCCACAAAAGAAAGTTAAAGCACTTTCAACGATCATTCACATTGCGGATGCATTGGAGCATGGTAACTTTAGTGCATTTCAGTAGGTTGATGTCATGTATGGCAATGGAGCATACACAATTGTTGTCATGCTATCATTAATGGATCCGCTAACTTGAGTTTAAGAGATGTATCCCCTGAGGTGTGGGCAACACAATTTGAATTTAAGCATGGTGAAAGACTTAAGTTAAGGCTTTGGCAAAGGCAATGAACTTCAAACAACAAATGCATTGCTAGTACCCTCTCATCATACGTGGTTTTTGAGAGGAGAGGCCATATCAAAACCATCATACAAATGGCAAATGGCAGCACTCCCCTCCCTCTGCGTGACATGGAGCGTGGTTGTGGTGTGAGCAATGTGGCATTGTAATGGCATAGAAGTCTTCAAGAAAATGCATAGAGGCAGCAAAACAACTCCAAGTTGCAGCATCTTTCTCTCCCCCACGTGCAAACCGATAGAGCCCCTGTGCAGAGTTTGGGTTTGAAAAGCTATGTTGAACATGAATTCCATAACCTTGTCTCCTCCCCCCGTGTGGAGTTTATGCATGGAGAGTAGGAGAGTGCGTGGTAAGTTTTTGTTTAGTTTCTGCAAATGCAACGTTGCTGGTGAAGGACTCCCCTCTCTGCGTGATAGGGAAGGTAAGGGAGCAGCAACAAAGACCATCAAGCATGCTCACGTGGTGAAGAGGGGGGGCAGGTTGAAACCATAAAGCAAATGCAATATGGCAGGTGTAATGCCATCCTCTGCATGGTATGATGAAAAGGTCTTTTTCAAACTCCAGTAAATGGTTTTAATCCTCCTACGTGGCAAGTGAAATGGGCATCAAACTTCAAACTCTACGATTCAGCGAACTCCTCTCTCACGTGCTCTCCTCCTAGCAGTTCACGTGGTGAGTGAAGAGGCAAATAGAAATCTTCAAGAAAATGTATATGGCATAGAAGGAGGAGGAGAGATTTTTTAAAATCTTCCAAGCAATGTAAGTTTCAAAAATCGCCATTAAAAGTTGCAGAGAAGCCTCCAAAAACGAAGTCCCAGGTTTAAAGCCTTAGTCCCACATTGACTAGGAAATGGTCTATTTTGGTGTTTATATGCAAAATCACACACATCTATAATGTCAAAGCCATCTGGGCTTTTGACAGACGGTGCCTATGGGCGCCCAAGGTGGGCCCAAGCATGGGCGCAAACCTTGAGGCAATGGAGGAGGTGACTGAGCGGCGACTAGGTGGACCCCACGCAAGCATGCTTCCCGAGGAAAATAGGTAAGTTTTGCAAAGAAGGGCCTGCTTAACCAGTGAGCAGGTTGCAGAGGATCGGACGATCCATGCGGTTTCGCAAAGGAAAGGTTCTCACCAGTTAAACCCTATGAAATGGCGAAAAAAGGTAAAGATCGTGCATGTTTCAGGAGATCGGACGATCCGCACTGTTTCACGAAGGAAAGTTGCTCGCGAGTTAAGCCCTGCGAAATGGCAAAAAGCCTAGGGCAAAAATGCAAGGTTAAAGAGTGAGCAAGTTTGAAGCAGATCGACGGGCCCCGGTGAGGTGGCGATAACGTGGCGCAGAGGTGGCACCTAGGTGGACGACAAGCAAGAAGACACGTGGCAGAGTGACGAGGTGTCATCCTAGGTGGCATCCAGTCGACCCCACCAGCCAATCAGGTCCCGCCATGTGGCAAGGTGTCAGGCACAAAAGGAGCAAAAAATTAAAATTAAAATCATGTAAAAGATATAGTTTCAACTATATTAAAATTCAAAAATTTAAATGATGTGCACATGTTGAGGATTAATTCGCTCAGGGTCTCATTTTTGCTCAAAATATGAAGTGTTATATATCACCGGAAAGCTCTCAGAATGAGGAATCCGGTCAGGTAGTTAATTTTGACAAATGTGGATATTTTGGGAGCAGTTTCCACGAGAGTGAAATTTAGTTAGAGAGGAGATACTTGGCAATTTCAGTTGCAGATTTGATTTTCTTCCCTCTCGTTCTTATTCCCAATTCTTCTCATTTTGTAAAGGTTCCAAAATTCTGTGAGAGTGGCTCCTTTTTTCATGGCTTCCAATTCTGAGTTTTCTTCAAAATTGTACAGGGCAGGGCTTTTCTTTTAGTGATGGAGTTTAATTCTTGCTATAGGTGTTATTAGTTGCAGGTTCTTGTGTATGTAAGGCATACATAAATTCACACAGGATTGTCTCTAGATTTGTATTTCCATTTTATCAAATCAGATCCTCAAGGAGATAGTTATGATTGTTTGCAGGGATTCTTCAAGGAAGGATTTGAATTCTGTAATAAATCATGAAAAATGGAATATAGTTTCAAGATCTGGTGATTTTGTGAATTATCTTAGTAATGCATTTATGCATGAATATTTAATAATGAAGATGGATTTGCAATCGAAGCTTTCATTTATAGTTTGATGTATGACTCTGTTGCCCTTGGATAAGGCACTGATCTTGCAATTAAGGGGGTTCTCAAACCAATTTAAAATCCAATCAGAATATCATTAGTTTATGTTATGTTTTGAAATGTTTCATCTATCTCATGCTCAAGCATAGTTGAGTTTTATGTGTAGATCTAGCCCATTTGCAATAAACTACTTGTTTTGGAGCCATGGTGAGATCTATCTATTTATTTTGATGCTGTCATAGGTGTGTAATAGGTTTAATTCTAAGCATCAAAGGTATACCCGCCTAGGTTTTGCAGAGCCTGAAGAGTAGAAGGATTCATATCCTTGTCATGTTGTCCAAGCCCTGAGGTTCTTCGTAGATTGAATTGGCTACTTCATAGATCAATTGCAGGTGTTCTTGGGTTATCACTTTTGGTGAACAACAAAAATGGCGACTCTGTTGGGGAAGATGAATAGAAATTGCCTAATTTCATCTAGTTAGTCAGTCCATTGTGTATGCACAGAGTGTAAATTGATTTTATGGTGAAGAGAATAGTTCTTGTTCTGGATCTGTAACATGATATGTTTTACATGTCATATATTGTATGGAGTAACAATAAAAGTTATATTGCTTAGTTGTGAGCAGGTCCTTGCAGCTGTATGCAAATTTTTCCCCAATTCCTTATTGGGTGGCGACTCTAGTCTCTATACTGGTGCTTGAAGGAAGTTTCTATTCCAAGACTTTCACAAGATTAGTAGATAATCTTATGAATCATATTAAGGTGCAGATGGTTTAATTAGCAGATTCACAGATAAGTGCTTTCATCATAAAAGCTTGAGAAGAAAAGTGCAGTAATAGCTTGGAAGAGTGAATTGGTTGCAACGAGATTGAAGGAGACACTAAATAATTTGAATGTGTGTTGAATGGTGTTCTGCTGTTCAAAATATCCTCTGTGCAAGAGGTGGCGACTCTGTGATAAAAGATCATGCTGAAAGTGGAAGTTAATCTCCAGATCTACAAGTTTTATACCGTTGCAAAATCTCCAGGTATTTTCAAAGGTTTCAAATGCAAAACAATTTCTTCTGAAAATTTGAATTAGTAAAATAGTTTTCCCATTTAGTGAACAACACTAGTAAAGAGGGAAAGAGCAGATTTCAAAGTCCATTTGCATATTTATTCTGCTGAAATGTCCAGAGTATATGTTCTTCTATTATAGTATGCAAATTTGGAAAAGCTCTGTGTCAAGCAATGATATGAACAATTTCAGTATAAGGATACTTGCTTGAAGTTTTTATCCAAAGTTATATAATCATTTGTGGGAGTAGGAAGAAATGTGTAGTGAATTTTTTCAGCCCCAATTATTTCCACATAGAGCCATGCCTAGTAAATCAGAACAACCATGTAATAGGAAGAGTTTCAGTATGAAGTATTATGCTGCTCTAAACTTTGAAGGTATTCCGAGTTACCCAAATCCCATACCCACAGAAATTAGAAAGTATTTGCCAATTTTCAGTGGGAAGAAATTAGAATCAGCATGTCAACATTTGAAAAGATTTTCAGATTTGGTAGGAGAATTCAAAATTTGTCAGGAAGATGTATGCATGAAATTGTTTATTTAGTCACTGAAAGAGGATGCAAGAGATTGGTTTTATTTTTTGCCAGTGAATTCTATTACCTCATGGGAAGAATTAGTTTCAAATTTCATGGATCAATTCGATGAGAAGGTGAGTGATTATGACTTGTTGAAAGAATTCACTTTTATACAAATCAGGGAAGATGAATTGGTACCCACATTTAACATCAAATTTTCAAAAGCTTTGTCCAAAATTTTCAGAAACTATAAACTTGATGATAAAGTATGTCTGGATGTTTATATGAGTGCATTTGATGAAAAGATGAGCTTCTTATTGAGAAACAAAGAACCCAAGACTTTGCATGAATCTTTTAACACAACTAGGGACATGGAAAATAATTTGAAATTTGGGATAGCCAAGAGATTTGTGTCTGCTGTAGTTTCTTATCAAAGCACCTTCAATGGTGAAATACCATGTGAGACTCAACAAATCATTCCATGTCTAGGTGCATCAAGCTTTGCAGTTCCAAATGGGTTTGTTGATGCATGTGTTTTAGATTTAAATGAGAGTCAAGAACCTCTGCAGTTAATGCCAGTTGTCTCTCACAGTAAGGATGGAATGATCAGTGGGAAGTGTTGTGAAATGTTGATACAGATATAGATATATACAAGGGATATGTACCATTTTATTTGTATGCTGGTTATGCTGATTATGTGGCTGCCAACTACCAAGTGAATCATGCATCTCTCCAAGATAATATTAATGAAAATAATGATAGTGATGACCATCAATCTTTACATGCTGCTGATGTATTTGATGTTGAAATACCAAATACAGAGGGATTACTAAGTGTTGCTATTTGTGTAAGTGAAAATGTGCCATATGATGAAAATCAGAATTGTTTGGTGCAAACAATAGTTGACCCTCACTCAAACATTGATAATGTCACTTGTGTTGAGGATGAAGTAAATGTATTTTCAGATTTCACTTCTTGTAATCATGTTGATGATCTTTCTATTTTGAAAGTTATGCACAAAGTTAATTCAGAAAATTTCAATGGTACACATGATTGCAATGAAGATATAGCACACACGGATGGACAAATTTTTACAGAATCTCACATGGAACAACAAAGTGTAATAAAATTTCAAAAGATTGCAGAACTTAGGAAATCTCTTGAAGTTGTGGACAAGCAGGTTCAAATGTTGGAGAGCCTTCGAGCTGTTAATGAAGACCTTTTGCAATATGGTGAAGAGAATTCTTCAGATGAGGACTGTGAATTGAATGCTTGTACACTTGATGAACATGCTGATCTAATAGATGGTTTTATGACAAAATTTTTTAGTGAACATGCTGAAAACTCATCTGATGAAGTAAATGGCAGCGATATTCATTTTCATTCTTTGGCTGATGACGAGTGTTCTATTGGTGAAGAAGATCAGTTGTGGCAAGATAAGTATGATTATCTCTATTTTCAGAATGATGGTCATAGAATGAAATCTTATGGATGTGAAACATGGAACACTGAGGATTGTTCCAGCCAAGTTTCATTTTATTCTTTGTCTGATGAAGATGATTATGATGATAATGCGGATGGTATCTTTAGCAATTTTACTAATGTTCTATTCAATGCTGATATAGATACGGACCAATCACTTCAGTGTCATAATGTTCATAAGGGGATTCTTCATTTTGTTTCTAACTGTTTGTATGAAGAAATAATTGATCAACCAGATGTTGTAAATGATGAACCAATCCATAATACTGATGAAATTCCAAACAGCAATAGCATGGGTTGTAAAAAATTACTTCATGATGAAGGTAAGAGGCATGGGTTGTGTGGTGATTACTTAAAACCACAAATGAAAGTGTTTCAGGTGGATATAAGTTTGAACGAAAAAGATTCAGCTGCGGATTTGCTTCAGCCAGAGGTATGCATTCTTTTCCATGAATGGGATGTTGAGAATGTGGAGGTTTTCAGTTTGATAAACAAGGATAGTATGGGGTGTGATCAGCATAGTGAAGTGTCACGTCCAGATTGTAACATGCATGTTCCTTGTTTGCATCAGTTGATTAGTAATGCCCCTCATTCTATGAATTTAAATGGTAATAAGGCATGTGCTGATAGGAATTCCAATGTTGAAAATGAGTGTTTTATTTTTCAATTTCAGCATGATGATGCCTTTGCAAATGGTAGAATTGATTAGGATAGTGAAATGTATGGTATCTTGTGGGAAGGCCTCTATGGCGAATTGTCTCATGTTTTTACTTGTGTTGAAGTAGTGTGTGATTGCAAAGTTCAGAATCAGACGAGAGGTATGCACACCAGCTGTTTCAGCATTATGATGGTAAGGTTTGATTATAATGAGTATGCTCAATTGTTACTAGAAGGTGCCTTTGTTTCGATCATGATATCAAGAGATGAGAATCAGATTTTTAAAAGAGGTAAACATTTGTAAGTGGAGCAGTTATAAGCAGTTGTGAGTTTGTTTGTATATATTGTATAGTTGCTTTGCTTCAGTTGTGTGGTTTTCAATAAAGTGCCTTTCTGTTTGGGTAGAATAAGGATGCCCTATTTTTTGAAAGGAGAAGAGAAGAAAAGTGATCTGCTTTTGGGTGGTTTGCGTAACCATAGATTCTAGATTCTTGTGTTGATCTTGCAATCAACCATCCCCAGTCAGAGCCACTGTTGGGACTCATTAAATTTGAGTCAAGTTTAGAGGCCCAATTCAAATTTTTGCTCTGCATGTCAGAAAAGTACCTAAATGAGTCAGTTTGAATGGCCTAGTTTGTGAGAGGGCAAAATGGAGCCGGTTGATTTTCAAAGTGTAAGGCTCAGGATTCATGTCCTACACCTTTTATTTGTCCTATGAAGTGGTGTGAAACTTTTAGAATTAAGTTTGGAGAAGTTTATGAGGTACCCATTTTGAGGGGTGAGCTGAAAGTGCATTTTAGGCAAAAATGCTGATTTTATTGAGTAGCCTACTTTGAGTGATTACATCTTTAGCCCTGTTGATCGTCATGGAGAATTTAAAAATGGATTCAATTCTATGCATAAATGTGAGTCAGCCTACAAAATTTCAAGTCCTAACAAATCCATTTTCTCAGTTTTCATAGCCAAATCCGTTTGTAGTTTGTCTAGTTTGGCAAGTCCCTATTTTGACAGCTAGTTGGAGCCCTGTTTCGCACAAGTGTAAAAGTTGCCTCAATGAGTTTTATGACATAATGAATGTTAAGGGCTAATGCTGATATAAATGATGAGCTATGTTTCAAGTTTCAAGCCTCTGCTGATCCGTTTGATCGGTTTTCCAAAAGGTTCATTTAGCCATCATTTTCAGTTATTCGTACTTTCAATGCCGTATCAGTTAATGTAGCCATTTTTGTGAGTGCACCATTTGCATCCTGTCAGTCTTGTGATCAAACTGAGATTTCCAATTTTTAATATGTACTTCAAGGTACCTATGTTTCAAATTTGAGGGCCTACGGGGGTCGTTTGATATTTTTGAGAAAGGCATCATGTGTTGCCAGGACATTGACTTCATCAAGTCGGCAGTGTCGACAAAGCCAGTTGGTCATTTTTGCGGATTAATATCTCCTCATTTGGGACTCGTCTTGAGAAACCGTTTGGTATATTTAATGCTTGTATATTAGAGTACACGCGTGTTAGATGGCGAGCTCCAGAAAGGTGTTTTGACAGGTTTGAAAAATACGTCTTCGCGATTAAATGCGAAAAATGTGGCGTAAGTGCCTGAAAGTCGTAGAATGCGGATTAATGATCCAAAAATGATGCCGATCATTTCTAGAGATATGTTTGAGGTCCGTGAAGCATTTCGGAGGTCAGTTGCATGAAAATGAATTTTTTTTTAGTCGAGCCCACTTTGGGGCCCAACCTGGTTCCTACTCGTGCATTAGTTTTATGACAGAATGGTCTAGAAAGAAAATAATGTATCTTCCAAAACCAAGAGGGAAATAAGTTTTGACAATGAGGTCCAGTGTCCTAATGTTGAGGTTTCAGATAAAAAGAATCCTTCAAGTAACTCCTTCGACAGGAAGATGTGGCTGCAGATAGAGGAGGCCATTAAGACTTCAGGCGGATGCAATTGGTAGCGTGGTATGGTGCAGGTAAAGTATACACAAACAATTTATTGGCTTTGCTTGCAAGATATCACAGGAAGAAGTTTCCAAGTCATAAAGCGTGATTCATAGTGTCAAAGTTTTCCACATGAGGCACAAAAGAAAGTTAAAGCACTTTCAACGATCATTCACATTGCAGATGCATTGGAGCATGGTACCTTTAGTGCATTTCAGCAGGTTGATGTCATGTATGGCAATGGAGCATACAAAATTGTTGACGCTATCATTAATCGATCCACTGACTTGATTTTAAGAGATGTATCCCCTAAGGTGTGGGCAACACAATTTAAATTTATGCATGGTGAAAGACTGAAGTTAAGGCTTTGGCAAAGGCAATGAACTTCAAACAACAAATGCATTGCCAGTACCCTCTCATCATACGTGGTTTTTGAGAGGAGAGGCCATAACAAAACCATCATACAAATGGCAATTGGCAGCACTCCCCTCCCTCTGCGTGACATGGAGCGTGGTTGTGGTGTGAGCAATTTGGCATTGTAATGGCATAGAAGTCTTCAAGCAAATGCATAGAGGCAACAAAACAACTCCACGATGCAGCATCTTTCTCTCCCCCACGTGCAAACCGATAGAGCCCCTGTGCAGCGTTTGGGTTTGAAAAGATATGTTGAACATGAATTCCATAACCTTGTCTCCTCCCCCTATGTGGAGTTTATGCGTGGAGAGTGGGAGAGTGCGTGGTAAGTTTTTGTTTAGTTTCTGCAAATGCAACGTTGCTGGTGAAGGACTCCCCTCTCTTTGTGACAGGGAAGGCAAGGGAGAAGCAACAAAGACCATCAAGCATGCTCATGTGGTGAAGAGGGGGGGCAGGTTGAAACCATAAAGCAAATGCAATATGGCAGGTGTAATGCCATCCTCTACGTGGTATGATGAAAAGGTCTTTTTCAAATTGTAGTAAATGGTTTTTAATCCTCCTGCGTAGCAAGTGAAATGGGCATCAAACTTCAAACTCTACGATTCAGCGAACTCCTCTCTCATGTGCTCTCCTCCCAGCAGTTCACGTGGTGAGTGAAGAGGCAAATAGAAATCTTCAAGCAAATGTATATGGCATAGAAGGTGGAGGAGAGATTTTTTAAAATCTTCGAAGCAATGTAAGTTTCAAAAATCGCCATTAAAAGTTGCAGAGAAGCCTCCAAAAACGCAGTCCTAGGTTTAAAGCCTTAGTCCCACATTGATTGGGAAATGGTCTATTTTGGTGTTTATATGCAAAATCACCCACATCTATAATGTCAAAGCCATTTGGGCTTTTGACGGACGGTGCCTATGGGCGCCCAATGTGGGCCCATGTGCAGGTGTGGATCCTAAGGCACGAAGGAGGTGACTGAGTGGCAACCAGGGGGACCCCACGCAAACATGCTTCCCGAGGTAAACAGTCAAATTTTATAGAGAAGGGCCGACTTAACCAGTGAGTAGGTTGCAGAGGATCGGACGATCTGCGCGGTTTCGCGAAGGAAAGGTGCTCACCTTTTAAACCCTGCGAAATGGCGAAAAAAGGTAAAGATCGTGCATGTTTTGGGAGATCAGATGATTCATGTTGTTTTGCGAAGGAAAGTTGCTAGCGAGTTAAGCCCTGCGAAATGGCGAAAAGCCTAGGGTGAAAATGCAAGGTTAAAGAGTGAGCAAGTTTGGAGTAGATCAACGACCTGCGCGGTTTCGGAGATTGAAGATGGATGAACATTAGAGGTTGCGAAATGGTGAAATCCAGGTGGTGCACAAGTGGCAGGTCCAGTCAGCGGTCCAGCAGGCGGGCCCCAGTGAGGTGGTGATGACATGGCGTAGAGGTGGTGCCTAGGTGGATGACAAGAAGCGGACACGTGGCAGAGTGATGAGGTGTCATTCCAGATGGCATCCAGTCAACCCCACCAGCCAATCAGGTCCCACCACATGGCAAGGTGTCAGGCACAAAAGGAGCAAAAAATTAAAATTAAAATCATGTAAAAGATATAGTTTCAACTATATCAAAATTCAAAAATTTAAATGATGTGTACATGTTGAGGATTAATTCGCTCAGGGTCTCATTTTTGCTCAAAATATGAAGTGTTATATATCACCGAAAAGCTCTCGGAATGAGGAATCCCGTTAGGTAGTTAATTTTGACAAATGTGGGATATTTTTGGAGTAGTTTCCATAGGAGTGAAATTCAGTTAGAGAGGAGATACTTGGCAATTTCAGTTGCAGATTTAATTTTCTTCCCTCTCTTTCTTATTCCCAATTCTTCTCATTTTGTAAGGGTTCCAGAATTCTGTGAGAGTGGCTCCAGTTTTCATGGCTTCCAATTTTGAGTTTTCTTCAAGATTGTATAGGGCAGGGCTTTTCTTTCAGTGATGGATTTCAATTCTTGCTGTAGGTGTTCTTAGTTGCAGGTTCTTGTGTATGTAAGGCATACATAAATTCACACAAGATTGTCTCTAGATTTGTATTTCCATTTTATCAAATCAGATCCTCAAGGAGGATGAAATTTGTTATCTCAAGGAGATAGTTATGATTGTTTGCAGGGATTCTTCAAGGAAGAATTTAAATTCTGTAATAAATCATGAAAAATGGAATATAGTTTCAAGATCTAATGATTTTGTGAATGATCTTAGTAATGCATTTATGCAAGGCATTAATGCATGAATATTTAATAATGAAGATGGATTTGCAATCGAAGCTTTCATTTATAGTTTGATGTATGACTCTGTTGCCCTTGGATAAGGCACTAATCTTGCAATTGAGGGGGTTCTCAAACCAATTTAAAATCCAATCAGAATATCATTAGTTTATGTTATGTTTTGAAATGTTTCATCTATCTCATGCTCAAGCATAGTTGAGTTTTATGTGTAGATCTAGCCCATCTGCAATAAACTACTTGTTTTGGAGCCCTGGTGAGATCTATCTGTTTATTTTGATGCTGTCATAGGTGTGTAATAGGTTTAATTCTAAGCATCAAAGGTATACCCACCTAGGTTTTGCAAAGCCTGAAGCGTAGAAGGATTCATATCCTTGTCATGTTGTCCAAGCCCTGAGGTTCTTCATAGATTGAATTGGCTACTTCATAGATCAATTGCAGGTGTTCTTGGGTTATCAGTTTTGGTGAACAACACACCGAATGTGGAGTGTAACAACAAAATAAGATCACAAAAGGTGAAATTTCTCCTACAAGCTCTATCCCTATGCGCACACTTCCCTAAGTGTCTCATATCGAAACTACGAAGAGATGCATTATCCTAATTTAACTTAAGTAAAGTGTAATAATATCCATAATGAATATTTATTTACACCAACACCCCCCCTTACTTAGGGGAATGAAGACTCAAGTCAACAATGCAAGATGGGTCCCGACTACTAGGCCATGATAGCTACCCATGAACAATATGCAAATGCAAGCAAAACAATGCAATGCAATCTCTCACAAATGGAGAAAGGGAGAAAACCTAGTGGGAAAAAACTCCCCCCCAAAAGAGAGATGAATGTACAAAAGACTCTCAAAGAAGAAGGACAAAACCTCAAAGAGGAAAAAGTCCCCTCCAGAAGAGAGGAAGGAGAAGTTAGCTGACCCCCCTAATGACACATCCCACACCCCCAAGAGAGCTCGCAACTGCGAGAACTTACTATCGGTGAAAGGTTTGGTGAATATGTCTACAACTTGCTCTGTTGTAGGACAATACTGCAAATCAATGACTTGCTCCTGAATCAACCCTCGAATATAGTGCATATGAATCTCGATGTGTTTGGTCCGTTGGTGTTGGACTAGGTTCTTCAAGTTTGCAATAGCACTCTGATTGTCGCAATGTAGAACTGTCGGCCATGGAGTGGTGAACCCAAACTCTGTGAGAATTTGCTGAAGTCAAATGGTCTGTCGTTGCGTTAACAACTCCTTGATACTTAGCCTTAGTCGAAGAGAGAGCAATAGCATGCTGCTTCTTTCTTTACCAACAAATGGGGCCTGAATCAAGTTGAAAACTGTAACATGAAGTAGACTTATGATCATCAAGATTGCCAACCCAATCGGAGTCTGTGTAACCAACCAAGCGAAGTCATGTGCCTGCTGCATAGTGAATCCTATAGTGATTTGTACCCTGGATATAATGGAGGATGTGTTTGGCGATTTTCCAATGAAGCTCATGTGGTTCTTATATGAAGCGGGAAACCATGCCAACTGCAAATGAAATATTAGGGCATGTATGAGTTAAGTAGATGAGACTACCCATAGTTGACGATACAATGTGCCATCAACTAGTGGAGAAGAACACCGAGCCTCAAGCTTGACTCCTGAAAGAAAGGGAGTCAAGGCAAGCTTACAATCATCCATATGAAAGCATGCAAGTAGATGAAGAGCATACTTCGGTTGCGATAGTGTGATCCCAGAAGGTGACTGTGAAATCTCTATCTTGAGAAAGTAGTGCAAAAGACCCAAGTCAGTCATAGCAAATCTGTCATGCAAAGCAGATTTGACCCTGCTAATGATGGATGCGGTACTCCCTATAATAATCAAATCATCAACATAGAGCACAAGTATCAAGTGAGAGTCATCCTGTCACAAAATGTAGACATTCGGATCAGAATGACACCTGGTGAACCCTGTTGAGAGAAGAAAGGAATCCATCTTGGCGTACAAAGCCTTGGGGGCTTGCTTAAGGCCATAGAGAGATTTCCTTAGTCTGCAAACCAAGGAAGTATCCTAGATGAAACCCTGAGGCTGCTCCATATAAATCTCCTCATCAAGATCACCATGAATAAAAGCACTCTTCACATCCATCTGATGTATAGCCCAACCATGAGCTATAGCAATAGCAAGTTTCAAGTGAATGGAGTTCATCTTGGCTACGGGTGCAAAGGTTTTAGTATAGTCAACACCTGCTACCTGTGAGAAACCTTTCGCAACAAGCCAAGCCTTATACTTATCCACACTACCATCCGCTACATACTTGGTCTGATAGATCCACTTACATCAAACCATCTTTGTCCCCTTAGGGAGATGTACTAAATCCCATGTGTTGTTCCTCATCAAGGAACTATACTCTTCCTCCATAGCTTGGTCCCACTAAGGAACCCCTAATGCTTCCCAAAATGTCTGTGGATCAGAAGCGGTAGCAATGAATGCATGTGGAAGATCCTGATGCTGTGATCGAGTTCTCCATGTATCTAAAGGATCCCCAACAAGAGAACCTGCAGACTCAAGTGTCTGTCGAGCCCAACGAGGTCTAGGTGGAGGTGGAGAATGAAGCTCCTCAACTGCAAGTGGATCTTGTAGAGGTGTAACCCTGCGAGTCGGAGTTGAAGGAGTCTCATCATCTGAATCACTAGCATCACCATCCACAATGGAGGAATGTGGAGGAGGTAGAGAGGCCAAGCTAGGAGAGCTTTCCTCAAAGTGAACACTCCTCTCAATAAACACCTCATGTGTCTTAGGATCCATCAATCTATATGCCTTAACACCCTCAGGATATCCAACAAATATGCAAGGCCGACTCTGAGGTTCCAATGCCTTGCATTTCTACAGAGGTATGCGAGCCCATGCTGGACACCCAAAGACTATGAAATGTCTCACAATCAGTTTCCTACCAGCCCAAGCCTCAAAAGGAGTAATACCTTGCAAAGCTTTGTGGGGAACCCAATTCTAGATGTGTGTGGCACAACTAATAGCCTCTTCCCAAAAGGCGAGATCAAGAGAACCCAATTTTAGATGTGTGTGGCACAACTAATAGCCTCTTCCCAAAAGGTGGGATCAAGAGAACGTGCATGTATCATACAGCTAGCCATTTCTTTGAGAGTTCTATTCTTGTGCTTTGCAACTCCGTTCTGCTGTGGAGTGTATGCAACAAAATGCTGAAGATCAATCCCCTCAAATGTACAAAAATCCTCAAATCTTTTGTTCACATATTCCCTTCCATTATCTGTATGAAGAATCTTGACCACTTTCCCAGATTGCTTCTCCACATGAGTCTTGAAGTCCTGAAATCTGTCAAATACTTCACTCTTATGAATGAGAAAGTAGACCTAAGTGAAGTGGGAGTAGTCATCAATGAAGGTGAGGACATAGCGGGCCTTGCTAAATGAAGGTACTGGAAATGGACCTGCTACATCACTGTGAACAAGTTAAAGAACTTCCAAAGCTCTCTAAGCTTTTCCCTTATCAAAATTATCCTCGGGATGCTTGCCCATGGAACAACCTGAACATACACCCTTTGAAAACTGATTCAAGGTAGACCCATGACCATGTCTTTCATGCTGAGTTGCTGAAGATAGCGGTAGTTGAGGTGACCAAACCGCTCATGCCATAGCTTACTTTCGGAATTGAATGAGTAAGCAAGGCCCTAGAAGGTGAACTTGGCACAAAGTGGGAGAATGAATAAAGCCTTGAGTTGTCATTGACTTGTCCCACTGCTATTAAGGCATCATCATCAAGTTCCTTTACCACAACTGAATCTGGTGTAAACTCAACCTTTTTCCCATTCCCATAGTGAGTGATTTGGTAGATAGAGAGAAGGTTGGTAGACAAGTTAGGAACATAAAGAACATTCTCAAATGTTCCATCATCCATGTCAACTGAACCTTTCCTTCAACCTCTACTTGTGTATCATCACCTATGTAAATGTGAGGTACTTTAGATGGCTCCAATGAAGAAAACTGCTCCTTTGTAGAACCCATGTGATATGAGGCACCCGAGTCAAGTATCCACTGCTGTGAAGAACCTGTTGTAGCTACAAATGCTTGCCCTTTTCCCTTAGAATGTGAGGAAGAGGAAGGAGTTGAATCCTTCTTTGTGTAGGCGGATGGCAAGTTGATGTTGTTTTTATTAAGAAGATTAGTTAACTCATCAACTTGCTTGGTGTGGCATCGATGCTCATCATGACCATACTTCTTGCAGTATGCACAAGTTGGTTTATCCTTCTTAGGTGGTGTCCCCTTCTTGGAAGAGGATGAAAAATCGCCTCTTGATGGAGAGGATGATTGTCCTTTTTCCAGCTGTGGCTTTGACTTAGAGTGCTTCTTCTTCTTATTGGAATCTTTGCCTTGACTTCCTTGATTCGCTTGATTAGCCACCAAAGCCTTGGACTTTGAAGACTTGAGAAGCCCCATGTTCAACAACTTAGATTGTTCCAATATTAACATTTTTATGAAAGCATCAAATGAAGGCATAACATAGGAACTCTCCACTATCAAACGATGAGTTTGGAAGCTAGACACAAATGCTGCATATTCTGGTGCAAGCTTGTCCAACAAGTTAAATATCAACTGAGCATCTTTTTTGTCAATTCCACAATCCTTAAGCTTTGCTCTTAGCTCATTTGCTTTGGTGACATAATCTTGGATTGTATCAAAACTCTTGGGATCTAAGTTGGTGAGCTCATTGTCAATCTTGTAACCTCTGATTTCATCAACTTGACCATACAATTTCTGAAACATATCCCAAGCCTCTTTGATTGTTGTACACTTCTCAATGTGAAAAATGAGGTCATCTGATACATACTTATGCAAAGTTCCAAGAGCCATGCAATTCTTAGTGATCCATTCTAACTGAGCATTAAGATTAGCCTTAGGATCCGGTGGTGCTACTATTGTTCCATCTATGTAATGCGTGAGACCTTTTTCCATTGATTTGCTCCATACTTTAATTTTCCATGATGCATAATTATGTGGAGTTAAAGGTGGAAATTTATGAGGAATCATTGCAACAAAAATTAAAGAGCACAAGGAAAGAGAGGCACAATCACACAAGACAACCCCCCAAAGTCACTCAATCAAAGAACCCCCCAAAAGTGATGATTTTGCATTTTATACTTAGTGCGTGTACAATGGGACACTTGCAAAAAATGGCAAAGTGGACTTCTGATTACAATTTTACAACTACCTCAATAAGGCCAAAAGAGACTCAAACTGATAGTGTAAGAGATCTGAACTACGATCCAAGCAATTTACAAGTACCAAATAGGCCAAATAAGATCAATATCTGAAAGTACAATTTCCACTCAAAATCTTTGAAATCTGATCATAGATTATGAAAGTAGACAAAAAAAATGCACTTAAAAAAAATGGCACCTGAAAAGGATGTCATATGAGCTCAAACGAGGCCTTTGATTTTGTAGAATTGAGGATTGGATAGGTACAACTGAGAGAATTCAAAAATTCCAAAAAACCTGTGCACCAAAATCAGAAAATAACCACACCACTGCGAAGAGCACAAAAAACTAGCCCAAATAAAAAACAATTGCACCCAAAAAGGAGCAAAATTGAGCAAGTTATGAGCCTCCAAAGTTGGCCCAAAAAACCAAACAGCTCAACGAAGAGGGGTTGAAAATTTCCAAAAAATGCTAATTGGGCGCTGACTATGGAAAAAAAAAGCCAAGTGGCGCTGACTGGGCAGATTTGCTGACGTGGCAGGTGATTGGACCTACTGCCGACGTGTTAGGCAAAGGTGGTAGGCGGTGGGCCTGACTGACGTGGTAGGCAGGCAGCTTCTGTCGGCGGTCGCCAGAAAAATGACAGGTGGCGGCCGGAAAAAAGTCATCGGCCGAAATTCAACTGCTGGAGGTCTACCGGTAGGCCGGCGGCTGGGGGCCCGTTGGTGGCGCCTAGAGCGGTGGGTCGTTGGGAGGCGTTGAGGCCAGCAGGAGGCGGTCGTTGGTGGGGCGAGGCCGCCGGGGCCGCTGAAGACTACCGCTGGGCTTTTGCGTGGTCGGGTCGACGGTGTTGCTGACTGCTACACAGGGATGATGACTAGAGTATGACGGGAACCTGCAGACATGACATACGAGGGGTAAGGGGTCTTCAGACACCCAAAATTTTATTTTTTTTGTTTTTTTTGAAAAAAAACCTTTTTTGGATATATATTTTTTTTCAAAATAAATCTTTTCAAAGGACTGGAAATTTTTTTTTCAGAATTTTTTTTTTTTTTTTATAAATCCAAAAATTCCGTATTGTACTTGCCAAATTGGGCAAAAAATTCCTCCACCCTTAAAAGTCAATTTTTGCCAAAAATGGTCGAGTTTATACTTGATTTTTATGGAAATGACCTCCCAGACGCAATGGTGAGGTCAAAAACAGTCTAAGATGCCTCCAAAAAATGCTTGTTCCTTAGATCTGAAAATAGAAGCCTTCCAAAATGTCTCCAAAAACCAATCAATGAAGCCCCAATGGCTTTGATACCATGTGAGATTTTGCCAAGATCAAGGGCACAATGAAAAGTATAAAAATAGAGACAAAATAATGACAAGAACAAACTGTATTCTCATCAACATGAAAATGATCAACTGGATTAACCAATACAATGAATATAGGCCTGCTTATATAGGCAAGGCCATATGGATGTACGAGCACACAACCATGACATGTGGCTCAATGAGAAACAAGGGTAGGTAAGAAATACTAGGGGTAGGTAGGAGAAATAATATAATATTCCACAAGAAGTGGATGACCCACCGAATGTGGAGTGTAATAGCAAAATAAGACCACAAAAGGTGGAATTTCTCCTACAAGCTCTATCCCTATATGCACACTTTCCTAAGTGTCTCAAATCCAAACTACGAAGAGATGCATTATCCTAAGTTAACTTAAGTAAAGTGTAATAATATCCATAATGAATATTTATTTACACCAATAGACTTCATCCTCTATTGCCACCCTTTTACCCTTTTCATCTATCTTCCCAGTCACTTCTACTGTCTTGACTTCCATCACACCTAGTTTATGCTCCAACTGCTCCAACCTTTCCTTGAGCAATCAGTTTTCCTCTTCTTGGTCTTCAAACTTCTTAGCCAATTCTAGATTGGTCACCATCTTTACTCCTTCTTCTGATAGTAGATCAGTCTTGCACTCTTCACCCCAAGTCTTTAACTTTCTCTAATACCAATCTGATAGGGAGGATCCTAGATTGCTTGAGTCAGCTTGAGTCACACCAAGGCCTTTTTCCTAGCCTAATCCAGGAATTCTTCTCTCTATTCCCCTAATCCACTCTAGGCCCTCACTAACGAGGTTTATTACTCTGCTCTTTGTGAATTCACTTTCGTAAATCCACCAACTCACTATTCCACTGAATCTAACCAGACACCTTGCAGGGTTTTCTCTATCATTGGCTATACCTTTGACTTCTCCTAAGTTTTTTTCCTCTCAAGCTTGGATTTTCTCTCCCTTTGATCCCATCTTCCCTTGGTTAGAGGCTAACAGCCTAGACTCCGGTCTACCCTGCAATTGATTCCTCTTGGTCACTGATACCTAGCCGAGCTATCATCAAGCTTGCCTAGGGCCAGTCTATTGAAACGACCGATGCCATTCCCCGGTCTTCCACAAATAGAACTCTACTGTACATGGTTGGTTCTTCTTGACAACCTCCAATGGTCGTGTGGATCCCATGATGAAGAATCAAGATAGAGCCATATTATAACTACTTGTCACCAACATAAAAAAAGGAACAGAAAGACAACTTTATCTATAGATCCGAGCTTGGCACGACTTCAAAATTGGAACTCACAAAACACAAAAAAGTAATATCTACTCTATCACACTAGCATTTAAAGATTTAAGCCAATATTTACAATTTACAAACACAAATTGAACTCTGAGAAAAGAAACCAGAAAACGATCTTCACATTGCTATTCAAAAGAAGTTTGTTCTTGTGGAATCAACACATCCGACAATCCCAATCCAACCTCCTTCTAACCTCTTTATAAAATACCCATTGGGTCTTTTATAGCCTCCTATACATGTCATGAATCTTCCCTAATAGACGAAATTAAACTCGACACAATCGGTTTCCTACTGTAACTGACTTTTTCTTCCATCGGGTCATCAGGATAGCATCAAAACATTCACTCTAATGATCGATAACAGTTTACAACTTGCGCACTTCCTCATCGGGTTATCAGCGTAGCCTCAAAACATTCCCGCCGATATCTGATGGTGCGCTCCAAACCGTATGCTTTCCCATTGGGTTATTGGGGTATCTCTAAACATGTTGGGTCGATAGTCGATGGCTCCACTTCGAACTCACTCCACTCGCTCTAATCCACTGGCGACCTCATCGGGTTATCAGGGTAGGTGGAAAACACTTCTACTGATAGCCGATGGTTCCACTTTGACTCGCTCCAACTATTGGTGACTTCATCGGGTTATCAAGGTAGGTAGAAAATACCCCCTCTGATATCTGATGGCTCCACTTCGATCTTACGTATACTCATTGGGGCATCGGGATATGGTAAAACCAGTTGTTCCAATAGCCGATGGTTGCGCTCCACATGCTGGCGGTGTCATCGGGGTAAGTCTCACCGAAAACGAGAATTTTTAAAAAGAAGACAAAATGCACTCCAAGCTCCAAACATATAGCCTAATGGACTAGAACCATTCCTTATGCCAAAATTTCCAAAATTGAAAAGGGTATTTGCTCACCCTTAGGTGCTCCTGCACCACTTATGTATTCGTCACCCTATTATTTATTAGAGGGTTCTTACAGTTGAGCAAACCCAAAGATGTAGCCAATTAGGGGTGAACTCTGATATCAATTTGGTGTTATATGGTGTTTGTCTTCATCTGGTTCCTTTTTAATTTACATGCATGGATGGCATTATGGTTAATATGTATAATGTGGATTAGATGATATTAATCTTAAATGTATGCATGAAGTTATTAAATGCTGTATTATGGATCATGAAGATTGTAGGTCTAGTGAAGTGCAAAGTATTCATTAGCTTTTAACGCAATTAAAGTATGTATGGAAATTAGATGCATGGCATATGTTTTAATTTAAGGTTGGATGTAATGTATGGTTAAATTGCAATAGATGAACTTAATCATGTTATCTATATTTTTAACTTATCGAATAAATTTAACCATTGTTTAAGTGTAATCATGTCATTAAGTTAATCAACTTAATTGAATTAATTAGTGTGAGTTGAGTTAAGTGTTGAACCACGTAATGATGTTGGGAAACCCTTTAGGTGTTAGTTAAGTCTTCCGTTGTGTAATCTGAACTTAATGTTAATTCAATGTACCATTATTTTGTTTTAACTTAAAATAAAATAAAAAATTGCACTCTATTCTTGTGTTTTAGTTTTATCCCTTTGGGGTTTCCTGGTGGGGCATTACATCTCTATTGAGGGTTTATTGGTTGTGACTGCATCATTAGCTTTGTAGCATTTTGGTAGTGTTAACATCACTTTACTCACAAATTCTCTTTCTTATAATGCTCCACCAATACCCCTAATTGCAATCACAATCTCATTTACTCGGTGTAGATAGCTTTCAATGTTCTCATCATCAAACATCCTTAGGTTCTCAAATTTGTGCTTTAGATTTGACAACTTGGCTTGGTTTGTCTTCAAATCACCTTCATACACATTACTCACTTACTCCTAGGTTTTTTTAGTAGACTGCAAACCCATAACTTTATCAAATACCGAATCACTTAAGAAATTGATAATTACAACTCTACCTTTTGCATTATTCTCATGTGCCTTGACCTCATCTAGAGTGTGAGGACCATTTGTCAGAGCAGTATACTTAGTCTTGATAATATCCTAGTTGGCAAAGATTCCAAATTAAATTCCATCCTTTCCTTCTAGTAGGAGTAATTTGTACCATCAAACTTTGGTGCTTTGTAATTAACTTCCTATTCTGGATCTTCCTCAAGTGATTAAGCTTAACTAAGAGGAACCTTACTTTGATACCAATTGTTGAACACACCACATGGCTAAGAGGGGAGAATGAATCAGTCTAGATCTCTAAATACTCTACTTTTGATCTTGTAAACTACAAACCACAATTAGCTTATTACTAAAATTATGAAACATGAAAGTACAAATCACAATAAACACCAGATTTATGTGGAAAACCATAAATAGATATAAACCACAATAAGAATCACACTCATAATATGAATAACTGATTATAGTATTTTAGGCTCAAGTCCAAGGAGCTCACTACACCCGATAAGACTTGCAAGACTAAGGTGCACAACCTTATGGCAAGATATAAAGGACTTGCATTACTGAAACTTATTGTCTCATAGCAAGATGCAAAGGATTGCACAAGCTACCAAAATAACCAAGATATATTCCGACAAATACAAGTAATAGATGAATTAAAATGAATAATCTCTCATAATCATGAATTTATCCTTGAATCACTATATCAAGCAACCAATATCATGGCAAACAAAATTGACATCAATTACTGTCTCAAAACATTGTCACACACAAGATATCATCATCAAAGCTCTTCACAAATTGGCTTTCACATTAAATATATTTTCATATTATTCAAATATACTTCACATTAATTCATGTACATTCCATACATCAACTCATGCAACCACACATCTATATATACGAGATCATTCATTAAACCTCTCAACTAGGTTGGACCCAGATATAATATACAATATTACATGAATTAGGCCACCCATACCAATAATACCAAATATGGTCCACTCCAAGAGATATAGGGGACCCAAACACATCATGACACATCTAAAATGATTCCAACAAACTGCACACACTAATACATCCTCCAAAGTCAACATCAAACTAAATGTGTAGATAAACAATAAAACACATTAACTAGTCGACCCATATACATTCTCCAATGCAAAACACACAATGTGAATCTACACACGCTACAGTGAGACCCATAAAAACATCCAAACTTAACCTTCAATGCATAATGGACCAAAAGAGCATGATCCAAAAATATACACCACATCAATCATCTAGAAACCAAACCAACTGACAACACCGAACGTAGAACAACATAACTGCACTTGCTAATCAAAGTAGAAATAGAAAACTAAATTGGAACACTACACAAACCAAATGAATATATCCTCCAAGCTGCAACACTTGAGTCCATATATCAGAGAACTGTTGAGCATTCTCAAGACTAGTAATGACAAATACCCTCACTGTCAGAAATAACAACAACATACTCTATCATATGAACAACATAGGACCTAAAACTTGATAGTGCAATATACACATATCATAATAATTATATCCAAAACCACAATACATAATCTTCACAAAATGGAGAAATGTAAAGCATTCTTCAACTAGGATATTAAATACTCTTTCTTGCACCTAAATACCCTTTCTTGCATATTGAAACTTTTATTATACAAGCCTTCCGAAAATACCTCATAATTACTCAACATCACAACCATATCACACAGCAATATCAAAACACTCACTTAGGGACCATCTACAACACTTAGTGACATTAATGAAAGTATCCAAGAGTGTGATAGATATAGAGCTCATTTGAAATGTCCCTTTTTTATTAGTGTTTCGGTTGGAATATTTATGCCACCAGACAAATTGACATCAATGACAACACAACTCAACATAACTCAAGTTTTCAACAAACACGACCTCAAAAAAGAATTGACTTATAGCATAAAAACAATATAAAATTCAAGTAAAAATAGAATTAGCTCATTTAAAATTTCTTTAAAACTAATTGTGTGCCTTGTGACACCCATTGTGTGCCACCTATAGCACACCACTCAGAAGGTGATAAAATGAAATTTCAAACTTATAGTTATAGGAATTGTAAAGCGGAAAATCGCGATCGAACCCTAGTTGCTCTCCCCTCTTCCAACTCCAAGGAGAGAGAAGGGAGATTCACTAGGGTTGATGGTTTTCACTTAGGGGAAAAAATTTACATTCAAAAGAGGGGTTGAAACCCACAAGATCCAATCCCACGCAATGCAAGATTGGATGCTAAATGAGTTTCAAGGGTTATGACAGCAAGGCTACCCTCTTTTGTAAAGAATGTGCATAGAAGAATTAAGCTAGGAATGCATAGAAAGTGAGAAAGATTCGCTTATAAACTGAGATAGGAATACAGTATGAAGCTGCGGACCTGGAATTAGCAGTAAAATGTCGATACGGCGCTGTCCTGCAAATTTGAGCGAAAGTTGCCGGGACGATGGCGGCCGAGCGCCACGGTCCTTCGAAAAATCCGCAAAACGAAGGGGGATCTGTTCGTCTCTGCACAAGGATTCCAGATCTTCAATTTCAGCCGCGTACTTGCAACCTACACACAGAAAAGCGAAGACGATTGGGGGGTTAGGGATTAGGGGTTTGCCTTTAGGTCAAACCCCGGTTTTGGAATTAACCAAGAAATGAGCAATGTTGTAAATGTAAATGTAAATGTCTGTAATGTAAAACAAGTACTAATACCTTGTTGTAAGGATGTTTGTATCCTTATGTGCGAAGGTATAGATGTTGTATGTTGTAAGTGATCTCCTCTTCAATGGTTGAATCCTTGTCTTGAATGCAACACTTAGCCTTGAATGGAGACTTGAAATGATCAATTGCTTGAAGGAATGCTTGAATGCTTGAATGCTTGAATATAGTTTCCATGCTTTTTCCCTCATGTATGTATCTATCCAAATGAGAGAGGAAAATGTAGTTTATATACTTGTCATTTAGGGCTGATAGACTGATTTTCCCAACCTTAGGCCGACCAGGAAAGATAATTTTCCAATTTGCCAACATAAAGACCCGAAGTCCAAAAGAGACCGGGCCCAAAATAGGACCCAGGGACCAGGGCGCTGGGCGCCATGGTCCTGGAGGACCAGGGCGTTGGGCGCCTGGTCCTGAAGGACCAGGGCGCTGGGCGCTCTGGTCCCACCTCCCGGGACAGCAGGGTGCAAAGGAGGTTCAGGCCAGGGTGCAAGAAAATGCAGTTTTCAGTGTCATAATCAGGTTTCGGGGTCTCC
The DNA here is from genome assembly GCF_030272615.1 of Cryptomeria japonica. Lineage (NCBI taxonomy): Eukaryota > Viridiplantae > Streptophyta > Pinopsida > Cupressales > Cupressaceae > Cryptomeria > Cryptomeria japonica. The sequence continues at coordinate 368,348,371 of NC_081409.1, forward strand.
ATTCAGGTTGCGTGTTGCATCGCCATCGTGAAGACCGAAATGTAGTCAAAATTGCAAGTGTCACAATTTTAGGACGCTACATTTAGCCCCCACTTTAGCGGGAGTATGTATGCTCATACTTCCGGTAAAGTACAAGGAAACAATATTGAAAGACTTTCACCACGTCAAGGAGGCAAGACACACCAAGCCCCCAGTGGACTAAGGATCTTACGAATTCGATTGACAAAGTAAAAGGGAAGATCACAAGGGAGAACCATGACTGTCAGTAGTAAGGTTCCCTCACTATGAGTCATGCAAGAGAAATACCGAAAATTTTCAAGGCAAAGCTGAGTTCTCCAAGAAATTTTCATGTATCTTGAAGGGATAGATAGGGTGTATGCCCCCCTACGTTAAAGCGATCACACACGCCTCAACGGGGGTGATTGTTTTAACGTAGTGATACACATAAGAAATGAGAAAGGAAAGGAGCACGTTATCGCAAGGATTTAGCCCCCAAGTGTGAGATAAACCCAAGGATAATAGACACAAAACACAAAGCACAAGGTAACTTTGCTTTCCTCGGGGTTAGTATGCTATATGATAATTCATGTATATATATCATATGTATGTATGCATAATTGTTCTTCATTCCCCAATCAAGGAAGGTCACCTAGAAGAAGGGAACACGTGTCTTTTGAGTCAACATGAGAGAGACCAAAAGAGATCTCAATGCTTTGCATCATCCTCAAGTAGACAACACTAAGGACAACAAATAGAAGAATGAGAATAACATATAGAAGAAGTAACAAAAGAGAGGAGGAGAGAATCTGCTATGCTAATGAACTAGTCTAGCACGTCATCTACCCCCCGATCTTGCTGATCAATGTTTTGGGAAGGTAGGGAACACGCTAGAGGAGGAACATCCAACACAGCAGATGGAGCTATCACAAGATCCAAACAAGGGCTATGTTCATGTTCCGAGCCACATTGTTCTTGTCTAGGAGCTAGGATAAGTGCTTTAGAAAATTCATTAGATAAATGGTTATCAATATCAACAAGTTCATATTCACTATCAGAATGAACAGGAGTAACATTTGCATCATGAATAACATTTTCATCCATATCATCATCAAGATTTATGAAAATAGGATCTTTAACTCGCACAGGATCAAGACCATCATGCATCTTATGTTTAGGAGATTTTGGCTCAATCGTCGGCTGAGGAGAAAATGGAATAATGCTTGTTGAAGGTGTTTTTGGAGATTGCAAAGTTTGAGAAGCAGCTGCCTGAGCTCTAAGACGACTCTTTCATCGGCGTTCACATGTAGAATGATTTCATCTAGTCTTAGTAGGAAGTGGAGAAGATTGAGGAGGAGGAATGTTCTCATCCTTATCACTTGGGTGTTTAGGTTGTGGTTTCTTAGGCTGGATAATAGGACAAGAAGAAGGTCTCTTCTCTCTATAGAAGAAAGGAGGAGGAACTGCTCCATATAAAGGAGGAATTTTTGGTTTAGGAAGAAGACCAAGTCCATCATGACGAGGAGGTATAGGTCTACTTTTAGAAGGTTTATTAGGCATAGACATAGTCACATCCATAGGAATGGGTTGGGAATCTTCTTGAGGAAAGACATTAGTTTTATCTTTCAAAGGAAGAACTTCCTTCTCAAGAACGATAGGAATATCAATTTTGGGTGTTCTAGGTTCACTTAAAGATAGGATCATATCTGCTTTCCATTTTTGATAAGATTTGAAAAGATGATCACTTCGCGGAGGAAGAGATTGGAATTGTTTAGGCCAAAAGTAATCAATAGGAACGCTAGAAGTTCTTTCAGCTGGTTTAAAGAGACTATGATTGACAGTAACAACTTCACCATTATGGGGAAATTTCAAACACTTGTGAATAGAAGAAGCAATAGCTTTCATGGAAGATAGCCAAGGATAGCCAAGCTTCACACGAAATTGTTCGGAAGATGGAATAATAGCAAAGTTCACATCAAGGGATTTGTTATGGACCTCAATAGGCAATGTAATAGAACCAATTGCAGGAGAAGAAAATGCATCAAATAGTTTCACAATCACATCTGTTTTGTCATATATCACTTGATTCAATTGCAAAGTAAAAAGAAATTCTTCAGTAATAACATTAACCATGCACGAAGGACCAATAAGCACTCCACGGCAAGGTGTATTCTTGACTTTTGCAACTATGTATAAAGGACCATCAGGTGCCCTAATGGTTTCACTGGAATCAAATGTGATGGAAGGTTCTTTAGGGTTTTCTTGCTGCTCTACAAAGTTAATCACATTCGGAGTCATAGACACAAGACCATCAGATGAAAGAGAGGAATCATTAGTCTCAATCGCATTAGAGGTATGAGAAGGTAATGGATCAGTAAAAAACTGAAGATTTTGATTAGGAGGAGCTACAGATGTATTGCCTTTATCATTCACTCCAGAAACAGAAATAGTATTATTATCAATCAAATCTTGAATTTTACCCTTTAAAGAAAAACATTTTTCAGTATCATGCCCAAGCTGACGATGAAATTGACAAAAAGCTTTGTTATCAAAATAAGGTGAAGTAATCTTTGCAGGATCAATTTGCCTTATAGGAGGAAGAGTAAGCACATTTTGTTCCAATAACTTACTCATAATACTATGCAATGATTCATTCAAAGGAGTATACTTTCTTTCTTTCTTGAAAAATTTAGAAATAGGAGGCACACCTGATGCTGCATTCACATTGTTGTTGATGATGTTTTCATTGAATTTGATGGAATCTTTGTTTGGTTTAAACTTCCCAAATGGTTGTTGACTGCTATCACCCTTATCACTCGGAGCCATAGGATGTGATTGTTCCATTTGACTCACAGTCAGTTGATAATTGTGAAGAGTTGCACACAACTGTTGGAAAGAAGTAAACTCAGAAAATAGAAGTTTGTCTCGAATATCTTTTTGTAAATTAGAAATAAAGATTCTTTGAATATCATTGTCAGGCACTGGAAAGGAAATTTGAGCATACAAATGCTTATATCTACCAATGAAATCAGTCACTTTCTCTTTAACACCTTGTTTACAATGCATTAAATCAATCAAAGTAACTTTAGGACTTATATTGTTTTGAAATTGTTGAATGAAAGCATTTGCAAGTTGTTCGAAAGAAGTAATAGAATAGGAAGGCAACGAGCAATACCATTGTAGGGCTTTGTCTCTTAATGTTCTAGTAAACAATTTTGCAAGCAACCTTTGGTCATAAGCAAAATCAGTACATATTGTTTGAAAGGTCTTAACATGTGTTAGAGGATCACCCTTACCATTATAAAGCTCCAAATGTGGAATTTCAACATGTTTAGGGGGAATAGCTCGAACAATGTCAAGAGAAAGCGGACTCGCAACATCAAATGTGGGCACACTAAACTTAGATTGATTCATAGAGGCAATTTGTTGCTGTAAAGAAGAGACAGTTTGTGCAAGATTGTTAATGGTCGCTTCAGTCGAAGAATTCATATTAGATGTGTTAGATTGAGATGGAGGTGTTATGTTATTGAAAGAAGGTAAAGAGTAAGGTGGTGGGACCCTATGATAATTAGTCATAGGAGATGATTGGATAGGAGGAACACTACAAGGAGGAATGGAATGGTTAAATGAATTGCCCCCTTGCGTCATGTTCATTTGTGGAGATATAATAGGAACACTCATTGAAGGAATGAATGAAGAAGTTGGATTAAATGAAGGAAGAGGGCTAATTGAAGAAGAAGGATTGCCCCCATGACTGGTGATCACAGGAGGAATGTCTTGTGTAGAAGTAGCCATTATGTTTGATGTAAAGGTAGGTATGCTAGCAATAGAAGTCATCAAAGGAATAGAATGATTGACTTGAGTAGGAGGTTGTGTATAACCCAAATTTTCAGCACAACTCTTCATAGGCATCACATTCGAATCCACAATGTGTGCAATACCACGCAAAATATCAATTCCATTCTTATCACTTTGAAGCATATGTTTTAGACCCTCAATTAAAGGAAGAGCTTGACTATCAGGGTATTCTTGAGACATCCATTGTCGAAAATCATCAAATTGGTTATCCAATTTCGAAAGTTGTTCTTCAGAAACCTCATGGAGAGCTTCTTCATCATTAGGAGGATTAGAGGAATTACCCATGTCCTCGTTAAAAAGGCTATTCAAATTAGGTTCCATCTCCTCGGTAATTAAACCTCGGGAAGACTTAATTCTACGGCTTCATCTAACGGGAATAGTGTAAGTAGGGCTTATTGTTGTAAAACTCATGCACTAGAGAGGGAGAGAAAATTTTGAATTTTAGAGGTAGCAATTTTCAGTAAAATCAGCCAATCTTCTGGATTTAAGCTGTTAAATATAATCAGGACAATCTCCCGAAATTTCAGAAAAAATGTCAGGGACCGTGGCGCTTCGGAGTGCACACGGTCCCGGCAACTTTTTTCGAAATTTGCAGGGATGAAAGTTATGATGATTTTAGAGCTAATCTGAAAAAATTGAGTGATTTTACGATCTGTAGATAGGCCAACTTAAAGTTGCAATCTCGAAATTGAACCCTATCAAAATTGTCGAAAAATGCAAAAATTTGAATTTTGAAAAAGAGAGGGAAACTAAAATTTTGAATTTTATGATTTTAGAGGGAATGTCAAGAGCAATGCAAATTTTGAAATTTGAAAATTGACTCAATTTCACCCAAAATTCAATTTTGAAAGCGGAAATCAAAGTTGTTGTAATTAAGCACTTAATTTCAAAAGTCACAAATTGCAAAAATTTAAATAAAGCACTGAGATTTTTAATGAATGCAAACACACTTTTCAGATTTAGGACAGTAAGAACACAATTTTGACACAAAATTTCAGTTTCAATGATTTTTGAATGATTAGAAGCGTTAATCCAAGCAATCCCTAGACCGACTTTGACTTTAATTTTGAAAGTGTTATAATTGATAAAATCAGCCAAAATTCTGGATTTTAGCAGAAAAATACAGTAAGATCTCGCTCCCGAAATTTTGGAAAAAATGTCGGGGACGATGGCGCTCGGAGTGCACACGGTCCTCGCAACTTTTTTCCAAATTTTCAGGGATGAAAGATGTTGTGATTTTATTGCGGAATCCAAAGTTACAGCTGATTTGGAAATGTTTTGATCAGTGAAATTGTCGGACAAAGGTTGAATCAAGAGGGTTTCAAAAATTAGGGTTTTGACACTTAACCACTTAATTTTCAAAATTAATGCACAAATATGAATTGACAATTTGTAATAGAAGGGCAGATCTGAAACAAGCATTAACAATTAAACATTTCACAAGTTTAATTACTTAAAAAGAAAATTTAGGGTTTTTATGCAATTAACCTCTAAAATTTTGCAAAAGATCAAACATGGAAATGTAATCAAGGAATCCAATTTTCAGATCTAACTATGAATAATCAGAAAGGATGTTCACGTCGGGTTCACCAAAATGTAAAGCGAAAAATTGCGATTGAACCCTAGTTGCTCTCCCCTCTTCCAACTCCAAGGAGAGAGAAGGGAGATTCACTAGGGTTGATGGTTTTCACTTAGGGGAGAAACTTTACATTCAAAAGAGGGGTTGAAACCCACAAGATCCAATCCCACGCAATGCAAGATTGGATGCTAAATGAGTTTCAAGGGTTATGATAGCAAGGCTACCCTCTTTTGTAAAGAATGTGCATAGAAGAATTAAGTTAGGAATGCATAGAAAGTGAGAAAGATTCGCTTATAAACTGAGATAGGAATACAGTATGAAGCCGCGGACCTGGAATTAGCAGTAAAATGTCGATACGGCACTATCCTACAAATTTGAGCGAAAGTTGCTGGGACGATGGCGCCCGAGCGCCACGGTCCTCCGAAAAATCCGCGAAACGAAGGGGGATCTGTTCGTCTCTGCACAAGGATTCCAGATCTTCAATTTCAGCTGCGTACCTACAACCTACACACAGAAAAGCGAAGACAATTGGGGGGTTAGGGATTAGGGGTTTGCCTTTAGGTCAAACCCCGGTTTTGGAATTAACCAAGAAATGAGCAATGCTGTAAATGTAAATGTCTGTAATGTAAAACAAGTACTAATACCTTGTTGTAAGGATGTTTGTATCCTTATGTGCGAAGGTATAGATGTTGTATGTTGTAAGTGATCTCCTCTTCAATGGTTGAATCCTTGTCTTGAATGCAACACTTAGCCTTGAATGGAGACTTGAAATGATCAATTGCTTGAAGGAATGCTTGAATGCTTGAATGCTTGAATATAGTTTCCACACTTTTTCCCTCATGTATGTATCTATCCAAATGAGAGAGGAAAATGTAGTTTATATACTTGTCATTTAGGGCTGATAGACTGATTTTCCCAACCTTAGGCCGACCAGGAAAGATAATTTTCCAATTTGCCAACATAAAGACCCGAAGTCCAAAAGAGATCGGGCCCAAAATAGGACCCAGGGACCAGGGCGTTGGGCACCCTGGTCCTGAAGGACCAGGGCGCTGGGTGCTCTGGTCCCACCTCCCGGGACAGCAGGGTGCAAAGGAGGTTCAGGCCAGGGTGCAAGAAAATGCAGTTTTCAGTGTCATAATCAGGTTTCGGGGTCTCCATTCAGGTTGCGTGTTGTGTCGCCATCGTGAAGATCGAAATGCAGTCAAAATTGCAAGTGTCGCAATTTTAGGACGCTACAGGAATTCACTTCCTTATACCCTAATGATGGAAGTTTTCCTACTAGGGATAGGTAAGTTTTAAGCTACCTTAAGGGAATATTTATTGTAAAATAATTTTCAAAAGTTTATCTATGTGGAAAAGATGGTCACCATGGCGAGGCCAAATAAATAATTTTAAATCAACTATGTTAATTACACTAAGACTTGAGAATAAAAGAATCTAACTAAATTTAATATTTATTTAATGCATCTAAAACAAAATTAACCCAAAGGTCAAAAGGCTCAACAAAATTATTTATATAGATAATACACTTCACAAAAGAACATCATCTATTAAAATAAAATAACTCACAATAATTTATCCTTATATCTAATTAAAATCTACTTACATAAATTTAGCTAGTTAAAATATTTGTTACCATAATTTGATTTATAACTCATTAAATTTCCTAAATTAACTTTATACAATTGTTTAATTGAAAGAAATAAAAAATTTGAGAATAAAAGAATTAATTATATAATTTAAAACATGGGTGCTTAGTAACATAGGCCCCATAAAGATATTAATTATCTAATTAAGAAAATAAGCAAGTTTAATAGTTGATAATGGAATGTGTAACAAATTACTAAAGGGTATGTGGACCCTACTGATAAATTGGAGGAAGTGGCCCTAGAGGAAATTTTCCAGAAAGTGGACCCTATCATTGCAATGAATTTTGAGTTTGGTGATGAGGGGAGTGAGGAGAAAGAAGGGAATGATTTGATGAATGTTATAGAAAAGATTGATAAGTGAAAGAAAGGTGGTAAGAAAAAAGGAGACAAGAAAAAATAAAAAAGGTGTTACCACTTTGCTGAAATGGATTATCAACATGTGAAATTGGAAGATATTGTTGAGTAGATGGACCATCTCAGGGATGGTGAATAACAAGCCCTAAAGTGTGAGGTCCAAGAGATGAGAAGTCACCTGGATGGCTATGAGATGAATGCTGAATTGTAGGCCTTGAAGAAAGAGATAAAGGATGTAAAGAGTTGATGGAATGTCAGTGACAAACAACTGGCCAATATTAATGAATTTTGCATTAGAGTTATGTACAGTTCAACTATGACTTTATGCCTACTGCAGGACAAGGTTGCAGATGAGGATGCAGACAAATAGTCTTGCAAGGAGCTCTACAAATTACTTAATGAAGATTGGGATAATGTTCTTGGTTTGGCTAGGATTTGTAAGCCAACTCCCTATTTTTAGGCCTAGTCTTATTTTTAATGTTTACTTTGGTTCTCTTTAGCTTTCTGGACTTACGAGGTGCTCCCCCTATTACTTTATTTCTAGACTGTTGTTAAAATTTCTCTCATTTTTATTTTTCTATTAATCTACTACTGATAGGCTTTTGGCTATGTTAAGGGTCAAATCCCTCATTAACGCTTCTTTTATAATAAAAAAACAAATTACTACCATTGGATGAAAAGCAATAGGATCCATTAGATCTAGGGCTCATATGCAACCCTAAAACTCTTATCATAAGGAAGAGGGGTCATTTTATTTTTCTCTCTTAGTTTGATTTAATAGTTTTGAAAGAAAGAGGGAATGGTGATGCAGAAACCCTACTTGGGTAAGAAGTTTTAATGAGTTTTTGGTTTGATGGATAATAACTCTAGTTTGCTCATAAGATTCTTTATTGCTAAATCAAGTTTTTGTTTTAATTAAATCCTTTATTTTAGGTTAAAAAGAGATGGACACAAAAAGGATTTAAAAATGAAGAGCAAAAATAGAGGAAGATCATGAAGGAATCGATCTTCATTGGCCATAGTTTAAAGAGTATTAATCTATCCATTTATTTTTTTAAAATTGCACTTAAATTTTAATGGAGAAACCCTACTTGGGTGAGAAGTGTTGGCAACAACAATGAGAGAAAATTGAGGGGGGGGGTAAATCAGTTTTCTACTAGGTCTTCAAACTCAACCACAAATACAAATTTGATAAACTGCAATAGCAACAAAGATAAGCAAATTGATAGCACAACACACAACACCAAGATTTTTACATGTAAAACTTGATTAAGGGAAAAACCATGGTGGGAACCTACCCATAATAAGATGATACTATATAGTAGTATGTCAAAATATTACAATGGGGAATGTACCAGCATTCAGGCACACTGCCTAGAGCTCACTGCTCAAATATAATAACTTGGAAGGATACAACCCTCATGGAAGTCTCACTGACTTACAAAAAAATTGGGACTGCAATTCAGAAGGAATAAACTGTAATAATATAGTCTGCAAATCCTGATGACAGTTCTGGTTAAGCACATTTGTCTGCTTTGCAACACCAATCTCTTCTTAATCATATTGCCTAAGGATGAATCCGTTGTTCGTACATACACCACTCTCTGATAATGCAGACACAACTTTGATACCTAAATGACATGATTATATCACCTATTTATACAATTCATCAACCTTGACAACAAGGTTAGCTAAACCATCAACTCACAATTATAAAATTACATCACACAATAAAAATATCAACCACTAGACCAATATAATAATATACATGACATAACATGGACCTAAATCAACTTTCCAAACACTCATCACCACCGATAATCACAACAAGATCAACCGCAACATGCTACACCACTAGGAAAACCGCATAACACAAAGAATATCACCAAGAACTCGCACAACGATCAACGAGGATCATAAAAAAAAAAAGGATACAATTAGGAAACACCAACAAGCATGTTAGATTCATTAGTAACAACTGCATCAACACCACTTATCAAATCTTCATCGATCAACATCTGAAACTCAGGAGTACTCAAACAGCAAAAACTATGATGAAGACAGGTAACTCGTGGAGCACTAAATCATGAACCACCTGAAATGAAGATACAAAAAATCATCCCAAACAATCTCCCAAAATATTAGCTCAAGATCTGATCACACCGGAAATACTTAACTCTGCAAAGCACTGATAAAAACAAACAAACTACAAATTGGATCATATGATATGATCAATTAAGCTTCCTAGATCACCAAAACCAATACAAAAAGATATAATGATACTAGAAGTATTCCATACACCAAACCATGATCCCAATAAACCAATATGCAAAAATCAGAGAAATAAATCACAAGAATATGTTGACATCAATGACAACAACATATCCTAGCAACACCAATGTCCATCAAGAAGTTTTAATGAGGTTTTGGTTTGATGGATAATAGCTCTAGTTTGCTCATAAGATTATTTATTGCTAAATCATATTTTTGTTTTAATTAAATCCTCTATTGTAGGTTAAAAAGAAATGGACATAAAAAGGTTTTAAAAATGAAGGGAGAAAATAGAGGAAGTTCATGAAGGAATCGATTTTAATTGGGCATATTTTAAAGAGTATTGATCTATTCATTTATTTGTTAAACAATTGTTTTTTTGCTCCTAATTTTATGTTGTTTGCTATACTAACCACCTTACTAAAGCTATGACCACCTTCCATGGCTTGAGGCTGGCTAAGAGCATTAATGCCAATTGGGTGTGGCTAGAGGGGGATTCTAGTAATATTATTCAATGTTTAAAGGCCTTCAAAAACTCTCTTGGACCATTGAAAAATGGATTAAGAAATCCATGTAAAATATAAGGACCTTCCAAAAAGTTCATATTACCCATGCCCATGATGAAGCAAATGGGCTTGCAGATTATTTTGCTAATGTGGGTGTTCGAAGTAATAATGAAAAGAAATGGAGCCTTGGTGATCGTGTTTTTGCAAATGTTAAGCCCTTGTTGACACATGATTTATCCCAAGCTAGAAGAACCAACCCTTCTTATGATTGATGATGTCATACCATGAAATAATGGTCCTAACCATTATTAAGTGTAGAGCTATTGTTATGAATTGCTTCAGAGCTTCACATGCTTTCTGGATGGTAACTAAGTTCTTCTAAGGTTTTCTCTATCTGTACATTTTCACCATTTATGCAACCATGGGTGGTGAGAGGCGAAGGGTCGAACCCCTAAATTGTGAAGAGTTCAAAAATAATACTACCATCTAGTGAATTTTGGAATGTGGTGGCCTACCCCTTTCATCGGAAGGCTTCATGTCTTCGATGTTAGTGGTAGTAGAAAATTTGCAAAGTGTTTGAAGGAGGGGCATATTCAGTTGTGTGGAAAGAACCTAGAGATTGATGAAAAATGGAATGTTGAAGTCACTGGTTTGTCCATGGATGGGGCCAAATTTTAAAGAGACAAAAAAATGTTGGATGCAACAGTCAAAAAATTTCCCAAAGATGAGAAGGAGAGGATGAAACCGGCCAAAGTTGACAAGAGCAGCTATGATACAAGTAATATTAAATCATTTTGGCATTTTGTGCTTATTGTTCTCTTGAAATATATTACCCTAGATGGTAGGTTCACTAGGGATTCTGGGAACCATTTTATTCTGTTGAATCACTTTAGGCATAAGGTTCATATCTCTATCCCTTTCTTTCTACTAGCTTCTATCAATGCTAGTATTAAAGACCATAGGAAGAACAATAAAATATGGTACTCCATGGGGGTTTGTTGTTACTTATCTTTGAGAATATAAAATCTCAACCCTCTCCATCCACCAGAATTTTAAATTCCTCATGATACCAAGGAGGATGAGTTTGTGAGTATCTCTTTTGAGGAGGAGTGGAATACGGATTTGGAGGATTTTGACTTTGAGTTAGAAGCTAATTTGAAGCAAATCCATAGGGCTAAAAGGAGTAGAGCTTCCCTTGTTTCCATTTCCAATTCTGAGTCTAGGCCTTCCTACAATGTCATGCTAGATAAGTTAGAGCCTATTATAAATAGGAATGACAAATCCCATTTTTCAAAAGACCTCAATGCAAATTCCCCTTATCTTAGTATGGATAGAGACAATCTAGGTGATGTTCTAGCTATTGCTTGTGACTCTACAATTGATAATTTAAGAGTGCATATGTGGGTCTTAATGAAATTAAAGATATTAATATTAAAATCTATGTTGTGACTAGTAAACAGGACAACCACTGTGTTGAATAGTGGAGTGTTGAACATAGGAAATCTATTGTTGAGTCTATGCAGAAGACTGTGATCACAGTTAATGATCTTAAGAAAGACTGTGAAGTATAATTTTAAACTTGGAGGAGAAGATAAAGAAATTCGTGATGGCAAATTGAAACAACTGGGAAATAACTTCTAAAAAGCTAATGATAATCTCATTACCTTGGTTACTTACAACCAAAAAGTTGTGAAGAGTTTAGTAGAAAGCATAAATACTATGGTTGGGAAACTAGAAAGGATGATTATTGATGTGGAGTCTATTGAGAAGAAATTGGATGAAAATAGTGGTTCTTCCAAAAGGAATAGAGCCAACTTGAATAAGAAAGCTTCCAATCAAGATATTTAGTATTTGAAAAAGATTGCCCTCAACATGACATGGCTGGAAGCTAACGCCCTAGAGGTTCTCACAAATTTGAATTAGGATCTCCTTTTTTGTTGTTATGTTCTTGGTTTTGGGTTTTTTGTTGTCCCATGGCTATTATTTTTAAGTTGGCTATATTGTTAAGCAACTTTCTATAATTTCTCTTAGTCAAAGGGTTTCAGGTCCCTTCAAAACCTGTTTGTTCCTTAATAAAACACATTTAGTTTTTTTGCTGTATATGAGCCATGAGCTCTCTATATGGAAAGTTGCATACTGATCTAACTAGCATTTCTTATTATTATTATTTTTTTGATCAGTAAGTTTTGTATTGTATTAATTCAGAATTAAAAGATATACATATCTACCAACATCCATAAACTATTTACATGCTGTAAACAACATCCCCAAAATATCCGCAACCATATCCTATTCTAAATCCATACATATGCAAGCCAAAAAAGGAAACTGCCCGGTGCATCTCCCACACCAAATATTATAGAAATATGATTTAAAACAACTAATAACAATATATCAAAAAAGAAAAGAGAAAACAATGGCCAAATGGCCACTCACTCGCTCTCACTCTGATTCTCCTTCTCCACTTCAACTTTATCAACTGTGATCTCCTTCCAAACTTGCCACTCACTCGCTCTCCTTCCAAACTTTAGCAATTGAACAACCCACCCTTCCTCAAACCTATCTCTCAGCTCCCTCCCAACCTCCATCTGTGCCATCACCTTTAAAGCCTTCAAAACCTCATCCGCCCTAATAAGTTTTACACAGATCTTCATGGCTTCCCATCCAATGTGAGCTTGTTCATGACATTGTTCCTTTATGTCATCCTCTAGCCCATGAACAAAAGGCAACAAATCCTCTTGATCACCTCCCTCCTTGATGTGAATACCTGTCTGTGGTACTACCCACTTCAGAATGGAGTCAAGGTAGATCAAATACTCCCCATTGATCAATTTGGTCAAAGTGAGTTTTATTTTCTCCACCTCCAGCTCAAACTCGCATGCCCATGCTAGAAATAGGGAATTCACCTCCATATTCATCCTGTAATGGAAGTGGATGTGCGCCACCTCTTATGCAAGCATAAGATGTGCTGCACTCCACAACTTCTCCTCCTTGTACTAAAAGAGCCCCTGCATCCTATCCTCTGACCCTTTTCCCAAGAAAGTCACCAGCTTCTTCTTTGTACGTTGGGTGAAATTTGCTTCCATGAACACCTGGAAAATGTATTCACTCCAACTTCTACAATAAGAATGTCATAAGAACCACTAAGAGTTACAATAAATAAAAAAATGCAACCCCAAACATGCAAACCAAAGGAAATAACTTCCTCCGCCGTCATTTGAGTTGAGTAATAAATGTAGGAGTTATGGCATAAAATCCATGAGATTACACGATAAATTTGATTCCTTCGCTACCCTCTCTAAAACGTGCTGTCTATCATGGACAACTGCCCCTTTAACGAGCAAGCGCCAACTTGCAAATGTACTTGCCATAAAGGAACTTCCTTTGCATGCATATTGTAGACTACAAATTAGGACTACATTTAAGACCACCTCCACAAACTTCTGTCTCCTTTCCACCACTTGGCCATATAACTATCCATGTCGTAACCAATATTAGAGACTAAATCAGCCACTGCATTTGCACCTCGCCTGACATGGGAGACACAGAATTCCACAAATAAATTGAGTTTCTCTTAGATAATATACACCCAGCGATTTAATTTACAACATGGAGTGTTGCCTTTAGCAATTGCATTAATGACCACCTGAGAGTCTCCTTCCAAATGCAACCATTGGACTTTCATATTTAAAGCCAACTTAGTTGCCAGAAGTGCCACTGTTGGCATTTTTGATGATTATGTTGTGATTGTCATTGATGGAATCACACTTGCATTGAGATCACTTTTATATGTATGAGTTATGCTCAACCAGTAATTGTTCCCAACCGGTATGATGCATTATAGTCCTTAGACTATTGGTGTTTTGCAGAAAGTGTTTACCGATCTGAAGTGGTATGTTGACCCCAAGCAGTTCGAGGATCTCAAGCAATACGAAGGACCAAAGCGGCAAAACACATATTTCCCAGTCTTCATTTTTGACAAACCGACAACCAGTATTTTGTATGAATTGGTAATACTCTGTGATGAGTTACCATCCATTGATTGTTTGACGATGCCGACACTTCAACGGTGCTTTTTGTGTCATGTTACAGAATACGTCTAGATGCATTGAACCTAGGAAATTGAAATGTAATCCTATTGGACCAACATGAAATCAGATTCCTTTATAAGGACATCATGTCTAGGGTTTTAGGTTGTTGCTAGGGTTCAAGGTGGTTGATGAGTTGGAGAGAGTGTGAATCTGTAGAAGACTGAAGTAATGCAAGAATGCATTAGGAATGAGCTATCAAGGATATAACCAAGCAATCTGTGCTATTTGCTAGATCACTCACTTGTTGATTACTCACATCTTTGACAAGTCTAAAGCCCTTAACCGGGTAGGTCCAAAAGCCTTATGTAAATCCTCTAACAAGGTGGTTCACATCTGTGGATCTAAAATCCTCTAGCAAGGTAGTCTTTAATCGGACTTATCTCCTAACACGATCTGTTCTGGTAAAGAACATTGTATGACCTTAACCGGTCTGGTTCCTATTCTGCAGATAGTTACTTGTGAGTTCCATCTCGCCGTGGTTTTTCCCATTTGGGTTTCCACGCCAAAATCTCTTGTGTTATGGTGTTTGTGCTTCTGTGGGTGAATGCATTATTTTCTATTTGGTTTGCATGTGTGCTAACCAGTTTGTCTAGCAAAGTGTTTAAGTACACTAATTTTTGGCATACTAATTCATCCACCCCTCTTAGTATTCATCAGCCACCTGAGCCTCTTCTTCATTATTTGTACCATCCTGCAGGCGTCGTGCTCCTTTGAAAAGTATAGATCCCACATCATTACTTGCCACTACCCCGACACCTGAGATTCCCAGATTTCCTCTAGAAGCACCATCGAAATTTATCTTTATTCATTCCTTGCTAGGTGGCTCCCATATGACCTCCCCTTTATCTGATGAAAGATTAACCCCCAAAGACCCATTAACGGGTTCTAAAAATGGTTTGAACCAAGGATGTAAGCACTACAGGCAAGAAGCTCCACTATTTCTCCAAGGTTCTCCCCAGGGTAAGGGTACTCCATTTTTAACACAGTAGAGATGAACCTGTGGGGGTTTGAACATAGGTTGTAGGCACTACAGGAAAGAAGCCCCACCATTTCACCAAAGGGTCATCCCCTCTTATTATTATTTTATTAAATATTATAATAAAAATTAAATTTATTTATAGATATTTATAATATATATTTTAATGTTTATATATAATTTCAATTTTTGTTGCTAAATATGATAGAGATATATGCATATTAAGATTAATAATATATGTGTGAATACATATAATTATAATTATACATTTACATATACATATATGTGTGTGCGTACATAGATGTATATGTAAATATGATTATCAATTATATACAAAAGTATATATGTTCTGCTAGATATAGATACATACAAAATGGGCCATGTTACATTTGTTAAAACAAAACATTTATAGGAGTACAAAATGTAAATAATAGATAAATTTTCTATCCTCACTAGAAGTTGTTTATATTAAGTGAAAAATAGATTTTCATATATAAATAAACTTTTCCTTTGAACTATTTAGAAGTGATCATTTACACAACACTATGGTCTTATTTTCCACTAAAAAACTAATCATATTTTGACATTGACAACAAAAATTTATGGACTAACATAATACATTAGTTTTCCTTTCACTTTACTTTCATATTTTACATAGTAGGAAATATTTCTAAGAAATGATAGTATAGAACATAATATTAACCTATCTATAAATAAGAATAAGAGCTCACTACCTAGAGCTCACTGCTCAAATACAAAATAGGGCTACAACCTGGAGGACTCACTGTCCTACAAATGATTACAAATGTAAAATAGTGTCTGAACTAAAGAATAGCATCTGCAAATTCCAAATAGTAGTTCCAGTTAAGCACAATCTAACTGTCTTCCTTTGTTCTTCTTATCTGCCTTGTTCTCCTGCACAATCATATACCATAGCACAAAATCTGCATACTGATGCTCATTTGCTCGTACAGACTTCTAAAAAATGTATCATCATAAAAATTCTTAACTAAATTGATCTTATATATCTGTACCAATAAAACAAATCAATTCTCATGTCAACTTCCAAAAATCGCATAACACACAACATGAAACATGTAACCAACAAGTTGGCTCAATAATGTCCACAAATCCATATGTGGACCTAAACAAGATTATACAAATATTCACACATGTCGTTCTAGTCTCCTCAAACTCAAAACCAATCACCGAAATCATCCCAATGGTTATGGATCACACATTACACCAAAATAGCTCTGATCTACCTAAATTACTGGATACCGAACCTTCAATCTCGCTCATGAATAAACACCAAATATCAGGATTAAATAATAATCTACCTCAAACCTCAAATCATCTGCCTCTATTAGCATAACTAAAATAATGCAACCAAAATCAGGATATGCACACTGTACTCATACTATACCGATTATTGTATTCCACCTTCTAGACTTATGCCTCATGAACAATGCAACTTATAGTAAATCAGATCTATGTACACCAGGTATAATTTATAAACTTATTTTCCATCAATGACAACTCCTAAGCATGTCCCATGCATCAATCTTCACCAGAACAACGTCTCTTGCCAACAATCTCCCTTTTTGGCATTGATGGCAACATTGTGACAAATGACACTATACGCTCAAGACTGCAAAACTTCAAAACTTAAAAAAATCTCCAAAACTCAACAAGACTCAACAAGCTTCCCATGAGGATTTGCACAATTTTTCACTTTGCTCTCTCCCCCTTTGACAACAATGCCAAAGATAGGAATCCACCAAAATTTGTATATAGGGATATATATAGTGACTTACAAAAATTTGAAGATATCAACAAAGATTGTCTTTAGGCTCAAAAAGTGGTTATACGAACCCTTCTTCAGACTCTCCAAAATGTTGATCATACCACTAAAGAGGAAGGTGTGCATCTCTTCCCCTCTGCGATCTACCATAACATTTTTATTCAAAGCATCCTTTGCATCCTGCATACTGCTGATTAGTGAATCTATCTGGGGAGAAATAAGGCTTCTTAATTCTCCCACTCTACCCAAAATTTTATCCTTCTCCTGATTTAAAATCTTAATCTTATCCAATATACTCATAAATCTTGCTTCAAAATTGCTAGCCCGAACTAATTGAGGTGCATATGATTGGGATATGCTAGCTAGATGGCCTTCACATTCTTTTATTTTCTTGTCAATGCCAATAGTACACTTAAGAAAAATTAGACATGACTTGTATATTTGGTCACCTTCATCTAATGCATCTTGAATGTTATTCATAGTAGTTATTAAACTTACCCTATCTTCCTCAATCATCTTCAAAAATGTTTCCAGTCTCATAGCATTAAACTGAGTCAAAACTATAGCATATGTCATCTTCTCCAAAGACACAAAATGAGATTCTGCAACATTCAAAATACTTATAAGCTTACCGGAGGGAGTAACAATTGTCTCTGGTTTAAATGATGGCAAGATTTTATCCAATACATCTGTTTCCAATGTTATCAAGTCTTTATATGTGGTGTGGGACTTGAGTAAGTCCTTGCTAACTTTGGCTTGTGCAAGAGCTGCAAGATTTAGTGCTTGAACCAGAGAAAGAGAACTCAGATCAATAGGTCCTTGAAGGAGATCATCTGAATCAGTGACAACCTATTTACCTTTGTCAGCTACAGTGTCTCTTGCCACTATCACCGAAGCCAAATCATCCTTCTCTTCTCCTTTCTCCCTTTCTGCCACCTCTGCACTTGCATAATCTTCACCCTTTTCTGCTTCAATCTCTCTCTTTTCTTCAACAACTTTTCCAATCTCCTCAGCTACCTTCATTGAATCAACCTCTATCACCGGAGGATCTTGTTCAGATTCACCAAATTTATTAACCTTAGTAGTATTAGGAGCATCTACAACTGTGGTTTGTTCATTTGTTTATACCGTTGGAGTGACTTTCTCAGTAGTTTGGTCTTTTTGCATGTCATGAACCTCGGTATTTACTTCAGAAATGGATGTATCCTATGACTTCTCTTCTGGTTGAGTTTCTTCTTGTGTCGGATTAACATCATACCTGTGCTCTTTCAAAAATTGTCTCAAAATTGCTTTGGTTTCTTTGATCACTTCATCTATTTTTTGCTATCTTTAACAATCTATTGAATTCACCTTTAGAAATAATAGAATATAAATTCACTAATATATATTCTTTTATTCTTTCATCCTCTAAGTTGGTTATATGCCTCCTTGATACCAATTGTTGGAATCAATGAACACCAAGAGGGTGGATGGTGAATCAGTGTTTTGCAATTTACAAACTTATTAAACTGATTTTTTAACCACCAGATGCATATGAATGAAAGTAAAGTGCAGAAACATAAACAAATCAACCACAAAACCATAACACCAATATTTTTTATGTGGAAACCCGGAAAGGGAAAAACCACAGTGAGATTTGAACCCACAATATTATTATACTTTGATCAGGAGTATGATAATATTAAAAAAGGGGTATGCACTTGCATTCAGGCTCACTGCCTAGAGCTCAGTACTCAAATACAAAATAGGGCTACAACGTGAAGGACTCACTATCCTACAAATGATTACAAATGATTACAATAGTGTCTGAACTGAAGAATAGCATCTACTAATGCCAAATAGAAGTTGTGGTTAAGTACAATCTAACTGTCTTCCTCTGTTCTGCTTATCTACCCTATTTTGCTTCACATTCATATGCTGGAGCAACAAATCTACATACTAATTCTCATTCACTCATACATACTTCTCACACACATATCATCATCAAAATGCTCAACCAAATCAATCTTATATATCCACACCAATAAAATAAATCAATTCTCAGCTGGCTTCCAAAAACTGTATAACACACAACATGAAATGTGTAGCCAGTGTGAATCTATATGTAGGCCTAAACAAGATGATAAAAAGCTTCACACATGTCGGTCCAATCTTCTCGAACTTGAAAATAATCACTGAAATCATCTCAAGAATTCTGGATCACACGTTACACCAAAATAGCTCTAATCTACCTGAATTACCGGATACCGGACCTTCAATCTCACTCATGAATCAACAATAGATAGTAGGATTAAAGAATAATCTGCCTTGAACCTTGAATCATCTACCTCTATTACCGCAACAAAAATAATGCAACCAAAATCAAGATATGCACACTGTACTCATACTCTATCGGTTAGTATATTCCACCTTCTAGACTTATGGCTCATGAATAATGCAACTTCCGGTAAATCAAATATATGTACACCAAATATAATTTCTGAAATTAGTCTCTATAAATGACAACTCCTAAGCATTTCTCATACATCAATCTTCACTGGAACAATGTCTCTTACCAACACCTAGATGTCTAAAAACACCCTTAACCTATTGTAGACATCTAAAAATGGTCAATGCTTGCGGAGTCGTATTTTAACATTGGCGCATTGCCTTATTTTAGGGTTTTTGCGTCACATTAACATTTCTCCTATGTCACGCACTTGGTCTTTATCATTTGCGAGCATCGAGTCCTTCTTCTGCATTCTTCATCTGTCTCGCTTTCGAATTTGGTCTTGTCGATAACAATATTTGTCATGATTTTGGTCGATCTTATCTTGTCGCATCAATGTGCATATTCATTTGTCATCATTTTGGACATCGTCAATCCTAATTAGGGTTTTGTCCTCTTATCAATCTTGTCATCTTGCGATCGATTTGTCATCGATCATTGTTGTTTTCAATCTTGTCGTCTTGCGATCGATTTGTCATCGATCGAGGTCATTTTCAATCTTGTCATTTTGCAATCTATTTTGTCATCGATCCTTGTCTTCTTGTCAATTTTGTCATTTTGCGATCAATTTATCATCGATCGTCGTCCTTCTCAATCATGTCAATTTGGATCAATTAGTCATTGTTCCTTGTCAATTGGCACATTTATCAATCACATCATTTATCAGCATTGGTCTTTTATCAAGTCAGAATCATGATCAAATCGAATTGATATCAATAATCCTTTGTCAGGACCTAATTGTCATCCTTGCATTTCTAATTTATCTTTTAGGGTTTCATGATTTTATTCATTTAACCCTGTTTGTCATTTCTCCCTCTAGGTTAAATAATTTATTTATTTATCCTAGGTCTTCGTGTCACAATTAAATGTTTAATTTAATTGGCTAACTAATTATTCCTCTTTTTGTGAATTAATTAATAAATGACAAATTATTAATTGATTTACCTAATTTCTCCTAATTCCTAATTTCCTAATCTTTCATCAATTTCTAAATTCCCTCTTTGTGAATTAATTAATAAATGAAAAATTATTAATTAATTCACTAAATTCCAAATTTCCTCATTTTCTAATTTCCTAATTCCTATTTTCCAATTTTCTAATTTTCCTAATTTCTAATTCAATTTCCTCCTATTTTTCTCCTAATTTCATGGGAATGACATTTCAATTTGTCATAATTTGTCATAATTGACAATCAATCAATTTTGACATAGAAATTTGTCATAATCTTGTCATGAATTATCAATCAATCAATTTTGCATAGAAAGTGCAAATTTGTCATAATTTGTCATAATTGACATTTTTGATTTGCAATTTCCATTTGAATCTCTTCATGCTAATTTGATCTTTTCTCCAATTTGTCTATAAATTGGATGATTTTCTTCAATCCCAAATAATCACATTATCGAATGAATCACTTTTCGAATCGATCCCCGAATCAATCACGCTTCAAGTATTCTTGCGCTATCATCTTGTCTACTTGCTTTCATATCATGATCATGCACTTGTAGGTGAGATCCACAACAAAGCTATTTGAAGGAGAAAGAATGACAATGGAGCCACATGAAGGAGACATTCAGATCTACATTTGGTTTGCTTAGTTTTTAAACTTGAATGTTTTGCTTTCATGTCTCTATTGGATGTAATTAGGATTGATCATTGCATTTGAGCTTTCGTGATTGAGCTATGACTAATATTGATATTTGCTTTGATGATTTCCAATTTCCTAGCTACATTAGTTGGTGAACCTGACGTGAACAAAGGTGTAAGAGTGGACATACCCCTATCAAGTCAAGATAAATCAACATTGCTTGTGGAAATGACCGAGGAAATCAATTTGGGTACACCTGACAACCCTAAGGTCATTCATTTTGCTGCTTCTCTATCAAAACAGGAAAAGATGGATTTTGTCAATTTCTTTCTTGAGAAGAAGATCAGCTTTGCATGGTCCTATGTAGATATGCCTGGCCTTGATCCAGAATCAGTCCTTCATCACTTGCCATTAAAAGCAGATGCCAAGCCTGTCAAACAAAAACTTAGAAAGATGCATCCCCAGGTGGCTCTTTTGGTCAAGGTAGAATTGAAAAAACTACTGGATGTGGGCTTTATCAGACCCATCGATTATGCTGACTAGATTTCAAATTTAGTACCAGTTAGCAAAGTAACTGGGGGCATCAAAATCTATACATATTTTAGGGATCTCAATAAAGCATGCCCTAAAGATGATTTTCCACTGCAAAATATTGACATCATAGTTGACATGACTGCTGGATATGAGATGCTCTCGTTCATGGATGGTTTCTCCGGCTATAACCAAATTCGCATTGCTCCCGAAGATCAACATAAGACTGCATTCACATGTGCTTGGGGTACCTACTGTTGGAATGTGATGCCCTTCAGTCTTAAAAATGCAGGCGCAACATATCAAAGAGAAATGACGACAATTTTCCATGATTTCATGCATACTTTGATGGAGGACTATGTTGATGACTTATTATGTAAATCTGTCACAAGAGATAGTCATCTAGCCATCCTGGGCCCAATCTTTGACCGAATGGAGACCTACAAGCTTAGACTCAATCCAAAGAAGTGTGTCTTTGGTGTCACAGCTGGCAAATTACTAGGGTACATTGTTTCTCATAGAGGCATTGAAGTCGACCCGACCAAGGTTAAAGAAATAATGGATATGTCTCCTCCTGCTAATCTCCATCAACTACACAGTTTGCAAGGAAAGCTCTAGTCAATCCGCCAGTTTATAGCTCAGTTGGCCGACAAATGTCATCCATTCCAGCATCTATTGCATAAAGGTGTCGCTTTTAAATGGACTAAGCAATGTCAATCAACCTTTCAAGCTCTCAAAGACTATTTGCTGTCGCTGCCTATTCTAATGCCTCCTATAGAAGGAAAGCCATTTATATTGTATATTTCTGCAACTGAAACGACACTAGGAGTTCTCTTGGCCTAGCAGGATGAGAACGGCAAAGAGCGAGCTATTTATTATATCAGCCAAACACTAGTAGGCTATGAGTTGAATTATTCAACTATTGAACGGGCATGCTTATCAGTGTTCTTTGCAACACAAAAACTCTGGCACTATATGTTAAATCACCAAACATTGTTGGTTGCAAAAATTGATCCCTTGAAATATTTGCTTAGCAGAGCAGCTTTGACGGGTCGCCTAGCAAAGTGGGTTATGATCCTCAGTGAATTTGATATTGAGTATATGGAGCGAAAGGTAATAAAAGGACAAGTCATAGTAGATCAACTTGCAGAGGCTCCTATTTATGATGATCATCCCATGTTGACTGATTTTCCAGATGAATCAGTCTTTGCTCTCACATCTTCTAATGAATGGAAGTTATACTTTGATGGATCCCATACCAAGTTTGGGTCCGGAGCAGGCATCTTGTTTGTCACCCCTCAAGGTGATGCTATTCCCAAGTCCTACAAAATAACGTTTCATTGTACCAATAACATTGTAGAGTATGAAGCACTGGTCATAGGACTTCGAGTAGCGGTCCACTGAAATATCACACATTTGCAAGTCTATGGAGATTCTCAATTAGTCATCCGACAAGTGAATGATGACTACGAAACAAAAGATGAAAAGCTTATTCCCTATAAGCATATGGTAGATTTCTTCAAGACAAAATTCACAGCTATCCATTTTAGTCAAGTTCCAAGAATGCAAAACAAGTCGGCAGATGTGATGGCTATGATTGTTTCCATGTTGAATATGCCCCACAATATGGACAAATGTGAATTTTTGGTCGAACAGTTGCTGGTTCCTTCTTTTGACATTCCGACAGCAGATGTGATGTGCATTCTTGTTGGTCCCAACTCCCCGTGGTACAATGATGTATTTCAATATTTGAAATCCCAAACCTTACCACCTAACCTTTCTGCTAACCAACGCCGAGGCTTCATCGGACAGACAGCCAAATATGTCATCATCGCCGACACCCTTTACCATCGTTCCTTTGACCATACCCTCCTCAGGTGTTTGGATTCTGATGAAGCACAAACGGCTTTACACGAGGTTCACGATGGAATATGTGGGGGCCATTTCAATGGTCTGAGCTTAGCCAAAAAGTTGATTCATGCTGGGTATTACTGGCCCACTCTGGAAAAAGATGTTCATGATTTTGTTAAGAAGTGTTACAAATGCCAGATCCATGGAAACTACATTCATGCACCAGCCCAAGAGCTTCATTCTGTCATATCTCCGTGGCCCTTTTCTCAATGGGGATTGGATCTTATTGGCAAGATTCACCTGACATTTGGAAATGGACACAAGTTTATCATTACAGCCACATAGTATTTTACAAAATGGATCGAGGCTATCCCCGTGACCTATATCACTGGTGTGCAAATTTCAAAATTCCTATTGAATTATATCATATGTAGATATGGGGTTCCCCTTGCCATAGTCACAGATAATGGTTGTCCCTTCAAGAATAAAGATGTCAAGGAACTCTGTGAAAAGTTTCATATCCAACACTGTTTCTCCAGTCCATATTATCCACAGGGTAATGGTCAAGCTGAAGCATCAAATAAAACCATTATCAAGATCCTGAAAAAGGTTGTCAATGATGCTAGTCAAGATTGGCATGTACAGTTGAATCCAACACTATGGGCCTATCGCACTTCTATCTGCACACCTACTGGCGCAACACCTTATTCCTTAGTGTATGGTGCGGAAGCCATTTTACCCTTGGAAGTGGAGATTCCTTCCTTGCGTGTTTCCTTGCAACATCTGATTGATGATGAGATGCACAGAGTCTCTCGGTTGCACCAGCTTGAGATGTTAGATGAGAAACGTCAGACATCCCTGACACATTTGCAAGCATATCAAAACTGTCTCCGTCGCTCTTATAATAAGAAGGTCAAAGGGCGACACTTCGAAGTGGGAGATTTGGTTTTAAAGGCAAACCCCAAGAATGCACAATCTACTGACATCATCAAAGGCAAGTTTGAACCTAATTGGGTTGGGCCTTTCATAGTAACTGCAGCCTATGGCTTGGGGGCATATCAGCTTGCCACTCTAGAAGGTGAACCTTTGTCTGATCTTGTAAATAGCATGCACCTTCGCAAGTACAGGGCATAATTTTTTGTCAGCACTTCTTCAAGTATGATCCTGAAAAAATACAAAAAAATCAAAAAGCCAAAAAAATACAAAAAAATCAAAAAGCCAAAAAAAAATACAAAAAAATCAAAAAGCAAAAAAAATACAAAAAAAAGTGAAAAAAGCAAAAGAGAAAAAAAAACATAAGAGAAAAAAAGTAAAGAAAAATGATTCACCCTCTAGTGAAAACCTGGCAAACAGGTGCTTTGGGCAAGTACCATGGTGAAAACCTGACAATCAGGCACCATGTGTAACGAGATCATTGCTCCGTCATCTGTCGTGACCTCTAGCTATGCTTTCTCTCGGCCGGTTTATCATGTCTATCTTTGTCTTGACCCAATGTTCTATTCCAGGCCTATGATTGGTCAACATCATTGTCTTGCATACTCCGGTTCCTTGTACATATGTCTTTCCAATGTGCATTGGGTGCAATCCCCTTGTCATGATCAATCACTAGAACATTAAAAATTAAATAATGTCCTGAAATAATTCAAAAAAATATTGAAAAATGTCCTAAAATAATTCAAAAAAAATTGAAAAATGTCCTGAAATAATTCAAAAAAAAAATTGAAAAATGTCCTGAAATAATTCAAAAAAAAAATTGAAAAATGTCCTGAAATAATTCAAAAAAAAAAAAATCAAAAAATGTCCTGAAAAAATTCTTTAAAAATCGAAAAATGTCCTGAAAAAATCTTAAAAAATCAAATAATGTCCTGAAAAGATCTCTAAAAATTGAATAATGTCCTGAAAAAATCCTTAAAAAGTCAAAAAAGTCCTGAAAAAAAAAATGAACACAAAAAAATTGTAAAATCTCGAAAAGCAAAACACAACAATATCCCCTTTGTGCATAGATAGATCGCTGAGTATCCCTCCAACGACATGCAATCACACACTGGGCTTTAATGAAATCACGCATTCATAGATGAACTTTTTCAATCAAACCAGACATTCAAACTGATCACACTTGTCATATCAATCAACATCAATATCATTTGTTCTTGGCACATTATCATGGGTCTTATACAGGGTGTGGTATACTCGAAACCAGACTATGTCCTGTCTTAGACAGGGTACCACATGTCCTGAAACCAGACAACATGATCGTCCTATCAGCACTTTCAACTTTTGACAATGAAGATCAAGATGTTTGTTTGATTTGTTGGAATTTGTGCATCTTATCTTTTTACTGATTTATCTTTGGCTTCGGTCATGTTCCTATGTTGCTCGATGATGTCACTGAGTGATTTAGAGTGACCGGGATGGTTCATGGTCCTTTTCCTTTTTTTGTTGTGATTGCTGTTTGTTTGCAATGTGTCTGTCTTTTGCAAAAAGGGTTGCATTTCAGCTCTGGCCTTCAATGCCATGATGCTATGCATCCATTTTGCTACATTAAAATAAAGGTTCTCACCTACAAAGTGCATTACTGAAAGCAAGTTTTTCTTCGTCTCTAACTGTCCTTTGTCTTATTTTCTTCTTACTAACATTTCTTCCGTCAGTTCGGTCTAGTGCTCCAATTTCCCCAAACACATATGCTTCATCCTGCGTCCATTTGGTTAGTACATTTGCATTATATCAAACATCACATCAAGCCTCACATCAAGCATTTTATCCATTTCACATTATAAATGCATCAAAAACGCATAAAAAATACATCCATACATGTTCCACAATGGTACATAAACAGTGCATAAGTTATCCATACATGGAAAATAACTATCAGTCATCACACATTGCATTCCATCATATCAATGCATATCATATCATATGTCACAATAATATCGGAGTACAAAATTTGACTGTCTATCCTAAGTATGGCCCGCAGGCTGACTACATAATGTCAAACTACATCGGTCTGTCATACAGAGCATGTGCCTCTGTCACTGGGTGCTCCCTCTGTCCTCCTCATCCCTGCCATGTCTCATGGATGATGTCCCTCCTAGTCCTGGCTGTGGTGGTCTCATAGGTCCACTCACCCCCATGCTGCTCACTGACCTCCGAGAGCGTGCCCTGATCTCTATCCTTGATCATGCTCGATATGACACTGCTCTCTGCATTGGTGGAACTGCACTCTCATATAGTGTCCTCTAATGGCGTATCTCCTCTCTAGTCTCTACCAACATCTGTGCCATCTCACGTGCACTGGCATCCCTAATCGACCCAATATACTCAGTGACTCTCTGTTCTTCTCGCTGTGCCTGGGCTATTGCTGTAACTCGAGCCGCTGTAAGTTTGGCTATCTCTGCTCTAAACTGATCCTGCTCTGTCCTCAAGATGGCATTCTGTCTCCCTAATGTCGCAATATGATCATGTTGACTCGCTATGGTAGCCCTACACATCTCCATTTCTTCTATCCTAGCTATCTCCGGCTCTATGGGTATATCCCGCAATGCCTCATACTCGCCTGAATCTGGCTCATCCTCGTCATCCCCTTCCTAATTTCCATGCTCGTCATCCCCCCTCATCCTTGTCACCACCCTCATCCTCCTCATCCTCATCATCTCCCTCCTCCTCTCCTATGAGTGAGAAGTCCTCATGTCTCCTCGGTACTGGAATGTCCAGATCTATCAATGGCACTAGCCGTCGTCGTGCAAACCATTGCTCATACTCCTCTGTCATCCCAACGTCCTCCACATCTGATCTCCAATCCCACTGTCTCTGCTATAGCTGTGTGAAGTTAGCATATGCTATGTGTGGTTGAATCATACTCCCCCACTGACTCATCTCTCTGTGAGATTGGGCAAAGTGTGCAGTCCTCCTAGGTACATCCTGCCTCTCTCCAATCTGTCGTCTGACTCTCTTTGGCTGGTACATCTCAATCACTCTCTGGCAATTCACTGGTTTCCCAATCAGGTACTGTATGCGGGAAAAGTGGGCTGATAGAATTAAATATGTGAAAATTTAGTTAAATACTAGTCCACACACACACAGGACTTCTTGATGCAAGCTATGGAGTAATAACGTATTACTCAGCTTCCCAAGGAGGGTCCCATGGTTCTCTATCTCACAATGTCCCTCAAACCAATGTTTTGCTCTCAGATCACTGAGCAAAATGGTTTAGGGATGGCAAATGCAAGAACGAGGGATGCTTTGATATATTTTAGTATGAAATGGATGTTAAGCTATGTATGATCTTAGAAATGCAATAAACTAACTATAAGATGACAAGATTAGTATGAATACTATCCTAACATGATATATTTAATCTATGATTGAGCTAAAATGATAAAGAAATTATTCTAAACATGCATATTTAGTCTAATTCTTGATCTAAAAGAGGCTAAATGAGGAGCATAAAGATGATATGAAAAGCTTGAAAGTATTTGAGCATAAGTATAATGCTTCAAATTTGAAAGATGATTGTTAAAAATGGAGGAATGAGAGCTCTATTTATAGCACAAATAGGGTAATGGATGGTCAAGATTGAAAGGTTTAATCAATGGTTGAGTTTGAAAGTTGGGGATCCATGTGCACAATTGGCACCAATGAAATGGTGACAAGTGTCAACATAGGGTTGGGTTGAGAGAAGAGGTTGGAGACATTAAAGGCCTGAGAAGACCTCATGGTTATCTAAAGGCTAAGGGTCAAGTCTAAGTTAGGATTACCCAATGGATTAAGAGTTAATCCAAGGATAAACCTTTGTGCAAATGATTAAGAGATAATCATGGTCAAAGCATTAATGGTCTGATGAGACCCTTGGGTTGGATAGAGGTTGAGTCAAAACAAATGTTTTAACCATGTGGGAGGGTTTGAATTAACCATTAATGGTTATTGGAGACTTTAGGGATTAAGTGGTTGAAGGTTGGAAGCCTTCAATGGTTTTCAAAGACTTTAAGGGTTTTGGTGGTTGAAGGTTGAAAACCTTTAATGGTTATCAAAGACTTTAAGCCATTTGAGAAGTGACTTCCCTTTGCTTAGGGATGTGACAAAGTTTAGAGGAGGGTTAGGTTAATTAGAAGTGTTTAGAAGATTCTAGAAGGGATTAGAAATGGGTTTGGGATTTTGCAAGTGGATGGGGGGATAATAGGATTTAAATTGAATTAAATAATTTTATTCAATTTGGTTGAAATTTGGGGAAATTAAATAAATTAGATTTATTCAATTTAGGATAACTTTTGAATTTAATTAAAAGTGGATAGGGGAGATTTAATTGAATAAAATGATTTATTCATTAAATGGGTATAGTGAATTTAATTTAAATAAATTGAGTAATTTACTTCATTAAAGAGAGAAATGTGGATAATTTAATTAAATTGGATTTAATTAAATAGAGAAATGAACATAAAATATTCATTTAGGAATATTGTCATTTTTATACGTCTACATTTTGCCCTTCTTTGAAGTGACGTGTGTGCACATGTTATTTCAAAGAAAATGATGTGTTTTTGTGATTTTATGATCAAATGCATTTTTTGTGTCGCTCTTTTGATTTGCAAGTCGTGCCTCAGATTTGATGTGTGATGCCCCAGATTCGATGTGTGATGCCCCCTCGAGAGATGAATCAATTTTGAAATTTTTTGATTTAATTTGATGAAGTTCATATGATGTGTATGATTTCGTGCAAGTAAAAAGTGTGCAGATTGATTCATATCCCGATAAGTTACAACTGTTTTGGCATAGGGGAGACCGCGACCATATTACAGGTCCAGTTGGCTAACCCTAATTTCACTTTCCTCCTATAAAAGGGGAAAAGGGCTTGATTTAGGTTCATTTGTGCTTTGTTGATTTTGAAGAAAGAGAATTTGCTCTGGAGAGAAAATGCCGATTCCCTATCATAGACACCGTTTTGAGCGCGTTCAGAGGTACCGGAGACCTGTAGCGTGTGGACCACCAGTAAGTCAACATTTTTGACCCCTTTTTGATTTTTTGTTTTGTCATTTTTGATCATTTTTTGAATTTCAAAGTTCGGGTGTTACGTTTTAGCGCGTCTAAGGTCCACAGTAGCGCATCAAGTTTAAATTTAGGAGTTGCGTCTGAAAATTGTAGGTTAGCGCATGAAACTTTTAGGGTAGCGCGTGCATGGATAATAGCGCATGTAAGGTATTGGGTAGTGCGTCGCATCAACAAGGTAGCACATAGGTTTGACCTAGCGCATAAGGACTACAGAGGGTCGCATAGGGAAGGGGGTTTAGCGCGTAGGACTAACCTAGCACATAGGGCTAAAAGGGTAGCACTTAGGAGGGATAGATTAGCTCGTGGACAGAGTCTAGCGTATAGGATGGGTTAGGTAGCGCAACGAAGGAAAAGAGTAGCGCGTAGCCAGAGTCTAGCACATAGAACAGGTAGATTAGTGCGTAGGAGAAACAGCCTAGCGCATGGGGGTGTGTTAGCGCATTGAAGATCTATTTTAGCGCATCAGAAAAAATTTTGCAGCCGATTTGAAAATTTTTTTTGGTTTGTCTGTCATGTTTTGATGAATATATCCAAGATGAGTATATGTATAACTTGTTTTGATGTGCAATTTTCCAAGTTATGTATAGATATCAATCTGTTGTGTTGATAAAAAATGATGTAGTTGTATGTTCTGTTTCAAGTTCAATGTATGTGAAAGTCTGAGTTGTGTTACAAGCCGATATGGGTTGGAAACTTGAGTTGTTTTACAAGCTGATATGGGTGGGAAACTTGAGTTGTTTTACAAGTTTATGTGATTTTGGTACTTGAGTTGTTTTACAAGTTTTGATATGGTTTTTGAGAACTTGAGTTGTGTTACAAGTTGATATGAAATGATAGGATATTGAACTTGATGTAGATGAGCAAATTGATTCATGTTGTTGATGTAAGTTTGATTGTGATATCTTTGTGTGGATGTGGAAACTGATATTGGATATGTTTTGTTTGTTTTGACAGGAGCGATTGGGGGTTGTTCAGTCAAGGGAGAGATTCCTGAGACCGTGGACGTTGATACCGAGACCATGGACGTTGATACCGAGACTGTCACGGGCAGATTTGGATATCATAGAGAGATGTGGATTAACCTCACTTCTGGATATGCCTCGGTTCACTGTGAACCGGGGGCTTTTGACAGCGTTGGCAGAGAGGTGGCATAGCGATACGAACACCTTTCATTTTTCCACAGGAGAGATGACAGTGACACCGGAGGATTGCTACCGGATTTTGCAGATTCCTATAGTAGGGGCACTACTTCCTTATGAGCAGTCAAAGGAGGGTGGCACAGAGGCACTGCGCTAGATTTTTTAGGATGACACAGTTTGTGGGTACGAGATTCCCTGGCAGGAGTTTTTGGATTTGGGTTATGCACCGCTGCCATCTGTACTGGCAGGATTTATTGGGGGATTCCTTTGTCCTGATCGCAGGTCAAAGGGATTCTCAGTGGGATGGGGACTAGTTTTGGAGGAGATGGTGACGCAGAGTAGGAGGTTTACATGGGGGTCAGTGATGCTGGCTCATTTATACAGGAGTTTACATGAGGTAGTATACCTCGGTTATAGTAGCTTGTCAGCTGGTGTGACCCTATTACAGGTATGGTGCTAGGAGCACATTCCAGTAGCTAGGCCACTGGCAGACAGAGACAGACCTGTAGGTGCAACATATGCCTACGGTTATAGAGGTCTAGTTGTCCAGCGTAAGCTGGGCAAGCTAGAGCATTGGAGAAGGGTTTTTGATGATATAGATACGGTCACCTGGAGACCGTATACAGG
The DNA here is from genome assembly GCF_030272615.1 of Cryptomeria japonica. Classification (NCBI taxonomy): domain Eukaryota; kingdom Viridiplantae; phylum Streptophyta; class Pinopsida; order Cupressales; family Cupressaceae; genus Cryptomeria; species Cryptomeria japonica. Next base: position 368,379,722 of record NC_081409.1, read on the forward strand.
TTGTGAGGTATGGGCGGAGGATGGGCTGGAGATGCCCTTTGTTTTTATGACCCGATATTTGATTGGGAGGACCTCGTTCGTTATTGAGCGGTTTGTGGTGACCCAAGTTTTACGACAGTTCAGACGCTAGCAGGGGATTCCTCAGGGAGCATGCCTGTATGCACGGAGGCAACAGGATGTGGCCGATTGGGGGCCGACTATTGACAATGCGGTGGCCATGGAGGAGTTTGTGGGGATAGCTGGGCAGATCTGGGACTATGCCCCAGAGATTCAGGACACCGGGATGACAGATGAGTTCGCCCATTTGTTTGCTGCGCGGGTAGTGGCGAGGATCTCAGATCCAGAGGAGATGAGGCCAGCGTTTGACTCGGATGGGGAGGAGGGAGATGGGGAGATGATAGAGATGATGGAGAGGATGGAGGAGGTAGAGGAGATAGAGGGAGGCGGGGAGGTAGAGGTGTGGAGAGAGCGGTACGGAAGGGGAGGATTGAGAGGGGGAGAGGAGGATTTGCTATCGGAGCCAGGAGAGAGGGGAGAGTGACGGAGGTGTTGGCTGCAGTGGGGGGTGAGGAGGAGATGGTTAGACCAGCACAGAGGAGGAGGGTAGATATACTCCCACCTCCAGTACTGAGGACAGGGCGAGTGGGAGGGGTTCCTCCAGCACAGGTACCATTGCGGGTTCGAGTGCCAGGTCATGTGGAGGATGCACAGATCCGGACCCTGCAGATTACCGTTCAGCAATTGCAGGCGCAGATTTTGACCTATCAACGGTAGATTTGTCAGTTGACCACTGAGAGAGATACTGAGATAGAGCAGCGAAGACAAGCGAAGGAGGCCTTGGCGAGTGTGCAGAGAGCAGCGACAGGTGGTCCGATGAGAGACACCCTGAGAGAGCTGACGCAAAGAGTGCAGGAGGTTGAGTATTATAGGCGGCATTATGAGGCTGCAGTACCCAGAGATCGATGAGTGGAGAGCTTTGCACAGTCGAGATCGAGTCGATCTCGAACTGCTGGGACATGATCTGAGAGCCGAGGTGTGATGGGACCAGTGAGACAGGACCCTCCTGGAGATCCAGGGGCGAGTGTATCTGGAGCGAGACAGGACCCTCCTCGAGATCCAGGGGCAGGTGCAGCTGGAGCGAGACCATCTCCATCAAAAGATAGTCATACTTGAGAGACAGGGTCTCTATTGTATTTTTGAGTAGTTTGTTATTTGTTGTACTAGACACAATGTGTGGACACATTTTGTACATTTTGATCAGTTTTGAGATATATATATATATATATATATATATATATATATATATACGACACCATTTTTGATCATGTGATGTGTTGATATGGATGCATTTATTTTATGTGATGATGTAATGCATAAATATATGATGTAATATGTATGATGCAAGATGTAAGATGTATGCTTTTTATATGCTGTATCTTGAAAATGAGATGTATGTTTTATTTATGCTGCTAAATGTATCATAATATGTAAATGATTTTAAATGATATGGAATGATGTGTATGCAACTAATTGTAAAATGATGTGCAACTATTTGTAAAATGATATGCAACTAATTGTAAAATGATATGCCACTAATTGTTTTTGGAACATCCCTCATTCTGTATTTGCCATCCGATATAACCATATTTTTGCTTTCTTTGTAAATATCATCACTGAGCATTGATTTGTTTAGGATATGTTGAAAATTTATACAAGCATAATGGTATAATTGAACCGTAATGACCTGAGAAAAATTTATATGATATTTGATTTTGCAAGATAGCACAAGCGTCAAGGTATAATTGAACCAGGACGACCCGAGTGCGTATTGCGTAAACAGACAAGATTGGATCATTTGTATGTGTGAAGTGGAATCAAGCCTTCAGTGATATTGGATGTATCACGTCTCGAGGCATGTATTCACATAGTACAAGTGATCGCCTCCCAGACAGAAGACTAAGAAAATATTGGAAGTTTCCCACGATCTCTAGTTGTGAAGCATTTAGTGAGACAAGGAAGAGAATCCAATAATGCACAAAGTTCAAAATGCAAAACTAGTTAAGATTTTATGCTATAGTGCAACAGTCAGTACTTCAGAAAATCATCCATCCTTGATATTTGTGTGAATTGTCTTTGTTTTGGTTTTTTGCGATGAAGCGTAGTTGTTTGTTGGATGTCATGCTGGTGAGTTTTGCATTTAGTCTTGATGTCTTGAATGTTTGCAATATTGATACAATTTACATGCCCCTTGCTGAGTGTGCCTCTTGATGTGAATACATACAATGATTCCAAGCCATGATGTTTTAGTGGTAGGAGGATATTTATAGAGAAATCAGGATATTGACTACGCTAAGTATGTCCTGAATGGATATTTGCTAAGTGTCAGGCGATGGCCGATAGTGTTTGTATGGATAACATGGTATGGAAATAGATAGAGGAGCCATTCTTTCACAAGGGCGCCTGTTTACCAGGTTTTCACCCTTGGTTTTTATTGTACTTTGCTTTTTTTGCTTTTTCTTGATTTTTTTGATTTTTTTTGTTTGTTTTGGGCTTTTTCCGTGCACTAGGCTACTTTAAGTATAGTACCTTTTCAGATGGATGCTATTAGTTGGGTCGTCGAGCACATCTCCTTCAGAATTTGTTAACTGATAAGCACCTGATCCATAAACGGATTTGTTAACATAGGGACCTAACCAGGTAGGTTCAAATTTCCCTTTCTTTTCTCGATTTTGCTGATTTCTTGGATTTCTTTAAGGACTAGGTCACCAACCTTGAAGTTGCGGGGAATGACCTTGTGATTGTAGCTCCTGCACATGGATTGCTGATATGCTTTGAGATGAGTATAAGCATGTTGGCATCTTTCATCTAATAGCTCAAGTTCTTGTAGACGATTAACTCGATACTCTTCATCTGGGATTAAGCCTTTCAAAGAGACTCTGAGAGATGGGATCTCTACCTCCAGAGGTAAAATAGCCTCTGATCCATATACCAATGAGTATGGTGTTGCTCCTGTAGGTGTGCGGATGCTGGTCCTGTATGCCCAAAGTGCTGGATTGAGTTGTACATGCCAATCTTTGCCTGCATCATTCACTGTTTTCTTGAGGATTTTCAGTATTGTCTTGTTAGATGCTTCTGCTTGACCATTTCCCTGTGGGTAATATGGTGTAGAGAACCTATGTTGGATTTTGAATTTTTCACATAGTTCTTAGACATCTTGATTTTTGAAGGGCCGTCCATTATCTGTGATGATTGAACTTGGAATACCATATCTGCAGATCAGATAATTGAGGATAAAAGAGACAATTTGTTTCCCGGTCAACGTGGTCATGGGAATTGCTTCTATCCATTTGGTAAAGTATTTTGTTGCTGTTATAATGAACTTGTGTCCATTTGAAGAGGACGGATGAATTTTGCCAACTAGGTCTAGTCCCCACTGGCAAAAGGGCCAGGATGTTGTAAATGGCTGCAGTTCCTATGCTGGTGCATGTATTAGATTACCATGGATTTGGCATTTAGGACATTTCTTGGCAAAGTGATATGAATCTTTCTCCATTGTAGGCCAGTAGTATCCCATCCTTAGAATCTTTTTAGCAAGAGTAGTGCCACTTGAATGTGTGCCACAAATACCTTCATGAAGCTCATGTAAAGCCAAATCGGAATCATTACGATCAAGGCAATGAAGAAGAGTACCATCGAGACCTCGATGATATAAAGTATCAGTGGTAAGGGTATAATGGGCAGCTTGTTGGATAAAGTTACATTTTTGGTTACGGGATTGTTCAATGGGTAAGATATTATGCTTGAGGTAGTCATATATTGGTCCATATAACGGAGAATCTGAACCAGTCAAGGCATAGATAACATGGGATTCGGAGTGGTCATAGGCGGGGGAGAACAGTTGCTCTACTAGGAACTCATAACGACTCTATTACTCAGGAATTTGTAGTAGCGAAGCGATTGTAGCCATTGCATCAGCTGCTTTGTTGTTCAACCTTGGTATTTGCTCGAAGGTGATGTGCACAAAATACTATTTGAAGTCATCCACCATTCATTTGTAAGGTAGTAGCTTGTCGTCCTTTATCTGATAGTTGTTATTGATTTGATTAATGATCAGTTGTGAGTTTCCATAGACTTTTAACTCTGTGATTTTCCATTCTACGGCCATTTTGATGCCTATGACCAGTGCTTCATATTCAACCACATTATTTGTGCATGGAAACATAAGTCTGTATGATTTGGGCATAGTGTGTCCTTTAGGAGTGATGAATAGAATGCCGACACCTGAACCATGTTGAGTATAGGATCCGTCAAAGTATAGGGTCCATTGTTTAGTAGAAAGAGCAAGAACATCCCTGTCTGGAAATTCAACCTCCATGGTTTGTTTGCCTGGTAGCGGTGCTTCAGCCAACTGATCTGCAATTGCTTGTCCTTTGATGGCTCGTCTTTCTGTGTATTGGATGTCGAATTCACTGAGAATCATGACCCATTTAGCCAATCGGCCAGTAAGAGTTGCCTTGCTGAGTAGATATTTGAGAGGATCAATTTTTGCAACTAGCTTGATAGTGTGTGCTAGCATGTAATGTCGGAACTTCTGAGATGCAAAGACCACTGTTAGGCAAGCCTTTTCAATAAAGGTATAGTTGAGCTCATAGCCATTCAATGTTCTACTGATGTAGTATATGGCGCGTTCCTTTCCTTGTTGATCTTCTTATGCCAATAATGCCCCCAGTGAAATATCTGTTGTTGAGATATATAGAATAAGTGGCTTTCCGACGACTGGTGGTACTAGAACTGGTGGATTCATCAGGTATTGTTTGATTTGATAAAAAGATTCTGCACACTTAGCCTCCCATTTGAATGGTACATTTTTGTGGAGCAAATGGTTAAATGGTAGACTTTTGTCTTCTAGCTGAGCGATGAATCGCCTGATTGATTGAAGTCGTCCCTATAGAGATCTGAGTTGACTGATATTCTGTGGTGGTGGCATGTCCATAATGGCTTGTACCTTTGCTGGATCAACTTCAATACCCTTAGCTGAGACTATGTAGCCTAGTAACTTGCCTGATGTAACCCCAAAGACACACTTCTTAGGGTTAAGCCTGACTTGGAATTTCTCCAATCGATCAAAGATTTTTATTAGGATGCCAAGATGTTCAGCTCTAGTGAAGGATTTAGCTAGTAAGTCATCCACATAGTCTTCCATAAATGTGTGCATCATGTCATGGAATATTGTGGTCATTGCTCTTTGATAAGTGGCCCCTGCATTCTTTAAGCCAAAAGGCATAACATTCCAACAGTACATCCCCCAAGGACAGGTGAACGCTATTTTATCTTGATCTTCAGGAGCTATCTTGATTTGGTTATAGCCTGAGAAACCATCCATTAGCGAGAGCATTGCATGGCCTGCTGTGAGATCTACAATTATATCGATACTTGACATAGGAAAGTCATGTTTTGGACAAGCTTTGTTGACGTCTCTGAAGTCAGTGCATATTCTGATACTACCATCCGGTTTTGATACTGGAATGATATTGGATATCCACTCTGCATAGTCAATGGGTCGGATGAATCCGACATCTAATAATTTCTTTAGTTCAGTTTTGACCATGAGTGCCACCTGTGGATTCATCTTTCGTAGCTTTTGCTTGACTGGCTTAACTCCTGTAGAGATGGACAGATGATGCATAATTAAGTGTGGATCTACTCCGGGCATATCAGCATATGACCAAGCAAAGTTGATTTGCTATTTTTTAAAGAAGTTGATGAATGCTGATCTTTCTCCCTCTGTTAGAGATTCTGCAAGATGTATATTTCTGGTTGCTTCTGTGGTACCAATGTTGATTGATTAAGTGGGCTCAATCAATATGGGCGATAGCTCATGAAAGTGCTCAGGAAGAGTGTCAAGTCTCCCATCGTTAGGTGCCTTAAAAAGGTTTTCACCCTTCGATGTGTCATTTATTTTTACTTTTTTATGATCTAGAGCTGCCATTAATTGGTTTTCAACATTAGATTCATTATTTGGTTCATTTTTGCGACTGAGAAACTTGGCACTCCTTGATTGACAGATATCATTATTTTGTTCACTGGTAGAGCTTGTTTCTGGATTTACGGTACATAGGTAATGGACAATAGATGCATCATCTGGGAAAATAGGTATATCATTTGTTTTAGGTTCGTCCCAGTCGATGAGGTCAGGAAAGAAAATTGGTAAGGAATCGTTGGGTGGATCAAGTTCGGCTACCGTAAGTGTTAGGATAGAGTTTTCATCGTGATGGGTCTTGGGTTTAAAGAAATTTAGGATTTCGTCGAGGTCCTCGATGGTATCATCTTCCACATAGACTTGTTCATAATGTTTCTGTTCACTTTCCTGAGCGTCATAGATATTTTGCGGTCCAAATTCAAGAGGTCTATCCTCTGTGTTATGTTCTTCCTGAGAAAGGGATATAGAATCAGTATCATCCAGGTTATCAGTAGTAGCATTGGAGCAGGTACCCCATTCATATTCATTGGAATCAGTCTCATAGGCATCATCCCAGATTCTATCTGTGCTGTAAATAGGTGTGTTGTATGGTGAAAACAAATCTTTGATAATGGATACCATTTTGATGGTTTTTGTAGATTCTATATCAGATTCATCTTCTACTTGCTGGATTTGTTCATAGACTGTGCTTCTTCGGGGAGGAATAACGGTATTTGAAGATGTCCTAATTTGTTCTTGAGATATTGGTGTTTGAATATGAGCTACTGCTACAGATAGGGCCTTCTTATGACTTAGAAGTTTTTCCTGATGTAACTTCTGATCTTGACGTTCTCGTGCCTTGCAGATTGTTTCTGCTGATTCAAAAAGTGCTTCCTGCCAGGATTCTTCTTTGTATGGTGTCTTTACTAAGTTCCATTGAGGTTTGATAGGTAGGTGAGGCAGCTGCTTCAATAGGAACGTGAGTTTAGAACCCAATCCTGCTTTGTTTCTGCTAGGTTGTGAAGGAAGATCTATAGGTTTAGTGACTCCTTTGCGTTTGCCAATAGGTCCTTTACCGTCATATCGCATTTGCTTCATGATTAAGTAGCCTTTTCCATACATGTGTGTTGGTAGAACAATGTCCAGAGCAGCTGCTCCATGATTTTCTTCTTCATCTTTGTATAGCCAGCTAAGAACATCTTTGTCTTCTGATTCATGTGCTAGAGTACCCAATTGGATGAAGGTACCATCAAATTTAGTGATAGGCTGAGTAGCCAGTTGTGTTGATGTAGTAGGCAAACCATGTGATCTAGGTGAGGTCGGCAATTTTGCCAAACATAAAGGCTCCAAAGTGTATTCTCCTATACCTTGGTCTTTGATTTGCGTTTTCTGCTTGAAGTCTCTCCATAAGGAGTTGGATTTTGCTGTTTGTGGATCTGATGTTGAAGATTGCTGCTTTTCTCTATTATGAGGAACCAAACTGTCCTGGGCTGCCCCCATTGTATTGCGATGTTGAAATGGATTGTGATCAGCAGATATGGAGATTTCTTCTCCATCATAAGGAAACTTCACACACTGGTGATATGTAGAAGGTACTGCTTGCATTTCATGTATCTAGGGTTGTCCTAATAAGATATTGTAAGTTAGATCAATATCTAAGACTTGACAAATAGTATCCTTTTGTACTGGGCCTACTTGAATAGGTAATATGATTGTGCCTTTAGAGGACCTTTCCTCATCATCATATGCCTTTATGGTAATTTTCTTGCAAGGATAGATAGATTCTTCTAAGAAGCCTAATGCACGGATAAGATTTAAAGTACATATATTAAGGCCGGCTCCTCCATCTATTAGGACTCTTTTGACTTGGTGTTTGCAAACAATGACTTCAATATGGAGAGGAGTATTATGTGGATGGATCAAGGAAGCATTGTCATACTCTGAGAAGGTAAGGTTATGAGGTCCTGTCATATGGGCGACCATGGCTTGAAATCTGTCTGTATCCAGATTTTGAGGTACATTTGTTTCCAATAATGCTTGCTCCAATATGTCTTTGTGCTTGGGTGATATTTTTAATAATTCCAGGATAGATATCTAAGCTGGAGTCTTGCGTAGTTGGCTAACCAAGTCATATTGGATTTTTGGTGTGGTAGTTGCAGGTGCAGTATGTCCTTTCAAGACATATTTCTGAGTTCGGGTTGTTACATTGATAGATTCATGATCACGCTTATCTCGGATGGTGATGACATTTACTTGATGATCTTTAGCTGATATATGGTTGATGGTGTTGTTGTAGATGTGATTAATACGAGTGCCACGTGTATCATCTGAAGTGGATGCTCCATCTTTGTTGTAATTTGGGAGAGGATTTTTAAAGGCTCCATGATCACCATTGGTTTTGAGACCATCGACCGTTAAGTCACCTTGATCAATCATGTCCTGTATTATATGTTTCAATCTCATGCATTTGTTTGTTCTATGACCCTTGTTGCGATGGAAATCACAATAGTGTGAATCATTCCACCAAGGTGGTTTGATTGAGGGTTCATAATTGTTGAGTGGCGGTAAAGAAAGAATCTTGTTTGCCAAAAGTTCTCTGAATGCTGATTCTAATGATTGTCCCAGTGGTGTGAAAAGACGCTTTTGGAAATTGTTTGTGTTGCATGAATTGTTGTTAGGTCCTGGATTCATGTTCTTGCTTTGAGTATCATTGGTGTTATTTGTGTTAAGTTGTCCTTGATCAGTGTTTTGTGCATATCTGTTAGCACTGGGAGTAGCATTTTTAGGATTTTTCGTGTTTTGAGGATTTCTAGATAATGCAAGCACTGGTTGTTTCGATTTAGGATCATGTGATTCGTTGTTGCCTTCATTTTTGTTTCGAGTCCAAAATCGAGATTTGTCAAAGTTGGTGTTGTTTTGGTTATTGTAGTTTGATGAGTATGCTCCTTCCTTATAGAATTTAAGTGTTCCCTTTTTGACACATGCTTCCTCTACTTGAATGCCATTTTCAATCAATTTAGCGAAAGATGGTATGCATTGAAGTTTGAGTCTGTAACTCATTTCGCCAGTCAAGTTATCAATAAAAATTTCCATTTTCTCTTTTTCAGGAATATCTCGAGGATATCTGGAGACCATGCGTCTCCAGCGTTGAAGGAATGCCATGAATGTTTCATTGTTCTTTTGTTTGGTGTTGCAAACATCTAGCATGGTTATGGCATGTTGTATGTTGTAGGAATAGTGGGTGATGAATTTGTTAACCAACTCATCAAATGATCTAACAGGTGGTGAAATTTTGGATAACCATTCCATAGTTTGCCCACCCAAGCTTCTGGGGAATAATCTCATCAAATAGGTGTCATCATGAGCAAATTCAAGGCTTAGTGTGCAAAATTCTCGAATATGATCCCGGGGATCACTTTTCCCATCATATTTATCAAATTTGGGAACGTCCGAGTTTGGAGGAAAAGGTACCATGTTCAAGCTTCTGTCAAATGGATAAGGACAGATTTTGTTTAAAGAGTCTTGCACTGTTGTCCCTTGTTGTATATCCTGTATTTGCCTTTGCAACATTTGTATTTGTTGAGTAAGAGCAATCAAGGGTGCATTGTCTTGCCGAGGAAAAAGTTCTTGCCTTGTATTGGTTCTTAGCTGAAAAGGATTGGTAAATGGTATATGTTGCTCTGGTGTTTCTAGGTCAAGTATACGCATTTCTGGTATGCGTTGTTCTGGAATGTGTTGTTCAAAGTTATGTTGTTCAGGTATGTGAGTTTCTTCTTCTCGGTTTTGTTCTTGAGATGCATATTGCCGGGATTCGGTTTGAAAAATGTTTGGGTCGAAATCTTCAGGAAGTTTAACGCCCTTGCTTGTGAGTATCAATAGATATTTTTCCTTGTCATTTTCCATGAGCTTTTCGACAAGTTATTGGAAGGCGGGATTTACTTGACATTCCCTAAGAAGGGCTTCAGTAATTTCAAGTTCTTCTACGGGTGGAACTTCAAAAGGATTTGATAATCTTCGATTCATACTGGACTCAGCGGGTGTCTCGCTTTGTTTGTCTCGTTGAGAGCGAGTGACAGACATTTTAGTAGAAACTTTCAGTGATGAAAGGGACAAAAGCCTCCTCGATGTGTTGTTCGGGCGTTGGTGGTTCTGGTCAAGATGTGTTATATGTGATGCACTCGTCGGGTAAGAATGCTGGATTGATTTTTCCGCCGCGGTTTATGGTTTGATTAAAAGCAGACTTTTGACAGTATGCTCTTGTCTTCAAGGGTTCCTTGTCAAATTCGCTAGATTTGTTTTGGATATAACGTTTGACGTGATGAAGGAATACCCGATGAGATTTGAAGAGTTGACGATTGATGTATAAAAACTTATTTCTCTTGATGAATTTGAAAAAACTAGGTTGTCGCTTCTTTAACGTGATGTTACGATAGAAGTTATTTCTTCTTAGAATAAGGGGATTAGTCATGCAAGAGTGATCAATGATTTCCTTTGATTGATTTGGATTCAGTTGATTTTTGTTTTGGAAATTTCAAATCTTACTTTATCAGAGTGAAGGCTGCCCCTTCACGATAAAGTGTGTCAAATGATATGGATAAAAGCTTCCCGATCTGGAAACTGGATTTGACGATTTGAGAATTTTAAACAAGTGTTTTGAGATAGAAATCCGTAAGATGGTAAAGGATTTTGACGACACTGATGATGAAAATTTTCCAGATTATGATAGGAGAGACATCCTCTATTGTGTGATTTGTTTAGGATTCGGACAACTTTGTTTGACACAAATTTAGCTTGAGAAAAGTTTTTAATAGTTTGTTTTTGTCACTCTGGTTTGATAAAAGACGATTTTTGATGAAAAATTCTTCTAAGATGTTTTTGAAATTTTTAAAATTTTTCAGTTTTGGACTCTCTGTTTTTCGGCCTTGGATCACGCGCTAAAATAGAGTTTACATGCGCTACTGAATTTACCTGATGTGCTAGAAGAATGGGCACACGCGCTAATCTGTCCCTAGATATGCGCTAAAGTTTGGATTTTGGAAATTTTTTGTTTTAACTGGTGAAAACTCTACGCGCTATACTGGGCTTTACACGCGCTAACTGTTGGAGTATATGCGCTGAAATATGGTTTCTACGCGCTAAGCTATTTTTTCCACGCGCTAAAGTTAGGACCAATGAAATTTGTTGTGGATTTTGTTTGAAAAAGATACGCGCTACACTGGGCTTGATACAGGCTAACTTTTTTGTTTTATGTGCTAATACTTGGTTGTCACGCGCTAAGAGGTTGCTGCGAAGCGCTAGACTGTGTGTGGATGCGCTAAAGGATCATTACTGTTTTTGCCTGAGAGTAAAATGCTACTGTTTTAAGTCCACGCGCTAATTTGGGGTTTGGATGCGCTAGCAAAAGTCTCCCACGTGCTAAGATGTTGTTCTTATGCGCTAAACTGCCCTGATTTTTCTGGTTTGGGTGTTTTCTTTGAGATTTTTGATTTTTGTTGAGAATTTTTCAAGTGTGATGGATGATTTTCTGAAGTAATAAATGCAAGCACGGCACAAAAAGTACAACCATTTTGCCTAATCTAACAAAAAGTGTATGTTCTACGAGGATGTGTTCAAATCCCCAATGTTTTAACAGGTTTGGATACAAGTAATACACTTCAGAAAGATTCTTTATTCAAGGGTCATAAATAACATCATAGCCCACTAGTCTCGATACTCCGTCAGCTCAAATAGCCGTGTCAGCCCCTAGGGGGCGCCCGTTTTTTTGCCTTTTGCCAGAAGTTAACCCAAAGTGAATTACTTCACAGTTGAGTAGTTATCTTGGGAGATATATGGTGAGTAATCTTGGGGGCGGATTCTTCCCCACCCTTGCACTATGATGTTACAAATATTTGGTTACTGACTCGGTTCAAAGCTTCTAATTCTATGGTTCGTAATCAGGCTTCCCGTTCGGCTGTCAGTGATAAACTCCCTCAGGAGGCTTCCCAACCTTTAGAACAAAGGCTTTACGTATCTCGAAGATACTGGGGGAAGGCTAATCACTGCGCGCAACCGTTGAAAAGGACTTTCATCACTTTCCACAATTGATTATAGTGGGTTGGAATTTTTGGCATCAAAGCCGTTCCCCACTTAGGTCATTCCCTTCACACCGGCCATAAACGACTTTAAGAGTTGATTGCAACTCCTCGGGAAGGCAGGCCTGCTAAAGGATGTAAATGCTTAAAATAATGAAAGTTGTAAGAGTGGGCTAGATTTTTGATCACCCAGTTAAGGGGAGAGCATATTCCTACCACTTTCGAGACAGAGCAATCAATTGTATTTTATCCTTTCAAATCAGTGATTTTGCTAAAATCTATGTGGAGATGTTGCTCCACAAAACATGATGTTCATTTTTATCCGGGCAAATCAATGATTTTCTAATTTATGAAAGGGAAATGGTCAACAAAGCAAATGTTCGATTTTGAGGTCAACAAAAGAAATCAATTTACAAAAGAAAAGCGTCTCCGCTCCACCTGCAAGAAATTATCAGAGTCCTGCAAGCAAACAAAAAAATTGTTAGCTGATTTGGTGGACTTCCACAAGTCTAAAATTTCTTTTTTGGTTACAATTTTAAAATTTTCCTCTGTCTGTTATGCGCTACAGAATGGCTTTTACGCGCTACAATAGAGACAAGATGCGCTACAACTATTTTCCTCTGCGCTACACTGTTCAATGAATGCACTATTCTGCAAGTTCGAAGCACTGTTCTGTGGGTTTGCTGAGACTTGCAAGAAAATTTTGAATTTGATGCGCTAATGTTTGAATTGCACGCGCTTAATGATAGACTATAAGCGCTGAACTATGGATCTTATGCACTATTATGGTGATTGTCTGCGCTATTCTGTGATTTGCCCATGTCGAGACCTACAGGAAAATGTTAGAAAGAGTCATGCGCTAAGATAATGTCTTCACGCGCTAAAGAATAGGGCTAACGCGCTAAACAGTGAGCTGGATGCGCTAGACTGTTGAGCAGATGCGCTATGGAATGTTACCGATGCGCCGATTCCTATTTCCCGCAGACCTGCAAAAGTTATTAATTTGAAAAACCGATTTGTTATTTGGGGTCGGGCCCCACGGTGGGCGCCAGAAATGTATGCGGGAAAAGTGGGCTGATAGAATTAAATATGTGAAAATTTATTTAAATACTAGTCCACACACACACACACAGGACTTCTTGATGCAAGCTATGGAGTAATAACATATTACTCAGCTTCCCAAGGAGGGTCCCATGGTTCTCTATCTCACAATGTCCCTCAAACCAATGTTTTGCTCTCAGATCACTGAGCAAAATGGTTTAGGGATGGCAAATGCAAGAACGAGGGATGCTTTGATATATTTTAGTATGAAATGGATGTTAAGCTATGTATGATCTTAGAAATGCAATAAACTAACTATAAGATGACAAGATTAGTATGAATACTATCCTAACATGATATATTTAATCTATGATTGAGCTAAAATGATAAAGAAATTATTCTAAACATGCATATTTAGTCTAATTCCTGATCTAAAAGAGGCTAAATGAGGAGCATAAAGATGATATGAAAAGCTTGAAAGTATTTGAGCATAAGTATAATGCTTCAAATTTGAAAGATGATTGTTAAAAATGGAGGAATGAGAGCTCTATTTATAGCACAAACAGGGTAATGGATGGTCAAGATTGAAAGGTTTAATCAATGGTTGAGTTTGAAAGTTGGGGATCCATGTGCACAATTGGCACCAATGAAATGGTGACAAGTGTCAACATAGGGTTGGGTTGAGAGAAGAGGTTGGAGACATTAAAGGCCTGAGAAGACCTCATGGTTATCTAAAGGCTAAGGGTCAAGTCTAAGTTAGGATTACCCAATGGATTAAGAGTTAATCCAAGGATAAACCTTTGTGCAAATGATTAAGAGATAATCATGGTCAAAGCATTAATGGTCTGATGAGACCCTTGGGTTGGATAGAGGTTGAGTCAAAACAAATGTTTTAACCATGTGGGAGGGTTTGAATTAACCATTAATGGTTATTGGAGACTTTAGGGATTAAGTGGTTGAAGGTTGGAAGCCTTCAATGGTTTTCAAAGACTTTAAGGGTTTTGGTGGTTGAAGGTTGAAAACCTTTAATGGTTATCAAAGACTTTAAGCCATTTGAGAAGTGACTTCCCTTTGCTTAGGGATGTGACAAAGTTTAGAGGAGGGTTAGGTTAATTAGAAGTGTTTAGAAGATTCTAGAAGGGATTAGAAATGGGTTTGGGATTTTGCAAGTGGATGGGGGGATAATAGGATTTAAATTGAATTAAATAATTTTATTCAATTTGGTTGAAATTTGGGAAAATTAAATAAATTAGATTTATTCAATTTAGGATAACTTTTGAATTTAATTAAAAGTGGATAGGGGGGATTTAATTGAATAAAATGATTTATTCATTAAATGGGTATAGTGAATTTAATTTAAATAAATTGAGTAATTTACTTAATTAAATAGAGGAATGTGGATAATTTAATTAAATTGGATTTAATTAAATAGAGAAATGAACATAAAATATTCATTTAGGAATATTGTCATTTTTATACGTCTACAGGTACCTCTCCTATCTACAATACGGTAGCTCATCACTATCATCTGACCATCCAGGGCAATCACGGTATGGGCTCCATGTGAACTCTCTCAGTCTGTCTAGCTCATGTTGCCAATACAATATGTATCCAAACAGACCTTGTCTCAGTGCTCCTCCATAGCAATACACATATGGTTGATGTGGTAATACCTGTCTCTCTACAATAGGTCGACATATGGCTATTTGCTCAAATGCCCATACCTGTAGCAATGTGACTCCACAACTCAAAGTCTGCACTCCCTGATATGCTATCTGATGCAACTAAAAATATAGCATAGCCAGTACACATGGTCCCCATCTGTACACTATCCCCTCTGTCGCCATCCACTCTAGCACTCTTCCCCATCCAATAGGGAATCCATGTCCTCGTTTGTCTCCTGCTAGTAGGCATGCTATCACCATAACTATCACCACATATCGTTGATCATACTCTGATGCCATAGTCTCCCAGCCAATCTTCCTCTCTATGATATCCAGATCATCTGCATCACACTCAAATAATCTGCACAATGCATCTCTACCTATCACTGGGTAATACTCTACCATCTCTCCATGAATCGGAATGCGGAGGATACGCCATACATCCTCTAGTGTCACAGTCACCTCTCTAGTCGCCAGATGGAATGAGGAAGTCTCCGAATGCCATCGCTCTGCCAATGCGGTAAGCAGTCCTGTGTTTGCCCTAATCTCAGGCATGAATGTGATATAGTATATCCCAAGTCCTGCTAATGTATCTCTGTCTATTCTCCTAAGTCTATGTCGTAACATGAAGCAGTCTGGTCGGTTCTCCCGCGTGATCAATGGATACTGTCGACTCTGCATCGCAATTGGGGCATATTTTTTCAGTTTTATGGTTTGCTCCTAAAGGTTGCATTTCCTCATTTCATGTCCAAATCAGGGTGTTTTTCATCTATTTTGACCTATCCTCTTCTTATCCCCCCTTTTTGGATCATTTGCACGCTATTTTTTGACCAAATTAGGGTTGCCAATGCACAATTGTGCCTGTGTGATGAGTGCTGCGCTTGTGTCACATAACCTACACCTGTGTCCCCTTACATAAGCATAAATGACATTACACAAGTGCATAATTCACCCTACACAAGCGCAGAAGTCCCTTTCTGCATCCCCTATGAGCCCCGCAATGTCCCGCAAGCAAGCCAAATTCATAAAATTAAAAATATGGGTTTTTGAGATACATACCGCTGCTCCCACATCGTCTGGTTGTCTGTAGGTGCGTACACATTCTCCGAGGTGATCTACCATTGGAATGTTTGCCATCTGTTTGCAAGCATCCTTTTCCAGAGCAACACATTCTCCTCTTGGGCTAGTGCAAATAAGCAATTTTCACTCTCTTTGTCTCATTTATAGATCTTTGTCAGTGCATAGATGGACATGCACCCTCTCCATCTTATGTTGGTCACAGTCTTTTGTGTCTCTAATTGCTTGTCCTTCATGCATCCGATCTCTGATTGTCAGTCCGTTTGCTCCTATCAGATCCTATCATTTTTATCGATCAATTGGCCTCTTTTCTGCATGTTTCCAGCCAATTCCTCGAGGGGGCATGCGTATGTCATTTTCATTGTCTGGGGCATTTTCATTATCATTCTTTGAAACAACGCTTAAAATCGCATTGTCTCAAAGAGGGGCAAAATGTAGACGTCTAAAAATGGTCAATGCTTGTGGAGTCATATTTTAACATTGGCGCATTGCCTTATTTTAGGGTTTTTGCCTCGCATTAACATTTCTCCTATGTCATGCACTTGGTCTTTATCATTTGCGAGCATCGAGTCCTTCTTCTGCATTCTTCATCTGTCTCACTTTCAAATTTGGTCTTGTCGATAACAATATTTGTCATGATTTTGGTCGATCTTATCTTGTCGCATCAATGTGCATATTTATTTGTCATCATTTTGGACATCGTCAATCCTAATTAGGGTTTTGTCCTCTTATCAATCTTGTCATCTTGCGATCAATTTGTCATCGATCGTTGTTTTTTTCAATCTTGTCATCTTGCGATCGATTTGTCATCGATCGTGGTCATTTTCAATCTTGTCATTTTGCAATCTATTTTGTCATCGATCCTTGTCTTCTTGTCAATTTTGTCATTTTGCGATCAATTTGTCATCGATCATCGTCCTTCTCAATCATGTCAATTTGGATCAATTAGTCATTGTTCCTCGTCAATTGGTGCATTTATCAATCACATCATTTATCAGCATTGGTCTTTTATCAAGTCAGAATCATGATCAAATCGAATCGATATCAATAATCCTTTGTCAGGACCTAATTGTCATCCTTGCATTTCTAATTCATCTTTTAGGGTTTCATGATTTTATTCATTTAACCCTGTTTGTCATTTCTTCCTCTAGGTTAAATAATTTATTTATTTATCCTAGGTCTTCGTGTCACAATTAAATGTTTAATTTAATTGGCTAACTAATTATTCCTCTTTTTGTGAATTAATTAATAAATGACAAATTATTAATTGATTTACCGAATTTCTCCTAATTCCTAATTTCTTAATCTTTCATCAATTTCTAAATTCCCTCTTTCTGAATTAATTAATAAATGAAAAATTATTAATTAATTCACTAAATTCCAAATTTCCTCATTTTCTAATTTCCTAATTCCTATTTTCCAATTTTCTAATTTTCCTAATTTCTAATTCAATTTCCTCCTATTTTTCTCCTAATTTCATGGGAATGGCATTTCAATTTGTCATAATTGACAATCAATCAATTTTGACATAGAAATTTGTCATAATCTTGTCATGAATTATCAATCAATCAATTTTGCATAGAAAGTGCAAATTTGTCATAATTTGTCATAATTGACATTTTTGATTTGCAATTTCCATTTGAATCTCTTCATGCTAATTTGATCTTTTCTCCAATTTGTCTATAAATTGGATGATTTTCTTCAATCCCAACTAATCACATTTTTGAATGAATCACTTTTTGAATCGATCCCCGAATCAATCACGCTTCAAGTATTCTTGCGCTATCATCTTATCTACTTGTTTTCATATCGTGATCATGCACTTGTAGGTGAGATCCACAACAAAGCTATTTGAAGGAGAAAGAAGGACAATGGAGCCACATGAAGGAGACATTCAGATCTGCATTTGGTTTGCTTAGTTTTTACTCTTGAATGTTTTGCTTTCATGTCTCTATTGGATGTAATTAGGATTGATCATTGCATTTGAGCTTTCGTGATTGAGCTATGACTAATATTGATATTTGCTTTGATGATTTCTGATTTCCTAGCTACACCTATAACCATATGACTTAGGAAGTAAATTTTGATAAAATAGGTGTTTCTCAAACCAAAAACCCTCACAAACTTGGAAAAAAATAACACCTTAAGAATACATAACAAAAATCAGATTTCTCTTACAAATGGAATTGCATTCACTTAAATCAACTAACATTATTGCAAATCGGATTACATAAATTACAAATTAAAAATATTTCTTGAATCCTCCATATGAGATATAATTGACTTGACTGGCAAAACATGATTAGGGATGACATATACACTCAAAGGCCCATTGAAATTTTTTACCTTAGGAACAATAGTTATAAAATGTCAGTACATTATCAATGTTGTATAAATAAAGCATTGATAATTCAATTCTATTATACTATAGTAATTGTTCATAACACATATTAAAATCAGCTAACTCAACATAATCATGAATAGTAATCACAAATCACTCCAATTTAACTAAATTAAAAAAAAATGTTATAAATGCATCATGTCATATAACACCATTTAGATAATCTTAAGTTCATACATAAAATTATTTAAAATCAACTAATAATCATAAACCAACATTCATTAACTAAGATTTATGATCTAAATCAAACTCCCAACATAACATCAATATATCTATGAAATGAACCACAACTACCATAATATCCAAGGAGTAAAACATCATAATGAACTATGTAGCATCATACTTAGATCTATCTTTAAGAACCAAAAAAGGAGTATATAGGGTCACATGAATGTCTACATCAAGATAAAATATAAATAACATATCAAGTTCACATCCGCATGCAAATAGGGTGAGAAGAAAGTAAACTAAAGGAGGGGAATCACAACCTTCCCCTAGGGTTGAACTTCCTCTTGGGAGTCCTCAAATAAGTGAGGGTACAATACCCTCATTTGGGAAATATCTTACCAAGTATCTAATCTCTCATCATCTTTATCCCGCAATACCTTGACTTAGTCCAACTCATGACTGCAAAGTACCAATGTTCATCATCCTAATATGTAGATTGGCTTCAGTGCAAACTCTCTTCCCTCTTGTACTTGTAAAGTTTTCCAATACAAAACATGAGAAACATCATGGATATATCACCTTAATATAGATACATGAAACACATTATGGATACATGACAAGCTAGGTGGTAAGGATAAATGATAAGCTAGAAGGCCAAATCCCTGCAAGATCTCAAATGGCCCTACAAATCAAGGTACTAACTTTCCTTTTTTTTTTTTTTTTTTTTATGTTAGATAGGATTCTTATGAGGGTAGCACTCTCAAGAAGAACTGATATCCCATAACTAAACTACTATTGGGCCTCTTCTCATCAACATATTTCTTCTATCATCCCTGGACATCCAAAAAATATTATCAAATTAAAGTAACCTACCTCTCCATCTCTTGTACCAACTCTGATTTAATAATAAATCTATCCTCAATGTGATTCCAACTCAAGGAGTTCAACAAGGACCACCATGTAAGGCTTGATATGGAGCCATGCCTACTGAGCTATGATAAATATTATTATATGAAAAATTGACCAAATAGAGATACTCTTCCCATTTGGATTAATGATCCATCACATATATCCAAAGCATATCCTCTAGGACCAGGTTCACTCTCTTTGTTTTTCCACCACTCTTGAGATTATATGTTGTGAATTTAAGTTGTGTACCGAAAGCCTACTATAAATATGTCAAAAATGTTGAAGAAAACATTGGGTTTCTCTAAAAAATATTCTTACAAGGAACTTCATGCAATATGACAATATCATCTGACAATACTTGAGCCATTGTTGGAGCTACATTAGTATTCCTATTGGAGAAAAGTACAATATAATCTAAAAAAACTATTTATTAGTGCATACTAACCTAATGGTACAAGTGACAAAGGTTTGCATGCATTTTCTCAACTCCTAGATGTGTTGCTTATGGTTCTATATGAGCCTCATTCAATATCAAGGTACAAAGATCCCAATTTAGAGGTACATAGATATGTCCTCTATAGTGCAATATCCATTTGTCTCTAGGATATAGCCTACTCCCTTGAGGGCTCCATGTAATTGCATATATGTTGTTGAACCTCTCCATACTTCTCATCCTGAGGCAACTACTGGAGAACACAAGATAAAAAAATGTGTATTCAATGTCATATATATTATCACATGTCAATGTCTACTTAATGCATCTACAACCACATTCTCCTTTTCTTTAATGAAATGAACATCAAAGTCATACTTACACAAAAAATCCATTCATCATCTTTGATGAGCACTAAGAAATCCCTCCACTTTGTAAATGTGTGAACCACAACTAATAGCTCTAAATCATGAGTGCAGTAATTAAGCTCATGGAATTTGAGTTTTCGTGACTCATATGAAATGACTGTACCTTCCTACATAATAACAACACTGATACCATTGAAAGAAGCATGTGTTCAAATTGTGAACTCTCGTGTAGGATTTGGATTTGCTAAAACAAGAGGACTAGTAAGCTACTCATTGAGAGCCTGAAAGGCTTTCTCACACTACTCATTTCAAAATAATTTATTTTCTTTTTGTTGAAGAGAAGTGATGGGGTGTGAAATATTGGAGCAATCCTCCACAAAAAATATGTTGCCTTGATGATGATTGTAATACATGACTTCATGTGTTGTCATTGATGGCATATGTATACACACACATATGTTCACATTGTCTTATTCATCTTAGATAAGACAAATTGGTATTACTCCTAAGTCTTTGTATTGCAAAACTGGTATTATATGCATAGAGAAGTTCAATTGGTTTTGAAGGTGTCTAACTGGTATATGTAGACAACCGATATATGCAGGAATGGCATGACACCATCTTGGAGATTTAACGGAGATCATTAAATAAGCAATTGGAGGACAATTGGTCTATCAGTTGGAAGAGGTTAACTCTTAACCAATATCAATGTTCCAACCGGTTTCACTAATTATGTGATGAGTTATCCCTAATCGATAGATTTGGCGGCAATCTATGATGAGTTATGTTAAATTGTCTAGATGCACCGCACCTAGGAAATTGTGATGAGTTCCTGAGCCAACATGAAATCTAATGTTTTTATAATGACATTGTGATGAACTATTTTTATGATGCAAGATAGAAGTGTTAAGTTGTTGCGATTTATTGAAGGCATTGCAGAGTATGTCGATGATGCAGTTTTGAGCAAGCAGAAGAGGATCTATTCAAGAAAGATGTGCTACTTCTATATCACACCACCTGCTGTTTTCTAATCACTACAACAGTCAAATCCCTTAACCAGGTAAGTCTAACAAGGTGATCTATTAGTTTGGGTTTGAAATCCTCTACCGAGGTTACTCCTAACAGGGTATAGCTCCCAATAGGGCTTTGGGATCCTTAACAGGATTCGCTCCTAGCAGAGCACTTTTGTAGACCTTAATCGGTTAGTCACCTATTACTGCAGATAGTTAACTTGTGAGTCCCATCTCACCGTTGTTTTTCCCAGTTGGGTTTTCCACGTATAAACACTTGTGTTATGGTGGATATTTTACTTGTTGTGGATGCTTTAAAATCATTTTGGATTGCATGCATAGTATTAAGTAAATTGGTTAACTATCTTTATCAGTCTGTGTTTGAAGTTGTATTATTTTTTGCTGTCATTGATTCAGCTCCCCCTTTTAGTGATTTATAAGTCTATCAATTGGTATCAGAGCCAAACTTACTTAAGGCTTAATCGCTTGGAAGGAAATGCTAAAGCCACCATGGGGATTATGAGTTATTTAGAAATGGCTAGAGTGCTTGATGCAACCAAGGAAGAGCTTGAAACCCTAAGGGTCATATTTAAAGCTTCACAAGTAAAAAGGAGAGAGTTGGCTGAGCAACTATTGGAGATATTTGATAATAGTTCTTCAGATGAGGCTAACATTGATGCATTGGCTGAAATAGTTGAAAAATTGAATGATGAAAAGCTAAATTTGATGAGAGAGCTAGAAGCCCTAACAATCCATATGAGCCAAGAGATTGAAGCAAGAAGGGAAAGTAAAGACCTAATAAAAGAAAGAGATCATGAGATTGATAAGATCAAACAAGAGAATGCAACTTTGCATGAGCATTGGCATGTAGAGAAGGAAGAGAAAGAAGCAGTGCAACTAGATCTTGAAATGGCAACATCTCTAAGAGAGACTCTGACAAAAAACAATGAAGATCTTACCAGAGAGCTCACTAAGGCTAATGGAATGCTAGAAAAGTTTAACAAGAGTTCTATGCTGGATGAGTAGATCCAATCTCAGAGGATGAAAGGTGACACATCTGGACTAGGTTTCAATACATCTGAGAAAGAAGAATTTTCTGGTACCAAGAGCAACATGCACAATGGTAAAATTGATCCTAAGGCTAATAAGCCTACCGATAAGAAAGATTTCAAACCTATTTGCTTTATTTGTCATAAACTTGGACATGTTGCTAATGTGTGCAGAACCAGACCTAAAGAGAATACATTCTATAATGCAAATGCTAGGTATGTGTCTAGGAGATTTGAAGGCCATTGTTTCACATTCAACATGTATGGACATAGATCATTTGATTGCAAATATGGAGAAAACAATTCAACACCTCACATGAATCTAGGACCTAATGGTGACTAGAGAAGAACCTATGACAACCGGGGATACCTGAACTGGCAAAAACCCTATGTCAACCGGTTTAGCCCATATGAAATGGAAAAGGTAACTAATGTGATTTGAACCATTTGTAATAATTATGGTCATGTGGCTATGAACTGTAGAAGGATAACTGGAAGAGGTAATGCAAGACCCTAGAGATCATCTGGGATGGCTTGCTATTATTGTCACAAACTAGGACACATGGAAAAGTTTTGTAGAACCAGGAAGAACAAACCAGTTAATCACTCTAAATATCAGAATGGTAAGCAGAAGGTTGATGTTGAGGAAACTAGAGCAGAAATGAATAGAATCTAGAAGAAGAAGAGTGAGGACAAGCCTCCAGAAGAATATATCCCTTCACCTAGTGTGGAGAATCTTTCACCAGTGAACTAAGCCTTTCAAACAGGCCTAAGGGGAGCATAATGGTAAATCTTCTTCTGAACCCCTTGAAGAATGTGTGGTAAGAGAATTTTGCATTTTGAGTTGTTTTGTGAGAATTCTTGATATCACTGTCTATCAGTTTTCAAAGGATTATCAAACTAGTCATTAACCTATCGGTATAAGTGAGTGTTGTTAAGCAGTATATTAGGGTTTGTTACCCTATCGGTTGAGCAATTAATGCAGTGGGTAAGTTTTATAAATCAAGTTTTACTATGTCATTTTTACCCTAATTACATTTGAAAGAGAGTTTTTGAGCACCTGCAGAGCGAAAAAGAGAATTGCTAGCTGATCATAGACAGATTTGTGTTGCAGATTGAAAGATTGAATTTGATTCAAAGATTAGAGAAGGCCAACTGGGTGTACATTCGAGAGATTGAAACCTTGCCAGCATGAAGGGATTTAGGTATTCTTTTGTTAACCTCTCTCAAATCGAGTTTATCCAGAATGGCATCGTCGTCTAAGCAAGTAGAGAGACTTATGATTACTGCTAAACCTATGGAGTCTATGGAATCAGACAAAATAGTATCATATAATGCATTGTCTCAAGTTCCCGATGGTGTTATGATCAAAGGTGATTTATCCAGTTATATTGACTATAAAATTGAGGATTTAGGAACACTATAAATTTATTCTCAACTCAAATCCTTGTGTGATAAAAGCAGCAAAATCAAACCCGAGTACATTAGGGTTTATGAAAAATGTTTTTATAATGTAGCATATTTCCTTGAAGATTTTGAAGAAGAGCATGCTAGGATAATTTAGTAGTTGTGTGCATGGAGAGAATATGTATCTTGAAAGGTCACACACAATCATGAAGGAAGGAATTCATGGAGTGACTGGTTTTTGGCAAACCGGTGAAGTTCCAAAGTTGAGGAAAATTTCAAAAGAGATTGTGGTTACACTAAATCAGACCACCTCTGACGATCATGCATTTTTCAGTCAACAACATTAAAGACCCAGAAGTTAGACTTGCAACTATGGTCACTGGTTATAGGATATTTTATTCTAGAATAATGAACAATGTGCCATCTGCTGCTGTGCATGTAGCTTACAAGATGATTGCTGAGAATGCAGATTATGACTTATGTGAGGCAATATGGAGCCAATTGATGTTGAACCTGCAATCAATTAAGAAATATAGTAGTCAAAAGTTCAAATTTGGTCAACTATTGATTGGTCTATTCTTCTATTTTTAGAATTTCCTACTGCGAATTGGTGATATTTAATGGTTGAAGGATATACCGGTAACTGCTCAAATCAAGAACAACATTAAGGATATAAAGAACACATTTTCTACTTCTATGAACAAATATTTTAATGAGTTCCAAAAGAAGATGAGCATGAGGTTTAGGCTACCTGAAGATGTGGTGAAACACTTTGCAAAAGGCATCTATTTCACAGTCACCACAAATTTTTGTCTTATGGAGGCCGTAGAACCCAGGGAAGATGAGATGAAAGAAATGAGTTATGAAGTCGACAATGACTTATTAATCGGATATGCCAACAACCTTTTGGCATCTCCCAAGGATACAAATAAGAAAAGACTGGGAACTTGCCAAGAAAGAAATGCACTTGTTGAACCCAATACTGCCAAAGAGAAGAAGAAGAAAGTTGAGCAAGCACCTTCAGTGACTACCAGTACAAGGGTGACAAGAAGTGTTCAAGTAAAAAAGGAACCAACACCCAAAGCATATGCAAAGAAGCAAACTACAATGAAGAAGAGAGGTAGGCAACTTATTCTTCAAGCAGAATCTAAGGATATCGACACTGAAGAGGAACCAAAGAAGAGGAAAGCAACTGGTAAGAAAGCCAAACCGGTAGGAGACACCTCAAAGCAAAGTATTCCTATTAATGCTTTATCTTACAAACCTATGACTGATTTTGAGAGAACTGTAAAAAAATTAGGAAGGAATAGGTTTGATGATGTGAAAGAATGTTTTGATTCATTTGATGATGATCAAAAGCAACAAATTGTTCAAGAGGTAACCAACCACTTGTGTAAATACAATGGGTTACCTCAAGATATTGAAAATGACATTTCTGATTCTTTGTATTCTACTCTTGTAAATAAGTGGAAAATGGCTATTGAACAAGATCAAGAAATTATTGATAAAATTTTCATTTAATATTTTTTGAATTACCTAGAGATGAATTATTAGCATTGCTTGATAATTTCAAAGGACAGTTTCATTCTAAGGCAAGAAGATTGAAGTTATTGAGTGGAAAGGTTCAATATGTTGAAGTTGAAACTCATCAGATAGCGAGAAATATTCAAAGGATGCATGAGCAAATGAAGTCTCATAAAACTGACCAAACAAAGACTGGAGATCAACCAGAGTTAGATGAAGAAGAAATCATTGCACCAGATATTGTCTATCCTATCAAGCACAAGGATGATGCTAGTTCTCTACCCATTATTTTTGTAGATGATACTAATGAAATCCAGGACACAATTGATACAACTGGTAATATCATTGAACTAGTTATGGAACCTTTACAACAACTGGTCATTACTGTTACACAGGAAGTAGCTGAAGCACTAGTCATTGAACCTAGTGTGGATATTCAACTGCTACCAGAAAAAAAACACTGAGTGGAAAATCAACTACCACCATTACAATAGATATACATGAGATACAAATAGAAGTAGAAATAGAAAAATTGAAAAATAAGAAAGAGGTTGAAGTGAAGGAAACTGAACATAAAAAGGATGAAGAGAAAGAGAAAATAGAGGAGAAGATAGCAGATGAAAAGGAAAAAGCAAAGGTAAAGCAAAAAATTGATGGTGAGGATGAATCAATAGGCATCAAAGGGCCTATAGATGTAGACAATATGAGTGCATATGAACTCATGGAGATTGCTATAGTGATGCAAACTAGAGCTCAAAAGAAAAGACTGAAAGAGAAGAGAAAGGAAGCATAAACAATTCAAACTGTTGTTGAGATTCTGTCAAGTCTTCTACCAGAGACTGACATTGGGAATTTGCCAACTCCTATTGGCAAGCTTGTTTGGTTGGTTGTTGATGCTTCTTACCAACTAAAGTCTCTTGAAGAAGCTACTCAGACTTTAGATGAGAAGAATTACAGAAGGAAAAGAGGAGAGCAAATAATGAAAGATATTGATACAAGGAAGATTGCCTTATCCCTGAATAAAGATCTTTTGATGACTGCTATTGAAACTGGAGGAAGGATACTGGTGTATACATCTAACATTTCATTTTTCTATATTGAAGAGATAGAATAGGAACTAGAAAGGATATGTACTACCTACATACCTTTACAGGATTCAACCTTGACATTTGGCAAATTAGTTGATGATTTGCAAAATTGGTTAGATATTTATGATTGTGAATAGGCTAAGAGACTCTGATCCTTGAAAGAGCTCAAGAACCAGTTGAGACCTAAAGTGGACATCTTACATTGGGCATACGAGGATGCAAAAGCGATTTTGGCAACTCCAGAGATGAGCACAATGGATGCCATGGAAGAACTAGCTACAGAAGTTATGACAACCATTGAGATCACTGAAACATTATTGGAAACATGGGATAATGATTTTAATTAGATGAAGATCATTTTCAGTGACATTTTCTTGAAAATTGCAATGAACAATCCTTGATAAAACTTCTATATTTTTGTATATGTAGTTTTTGATGCAAATTTTGATATAATATATATGTATTTTACTTTTCAATTTGGCATTGTTGTCAAAGGGGGAGTAGAAATATGTATGTGTTGTGAAAATTTTGTATGTATTATTAAGGGGGAGCAGAAATATGTTTGTACAATTTTTGTAAGAATGCTTAGTTGTAAAGTTGTAAAATTTTCTAAGTGTTGCCATCAATGACAAAGGGGGAGATTGTTGACTTGATGATGATTATAATAGATGACTTCATGTGTTGTCATTGATGGCACATGTATACACACACATATGTTCACATTGTCTTAGTCATCTTAGATAAGACAAACCGGTATTACTCCTAAGTATTTGTATTGCAAAACCAATACTATATGCATAGAGAAGTTCAATCGGTTTTGAAGGTGTCTAACCGGTATATGTAGGAATGGCATGACATAATCTTGGAGATTCAACAAAGATCATCAAAGAAGAAATTGGAGGACAATTGGTCTATGAGTTGGAGGAGGTTAGCTCTTAACCGGTATCGATGTTCCAACCGGTTTGACTGATATTGTGATGAGTTATCCCTAACCAACATATTTGGTGGTAATCTATGATGAGTTATGTTAGATTATCCAGATATACTGCATCTAGGAAACTGTGATGAGTTCCTAAGCTGACATGAAATCTAATGTTTATATAATGATATTATGATGAACTATTTTTATGATGTGAGATAGAAGTGTGAAGTTGTTGTGATTTACTGAAGGCGTTGCAGAGTATGTCGGTGATGCAGTTTTGAGTGAGTAGAAGAGGATCTATTCAAGCAAGATGTGCTACTTCTAGATCACATGACCTGTTGTTTTCTAATCACTACAATAGTCAAATCCCCTAACCAGGTAAGCTCTAACAAGCTTCATTGTACAAATCCTCTAACAAGGTGATCCATTAGTTTGGGTTTGAAATCCTCTACTGAGGTTACTCCTAATAGGGTACTACTACCTTTAATAGGGTATAGTTACTAATAGGGATTTGGGATCCTTAATATGATTCACTCCTAGCAGAGCACTTTTGTAGACCTTAACCAGTCAGTTGCCTATTACTATAGATAGTTAACTTGTGAATCCCATCTCACCGTGGTTTTTCCCATTTGGGTTTTCCATGTATAAACACTTGTGTTATGGTGGATGTTTTCCTTGTTATGGATGCTTTAATATCATTTTGGATTGCA
Source organism: Cryptomeria japonica (assembly GCF_030272615.1). Lineage (NCBI taxonomy): Eukaryota > Viridiplantae > Streptophyta > Pinopsida > Cupressales > Cupressaceae > Cryptomeria > Cryptomeria japonica. The sequence goes on from NC_081409.1 coordinate 368,407,523, forward strand.
TGCATAGTATTAAGTAAACTGGTTAACTATCTTTACCGGTTTGTGTTTGAAGTTGTATTATTTTTGTTGTCACTGATTCACCAACCCTTCTTAGTGCTTTATAAGTCTATCACAATAATATCTTTCTAACCCCATAAATACAAGTGCTAGCCACTCCACTATAGATCTAATATTTGATGTATATATAGAGACGACATCACATAAAATAATGTGAGTATTAAGTAAACTGGTTAACTATCTTTACCGGTTTGTGTTTATGCTCTATAATTTGAAGATAATGACTTGCACTTCTAGATTTAATGTCTATGTTTAGTGGATATTGCACTCCCATGTTTTTGGGTCCTAAATCATTCAAGTGTTGAAGTTAGTTGTTTCAGTTCACTGATAGTGAGGTTGTTTGTCAAGACTGGGTTGGAGAATGCTCCATAGTGTTAGTTCATGTGTTGTAGCCTAGAGGACATGTTCATGTTTCTCATGTAGTGTTCAAGTTCAGATTTCAAGAATTGGTTTTTATTGTGTCTCCACAACTCACACCTTGGCCCCTTTTGCTTTTCTTTTGTTCGCCTTCCCCTTGTTCTTTTTCTTCATTTCTTTTCTCTTTTCTCTTTTTTCTCCTTTTCCTTTCCCTTTTTTCCCTTTCAGGTTTATAGGGATTGGTGATGGGAGGTTCCCTTTCCCATTTGGAGATCAGGACTCCAACCATGTGCATGTTGTTTGTTGGCCCGATGTCCTTTTTGGGCATTAGAGGTGTTCCTACCTCTGACCCCCAATACATCCTAGGCAAGGATTGGGGATTGGAGGTATCAAAATCTACTGTCTCGACAACCCTTGATACCCCTGAACCTAGACCAACAACATCTTTGATGGGGTCATCGTAATCATCATCATTTAATTTATCAATCCAGGGTGGTGTCCATGGATATATGCAAAAGAGAATGAAGAAAACTGGTTTGACAATCTATTCTAACTTGCAGGAAATGAAAGCTAATCTAAGGCACACTTGCATGAAAGGAAAGAATAATCTAAGTCACACTTGCATAAATTGAAAAAGATAAACTATTTCACACTTGATGAAAATAAAATACTTTCTTGAATTCAAATTTACTCTAAGAAATTATGGAAAATACATTGTTGGAAATGAAACTAGTCTATCCTATTTCCTTAGGCTAAAACAAGCCTTTCTAATCCCCCCCTTTGCTTAATTGATTATTATATACTTATATAATTGTAATTACATATCTACCCAAATAATCCACTAAGAATTTGGATCCAAGATCCACTTTTGAAGGGGGCAGTTACAAAACATTATAAAGGGGGCATTTACAAAACATTGAGAAAACTGAACTTGTTGTCCTTCATCAAGCCAATCGATCTCAGTCATTTTATGATATGAACTGATCCTTATCTATTGTGAATCTTTCCAAAAAATCCAAAGGGGTTTTAGCCCTTGAAGTCTAGTTTCCAGATCATTTTGAATTTTTGAATTTTGTTAAAACAACTAGGGAGATATCACTGTTTTACTGAGACTACGTTTTTCAAAATTTATGGATGTCTAATTTTTAGGAAGTCTTCAAGTTCTCAACGTGAATGAAGGAATTATTCTCCAGTTCAGTTGACCAAATTATTGTTGATAATCATGAAGAAAATTTTACAATAATGCAATTATATTGGGGTGCTTTGGTAACTTAAGTTATCTTTTTTGAAAAAAGATAACACAGTGTAGTGTGCAACTACAACTTGCATGAAACATATAATTTGCCCATTGATTTAGGAAAGACTGATGCTCCATGATTTTGCAAGAATATTGGAGTGTTTTGGGAGTATTCAAGATTCTTCTCTATCTTATTTTAAAATCTTCAAAGCCTTCTACAATGTCTAGAGTTGTCTAGAGTTAATGTCTAGAGCTCTCTGCTGCAAGTATTTTTGAAGCTTCTTCTTCTCATGAGTTATTTTAATAACTCATTCATCTGCATTGTAATATCTGGCACACGCATGGAGACATATTAGAATCATTTTGGATCATATTTATTTACTAAAAATAAACCAAATATCCACTTTATATTCTACTTTAAACAAGCTAAATAACTTCCAATTATTACTCAAATCCACTTTTACAATAATACACTAAGAAGAAATAGATGATTTTAATGGGTTAAATATGAGACAATTTATGGTCTCATCATCTCCACTAAACCTAAAGTGTTGTAGGTCCCTCTAAAACTCAAAATGAGCCTTCAAATTGAATAAATTCACTTTTGTAACAATTCCTCCAGGTAGCGCCAGATAGCTCTTGATGGCTCCCGATTAGCATTTAAAGCAAAATTTTAGCTCTTGACAACTCCATAAATCTTGGAATAAGATTTTAGGAACATTTTCTTCTTCTTTTTGAGTGGATTGAGTAGAATGAAAGACCTTTAAGCTGAATAAGAGTAAAATAATAAAGAAAATACTTGATTTTACCTTAGTTTTTCATGCAATCATCATGAATGAGTTGTAGTTTGCTTCCCCATGATGCATGCAAAGAGTTTCTCCAAATTTTGAGAGTGACAACTTGATCTTTTATAGATTTTTTTTTTGCTTCCATGCTTTTGAAGATTTATGCTAGAGATAGAGCTCAAGACTACAATAACCAATCATCCATGATGCCAAAATATTTGCAGCAAGTTTTGAGTGCAACAAATTCTATAGAAGTGCATGTTTACAACCTTTGAGAAGAGGAAATAGCATGTGCAAAACACTTATTTGCAGAAAACAAACCTACCCTAACCCACTCTACTTAATGATGTAGAGAGGTTACACATAACCATTAACTATATGTTTCAATGCATTCAATTTTTTTAGAGAAGATAATGAAAATAAGATGACAATTTTTTTGAAATTCCATGCTTTACCTTCCTTTGAAGTGGAAACCTTCTCCACAATTTCTGATTCTAGAAAATGCATGGGCTAATTGGAGAGATATTGTAATCCTTCCTTCTGATCTGTTGCATGCATGACTAGAATCAACTCCTTTTTATTCAAACCTATGATTATACAAACCTCCTTTGACTTCAAAAATCTACTTGGGAAACCATTCTTGGACTTTGAAAGTCTCCAAATAAGTCTTTCTTTTGCAAGCTTCTGTAATAAAGATAAGATCTCTTTATTGTATTCTCTACCCCTTGCAAGCAATAAGCCATCAATTATTTATTTAAAGAAACATCCTTTGCTAGGACTTGGAGTTATGGTCCTTTAGCTAAGGATATTTTGAAAAAATAGCACCGTTTCTCTTTAGATATGGTGTTTGGGGATTTTGATTTGGTGTTTTGGGGAGGTTTTGAGAGACAAATCTTTCTTGAGGAACTTTTAAACCTAAAAGGCTGCCAAACTGATTTTCCTGGTTCCCTAATGACACCTATCCCTGGAAATGATACCAAAAATTATGGGGTCATTATAATCCTCATAATTTAATTTATCAATATAGGGTAGTGTCCATGGCTATATGCAAAAGAGAGTGAAGAAAACTGGTTTGATTGTCTAATCTAACTTGCAAGAAATGAAAGCTAATCTAAGGCACACTTGCATGAAAGGTAAGGATAATCTAAGGCACACTTGCATGAATTGAAAAGGTTAAACTATTTCACAGTTTATAGAAATAAAATACTTTCTTCAATTCAAATTTAGTCTAAGAAATTATGAAAAATACATTGCTGGAAATGCAACCAGTCTATCCTATTTCCTCGAGCTAAAACAAGCCTTTCTAATCCCCTCCTTTTCTTGATTGATTATAATATAATTATAGAACTATAATTCCATATATACCCAACCAATCCACTAAGAATTTGGATCTGAGATCCACTTTTGAAGGGGCATTTACAAAACATTAAGAAAACTGAATTTGCTATCCTTCATCTCACCAATCTATCTCAGTCATTTTCTGATATGAGCTACTCCTTATATATTGCGAATCTTGCCAAACCCACAAAAGGGTTTTTATCCCTTGAAGTCTAGTTTCCAGATCATTTTGAATATTTTAATTTTGATAAAAAATGAGGAAGATATTGTTGTTTTATCGAGACTATATTTTTCACAATTTCTGGACATCTGATTTTTAGAAAGTCTTCAAGTTCTCAACATGAATGAAGGAATTATTCTCTAATTCAGTTGATCAAATAATTGTTCATCATAATGAATAAGATTCTACAATAATGAAATTACATTGGAGTTATTTGGTAAGCTAAGCTATCTTTGTTGAATAAAGATAACATAGTGTAGTGTGCAACTGCAACTTGCATGGAATAGATACTTTGCCCATTGATTTAGGAATGATTGATGCTACATGATTTTGTATGAATATTGGAGTGTTTTGGGAGTATTAAAGAGTCTTCTCTATCTTCATTTAATATCTTCAAATCCTTCTACAATGTTTGGAACTATCTGGAGTTAACGTTTGGAGCTCTCTGCTGTAAGTATTTTTGAAGCTTCTTATTCTCATAAGTTATTTGATAACTCATTCATTGCATTGTAATATATTTTACACTCATGGAGACATATTAGAATCATTTTGGATTGTATTTTTTTACTAAAAATAAACCAAATAGCTACTTCATACTTTACCTTAAACAAGTTAAACAACTTCCAATTATTACTCAAATCTACTTTTACAATAATACACTAAAAATAAATACATGATTTTAATGGGTAAAATATGAGGCAATTTATGGTCTCATCAATCTCTACCTACCATGAATAGCATTAAATGTGGTCCTTTTGGGCCTATGTAAATCTCATTCCCAATCAGTTGCCCATATTTTTGTGTGCATCTAGAGTGATTTAAGAATGATTTTAGAGATTAGAGAAGATTCTTTGTTGGTTTTAAAGTGGTTTTAAGTGTTGTTCTCGAGTGTTGTCTTTGAGCCTAGGTAGGGTTTTGTCTTATTTTTTCTCTTTTGTTGTTTTTATTTTGTTTTCCTTTCCTACTATTTTTTGTGTTAGGGTTCCTATTTTGCTTTCTGAGCCTTGTGTTTTGAGGTTATAATTGGAGCTTAGTCCTCCCATTAGCCTATTCGGGTTTTTGTTTTAAGCTCCCATTTGTTTTCTCTACAAGTCCAATTGGTTTATGTTTTCCCTTTTATTTTGTTGTTTCTTACCTTGTCTAGTTTTATCCTAAGTACTCGCTAAGTAGGTTTTTTCTCTTTTTCATTTTGTGCCTTGAGTTAAAATTTTAAAGTCTTATGCATAATTTGGTGATTGTTTGACTTGCATTTTGAGAATGATTTCCTAATCGTGGATCAAAGATAATAATGTCACCAAATCACCAAATTTCTTATTAACTTGAGTTTCTTTTCAATCCTATCAGGGATTGAGGATCTGTCATCCATGGTACCCATGTTAGGGATCAGAGATGACACACCCTTGCACCCCCAAAATATTATGATTGTAGAATAAATAATGGTGGGGATCAAAGGTGTTTCCACCTCTAACCCCGAACTCATGCATTTATGCACTTTCAAGAGGAGATTAGAGGTAGAAATACCCTCAACCCCTGAAGACACCCGATGCATTTCAATGCAGGGATTGGCGGTGTTTCTATCCCTAACCCCCAGAATATGCAAGCTTTTAGAATATATTTAAGGTTGTGTTTAGATTAGTTTAATGATTTAAGTTAATTGTTTATTTATTTCAGTAAGATATTTTCATAATAATTTTGGTTATTTTCTTGATTTTAATAAAGCTCCTAGTTCAAGTTGTTTTGAGTGTAGATTTGGTGGTGTCTCGAAAGAGGATGGTTCCAATGAATTATAATTTAATGACTATCTTCTTCCTAAAAAATTGCATTCCTTGGATAGGGAGAATACTGATATAGATATTGGCCATGTAAACCTCAAAGAGTTCTTACAAAAGATGGCCAATCCAAGTGGAAGAAATTTTTGGTATACTTCATTGGTATGATCAAGATTAGTTCAAGCAACTAGATTCCTATGACACTTCAATCTCTAGACTTGATCATGGCATGCGCATCAAACTATAACTCAGATGGGAAAAGAGTATATATTCCTTTGGGATATGTCATACTAGACATTTCTCTAGATTCCATTGAAAATGCATTAGGTATCCAAAAGAATGATACATATGTTAAGCTGAGAGTTGAACATGGAGAGTAGTACTATAATGATGAAAGGGATCTCATGGTATACAATAATGTGAATTTGATGGAGAAGTCCAAGAAGAAAAGCCGCCACGAGTAGATAAAAATCATCCATCAAGATTATTTGCATGTTGATGTAAAATATTATGTCACTCTTCTTAGAATAGTGGCAAGGCTTCCAGATGCCAAGGAATTTTAACTTTGTATGTTGTTGTTTATAAAGACAATCCTTTCATAAAAATAGTTTATAGATTGGGTAAGGATGATAAGTGAACAATTGTGAAGAGTGAGGAGGGACCCTAAATTATACATGACCTCTAATGTAGTTTATTTGCTTGCTTCTTAGGCAACTTATCCAAGGTTAAGAAGAGAAGGGTATCTTGCAAATACCAATGCACATGCATATAACCTTTATCCTTAATTGCAACTTGAGAGAAGTAGAAAGAGTCACTACATTATCAGTGATTTCTTTGTGTTTGTAGTAATCAGGTCCATTAAGGGAGATTTTAGCAAAATATTATCCCAAAAGATTCAAAATATATTCACCATTTTGGCAAATACTTCATCTAGTTTGGAACTTTCACCTACATTCGGGTGGCAAGATGCACTATTCCTTCTCATAAACTACCCCAATATCCATGTGATAGGCTAGTTGTCTTGGAGTTATGTAGACAAATCACAAATGCACATAAATTGGTCAAAAGTAAGCATAAACTCTGTTTTTAACTGCCTATAAGAGTGGGTGCACACTCATGCCTAGAGATGAAAGCTACAAAAGTGTAGAAGTAGAGCTCCTTGAATTCTGTTTGAAACAATTAAAGATAGAGCACAATTAATTTGATTCTATGGGTACATTTAGTAAAGTCTGGAAACACATTTCAAGAATGTACTTGATATTGAAGATCAATGGGCAAACTGTGTTGATGAGCATGAGGTAAGAATATGATATTATTGTAGATTGGACATTGTTTTAGCACAAGTAAATAAGTTGTGGAAATCTAATGAGGTGAAAAAGCATGACAGTAAAAATAGGTTACATCCCTTGTATGATGACAAAAAGATTTTTAATATTCCAATTCACAATGTTGATCCCAAATTCTTGGAGCTAGAGGATATGGATGAGAGAGAAATATATGTAAGACATTTTACAAATGAATGGATAGGATACCCCTATGATATGTTTCCTATTCCTTAAGTGGAAACTTAGTCCTCATAAAATGGAGCAAGTATTCCAAAGGGTAAGAAAGTTCCAACTTTTTCTAGAAGACAATCACCCCCTCTTAAGAACCCTACTAGATAAGCAAGGCCTTATTAGAGAAAGTTCCATTAAATGTACATAAAAAAATGAAAAGTAAGAAAGGAACCCAAGAGACACCTTCTTCCAGCACTCCTCAACCTAGAAAGAGAAAAGAAACACTTGATACTCATACAACACCTCCTTCATCTTACATTCATCAAAGAAATGGATCAACTAAGGTGAAGGATAATCTCAATGAGATTCCTGAAGAAGATACAATGGTAGATAAAAGATTTAGAAAGGACCTAAATGACCTCCTTGTATAATATAATCAAAGATTGGTCAAAGAAATAAGATGAGGACGAACTTGGACCCTAATTTATGAGAAGGCAAATGACGAGGCTTGAGGGTCCAATGTAAGAACAAGGTGGTCAAGAATGCCAAGCTTCTACTATAACTCCTTCTGCACAAAAAACCACCACTCTCCAAGGAGAAGGTCCTTATCTATCTTCTTTGATAGAGGTTTCATAAGAACATACAATAGGACTAGACTGTCCATGAGATACAATCCACATAGAAACAAACATAGAGGTTTAAGTTGAGAAAGAGATTGAGATAGAAAGGCAAACACTTGGGGGTGAAGAAGAAGTGAGGGTTTAAGAAGACCTCCCTCAGGAAAATTTGTCAATGGAAGAAACACCACGAGCGATCATCGAGGTTCCTTAAAGTCAAGTACAATCAAAACTTCCTAGTACTACTTTGAAGATTAAAACATTTGATAAGGCTATTGAAGAAGAACTACTTTCTATGTTAGAAAGGGATCTTGGTGAAGATCAAGATCAAATGCAAGAGGATCTTCCACCACATAGTAAGCAATAACAAGTTGACGAGTCATTATCACACCTAGATAAAGAGGAAACAACAAGTGAATATATTTGTGCCACTTGGTTAGGAACATTAGTAAGAATATGATACATCCATGGCAGAACAAGAACATCAAGAAGAACCTAGAGAGCATGCACAGGGTAAGGGTTAGGAAGAATTTGAGCATCCCCATAATGAAAAGATTCATGATAATGTGGGAGGTTAGAGTGAAGAGAATGTGAAAGATGTTGGAGACCAAGATAGAGAGACACAACCTCTAGACAATATAAATCAATAGGTGTAGTGTTGTAAATTATCACTGGGCCAATTTACACCTCATGTTTTTGCCCCTACTTTAGTGCATCTCCTCCTCATCTCCTATCCAGGTTTGTTTAGTGTCTTAACTCTCTTTTTTGTTCCATATACACCTACCAAATGAATCTTTGGAGGGGTGTCCACCTCTTTGGGCCTAAATCTTGGTCCCTAATTGGAGGTTGGCCTAATTGAAAAATTTTGGTGTCTCTATGTGACTGTTGGAGGTCGGCCTAATTGGTAAATTAACCTAGGATATCATATATAATGATATTTGATAAACCTAACTTCATCCTAGCAAATCCATTTCAAGAAATCAAGCATTCAAGCATTGAAGTGTTCATCATCAAGCATTTCTAGAAATCTTCAAGGCTGGAATTCCTTGATTCAATCGTTGTGGAGAAAATTACATCATTCATATGTAAGCATGTGTGTGTGATTAGGGTTTTTTCATGTTCATTCCATTTCATACAACATATGTGATTACATTCAAGAAGAAAAGCATCATTATCAATCATTGCAGATTTGAGGTATACCTTTCCATTGTTTATTTCAGTATTTACAATATTTAATTTAGGGTTAATTCATAAATTGGGTTTTGACTTAGGAAAACCCCTATTCCCAACCTATTTCCCTTCTCTAGTATCATAGGAATGGGTACAGAGCTACAATCTTAAAAATTGGCTTTATTTGTAGTGATGAATCAAAATTCCCCATTGGAGTGTGGAAAGTGTGGAGGACCAGGGCGACCACCATCCCAGACCTAAAAAATTAGGATCTCGTTCTGGGAATAGATACAAATACATTTACATTTCTCAAATCTAGGTTTGTGGCTCGATCCGATGAATATAGCTCACTGTTCATTGTTTTTACATCAATTCCAACACATTTACGCTAATTTCAACATCTTCAATAATTTAATTCAACTTAAGGGAAATAAGAGGCACATTTAAGACCCTTGGAATCTGATCAAAATCTAGATCTATTAGGTTTAGATCTATCAAATTCATATCTTTCCCTAATGTGATGGTAATTAAGAAAATTTAGTGGTTTTGCTACATCTTGTTGGAATGAATGAACACTGAGAGGGGGGGGGCTGAATCAGTGTTATGCAATTTTTAACTTTCTCAAATTGATGCTTAAACCACTTTATACAAATGAATAAAAGTAAAGTGCATAAAATCAATACACAAGCACAAAACCATAACATCAAATTTTTTACGTGGAAACCCAGAAAGGAAAAAAACCATGCTGGGATTGAAACCCACAATATTATAATACTATGATCAGGAGTATAATAATATTACAAGGGGAATCCAAATGCATTCAAGCACACTTCCTAGAGGGATACAACCACTAGAGGACTCACTTTCAGACAAATTTTTACAAATAACAACTTGAATGTCTGAACTAATGAATAGCATCTACAAATGCCAAAGTGCAATTTCGGTTAAGTTTAAAGTATCTTACCTCCACTGTTCAGGCACACTGCTCTATTCTGCTATTTTATTATACACTAGAGAATAAATCCCAAGATTGTGCATGTGAAACTATGCTCAAATGCTCATACAATCTTCGCACACCAACATCAATCACCAGAGTGATCATATAGATCCGATCGAGGAGAATCCCCGGTTTATAGAAATCTTGCATCAACAAAAAAAATTCCTTTCTATTTTGTTTGTAGTTTAGGTTTTCTTTCTATGTGTCCCAGTTTTGGCTCACTAGATCCTATGGAGTTGGATTCTACTTGAAGACTTGATCATATTTCTTTCTTTCAAAACCACATCTCATTTGGATCACTTTTCGACAAGATATCACTATTGGTCCATGAAAATTTCTTGTTATCGGTTGTTCCTTCATTATCGATTGCCTAAGTCCTATTCTGGTAATCTACCAGAACCCATTATGAAGCTTGCGGAGCCTTGAGAATTGATCTCAATGTTTCTTGGTGTGTGGTTGACTTTCTACATTTCATCCTTTGGATTTTCTGGTGGAATCTCTTGGTGGAGGCTGACCTTGTCCATTTTGTATGTTAGGTCTTGTTCTTCAGGTTTTGATCCCTTTTGGGTCAACTGGATCCTTTGGATAGATATATATTTGTAATCATGCTTCAGAATGTAATCAATTAGAATCAAATAGAGCATCAGATAGATATACTGTGCCTAGAAGATAGATCTTTCGATTCAAGGTCCCAGTTGTGACCTATTGTACGAGGCATGTGTGCCGGTATGTTGTAACCCGATTGTTACTGGTTGGATGTAATCAAATTTCATGCAATAAAACTATCTATTTTACATTTCCTCCATCATATTTGTGTGTTTCCGTTGTGTTTACTCTTGCTGACTGGTCTAGACTGATCTCCTTGAGGTCCCTCCTCACTGGTGTCTGCTTCAAGTGCTATCAGAGAAAAGTTTCATTCCAGAGGTTGAGTGTCTTGAATTTTGTTGTAGGGTGGCAAATTGTGGATCCAACTTGCAATTGCAGAGGACTAGCATGAATCAATGGTACAAAGAGGAACTAGGAATGGTGGAGTGCATGGGAATGCAGACCTTGTTGTGATGGAGATATTGCGAGGAATAGAAGCCTAGGTAGAAGCCATGGAGACAACCCAGAGAAGAGGCTGACATATTGAAGATGTAAGTGAAAATGAAGGAGAAGAATCCTTGACAAAATAAGTGAACTTACCGGCAGTTGATCCAGATGAAGAAAGGTTTTTAAGGGTTTTGAGTAGGGCGAACACTAAACCTCATTTTACCCCACTGGAATATGACGGGAAGTTAGATTCAGATGAATTGATGGATTGGATCTTGGAGATGGAGAAGTATTTTGATTTTGAAAACACTGTAGAAGAGAGGAAGGTGAAATATGCCTGTACCCAGATGAAAGGTCATGCATCTCTTTGGTGGAAGCATTTGAAAGTTGATAGACAAAGGAGAGGTAAAGAAAAGATTAAGACATGGGATCAGATGATTTCTAAGTTGAAATTGAAGTTGGTACTGATATATTATCAAGTGGATTTATTCTAGAAGTTGCAGAACCTGAGACAAGGAATCTAGTGTGAAGGAGTACACCAAAGTGTTTTACAAATTGAACATCAGATCCAGACATGTTGATGATGAATTTGAAAAAATTGCAAGATATTTGAATGAATTATGGATATCTATACAAGATGAACTCAGTATGATCAAATTGGAGAGTTTTGAAGAGGCTTACCAGTATGCACTAACGACTGAAGAGAAATTGAACAAAAGACATGAGCAGAGACAAAGAGGTAGAGGTGGAAGGTTTACCAGAGGAAGATTTCAAGGAGGAAGAGGATATACTATAGGAAGAGGAACCAATACAAATTAGAATAAGGACAAGGAAGTGAGAAAACAAGGTAATTCATATTGGAAGGATGATAGAAATTTCTATCAGAGGAGAGAACCAGATGGTTACTGGAATGAGAACTTTGGAAGACAAGACATGAGGACATTTAGAGGAACTTGCTTTAAGTGTGGAGGAGAAGGACACTATGTATTTGAATGTAAGAAGACATAGGCTACTAGAAGAGCAATAGTGGTGGAAGAAAACCCCACCGAATCAGACAATAAACTAGAAGATGGAGAATTGCTGATTATAAGGAGAGCTTTGTGTCATACCGGAGGAGATGAAGAACCCTTATAGAGGAAGAATCTATTCAAGACCAGATGTAAGGTATCCGATAAGTTTTGTAAAATTGTTATTGATAGTGGTAGTTCAGATAATCTTGTTTCAGAAGAGATGGTGAATAAGTTAAAATTAGAATGATTGAAACACCCTAAGCCTTATCAGATAACATGGATTCAAGATGAACATAAGTTGTTAGTATGTGAACAGTGTTTGATAAAATTGAAATTTCAGAATTATCATGATGAAGTTTTGTGTGATATTATGCCTATGGATATTTGTCTTCTTTTATTGGGAAGACCTTGGTAGTTTGATAGACAGACAATACATGATGGACGGAAGAATACATACACTATAATGGCCAAAGGAATGAAGAAAACCTTGTTACCTTTAAAGAATGAAGTCTGTACAAATACCAAAATCTGTTTAGTATATGAAAGGAAATTCATGGATGGACTGAGACATGAGAATGTGTGTTTTGCCTTAATTCCTAAGAAGACTAAGAGACCAGAACTAGAAGGAGAACACCCAACAAAGATAAGAGATTTGATGATAGAATATGAGGATATCATTTCAGATAATGTACTTGATGGATTACAACCTGTTAAAAGTATTAGTCATTGCATGGAATTGAATCCTGGAGCTAGTTTGCCTAACAAAGATGCACACTGGTTGACAATGACCGAGAATGAAGAACTGAATAGACAAGTGCAAGAGCTGTTGAAGAGAAGTTTGATTAGGGAGAGTCTGAGCCCTTGTGTAGTACTAGTAGTATTAGAATTTGGATATTTTATTTCAATTCAAGGATCAAGTTATTGAAAAAGATATCCATCTTCTCAGAATCTGGAATAGGCTGTGAATATCTAGATAACATCTTTCTCCAACATTGAAGAAAAGTGAGAAAAGGTTCTCCTATTTTCTGTTTGGTATTGCAAAGCTCGATCATAGTGACTGGATGATGAATGTTATAGGAGTATTGTTGGAGAAACAATTCAAATAATTCCTCAAAAGATTTGATTCCCATAGGTAGGCTTGAAAACCATTCCATATCTTGTCCTCCTAAACTCCTTAGGAAAAGGCGCATGAGATATGTTTGTTTGTGCATGAACTCCATAAATAAAGCACAAAATTCTCTGACATGGTCTTGAGGATCTGTATTACCATCATATTTGTCAAACTTAGGAATCTCCACTCTTGAAGGAAATGGAGGCAGTAAAGGTTTTTATCAAATGGGAATGGGCATATCGTGTCCAAAGAATATTGCTTTGATGATTTATCCTTATTTTTCATTTCTATGATTTTAGTCTGTAAAGGTTGTAATTATTTGTTTACCAGCGCTAAGGGTGTCTCTTCCGCTTTAGCGATAAGGGTTTCAATGTTATAATCAGTAGGAAGTTTAGCACCTTGTTTTGCTAGCTCTAGAAAATAATCTTCTTTTTCTTTGGCCATGATAATCTTCATCATTTTTTGGAAATCTTTATCCTTTTGACAACTATTTATAATAGCTTCTGTAGGTTCAGAGGCTTCAGACTTACTAGATGAGGAATCAATGTCATTAGCATGGGTGCTAATATTGTCTTAACTATCATGTTTAGCAACTTCTCTTTCTTACCTTTCTCCAGACATGATGGGAGATAAGGGTTGATAAAAAATGGTATGTTTGACGGTGAAGGTTTATTAGAGATGGGGTCCTCTACAGAGAATGGATTATCTTATAATGAAAAGGATGATCCTTTACCTTTGGTAGCTTTCTTGTGAGAACTTCTAGTTTGAGTAGGCATTTATGAATGATGTGACCGAGAACTAGATGTGATGTAGAAGTCAAGATCAAATTGAAGCTAGTTGTTCTTTTGACGCAGTGATTGAGAAAAGTGAATAAGTTTCAGTCTAGTTTCAGGAATGATCTATCCCGTATAAGACTTGATCTAAGTCACTTAGTTTGATTTGAGAGAAGTGACTAAGAATTAGTCTGGTTTTAGGAACAATCTATCCTGTATAAGATGTGATCTAAGTAACTTGAGTTTGATAAGTAGTTAATTGAACTAGCTGAAAGATGATCGACAAAATCATGCAACGCAACGACAAGGGTACACAATCAAGATTGTTTATGCTCATAATTATGATGACCAAATTTATGCTCACTGTACACTGATTTAAGAAAGTATGACAGTTCTGGAAAAGTGTGTAGACAGACAAGTTTTTGGACTGACAAAATCAGGAATTCGTATGACAGAGTATTCAAACCCAGATGACAATTTAGCATCTTCAAGACGATAGGTAGTTTCTCGTACGAGTTGCTGCCTATACTCATATGATAGTTTAAGGTTATCCAGATGATAATCTAAAGAGGATTATGTTAATTCATACGATAGTAGACTAAAGGCCAGACGATAATTTTGTAGTAACAAAATGACAATTTTGTATACCTGGATGACAATTCTGACAATACTAGACGAGAAACTGACATGACTGATTAAGACTCGTACGAAAAAAGGTATATAGTCAGACGATAATTCAATAGACTCGTACGACAATGTACTGGACAAAGATAAAATTATGACATGGACAAAGTTTTTATGATTGATAGACACCAGATTTTGACTAGGACTGAGTTTTGAAGACTGACAGAGACCAGATTTTGACTAGGACTGAGTTTTGATGATCGACAAAGATGAGTTTTTGACACAGATAGTTTTGATGACTGATAGAGACTAGTTTTTAACACGGACAAAGTTTTGATCACTGAGTTGTCTATTGTTTTCTCTAGTTTTAGTATTTCAGTTTTAGTTTCAGGGATGAAAACTCAATAAACATGCAAGTTGTATAATGACTTCAAGTACAAAACACTAACCCTAAGGAAGTTGGCTTAGAGAAGAAAACCTTTGCTTGCAGTCTCAGTACACACCCAATAGCTAATCAGAATACAACCATTGAGTTTCATGCAATGGATTCTCAACACCGTATTAGTCAACTCCAAATGCTAATGGGGGCACGAATGGCAAGTATCTTGGGAGAGTTACTATCTCTCTTGCACAAAGATTATACCCCTTTTGGAGATGAATCGAGAAGTCTCTATCTTATAGTTCTTAGTCAGGAATTCCATTTGAAATTATCCCTTGAAGTCACGCAAGCATGATTGAGGCCTATAACCTGACCAGGGATAACTTTAAGAAACCCCCCCCAGGAAATTGTGTAGAATCCTGGCGAATCAGACATTATTTTTGGGGGGAGATTTTCATATCGATGGCAAAATTTTTCTTTTAAATGACGAAAAAATTATTTTGTATTGGTGATTTTTTTTCTAGGGTGCGAAAATGCCATAAATTTCTGGCGAATAATACCTTGTTCTATGGGGAAAATATTTATTGTGGGAGACGAATAATTATTGTTAAAAGGAACAAATATATAATTGTATGAGCGAAAATTTTTACTCCAAAGGAAAAATTATTTAAATGTATTGGCGATTTTTATCCACCGCTTGAAAATTATTTAAATGTATTGGCGATTTTTATCCACCACTTGAAAATTATTTAAATGTATTGGCGATTTTTATCCACCGCTTGAAATTTTTTTAATTTGTTTTGGCAAATATTTTGTTATTTATGATACAATATATAATTCATTGGTGATTTCATAAATTCATTGCCATTAATAGACAAGGCACATCACATCACATTAGTACATCACATCACATAATACATTGAGTCCAGACTGTGCACGATGTATCAATAAGCACGACCTCTTTGACACGTAAATGGTGACACATACCTAAAATCTATCAATGATTTTAAACCGTTCGATGATCGTATATCAATGGCTGAAGTTTTATTTCAGCCCAATTTTCTGAAGAGAACATAGCTCACCAAAAAGTGCCCAGAATGGAATTGGATTCAATAGACATGTATCAAATGTCACGAATCACGATTGATAATTTTGTTCATTTAATATATATCTTTTCACTTATGGCAATCCACTCTGTCCCCATGACTTCCAATGTGATACTTGCCAATTTGGTACTAGTTCATAGCTGTTTCCAATTTCGCACACTCGTGCATTTATGGGAAAGATTTGTAGAGATACGAAAGATTTAAATTTTTTTATAGTAGTTAATACTGTTAAAGAAGTAATTATTATAATCAAGAGCTTCAACAATTTATATAAGATCTCTGCTTCTTTCATCTTCAATTAGCCTTTGCCATTTAGTAGATAAATCGTCAGAGTTCACGGTATTTTAGGTTTATAGGCTCACTGCTCAAGTTGTTTAATTTGTTAATCTATTTTCTCAAGATGGACACTCCCATCCGCTTGAGAAGCATTTCTGCAGAGGACCAGAGGGCCTTTCTAGGCTTCATTAGAGACCCAACCCTCCAATCAGTGTATAAGGAGGTTGGGTCGTTCACCAATGAAGTTGTGCGAATGGTGCTGGGCAGAGAATTTCTGCGAAACAAAAATAGGTACCGTGTTAACATGAACCTTACATCCCACTTCTTAGCGTCTCTTTTGGACTTGGGAAGAGACAAGGTGGATATGCTGATGCTGTTGAGGAAGGTTTTTAAGGAAGACTTCCTCGGAGATGACATTACTCTTATCGTTCTTGCAGAAGTAGGGGTGGGGATCCCTTGGGCGAGTGATTTATCCAAGCTTCTCCTCCCTGACCAAACACTGCCAGTGGCTAGGCAACCATTTCTCCTAAACCTGAATGCGGAGCAGTTGACGCATCACAGAAAATGGGTGCGGATTGGCAGGGACTTCCTCCAGAAATGGTTCCTCCTCGACGACTTTCCAAACTACATGTGGCTTGAAGAATTCTACATGGAAGGAGGGCTAGATTCTTAGGGAAAAATTGTAAACAATTCCACTACCTGTAGTTTTTTTTTCCTATGTCCTTGAACCCTAACAGGCCGAGTGGCAGAGGCTCACTCATTTTGGCTTTTATGTTTTGGGGGGACTCAAGTCTCTGACGAAAAAATTGTAAATTTCAAAAGCATAAATAATTTAATGATAATTTTTCAAATTCCAGTTTGTTTCACTTTTCCTCTTACATTCTTATGGATATAAAATGCTTTCTATAATTCTATTTCATTTTTATTAATTAATTTCTTTCAAATTCTTTTTGTATATGAGCTACGTTATTTCAATTATTTGTTAAACAATGGAAATAAATTTAATACCGTGATCTTTTTATGTAATGCTCTAAAAAAGAAAAATTCAATTCATTCCATTAATTATTTGTACATTGATTATGGTTGATTATAATTTTATAAATATATACTATTACTATATAGTCATTCAAAATACAAAATTTCAAAAGTTGCAAGATACAAAAGTTTATCGGTCAAGGTTTTTTCATTCAATTAATTGAAACGTTTCAAGATGCAAAATTTGTCCATAGCTTATAGCAAGCAGACAAAACAACTAGTTCATTGCCGATAGGCCGCTAACTCAGTTTCACTATCCCCCTAGTCCTCCTAGTCCCTTCCCTCCTCAGAGGTCGATGCTTTGGCTTTCCCTTTTGCCGCTTCAACTTTCATTTTTGGAATGTAGTTTAGGAACCCGAAGTCGGGGTCACCCTCCAAGCTTGCCAGTAGCTGTATGGCCCTTCCTTCTTCAACCCTATCTCTCAATGCCCTACCAACCTCCATCCTTGGCGCCACATGCAAAGCATTCAGGACTTCATCCACCCTTGTTAATTTAACAAAGAGTTTCATCGCTTCCCACCCCACTCGGGCTCATTCACAGCACTGGTATTTGATTTCTCTGGGCCACAAATAAAAGGAAGCAATTCCTCCTGGTTGTCCCCTTCCATAATTCGAATGCCAACTCCCAGCACCACCCACTCCAAGATTGAATCCAGGTTAATCAAAAACTCCCCATCAATCAATTTGACCAATGTGAGTTTTACCTTTTCCACCTCCGGTTCGAATTCACAGGCCCACGCCATAATTAGAGAGTAAACCTCCATGTTAGTTCGATACTGATGACTGATATGTGCCACCTCCTCTGCAAGCATTAGTCGAGCTGCCGCCCACAACTTCTCCTCCTTAAACCTGAATAGTCCTTGCATTCGTTTATCAGATACTTTGCCCAAAAAGGGCACCAACTTCTTGTTTGTTCGAAGTGTGAAATTGGCCTCCATTGTCACCTGCAATTTCAAAATCACTTCTTGCAAAAAATGTCTTATAGAAGGTACGATTCTATGAACTACAAATTTGTTCTGCAGCTGCTTCAAAGCAAAAAGTGGTACACAGATCAAAAGGTAAAAAAATTTGCCTTTGTCTTAACTCTTATAGGCCGGGTAATGAATGTACACAATAAGACATTAATGCCATGAGATCAGGAAAAAGATTTCCTGCCATCCTCCCCTTCCTCCTTTCGTGCAGCATGCTGTAGACAACTCCTTATGCAACAATTAATCGCCACCTTGGCATTTGTACTTTCCAAATTTGCTCGCCTTAACAGGTTGAGGACTGTAGTTGCACATTTTAAAAAATTAATAGACTAAATTTATGTTGAAATTTTATATATATTTTTAAACTAGTTTTGAAAATTATATATCGTAAACATATTTTCAAAGAATTTTGTTAAACGTTAAATTAATATTTTAGATTTAATATTGAATGTTTTCTTTTTAATATTAAACTTTTACCTTTCAAATTGCATATCAAAATTTATATTTTTATTTAGTTATTTGTTTTATTCTAGAAACTAAGTTTCATGTTTTATACTATTTTTGAATTTAAAATTTTTACAAATAATATTAACATTATATTTAATAGTTATCTAAAACTATTGCACATCTTTAATTACAAATAATATTTATTATTAACATTATATTCAATGAACAAAGATCAATGGTACCATCGTCCATTGGATGAACAAAGATCAACGGCTAGGGTGGATTTCGGCCCGAATGTGGGAAGTGAACACCTTTCTAAGAACTTCGCCCGGAATTGGACATTTTAAAATTACTTAAATATAATTAAGTCTAAAAATCTCTTTTTTTAGGTGGAATTTTAAAATGATTAAATAGACTAAAAATCAAACCAGAAAAGTGACACGAGTATGGTGATGTGCCATAAAATTGGCAGAAGTTGTGGGACCCACTACATCTTAAAACAGGTACCATCGACCGTTGGATGAACAAAGATCAATGACTAGGGTGGATTTCGGCCCAAATGTGGGAAGTGAACACATTTGGGAGAACTTCGCTCGGAATTGGACATTTTAAATGTAATTAAATACAATTAAGTCTATAAATTTTTTTTTCGGGCAGAGGTTTAAAATGATTAAATAGACTAAAAATCAAACCCAAAAAGTGACACGATTATGGTGACGTGCTAGAAAAATGGCAGAAGTCGTGGGACCCACTACATCTTAAAATAGGTACCATCAACCGTCGAATGAACAAAGATCAATGACTTAGGGTGGAATTCGGCCCGAATGTGGGAAGTGAACACATTTGGGAGAACTTCATCCGGAATTGAAACATTTTAAATTTAATTAAATATAAGTAAGTCTATAAAGCACTTTTTTGGACGGAAATTTAAAATTATTAAACAGACTTAAAAAATAGACCCGTAAAGTCACAACAGGTACCTTGGTCCCTCGTCCGTTGGATGAGCAAAGATCAATGACTTAGGGTGGATTTCGGCCTGAATGTGGGAAGTGAACACATTTGGGAAAACTTCGCCCGAAATTGAACATATTACATTTAATGTCCTCGGAATTTATACTGAAGTAGTGAATGTTTTGTCCTTCGGCATCGAATACTTATTAATAATAATTAATATAATTTCAACATGATTCTTAATGTCCTTGGAATTTATACTGAAGTAATGAATGTTTTGTCCTTCGGCATCAAATACTTAGTAATAGTAATTAATAAAATTACAACATGATTCTTGATATTTTGCCATTTAGGTTTTACTTTTCTACTTTTTAGAGTTTTCAAAATAAGAGACTCGTAAATCATAATCGTCTTTCATTTCTTGGACAAACCTATAAATCGAGGGAGATTCAGAAACAACTACTAGATTGAGGAATGCAAGTTGCAACAGAGACTATCTGCACCAATCTAGTGAAATAGAAATTCCAATTTCTGGGTAAAATCTAGAACACCTACATCCTGCCTTTTTTACTTTTGGTAATCCCGTGGTCCAATTTGAGGGTTAGCATTTCTAGGTTTTTATCTAGCATTATTTTGAATTATTAACAATAATAGTGATGGGGAAAACGGGAAGCAGTAGTTCTACAAGAAGTCAAGTGAAAAGCAAAATGTACCTAATCGAACTGGTTAAAACACCAGGTTTCACTGATGAATACCATGATATTTATGACCCTTCTATCCATGGTGAAAAGTGTATCATAGATATTAGATATACATTGTCTAGTAAGGCAACATATGCATCCAGGGCAAAATTTACTGTTTTCAACCCAATGTTACAACAAAAAACAAATAAAATCGCATCGTGGAATGTTGGATTGGGAAGCATGGTGTTACTTGAAGTATTCCCTTGCCCTGATTTTGTCATGGTCTACGCCAAAAATTATGATGAAGATAAAAAAGCAATTGTCAATAAAAATATAAAAGAGGAAATTCTATCCATAAATGAGAGAGAATTTGCTCGTTTGTTGAACCTAGGATTTGAAGCCCAAAACTCAAATGTCCAAATTGACCTAGGAAAGCTGGTAGAGAATTATGAGAGTCTCGATCCAAGTCATAGAGATTCATTTATCAAAGGTCTAATAAAGATTGGTACTGGTATTGTGTTGGATCAGAATCATAAGCCTCCTTATGATTCTAAAATTTTTGTTCCATGGGTTGGGGATACTATTTCCTTGCTGTCATTTTGCCTGGGAATGGAAAATGATAGGGAAGTGGGTACAAGCCTTCTTGAATTGATTTATAATATCCATTGTGCAAGTCAGCCAGTAAGATATAATTTTATTGAGCACATTGTAAAATCCATGCAAAAACAGTTACTAATGATCAAAAAAGGTTCCTGTAAGACATTTAGGTTCTCATCCTACTTGTGCTATCTCCTTCTATCCAAGTATTGTGCAATATTTGAGACCAACAAGATTCAAATTGTGAGCTATAAGATTGATGAGAAGACTGGGAAGAGAACAGAGTGTCCAATATATGATTGGACCCCAAAGATAAGGATGCATGATAACAGAAAGAACTACAACCATTTTGTAGACTTCTTTTTGGCACCAATGTATAATGAAATTACAAGCACTCCAATGCCTAGGTTGCCTGTGTCTTGTAGAGATTGCATTCAACTCAGAAGTCAAATAGAATTGGTTGACTGGTTCTTCATGGAAGAATTCACTGTGTTAAGGTTTTACGGATCGGCAGTAAAACCATATAGACTTCAAATACATGTGACAGAGAGGGTATTTGCATTAGAGTATGTATGACAATTGGAGAGCACAGATAGACACTTCCATGGTCAGCAAAAGAAGAGCATATTTCCTTCCTTGCCTTTCTCATGTGAAGGGTTCACATTTGAGAGAAAAGCATTCATTGTGGCACATGATTTCTTGGTAGTTTTTAACTTTGGTGATGAGGGTCTCTAGCAGTATGATCCAATTGGTGTAGTTCAAGCAAGGCTTAAGAAAAATGGGAACTCTTCAGTGTTATGTCAACATGAAAGTAAGCCATTGCTAGAAAAGCTTAGAAACAAGGACTCCTCGGATGAGGTTAAAAAACAGATGGAGAAAATTGCAGTTGATAATAACATTTCAATAGAAGAAATTTCACCACAAATTATGGCATTGCAAATGCACACAGAGAGGACAATAGAGGAGGGCCAGGGCATCCAAAATAGGAGGTCCTACAATTTCTACCTAAAATCTATTAATCCATCTAAAAAAACTATTCCCAAATCAATTCTGCATGAATGTAAAGAGAATTATTTCACTCATACCAAAATAAATGATTTTTGGACTATGAGGAAGAATCTCGGTGAACCAAGGACAAGTGCAGAATTTGAGAGCATTGATGAGGATTCAGAGTTTAGCAAATTGTGGGATATGGAGCATGGTGGGACTGAAGGTGATGGTGATGAGCATGAGGTTGCCGTTGAGCCCCCTCCAACAACTTCTACAATCCCTAAAATATTAGGTGGAGTCAGTGAGTCCATGAAAGAAAAATATAGCAAAGGGGCAAACATTGTGGAAAAAATGGGTTTTAAAGGTGGAGGTCTAGGTCCCAGAGGAGAGGGCATTTGGTATCCACTTCAGGTACAACTTCCATCATAGTCAAAATCAAAAGGTCCTTATAAACCAGTCATTGGACTTGATTCTTCAGATTCATCAGGGATATGTACTACTCATTACCCTCAGGGTACACCTACATTTGTTTCAGGTTCAAATCCACAACCACCACCACATCATGGTATTCCCATTGGTGGTGAATCAAGTGCCACTACCACTGGTGGGGAATCTGGGGATAGTATTCCTATTAATGTTCAGTCAAGTGCCGCTATGATTGGTGGGGTTGGCATGGGTACTACTACTGATACTAGTTGTCTTGGTGTTGGACAAGGGCAACAACAAAAAACCTCTCGCAAGAGGCCACTAGAGGTAGATACTCAATCTCATACTATTGAGAATCCTATATGAAGTGCCATTGACACTACAAATCAATCATTTGCAGCTTCAGATCACACACCTCAAAAGACTATGAAAACTATACATGAAAGTGTCAGTGGGAATGTGACAGCATCAGGAACTGCTATTGGTAATCCTCATCAAGCATTAGTTAAAACCACAGGAATAAGTGGAACTGGAGCCTATGGTATTCCTATATCACCTTTCAAATATTCAATTGCTTCAACAAGCCCAAATTTTCAATTTTGTGATTACTATGAAAAATATGAACCGACAACAAAAGCAAATAAAGAAAAAAAGAAAGCATTTCATAGGAATTCTGTGTCTGAAGTTGTAAATGAACATCCTGCAAGGAACAGGGTATTTCCAACATATGACCCATAGAAAGATATGATGGAGTTCATGGTTGTTATGCCCCCGGACACATCTAAAGATAAAAATCCACCACACAATCAGATAGATCCCTCTCAATTTCAAGTTAGCACCCTCCAAATGGATTTTTCCAAAGTACATAATGTGGACAAAATTAGTGTGTCAAAAAGGACTAACGAAGTGGTCTACACTTCACTGCTAAAGGTGGAGAGAGAAAAAATAAACTAGAGAAACAAATAGAAAAGTTACAGGCAGACCTGGAAAATGAAAAATCAAGGAGGAAAGTAGCAGATAGAAAGTGCAATGATTTACAGAAAAGGATTAAAAATTTAGGCTCTGCAGTAGAAATTGCAGAGCAGGAGAAGATGGATGCAGAATTGAAGGACTTGACTGAAAAACTGGCTAAAAGAAGTAAAAAAATTGTTGAGGAAAAAGTCAGTTTTAAAAAATTATACAAAAGTTATGAGTCTGCTGCCACAGAAATGAGAAATTTACAGGACCTATTGGATCATGGGAAGGAAAAAGAAAAACATTTGCAAGAAGAAGTAGAGGAAGAAAGAAAAAAATGTGCACAAATGAAAGAAGACCTGCACAATGCAAATGATAAAATAAAAACTTTGGAGGATAGATTGAAAGACAATATGAAAAATACAACGAAGTATATACAAGAACACATTTGGCGGCGAATAATGCAGAGTAGTGAGAAGTTGTGTGAATGGTTTCAATTCACTGAAAGTATGAGACAAATTTTTATAAAAATCAAAGGGCACTATGAGAAGAGCACACATGTTTATTCAAAAGAAGAAATGGCAAAAAAGATTCTAAAAGAAGTTTACAGTTCTAGTGACAGCTACTTGGCATCCAAGGGAATTAAGAGCTGCATTGATGCCACAGTTAAGACATCATCTATCATTCAAAAATGCTAGAAGCTAAGGGAAACATCAGAAGTTATGGACAGTTGTGGAAAAAAGATAGTGAAGCTGCAAGATATGAAAAATAATTTGATTAAACTTGGTTTGCCTAAGCCTGTTGACACATCAAATAAATTCATTGGAGAAGAAGCTTACAAAAAAATCATGGAAATAAAAATGAAGTCTGATTTAGACTTGCTTCCAAAGGACACAACTCCCAAAAGCTTTCTGGAATTCATCCAACCATTTACAACTCTAAATACGATATTGGATGAAACAGTGATGTCAAGTAAATCTTATAAATATGGAATGTTGACAAAGTTGGAGTTGACTTTCCATAGTTTACAGAATATGGACCTTCCATCAGACAAAGAGTGGAGCACCCTACAAAAACTGGCACAAAATTCTTAAGAATCATAGTATGTATTGCACAATTTTCTTCTTTTATTCTTAATTTCAAGGTTTTATGTTTTTTCTGTTTGCTATTTTGCTAATCCAGCCTATGAATCTATGATGCACTGGCTAATGCTATTTTGCTAATCCAGCCTATGAATCTATTTTATGAATAGGAAAAAAATAGCACTCGCTATTGCTATTTTGCTAATCCAGCCTATGAATCTATGATGCATGTTAGAGTATTCGGGTATTTACTTGATTAATTAAATAATATTTGTTTAATTATTTAAGTTCCCTTTATCTCTTTTACACTTAAGCTAACTTTAGGTGCATATAGTTAATTATTTTAATTAATTATTATGTGCAAACCTAGGTTTTCCCTTTTAGGGTTTCTTGACCTAATAAAGGTTGAGTTCTTTCTTTTCATTGTATGAAGAAGGATTATTATTGTCAATACATTTTTGGAGATTATTGAGCTCTCATCTTTTGGAGCATATTTTTTCTGTGTATTCTTTCCTTCTGTGATTTATTTCATTGCTTCTCCTTGTAACGGGTTTTTCAGCTTACAAAGATTATTTGGGCTCCTATGGTGTTGTATTTTCTCAACTCCTATATGGTATCAGAGCTTCAGATCTGCAGCTACCTGTTCTTGTTTTGAGAATTTTTGCTTTGGAAGTAGATTTGGGGTTTCAAGAATTTTTTATGTACCTAGGGTTTGACCTTTTTTTCTGAGCAATTTGGGCCTAAACAGACCTCACCATCGTGCTCAGAAGGCCTGAAAACCCCTATGGTCATATAAAATTTGACCTATTTTGGTTCCTGCTCTGGGAGCATTTTTTTCTCAGATCCAGGCCATAAGACCCTGGCATGCAGATCGAGAAAAAAATTCAAAAAAAAAATAGTTTGCCTTTTTACGACATGCAGGCCGAAATTTGCTTTTAAAAAAAAATTCTTTCAAAAAAGCGAAAAAAAAGAGGCCTGCGGCCCACCGTTGCCTGGCCCACCACCGCCTGGCCGCCGCCTGCAGCACCTCTGGCTAGCTCTACCACCAGAGCTCCTCCCAGCCACTGGATCTCCACCCATCTGCCACCGGAGCGCCGCTCCCTAGCCTCCTCCACCCAAACAAGCCACCAGACCTCTTTTTTGGCATTTTTTCAGGGGGGGTTTGGTTTTTTGGCCCTATCTTGGGCATATGGAGTTGTTTTTTCGAAAATGAATAGGCATCAAAAAGCTGGTTCCGAGGCCAACCTCATGGTGTTGGTATTTTTTTCCAATTTTTCTTTTTGACTATGTTTTTTTCTAGTCAAAGTGAGGTCTAGTTTTTGCACTCCGGGAGACGTAGAATGAGCATCCGAACTCCGTTTTTCAAAAACTTTATATTTTCGAAAAGCTTGTATTGTGTACTTTCCAAAAATATGAGTTTTATTTCCAGATTCTAATCCATGCATATTTTATTCAATTTTTTTCTTTTTAACACTCTGGTGGATATCGTGGTTGTTTTAGGTCCTGGGATCTCTTCTCTGAGTAGGGTGTCTCTATTTTGGTTCTCGTTTCTTTTTTCCAGTCTTCTTATCATTGTAGCTTGTATTTATGCAAACGCACTGAGATAAAGTGCCATCATGCATTTTTTACTTGGAATCTTGCATATCTCATTTCTTGTTGTACATGCACTATTGATCAAGTGCCATGAGGGGGTTGATGTTTGCCTGTTGTTTGCCATCTTCCTTTGTCAAGTGAGTGTTCCTTCCACGACATTTGCCTCATGATGATGTATCTCAGAACCTTTGATGTTCTTGGTTCTTCATCATGTAGTTTTTTTGGCTATCCTTTTCAGTGTTACTGTCCCTCTCCCACTTCCCCATTATGGGGAGGTTTATCCTGTTGGTTCTACTGCTTCCATGGTTCGATTGATCATCTCTTCAGGCTTTGGTTTCTCATGCCATCTGCATCTTTGAGTTCAGTGTTTGCCTTATTTGCCATCTAATTCGAGTAGTGTCATTTGAGGGCACTCATGCAGATTATAGTCTTCTCTACCTGGTCATGTTCTATTTCAGTGGAGGTTCTCCAGATCAGCAATTATTCTTCAATAGAGTTTGCAGGTTCTTCATGCTTTAGTGATATTCTTTTCCATCTCTTTTTGGAGTAGAGTTTTGTTCCCATGTGGTTTTCTCTATTTCTCCAGTTCATAGAGATTTCATTGTATTTGGGTACCTGATCAGGCCTTGTTGCTGGGACCCATCTTTATTGATTTCATTAGCTGTTCTAGGTTTTAGCTTCTCCCTAAGTCTAGCTTAAGGGGGGGTGTTAGAGTATTCGGGTATTTACTTGATTAATTAAATAATATTTGTTTAATTATTTAAGTTCCCTTTATCTCTTTTACACTTAAGCTAACATTAGGTGCATATAATTAATTATTATGTGCAAACCTAGGTTTTCCCTTTTAGGGTTTCTTGACCTAATAAAGGTTGAGTTCTTTCTTTTCATTAAAAGAATCACATTACATATTTTTGTGAATATTGAGCTCTCTTTTTGAGAATATTCTTTGTGTATTTGTTTTTCTGTATTTGCTTCCTTGCTTCTCCTTGTAACAGGTTTTTCAGCTTGCAAAGATTATTTGGGCTCCTGTGGTGTTGTATTTTCTCAACTCCTATTATGCACAGTGCAAAACTTCAGCCAGTAAATTTGTATTCTCAAATTCTCCCTTGCTTTAACATTTATGCATTTCTCTGTTTCTGATTAGTAGGTTTTAGGCACTACTATTATCTATGTTTAATTTGTCATGGTGTGAATTAATATTTAATTTTGAACTCTGTTTTTTGAATAGGAGACATCAAACATGTAGCAGATGTTAAATTGCTAATATGGCCTGTGATGGCCATATAAATATGTCCTGAGTTTGTGATTTGATGTTCAGTGTTCACATGTTGCAAACTTGCAATTCAACCTAAAGCTGTTGTTGCTCCCTTGTTTCTATAAAAGGGAATTCAGGGTCATTTGCAATTTTGCAAAGGGTTGTACTTCTGAAACTTTGTATTCACTTTTGCATGGACATTGGAGAATCACACAGGGGTTGTTGTTGCTCTCTTGTTTTTATAAAAGGGAATTCAGGGTCATTTGCAAAGGGTTCTGAAACTTTGTATTCACTTTTGCAATTGGTATGGAGAATCACACAAATTGGAATTTGGTGTATTACTATTGAATGAATTGTATCATATGGCTATATTTTGAAAGAATTAATGAAAATCTAAGTTCTGGACATGTTTATTACTATTGAATGAATTGTATCATATGGTTCTAAAATGTATCACAAAGATTTGAGACTCAAACATGTATAAATAAACAATAAACATCTCTGTATCAATAAAAACATTATGGTTTTTTTTTTATTATGCTATTTTAAATCTGGAAATAGAAAGTTGAAAAATATAATTACAAATCAATATTAAATTCTAATTGCAAAAAGTAATATGCTTTTGTAATATGAATGATGAGATACAGTACTAACATTAATAAATACCAATCTCATACTGTTATAGTTGCCATTCATCCTCATCAAATTCAGTGCTTTCTTGATTCCCATTTGTGGTTTCTTCACTCTGAGTCTGAGTCTGCATATCTTTGCCGAACTGCATCTCAATGCTACCAGTAGCTCCAGTAGTCCCACTGGCACTTTGGTTTGAAGTGTTGCCCAAACCTCTTCTTTCACATTTGGACCTCCAGATTTGCAGTGCCCTATCATAAGGAAAAGTGTGGACATCATACCTATATGTATAGAGCCTCAAGCAATTTTCCAAATTTTTGTCTAGTTTGTTTCTTAGCTTTGATTTTAGGAATCCCAAAGCACTGAAAATTCTCTCATCTTCCACCGAACCCAATATCATGGTAAGACATAAATCAGCAAGCTTCACATTTTCTGGCATTGAATCACGCAAGGTTTTGTTCTCAGCTATATATTTCCAAACGCTTGATACTGATCCCTCTTTGCGGGGGTTATCCATTTTGGCATATTGTTCTTTCATAGTGTATGCAAAACGAGCTGATTGCTCTCAAAGATGAGTTTCGTCTAATATTCCATTTATAGTTACTCCATTAAATTCTCTGGAAATGCAAAATTGTTTTACCAAAGTCAATAGCTTACTTCGATAATTAGATGCACTATTGAGGAAACACAATAGACATGGCTTCGAGTAGGTTGTCAGGAGGGAATCTGCTTCTAATTTGTGAGGAAAGATCATATGCAATTTTCTTCATAGAAGTAGTTACAGTCTCAACAATCTTGTCAAAATCTTCCTTTGTAACTCTTGCTAGTTTCTTCCGGGGGCGCTTTCCTGGTTCCTCGAGGTTGACTGTGGCATAGAAGTGCATTGGTATCTCAACTCCCCATACATTGGCACATACCTCCCTGTTTGCACTGATTTGTAAAAAGTTATCAGGATTGTTCAAATCTGTGAGTGTTCGCCACTTAACAAATTTTTCATCAGATAGTGTTGGTTGATTTCGATAGAGATTGTCAAGGGTCGGGCATGTCATCTTACGCAGCGTAGCATATTCTGCAATATATAGAGCTCTTTTTTGGGCAGCCTTCATAATATTCCTCATTTCCTCTAGCATGGGCAGAAGAGCTGCTAAAGTTAAGAGTGTCTCTAAATTACTTAACTTGCCAAGAAGTTCTAGAAATTTCAGTTGATCTGATTTGTTGTGAGTTGTGTGAAATAGTCCAATCAAGGATGGATATTTTGAAAACACTCGATGCGCTGGACCATCCAAAGAGATCCATTTGGTATCATTATCCTTGAGAAGCTTGTTCCCATCAGTTAATCCATCAGCAAAGTTTTGAAATTCCATAAATCGCTTGGGACTTCGACAAAAGTGTGAGTAGAGCTCTCTGATTAAAATTTCAATTTTTTTAACCGAAGCAAACTTACTCACAATTCCAAAAGCTTTATTCATTCTGTGAGCCATGCAGTGAATTGCAGTAATGTACGATGCAAATGAAGTTTCAATATTTGTACAAAGTCCTTTCCTGTGACCTTGCATTACTGAAGCTCCATCTGCTCCAACACAAACCAATTTTTTGGCTACTGTCATGTCATCCATACCTCCATATTCAATTAAACTTCTCTTTACTAGTTGAAATAAATTTTCCGCTGTCGCACTCTCCTTCATTTTAGCAACAGATAGTAGATGAGGTTGGCAACTATGATTCTCTAAAGTATAAACATGCATGCATACCCATGAAGTATTGTCTACTGCGGTAACTTTGTCTAAAGAAAATGCAATGAAGTTTGACTCTCTTATTTTTTCTTGTACATCTTCTTTTTCAACCTCAGCAAGACAACTTGCCCATTCCCATCCACTGTTTACTGAGCAGTGTCTATTAGGATAGTTAGGAACTTTCAAAAAGTGTAATAAACCACTAATTGATGGGAAATCTGTCATAGCACGCCCTCTGCTCAAAATATGAAAAACAATGCTTAACTGAACAACTTTTCCCAGTTGTTCTATTTGCATTGCTTTTCCAAAAATAGCTTCAATAGAACCTTTAACTTCAACAAGCTTCATCTATAATTTCTCATGAAAATAATACTCTTCGGCATTCCTCACATGCTTACATTAATCCTTTGTTTTCCATCTTATCACTGATTTTTCAACCCCGTCTATCATTTGTTTTTCATAAACTTTACCCATATGCTTTTCTATGGTGTCAAATTTTAGCTGCAACCTTATTTCCTTGTTATGTTTCCAAGTGCAAATCTTACACCTGCATTCTATTGGAGGCTCACCTTCAATTGGATTCTTGACTGGTTCAATGAATGGATACTTTGATGCCCAATTAATTTGAAAATTCCTCACTGACATATCCCACTCCTAATCCTTTTTTGATTGTGGTTCACCCTTTTTTGATATGGCTTTTCTTTTCCCCTTCCATGCATTATCATCAATGGCATTATCACCCAAGTCGATTATATCATTCTGGCTAACTTGGGTATCTACTAGATAATCTTCTTCAAGATCATCTAGATCTGAGATATCAGGTTCGCCGATGTCTTCAACATGCGGTGCAGGTGGCGAATTTTGTACTTGTACTTGTGATGATGTACCTTCCTGATTTTCACATCCAATTCCAAAGTACGAAGACAACGTTCTTCTTTTTGTTGGCCTTTCCTTGCCTTCCCCACATTCAGGTTTCCTACCCCTCTTTCTGTTCGACATCTCCAATGAAATAAAGGTTGCGAAAAAAATATCAATTTGCTGAAGAAGCAATAATAGGCTATAATGTATAATATACCACTTCAAAAATATGATCACTCACCTTTAGGCTTTAGGTCACTAGCAGTCGCCAATACAGTCAATGACTCAACAACAATGATTTTGCTTGGTTTGAAACTTTGCTATTGATCAAAATTCAGAGCCTAGAACCCACCAGATTGTGTTGAGATAGATCTGATCTTTGCATGTATTTAAACAAATCCTTATATGGCGAATTCCATGGGAATTTTATATGGTATACAAATATTTGGCGAATCCTGCGTAACTATAACACGGCATGTAATTTTCAAGGCGATTATAGGTCGTCCAAATATGACTTATGTAATTTTTGAGGCGATTATATGTCATCCAAATAATAGCCGAATACAATATAGTTGGCGAAAGTTGGGGTGAATGGAGACACGTGTCGGCAAGATGTCAGGTGAATTGGGTCCCCCTGGCTAACAAATCTTCACATGCCTATAGGCGAATTAAGGTCATCTATTAAGGCAACCTCAGAGAGTGTAGGCGAAACAATTAAATTTATCGTGTGTCGACCATATATTGTATTGGTGAAATCATCACATAGAAACATTTATTTGCATAAAACATATGGTGATCGGGCCATGACTTTGATGAAATTGATAATGTTTTGGCGACATGGCCACCCCAGATGGTACAAAATATTCACCATTTCTAACATGGCCGACGTGAAAAATTTGCCATTGGCGAATATTCGCCACTAAAGTAAACTCTGAACCTGACAAGGTACCGAAACAAGTTGTAGTCACATAAACGTGATTGAGATTGTGAGGCCCTACAAAATGCTCAATATAAGAGATCTCAAAGAGAAAACTCAAATAATCCTGTCCTCTGAGACTTTAATCACCAGAGGCATATTTAATATAGTGAGTTGGAATTCTCAGGTCCAACTGTACTCACTTGGGTTGTTCTCACAGGGTAATTACTTTTTTCCACTGTGACAGGCCCACTAAAGGTACTCAAATCTCAAACTTAGAAAAAGCTTCGAGGGTCTGTATTTCTGATTGTTTGTGCAAACAAGAGCATACTCTCCTACCTCTTATATTTTTCTTAATACACAAAAGATAGATTTTTTCATTAACCATATAGAAATTTAAGTGCCTAAACAAATGAATTTAAAGAATACATGAAGTTCACTTGAATCTCCTTAGGCAGCCTGCAAAAACAATGAATCAATAGTCATATTATTTTTGTGCGATAGGTGTGTTTTTCGATAAACATTCTACAAAAATTGGTTAGGTTGTAAAAATATCCTAGGAAGACAAACAACAAGCCAGGGTCAGCATTAGTAACATAAAAATTCAATAAGAAAAACCCCAAAATTGCAGTATGTTTTAATACCTAAAACTAGAATACAGTACGAGTATTCTTACTGAGACGTATGATAATTCATGACGGACCATACAATACTTGTAGTTTGTCGTTTGGGCCTATATAAAAACTTGTGCGAGTTTTTGCAGTAACTGTACAAAAAAAAATATGAAAAAAAATCTAAAAAATAGAAATAAGTTAATCTGTGAGGCTGAAAGATGTAGTCTTCTGCCCCACGGTGGGTGCCAAAAATGTGTGTGAATAGTGGATAAATATCTGCAAGCTGTAAGACACAACACTTCAATTAAGTCATTGCATTCATGGTTAGACAGATATAATCATGAATATAAAAACCATAACAAATCGACCTATTGTCTTCTAAAAGGTGTGAGTATAGAATTTCTCTCAGATTTGTCTAAGCAATATCGGTGACTAGACTACACCAAGATGAAGGATTTAATCTATATGAGCACAAGAATAAGCTAAATGGATGCAATATTAAGCTAGATGAATGTATATTAAGCTAGATGAATGAATATTAAGCTAAATGAATGAATAATAAGCTAAATTAAATCAAGCAATCATAATTAAACTAAATATGCAAAAAGATAAACTAAGATGCAATAATCTCAAAGAACAATATTTTCAATGACTCCAGAGCAAAAACTGCATAATAACAATAAATCTCTAGGGTTTTTTGAATGAGAGATGAAGGCTATATTTATAGAGACTCAAAAGAGAGACCAATGGTCAAGATTGATTAACAATGAGTGGTTGAGATTCCTCAATAAAAAACACAATTTAGGATAATTGAAATAATTGAGAGATCAGATTTAGTTAATCTTGAGATAGATTCCAATTATAGCTTGATTGAATGAATTCAAATTATAAGTCTAAGTTTGCATTTGAGATAAATTTAGTTGATTCCATGCAATTGAAATAAAATTAGGTGATTCCATGCACATTTCTTTAATTTGCTCAAGATTTTTATTTAGAAAAGGCCTTTTCAATGCAACTGAACTTTTTTCCTCAAGAAAAGCTTTAAGTTTTAATTTTAGAGAAAATGATTAATTCAATTTAATTGCTTTTCTGATTTTTCAAGTTATCTCAATTTTAGAAAAAGAAACATCTTAAGTTTGATTTCTCTTCTCAATTTAATTCTTTTCTTTTGTTTTCAATTTAACTCTTTCTTTTTCAGATTAATTCCTCTTTTTGTGATTGTTGTGCTCTATGAAGTGTACCTGTACCTACAAACAAAATGCACCCAATAAATCATTACAAGCAATGGTTAAAAGATATAATCAATGAAACACAAAACCATAGCTAATCGACTTATTGCCTCCTAGTAAATGCGAGTGTGGATTTTGCTCTCAGATCTTAGTATGCAAATTCCAACGACTTGACTACACTTAGATGGAGGATTTGAATGATTAAGATGCATGATCTAGCATGATAGCATGATTAAGCTATATGAATTCATGATTATCCTAGCATGATTAAGCTAAGAGTTAAGCTGAAATGAGCATGATAACATTGCTAAAGCTGATAAACTATAAGCTAGATGCTTATAGTAACAATGCAAATGAGCTAAAATTGAGCATGAATTAGTAAAGTGGCTGAATTCGTGAATTGGCCATTTGTTCTCCAAAATAGGGTCTATTTATAGGATTTTCCAAGGCTAGGGGTGAGTTGGCATGAATCAATGGTTGAGATTGATCTGAAGATATCAATGGTTAAATTGGAGGAGGTTGGCAAAGGGGGTTGGATTAAAGGGAACATCTGTCATCTCTATGGTGACAAGTGTCAAGAGGCTTCTAGAAGATGTTGGATGAAAGGGAACACTTAGTAACAAGTGTCACAAAGGTTCTAGAAGATGTTGGATTGAAGGGGACATGGTGGTAGGTAGAATGGGTTAGGTTTAGGAATGGTTATGTTTAGGAGTGGTAGAAGTTAGGAGAATTTGAATTTAGAAATTCAAATATTAGGAAAATGACTAATTAATCTCAACAACTCATGATTTGATTTGTTTTAATTAATTTGAATTAATTAATTAAAGGGGTGAAATGAACCTATTTAATAAATCCTTAGATTTATTAATAAGTAGATGAATGAGAGATTTAATCAAATTGCTTAGTGAATTCAATTAAATTGGGAAGGAGAGATTAATTAAATAATTTCTTATTTAATTAATTATCTTCAGACCATTTTTAGGTATATACATTTTGCCCCTCTTTGAAGCGAGGTGTGATGACACGTTGATTCAAAGAATAATCTCATTTGGATGCTAATATTGATTTGGTAGGATACCCCAGCTCTTGATTGCTAAATCCCAGTATAATGATGCCCCCTCGGGAGATCAATTGAGATAATTGATCTTTGGAGTTTTTGTGAGATTGATATCTCGATAGATTTGATTTGATTTCTGCAACTGTTGTTTGATTGAAATGCGAGTTCTTTGATTAGCTTGATTGCCTAGATTGGTAAGATTGAAAAATCTTGATTGATTTGATTCAGTCTAGTTTCAGGAAGGATTCATCCTGTATAAGACATGGATGATCATAACATCTGGTTTCAGGAAGGATTCATCCTGTATAAGACATTGATGATCACGTCTAGTTTCAAGAAGGATACATCCTATATAAGACATGAGTCAGAATCAATTTGTCTAGTGTCAGGAAGGATTCATCCTATATAAGACATGGATGATCATAACGTCTGGTTTCAGGAAGGATTCATCCTGTATAAGACATTGATGATCACGTCTGGTTTCAGGAAGGATACATCCTGTATAAGACATTAGCTGATTAGGTTTGATTGATTGATTTCATTTGATAAGATTGATTAGATAAAGAACTAACAGTTTGTTGATATCAGTTGCAAATTTTTTTGGATATACTGATGTTGATGCATTTGAGGGAGATAGCATAAGATTTTTGTTGAGTTGACAATATCTGGAGAGATATGAATCATCATTCTAATTATGTATACACTTTTGATGATACTTTGATGATTCCTACGATAGATTTGACCTTGGATAAAAGGAGCTTTTGGGATCCATGCAAGAATGAAATGCAAAGCTATGACCGGACCAGTCACTAGATTATTTTGCTTATTGTCATTATTGAGCTTTTGAAATGTGGGAAGTGAGTGCAAACATCGATGGTATAATTGAACCATGATGACCTGAGCACTATTTTCCTGGATTTTGATATAGCAAGTTAACAGAAGCATCGAGGTATAATTGAACTGAGATGACCTGAGTGTTGTTTGTGTAAAGCAGACAGTATTAATCATTTCAATACGCAAATCAGAAATGTCTTCAGTGATATTCTGATGATCATGTTCCGAGACAAATTTGCGCATATTAATGATTAATTTTTAGATAGCAGACAAGAAAAATATCATGTTTCTTCCTTGTTCCTCTAGTCAAAGACATCCTGGAGTCACTCAGAAATCATGATAGCAAAAAGCAATATAAAAAAGTTGAACAATCATGTTACAATCAATCATTCAAAAATATATTATCCACTGAAAAGTGTGTGATGTGCTTAGATTGATTTTGTGATAGCTTGATAGTTGATAGTCTGATCTTGTGTTCAATGTCGGATGTGTCTCAGTTTT
Organism: Cryptomeria japonica; assembly: GCF_030272615.1. Taxonomy (NCBI): domain Eukaryota; kingdom Viridiplantae; phylum Streptophyta; class Pinopsida; order Cupressales; family Cupressaceae; genus Cryptomeria; species Cryptomeria japonica. The sequence goes on from NC_081409.1 coordinate 368,443,233, forward strand.
TGCTCGATAAGATTTGTCTAACTGTTTGTTCTACTTGTTTGATTAAGCTCAAATTGGTCAAAAGTTTGCCCCTAGCTAGGTGTAGGATTTTGCCCCAAGCCTAGAAACAAATTCGTTATGATATATCCAATGATCCAAACCATGGTAAGAAGCCACCTGGGATGCTTGCATATGTATAAATGCTTCATGATGATCAGCGCTGATGGAAAAATGAATGCAAGTGGAAAAATGCATGAACTAATAGATGGAAGAGCCAACCGACAGATAGCACCTGTTTGCCAGGTTTTCACCATTTGTTTTTATTGCACTTTTTCTGATATTTGATTTTTTTGGATTTTTTGCTTTTTCACTTTTTAGGATTTTTCTGATTTTTCACTGTTTTTGATTTTTTCTGATTTTTCACTGTTTTTGATTTTTTCTGATTTTTCACTATTTTTGATTTTTCTGATTTTTCACTGTTTTTGATTTTTCTGATTTTTCAGACATAGAACTTCTTCAGGTGCATGCTATTGATAGGTTCTTCGAGTTGATCTCCATCTTGTGTTGATAACTGATATGCTCCTGACCCAAATCCTGTTGTGACCACAAACGGACCTAACTAGTTTGGTTCAAATTTTCCTTTCTTTTCTCGATCTGCCTGGTTGCGTAGATTTTCCTTTAGCACTAGTTCTCCAACTTGAAAGATTCTTGGTTTAACCTTATGATTATAGCTCTAGAACATTCTTTGTTGATATACCTTTAGATGATCAAAGGCATTTTGTCTTCGTTCATGGATTAGTTCTAACTCTTGTAGTCTAGATACTCTTTGTTCTTCATTTGGGATGAGACCTTTTAGTGATACATGTAGAGAAGGTATCTCTACTTCGATTGGCAATATGGCTTCTAATCCATATACAAGAGAAAGAGGTGTGGCACCTGTCGGTGTGCGGATACTAGTGTAGTAAGCCCATAGAGCAGGGTTTAGTTGGATATGCCAATCTTTCTTAGCATCGTTCGTTGTCTTTTTAAGAATTTTCAGGATAGTTTTGTTAGATGCTTCTGCCTACCCATTTCCCTGGATAATATGGTGTGGAGAATCTGTGCTGGATTTTGAACTTCTCACATAACTCTTGTACATCTTGTTTCTTGAATGGTCACCCATTATCAGTGATAATGGTCATTGGTATTCCATAGCGATAGATGATGTAGTTCAAGATAAATGTAGTGATTTGTTTTCCTGTGATATTGATGAAAGGTGCCGCTTCAATCTATTTTGTGAAATATTCAGTAGCTACTGGGATGAATTTATGTCCATTAGATGAGGAAGGATTTATCTTTCCTACTAGATCAAGTCCCCATTGACAAAAAGGCCAAGATGTTGCCAAAGCATGTAGTTCTTGTGTTGGTGCATGGATCAAATTCCCATGGATTGGACATTGTTTGCATGTTCTTGCTATCTTAAAAGAATCTTGTTCCATAGTCGACCAATAGTAACCCAAGTGTATGAGTTTTTTCGAAAGGGTAACACCAGTTGAATGAGTGCCACAAATGCCGTTATGGACTTCATGTAAGGCCTTCTTAGATTCTTCTTGTTAAAGACATCTTAAGAGAGTACCGTCTAGACCTCGTTTATACAGGGTATTTGTGACGAGAGTATAATGAGAGGATTGGCAAATAAAATTTCTCTTTTGGTTCTTGGATAAGTCAGGAGGTAAGATGTTATCTTTCAGGTATGTGTAAGTTTGGCCATAGCGGGAGGAATCGTATCCAATAAGTTGACAGATGGTTTGGGAATCCGGACAATTATAGGCGGGATGAAACAACTCTTCAACTAGGAATTCATAACGCTCTTGATTTTCCTGTGTCTGCAATGGAGAAGCAAGTGTAGCCATGGCATCTGCTTCTTTGTTATCATTTCTTAGAATCTGTTCAAAAGTTATTTCTACAAAGTACTTCTTGAAATCATCCACCATCTTTTTGTAAGGCATGAGTTTTTCATCTTTGGTTTGATAGTCATCATTGATTTGATTAATGATAAGTTGGGAGTCTCCAAAGACTTGAAGTTGTTTAATATTCCATTCTACGGCCATTTTGATACCTGTTACCAATGCTTCATACTCTTCTATATTGTTTGTACATGGAAATCTTAGTTTGTATGCTTTCGGGATTGTATGCCCTTGTGGTGTGATGAAAAGAATTCCTGATCCTGATCCGTGTTGTGTATATGAACCATCAAAGTATAGTTACCATGCTTTTGTTGTAACTGTTAGGATATCAACATCAGGAAATTCAATCTATAGAGGATGATTATCTTGAAGTGGTATCTCTTCTAGTTGATCTATGATGACTTGTCCCTTGATAGATTTTTTGTCAACATATTTGATATCAAACTCACTTAAAATCATGATCCATTTTGCTAGTCATCCTGTCAATGTGGCTTTGCTAAGAAAATACTTCAGAGGATTGATTTTAGCTATTAACTTGATGGAGTGAGATAGTAGATAGTGTTGTAGTTTTTGAGAAGCAAAAACTACTGCCAAGCATGCTTTTTCTGTTGATGAATAGTTAACCTCATATCCCACTAGTGTTCTGCTGATGTAATAAATGGCTTGTTCTTTTCCTTCATTATCCTCTTGTGTGAGAAACACTCCCAATGATGCTTCAGTAGTTGATACATAGAGTAATAATGGTTTTCCTAGAATTGGTGACATTAGAATAGGTGGTTGCATGAGATATGCCTTGATCTTGTTGAATGCTTCTTCATAGTGATGGCCCCATTTGAAATTAACATGTTTGTGCAATAGGTGAGTGAATGGTTGACATTTATCTACTAATTGAGCCAGAAATCTTCTGATTGACTGGAGTCTTCCTTGTAGTGATCTTAGTTGACTGATATTCTTGGGAGATGCCATTTCCATGATTGCTTTTACCTTAGCTGGATCTACTTCGATTCCTCTTGCTGAAACAATGTATCCCAATAGATTTCTTGAAGTAACACCAAAGGCACATTTCTTAGGGTTTAGCCTTACCTTGTATTGTTCTAATCTAATAAAGATCTTTTCCAGTATGTCTATATGTTCTTCTCTATTGTATGATTTAGCTAATATGTCATCCACATAGTCTTCCATGAATGTATGCATCATGTCATGAAATATAGTTGTCATAACTCTTTGATATGTAGCACCTGCGTTCTTTAATCCAAAAGGCATGACATTCCAGCAGAAAGTACCCCATGGGCATGTAAAAGCTATCTTTTCTTGATCTTCGGGTGCTATTTTGATCTGATTGTATCTAGAGAAACCATCCATTAGAGAAAACATGGAGTGTCCTACCGTTAAATCTACAATGATGTTGATGTTAGGCAAAGGAAAGTCATCCTTTGGACATGCGTTATTAAGATCTCTGAAGTCTATGCATATTCTGATGCTTTTATCTGGTTTTGAAACAGGAACAATGTTAGATACCCATTGAGGATATGCTATAGGTTTGATGAATCCGACATCCAGTAATTTCTTTAGTTCTGCTTTGACTAGAAGAGCAATATGCGGATGCATTTTCCTTAACTTCTATTTGATTGGTTTATCTCTTGGATTAACATTCAAGTGATGCATAATAAGTTCTGGATCTAACCCTGGCATGTCTGCATATGACCAGGCAAAATTGATTTTCCGTCGTTTGAAAAATTCCATATACTATTGCATTTCTTTTTCTAATAGAGAAGTTGCTGGATGAAGAATCTTTGGTTGCTCTATTGTACCAATGTTAATCACCTCTGTTGGTTCAATCAGAATGGATGACCTTTCTTGATAGTGTTCAGGTAAAGTGTCAAATCTCCCATCTTCTGATGCCTCAAGGAGGTTTTCACCGTTAGATACGTCCTTTATTTTTACTTTTTCTTGGTCTAATGTTGCCAGTAAATGGTTTTTAGCATTAGACCTGATATTGTTTTCTTGATTTTCACTTTTGCGACTAGGAGATTTGACATCTATTTGACTTGAAGACACGTTAGCAGAATTGCTGGTGAAAGTTGTTGCGAGTTTTATTTCATCAAGATATAAGGATATGGCATTGTCATTAGGTAAGGTATCAATGTCAGTATGTCATTCATTTTCCCAGTCCATAGGTTCAGGATAGCATAAGGATAAAGGATCTTCAGGTTGAATAGTTTCAAAGATATTAGGGGTCAAGATAGAGATGTCAGAATTTTCTGTATGTATTTCAATGTCGAGAATGATACTCTCATTAGAATGACCTTGCGCAAGAAAATCTTGATCGTCCTTAGTTAAGTCCATGTTAGTCGAATGTGATTTTGATTCAAGTAGGCTAGTCCCTAACATTTGTTCTACATACGTGTGAACTACATCGACTACTATATCTGCTTCATCATCCCTCTCAATTTGAAGTTGCTCTTGTTTGTTTTTCCATGATAGCAAATATTCTCTGTTTCCTTGATCTTTTAGCTGCATTTGTTCTTCCATGTTTGACAAAATTGATTCAAATGATTGTTCCTTGGATTGTGTGCTTGAAGGTGCTGCCTCTTTGTTATGTGAAACAATGACCTCTTGAGCTGATTTCAGATTATTACAATACTGCACTGGATTTGATTCTATTGATATTGTGATTTCCTATCCACTGTATGGAAATTTTAAGCACTGATGGCATGTTGATGTAATAGCTTGTATGTCCTAAATCCATGGTCTCCCTAAGAGTATGTTGTATGGTAGGTCCACATCTAGAACTTGGCATGCTATGTCCTTCTGCAAAGGTCCTACTGTGATGGGTAATATCACCATTCCTTTAGATGAATGTTCTTCTTCATTATGTGCTTTGATTTTGATCTTTTTCTCAGGATCAACTGCATCTTTTGAATAGCCTAGAGCACGGACAAGACTCAAAGAGAAAATGTTCAAGCTAGCTCCCCCATCTATTAGGACACGTTTAACAAGTGTTCTATGAATGAGGAATTCAATTTGCAAGGAAGCACTATGGGGATTTTGCAATGAATTAATGCTTGGATATGAAGGAGATGAGCTTTGAATAGGATCCTCTGAAATAGGTTTGATGGCAATCTTGGATATTGCTTGGGAAACTTCAGCTTTGGGTGCATTCTTTGGCAAGGATGCTATGGAAGGTTCTTGCAAGCTTTCAAGAGGTGTAGGAGTAGATGCCTTTGGAGAGTCAATTTTCTTATGGATGGATGGATCATTGTTAGACATGGGTGCACGATTTTGATCTTCTTTAGCCAAATCCTTTAGGGATCTCTTTAAGAGGTGCATAAAAGAGCCACCTTTCTTTAGAGATGTATTTGAATCCTTGTGAGGTTTTAACATAGTTGGATTTTGATTTTGAACTTGTTTGATTTCTCTGATATGTTGGTTTGTCATGTTTTCTTCTTGTGTTTTTCTTTGATATGTCATGTCAATATGATCTTCAACTATTTCAAATGTTTCAATGATCTTATGTCTCTGTTCTCTAATCAAAATGGTCATTGTGTTTGATATTGTGCTAAGATTTGATTGTTTAAAGGTTGTTTTGGTAAGTGATCAATAGTCAATTTCAAGACCATAGAGTGATATGACACTAAAAGAGGATTCAAGTGTTTAAAGGTTTGCAAGTTTTTTGATCTTCAGTTTAAGAGTGCGATGGTGATGATTTGATAAGAACCAAGTCCAATAGGAATGATCTATCCTACGATGTGGGACAAGGTTATCCTGACCAAACATTTCAGTTTCAGTGACTGATCTTGATGATTGATAAAGGATGATTGATCCTGATGAAAAACTATGTTTGAGTGATCAGTTTATCAAAGGGGGTGATAACGCACTTTGAGATGTTTAGATCTTGAACTCATTGGGGGTAAGCACTTGAAAATATTGAGGTGTTTATGCTCTAGAATCTAATTTTGACGAGTGATAGCTTGACCAAGAAAACCTAGCAGACAATTTAAGCACAGATTGACAGATAACAGGTGTTTACACTTACTGCAAATTGATCAAGCATAAATGATAAGTCTGAAATAGGCATGCAGGACACAGCTCTGGACTGACAGATGCAGAGTTTTGTATGACAGATTATGTAGCATAGGACGACAAGAGATACAAGACAGAATGACAGACTAGTGACTTCATGTGAACAACAATTTTTTCGTACGACATAGAACCTTGACTCATACGACAGAAGATCAAGCAATACGACAGAGACTCCTGACTCGTATGATAAAGGATCAAGAAATATGACAAAGACTTCTGACTCGTACGACGAGTATTTGAACAGTGATAAAAATTGTTTGCTTGTTTGAGTTTGGATCACTGAATTTTGATGTTTTACTTTGGTTTTTTAGTTTTAAGTGTGATTTTTCAATTTTAGGGATGAATACACAGCAAACACACGATGTGATACATGACTCTCAATCAAGCTAAACCTTAAGGAAGTTGGCTGAGAATGAAAGCCTTTGCTTGCTGACTTAGGTACACACCCAATAGCTAATCAGAATACGACCACTAAGTCTCATGCAATGGATTCTCAACGCCATATTATCCGACTCCAAACACTAATGGGGGCACGATATGGCAAGTGTCTTGGGAGAGTTACTATCTCTCTTGCACAAAGATTATCACCCTTTCGGAGGTGAATCGGGTAGCTTCTATTTTTATAGTTCTTAGTTAGGAATTCCATTTGAAATTACCCCTTGAAGTCATGCAAGCGTGATTGAGGCCTATAGCCCGACAAGGTACCGAAACAAGTTGTAGTCACGTAAACGTGATTGAGACCGTGAGGCCCTACAAAATGTCTGATATGAGAGATCTCAAAGAGAAAACTCAAATAATCCCATCCTTTGAGACTTTAATCATCAGAGACCTATTCATTATAGTGAGTTGGAATGCTCAGGTCCAGCTGTACTCACTTGGGTCATTCTCATAGGGTGAGTACTTTTTCCCACTATGCCAGGCCCGCTAAAGGTATGCAATATTGAAAGCAAAAAGATGAGTCTAGCTTTTGGATCACCTAAGGAAGGTGAGAGAATACTTGCCTATCATCACAAGCAAATAAGACATGATAGTTCATTTCTTTAAGCGCAAATTGAAGTGTGCCTAAAAATCTTAAAGAATACACAGTTTTTGTTGAATCCTTAGGCAACTTGCAAAATAGATCCATTAGTAGTCATGATTGTGTTTTGAATTTGTCTTTGACAAGCATATCTTGGACAAGCGTATCTATAAGAAAAGAGTTAGGCTACAAACATCTCATAGACATAACAAGAGTAGCATTAGTGATCCAAACTATGAAATTTTAGCCTAACTTCAAATAGGCATAACTTGCTGCTCGGGACTCAAAATTACAAGCCCTTTACCTCATTGGAAAGGTCTCCTAAAGTTCTAGGTGCAATTTTCAAAGGGCATGGCTTTCAACCAAGGCTTTCAACCAGGACCTTTGGGCACTCTTAGGGACTAAAAATGACCAGAAAGCCTTCAAAAACGCAAATTACCGACGTATAGACAAATTTGAAATTTCTAATTTGCAGTTTTTCAAAAAAATCACAGATGTAGAAACTCGTATGAAATGATTTATTAGAGAGAACGACAAATGATTAAATTTTGCACAGGGACCAAAATTGACTCGTAAAACATAAGATTTAACAACCAGAAATTCATATGACACAGAATTAACTTTAGTACAAGTGTGAAAATCAACTCGTACGACACAGGATCAACCTAGTACGAGTAAAGAATTTGCAGTCTAAAACCTCGTACGAGTCAGGATTATACCTCGTACAAGTTAGGATGAGGTGTCATCCGAGACTAAAAGGAAGTTCGTACGAGCTAAAAAGGCAACTCGTACGACAATCTGATTCTAATCCGACAGAGATGAAGTTTGAGGAAGCTTGGGAGGTTGAAAATGATGATTTCGGCCCCACGGTGGGCGCCAAAATGTCGTGCCCTGTGAAGTGTACCTGTACCTACAAACACAATGCACTCAATAAATTATTACAAGCAATGGTTAGAAGATATAATCAATGAAATACAAAACCATAGCTATTCGACTTATTGCCTCCTAGTAAATGTGAGTGGATTTTTCTCTCAGATCTTAGTATGCAAATTCCAGTGACTTGACTACACTTAGATGGAGGATTTGAATGATTAAGATGCATGATCTAGCATGATAGCATGATTAAGCTATATGAATTCATGATTATCCTAGCATGATTAAGCTAAGAGTTAAGCTGAAATGAGCATGATAACATTGCTAAAACTAATAAACTATAAGCTAGATGCCTATAGTAACAATGCAAATGAGCTAAAATTGAGCATGAATTAGTAAAGTGGCTGAATTCGTGAATTGGCCATTTGTTCTCCAAAATAGGGTCTATTTTTAGGATTTTCCAAGGCTAGGGGTGAGTTGGCATGAATCAATGGTTGAGATTGATCTGAAGATATCAATGGTTAAATTGGAGGAGGTTGGCAAAGGGGGTTGGATTAAAGGGAACATCTGTCATCTCTATGGTGACAAGTGTCAAGAGGCTTCCAGAAGAGGTTGGATGAAAGGGAACACTTAGTGATAAGTGTCACAAAGGTTCTAGAAGATGTTGGATGAAAGGGGACATGGTGGTAGGTAGAATGGGTTAGGTTTAGGAATGGTTAGGTTTAGGAGTGGTAGAAGTTAGGAGAATTTGAATTTAGAAATTCAAATATTAGGAAAATGACTAATTAATCTCAACAACTCATGATTTGATTTGTTTTAATTAATTAGGAGATTTAGAAGAAATGATTTTGGTGGAGGGATTTAATTAATTTGAATTAATTAATTAAAGGGGTGAAATGAACCTATTTAATAAATCCTTAGATTTATTAATAAGTAGATGAATGAGAGATTTAATCAAATTGCTTAGTGAATTCAATTAAATTGGGAAGGAGACATTAATTAAATAATTTCTTATTTAATTAATTATCTTTAGACCATTTTTAGGTGTATACAGTGATAAATCTCTTCCTGTAAATTAATTCCTTTTTAAAAAAAATTTATTCCTTTTTTATGATTAAATGGCAAATTTATTAATTAATTAAATATGCTAGGATATTTAATTAAATAAATAGGATAAATGATCAAAATGATTTACTTGGAATGATTAATTAATTAAATAAATATTTAATTAATATAGAGTGATTTATTTGCCATGTAACTTTAATGGTTGAAGAAATAATTAATTAAGTGCTCAAGGTTGCTTTAATTGCCTTTTTATTAGGACCTTGGTGATGTTGTCAAGATTAGGGGCCCATGGTTTAGATGACCATTTTTAGGGTATTACAGTTGCCCCTCTTTGAGTTAATGTACGAGCAACGCGTTGGTTCAAAGAATAGTTGATGTCAAATAGAAATCAGTTCTGAATTTGATAGATCACAAACCAATGAAGAGCAAGATGTTCAACTTGATTTGAAGCGATGAAACTGAACAAATTGATTAAAGCGATACCAATCCTAAACTTGATTGAACTAGGATCAACAAAGAGCAAGATACCATTCTTGAACTTGATGGATCATGAAATAGGTATCAATCTAGAACTTCATTGAACTAGATAGAGTGAAGCAAAGCGAAACTAATTCCGAACTTGATTGAACAAGAACTGACTGAGCAAAGTGATAAAAACTGATTCGGAACTTGATTGAACAAGAATTGATTAGCAAGAGAGAATGTCCAGCTTGATTTAATGTGATGAAACTGAACATCGATTTAAAGATTGATTCATATAAGGACCAAGATTGGTATGCCCCTAGAGACTACTTTATTTGACATTGAAGAATCTCAACTTGATACGACATGATTTAGTTGAGATGCTCCTAGTAACAAGGTTTGGTTGATTTTCTTTGTTTGAAAAGATTTTTTTTGCTCGACTTTAGATGAAGATTCAATTTTTTTTTCTCTACTTTAGATGATGATAATCATTGAAACGATGTTATGAGTATGCCCCCTCAGGAGCGAAATCGAAAGATAATGAGGGTTCATCAATTTTAGACAATTTTGAAAAGATAAAAAAAAGATTTAGCAATGATGATTTTGAGCATGAAGATTGATGTAAGAATTAATTTGAGATTAGAGATGATTTGAGATTTAGAATTAAATTAAGTGCAAAATGATTTAAAAATTAACTTGAGGATGAAATTGCTAAGTGGTCAACGTTTTCAAATTTTGACTAGAGAATTGATGTCAGATTTTGATTTCGATCTCGAAAATGGACTCAAGACAGTCGATTTAGCTTAGGGTACAAGTTTTATGTCCATCAGAGCAAGTTTAAATATTAGGGTTTGGGCTATATAAGGGGTTCAATGTGTCATTTTCAAATCATTTTACCTCTCAAAGTTTAAAATTTGAAAAACCTCCTATGAAGAAAAAATGATAATTCCAATTCGGAGCATCGATTTGAGCGCTAGAGGCATCATAATCGATCACAGAGCTATGACCCAACAGTAAGTGATCGATCTTTAGCCTTTGCATTTCTTAATTTTTGATTTTTTCTTGAATTTTTTGCATTTGAAAATCTGTTTAAAGTCATTTTTATCATTTTATCGTGCAGTTCAATACCATTTCTCGTATGAGTATACACCCTTTTGTGTTTTGTCATTTGAGCAATTAGGGTTTGTCATTTGATGTATGCCCTTGCTTCATATGAAAATGTTCTTGATAGACCTTTTTTTTGTGCAATGAGTATTAAATTGTCGTATGATAGTGTTTACTCGTGCATGGCCTATTGTTTGCTTGTACGAGTTTCTGCTTGTCTTTGGAAACTTGTATGGAAAACAACAAGTAGTTTTTAGAGTGTAAACAACATTTTATAATTTTGAATGTTGTATAATTGGATTCTATAGCATGTTTATCATATTCTTATCTCAAATTTGATCATGTACTGATGATTTGTATGTTCGATTTTGTAGAATCAGTTTCTAGATATTCAATTTCGGTGTACATTTCCGCCAACGATGGGGCTGGTTTGTGAGTTATCAGACATAGAGAGAGGTCATATTGGTTTGTGGGGATTCTAATAGCTATTAAAAATGCTTGATATCCATGTGACTCACGATATGTTGACTGATTTAGTTGAGCATTTTCACTCGGAGCATAATACCTTTCATTTACTAGTTGGAGAGATGACCATCACGCCGAAGGATATATACAGGATTTTGAGGATTCCATTTGTTGGAGATAAGGTTGATTATGATTCGACTCCACGATCAGGTATTTTGGCATTGAGATGGATATTCCATGATGAGAGTATCCTTGATCGGGCTATTACGTGGGATAATTTGTGAGCAGATATGGTGCACAGTACCCTTTGGTTTACTTTTTGGCAGGTATGATTGGTTGTTTTGTGAAGCCTGAAAGGGGACAGTAGGGATTTCTATGTGGTTGGGGTAGAATGCTTGAGAGTTTGTTGACTCATCCCGTGAGATTAGGGTGGGGATCATGCTTACTTGCTCATATGTATCATGAGATGCATGAGATTGTGTACTGGGAGGGAAAGAGCATGAAAACATGAGTGTTAGTTTTATATATATGGGCATGGGAACACATCTTAGTATGTAGACCTATTGTAGATGATTATAGAGAGGTGCACCAGCCTATTGTTTGTTGTTATTCGGGTTCTATTACTTAGCCCCACCTAGGCAAGACTGACTATTGGAGGAGACAGTTGGATGATTTGATTACTGTAGTATGGAGACTGTATAGGGTCCTAGAGCTAAGGGATGATTGGAGAGCATAGAGGAAGGACATGTTTATGAATCAACCTCTCATTGGAAGATTGGTGTCTATCATTGAGCGATTTTTAGTATCTAGGGTGATGATACAATATGGGAGACCGCATAGTATATCCCGGGAGTTCACAACCTATGCTAGATATGGAGAGGAGGAGAGATGAGGATGGAGACTGAGACTATCATATGCATTGAGCATGCAGGAGTTAGCGGGTGTACAAATGCAGAGATGGGATTACCTAGAGGATGTAGCAGACACGAGAGAATTGCCCGAGTATAGAGAATGGTTTCAGAGACATCCTTTCCTCGGTTTATAGATCCCAGAGAGCATACACATCTTATAGAGGAGATTAAGGAGGATGCACCATCATAGGAACATGTACCAGGTCAAGTACAGGCATGAGGGAAGGTACATGGATAGAGAGTGGATGTACCTAGATGGATAGGATGTGATCTTGGTGCTAGTAGAAGTAGGGTAGCAGCTGGAGGTTGACAACGACAAAGAGGGGAGGGTGGATCCTTAGGAGTTGTTGTGGTTAAGGCTGGTGGTTCTAGGGAAGTAGAGGTTGGAGGTGAAGAGGAGAGAGTGGCTCCTAGGTAGGTTAGGTAGTGGAGAGATGATTAGGGAGGCAGAGAGGGGGATGTCGAGAGAGAGAAGGGAGTACCAGATGTAGTATGGTCTTTGAGGACTAGGTTTACAAGTTTGCTGTCACAATTGATAGTGGCACAGATGCAGCTAGCAGAGCGAGACTGACAACTCATTGAGATCAGAGCTGAGCACGTTCAACATCTTGCAGAGGTGAGAGTAGAGTGAGATCAACAACTTGCAGAGGTGAGAGAAGAGCGTGATGCTCTTCAGCGATAAGTTTTGCATCAGACGATCCGTGCACCTTACTATGTCGCAGCTTATAGTGTAGCAGTCCTGGTAGCGCAACAGGTTGTTTCGTATTCTTAGTATATGGCTCGATCTGAGGGAGATAGGGCATCTAGATAGTGTGTGTGTGAAAAAGTGGTCTGTAGCTGCAAGCACAACACTTCAATTAAGTCATTATATGCATGGTTAGTAATCAATAATCAATAAGTAATAAACCATAACAAAGTGAATAATTGCCTTCTAAAAGATGCAAGTATAAGATTGCTCTCAGATTGTTATAAGCAATACTAGTGACTAGACTACACCAAGATGAAGGATTTGATCTATATGATATTAACTATATGGATGCAAGATGGGTGAATAATTCAAGCAAATAATCAATTCAAGCAATAATGGATGTAAGCAATGATGGATGAGTAAAATGGATGCAAATAATCTAAAAAAGCACAATAATCTTCAATGACTCTAGAGCAAAATTAGCATGATAATAATCTTCAAGTGTGTTCTCAAAAGTCTCTGGGGTAAATTGGAATGAGAGCTGAAGATTGAATTTATAGAGAATTACCAAGAGAAAATCTCAATTTAGGATTAATTGAAAATAATTGAGAAATCAGGTTTAGTTAACCTTAAGATATATTCCAATTATAGTTTAATTGAAATGCATTCAAATTAGAAGTCCAAGTTGCATTGGAAATAATAATAAATTAATTCCATGCATTTGTGATAAAAATAGATAATTCTTTTATTTATTCAAGAAAAGAGTCTTTTCAATGCAACTGAACTTCTTTTTCTAAAAAGATTTGAGTTCCAATTTTAGAGAATAATTCAATAATTCAATTTAAATTGCTTTTTTGATTTCAAGTATTAAATTTAGAAAAAGAAATAATATCTCAAGTTTGATTTCTCTTTCAATTCAATTCTTTTATTTTAATTTCAATTCAACTCTTGTTTTGTAATTAATTCCTCTTTTGTAATGTTGGTAAACAGATTTGTCCTTCTTAAATACCTTTTAAAAATGACTCCCAAATGCCCAAATTGAAAGACAAAACAAGAACCAACATTTGAGTCACTTGCAATGGTGAGTGCAAGTGCTCTCTGAATTTTGATATGAAGGTACAGCTCGCTTCGTTGGATAAAAATGTATATTTTCTGAATATGCTTTTAACGAAAAAGCAATAAAGGAAGATTAACATCTACCCATAACCATGAAAGTAGATGCAAATAACAGATTTATAATGTAGTGAATGAAGGTAAGTAAAACATAGTTTAATTATCCACACCCACAAATATGCCCTTTCCAATAGATCAAAATGCTCTAGATGCTGATCGAGTCTCTCTCATGCCTCAAAGGACAAAGGGGATCAGAATACCCAGAGAAAGAGTTAACAACAAATTTCTTTCCAAATACAAATTATTTCTGAAATCAAAGTTTTAGAATTAAATGCATACACAACTTTTAATATAATAGAAAAGGCAATGAAAAGTAATCACAAGAGAAACAAAGTTCATTGTAATCAAAAGAAAATATTGACAAATCCATAGATCAACAAAATCTTTTTTATTCTATCAATGCCAAAAATGTGAGCTCACAGACTCATTTTTTCTGAAAAATAAAACTGTGTAGTCTAGAAAACAATGCTGCCTCTTCCTTTTTTTACAACAGAAAGATAAAGAAAAGAAAATCAGAACCCTTTCTCATTTCTTTCATTACATATTTATAGCTAAGAATTTCAGTTATCAATAACTGATTGTTGAAAAGATTATTAATTAATCTTTTCCTCTATCTTCTATCTTCTTCCAATAACTCTTTTTAATTTTGCTTCAAATCTTTTATCCTCCATTGCTTTCTGAAAAATATTTGAAGAGAATGTAAATTAAACACATCCTATTATGTGTTGACAGGTGGTCATTTCTTTTATATCTCCATTTCAAAGACAAGTCTCCACCGTGAGCTTCTCATAATAATAGTTTTCTCATAAATTTGTATAGACCCATACTTAGAGATCAATAACTTTCGAATGTGATAATATTTGTCGAATCACTCCAGTGAGGATTTAGAAAACTAGGTTTTCTAAAACCTGTAAAAAATTCAGCCTGATCCAACGGTGAAATTAAAAGTTATACCCCCGCACCGAGATTGATTTTTTTGTCTCAGAAAAATCCACATTCTGAACCTGTGAACTTTGAACCTTGAACCTACAAGGTTCAATAGTTCAAGTTCAATGACCGCAAATTACAAAGCCTGAAATTTGAACTTTGAACTTTTTGAACCTACGTGCTTGAACCAAAAAGGTTCAATAGTTCAAGTTCAATGAACAAAAATTACAAAGCCTGCTCCAGTTGAATTCAAACTTTGAACTTGAACCCAAAGTTTGAACTTTGAAAAGGTTCAAGGTTCAAGTTCAATGACAATTGTTCTTTTCGACTGCCATAGAAAAACCTGCGTAACTTTTTACTGGGAGCTCCGTTTCTTATGAAAGTTTATTTGTAGAATAAATAAGCTGAGTAAAGCATAACCCAAAAATCATTTTTTCATAAACATAAAAATTGAGATTTAATTGTTTGGGCATATGAGCAACCCAAAAATTAAACAATTAAAATCTCCCAGCCGACATGGATTTTGGCCATAAAAAATGGTCATTTTGGAGAAGAGGATGTTAAAATTATTTCTGAAAAAGGATTTTATGTCATCTTTCACAGAATTTGAAAAACATTGACTTCTTTATGACTGACAGGTAGGGGATGTTCAAGAGGGTGCTTGAAAGTTTGAACAAAGGTGACCAACACTTTCAACATTAAAACATTAGCAATAACTAGTTTTTAGCTAATTATGAGGCTTTAGGCACGAGAAAGAATATAGGGGTAACATGTAATAAATTAATTCCTTTTGCATGATTAAATGACAATTTATTTATTAATTAAATATGCAAGGATATTTAATAAATTAAAATGGGATAATTGATCAAAATGGTATTCTTGGAAATGATTCAATTAATTAAATGAATATTTAATTAATATTGAGTAATTGATTTGCCAGTGATATTTGATGATTAAAGAATTAATAATGTGCTCAAGATTGATTTAATTGCCTTTGGTTAGGACCTTGGTGATGTTGTCGAGATTAGGGGCCCATGGTTTAGATGACCATTTTTAGGGTATTACAGATAGGATGTCGGTCAACACGCACCACCTCCTCCACCCGGTGATGAGGGAGAGGCAAAGAGCTAGATTTGTTATATCTCCTAGATATTGTTATATACCCCATTTTTGTAGCCTATATGGTTCTTTCTTTGATGAGACATTGTATTTGACAGTTGATATCGTTTGTACTCTTGGACACTAAGATTATGACGAGATATATGAGCTCTTGATTTTATTTCATCGTACTTGTGTTGATTGATTATGAGATGCCTTTCTATATACTTTATTCTATATGTATGCATATCTTTTCAGTATGGATGAATGCAATATAGATGAATATGGATGTTGTTTTCTTTTTTTTTTTTCCTTTTTTCATATGCAAATAAATGATGAAAATGAGTAACTAGTAATGCAAATGTTTATTTTTCATGCAATAATATGAATGAAAATAAATATATAATGAAATGTATGGATCTATATAAGATTCTCATGTATGCAGCTAACATCTCAATACACAAGTACTCGATCAGAGAAACGATGATGAAAAAGAAACCACTTAGCTGAGAAATGAAGATTGCTTCAGACTCTCATTCAAAAGATAAAGAGATCATTGTTATCATGCTGAAATCACTTGAAATGCATAAAATTTAGAATGAATGCAACCTAAACTTAGTCACTGGATTTGGTATGCTTAATTTTCATCACTGAGTGTTTTACAAATACAACAGGTAAAATAGAGTTCCTTCCTTTTCATACGCAATATTAATTATCTTGTCCGCAATGACCCTTTTTTCATTCATATCCTTGGACATATTACAAATGCATCCGGATCGCACATTAAAGAAATGACTCCAACCTCCCTGTAGCATACAAATAAAAAGAGTCGAGGTATGTGTGGCGATTCAACCTTGATGTGAAGGCACTTATCATAGACACCTAGCTTAATAGATGTTTCCAGATCATCAAAATCATTCCTACAAGCAAAAAATAAAGAAAAGTATTATGCCCCCAATCCTTGCTCCTCTTAGTCAAGATAAAATTCCTCGAGTTACTCAGAGGAAATAATAATTGAAAAATAATTTAAAAGACAACACACAAAGAAAATTTCAATCATATCTCAAACTATTTAGTGATTGTTCTCAATAGTCTTGTTTTGTTTGTTTACTAGGTGATAAAACTCTTAAGTAGTTTGGAGATAGGTGACTTAATCAGAGTGGATGACTTGGTACTATCGACAGAAAGATGATGTTGGTATAAATAATTATTCATCTCGGATATTATTACACCTTACTTAAGTTTACTTAGGATAATGCATTTCATAGTAGTTTGGGTATGAGACAATTCGGTGTTTGTGCCACATTGGGATAGTGTGTGTAGGAGAATTTCCACCTTTTATGGTGTTGATCTTGTTACTACTCTCATATCCACTTATTGTGGAGTGATAATTCCACCTTAGGTGGGCGATCCACCTCATGTGGAATATTTTATTGTTTCTCCTACCTACCACACCTATTTCCTACCTACCCTTGTTTCTTATTGAGCCACATGTCATGTTTGTATGCTCACATATCCATATAGCCTTGCCTATATAAGCAGGCTCATCTACATTGTATGTAACAACTATTGATCTATTGATCATTTATCTATTGATGAGAATATAGTTTATTCTTGTCCTATATTTTGTCTCTCTATTTTGTACATTTCATTGAGCTCTTGATCTTGGCAAAATCTCACAGATGACTTGGTTGATACTGCTTAGGACATGTAAATTGATTAGTCGATTAAAATAAGACTAGGACATTTATTGGTTTCAAGCCATGAGGGTTCCAAAAGAACCTGGATGTCACAAAAGTGACTAAAAGCTATGTGCAAGCGAAAACAAAGATACAGGAAAGCAGGATTGAAAATGGGAAATGCCAAATTTGCATTGATAGATGGAGTGCTTGAGTACAAGAGGTGCCTATTTACTAGGTTTTCTGTTGCTTGGCAATTTTTTTTTTTTACCAAGGTGCCTGTTTACAAGGTTTTCACCAAGGTATTTGATTTTTTCTGTTTTTTTTTCTTGGACTTTTCAGCTGCACAGGTTGCTGGAGTAGAGAATACTAAAGGAAGAATTTCTTCAAGTGGATGGTGTTGATTGGTTCATGAAGCTGTTCTCTTTCTGATGTTGAGAGTTGATAGGCACCAGAGACAAAGACTGCAGTAATGATGTTAGGACCTAGCCTGTTGGGTTCAAACTTCCCTTTGTTGTCTCAAAACTGTTGATTTTTAGGATTTTCTCTCAAAAAAGGTCACCAACCTAAAATTCTCTTTGTCAAACTTTCTTGTTATAACCTCTAGACATTCACTTTTGGTAGGCTCTCAGATGATCAAATGCCACTTGCCGACGTTTTTCCAACAACTCGAGTTCTTGCAATCTAGATATTCTGTAGTCTTCATCAGTAATAAGACCTTGCAAAGAAACTCTCAAAGAAGACATTTCCACCTCAATAGGCAAGACTGCTTCAGATCCATACACTGAAGAAAAAGGTGTAGCCCCAGTAGGTGTTCTGATACTTGTTCTATAAGCCCATAATGCATGATTGAGTTGCAGATGCCAATCCTTCCCAGATTTGTTTACTATTCTGTGCAAGATAGTTAGTAGATTTTTGTTAGATACTTCAACTTGTCCATTACCTTAAGGGTAGTATATGAATGACCAATGTTTTTTCAAGAGCTCATCTAGATCTTTGGTTTTGAATTGCCCTCTATTGTCAGTCATAATTGAAGAAGGTATCCCATACCTGTAAATGATATAGTTAAGGATGAACAAAGCTACTTGTTTACTGGTTGCTTTGATTAGCGGAACCGCTTCAAACCACTTAGTGAAGTACTCAGTGGCAGTTATGATAAACTTGTGTCCGTTAGATGATGTAGGATAGATTTGGCCTATGAGGTCGAATGCCCATTGTTGAAAAAGGCCAATGTGTGATGAAAGGTATTAGATCCCTTGTTGGAGCATGTATGAGGTTCCCATGTAGCAAACACTTTTTACAAGTTTAAATTTTTTTTAAAGCATCTTTTTTCATATCTGGCCAGTAGTAGCCAACCCTAAGAAGTTTTTGAGCTAAATTAAGACCATTTGAATGAGATCCACCAATACCTTCATGGACTTTAGATAATGCACATTGAGACTCTTCAGTTTATAGACACCTAAGAAAAGTACTATCCAAACCTTGCCTATACAAATCATTAGCGATGATGACATACCATGAATCATTTCAAATTAGGTTTCTTTTCTGATTATGAGTAAGATTAGCAGGGATAATTTGGTCACACAAGAGTAAATGTGGCGATAGTGAGATGAATCATTTCCAATAATAGAACAGACCATCTGGGACTCAAGAGAACCATAAGAAGGATAATGTAACTCTTCCACCAAGAATTCAAAGCGAAATTCAAATTCTTGTAGCAGGGGTATAGACGCCAAGATAGCCATAGCATCTGCTGCTTTGTTTGATGATCTGGGAATCTGCTGAAATGATACAAAGGTAAGTATTTATTGAGATCATCAACCATTCTCTTATAGGGCATTTGTTTCTCATCCTGAGTTTGATATATATCATTGATTTGGTTGATAATCAACTGAGAGTCTCCATAGATGTGTAGCTCAACAACCTTCCATTTGATAGCCAGCTTGATCCCATTTACCAAAGCTTCATATTCTACAATATTGTTTGTGCATGGAAAGAGAATATTGTAATCCTTTGGGATTGAATATCTTTGAGGAGTGATAAAAAGTATTCCAACACCAGAACCATTTTGAGTGAAAGACCCATCAAAGAACATTTTCCAGGATCACTGAGTAAGGTGCATGATGGATTCATCCGGAAATTCTATGTGCAAAGGTTGATTGTCTTCAAGCGGAGCATCAACAAGTTGATCTGCATTGACCTGTCCTTTGATAGCTTTGTGTCCTACATATTCAAAATCAAATTTTGTAAGAACTGTTGTTCACCAAATCTGGTTAACCCAAGTTCACCTGCAATCCTTCTATGCAATGACCAATTTCAACCTATGAAAACTTCAGGGATTGGACAACATAACAAGGATATGAATCCTTCTACTCTTCATGATCTATAAAACCTAGGTGGGTGTACCTTTGATTCATTGAATTAAACCCATTACACACTTATGACAATATCAACAGAAGCAGACAGATCTCACCAGGGCTCAACAATGAGTAGGTTATTGCAGATGGGCTAGATCTACACATACAACTCAACTATGTTTGAGAATGAGATAGATGAAACATTTCAAACATAACATAAAATAAAGATATTCTAATTGGATTTTAAATTTTTTGAGAATCCCCTTAATTGCAAGATTAGTGCCTTATCCAAGGGCAACAGAGTCACACATCAAACTATAGATGAAAACTTATATTGTAGATCCATCTTCATCCTTAAGTATTCCTTCATTTAATGCCTTACATAAATGTATTACTCAACTCATTCATAGAAAATATCAAATCCAGAACATGAACCCTATTTTATTAATATTTGCTCACAGAGTTTAAAATCTTCCTTGAAGGATTACCTACAAGCAAACATTACACTCACAGACATAGTTGCTCATGAAAAACTTGATCCTCCTTAAGGATCTGATTTGAATAAAATGAAAGTACACGTTAGAGACAAATTTTGTGTGAATTTATGCATGCCTTACATACATAAAAAACCTGCAATTAGAAACACCTATAGCATGAGTCATACTCTATTCTCTGGAAAAGGGCATTGCCTTGTACAATATTAAAAGAAACTCAGAATTGGAAACCATGAAAATATGGAGCATTTCTCCAGATTTCTGGAACCCTTACAATTGAGAAGAAATGGGAATATGAAGGAGGGGGGAAAAAACCAGTATGCATCAAAAGTTGCCATGTATCCCCTTTTCCCTAACTCCAAAACTATATCCTCTTCTTCCCATGGAAACTACTCTCAAAATATCTCATGTTTGTTGAAACACACTGCATGACTGGTTTCTTCATCTTGAGATCTTTTCGATGATATATAATACTTGCCATTTTAGGTAAGAAAGCAAATTAATCTTGAATACAAACCCATCATTTAAATTTTTTGAATTTTCCACATAGTTGAAACTATACATTTAACTTTAATTTTTCTCCTTTTTTACTCCTGACATCCTGCCTTGTGGTAGCTTGTGATTCGCTCACGAGGTCCACTTTTTGCCACCTTACTCATCTGCCATTTTTCTGCCTTGTCATTTTTGCCATTTCGTGATGGTTAATCTTCGAGCATCTTTGGCTTGCGAAATAATGCCAGTCGTTCGATCGTGATGATGAACCTGCACGATCTTTAATCCGTCTGTTTTGTAGGCAATGATGAACCTGCATGATCTTTAGTCCATCCTTTCTCTACAAAATTCACCTCGGGAGCCATGTACATGTGGGGTCGACCTGCTCGCCAGCTATCTCTTTGGCTGCCTCAGGATTCGTGCTCACATGCATGGGGTTCATTGGTCACCCCACTGACACCATCTATCAAAAGCCTCTAAGATTTGACATTATGGATGAGTGGAACTTTACTTTTAAATACCAAAATTATTCAATGCCCGACAAATGTGGGATAAATGTTTTTTTCCTAGGATTGTGTATTTTCAAAAGGTTTTAATGGTGCCTTTGTCTGCAAGCTTATCAGAATGACTTCCATGGCAGAGGAAGGAGACTGCAAGTTTAATGCCTGCAAATTGCATTGCAATTTATTTGAAAGTTTTTGTAGCCTTTTACATGCCATTGCCTATATTTGCTTGGAGTTTAATGATGCTCCTTTACCTTATGTGCCACGTAGAGGAAATTGGCTTCAAATCTGCCAATGCACTTTGTATTAGAAATTACCTAATGCCTTTTCAATGTAGGGAGAAAGCTGCCAGGGGTGCTCCATGCCACACTCCACACACCACGCAGGGAGGAGGCAATACGCATACCAGCTTCATTTATATTTTTTGCCTGAAGGATTACACGCACTCTACCCAAACAACAGCTCACAACAGGGAGTAGCTAATAAAGGGGTGTGAATTGGCTTGCAACTTGTGAATCGCATTAGTTTTAAAAAAACTAATGCGTTTACTCTCCACGCCATCTATTACTCCCTCTCACGACAAGGAGGACTAGCAAAGGTAGTGGAATTAAAATCAACACCTGTCAGTTGCATTTTTAGAAGTTTCAAAAGTTTCAACAGTTTCTATGGCTGCTATCCACACACCATTGGACTTGCAACACTCCTGCCAATTGCTATTTGTTGCTAATTTCAATGACCATTTACCATGTAGGGGAGGAGAGCTACAAGGTTGTGGAGTTTGGCTTACACCTGCCAATGGCATTTTCTTGAGAGTTTATGTTGATTGCCACCACAACAGGCACCTTTGCTGACTGTGCACATCTCACATTTATTTTAAGTTCCATTGCAACAAGCTCTGCAACATCTATCGCAATAGGATGGAATTCTAAGCTGACCGGCTCACCAATATTCAGAAGGATATCTTTCAGAGTGTCAATACCTTCACCAATTCTCTTTGCCAGTTCAACAAGAGTCATCCCATCAAAAATATCAATAATCTTATCATGTGAAGACCATACTTCTCTCTTTGGCCTTGGCCATGCTTTTCACTTTTTACTTAAATCATATAACATATGATTTACAAATATCAATTTAAACCTTTCTTAAAAGACAAATGAAGTGGCAAGTCAGGTCGGGCCCCAAAGTGGGTCAGACTAATTTTTTTTTCATTTTCATGCAATTGACCTTTAAAATGCTTCAGGAACCTTAAACATACCTCTGGAATCGATCAACACCATTTTATGATCATTAAATTGAGTTTTGCAACTTTCAGGCGCCTGCGCCACATTTTCGCATTTAATCGCAAAGATGTAATTTTCAAACTGGTCAAAACATCTTTCTGGACTTTGCCAACTAACAGGTGTGTACTCTGATATACAAAAATGAACTCTACCAAGCGGTTTTTCAAGATGAATCCCAAGTGAAGAAATATTAATGGTCAAAGATGACCAACTGGCTTTGTCAGCACTGCGGACCTGATGAAGTCAATGCGCAGGGAAGTTATGATGCCTTTCTTAAAAATATCAAACAATCTCTGTAGACCCTCAAATCTGAGGCATAGGTACCTTGAAGTACATATCAAAACTTAGAATACTCAGTTCGACCAAAAGGCTAACTGGGTGCAAATGGTGCGCTCATGAAAATAGCCACATTAACTAATGTAGCAATGAAGATATAGAACACTGAATAAGGTGGCTCAAGAAACCCTTTTGAAAACTGATCAAACGGATTGGCAGGAGCTTGAAATTTGAAACATATCTTATCTTTTATACTAGCAATAGCCCAGAAAAAAAATTCTGACATGACACTCACCGGGGCAACTTTTACAAATGCACAATGCGAGGCTCTGACTAGCTCCTGAAACAGGGACTTGTGCAAACCATAAACTGCAAATGGATTCACAAGGACTTGAAATTTGGCATGTGGCCTCACTTTTATGCATACAATTCAATTCACTTTGAAATTATTCATGACGATCACTTGGTCAAAAGTTATAGGAGCTCAAATTAGGCTACTTAATAAAATCTGCATTTGCACCTATGATGCACTTTGAACTCACCCCTTGAACTGGGTACCATATAAACTAATCCAAACTGAATTCTAAAAGTTTCAAAATATTTCATAGGCCAAATTAAAGGTGTAGGACACATTTCCCAAGCCTTACCCTCTGAAAATCAACTGGCTCCATTTTACCCTCTCTCTTACTAGGCCACCTCGATGAGATTAGGTGCCTTTCTGAAAATGCGAATACAAAATTTTGAAATGGGCTTCTCAAATTCACCAAATTTAATGAGTCCCAACAAGAACCATGACCCATTTAGCCTATCTCCTAGTAAGTGTTTCTTTGTTGAGAAGGTATTTAAGTGGATCAATCTTAGCCACCAATTTGATAGAATGTGCTAGCATGCAGTGTCTTAATTTTTGTGATGCAAAGACTAATGCCAAACAAGTTTTTTCTATGAGAGTATAGTTCATCTCATAGGACACCAAGGTTTTACTGATATAATATATAGCTCTTTCCTTTTTATTCTCATCCTGTTGTGCCAAAAGTGCCCCCAATGATGTATCTATAGCTGATATGTAGAGAATCAATGGTTTGCCTTGAATTGGTGGATTAGAAAGACATTCCTTGATTTTCTTTAGATTCTATTCACAATCTTCATCCCAGTTGTATTTGACTCCTTTTTGTAATGCCTTTGTGAATGGTTGAGCCTTATCTATTAGCTGAGAAATAAAGCATCTTATTGATTGGAGGCACCCTTGTAAACTTCTCATTTGACTGATATTCTTTGGGGGTGACTTTTTGATGGGAATGGGTATGGGATAAACTAGCCTAGTCTATGCTCTTTGATCCTTTCCTTGGATCACCAAGTGTTCTAACCACACCCTAGGGTCTCTAGGACTTCCCTTTCTTGTGTAATCCCCTGACCTTGCCCAATCCACCCACCAACAACTTGCAAAACTTCTCCTACGGTCTCACCTACTCATGAGATTCAAAAGAACCCTTATTTAGGCTAGTAAGGGTTTGGCTTGTCCTAAACCTTCTTAGGTCCTAGTAAGGATAGGACAGGTTTTATACATGGTTTTCCATCCATTCATGTGCCCCCAAGTGGTTTGGGCCTTCCTATTTGTTATCGATCTCACAATTTTGCCTCTTTCTTGCAAAATAGGGCTACAAGGGATGAACCCAATTAGGCCTCCATTACAGACTTTTAGGGCTCTCTCTTGCAAACAAAGACCCAACTTGTGAAACTCCCCAAAAGGACTATAGTTCAATTGGAAAAAGCTCAAATATTTTCTAGGTTTTGGGCCTCCAAGTGTCCATACACTGCCCTAGGCGAATTTTGGGGTTTTTAAGGGTTTTAAAGAGGGTTTTTAGGCCTGCCAGGATCACAGTGAAGGTTTAGTGTTTTTACCACCTTGTCTAGATTGGTAGAAGCTCCTCCTTCTCACCAATGGTGCTCCATACACCCCTCTACAACTCCTCCAAAGGGTGAACCCTCCTCTGACCTTCCTTGCTCTCATGGACCTCTGCAACCTTAACCCTTCCTAGCCGGGCACTGTCCAGTCTCGTCTAGGAGTGGGTCTTTGGATGGCTTCCCTGCATCTTCAAGGGCCCTTCTTTCTTTGAAGTAATGTATATGGTTTGGAATCCTATTACCCATGGTTTCATGGTGATTCCACAATGGGGATAGGAGTTGTTAACCCATTGAGACAGAACAGTCCAAAATTGGACAGTGAAAGAGTGTTTTACAAGATATTTACGAAAGACTCAAAACCTGCACAACACACTAAAGCTAATTGCTCAAAATGGAAGAGTAAATACAACACAAAGTTTTCAACATAGTTTAGTCTGCAAAACAATCCATTATCACTCTTTGATGCTCCATTTGGGCCAACTGGCAACCAAACTACAGTCACAGTCAAGGTCTTTTTCTTGGGCCGTACAAAACTAACATCCAACCCATCATTTTAGGGTTTGTAACTATATATAGTATCCTTTCCTCAGTCTATGTGTGAAAATTAGCATTCTCCACGCTAAACTAAGGTTTTTGATCTATAGACGTCTAAAAATGGTCAACGCTTGCAGAGTCATACTTTGACATTGACGCATTGCCTTATTTTAGGGTTTTTGCGTCGCATTAACATTTCTCCTATGATTCGCACTTGGTCTTTATCATTTGCGAGCATCGATTCCTTCTTCTACATTCTTCAGTTGTCTCGCTTTCAAATTTGGTCTTGTTGATAACAATCTTCAGTCATGATTTTGGTCGATCTTATCCTGTCGAATCAATGTGCGTGCTCATTTGGCATATTTTGACATCGTCAATCCTAATCGATGATGGAATTAGGGTTTTGTCCTCTTATCAATCTTGTCATCATGCGATCGATTTGTCATCGATCATTGTCATTTTCAATCTTATCATCATGCGAATCGATTTGTCATCGATCGTTGTCATTTTCAATCTTGTCATCTTGCAATCGATTTGTCATCAATCGTGGTCATTTCCAATCTTGTCATTTTGCAATCTATTTTGTCATCGATCATTGTCATTTTTGTCATTTTGCAATTGATTTGACATCGATCGTTGTCCTTCTCAATCATGTCAATTTGGATCAATTAGTCATTGTTCCTCGTCAATTGGCGCATTTGTCAATCAAATCACTTATCAGCATTGGTCTTTTATCAAGTCAGAATCATGATCAAGTTGATCCTACATCAAGACCTAATTGTCGTTCTTGCATTTCTAATTCATCTTCTAGGGTTTCATGATTTATTCATTTAACGTTGTTTGTCATTTTCCCTCGAAGTTAAATAATTTATTTATTTATCCTAAGTCTTCTTGTCACAATTAAATGTTTATTTAATTGGCTAATTAATTCCTCCTATTTTTGTAAATAAATTAATGAATGAAAAATTATTAATTAATTTACCTAATTTTCATCAATTTCCTAATTTCCAAGTCATCATTTCTAACCTATTTTTCTAATTTCTCCTAAATTCCTAAATATCTATTTCTATTTCAAATTCTTGTCATAAATCCTTGCATAGCAATTTGTCATAAATTGTCATAAATCCTTGCATAGTAACTTGTCATACACTTGTCATAATTTTGCTATTCTTGATTTGAATTTCCATTCGAATCACTTTCATGCTAATCTGATCTTTTCTCCAATTTGTCTATAAATTGGATGAATTTGTTCAATCAAAGAGGTCGAATCAATCACGCTTCTAGTACCCTTATGCTGTCGTCTTGTCTTGTCAATTTTGCTTTCATATTATACTTATGCACTTGAAGGTGAGATCCAAAAAACAAAGCAATTTGAAGGAGAAAGAAGGAAAATGGAGCCACATGAAGGAGACATCTGCATTTGGTTTGCTTAGATTTCATTTTGAATGTCTTGTTTTCATGTTTTCATTGAATGTTCTTAGGATTGTTATCACTGCAATCTGGTTTTGTGATTGAGTTAGTCTAATGTTTATATTGCTTTGATGATTTCCAGATTCCTATCTACATTTCTTGGTGAACCTGACATGAACATGCTTGGATCTAATATTTTTTTTTGAATGTTTTGTGAAGTTGCAGATTTTTTTGTGGAGAAGTTGTAGAATTTTCTTCTAAGAAAAAAATAGTCACAATCAATTGATCACGTAAAAAAATTTCATGCAGAATTAAAATAAATGATTTTTGGGTATATTAGATCACGTTTTTACCTTTCTAGATCATCTAACGGTTTGTGATTTGGATAAATATTGAGGAATTTATGACATTTTTAATTATGTTGCTGTAAATGGTCAAAATTTTCAAAAACAAAATCATGCAACCTTCATCTAGATTAATTTAGCTTGGCAAATTAATCATGCATTCATGCAAATTTTATCTAGATTAATCTAGGGTGGTAAATTTGATAAATTTTACATAGATTAATCTAAGAGGACAAAGAATCACAACTTTTATGGATTAATTTTGATGGTGATTCATTTCTCTTGATTCTCTAACATTGTTGGTATCTTTGTGGCGAAACGCTTGACAAAGAATTATTTCACAAACTACTAATGAATTGTTTGCAGGTTCACTAGTCAGAGACCAAACAAATCAAACTCCTAACTTAGTGATTTTGCAGGTTGCCTTATATTCCAACCAAACTTTGTGTTTGTGATTTTTAATTAGGCACCTAGTATGTTTGCTAAGTAGGATGGAATGAACATGTGTTCACTTTGCTTGTTGAGTTTGACATTGGAGTAGGAGAGTATGCTCTCATCCTTCTTAGGGTGATTAGAAATCCAGATCTTTGATACCATTCTCATGTTTTGGATTGTTTGTTACCTTTAGAGGGTCTGCCTTCCCGACCATTTGCTTTCTTTTGCAAGCAAGTGACAATCGTGAGAAGGGAATGACCCAAAGTGAGCACAGTTAGAGTACCTTGGCATTCTAACTCACTATAAATAAATACCTGATGGGCGAAAGCTTTGAAGGAAGGGTTACGTGGGAAATGTAGTTACTTGGGAAGTGATGACCCTTGGACTCTTTCTCATATCAACATCTAAGTAGGGCCTCACGGTCTAAATCGTGCTTGCGCGACTACATTTGTTTGGTATCTTGGTGGGCCTATGTCTCAATCACGTTTGCGTGACACCAAGGAGTAGTGCTTAACAGAAATCCTTATTAAACACCTTGTATTTAGAGGCCAAAAATCCTTCTAGTTGCTTGAGAAGGAGGAGTTCGGATATTGGAAGAGATACTAAGTTCACCATGGGGAGATTTCCATGGGGACTGATGCTTGGCTGCCCTGAGAAGTGAGTGTCGTGGAGGGGAGCCCATGGGGTCAAGCATCTATGTATTCTCCTTGAATCTCATAATGAGTCTACCTCTCAAGTACCTACTGTCCTTACCTACCATAATAAATGTGTGAATGAGCATGATTATTTTGAGTCTAAGTTGAAATATCTTATCTTCTTTGCTTGTCAAAAGTTGAGTTGTGTCTCATTTCAAAAACCCAAGACAAATTGATTCAAAAAAAGGTTAAACACAAGAGTATTTCATCCAACAAAGTTCAAAACACCTTCAAACATGGTTGTCAAACATTGTTCAAAATCTTGTCTCAACATTCATGTCACTTAGATTTAGGTTCATCCTAGGTTTGCATTTTGCAAAGTTCATTGTCAAGTACCAAGGTTAGGTTTCACCTAGGTCATACTCCTTTGCATATCAATAAGGGTCATCCATTTGCATGTGTCCTCTTGCATTAGAGTAATACCATTTCATAGTTCAACCTTAGGTTTTGTCTTAGGTTGACATTGTTATACATTTTCATTTGCATCCTTGTCCTCATAACATTAGGTCACATTTGCATACCCTACGTCTCTTTATTAAGCTTAGGTCATTATCATATCATATTAGGGTCATTTTCATAGTAATTGTCCCTTTGCATATAGTGTCAAAACTAGGTTTTGTCATACTTGAGTAATTCCAAATCTTTGATAAACCCTAAGTCATTGTTAGGAAATCTAGACCTTATCAAACTTTTGTCATCCATGTCATTCGGTCAAACCTAGCTTAGTATCCAAGCATATAGGGGAGACATTGTCATTTTGTCCTTTTGTCACTCGGTCCTTTTGTCCTTTGAGGTCTAGACATCATTTAAATTTCCTAAGGGTCTCTTTTTAGATTTGCATTTCAAAAAGTTTGTCAAAATCATGAAAAACAACCAAAAACATAGGTTGCATTCTTGCTATAGATTGCATTTTCATCTATTTAGTTTGCATTTAGTTGCATATCATATATTATCCTTGAAAAATTCCAAAAATATTCCATTTGCATAGTGACATGCCTATTGAAACAAGGTCAAAATCTAAGAAGATGGGCGAACCAACATATCAACCCATTGACAACATATCAAACTCACAGTTTCAAACTAGTCAAACAGTACAAATTGAAGGTTCATCAAGCACATCATTACCACCATATGGAATGGTTCAACTTGGACCACCTCCATTATATGAACCAGTGTTTGTACCCATGAAACCAGGACATGGGAGTGTTCCACCAACACTAAGGGGAAATGTACCTTTTGAATGGAATCAACTGAACCTGCAACATGACATTCAAACTCAAACATTATATGAGGAACAAACTCTTTCACAAGGATTTGGTTCAGATCAAGGTATTCAACAAGAAATAAATCCAAATGTTTTACCAGATTCTTCATCAAATTTTGATGCTTCTGATGATGTTGATATGTTCCTTCAAGATCCAAAGTTGATGAAAAAGATGGATAAATTCTTGAACAAGGTCTTTAAGATGTTCCCACAAAAATATCTTGACATGATGAGCAATGTGACCTCCTCAAGTGAGCAAATCAATGTGCAAAAACAACAAGGCGGTGAGTTGTTAAGTTTCTCTCCGCATCCAAATGAAGAAAATGTGCAACAAGAAACTCAACCTACCTTGATGAGTAAACGTGCTTCAAAGGTATTGACAATGACTATTCCTCAAAAGTCACCATTTGAGACAATAAATAATCCATTATTTAACACAACACCTGTAACACAAGATCAAATGAAGACCACACAAATATTGACAACTGTCCCTCAACAAGAAGTGGTTCCTCACATGCATAAAATTGGATCAAAATATAAGATGCAAGAAAGCTTCACGACTGGAATGCCTGATCTCACCAATGTCAAAAACAATTCCACAATGCAACAAAGTTCCTATGTCCCATTAAGCTCAATATATTTGCCAAACACTCAAGTACCGGCTATGCAAACTATTGTGACAGATCCTTTGATAATGGCGACACAAAGAGATACAGATAATGATTTGCATCAACAACAAATGTTGTAACAATTGAGTAATACACAAAAGGTACAATTGAATGTGCAAACAAACAATGCGCAACAACAACAATATCGCATTCAACAACAAGTTGTAGCACCCTCTGCACCATTACAAGTTAATGCAAACTTGCAACCATCACAATGGATTGGACAAATGAAACAACAAGTCAATGCAAGTGTCATACCCCATCTAAAGGAGAAACAACAAAAACCTCCCAAACAAAGTTTTTTGCAAATGATGGGATTTACACCGCGACAACAACAATTGGCACAAAGTCACCAAATTCTGATTTGTCAGCATCAACAACAACATGTGCCTCAATATGTGCCAAGACAAACAAGTTATCATACTTCACAACCGCAATTGACATCTACGCAATATCAACAACACCCTCAATTACAATATCAACCTAGGCTACAAACGATGATTCACCACAAGAAGCACAACAACAAGGTCAATATCAAGGCATGGTACAACCATAGTAGCAAGAGGTGTACCAAGAACATTATATGCCGGAGACACCAAAGACGGCAGTTTCAGAGCATCAACAACCGATCGGAAACATGATGTATTGACAAAGAGTGCGCACCAGGATTAATGATGGACCTCCAAAATCTAATACAATTGCGCAATAGCTTGAGAAGTTGCAACGACAAGTCGACGCATTGGAAACCAAAGGGACAAAGAAGTTGTACATAGATCAAGATTTATGTCCTGATCCATTTGACAAGAGCTTATACATGCCTCCCTTCCCTAAGCATTTTGAGGCACCTAATTTTGAGAAATATAAAGGGAATGGCAATCCAAAAGATCACATTCAAGCATTTTTCACGGCGTGTACTGAAGTGAGTTATGAGGAAACATATTTAATGCACTTATTTGCACGAAGTCTCACGGAACAAGCCATGGACTGGTATTCGCATCTGCCAGGAAATATAAAGACTTGGTCGGAATTGGCTCAAAAGTTTATATCTCACTTCGCATTCAACATTGACAGTGACATGACCATGTCAGATTTATGAAACACCAAGCAAAAGCAAGGTGAACCATTAGTGACTTTCTTGCAATGATGGCGAAGCTTGTATAGTCGTTCTTCCCTAGATATACTTGAAGAACAACAAGTGAACTTGTTTATCCAAAATTTGGTCCCGGAAATGATGTATGAACTCAAATTGAAAAGTCCCAGTACCATTGAGAAACTCATTAAGAAAGGGATGAACATTGAAACTGCTCTTGTAGCTAAGGGAATCATTAAGCTCAACAAAGACAGTGACAACACAAACAATTCAGGGGACAGAAATAGATTTTGGTACAAAAACAAGAATGTCACTAATGATGGAGTTGTTGACACAAGAGCGGTGAATGCAAATCAACCCCCGTTCACAATAAAGAAATTGAGTGCTCCTAATATGTCAACTATGGAACAAAATCAAACACCAGCGAGCAATGTTACTCAACAACCGCCATATCAACAATACACTCAACAATATAATCAACAAGGTCAGCCACAAAATCAGCAACGCAAACCTTTCCGATCTAGAGATGGGCCTCCTCGACAGTTTACACCATTGGGAGAGCCTATTGAGTCAGTAATGAAACAATTAATACAAGCAAAATTTATCAAGTTACCGGATATCAATGTCGAACCATTGGTAAAGCCGCATTGGTGGAATGATAATGCCTATTGTGAATACCATCGGTCAAAAGGACATAAAACTGCATCATGTTTTCAATTGAAACATATGATTCGAGACTTGTTAGAGCAAGGAGTAATTGAGGTAGATCCACCCAACATGACCTCTAACACTGATCATACAATTTTCAAAACTCCTTTGCTTGATCATGAAAAGGGTAAAGCATCTTCTTCGAGCTCTACCCAAACAGCAAATTATGCAAATACTGGTTATAACAATGTCATCAATTGTTTTCGAGCATCAAATGAGTATGTTTCCACCCTAAGAATAAAGGGACAAGATCCTTCTTGCACAGTCACCACTCGTCGATCCAAAATAGTCCTAAAAGGAGCTCCTGTAGTTCCTCCCAAATCAACTCCTGTGAGTCAGTATAATCTCCTAGATCATCTAGGAAAGACACTTGTACAAATATCAATCCTTGAGTTGTTGAAAATGTCCCCCATGCATCGTGCAGTCTTAGATAAAGCTTTAATTGAGTCCACTGTCCCGACAGACATTGATGTTGACTAGTTTCAAGCCCAAATTGGACATCTCGCTGTTTCCCAACACATTGCATTTTCTAATAATGATATTTCACATAATAAGCTCCATCATAATGATCCTTTACATCTTGAAGTCTTTGTCCATAATTGCAAAATCTGATGAGTCTTGATAGATGGCGGAGTGGGTCTTAACATTTGTACCTTGAGAGTGGTCATTGGTCTTGGTTATACAGAAAATGACATTGATTCTTCCAAAAGAATAACAATCAAAGCATATGATGATGCTGAGAGCCCATCTAAAGGGATAATTACATTGCCTATCAGAGTTGGTCCGGTGATAGAAAACACTTTCCTGCAGGTCCTAGACCTCGATCTCCCTTACAATATGATTCTTGTCGGCCCGTGGATCCATGCAATGAAAGCAGTTCCATCCACTTATCATCAATGTTTAAAATATCCTTACAATCGAACTGAGATAACAATTCCAGGAGATCCTAATCCATTTCAATTTTGTGCTACTCTAAAGGATTCCCCGCAACAGCAAGTCCCAGTTAATAGAGAGGCCCACTCACATAGTTATGTGGATCCTAATGAATTGTTAGATGCTGTCAAAGGAAAATTGAAGATACAAGACCAAGGATGCGGAGAGTATTCAATGGCTCAAACATTCCTCATCGGGAATTTACCAATATCTCCAAAATCATAGGGCAAACCACATTTGTTGCAAAAGGAACCTAAGGTAGTTATTCAATATCAGCCCCCCACTACATTTACAAGATGGGGTGAACTTGACAAAGAAAATTTGGATGATGATGTCATAGACTGGCTTTATAAGGATCTGACTGAGACACCACCTATTAGGTTGCCGGTGGAGCGGTATGGCAAAGGATTTACTATGCTGCAGAAGAAAGGATATGATGGCTGTAGTGCCTTAGGCCCTGACAAGAAAGGAAGGCTCGAACCTATCATACCCAAGATGTGACCTCCAACTTTAGGGTTAGGTTTTGTACCATTGCGAATTGGACCCTCGTCTACCAAAATGACCATGTGTAGAAAGGGGCATGACTCTGATGATGAAACAACACTTGAGGATACCCGACCCAAAACTGATTCCAATGAATGGGAGTGGAGTTCCTTTTCCTCTAGTTCATATGCCCTTGATAATGTTTTCCTTGACCCTGATGATTTGCCCATGGAAGACAAACATGAAATAACTCCCCATCCCAAAACATGTCCTAATGCTTGGATAGAGTCATTCTGGGACCCAAGCTTTGAATCAGATACAAGCAGTTCAGACAGTGATACCATAGACGTTTACATCTTTACCATCTTAGCCTTCTCTCTCCTTAAAACCGATGATGACATGCCCTTCGTTTATCCCCATCTTATCCAACATGACCAACAAGAACCACTCACATTGGATTGTTTTCAAAATGACGAAGCAATTGCAGAATTCCTTGGACTACGAGAAGGCATACCACAAGGTGATCATAAGGCAGGATTTGCTATTGATCTAGATTCCACAACATATTTTGGGGAGTCAACTCCATCTTCCAATCATCAAAATGAAAAAAAAAAAAAAAGTACAAAATAAAAAAGATAGGTCTTTGAGTGAAAACCATAAGGCACTCTCTGATCATGAAAAAGTAAAAATAAAAGATGTACCTATGGGTGAAAACCTCTCTGAGGCACCCAAAGGTGGAAGATTGGACATACCCCTATCAAGTCAGGATAGATCAACATTGCTTGCGGAAATGATTGAAGAGATAAATTTGGGTACACTTGACAACCCTAAGGTCATTCATTTTGCTTCTTCTCTATCAAAATAGGAAAAGATAGATTTTGTCAATTTCTTTCTTGAGAAGAAGATCAATTTTGCATGGTCCTATGCAAATATGCTTGGCCTTGATCTAGAATTAGTCCTTCATCACTTTCCATTAAAAGAAGATGCCAAGCCCATCAAACACAAACTTAGAAAGATGCATCCCCAGGTGGCTCTTTTGGTCAAGGTAGAACTAAAAAAATTACTAGATGTGGGCTTTATCAGACCCATTGATTATGCAGACTGGATTTCCAATTTGGTACCAATTAGCAAGGTAATTGGGGGCATCAGAATCTGTACAAATTTTAGGGATCTCAATAAAGCATGCCCTGAGGATGATTTTCCACTGCCAAATATAGACATCATAGTTGATATGACTGCTAGATATGAGATGCTCTCATTGATGGATGGTTTCTCCAGCTCTAACCAAATTCGCATTGCTCTTGAAGATCAACATAAGACTGCATTCACATGTGCTTGGGGTACTTACTGTTGGAATGTGATGCCCTTTGGTCTTAAAAATGTTGGCGCAACATATCAAAGAGCGATGACGACAATTTTTCATGATTTCATGCATACTTTGATGGAAGACTATGTTGATGACTTATTATGCAAATCTGTCACAAGAGATAGTCATCTAGCCATCCTAGGCCCAATCTTTGACTGAATGGAGACTTACAAGCTCAGACTCAATCCAAAGAAGTGTGTCTTTGGTGTCACAGTCGGCAAATTACTAGGGTACATTTTTTCTCACAGAGGCATCGAAGTCGACCCTGCCAAGGTTAAAGCAATAATGGATATGCCTCCTCCTTCCAATCTCCAACAACTAAGAAGCCTGCAAGGAAAGCTATAGTCAATCTGCCAGTTTATAGCTCAATTGGTAGACAAGTGTCATCCATTCCAGCATTTATTGCATAAAGGAATTGCTTTTAAATGGACTGAGCAATGTCAATCAGCATTTCAAGCTCTTAAGGACTATTTGCTGTCACCGCCTATTCTAATGCCTCCTATAGAAGGAAAGGCATTTATATTGTATATTTCTGCAACTGAAATGACACTAGGAGTTCTCTTGGCCCAACAGGATGAGAATGGAAAAGAACAGGCTATTTATTATATCAGCCGGACACTAGTAGGCTATGAGCTGAATTATTCAACTATTGAACGGGCATGCTTAGCAGTGGTCTTTGCAACATAGAAGCTTCGACACTATATGTTAAGTCATCAGACATTACTAGTTCCAAAAATTGACCCCTTGAAGTACTTTCTTAGTAGGGTAGCTTTGATAGGTCACCTAGCAAAGTGGGTTATGATCCTCAGTGGGTTTGATATTGAGTACATGGAGCGAAATGAAATAAAAGGACAAATCATAGCAGATCAATTTGCAGAGGCTCCTATTTATGATGATCATCCCATGTTGACAGATTTTCCAGATGAATCAGTCTTTGCTTTCACATCTTCTACTGAATGGAAGTTATATTTTGATGGATCCCATACCAAGTTTGGGTCCGGAGTAGGTATATTGTTTGTCACCCCTCAAGGTGATGCTATTCCCAAATCCTACAGAATAACTTTCCATTGTACCAATAACATTGTAGAATATGAAGCTCTGGTCACAGGACTTCGAGTAGTGGTCCACTGGAACATCACACATTTACAAGTCTATGGAGATTCTCAGTTAGTCATCTGTTAAGTGAATGATGACTACGAAACAAAAGATGAAAAGATTATTCCCTATAAGCATATGGTAGATTTCTTCAAGACAAAATTCACGGCTATCCATTTCAGTCAAGTTCCAAGAATTCAAAACAAGTCGGCAGATGCGATGGCTATGATTGCTTCCATGTTAAATATGCCCCACAATATGGACAAATGTGAATTCTTGGTCGAACAGTTGCTTGTCCCTTCTTTTGAAATTCTGATAGCAGATGTGATGTGCGTTCTTGTTGGTCCTAACTCCCCATAGTACAATGACGTCTATCAATATTTGAAATCCTAAACCCTACCACCTAACCTTTCCTCTAACCAACGTCGAGCCTTCATCTGACAGACAGCCAAAAATGTCATCATTGCCAACACCCTTTACCATCGTTCCTTTGACCATACCCTCCTTAGGTGTTTGGATTCTGACGAAGCACAAATGGCTTTACACGAGGTTCACGATGGTATATGTGGGGGCCATTTCAATGGTCTGAGCTTAGCCAAAAAGTTGATTCGTGTTGGGTATTATTGACCCACTTTGGAAAAGGATGTTCATGATTTTGTTAAGAAGTGCTACAAATGCCAGATCCATGGAAATTACATTCATGCACCAGCCCAAGAGCTTCATTCTGTCATATCTCCATGGCCCTTTTCTCAATGGGGATTGGATCTTATTGGCAAGATTCACCCGACATCTACAAATGGACACAAGTTTATCATTACAGCCACAAAGTATTTTACAAAATGGATTGAGGCTATCCCCATGACCTATATCACTGGTGTGCAAATTTCAAAATTCCTATTGAATTATATCATATGCCGATATGGGGTTCCCTTTGCCATAGTCACAGATAATGGCCGTCCCTTCAAGAATAAAGATGTCAAGGAACTCTGTGAAAAGTTTCATAGCCAACACCATTTCTCCAGTCCATACTATCCACAGGGTAATGGTCAAGCCGAAGCATCAAATAAAACCATTATCAAAATCCTGGAAAAGGTTGTCAATGACGCTGGTCGAGATTGGCATGTACAGTTGAATCCAACACTATGGGCTTATCGCACTTCTATCCGCACACCTATTGGCGCAACACCTTATTCCTTGGTGTATGATGCATAAGCCATTTTACCCTTAGAAGTTGAGATTCCTTTTTTGCATGTTTCCTTGCAACATCTGATTGATGATGAGACACATAGAGTCTCTCGGTTGCATCAGCTTGAGATGTTAGATGAGAAATGTCAGACAGCCCTGACACATTTGCAAGCATATCAAAACCATCTCCGTCGCTCTTATAATAAGAAGGTAAAAGGGTGACACTTTGAAGTGGGAGATCTGGTTTTAAAGGCAAACCCCAAGAATGCACAATCTACTGACATCATCAAAGGCAAGTTTGAACCTAATTGGGTTGGGCCTTTCATAGTGACTGCAACCTATGGCTCGGGGGCATATCAACTTGCCACCCTAGAAGGTGAACCTTTGTCCGATCCTGTAAATAGCATGCACCTTCGCAAGTACTAGGCATAATTTTCCATTAGTACTTCTTCAAGTATGATCTTGAAAAAATACAAAAAAAACAAAAAAATCAAAAAGCTCAAAAAAAAAAAATACAAAAAAAGTGAAAAAAGTGAAAAACAAAGAAAAAGAACAAAAAAGTAGAGAAAAATGATTCGCCCTCTAGTTAAAACCTAGCAAACAGGCGCCATGTGCAAAATGATCATTGCTCTGTCATCTATCATGACCTCTAGCTATGCTTTCTCTCTACAGGTTTATCATGCGTATCCTTGTCTTGACCCAATGTTCTGTTTCAGGCCTGTGATTGGTCAACATTATTGTCTTGCATAGTCTGGTTTCTTGTGCATATGTTTCAGTCCTGGTCACTATATATGTCTTTCCGATGTGCATTGGATGCGTTCCCCTTGTCATGATCAATCACTGGAACTTAAAAATTGAAAAATGTCTTGAAATAATCCAAAAAAATTGAAAAATGTCCTGAAATAATCCAAAAAAATTGAAAAATGTCTTGAAATAATCCAAAATTTTTTTAAAAAAATGTCCTAAAATAAATCCCTAAAAAGTCAAATAAAGTCCTGAAAAAATGAACACAAATTTTTTTTTTTTTGTAAAAACTCGAAAAGCAAAACAACACAATATCCCCTTTGTGCATAAGACAGATCGTTGAGCATACCTCCAACGACATGCAATCACACATTGTGCTTTAATGAAATCATGCATAAACAGATGAACCTTTTTCAATCAAACTAGACATTCAAGCTGATCACAATTGTCTTCTCAATCAAACATCAACATTATATGTCCTTGTCACATTATCATGGGTCTTATACAGGGTGTGGTATACTCAAAACCAGACTATGTCTTGTCTTAGACGGGGTACCGCATGTCCTGAAACCAGACAACATGATCGTCCTATCAACACTTTCAACTTTTGATAATGAAGCTCAAGATGTTTGTTTGACTTGTTGGAATTAGCGAGTCTTATCATTTATTAATTTATCTTCGATCATGTTCCTATGTTGCTTGATGATGTCACTGAGTGATTTAGAGTGACCGGTATGGTTCATGGTCTCTTTCTTTTTTTTGTTGTGATTGCTGTTTGTGGAATGTTTGTTACAAACTGGGGCAACTATATCATTGGGTGTCTGTGATAAGTACGTTCTCTTTGTGAATGCCGCACATACCTCGACCCTTGTTGTATGCACCCTAGGATGCGTCACTCATTCCTTGTGTGCAATGTGTCTATCTTTTGCACAAAGGGTTGCATTTCAGCTTTGGTCTTCAATGCCATGATGCTATGCATCCGCTTTGCTACATTAAATAAAGGTTCTCACCTACAAAGTGCATTAGTGAAAGCAAGTTTTTCTTCATCTTTAACTGTCCTCTGTCTCATTTCTTATTACTAACATTTCTTCCGTCAGTTTGTGCAATTAGTTCAGTCTAGTTCTCTGATCTCCACACAAAAACACATATGCTGCATCCTGCATCCATTTGGTTAGTACATTTGCATTACATCAAGCATCACGTCAAGCATTTTATCCATTTCATATTATAAATGCATCAAAAACATATAAAAAAAATATATCCATACATGTTCCACAATGGTACATCAATAGTGCATAAGCCATCCATACATGGAAAATAACTATAAGTCATAACACATTGCATCCCATCATATCGATGCATATCATATCATATATCAAAATAATATCAGAGTACAAAATTGAACTATCTATCCTAAGTATGGCCCACAGGCTAACTATATAATATCACACTACATAATGTCAATTGTCTCTATCATGCAGAGTACATGCCTCTATCACTGGGTGCTCCCTCTATCCTCCTCATCCCTACCATGTCTCAAGGATGATGTCCCTCTTGCCCCAGGTCCTGGCTATGGTGGTCTCATAGGTCCACTCACCCCCATGCTGCTCACTGACCTCCGAGAACGTGGCCTGCTCTCTGTCCTGGTTCGTGCCCGATATGATGCTGCTCTCTGCTCTGGTGGAACTACACTCTCATATAGTGTCCTCCAATGGCGTATCTCCTCTCCGGTCTCTACCAACATTTGTGCCATCTCTCGTGCACTGGCATCCCTAATCAACCCAATATACTCGGTGACTCTCTGTTCTTCTCGCTGTGCCTGGGCTATTGCTGTATCTTGAGCCGCTGTAAGTCTGGCTATCTCCACTCTGAACTGATCATGCTCTATCCTTAAGATAGCATTTTGTCTCTCTAATGTCACAATATGATCATGCTGACTCGCTATGGTAGCCCTGCATATCTCCATCTCCTCTATCCTAGCTGTCTCCGGCTCTATGGGTATATCCTGCAATGACTCTTGATCGGTTGAGTCTGGCTCATAATCTTCATCCTCATCATCTCCATCCTCATCATCCCCCTCATCCTTATCACCACCCTCATCCTCCTCGTCCTCATCATCTCCCTCCTCTCCAGTGAGTGGGAAATTCTCCTGTCTACTAGGTACTGGAATATCAGGATCTGTCAATGGCACTGGCCGTCATCATGCAAACCATCTCTCATACTCCTCTGTCATCCCAGTGTCCACCACATCTGATCTCCAATCCCACTATCTCTGCTGTAGCTGTGTGAAGTCAACATATGCCATGTGTGGCTGAATCATCCTCCCCCACTAACTCGTCTCTTTGTGAGATCGGGCAAAGTGTGCAGTCCCTCTAGGTACATCCTGCCTCTCTCCAAACTGACATCTGACTCTCTCTGGCAGGTACATCTCAATCACTCTTTGGTGATTCACTGGTCACCCAATCAGGTACCTCTCCTGTCTGCAATATAGTAGCTCATGACTATCATCTGACCATCTAGGGCAATCAAGATATGGCCTCCATGTAAACTCTCTCAATCTGTCTAGCTCATGTCGCTAATACAATATGTATCCAAAAGGACCCTATCTCAGTGCTCCTCCATAATAGTACACATATGGTTAATGTGGTACTACCTGTCTCTCTGCAATCGATCGACATATGGCTATGTGCTCAAATGCCCATACCTGTAGTAGTGTGACTCCACAGCTTAAAGTCTGAACTCCCTGATATGCTATCTGATGCAACTGAAAATATAGCATAGCAAGCACACATGGTCCCCATGTGTATACAGTCCCCTCCATTGCCATCCACTCTAGCACTCTTCCTCATCCAATAGGGAATCCATGTCCTCATCTATCCCCTGCTAATAGGCATGCTATAACCACTGCTATCACTACATATCGCCGATCATACTCTGATGCCATGGTCTCCCAGCCAATCTCCCTCTCTACGATATCCAAATCATTTGCATCACACTCAAATAATCTGCACAATGCATCTCTCCTTGTCATTGGGTCATACTCTATCATCTCCCCATGAATCAGAATGCATAGGATACGCCATACATCCTCTAGTGTCACAGTCGCCTCTCCAGTCACCAGATGGAATGAGGAAGTCTCCGAATGCCATCGCTCTGCCAATGCGGTAAGCAGTCCTGTGTTTGCCCTAATCTCGGGCATGAATGTGATATAGTATATTCCAAGTCCCGCTAATGTATCTCTGTCAGTGCTTTTGAGTCTATGGCGTAACATGAAGTAGTCAGGTCGGTTCTCCCGCATAATCAGGGGATACTGTCGACTCTGCATCACAATTGGGGCACATTTTGTTAGTTTTAG
The DNA here is from genome assembly GCF_030272615.1 of Cryptomeria japonica. Lineage (NCBI taxonomy): Eukaryota > Viridiplantae > Streptophyta > Pinopsida > Cupressales > Cupressaceae > Cryptomeria > Cryptomeria japonica. The sequence continues at coordinate 368,484,317 of NC_081409.1, forward strand.
GGTTTGCTCCTAAGGGCTGCATTTCCTTATTTCATGTCCAAATCAGGGTGTTTCTAATCTATTTTGACCTATCCTACTCTTATTCCCCTTTTTGGGATCATTTGCATGCTGTTTTTGGCCAAATTTGAGTTCCCAGTGCACAATTATGCCTGTGTGCTATTTCCTACACTTGTGTTGCATCAACTTGCACCTATGTACCCTACACAAGTGCAGGATACCCTACACAAGCGCAGAATGCGCTCACACAAGCACAGAAGTCACTTTTTGCATTCTCTGTGGGCCCCGCAATGTCTCGCAAGCAAGTCAAATTCATAAAATTGACAATATGGGCTTTTGAGATACATACCACTACTCCCTCATCATCTAATCATCTGTAGGTGTGTACACGTTCCCTAAGGTGATCTGCCATTGGAATGTTCGCCATCTCTCTACAAGCGTCCTTTTCCAGAGCAATAAATTCTCCTCTTTGGCTAGTGCAAATGAGCTCTTTTCACTGTCTTTGTCTCATTTATAGATCTTTGTCAGTGCATAGATGGATGTGCACTCTTTCCATCTTATGCTGGTCACGGTCTTTTGCACCTTCAATTGCTTGTCTTTTGTGTATTCGATGCTCGATTTTCAGTCTGTTTGCTCATATCATTTTCTATCATTCTTATCGATCAATTGGCCTCTTTTCTAGATGTTTTCGACCAATTCCTCGAGGGGGCATGCATATGTCATTGTTAGTGTCTGGGGCATTTTCATTATCATTCTTTGAAACAACGCTTAAAATTGCATTGTCTCAAAGAGGGGCAAAATGTAGACGTATAAAAAGGGTCAACGCTTGTGGAGTCATACTTTAACATTGACGCATTGCCTTATTTTAGGGTTTTTGCGTCGCATTAATATTTCTCCTATGATTTGCACTTGGTCTTTATCATTTGTGAGCATTGAGTCCTTCTTTTGCATTCTTCAATTGTCTCACTTTTGAATTTCGTCTTCTCGATAACAATCTCCAGTCATGATTTTGGTCGATCTTATCCTGTCACATCAATGTGCATGCTCATTTGGCATATTTTGACATCGTCAATCCTAATCGATGATGGAATTAGGGTTTTTTCCTCTTATCAATCTTGTCATCATGCGATCGATTTGTCATCGATCGTTGTCGTTTTCAATCTTATCATCATGCGAATCGATTTGTCATCGATCATTGTCGTTTTCAATCTTGCCAGCTTGCGATCGATTTGTCATCGATTGTGGTCATTTCCAATCTTGTCGTTTTACAATCTATTTTGTCATCGATCGTTGTCATTTTTGTCATTTTGTGATTGATTTTACATCAATCGTTGTCCTTCTCAATCATGTCAATTTGGATCAATTAGTCATTGTTCCTCGTCAATTGGCACATTTGTCAATCAAATCACTTATCTGCATTGGTCTTTTATCAAGTCAGAATCATGATCAAGTCGATCCTACATCAAGACCTAATTGTCATTCTTGCATTTCTAATTCATCTTCTAGGGTTTCATGATTTATTCATTTAACCTTGTTTGTCATTTTCCCTCTAGGTTAAATAATTTATTTATTTATCCTAAGTCTTCTTGTCGCAATTAAATGTTTATTTAATTGGCTAATTAATTCCTCCTATTTTCGTAAATAAATTAATGAATGAAAAATTATTAATTAATTTACCTAATTTTCATCAATTTCCTAATTTCCAAGTCATCATTTCTAACCTAATTTTCTAATTTCTCCTAAATTCCTAAATGTCTATTTCTATTTCAAATTCTTGTCATAAATCCTTGCATAGCAATTTGTCATAAATTGTCATAAATCCTTGCATAGTAATTTGTCATACACTTGTCATAATTTTGCTATTCCTGATTTGAATTTCCATTTGAATCACTTTCGTGCTAATTTGATCTTTTCTCCAATTTGTCTATAAATTGGATGAATTTCTTCAATCAAAGAGGTCGAATCAATCACGCTTCTAGTACCCTTATGCTGTCATCTTGTCTTGTCAATTTTGCTTTCATATTATACTTATGCACTTGAAGGTGAGATCCATAAAACAAAGCAATTTGAAGGAGAAAGAAGGACAATGGAGCCACATGAAGGAGACATCTGCATTTGGTTTGCTTAGATTTCATTTTGAATGTCTTGTTTTCATGTTTTCATTGAATGTTCTTAGGATTGTTATCACTGCAATCTGGTTTTGTTATTGAGCTAGTCTAATGTTTATATTGCTTTGATGATTTCCAGATTGCTATCTACATGATCTATTAGGTGGAAAAGTTGCTTGACAACTTTGAAAAGTTGTCATGCAACTTTTTGCAACTTTTGAGCAACTTTTGCAAAGTTGCTTTTCTTGACTCCTAGGCCTACATTGGGCTATCCTATGGACACCACCATGCTAAAATGACCCCAAACTCATCAATGGCACACACAACCTCTCCTCCACAAGAAATAAGAACCTAGGACCTAAACTAGGACCTAATTAAGACTAATGAGCTCATGGCTCTTATTACATTTACAATGGCTTCTTAAAGAAGCAAAAAACCAACAAAAACCAAAAGGAGGAAGACCTTAGAAGGGTGCTCTTGCACCACATTTCCATGATAGCATTAACTTTTTCTGGATCCACTTGAATTCCTTTCGCTGAAACAATATATCCTAGGAGCTTACCAGATGTAACTCCAAATACAAATTTCTTAGGATTTAAATTGAGTTTGAATTTTTCCATCCTGTCTAATATTGGACCTAGTTTTGATAGATTGTTGATCTTTTCCTATATTTAACTAGAGTATCAACATAATCCTCCATGTTTTTGTGCATCATATCATGAAAAATTATCGTTACAACTCTTTGATAAGTAGTGCCTGCATTCTTTTAACTGAAGGGCATTACATTCTAGCAGAAAGTTCCCCATGGGCAGGTGAATGTTGTTTTCTCTTGATCCTTAGGTGCAATTTTGATCTAATTGTACCTAGAAAAACCATCCATTAAAGAGTACATTTCATAGCCAACAATCATGTCCGCGATCATGTCTATGTTGGGTAGTGGAAAATCATCTTTTGGACAAGCTTTGTTTAAATCTCTAAGATCAGTGCAAACATGAATTGATTTGTTAGGTTTGGAAATAGGTACAATATTAGATATCTATTCGGCATAATCAATTTCTCTGATGAGTCCATCTTTTAGTAATTTTTCTAGCTCAGCCTTAACAAGTAGTGCAACATAAGGATGCATTTTTTTGAGTTTTTTCTTAACAGGTTTAACTCCGGGAGTGATAGAGATGATGCATTCTGAGGTCAAGATCCAAACCTAACATATCAGCATATGTCCATGCAAAATTGATCTTCTTTTCCATGAAGAAATCAACAAATTCTTTTAGTTCTTCGACTGACAAGGATTGAGCTACATGTATGGTGTGCTAAGATTCTTGTGTTCCAATGTTCACTGGTTGTGTAGGTTCAATCAACACTGATGATCACTCTTGAAAGTGATCAGGCAAAATGTCAAGTATCTCACCTTCAAGCACCTCAGAGAGGTTTTCACCGTTAGGTACGTCCTTTATTTTTACTATTTTTGATTCTGACACTGCCACAATGTGGTTTTCTCCATCATAAATCTTTTTTTTTCTTTTTTTGATTTTTGTGACTAAGATACTTGATATTTGCTACTATCATGTTCTCACTTTATTCACTGGTGGAAGTGTCTATTGGTTCAACTACATTAAGATAATAGGATAATGTATAGTCATTGGCAAAGCTAGGTATATTCAAAGGTTGATCTTGGAGAGTACAGTTAATAAGCTCAGGATGTACCAAGGATAAATATTTAATAGGTTCAAAGGAATTCATGGTATTGCCATCACAACCTTGGACCGACAAGTCGAGTTCCAGAAGACTACCTTGCGTAAGCGTCTCAAGATCGGGAAGAGTTAGAACATGTTTATAAAAGTTTACATTAGTATTTAGGGGACCTAACCCAACAAACTTACCACTAGCATCATCTTCTACTTCAGATTGGACTATATATTGTGGTTCGACAGTAACAGGTTCAACATAAAGAGTTTCAACATTCATGACGAAGTAATCATAGTTTGGTGTCAAGTAGGTAATGTCATAAATAGAGCTTATGTCAGAGTGATCAGAGTCAAAAAATGAAACCTCTGACTATTCTTCAAGTGGCTTAGTGAAAGCATGTATAGTATCAATATCTACATCTTTGATGCTGCTTTTTTCTTCATGATTTGGTTCAATGATCACTTGTATTTGACATACCTGTTGACATAACCTTGATGACTCTATTAATCTCTGTCATATTTTCCATTCAACTTCCTCTAGACTAATCATTGACCCTGCTTCTGTAGCCTCCAATTATTCATTTGTAGTCCCATACCTGATTTGCTCTATCTCATTAGAGGGAGATATAGTAGGTGAATAATTTTCTTGTGCTCTTTCTTCTTTCAACTGTTGTTCATAGTCTTCTTGTCTTTTTAGTTTGATTTCCTCTACTTCCTTTTGTAGTTTTAAGCATGGTATCTCTTGTGCTTCATCCATGATATCACTAGATTCTTCAAGAGTTTCTCCAATAGATGAATCTGACAAAGGCTCTGAACCCCATTCATACTCATTCGAGTCAATTTCTGAATCATCTACTTGCATTCTACCTATGTATGCAACCAAAATGTTCAGTGGTGCAAACAACTCTTTAATTCCTTCCATTTCTTCTCTCATGTCTTTTGGGACTTCTACTCTTTGTAGTGTTATTGCTGATACAATTGGAACTTGACTACAAGCTTCTTCTTCTCTCTTGATTACTGGTTCTTTTCATTCTTTTTCATACTCTTCCTAAGTTTGTTGAGTATTTATTTCTTGTGATGTTGAAGGTAGTATCTTTTTCCTCCACTTAGACTGACGATGAGAAGTATGTTTATTATCTGATAAATCCTCTAAATAGTATCCAACTCTAACTTTATCATTTGTAGACTTAGTTTGTAGCTTAATAGGTTCAACAATACCTTCTTGACGCTTGCTTAGAGGACCGATACCTGAATATCCCATGTGTTGGATCAGCTTATAGCCTGGACCATATTGTTTAGGGGAAATCTCACAATGTTGCACTTATTTGTTTTCACTATCTTCTTGAAAATCCATTTTTGAACAACCTCCTCTTTTGTTTCATCTGCAAGGGAAGTAGAGGACTACAAAAATACCATCATAAATGACATTTGGAGTTGAATTTTGTGGCTTCATAGCCTCGGATGGTTTTCCAGACTGTCTTGGCAATGGAGGAAGAGACATTAATGAAAGTACAAGTTCTATCTTGTATCCATCCATGCAAGTATATGTGATTTTCAATTTCTTTTCTAAATCTTTCATCAAAGTTTCAAAACTTTTAGTTGCAGAGGCTACTTGTTATGAGGAACAAAGGTATCAGTACACTGTTTTAATGCACTACAGGTGTAACTTGTATCAACATGAATACTAACTTCAACTCTATTATAAAGAAATTTCAAGCACTGATGATAGGTAGATGGCACTGCTTGCATTTCCTAAATCCATGGCCTGCCCAACAAGATGTTGTATGAAAGAAGAAGATCAAGCACCTAGAAAATAATATCTCTCTCCGTAGCTCCTACCTTGATTGCTAATAGTAATAGACCTTTAGAGGTTCTTTCTTCTTCATCATAAGCTTTGATTGTTATTTTCTTTGTTGGGTCAATGACATGTTCAAAAAATCCCAACTATTTCAGTAGATTGTAGGTATAAATATTCAACCCAGTGCCTCCATCTATCAAAACATGTTTGACTTGATGTTTATGGATCATAGATTCGATGTGCAATGGCTGGTTGTGTGGGTGATTCAGTGAATTGTCATCTTCTTTAGATAAGGTGAGGTAATGAGGCAAAGTCAGATGACCCAAGATACATTGAAACCGATCTACATTTAAATCTCTGGGGACATTAGTAGTGAGAAAAGATTTGTCTAGGATCTTTCTATGAGCAAAAGAGATCTTAAGCAGTTCAAAAATGGATATTTGAGCAGTAGTTTGTTTTAGTTGTTCAACAATTCTATAACCAGGAGAGGATGATGAAGCCAGCTGCTCAAATTTAGCCATGATCATATCTGATTGTCTATTTGAAGAAGTTAGTAGATTTGATGTTGTTTGATCAGGAGTTGAGGAACTAGCTCCTTTGAGAGTAACTTTCTTTTGAGCGTGGGTTACAACATTTGCAGTTTGTGTTTTATGTTCTTTATCTTTGATTATGATCACGTTGCAATACTCAGATTGGGAAGTTTCAATCATGTTGATCACATTGTCATTGTTAGCATAGGTGTAATCGGCTTTGGCACCTCCCTTGGATTTTGAGGAATCACCTTGTTCATAAGCAGGCAAGGGATCATTAAAGGCTTTATGATCAATGTTAGTTGTGTGATTTGCAACAACAATTTTTCCAGCATCGATGAGGTCTTGAATCTCATGTTTGAGTTTCATTCAGTTGTTTGTTGTATGAACCTTGTTTCGATGGTATTCACAGTACTCATTTTCCCTCCACCATTTGGGTTTAACTTCTGGATCATATGGTCTAGAGTTGTCTGGCAATGTGATCAATTCATTTGCCAATAAAGTCTTAAGAGTTGATTCTTACGATTCTTCCAAAAGAGTGAAATCGCGTTTAGGATTTGAAAGACAAGGTTTCTCTTTAAACCTGGTGCAGAGAATATTCCATTACACATCCATTTTCAAGCACATGGTGGTGTCTACATATTCATTTATGATGCAATAATGGGTTGGATCACGGATCAGTCTTGATGTAATTAAATGCCTATTTGTATAGTCAATAATCTCTTAGGTGAGCATATAAACCTAGAGGTCTATTAGGCCATGAAGGCTTGGAATTTAGTTTTTCAATGTTAGTATTGTTAGGTCCCAGAGACAATTGAGAGGGGGGGTGAATCAGTTGTCTAATAAATTCAAAACAAAACAACTTAACCAACTTTAATGATTAATACTGGTAAACCAGTCTTTTATGCCGGTAGACAGTTTTATTAGTTAGTTACAGTATAGGTAAAGATTAATGCATGAAGTAGAAAGACAATAACATCCACAACACATAACACCAAAGTTTGTATGTGGAAACCCTGTAAGGGGGAAAACCACAGTGGGAAAACTTACCCACAATCAGATGATACTACTGTAGATAGTATGTGTATACAAATGGGGTCTGCACACGCAGAAAGGCCAAGCACCTAGAGCTCACTGCTCAAACACAAATAGGAGTCATACTGACTACAATTGGATGGTTAAATCCAATAAGGATGTACTGCTCAAATTAGCATCTTTCTATACTGGATTCAATACCGGTGTAGTTTTGATTGTCTTCACAAAAACCCTCCTTCAACCTTCAAATAATGTCTGCATGTATAGCTCTACTTATTCTCGCATATACCTTCACACAATTCTTTTTCGCATTCCACATCTGATCTTACAAATATGATCTTACATTTATATCATAACCTAAGACCAATTTTAGTAGGTCGGCTCTAAAGGATATTACAATAAAATCAATTTACAAATAAGACAATGTCCGATGCAATAACCAATTCAACATGTCGGCTTGATGCATTTACAAAAATAATAAGACATCTCCATAGCGTGTCGTTGTCATCTAGAAAAGATAAATCTACTGGTCTATAACCTGGACCTATTTGCCAGTAACAACAAATATGCAAATACGGATATGCCAAAGAACAAATCTCCAAGACAAAGTGTCCAAATGGTGTTTTTCATGCCATTCCAAGTGTCGGTGAACATTATATCCTACTGGTGTACCAGATACTGGTGACTGTGCATAAGTCACTTGCTTGCCGGTGAATGTTGCTGATTCTTCAAAGTGCCAGAGTTGATAAGTATTAGTAGGAGTTGACATCAATGACAAAACCATACCAAAATACCAACAATCTCCCCCTTTGTCATTGATGGCAACACAAGATGGAAAAACCATCAAAGTGCCAAAACATAAATGCCAAATACCAAAAACCAACAATCTCACAATCTCCCCAAAGTAACAATCTCTCCCCCTGGAAGTGACATGTGTTTTTCTTGTGTTTTTCCATACCAATGTCTCCCCCTTTGACATAAAATGCCAAAGTCAATACAAAACCAGATGTAAATACAAAATACCAACCAATTCAGTATACCAACTACTCCCCCTTTGAAGTAGCTTTCTTATCAAAGCTAGAATAAAAGATTTGTTTGTTAATTCTGCCAGTTGATGACTATCATCAATTGTCTAAGTTTCTACTGGTGGGGGTATGACCCCATGCTGGTCTCTGAGATATTCAAAATTCTCCTTAGGAAGAGGTTTAGTGAAAATATCTACAATCTGTTCTTTAGTATTCACACAGACCAGTTTAATTTCTTTTGCTTCAACACTTTCCCTTAGAAAATTTAGTTTGATAGAAACACGTTTGGTTTTAGAATGTAATACCAGATTCTTAGGTATATCAATTGCTGCAGTGTTGTCACAATAGATAGTAATAGGTTCCTTGCATTTTACCTTTATATCCTTCAACACTTGCTTAAGCCATAGTACCTATGTACAGTTAGTTGCTGCTGCAACATATTCTGATTCAGCTGTTGATAAAGATGTACAACTTTGTTTCTTACTCAACCAAGAAATTAATTTGCTGCCAAGAAAAAATGCTCCGCCGATGGTGCTTTTTCTATCATCCACATCTCCTGCTTTCCTCAAGTTCTCTTGCATAAAAGGCTTTCCAATAAGACTTGTCAAATGATGGTGCAGATGATGTTGATGCCTTAAAAGCTAAATCTATCTTTATAGTAGCAACAGGACCAAATTCCTCGATTTCAAAAGCTGAAAGTTTTCCGATCAATGTATCCCTAGTTACTGATGTATTAAGCATTGTTCTTAACTCATTTATAGTAGTAACCTTCATTTTATATGCCGGTGGAAATCCTCTTAAAACTTTTGAAACAATTTCATCTTCACTTAAGGTTCCTCCACAACATTTAATAACCAAAACATTTTCATTAACTCTTTCCATAAAAGCAAAAATCCTTTCATCTTCTTCCATTTTCAGATTTTCATACCTGACCTAGAAGATTTCAAGTTTTGCAATTTTGCTTGTGGAATCTCCTTCATTCAGTGTTTCCAAATGATCCCAAATAGCTTTAGCAGTTGATCTATCTGATAATCCCATGATTTTCTAATTTGTTAATGCACTCAAAAGTTCTACTCTTGCTTTGCAATCATTTTCTTCATCTTTAGCCAAGTTTGGTGGATTAGGCTGACTGGTTGTAGGAGTTGTATAGCCATTCTTTGTAACACGTCAGATGTCCTTTCCAATGCAATTTAGATGTGTCTCCATTCCAATCTTCCATATTCCATAGTTGGTTCCATCAAGTTTAGGACTGTCCTTCCTGAAATAGTTAGTAGACATTGGATCTCCTCAAGCTGTTAAACTTCTGCAAAAAGAGGACTAGGCTCTGATACCAATTGTTAGGTCCCGGAGACAACTGAGAGGGGAGGGGGGTGAATCAGTTGTCTAATAAATTCAAACCAAAACAACTTAACCAACTTTAATGTTTAATACCGGTAAACCAATTTTTATGTCGGTAGACAATTTTATTAGTTAGTTATAGTACCGATAAAGAATAATGCATGAAATAGAAAGACAATAACATCCACAACACATAACACCGAAGTTTGTATGTGGAAACCCTGTAAGGGAAAAACCCACGGTGGGAAACCTTACCCATAATTAGATGATACTACTGCAGATAGTATGTGTATACAAATGAGGTCTACACATGCAGAAAGGCCAAGCACCTAGAGCTCACTGCTCAAACACAAATAGGAGTCATACTGACTACAATTGGATGGTTAAATCCAATAACGATGGACTACTCAAAGTAGCATCTTTCTATGTTGGATTCAATACTGTTGTAGTTCTGATTGTCTTCAAAAAAACCCTCCTTCAACCTTCAAATGATGTCTATGTGTATAGCTCTGCTTATTCTCGCATATAGCTTCACACAATTCTTTTTTGCATTCCACATCCGATCTTACAAATAGGATCTTACATTTATATCATAACCTAAGACCAATTTTAGTAGGTCGGCTCTAAAGGATATTAAAATAAAATCAATTTACAAAAAAAACAATGTTCAATGCAATAACCAATTCAACATGTCAGCTTGATGCATTTACAATAATAATAAGACATCTCCATACCGTGTCGTGCTCATTTGGAAAAGATAGACCTGCTGGTGTATAACTTGGACCTATTTGTCGGTAACAACAAATATGCAAATACGAATATGCCAATGAACAAATCTCCAAGACAAAGTGTCCAAATGGTGTCTTCGACATAACCAGGTTTTTTTCATGCCATTCCAAGTGCCGGTGAACATTATATCCTACCGGTGTACTAGATACCGGTGACTGTGCATAAGTCACTTGCTTGCCGATGAATGTTGGTGATTCTTCAAAGTGCCAGAGTTGATAAGTGTTAGTAGGTGTTGACGTCAATGACAAAACCATACCAAAATACCAACAATCTCCCCCTTTGGCATTGATGGCAATACAAGATGGAAAAACCATCAAAGTGCCAAAATAGAAATGCCAAATACCGAAAACCAATAATCTCACAATCTCAAAGTGCCAAAACAGGAAGTGAACAGAACAAGTTTGATTTTGCCATACAGTGATATTTTTCCATACGATCTGTACAGAGTGTGAGAACTACTGATGGATTTTTGATCTAGTTAGAAAGGATCCTGAAAGACCCTTCCAATGCATTTTGTCTGACCTCTTGAAGTAAAGTTTGGTGGAAGTTATAAGCGTTTATCTTTTGTAGGTTTGGAACCCTCCATTTTCAAGGGTTACAATGCAAATAAGACCCTAACTCCCAATCTACTCATTGAGATCCGATGGCCATGGGTAGAATGCAAGTTAGGGACATGTATTTTGAGATTCAAGAGGGGTGAAGTCAGAGGAGTTGGTTGGTGCATTACCACCAAGCCCTAGTCTAACCGATTGAGGGTTTAGATTAAATTAGATGAGTTTCATTGAGCATACAATGAACAATGATGAGATGATGAGTTGAATTGATGGAATTGGAGTATTTGAACATAAGAGAAATTTCCTAAAGAGTTGGAACCTTCCTGTGATCCAATTCTCGTATACCTCTTTTGTGAAACCAGTCTAACCTGATTAGTTAGGCCTATGACCCAAGTAGGTGTTGAAGAGTGCAAGAATTGGGTGGAAATCCAATATTTTTGAATTTGATAGTAATCCCAAAAGGGTGTCTAAAACCTTAATTTGTTTGAGGTGTTGTTTGGTGTTATCTGGAGAAAATTTCCAAAAGACAATGAAATAGGGCTACTAATCGGTAGACCTATGCTGATAAACCTGTGCCGGTAACCTTGTGAAACTTGTGTTGGTAGACCTATACTAGTAGGCTTGTCTAGTCCTCAAAAGCCAATATTTGTCTTGTGCTTCAAAAATAGCATTATGGAAGATCTTGATAGGTCTTAGGAAGTGGGTAGAAGTGGTGTGCCATCCCTGGTTAGCAGTAAGAGTTTGATTTCATAGTTGAGGTGTGAATCATAGCTGTGAGGGAAACTCAAGATAAAGAAGACCAAGGTGTGTAGGCAGGTTTATCACCCTACTACTACCAACCACTGCATCAGGTGGTATCAGAGCTTTAGAAGAGCCTTGGAGAAGAATAAAGCAATGGGAGATGCAATATAGAATAGTGAGGAGATTCCCACTAGACCCATGACAAACATGGAGTTAGCCAAGATAATGCGGGAGCAGGTAGCTAAGAATAAAAAGATGGAGGAGGAGATAGAAAGGTTGAAGAAAGACTAGGCAGACAAGGGAGTTGCATCAACATTAGATGGAGAAGGAGAAGAGGAAGAAGAGAAACTATTGTTGCCAATAGATCAAAGGTAATTTTTTGAAGCCCTCAATAGGGTAGGAAGAAGAGACAATAGAGCAGAACTCCCTACATTCTCTGGAAAGGTGAATCCAAAAGAGTGTATGGATTGGATAGAAGCAATGATCAATTATTTTGAATGTGAAGAGGTACTTGAAAGCCAAAGGGTGAAGGTGGATAAATCCAAAATGAAAGGTCCAACTCTTAGTTGGTTGAACTTTATACAAAATGAAGAGATGAAGAAGGAAAGAGACCTATAATTTCATGGAAGAAGATGAAGATAAAGATCAAAAGGCTATTTGTACCTAAGGACTATGAGATAATCTTACACAAGAGATTACAAAATCTAAGGCAAAGAGAATTGGATATAGGTACTTACACTAAGGAGTTCCACAGGATGACCCTTAAAGAAAAGATGCCAAAGAGAAAAAAACAAAAGCTAGCAAGGTACATGAATATTCTTAAGTTCAGTATTCAAGATCAACTGAGTTTGTTTAACCCTGAATCACTGCACAAGTGTTTTTAGATTGTACTTAGGATTGATTAGAAGCAAAAAAGGAGAGGAGAACACAATAATAGAGGAAAGGGTGCAAGTTTTAGAGGAAAAGGTAGATTCAATGGAAGATGATCATCTCCTAAACCCCAAGGTGAGTCCAACCATTAGGAACAAGAGGGAGAATCAAGGAACAAAGGTAGCTTTAGAGGAAGGAGGGGAAATAGTAGAGGAAGATTTGGTGGAAGAGGACCTAGTATCTTTACCAATAGGTTTTTTTCATGCAACCAAGTTGGGCATCAGTCATTCATATGTCTAGAGAAACTAAGAAATGGTAGCCAAGGAGGTGATAGGAGGGCACATCTAATACAAGAAGAAGATAGTCAAGGCACAACCTCCTACCACACATCAAATTCAAAGTCTACAGATCCAGAGAAAGGAGAAGTCTTGATGATCAATATGACCCTCTTGAAGGTGCCAACTGTTAAAGAACCACCTTAGAGGAAGTCTCTTTTCAGAACCACCTGCAAGGTACAAGGTAAAGTTTGTAAGGTCGTTGTAGATTCTGGATCCACAAATAACATAGCTTCTGTTGAAATGGTTACTAAACTTAACTTGCAAAGAATACCTCATTCCCATCCTTATAAAGTGTCTTGGTTGAACAACGGTCAAGAAGCCTTGATTAGTGAGTAAGTTTGGGTAGAATTTTCAATAGGTGAATACAAAGATAGGGTGTTGTGTGATGTAGTAGAAATGGATGCTTGTCATATGCTACTAGGCAGACCTTAGCAATATGATATAGATGCTAGACACGAGGGAAGGAAGAATGTTTACACCATCACTAAGACTGGGGTGAACTTCACTATGACACCTCTTCCGGATGATAGTAAGGATAAGCACATTGTGACTAGTGTCATGCTAGTAGATGAGAAAGAGTTTATGAAAGGTTTGAAGGAGAAGGATACTCCTTTCTCTACCATAGTTGTCAATCCTAGGGATGAACCTAAGAAGTAGCCTAAGAACCAATAGATAGAAAGGAAAGTAGGTCCTAAAGAAGTTCAAGATCTGCTAGATAAGTACAAGGGAATAGTTGTAGATAGTACCACAGATACCTTACCTCCTCAAAGAGAAACTAGTCATTGCATAGACCTTATACCAGGTGCTACCCTACCTAACAAGGTAGCCTATAAACTGACCCCTGAACAAAATGCAAAAGTTGCAAGACAGATCCAAGACTTACTTGAGAAAGGGTATAAGTCCCTGTGCAGTCTCGATAGTGCTAGCCCCTAAGAAAGAAGGGCCATGGATGTTGTGTACAGACTCTAGGGCTATCAATAGGATAACAATAAGATATAGGTTCCCAATGCCAAGAATAGAGGATTTGATGGATTGTCTAGGAGAGGCCAAGTACTACTCCAAAATAGACTTGAAAAGTGGTTATCACCAAAGTAGGACTAGAGATGGAGACCAATGGAAGACAACATTTAAGACCAATGAAGGCTTTTTTGAATGGATGGTAATGCCGTTTGGGCTTTCCATTGCCCATAGTACATTTATGAGGTTAATGAATGAGGTTCTTAAGCCCTTTATCAATAATTTTGTGGTAGCATACTTGGATGATATACTGATTTTTAGTAAGGATAAAAGTGAACATCTGATGCACTTGGATTTGGTATTGAAAAGGTTACATGAGGATCGGTTGAACGTCAACTTGGACAAGTGTGTTTTCTTACTGGAAGAATTGGTGCTTCTTGGATTTGTTATTTCCAAAGGTAATCTAAGAATGGATCCATCTAAGGTGGAGGCAATCCTCAACTGACCCACACCTAGATTTGCAAGTGAGGTAAAACATTTCCATGGCTTAGCAAGCTTTTATAGGAAGTTTTTAAGAATTTTCAGTGGGTTTAGTGCTCCTATGATAGATACCATCAAGAATGGAAGAAAGTGTCAATTTTCTTGGAATGATGAAGCTAACAATTCTTTTAAGTATTTAAAAACAAAGATTGCAGAGCAACCCATCTTAGTCCTTCCTGATTTCCATAAGGTATTCACTATTGAATGTGATGCATCTAAGAAAGCTATAGGAAGAGTCTTGAGTCAGGAGGGTAGGCCTGTGACCTTTTTCAGTGAGAAGTTAAATGAAGCAAAACAAAAATATTCAACCTATGATCTAGAGATGTAGGCTTTGATACAATCTCTCAGGAAATGGAGGCACTATCTATTACCTATGGAATTTGTTGTTTATACTGACAACCATGCTTTAATATTTTTGAAAAGGCATGAGAAACTCAATAAAAGGCACACAAAATGGATGGAGTACCTTCAAGATTTCACATTCACTATCAAGCATAAGAAGGGAGTGGCCAACAAAGTTGCAGATGCCCTTAGCAAGAGGAACTTGGTAATCCAAGAAATTCAATTAGAAAGCATGGGAATCATTACTATAAAGGACATGTACTAAGAAGATGCAGATTTCAAGGAGGCTTATGAGGTTTATCAAGCTATGAATGAAAGGTATCATACCAATTTTTCTGAGTATATGCTTCAAGAAGGTTTAGTTTTCAAGGGTAGTCAGCTTTGTATTCCTAATTGCTCAATGAGGGAGAATATTGTCAAGGAAAAGCATTGTGGGAGTTTATCAGGACATTTTGGACTTGATAAGATACTTGAGTTGGTTAGAAGGTTTTATTTTTAGCCAAGAATGCAATCAGATGTGAGGAAATTTGTTTAAGAGTGTTTGGTGTGTCAAAGAGATAAAGGTACAAGTTCAAATGCATGCCTCTATACTCCTTTACCAATCCCTACCAAACCTTGGGATTTGGTTAGTATGGATTTTGTCTTAGGCCTTCCTAGGACTAAATCAGGTTATGACAGTGTCTATGTTGTGGTAGACTGGTTTTACAAAATGACACACTATTTTCCATGCAAAGTTACACATGATGCTTCCAATATTGTAGGTTTGTTCTTCAAGGAGGTTGTTAGACTTCATGGGTTACCTTTAAGCACTATCTCAGACCGGGATCCTAAGTTTGTAGGACATTTTTATAGGACTATGTGGCATAGGTTAGGGAAAAATTTATCCTTCTCTTTTGCTTATCACCCTCAATCTGATGGATAGACAGAGGTGATTAATAGATCCCTTGGTAATTTGTTGAGGTGTTTGACTACGGACCATGGGGTCACTTGGGATACTATTCTTCCACAAGCAAAATTAGCATATAATGACTCTATGAATAGAAATACCAGACTGAGTCCTTTCCAAATTGTATATGGAACCTATCCTAGAGGTGTTCTTGAACTCAAATAAGTGCAGAATATTGATAGAAAAGTGCTCAAGTAGATGATTTTGTTGAAGTGATGAGAGACATACATCAACAAGTCCAAGATAGATTGATACAAACCACTAAAAAGTATAAGCAAGCAGCAAATGTCATAAGGAGAGATGTTCAATTTAAAGTGGGATACATGGTGATGATTCATCTAAAAAAAGAAAGACTCCCTAAGGAGAAGTACATCAAGTTGCTTTTGAAGAAGATAGGTCCTTTCAAGGTCCTCAAAATATGTGGAAACAATGCATACAAAATAGATCTACCCCCGGATGTGGGACTGTCACCTATATTCAATATATCTGATATATATACATATAAATGTTCTATGGATTATGTTTGTGTTGCAGGTCCATCTGATTCTTCTAGTCCAGCTATGTTGGAAGGACTTCCTTCCCCTCTCAAACCTGAGATTGAGTGCATTTTGGATCAAACGGTTAGCAAGAAAACAAGGAGGAAGACTTACTAGGAGTACGTAGTCAAATGGAAGAATCAACCTTTAGAAGATTCTACATGGATTACTTTTGAGGCCATTGAGAAGACCAAAACTCGCTTTGCAGACATCCCAAATCAAGGGACTTGAGTTTCTTTTGGGCCCGAGAGTATGGTGTAGAGCACATTCCATTACACATCTATTTTCAAGTACATGATGGTGTCTATAGGTTCATTTATGATGTAATAATGTTTTGGATCAGTGATCACCCTTGATGTTATTGAATGCCTATTTGTATGGTCAATAATCTCTTAGATGATCATATAAACCTAGAGGTCTATTAGGCCATGAAAGCTTGTAATTTGGTTTTTCAATGTTAGTATGTCTAGGATGTTGTCTTAGGTGTTTGGAGTAAATAATGACCTTGGATGTGTTTCCATAAGGTCTAGGTGGTTAATAACCGATGTTGGTCCTAAGTTACAAAATGTTACATTTGTTGTCAAGCAACTTTTCAAATTGCCGATAGGATGCCAACTAATTCTCCAATGATCCTAACTATTCAAAAGTTGGTTATAGATGTTGGAAATGGTTTATATATGCATGGACAACCATAGGAAGAAAAGATTCAAAAAGAGTCAAAAGTTTTTTGTAAAGTTTGGTGGAGAAAGTGAATAGAACAAGTTTGATTTCGCCATACAGTGATATTTTTCCATATGATCCGTACAGAATGTGAGAAAAACTGATGAATTTTTGATCTAGTTAGAAAGGATCCTAAAACACCCTTCCAATGCATTTGGTCTGACCTCTTGAAGTAAAGTTTGGTGGAAGTTATAAGTGTTTATCTTCTATAGGTTTGAAACCCTTCATTTTCAAGGGTTACAATGAAAATAAGACCCTAACTCACAATCTACTGATTGGGATCCAATGACCATGGGTAGAATGCAAGTTAGGGACATGTATTTTGAGATTCTAGAGGGGAGAAGTTACAGGAGTTGGTTGGTACATTACCACCAAGCCCTAGTCTAAACCAGTTGAGGGTTTAGATTAGATTAGATGAGTTTCATTGAGAATACAATGATCAATGATGAGGTGGTGAGTTGAATTGATGGAATTGGAGTATTTGAACAGAAGAGAAATTTCCTAAAGAGTTGGAACCTTCCCGTGATCCCATTCTCACATACCTCTTTTGTGAAACTGATCTAACCTTATCAATTAGGCCTATGACCCAAGTAGGTGTTGAAGAGTGCAGGAATAGGGTGAAAATCCAATCTTTTTGAATATGATAGTAATCCCAAAAGGGTGTCTGAAACCTAAATTTGTTTGAGGTGTTGTTTGGTGTTATCTGGAGAAAAGTTCCAAAAGATAGTGAAATAGAGCCACTAACCGATAGACCTGTGTCAGTAAACCTGTGAAACCTGTGCCGATAAACCTGTGTCGGTAACCCTATGAGACCTATGCCGATAGACCTATACTGGTAGGCTTGCCTAGTCCTCAAAAGACATTATTTGTATTGTGCTTCAAAAATAGCATTGCAGAAGATTTGGATAGGTCTTAAGAAGTGGGTAGAAGTGTTGTGCCATCCCTTGTTAGGGGTAAGAGTTTTATTTCACAATTGAGGTGTGAATCATAGCTGTGAGGGAGACTCAAGGTAAAGAAGACCAAGGTGTGTAGGTGGGTTTATCACCCTACTGGTGCAAGCCTCTGTATCAAAACCACTCTTTTGATTTCTTTGGAGGATTTTTTGCCATAGTTTCAATTGCTTTGAGTGCTTGTGTGCCACTAGCCAGATTAAATATTGTCGGTTTTGATTTTGTTTTAATAGTGCCCATCACTCCATCATTAACAACATTTCTTTTGTTATCTTTTCCATATTTCCAATATTTATTCTTCTCTTTGGAACTAGAGCCTTGTTGTGTTTCTTTCAAAAGTGATATATCTCCTTTCTTTATAAGCACATCTTCCATTCTGAGGGTACTATCTACCATTTTGTTGAATGATGAGTACACTTGCATTTGGATATTGTATTTCAATTCAGGGACTAGGTTATTGACAAAGATACCCATCTTCTCAGAATCTAGAATAGGTTGTGAATATCTAGAGAACATCTTTCTCCAACGTTGAAGAAAAGTGAGAAAATGTTCTCCTGTTTTTTGTTTGGTATTGCAAAGCTTGATCATAGTGACTGGATGATGAATGATATGGGAGTATTGTTGGAGAAACAATTCAACTAATTCCTCAAAAGATTTTATTCCCATAGGTAGGCTTGAAAACCATTCCATAGCTTGTCCTCCTAAACTCCTTGGGAAAAAGCGCATGAGATATGTTTGTTCATGCATGAACTCCATACATAAAGCACAAAATTCTCTTACATGGTCTTGAGGATCTGTATTACCATCATATTTGTTAAACTTAGGAATCTCCACTCTTGAAGGAAATTGAGGCATGTAAAGGTTTTTGTCAATTGGGAATGGGCATATCGTGTCCAAATAATATTGCTTTGATGATTTATCCTTGTTTTTCATTTATGTGATTTCAGTCTGTAACACTTGTAATTGTTTGTTTACCAATGCTAAGGGTGTCTCTTCCTCTTTAGTGATAAGGGTTTTAATGTTATAATCAATAGGAAGTTTAGCGCCTTGTTTTGGAAGCTCTAGAAAATAATCTTCTTTTTCTCTGGCCATGATAATGTTCATCATTTTTTGGAAATGTTTATCCTTTTGAAAATAATTTATAACACCTTTTGTAGGTTCAGAGGCTTCAGACTCACTAGATGAGGAATCACTGTCATTAGCATGGGTGTTGATATTTTCATAAGTATCATGTTTAGAAGCTTCTCTTTCTTGCCTTTCTCCAGACATGATGAGAGATAAGGGTTGATAAAAAATTGGTATATTTGATGATGAAGGTTTATTAGAGATGGGGTCCTCTATGAAGAATGAATTATATTGTAATAAAAAAGACGGTCTTTTACCTTTGGTAGCTTTCTTGTGAGAACTTCTAGTTTTAGTAGGCATTTATGACTGTTATGACCAAGAACTAGATGTGATGCATAAGTCAAGATGAAATTAAAGCTAGTTGTTCGTTTGACGTAGTGATTGAGAAAAGTGAATAAGATTAAGTCTAGTTTCAAGAACAATCTATCCTCTATAAGACGTGATCTAAGTAACTTAGTTTGATTTGAGAGAAGTGACTAAGACTCAGTCTGGTTTTAGGAATGATATATCCTATATAAGATGTGATCTTAGTAACTTGAGTTTGATAAGTAGTTAACTGAACTAGCTGAAAGATGATCGACAAAATCGTGCAACACAACGAAAGGGGTACACTATCAAGATTGTTTATGCTCAGAATTATGATGACCAAATTTATGCTCGTTGTAGACTAATTTAAGAAAGTATGACAATTCTGGAAAAGTGTGTAGACAGACAAGTTTTTGGACTAACACAATCAAGAATTCGTACGACAGAGTATTCAAACCCAGAAAACAATTTAACAACTCCCAGACGACACATAAAGTTTCTCGTACGAGTTGCTGCCTATACTCACACAATACTTTAAGGTTCTCTAGATGAAAATATAATGAGGATTATGTTTATTCATATGATAGTAGACTAAAGGCCAGACAATAATTTTGCAGTAACAAAACGACAATTCTGTATACCTGGATGATAATTCTGATAGGACCAATTAAGACTCGTATGGCAACAGGTATATAACAAGATGATAATTCAATAGTCTCGTACAACAACAGGTCTGGATAGAGATGACATTCTGACACAAACAGAGTTATGATTACTCACAAAGACCAGATTTTGACTAGGACTAAGTTTTGATGACTGATATAGACCAGATTATGACTAGGACAAAGTTTTCATGATTGACAGAGACTATTTTTTGACACAGACAAAGTTTTGATGACTGACAGAGACTAGTTTTTGACACAGACAGTTTTGATCACTAAGTTGGTTATTGTTTTCTCCAATTTCAGTATTTCAGTTTCATCTTCAAGGGTGAAAACACAGCAAACACACAAGATGTATAATGACTTCAAACACAACATGCTAACCCTATGGAAGTTGGCTTAGAGAAGAAAACCTTTTCTTGTAGTCTCACGTACACACCCAATAGCTAATCAGAATACGACCATTGAGTCTCACACAATGGATTCTCAACGTCGTATTAGCCGACTCCAAATGCTAATGGGGGCATGAAATGACAAGTATTTTGGGAGAGTTACTATCTCTCTTGCACAAATATTATCCGCCTTTTGGAGGTGAATCAGGTAGTCTCTATCTTATAGTTCTTAGTTAGGAATTCCATTAGAAATTACCCCTTGAATTCATGCAAGCATGATTGAGGCCTATAGCCCGATAAGGTACCAAAACAAGTTGTAGTCACGTAAATGTGATTGAGACCGTGAGACCCTACAAAATGCTCAATATGAGAGATCTCAAAAAGAAAACTCAAATAGTCTCGTCCTCTGAGACTTTAATCACTAGAGGCCTATTTATTATAGTGAGTTGGAATGCTTAGGTCCAGCTGTACTCACTTGGGTCATTCTCACAGGGTGATTACTTTTTCCCACTGTGATAGGCACGCTAAAGGTACTCATATCTAAAACTTAGAAAAAGCTTCGAGGGTCTAGATTTCTGATTGTCTGTGCAGACAAGAGAATACTCTCCTACCTCTTAGATTTTTCTTAAAACACAAAAGGCAATTTTTTTCATTACCCAGATAGTAATTTAAGTGCCTACAAAAATGAATTTAAAGAATACACGAAGTTCATTTGAATCTCCTCAAGCAACCTGCAAAAACAACAAATCAATAGTCATATTATTTTTGTGCGATAGGTGTGTTTTTCAACAAACGTTCTATAAAAATTGGTTAGGCTATCAAAATCTCTCAATCAGACAAACAACAAGCCAGGGTCAACATTAGTAACATAAAAATTCAATAAGAAAAACCCCAAAATTGCAGTATTTTTTAATACCTAAAACCAGAATATAGTACGAGTATTCTCACCGAGACGTACGACAATTCACGACAAACCGTACAATACCTGCAGTTTGTCATTCGGGCCTCTGTGAAAAATTATGCAAGTTTTTGCAGTAAGTGTACGAAAAAAATCTAAAAAATAGAAATAAGTTAATCTGCGAGGCCAAAAGATGTAGTCTTCTGCTCCACGGTGGGCACCAAAAATGTGTGTGTGAATAGTGGATAAATATCTACAAGATGTAAGACACAACACTTCAATTAATTCATTTCATTCATGGTTAGATAGATATAATCATTAATATAAGAACCATAACAAATCGACCTATTGCCTTCTAAAATATGTGAGTATAGACTTTCTCTTAGATTTTTCTAAGCAATATCAGTGACTAGACTACACCAAGACGAAGGATTTAATCTATATGAGCACAAGAACAAGCTAAATGGATTCAAGATTAAGCTAGATGAATGAATATTACACTAGATGAATGAATATTAAGCTAAATGAATGAATAATAAGCTAAATGAAATCAAGCAATCATAATTAAACTAAATATACAAAAAGATAAACTAAGATGCAATAATCTCAAAGCACAATATTTTCAATGACTCCAGAGCAAAAACTGCATAATAACAATAAATCTCCAGCGTGTTTTGAATGAGAGATGAAGGCTGAATTTATAGAGACTCAAAAGAGAGAGCAACAATCAAGATAGATTAATAATGAGCAGTTGAGATTCCTTAGTAAAAAACACAATTTAAGATAATTGAAATAATTGAGAGATCAGATTTAGTTAATCTTGAGATAGAGTCCAATTATAGCTTGATTGAATGCATTCAAATTATAAGTCTAAGTTTGCATTGGAGATAAATTTAGTTGATTCCATGCACTTGAAATAAAACTAGGTGATTCCATGCACATTTATTTAATTTGCTCAAGATTTTTATTTAGAAAAAGCTTTTTCAATGCAACTGAGCTTTTTTCCTCAAGAAAAGTTTTATGTTTTAATTTTAGAGAAAATGATTAATTCAATTTAATTACTTTTCTATTTTTTCAAGTTATCTCAATTTTAGAAAAAGAAACATCTTAAGTTTGATTTATCTTCTCAATTTAATTATTTTCTTTTGTTTTCAATCTAACTCTTTCTTTTGCAGATTAATTCCCCTTTTTGTGATAAATCTCTTTCTCTAAATTAATTCCTTTATTTTAAAAAAAAAAAATTATTCCCTTTTTATGATTAAATGGCAAATTTATTAATCAATTAAATATACTAGGATATTTAAATAGGATAATTGATCAAAATGATTTACTTGGAATGATTAATTAATTAAATAAATATTTAATTAATATAGAGTGGTTTATTTGCCATGTAACATTAATGATTGAAGAAATAGTTAATTAGGTGCTCAAGGTTGATTTAATTGCCTTTTTATTAGGACCTTGGTGATGTTACGAACATGTCAGCTCCAAAAACATTTCCAAAACATGCAGACCAAAAGAAATTGATTATAACCTTCACATGTCTCAGCTCGACAATCTCAAACTCAGAACCAATCAACAAAATCATCCCTAAGAATCTACACAACACACTACACCAGTAATCACTCAAACAACCCCGTTCTTCCTAAAATGTCGGATACTAGATCTTCAATCTTGCACGAGAATCAATACCAAAGGCTAGGATTACAAACAAAGTTGTTCCAATCAACCAATCAACTACCTTTTCCACTGTAAAGAAAATTATGCACCCAAAATTGAGTTCTACTCAATATACTCATACTCTGGCGAACATTGTGTTCCACCTTCCAGACTTAAGCAAAATAGACTTCGAACTTCCAGAAGAATGATTCTACATATTTCAGATGATGCTTCTAATCTATGTTGTGATCAATAACAACACCCAAACAATAATCAACCACTTATCTCTATCGGTATAGTGTCTCTTACCAAAAATGTCCCCCTTTGGCATTGATGGCAACATTTAGTGAAAAATGACTAAGTGTCAAACCAAAAATGTCATACACTGCAAAATTCCAAAAGTTTGAAAATGAAAAATTTCAAAATGCTCCCCCTAAGAATACATGACATTTTTCGCGTCTCTCTCCCCGTTTGACATCAATGAAAAAGGTAGGTATTTTCTCAAAATTGTATGTACAAGGGTATACACAACAACTTACAAAAAAATGAAGATGTCTGCAAAAATAGTCCTTAAGGAATGCAAGTGATCATCCTAACCTTTCTTCAAGTTTTCCAAAATGTTGATGAGAGCACTCAAAAGATATGCATGCATTTTTTCTTCTCTAAGATCTGAAGGAACACTCTTATTCTGTGCATTCATGGTATCTTGCTGAGTGCTAAGTAGAGTATCCAACTATGGAGTGATTAGGTTCCTCAATTCTCCCACTCTACCAACTATTTTATCTTTCTCTTGATTCAGGCTCTTGATTTTATCAAGTAGAGATATTACTTGAGCTTCATACTGACTAGCAAAGATGACCTAGGGGGTATAGGGCTGAGATATACTAGCCAATTGTCCTTCGAATTCCTTGATCTTCTTATCAAGCTCTATAGTGAGCTTCAACAATAGAAGACATGAATTGTAGATTTTTCCTCCTTCATCCAATGCCTCCTAAATGCCCTTCACACAGGTAATCAAATTGACCCTATCACCTTCAACCATCCTCAAAACTATCCTTCTCATGGCATTGAAATGGTTCAGTACTTTTACATCATCAACTTTCTCTAGGGATTAAAATTGGGATTCAATAGACTTAAGCATACTTCTCAACTTGTTGGAGGGTGAGTCAAGTGTGCCTTTCTTGAAAGATGGAAATTTTTTCTCAAGAACACTTTTAGCTAAGGATATAAGCTCTTTGTCCTCGGTGTGGGACTTCAATAAGTCTTCACTGGCTTTAGCTTGGGTGATTGCCACAAATTTGAATGCTTGGACAAGAGATAAGCAATTGATATTGATAGGTCCTTGGATGAGATCTGTGTCGCTTATTATTTGCTTGCCCTTGTTAGATTCCACAGTGTCTCTTGCCACCGAAACAAGTTCAACATTGCATTCATCCTTCTCCTTCTCTCCTTCTATATCCTCTCCCTTCTCATTACTAACCTCCTCAACTATCTTCTCTGATTCAACATTCATCACTGAAGGATTTTGAGCTAATTCACTTGAGTCTACAATCTTCTGACTATCATCAATATTATTTGCAACAATAACTTGTTCAGTTGTCTGTCTATCCAATTTTACAATTTTTGGCTCATCTCCTATGGGTGCATCCAAAGGACCTCTGGAATAGACTTTTGAACACTTTCTCAAGATCTCTCAAGAACTACATCATACTCAAATATTTTAATTATTTACCTCAAGATTTCCTATGTCTCCTTGTGTACATCCTCATTCTTGCCAATCATTGTTTTATTAACTCTGGTTTTGCTTCTAAATCTTTCTTTATTCTCTTTAAGAATTCTATCAACTTTTGTCTTGGCAATTACCGAATAAAGTTGCACTAGCTCTTATTCCCTTATTCTCTCCTCTTCTATTCTAGTAGTTTCTTTTCTCAAATCCAAAAGATCATACAAACTTTTAGGGACTTCAGAAGCAATTTCTATAAGTGCCCTGCTATACTTATTCAAATATACAATTGTAGCCTCTTCTAGTGGTCTCTTCCCTTTTTCATCCAATCGATCATAAAATTGAGAAAGAAATATGAGATTACTTTGTTATGTTATTGCTTCCTTCACTTTCTTTAGAGTTATGCCGTATTGTCCAGCTTCAACTCTTGGCCTCTTGCTAGGCTGACCTTCTCTAGAAGGTTGCATCTTGACAACCTTAGAAACATTAGCACTCTTCTTGACCTCTCTCACTACTTCATCTGATTCAGTCTCCTCTTCCATAGTGGCTGCCACATAAACTCTTCTTGGTTTCCATTTCTTACTCTTTTCATCTCCGCTGGATGGTTTGGATTGAGGATTTGGTGGAGGGATAGGCTTTTGAGCACCAAAGGAAGGTGCCGGTTTCCTTGTTTGCCTTGGCTTCAGTAAAGGAGTTTCTGGCTTGGTCTTCTTTGGTTTAAACATGTCTTCATCCTTTAATATATTCCTATCTCAAGATCTTCAGACTGATGGACTTGAAAAGAACTTAGAGGGGGGGGGGTGAATCAGTGACACCAAAAATAAAACTACTTCAAACACTAACTGGTAGATGAATTTAGCAAAACTTTTAAACACAATACATGTAATCCAAAATGATATAACAACATCCACCATAACACAAGTGTTTGTACGTGGAAAACCCAAATAGGTAAAAACCACAGTGAGATGGAACTCACAAGTTAACTATCTTCGATAATAGATAACTGACCGGTTAGGGTCTACAAAGTGCTTTTCTAGGAGAGAGAATCCTGTTAGAGATCCCAAAGTTTGATTAGAAGCTTATACCCTATTAAAGGTAGTACCCTGTTAGGAGTAACCTCGATGGAGGATTTCTGAACCCAAACTAATGGATCACCCTATTAGAGGATTTGTACAAAGAATCTTGTTAGAGCTTACCCGGTTAGGGGATTTGAATTCTGTTGTGATTGTTAGAAAATAATAGGATTGGTTTGATCTTTGTGAGTAGCACACTAATTGCTTGATCAGATCCTTCTAAGCATAAACACTTCTCTTCTACATACTCTACAACTTAACTCTTTTTATCTTTCGCACACAACATATCACTTTCACTCATATGAAATAATTCATTGTGATGTCAGTATATAGACATTGAGATTTCATGCCGGCCCAGAGAAATCATAACACCATTTCCTAAGTGCAATGTATTTGGACAAGTGATCATAACTCATCACAAAAATACTGCCAAAATTTGTTGGTGGGATAACTCATCACGATTTGTGGTAACTCATCACAAAATCAATGAATATTGGTTGGAACAATCAATACCAGTTAGAGTTAAATATATGAATCGTTTATCCTTGTATATCTTGATATAATATCCACTTGATCTTAATCTTGATGATGACTAATGTGTATCCACTGGTTGTCTTCTAAACATATACCGATTGTCACAAAGTACCAGTTAGAGATAAACCTCTTAGTATAACATCTATCATACTGGTTGTAGTATAAACAACTTGAAGTTATACCGTAGATAATATAAACATATGTGTATGGTTGTGTTTCATCAATGACAACATATGATGAATTCATTATAATCATCATCAAGCCAACACATACCACCTCCTTTGTAATTCCCATATCCTCCGCTAGCTTCTCCACTTCCTTCCTCACTTGTCTCTACATCCCAGATTTGGTGAATTGGGAGTGCAGGCTTAATATTTTCTCCTTATAAGTCCCAAATCTTCCCTCTATTTTGTCTACCAATTTTCTCAATAGGTTCAAAGAATATGCATTAAGAGTATCTCCATCAACCTCATATCCCATGGGCATTGATCCATGTTGTCCTGGATTCAACAACCTCCATTAAGCATTGATCTACATCCACCATGAAGCATATGGAGTCTTCATACTTTTCCACAATTTCCTTAGGGATGCTTTCCATGCTCGACATCATGCTTTGGAAGGTTTTTAACTATCCCCTCATAATAGCTCTCTAAGATTGTGCATATCCTAAACCATCCAAAGTTTCCTTTATTTGCACCGCCACCAGCCTGTCATAGGCCCATTGAACTTTGCCTACACCGAGGACCTCATTCATGAAATAAAAGTAGAGACAGATAATCAGGGTACCAAATTTGAATAAATCCTTTTTGTCTTGATTTATCTTCTTTGGATTTTTCAAGAGCTCACTTTGAAGCATCCCACATAGATCATACAACTTGTCTTATTTGAGAATTTAATAGGCACTGTAAATGGTCATACTGGACACTAAGTTGTCTCTGCTAGATTAGTAGACCTTGCACCCTATCACCATGGATGTAAACCTAACATCATATTCAATAATGTTGCTAATTTTCATCGATCTCCCATCATGCTTGGAACTGATTGCCTCTATCACGGTATGGTTCTTTACATTCCTTAGGCCAAGAACTTAACCGGTTGTATTCAGGCATGTTATGGATTTGATTGCTTGTTTTTGGATCTTGTGCAACTTGTCAAGCCATATGAATTCATCACGAACTCTTCTCAGAATGTATCTGACCCATTCAGGTTCATCAAATACTAGAAATTTTACGAATTGAATGAAACCCTTGTCCTAGAGAGATTTTAATTTAGGTTTTAGGTTTTCCATTCCATCTATCATGTGCCCTGTGTAAAGTCCCATCATTTCAGCATTCCCGAGCTCTTCAAAGCTACAATGAATGTAAGCCCTAATATCTTCAACATACAAAAAACTATACGAAACAGATGAAATTCTCATTGCGGATCATTTTCCATCTATTTATATGGGCGTTTCTTAAACTTCAACCTTGCCTTATCAACTTTATCAACAACCAACGAAGTTGCCACACAAAATGATGCTATTATCAAATTTTAGGTTATAAATAGAGAAAGTTATCAAACTTTGAAAATACCTTTCAGTCTCCAACCGCATGCAAGAAATATTTGTCGAATCTCTTCAAAGCTCTGGGTTCATTGCATAGTCTTCTTCACCAAGGTGTCTCTTTCACTTTGAATGCAATGTGAGAAATAAGAGTTAAATCACCCTTTTTATCCACAACATACCTAACTTTTAGGTATAATAAATTCTCAACCCTAACTCTTCTAGATGCTCTATATCTCATGAATATTATTCCATAGTCTCAAATTGGCATGAAGTCTTCCAGAGATTCTTCAGGATCAACTGCACAACCATTCACAATCATCTACAACCTGCCGTAGCCAGTTGCAAATCTCATATAGGGGTTTTTTAGGATGTACATGAAAAGCTTCCCCTAAGGCCAAGTGCCTTAGTTACCGGATGAGGTTCCAACATCAGAATAAGATGCGAACTCATTCACTACATCTGAATCACCCTTTTTGACCCATTTCTTCTTGTACTTCTCTTTGATCTCTTTAATCTTCACTTTGACCTTATCATCTGACTTGGTCTTGTTTGCTAAAACATTCTTCTTGATGTTGGAAAAGGAAACTATTCTAGTGATGATTCAGTGGATATTGATGATGTATGGTGCATGATATTTCTTAGGAGTTGTCATTGATGGCAACCCAGCCTATTGATCTTATCTGGTATGGAGTATGGGATATCTGGATGTCTTGAGTAAGTTTTGGTATAAGTCTGTCAATGTTACTCAGTGTACAGTGTTAATAAGAATTTTCTTGGCATTATTTTGTCATTGATGTCAACCAGTATAGGATGTCAATTGGTATAAGAGATGTATGTGCAACACTATCATTGATGCATACTAGATGTGATTTCTTTGATGTCAACTAGCATAGCAAGTCACCGGTAAGGAAGAGAAGGTCATCTAGCATAATGGCCATTGGATTCGCCCATACACAAGTTAGTGTTGACTTGTGTTGAAGACATAAGGACTCCATATTGATAAGTGACATTTTGGCAGTACATTGTTTCCAATCAATAATAGTGAAAGATGCTAGGTTGTTGATTATGATGAAGAGGGGGAATGTTACAAAAATTACATCAACACTGGAGGTGAAGTATGTGCAGGCCCCTGGTATGCTGTGTGGATGTCAAACAAAAAGACCCACTGGTAAAAGATGCAATCACCATATGAAGAGATGGATGACAGTGAATGTGCCCAACCCAATCATATGTGCCCATTTGAGGATATTTCTATTCAGACAAGGAAGCCATAATGGTGCATGATATCAGGGATAAGCTTCGGATCAGCTAGGTAGACAAGATGAGTTGTTGGTACAGAGATTGAAGGACATGGTTGTCACTATGACAAACATGTTAATAGCAGAACTGATCTATTGATGAAGAAGGGAAGGTTGAGTAGTTGCAAACAAAGGATGTTTCCATAATGTAGATGAATTTTGGTGCCACCGGTGTGCATGGTATCTTACCAGTATACATGCAAAAGATACTACCGATATAGATATAGATTGATAAGATGACAAAGTGAAGATGCAAGAGGCTCCCATCTATTGATGATGTGCATGAGGTAAGTTGACAAGTGTTCCTACTAGGTTGAGTGTTCCATTGGAAGAGAAGAAAAGTGCAAGGTTGAAGGCAGACCAATTAGGGTTAACCGATAGGGTTTATGAACTGGTAGATGAACCCAGTTGTGTAGTTGGTCAGTGATCTATTCTAGACCGACATAGAAGACCTAGCAAAGGTGGATGCCGACAAAGGGGCCACGTGGAGGTGAAGTGACATGCATGCATAGGTTGGTGTGATGTGTTGGTGAGGTCATTGGTGACTGGTCCAACATTAAATGGTGACTACAAAGCTTGAGGAAGCATGGTAGAGGATTGTGGATCGAGATCAGGGAAACAACAAAGATCCAACATAGACTGATCTTGCAGATCAAAGAGGGTGAAGGAAACTACATCATGCACATGATTGATCAGACAAAATACCAAAAATCATGCTACACACGGCTAGTGATAGAAGACGTGAATCACAAGGAAAACAGAATGGTGATGCTCATTGATGGAGTGCTAATCATAAATCAAGGACATTATGTTTAATTGGATATGATATGCCACAATGATTAGAGATCAGATTAGATGCAAATTCAATGCATGGCATAAACCCTAGCATGACAATGTTCAAACCAATGTTTAGGCATGAAAATATGGTTATAAGAGTGTGAGCCAAAGATGTAGTTGCTGCGGCTACATGAGTGAGAAAAACCAGATAGCCAACTAGTCAAGTGCTCAACAACAATCAGAGAAGAGACTGAGTGTGTGAGAGAGAATCGGGTTGAAGAGTTCATTAGGCAAGAGTGAGGTAACTGGTAACTTTCCATTAAGTCTGACAAAGGAGTGTATCAGTGGTGACTGAACCGATAGAGAAGAGTCACAAAAGATTGCAGAGAAGATAAGATGAGAATTGACAATAATCAGATAACAAACAACTGACTAAGATAAGTAGACAGGTGGTGGCCAACAACAGTGTGATCAAAGAGTAGTGAGCAGAGAGTAGAATCGGCAGAGAGGAAGAAGAAAATGAACCGGTAAGGTTGCAGCAGAGAGTGAGTTGCTGCAGGAGAGTAAAGTTGCAACAGTGAGAAGGTGAGCATAGAACCGATAAAGAATTGGAGAGAGGAGAACCAGTGGAGAGACTTGGATAAGAGTTATAAAATTATTTTGTAACAAGGCTATTAATTTTGTAATTGAATATATTTATTGTAGATCACTGAGTTGGAGCTCAGTGTAGGGGTTGGTGCTCCTTGGGTTTGTACCCTAAAGTAGGAGTGGTACTCTTTGGATTGGTGCCCAAAATGTTGTAATCGAGGTTTTGATTATGATGCTGGATTGGAGCAGTAGTCTCCAACAACACTTCTCTCTGAGGTTTTTCCCATCTTGGGTTTTTCTTGTACATTTAGTGTTATGAGATGTCCCTTTTATGTGTATTTGCATTTGTGTTATCCTTCCATCTAACCAGTATGTCTTCTTTTTGTTAGATCAGTTAACCAATATACACACATAGGATATAAAAGGGTTAAGTTTGTAAATCACTAATTCTCCCCCCTCTAAGTGACATCTTGTGTTCAACAATTGGTATCAGAGCCTAGATTCTCGGTTGATAAGCTTTATTTAGCTTGGGTAGATTTTGGTATTTGAACACAATGGTTTGTTTAGTGTCAATCCCTACTCCTATATTTGGAGTTGTAGGATGGAAGTCTACCTGTCCTGCCTAAGGTTTGATGTATGGATGTCGGTTGTTAATGGCTTCCCTATTAAAGTTAGTCCTCCCACCGATTGAGATGTAGAAAGAAGAAATTGGTGTAATGATATATAAATGAAAGCTATTCTCAGTGGGATATCCGGTGATGTCTCCTCAAAGGTGGACAAAAATAGATCGACAAAAAAACCTATGGGATAGATTGAAGAAACTTTATGGCAATGAACCTTGTACTGTGGAATCGGTTTGTGAAGATAGGATGAGAAATATAACACATGAATCTACAGATGAAGGTAGATCAATGTGCAACAACATAAATGATGAAGAGGATACTCTCCTCTTCATGGCTCAATAATCAGAAGATTAGAGGCACACATATGAGAATGATGATGCAGATCATTCCTACTGGTGAGATGTGTTTGGAAGTGATAGTGAAGGTGAAGAAGAAGATGAAGCAAAACTTGATCTTGAAGGAGAACTTGTAAGTGCACTCAAAGAAATTGGTAGAGTGAGGAATGAATACAAGTTATTCAAGAATGTTTCAGTTTTGGAACAAAACCGGTTGATCAGATGCCTTGAAGAATCTAAGAAATGTATCTCAGAGTTGAAGACTCAACAAGGAGACACCAATGAGTGTCGATGTAAAGATATAGAGTCTGTGATAGAGGCCAAGGATAAAGAATATCAACAACTAGATGGAGGTATGTTGAATCTCTTAAATGACCTTGAGAAATGTCAGGATGAGCTCAAGGTGAGAATTTGGTTTGATGGTAGTAGTGATGCCTTGGATAAGATTCTAAAGAAACAAAAGCATTCCAAGGATACCAAAGGCTTAGGATGTGGTACCGGTGAGTGCTCTACAAGAAAGGAGACCTCCCACAAAGATATTAAATTTTTCTCATCAAATGGAAATGGCAAGGGTCAAACCTTCACAATTAGAGATGCTCCCTAAAAGAAGGTTGATCTAACCATAATTGGTGAAGACATGAAGCTAAGGATGAAGACAGGTGCTGGAATAAGGACCAACAATACAGACCCCAAAGGAAAAGGGAAGATGGGAGAAGGCAGCTTCACCAGAAGCAAGAACATGATAAGATAGCAAAGAAGACCTCCTATCGGTAGAAGATAAGGAAGTTCTACCTCCCACAAGACAAAGAAAGTGTGCGAAAATAAGGGATGGATGGAATAGTTACAAAGTGTGGACAATCCAAGATACATTCCCAAAGAAGTAGAAATGGAGATACTAAACTGGTAAGATCTCCTCATGTATGACAAAACAAATTTTTAAGTTATGTGCTCCCTTTCTTTGGTTATTGTTTTGCATGTAAAGAATATGGTCATAGGGAAGAAGAATGCATAAAGAGGCTTAGAAATAAGAATGTTATCTATCCAATAAGTAATACATATGGCCATAATATGTTAGGATGTAGAAACATGCATAGAGATGCTCCAATTCATAATAAGAAGAGTCCATTTGCTGCCTCAAGAAATGCAAATTATGTATGTTACAATTGCAATGGATTTGGGCATAGAAGTCATGAATGCAGGAATAGGAAAGTTCAGTCACATGACAACCGGTATAGAAGCTATGCCCAACATAGAAATGGATATAGAGCATTTGGAAGTCAAAGACCTGCATGGAACCAAAGGAGAAATGTCTCTACAAAATCAAGAGGTCCCCTGGTTCCGGTAGCCAATTATAATGGCATGACCAAAAGAAGATGGTCAAAGTGGGTTGCCAAAAGGTTCTCCAATCATGCATTTAGCATGAACATTGTTTTCTTCTACAACAATGTCTTTGATCATGAGGCAAAATCCAGTAGAGCAAGGACTAATCAGCAAAAGAAGGTAACACCTGATCCGAAGACTGAAAAAAGGAAGAAAAATGAAGCTAAGTAGGTATGGAGGAAGAAGAAAGAAGAGAAATCATGGACTGACACTATGCATTCAATGCACAGGTGATACCTCCTAAGGCTTAAAGGAGACATGGGACCTTAGGGGGAGTAGTAAACTGACCTTATCATTCACCCCCTCAGTGGAAGAGGACACATGGAAGAACATGTTGCTTTCGGTAAGAAAAAAAGGTAAAATAAGTGTGTGTAGTGGTTGACTTGGCTACACATCTACAGATAAGAGATGGATCACTACTGTGTGTGTCAATGGATGGAAAATTTGTGATTGGGATTAGAAGAAAATTGACACAAGAAGACATGACTTAGAGAAAGGTTCTCTAGTAGAGATGATGGACTAGTGGAGGAAACCAATATGTGAGATATGGTACCGATATGAATACTAACCGATATTTGCAGGTTATGTAAGAAAATGAGGTTCAGGATCATTGCATTAACTCTGGTAGTATGGAATGAGGAGTTCGTGTCTCAGGTGGTGCTGATGAAGACCTGAATGACATATGTTGGCTCGATTATTGATCATGTAGGCATGCATCTTTTTGGGCTAACCAGTTTGATTTATGGCATGATAATGATATAGTATTGTGTACATCTAACATCATGTCATATGTTGTAGTGGATACAATGGAGCTGATAGATCATCAGTTGTTCTCATATGCATAGCTAAACTAGTAGAAGGGGCAGGTTGGCTCTGACTTAGAACCTAACAGACAAATGAAGACCTGAGATGTATGACTCAAGGGGAGTTCACAACCATGCTTTTTGATTTGTATCACACTTGCTAGACACAGGGGGGAGTGAAAACATCTATGGCTTTACTGGTATGATTGTGTCCTTGGAAGTATCCGAGGTTGTGATATATTTCAATGTCTATACAATTGAAATCACAATTGGACCATCAAGAGAGTTTCTTGCAAATAAGGAAAGTCACCTGCACTGGAGAACATGCATTTGGTATTAGAAGAGATACAATTGGTATCAGTGTTAGCTTCAATAATTGATATTAGAAAATTGGGCTTAGAATGGCTTTTGCATATCAAGGGGAGATGATGCAGTCTGACCGACAGGTATGTTGTATTCATTGATACATGTGCCTTCAATTGGTTTCAGACTTTTATATGAATGTATTTCTGGTTTGCATATACACTTGGTTGCTGAGAAATTGGTGTCAGGTGGTGGTTGAGCCCTCCATCTCAAGTGCTATGAATTCATAGGATGAAATGTATAATGGTCAAAGGAGGAGAAGCATCTGGTAGAGAAAAAGGGGAAATAAAACTCTGTCAGCGCCCGGTAGACACAAGGAGGAGATAAACCCTAATAGTGCCCTTTGCCATTGTTGTCAAAGGGGGAGATTGATTTTGTAGTATGTCAGATACTACATGTGTTGACATCAATGCCAAAGGGGGATATTATTGGCATTGTGCTATCATTGATGTCAACTGGTATGGGATGGAAACCAGTATAAGAGATGTATCTACAACATTGTCATTGATGCATACCAGATGTGATGTCTTTGATGTCAACTAGCATAGCAGGTCATCGGTAAGGAAGAGAAGGTCATCTAGCATAATAGCCATTTGAGTCACCAGTACACAAGTTAGTGTTGACTTGTGTTGAAGACATAAGGACTGTAGAATGATAAGTGATATGTTGGCAGTACATTGTTGCCAATCGACAAGAGTGCAAGACACTAGGTTGTTGATTGTGATCAAGAGGGGGAATGTTACAAAAATCACATCAACACCGAAGGTGAAGTATGTGCAGGCCACTTGTATGCTATGTGGATGTCAAACAGTAGGACTCCCACTAGACAAAGATGCAGTCACCATATGAAGAGATGACTGACAGTGAATGTGCCCAATCTGATCATATGTGCCTGTTTGAGGATATGTCTACTCAGACAAGGAAGCCATAATGGTGCATGAGATTAGGGATAAGCACCGGATCAGCCTGGTAGACATGATGAGTTGCTGGTATAGAGATTGAAGGATATGGTTGTCACTTTGACAAACATGTTAATAGCATAATTGGTCTATTAATGAAGAAGACAAGGTTGAGCAGTTGCAAACAGAGGATGTTTCTAGAATCTAGATGAAGTTTGGTGCCACCGGTGTGCATGATATCTTACTAGTATACATGCAAAAGATACTACCAATATAGATGTATAACGGTAAGTTGACAAAGTACAAATGTAGAAGGCTCCCATATTTTGATGATGTGCATGAGGTAAGTTGACAAGTGTGTTGATCGGGTTGAGTGTTCCATTGGAAGAGAAGAAAAGTGCAAGGTTGAAGGTAGACTGGTTAGGGTATATACGATAGGGTTTGTGAATAGGTAGATGAACTCGGTTGTGTGGTTGGTTGGTGATCTGGTCTGGACCAACACAAAAGATCTAGAAATGGTGGATGTCGACAAAGGGGCCATGTGGAGGTGATGTGGCATGCATGCACATGTTGGTATGATGTGTTGGTGAGGTCATTGGTGATTGGCCCAACATTAAATGGTGATTACAAAGCTCGAGGAAGCATGGTAGAGGATTGCAGCTCAAGATTAAGGAAACAATAAAGATCCAACATAGACTGATCTTGTAGATCAAAGAGGGTGAAGGAAACCACATCATGCATGTGATTGATTAGACAAAATGCCAAAAAATCATGCTACAAATAGCTAAAGATAGAAGACGTGAATCACAAGGAAAATAGAATGGCAATGCTCGTTGATGGAGTGTTGATCATCAATAAAGGTAATGATATCTGATTGAATATAATATATCATGATGATCAAATATTAGATCAGATGTAGATTCAGTGGATGGTGGAAACCTTAGCATACCAATGTTCAAACCAATGTTTAGGTGGGAAAATATAGCTATAAGAGTGTGAGCCAAAGATGTAGTCGTTGTTGCTACATGAATGAGAAAAATCGGATATCCAACCATTCAATTGCTCAATGAAAATTAAAGAAGAGACTGAGTGTGTGAGAGAGAATTGGGTTGAAGAGTTCAACCAACAAGAGTGAGGCAACCAGTAGCATGTGATTAAGTCTGACAATGGATTATACCGGTGGTGACTGAACCGATATAGAAGAGTCATAGAAGATTGTAGAGAAGGTAAGCTAAGAATTGACAACAATCAAATAGCAGAAAACTGACTGAGAGAAGTAGACCGGTGGTGGCCAACAACAATGTGATCAGAGAGTAGTGAGAAGAGAGAAGAACCGACAAAGAGGAAGAAGAAGCTGGACTGGTAAGGTTGTAGCAGGAGAGTAAAGTTGCAATAGTGAGAAGGTGAGCATAGAACTAACAGAGAATTTGAGAGAGGAGAACTAGTGGAGAGACTTAGATAAGAGTTACAAAATTCTTTTGTAACAAGGCTATTACTTTTGTAATTGAATATATTCATTGTAGATCACTGAGTTGGAGCTCAGTGCAGGAGTTGGTGCTCCTTGGGATGGTGCCCTAAAATAAGGGGTTGGTGCTCCTTGGGTTTGTTCTCTAAATAAGGAGTGGTATTCCTTGGGTTGGTACTGTAAATGTTGTAACTAAGGTTTTTATTGTGTGACTAGATTGGAATAGTAGTCTCCAATAGTGCTTCTCTTTGAGGTTTTTCTCATCTTGGGTTTTCCTCATACATTTGGTGTTATGAGATGTCCCTTTTATGTGTGGTTGAATTTGTGTTATCTTTCCATCTAACTGGTATGTCTAATTTTTGTTAGATCAGTTAACTAGTATATGCACATAGGATAGAAAAGGGTTAAGTTTAGAAATCACTGATCACCCCCCCTTTCAGTGACATCTTGTGTTCAACAAATTTCTTATTTCTGGTGATGCGTTTTTGGTTCTAGTTATCCGAGTTGAGATGATTTAGTATGGGAAGTATATTATCATGCAATACCATCCTCTGGTGTTGTCTCTTAAGCATGTTAGAAGGTCTAGTATCCGATAGAGCAGTAAAATAGGGCTATCTTCATTATTAATGATGTATCATGTGGACCAAATTCCTTGAAGTGATTCTGGTGGTTGTTGGTAAGTTCAAGGTAATTGGACCGACTTATGGAAAGTGTGTGATCATATGTTTTGGATCCAGAACATGGTTTTGTAAAGATTTGAGCCAACTTGAAGCTACACGTTTCATATTCTCATATTTTGAGAAGCTAAATTGTGGAAGATCATTTTTGTTTGTGCAGCTATATAAGATTGACTTGGTTAATGAATTTATGTGTGTATATGATGTGTGAAATTATTTTAGGAGTGATTGAGCATATTTTAATGTGCACACCTTGAGTTTAGTTGATCTGATAATTAGTAGTAGGTAAAAATAGAGCAGTTTATCAGAACAACACAACAGACCACTTTGTGCCTAATCAAAACTATTATTTGGCATAGTCAGATGCTTTTATTCAGTTCATTATTTTTTGTAATCATTATGTATTAGCCTATAAGGTAGTGACCCTTCCTCTGGGTTGTAGCCCTCTTGTAATTGAGTGGTGAGCTCTAGGCAGTGTGCCTGAATGCATGTGCATTCCCCTCATGTAATATTGTTTTACTACTGGCCATAGTATAATAATATTTTGGGTTCAAATCCCACCATGGTTTTTCCATATCCGGGTTTCCACGTATAAATATTGGTGTTATGGTTATATGCATATTTTCTTTGTGTTTCTGCATTTCATTTTCTTACTTGTGCGTTCGGTTGTTAAAGAATCAGATTAACAAATTTATAAATACCAAAACACTGATTCACCCCCCTCTCAGTGTTCATTGATTCCAACAATTGGTATCATAGGCTTGTGCATCGAAAGAAGCCTAATAGCTTGAGGAGGATCTATGAGATTGAATCAATTGACTTTGGTTTGCAGAGACAACTTAGTGTGACACTTGAAGATATTGATGCAACAATGAAGGAAAAGAGTAGTCTAAAAAGAAATCTAAATGCAGCTGAAGATTTCATTGAAACCCTGAAAGATCAATTAAATACCTCTTGGGAAAAGTGAAAGGAGTTGATGGACAAGTTGAAGGATAAAGAAGAGAAAATCATTGAAATCATGACAAGACTAATGAATGTGAGAAGATGGCTAGGGAGAATGCAATTTTGAAGAATGAGATGCAATCTATTGTCATGAAGCCAACTAAGGAGAGTGAAGACTAGAAGAAGAATGAAGAAATTTTGATTCAATCCTTGAAAGATAGATCTAATGAATGTTCCAGATTGACATATGAGAATGATCAATTGAATTTTGAATTGGTGCAAACAAAGAATGATGGATGAGAACCTGAAAGATAGATCATAATTCAGAGAGATGAGATGACTATTGCTAATGAGTACAAAGAGAGGTTCAAAGCTAGTTCAACCTAGTTGGATGAGATGCTGGATAGTCAGAGACATGGAAAAGACACACGCGGACTTGGATTTGAGAAAGGAGAATCATTTGATTCTAGTCAAAGAAATCATCAACATAAGAACAAGAAACATCTAGTACGCCAACCTAATGCCTATAAATTCAATGGTAGATGATTTACTTGCAATAAATTCGGTCATATCTCAAATCAATGTAGAAGTAGGATGAATAATGGAATGATCAATAATATGAACAACGGTCCTACCTTTATTGGTAAATGTTTCAAATGCAACAACTTTGGCCATAAGTCAAATATGTGCAGAATGATGATCAATTTTTAGAATAAGAGATGTTATGCATGTGGGATGTTTGGACATATATCTAACCAATGCAGGATGAGACCAAATCAGATGAGCTTTAGCCCTATGCATAGAAATGTTGTCTGTCATACATGCAATAAACTAGGTCATATTGCAAGGCAATGCAGAAGGAGGAATCCACCAGTGAATAAGAACATATTAGATGAGAAAGGAAAAGAAAAGGTAGATGAAATCAAAGATCAACATAAAAAAATGTGGGTAAAAAAGGAAGATCAAAATGTGCAGAATGGCTCCACACTTGAATCTGGTGATGGAACCTCATGTGGTAACTAGGGATTTTTGGCCTTAGGGGGAGTTTTTCATGCAAATCAGTAGAACCCCCTCTTCAAAGATCAGTAGCCACTTCCAGAAGGTTGTATAAGATCTAGATCGAGAATGCAGATGATATACAAAAGATTTGTGATAGTTAGGTATTCCGATGAATGAAATGATGAAAAGTAAGGTAATCAAAAGCTTTAAGGTTCAACATTTATTATAACTCAAAATTAGGTTAAAAGAACACTTCAAAGGTTTATTCCTTCCAATGTGATTGAGAGAAAAGAGCAGAGCTGAAGAGATTTGACAACAAAACCAAACTTGAAGTGATCATTCAATGATTTCCTGCACCTGGTTGAGAATCTAGAGGTATTTATCTATTCATGAGCTATCTTTTGAACCCTAAATTTGAAATGGCATCTACATTCGGTATTGCTAGCCCTCTGGTAGTTGATATTTCTAAGAGGGCAAGACCTATTTTCAAAAGGCATCCTTTCAAATTGATTGAAGATGATTTAGAAGGAGCATTTTCTTCAGTTCTATATGGCATTCTTCACAATGAAGATATAAGGGCATACATTCACTATGATATTGAAGAACTTGGCAACACATATATGCTCTCACTCTATAACAAGCATATGGTGGACAATCTTGGGAATTTGAAGTTGGAATACCAAATTCTTTATGACAAGGGTTTCACACAATTCATCCATTTTTTGGTATTTGATGAAGCATAATGGGTTCAGTACATTCTCAGCAGGGTTCATGATGAGTTTATCTGGCTAGACAAACCACGTAAGATCACAAAGTAGGCCATTCAAGAAGTCACATGCTTGAGTGCAATCGATGAGATTCCTAGCCTGAGGAAAGTGCAAAATATCACTATGGCAACTGTTACCAGTTCTCAATATGATAACCGATCAATGACAATCAGTGATATAGTTTTGACTGATGTGAGTTCACCTCAATGGTGGTGGGCTACAAAGAGTATCAATCCAGAAGGCATAATTCAGTGTTCGATATAGTAATATTCACTGCATATCAGATGCTTAAGGAGGATAAAAGGTGTTATCTCTATTTGGCACTTTTAAGTGAATTGTTGAGAAACTTGAAGAAAATAAAGCAAGACAAGAAACATTATTTTAGGTTTGGATCTTTAATTGTATGCTTAGCTCTCTATTTATTGAATGAGATCCCTGGTATTGAAAAATTCCAATGGGCTTATGACAAACTGGTGGCGATGCAAATTAAGGAAGGGTTGCTGGGTATAGGTGACAATATAACGTGAATATCTACTTTATTGGGCTATTTCAAGAACTTCCAAGCCTCTATGAAAGCCCAATAAAGAATTCCCAAAGAGATAGTAAAGAAATATAAGAAGATCATTTTTTTTATGGTTGATAAAGATCAATGACACATGGAGGCAGTTGAGCCGAGAACAACTTAGATCATGCCCATGGGGTGTGAGGTTGATGCTATCACACTTGATGCATATGAACATAACCTAATAAGTCAACTAGTAGATCAAAAGGAGCAGAGATTTGGAACTTTCTAGGAAAAGGACCTAGACTTGCATAAATAGTTCACCGAGTCCAGAAGGAAGAGGAGAGTGAGAAAGGAGGTTAGGGAACTTGAAGAACAAATGGGTATAACCAAAGAAGCATTGGTTTTGTCATTGATGTCAACACTTATCAACACTTATCCTTCTGGAGATCTTTGGTTATGTTGAACCGACACATTATGTTCACTGACAAGTTCAGTGACTTATGCATAATCACTGGTATATCACTCACCGGCAGGTTATATTGTTCACCAACATTGAGGATGACTTGTTATCATCTGGAGATCACTTGGTTATGTCAAAAACATTGTTTGGACACTTGGTTTTGGTATTTTGGTTATTGGTCTAAGCGGGTTGACATATTTGCTGTTACCGGCAAATTGGTCTAGGTTATGGACCGACATGCATTATCTATTCCATATCAGCACAACATGTTATGGAGATGATTTAATTAATTGGATTTTGTTGTAATTGTATTGAGATGACATGATGCATCGCATCTTGACTAATTTGTAATTGATTTAATTGTAATATTCTTAGTTAGCCTACCTACACATTTGGTCTTAGGTTTTGGTATATATGTAAGATCTCATTTGTGATATGGAAAAATAAGATAGAGAGACAGTATATGGTTATGGTATTGTAACATGGTATGTGCGAATATTAAAGAATATATGAGCAGACCATAGAGAAGGTTCAAGGAAGGTTTGAAGGTGATTATCAGAGCTTAACCGATACTGAATCCAACATTGGAGATGCTACTTTTAGCAGTACATTATCATTGGATTTAATCATCCAATTGTAATTAGTGTGACTCCTATTTTGTGATTGAGCACTGAGCTCTAGGCAGTTGGCCTTTCTGCATGTGTAGACCCCATTTATATACACATACTATCTATAGTAGTATGATTTGATTGTGGGTAAGATTTCCCACCATGGTTTTCCCCTTACAGGGTTTCCATGTACAAATCTCTGTGTTATGTGTTGTGGATGTTGTTTCTCTTTCTATTATATGGATTGAGTTTCACTAGTATTAATATTAACTGCTAGTTTGT
Organism: Cryptomeria japonica; assembly: GCF_030272615.1. Classification (NCBI taxonomy): domain Eukaryota; kingdom Viridiplantae; phylum Streptophyta; class Pinopsida; order Cupressales; family Cupressaceae; genus Cryptomeria; species Cryptomeria japonica. Next base: position 368,525,802 of record NC_081409.1, read on the forward strand.
CTATTGACATTAAGTTTGGTCTACTGGTATTAAGTATCAAGTTTGATTAAGTTATATTTGGGTTGAAATTAATAGACAACTGATTCACCCCCCCTCTTAGTTGCCTCCAGATCCTATCAATTTGTATCAGAGACAAGTTCTCTTTTTACAGAAGTTTAACAAATTGAGGAGATTCTATGGCAACTAACTTTTTCAGGAAGGACAGTCTAAAACTTGATGGAACTAACTATGGTATATGGAAGATCAAAATGGAGACACATCTGAATTGCATTGGAAAAGACATATGGTATGTTACAAAGAATGGCTATGTTGTTCCTACACCGAATAAACCTAATCCACCAACATTGGGTAAGGATCAAGAGAATGATTGCAAAGCAAGAGAAGCACTATTGAGTGCCTTGTCAAATCAGCAAATCATGGGATTATCAGACTGATCTACTGCTAAAGCTATTTGGGATAAATTAGAGACATTGAATAAAGGAGATACACTGTCATAATTGCAAAACTGGAATGCTTCCGAGTCAGGTATGAAAATATGAAAATGGAAGAAGATGAAAGAATTTTTTCTTTTATGGAAAGGGTTAATGAAATTGTTTTGGGAATACAATGATGTGGAGGTTCCTTAAGTGAAGATGAAATTGTTTCTAAAGTTTTAAGAGCATTGCGACCAACATACAAAATTAAAGTAACTGCTATTAATGAGTTGAGAACAATGCCTAATACATTAGTATCTAGAGATACCTTGGTTGGAGAACTTTCAGCATTTGAGCTTGAGGAATTTGATCCTGTTGCTACAATTAAGATAGATTTAGCCTTCAAAGCATCATCATATACAACATCATCATCATCATCTGATAAATCTGATTGGAAAGAACATTATGCAAGAGAACTTGAAGATATCATGAGGGAAAATGAAGAACCGGAAGAACTTGAAGCACTATTTGCAAGGAAAATGCCAAAAGGTCCTATTGGAAGTAAGTATGAAGGTAAATCACCATTTAAATGTTTTAACTACAATCAAGTTGGTCATATGGCATCTAGATGTCTTGATAGACATGCAAGATTAAGAGAAGAAGCTAAAAGAACATATAAGCCTAACCCTGAATATCAGAGATACAGATTTAGGAAGAATAGAGACAAATAATGTTACTATGCTGATGAAGGAGTTACTAATGATTCTAATGAAGAACTGACAGATAATGGATGGGCTTTTGTTGCAATAAAATAAGATCAACCGACACCTATTGTTCCACCAGTAGAGAAGGCCCTGGCAGCTAAAATTGAAGAAAAAGATGAATGAATTATAGATTCTGGATGTTCACATCATATGACTGGTGATAAAAGTAAATTCTTATCTTTGCAGGAATACAATGAGGGTCTAGTAAGATTTGGGGATGACAAAGCTTGTTTGATCAGAGGAAAAGACACTATATCTTTTGATGGTAAGCACAACACTGACAACATTTATTATGTTGAAGGTTTGAAGCATAATCTTCTGAGTGTTGGTCAATTAGTTGAAAAGGAATTTCAGTTACAATTCAAGAATGGTAAAAGAAAAATCATGAATAGAATTGGTTTGGAGATTGCAACTGATAATCAGACTAGAGGTAATATCTTTCATTTGAATAACAATGAAAAGACATGCTTGATTGCACATATTGATGAAAGTTAGTTATGGCATAAAAGACTCTGGCATGTGAATTTTGATTGCATTATAAAGATTAGTTCATCTAAGGCAGTAAGGGACCTACCTAAGATTATAAAACCTCATAATCTGATATGAAAGGAATGTCAAATGGGAAAGCAAGTTAGAACAACTTTGAAGAGTGAGAAATCTAATAATGTTCTTGATTTAATTCATACTGACGTGTGGTCCAACAAGAACAAGAAGTCTAAAGGGATATAGATACTTTATGCTAATCATTGATGATTATTATAGAATGTGTTGGGTTACTCATCTCAGAGAGAAATCAGAACCTTTTGGGAATTAAAATTATTAAAGGCAATGGTAAAGAATGAAACCGGTAAGAAAATCAAATAATTAAGATTAGATCAAGGAGGTGAATTTACATCAAAAGAGTTTAATACATTTTGTGAAGTGAATGGAATTAGAAGACAACTATCAGCACCCTGAACACCTTAGAAAAATAGAGTTGTGGAAAGGAAGAACAAAGCTATTCTGGATGTAGCAAGAAGCATGATATTAGAAGTAAATCTACCTCATGTGTACTGGAGAGAAGCAGTGGACTCAGTGGTTTACACTTTTAATAAAGTTCACATCAAAGGTGAAACCAGTAAGACACCTTATGAAGTATGGTTTGGTAATACTCCTACTCTTAAATACTTTAGAATATTTGGAAGAAAATGCTACATTAGGAGAGATGAGTATATTGGAAAATTTGATCCTAGAAGTGATGAAGTAATATTTCTTGGTTATTCATCTAAGAGAAAGGCATATAGATGTTTTAATAAAAGATTGCAGAAAATCATTGAGAGTGCAAATGCGAAGATAGATGAAAACTTTAGAGGAAATTCAAGGTCTATGGAATTTGAACTGGTAGTTGAGATGATCATAAATGAACCTATACAGAGTGCACCAGTACAGAATGTGGACCCAGTTACATCGACATCATCAGAGAATTCCACAGTGACTAAAGAACAACAACAAGTAAACACACATAGGTATGTAAGACTGAATCACTCTGAAAATCAGATAATTGGGAATAAGTATCAAGGTGTTATGACAAGAGGAAGACTGACAAATGAAGAGGTATGTTTAATTTCTCAAATTGAACCAACATCTGTGATTGAGGCATGTGAAGATAAACATTGGATTAAAGCTATCGAAGATGAATTAGAACAAATTGAAAAGAACAATACATGGACATTGGTTCCCCGACCTAAAGACAAAAATGTAATTGGAACTAAATGGGTATTTGAAATAAAATTAATGAAGATTATAAGGTAATCAGAAACAAAGAAAGATTAGTGTGTAAAGGATATTCATAGAAAAAGGGAATTGACTACAATGAAACCTTTCCACCAGTAGCTAGAATTGAGGTAGTCAGATTATTTCTTGCATTTGCAACACACAAGAACTATAAAGTATATCAAATGGATGTAAAATGTGCATTTATGAATGATCTTGAAGAGGAAGTTTACATTGAACAACCTAATGGATTTACATTGACAAATGATAAAGATATGGTTTGCAGATTAAGGAAAGCTTTGTATGGATTGAAGCAAGCTCCTAGAGCTTGGTATGCTAGATTGGACAAATATCTTTTAAAGCTTGGTTACACTAAAGGTAATGATGACAACAAATTATATTTCAAAGTGACTAATGAAGACATCTTGGTTATTAAAGTTTTTGTTGATGACATCATTTTTGGAGGAGAAGATGGATTGTGTAAAGACTTTCCTAATAAGATGTAGGAAGAATTTGAAATGTCAATGATTGGGGAGATAAAATTCTTTTTAGGATTGCAGATTTCATAGATTGATAAAGATATATTCATATGTCAAACAAAGTACTTGAAGGAACTATTGAAGAAATTTGGTATGGAAAACTCTGAACCGGTAAGTACTCCTATGATTACAACTGATAAATTGACATTGAAGGATGATTCAGCTCCTATTAATCTGTCAAGATACAAATCTATGATTGGATGTTTACTGTATTTGACACAAACAAGACCTGATATAATGAATGCAGTATGTATTTGTAGCATCGTAAATTGTACGCACTTGCTAGGGTTGTACAATTTCACACCTAGTTTAGCACCCACCTTGGCGCATTTTGCATTTTGCATTGCATTTCCCCTTTAGCACTTAATTAGTCAAATTAATTAGGTCTAAGGTTCTATTTCATCATCTCCCACATCATAAAGTTGGGCCCTTTCATTAAAGTGTGCCCCTTTCATTTTATTCTTCCAATACATCATTTAATCAAAAACCCTAATTAGGTCCTGTTTTGAACTTGGGGGCTTGATTTCGGGGGTCAAAACATCTCAAAATCAGCTGTAACTTTGGGATTCTCTCTAAAATCATCATATCCGATGGCCCTAAAAATTTGGTGAAAAGTTGTCAGGACCATGGCGCCTAGAGAGGACCATGGCGCCCGGAGTGCACATGGTCCCGGACATTTTTCCCGAAATTTTAGGAACGCGATCCAATCATAAAATAAAGCTTAACCCCAAGAAATTGGTGGGATATTCAATCTCTAGGTTGGCCAAAAGTTGAAATTAAAACCTAGGGTTTCATATATAAGAGCTCTCTTTCTTCATTTGAAAGGATAAGAGTTTTGGCTTTCGAGGACCTTCTATGCAGCGAAAGAGCAGATCTTTGAAGACTTCAATAACATTCAACATCCATCCATCAAGCATTTATCAATTTCATTCATCCATTTAGGGCTTGGAAGACATTGAAGAACAATAGGAGATTACCGACTGAAGATTGGCTTGTACCCCTCCCTTGGGGGTTGGGTATGATTTCATGTTGTTTTCATGTCTTTGCATAAGCTTCAATATATCACTTATTCATGCTTTAGATCACTTTGCATCTTGATTTAGAGCATTTACATTATCATTTACAAGCAATTAGGGTTTACTTTCTAGGTTGCTCTAGTTTGCTTTCTTGCATTTAAGGACCTTGCACACACACTAGGTCTGCACACACAATACATTTTACAATACAACTTGGCTATTCGTGGAGGTGGAAATCACCGAAGCGGGGGTTTGACTAAGGAAAAACCCTATATAGCCGCCCATACCCTTTTCAGATATAAGTGCAGGTTTCGGGACTCGGACGACGCCACAGGTTGCAGATTTGAGAGAAGCAGACTGAGACCAACCTTCCGACCAAATTTTAGAGCAAAAGACCAGGACAGGGGCATGGGGCACCCTGGTCCTGCCAGGACAGGGGCACTGGGCGCCCTGGTCCCTGGGACAGGGGCGCTGGGCACCCTAGTCCTCCTGACAGACAGTAGTTTTCAGCATTTTTGACAGCTTTCCAGGTTGCAAAATAGCAGTTTCTGGAGCAGTTTTAGGGGCAGAATCAGGACAGTGGCACCCGCGCCCCCGTCCCGAACATTTTCAGTCAGATTTTAACTCTGGGTACGCATTTTCATTCTTGTCTTGTCCTTGTGTTTACAGCTTTCCATTATTTAAGTTCAATTCTGCAATCTTGTTATTAGTTCATACTTGCACTTTGGGGTTAGGGTTTGAACTTGCATCATTTTATCTTTCAATTACAACAAAGGAATAGAAATCCTAATGGGTAGCCCGTGGCTCTCTCTTCCACAAAAAGAAATAGCCAATTGTGTGATACCTCTAGGCTCTTTCGTATTCCACAAATGTGTGATTGAAAGTGAGATTAGGGCATGTTTGCTTAGTGTCACTTTTTCTCCTACACATTTTGGTGAACCTGACGTGAATCTATCATTGCTTCCTCTTGCATGGAATTTGTTAGATCTAGATCTAGATTTAGTGTGTTTTCATTTCATTTTCATTAAAAAGAAAAAAAAGAAAAAAAAAAGTGTGTTTCTTTGCATTGTGTGTTTAAATTTTATGCAATTTCAAAATGTCAGATTTTTATTTGCAAGATGTTCATATTTGTGATGATTATGAGTTAGATGAAGCTTTAGATGAATTTTTGAAACCTAAATATACCAAACCTTCATTTTACCAAAAACTCATAAACATTGTTACTATGCCATTTCGTTGTGAGGAGAAAGATAAGTCAAATGATTCCTCTCAAGGGTACATTCCTATCAGCTCTTCCACTAAATCTAGTAACATGGTTGTTTTCAATGATCCCCTCTATGAAGAGATATCTCCTTTTGAATCAAAAGATAAACCTTTTAATAGATATGATCATGCTTTGTTGGATGATGCCCTTGATGCCTTTGTGTCTCCTAAAAAACACTCCCTTCATGAGGATCCTTTTGTGCAAGAAGATGACATTATCCCTACATTTCCTAGTGATGGCCTTTCCTTTTCCAACAAAATTCCCACTAGAGATGATGAATTAATGATAAATGCTTACCCTTCTCCTAAAGTTGGTCTTACCCATAAGCATCCCTTAGAGAAAGAAGATGAAATAATAAGCAATTTCCTTAATTCTCTCTCCCCTAAAGATCATATTGAACATATTTTGAGGAAAGAGGATGAGTTTAACACATCTATTGATGCTCTCCCTCCTAAGGATGAGGAATTAATAAACAATGTTATCTCCTCTCCCAAAATTGACAATACTTCAAACATTCCTTTCAACAACTTCACTATTTGGGATGAACCATTAGAAGAAGGTGTGGATTATTCTCTATCCCATGAGAGAACCCTAGCCAAAGGGGATGAAATCAAGATTGAAAACTCCCTTGATAGTTTCTCACCTTCCTTGAATCTCAATTATTCTCCCTCTCCTCAACTTGGTTCTACTCATAAGGATACCCTAGTTCAAAGCAAGATGGTTAACATCTCTTTCAAAGATCTCCCTCTCAAAAGTGAGACTTTAGAGAGTAATGTTGATCCTTCTCCTAGAGAGTTTATTCCCCATGTAGATCCTTTGATGATAGAGGATGATATGACCTTTCCTAGTATTACTCTTCCTACTAGAACATCAATGCCTATCCCTTGTCTCTCTCCTAAAATTGATCTAATCTGTGATAAGATTTTAGTGCAAGAGAAGAATATCAATAATTCTTCCAACACTTTTGTTCATTCCTCTAAACCATCCTCAATCAATTTGATACATGTAAATGAAACACCTAACAAACCTCTCTTCACTGTCCAAGGTGCTTGTCCTTCTCAAAATTCTCAACCTTTAAATAAGCCTATCTTAGTGGTTCAAGGTGGTTATGCTAATGATTCTTTTTGCACTCCTAAGAAACCTATTATTACTGTGCAAGGAGGTTATTCTACTAAGAGTCCTTATGAGTATGCTAAGCAATTGACTAGAGAGAGTTATCATGCGGTTGCCCATACTTATAATACTAGAAACAATAGGCAACCTAATCCTCCTCCAGTTATCCCAACTTCACTTCCTCCTTCCCAACCTATTCTTCCTCAAGCTTCTCATATTTCACAAGTTCTTTGTAAGGAATATGATCTCATAGAACAACTTAAAGCTACCCTGCTAAGATATCCCTTTGTGATTCGATTCAAACTTCTTCTTCTCATCATGGAATGTTACAAGATGCCTTGAAAGATTTGAATGTTCCTCCACCTAATACATCTAGTAATATATCATCTTTGGTTAACTCCGTGATGAATCCTAAAACTCAAATTGTGTTTACTCAAGATGAGTTGCCTACTAGTGAAATTCAACATCAATATGATCCCTTGATGATTGTGGTTATCATAAATGACACTGCTATAAGATGAACACTGGTAGATAATGGCTCTGGCCTTAATGTGTGTAGCATTAATCTATTGCATAAGATGAATGTGGATACATCCCTTATTGAGCCTGACTCTCATCCCATTCGAGGCTTTGATAATGTGGCTAAGTCTTCATTAGGTATTATCACCTTACCCATCACAGTGGGACCTGTTACTTTGCCTGCTCCTATCCATGTTATGTCGGGAAATCTAACATACAACTTGTTATTAGGGAGACCTTGGATTCACGGTATGCAAGCTGTCCCCTCTACATTGCATAGACAAGTTAAATTCATTTATAACAATAAGACATATACCTTGATAGGTGATACTAATTTTCAAGCTTGTTTGCAAACATCTACTTCCAAAGGGAGTTCTTCTAAATCTTCCTCTTCTAGTGTTGACTCTTTACCTATGGACAAATCATCATCCTCTGATAATCAAAATTCTTTGGAGGAGTCTGAAGCTCCTGAAGAAGATCCTTCTCGACTTGAGTCTACACATGAAGAGGCTTTTGATCCTGAGAAGGTTCTCGCAGAAGACGATTGGGGATCTCTTGACTTTAATCCCACCTTTGTAGGTGAGTATAGGGTTCCTCCTAGAGAGTTTAAAGTTAAAAAGAAGGAAGACACTAAAAATCAATCAATCTTACCTGAACCTATGAGTAATAATTTTGTGGCCGCTTCTCAAACTTCTCCTCCTCACACTTCTAATTCTGAAGAGTTTGATTCTTTGTCTTATGAAAAACCGCCTTCTCTTTCTGAAATGGCTGATCGTTATGGTCGTGGTTTTCGCATTTTTGCTAAGCATGGGTATCATGGAAATGGTTGTGGTTCTCATGAACAAGGGATAAAAGTTCCTCTAGAGACTAATTTTCACAATTATGCCTTTGGACTCGGCTATAATCCCTGCAAACGTACCAAAGCATCTAAAAGACCATCTTTCAATGTGAATGCCATATTTAGTAGTGATGATGATCTCACTTCAACTAAATCATCTTCTACTTCTATCAACTCTCATTCCCCTCATAAGGAAATATTGGCGATGAACAAATCTCTTTATGACTCCCCTCAAATTTCTAAATCCACGAATGAATCTTTATCTCCTATTCATCATAAAGTCCTTTCCTCTAGGGATAAGGCTCTAATAAATTACACTCATCCCTCTTCTAAGATTTCTTGTGACTTTTCTTCTTCAATTTTTATCACTTTATACATGTTTTTGATCTCACTTATGGTCGAGCATTTACCATGTCATATTCAAATACCTCATTTAGTCTATCATGTCTTTAAATAACATTAATGGCTATTATGTTGCTCATCATTATGTGACATTGGTAGCTCATTTACTGGGGGCTCATTGTCATTCATGATGGTACAATTTCAAGTGCAATCATATTTTTTGAAGCAACATAATAGCCTAATTTTCTTGTTCCTATGGGGACAAGAGTGATTTCATACATCTCTTCTTTTTATGGTTAAAATTTCCCTTTGGGATAATAGTGTGGAAATATTGATCATCCTTTCTTTAGAATCCTCTTTTCCTAGATATGGGAGAAGGTGTGTATTCTCTTTCTTATCCTACCCACTTTTTGTGAGGAGCATTTTTACATACACTAATGTCTTGCTTGCATGAACTCATGTGAGTATGTAGTACATTTTTCTTATGTCTAAATCTCTCCCTAGAAGATTGTATAAGTCATTTGCATTGTCCTTATCCTTGGGAGGCAATGATCTTTCCTTATTTTTATCTAAGGATCCACTTTTTCCTATTTTGTGGATGGTGTGGACTTTATTACTTGATGTTATGCCTTGTACGCATTTGTTGTTGTTTGTTCAAGGATTCTCTCTTACAAGAGGTGTAAGTCCTTGACTACAACCTCTTTTGCACTTGGTAAAATACATCCATAATGAATTCACTCTCCCAATTGGGTTAAAAAGAGTGTCATCCTTCATTAAGAATCACTTTCACCTCGCAAAGGAAGGTATTGCATTCTTATTCTCTTCTTTGTCTTATTCTAGAAGATGTTATATTTGTCTAAGACAATTCCTCTCGGGGATAGGTGTTTTTTGTACAAAGATCTCTTCTCCTCTAAGGATCTCCTTTACACATACTACAAGATATCCCTTTTCAACTATCTTATCCTTGCTTAAAGAGTGCAAAACCCTCTTGCTTGGATCCATGACATTGTTGCATTTTTGGGGTATCTTCTTTTGTGATGAAGGTAGATATCCTTGTTCTACTTTACTTATGACATAAACATTACACTTTTTGAGCAGGTGATTATTCTCAGAACCAGAGCACAAACTCTTAGAGCAAGATGTCACGCTTTTGTACTATACATATACAGGTTGTAGCATACTCGGGCATAGACTCCTATGAGGTGCTTATAACCTCCCTTACACACACATGCACGAGGTTGAGTGGAACTAGCGGCAAAAGGCTAGACTTTCTCACTCTCCTCCCTTACATGGATCACCTAGACAGACTCTAGGGGCTAGTTTTCCATGTCCTTTTTCCCATGGATCACCTAGACAAGATCTAGGGGCGAGAAGTCCATGTTTTCTCTCTCACTATTCTTCTCATGGATCACCAATGTGTGTATTCATGCCTTTTTCCTTTCTTTTCTTCTCTTTGCATTTTGTTTCCATTTACATCCTTCATCTTGTGTTAGAGAACTCTCAAATCCTCACACTCTTTGTTGTGTTGGAATTGAGATTTAGTCCTCTTTCTTACCAAATGATTCTCCATTAGTTTTTGATCTCATATCAAATCTTCTTGTGAGCATTTGTCATCAATTTTCTTTAACAATTCGAAGTGGTAAACATGATACCCTGTTTCAACTCACTAAAATTAGCAAGCCGAAACAGGGGGGGGCATATAGCTACCCTCAAATTTTCATCACCTTCCTTAGTAAGCATTAGGTGATTTTGTGATCTAACGTGTGTTTTGTAGGGTGCGGTTCCTAACTATGTACTGCAGATACCGCTGGGGGCTTCGTTCGACAGAATTATGGATATATCCTTTTTCAAATAATGTTTACTTTTCTGTACTTTAGCTTGCATATGCACGTAGTGTTCATATGACTGCTAAAGTGGGGGCTAAATGTAGCATCGTAAATTGTACGCACTTGCTAGGTTTGTACAATTTCACACCTAGTTTAGCACCCACCTTGGCGCATTTTGCATTTTGCATTGCATTTCCCCTTTAGCACTTAATTAGTCAAATTAATTAGGTCTAAGGTTCTATTTCATCATCTCCCACATCATAAAGTTGGGCCCTTTCATTAAAGTGTGCCCCTTTCATTTTATTCTTCCAATACATCATTTAATCAAAAACCCTAATTAGGTCCTATTTTGAACTTGGGGGCTTGATTTCGGGGGTCAAAACATCTTGAAATCAGCTGTAACTTTGGGATTCTCTCTAAAATCATCATATCCGACGGCCCTGAAAATTTGGCGAAAAGTTGCCGGGACCATGGCGCCCGGAGAGGACCATGGCGCCCAGAGTGCACATGGTCCCGGACATTTTTCCCGAAATTTTAGGAACGCGATCCAATCATAAAATAAAGCTTAACCCCAAGAAATTGGTGGGATATTCAATCTCTAGGTTGGCCAAAAGTTGAAATTAAGACCTAGGGTTTCATATATAAGAGCTCTCTTTCTTCATTTGAAAGGATAAGAGTTTTGGCTTTCGAGGACCTTCTATGCAGTGAAAGAGTAGATCTTTGAAGACTTCAATAACATTCAACATCCATCCATCAAGCATTTATCAATTTCATTCATCCATTTAGGGCTTGGAAGACATTGAAGAACAATAGGAGATTACCGACTGAAGATTGGCTTGTACCCCTCCCTTGGGGGTTGGGTATGATTTCATGTTGTTTTCATGTCTTTGCATAAGCTTCAATATATCACTTATTCATGCTTTAGATCACTTTGCATCTTGATTTAGAGCATTTACATTATCATTTACAAGCAATTAGGGTTTACTTTCTAGGTTGCTCTAGTTTGCTTTCTTGCATTTAAGGACCTTGCACACACACTAGGTCTGCACACACAATACATTTTACAATACAACTTGGCTATTCGTGGAGGTGGAAATCACTGAAGTGGGGGTTTGACTAAGGCAAAACCCTATATAGCCGCCCATACCCTTTTCAGATATAAGTGCAGGTTTCGGGACTCGGACGACGCCGCAGGTTGCAGATCCGGGAGAAGCAGACTGAGACCGACCTTCCCACCAAATTTTAGAGAAAAAGACCAGGACAGGGCGCTGGGTGCCCTAGTCCCTAGGACAGGGGCGCTGGGCACCCTGGTCCTCCTGACAGACAGCAGTTTTCAGCAATTTTGACAGCTTTCCAGGTTGCAAAACAACAGTTTCCGGAGCAGTTTCAGGGGCAGAATCAGGACAGTGGCGCCCGCGCCCCCGTCCCGAACATTTTCAGTTAGATTTTAACTCCGGGTACGCATTTGCATTCTTGTCTTGTCCTTATGTTTACAGCTTTCCATTATTTAAGTTCAATTCTGCAATCTTGTTATTAGTTCATACTTGCACTTTGGGGTTAGGGATTGAACTTGCATCATTTTATCTTTCAATTACAACAAAGGAATAGAAATCCTAATAGGTAGCCCGTGGCTCTCTCTTCCACAAAAAGAAGTAGCCAATTGTGTGATACCTCTAGGCTCTTTCGTATTCCACAAATGTGTGATTGAAAGTGAGATTAGGGCATGTTTGCTTAGTGTCACTTTTTCTCCTACACAGTATTGTTTCAAGATTTCAGAGTAATCCTAGAGAAAATCATTAATCATCAATGAAAAGGATTTTCCGGTATCTACAAGGCACAACAAATCTTGGTTTATGGTATCCTAAAGATAAATTTTTTGATTTATGTGCATACACCAATGCAAATTGGGCAGGAGATGTAGATGATAGAAAGAGAACTAGGGTCCAAGTGTTGTTCTTCTCAATTTGATCCAATTCCTCCTCCATAGCTTTAACCCAATGATCATCACCAAATGTTTCCTTACCAGTTCTTGGTTCAATGGTGGAGATCATGCAATAATTCTCTCTGATTCTTCTTTTGGTTAGTACTCCAGCATCCTTATCCCCAATAATTTGTTCAGGATTGTGATTTAGTCTCACATATCTAGGAATAGCATGATTATTATCTTCAGGTTCAACTTCTTCGTTATCATCATCTTCTTCTAAATTTATCTATTCCGATTGAATAAGTGCATCAAAATTTGCTTTACCGGTTTCAGATTTCATAGTTTCTGGTTCCAAAAATAAAATGCAAGGATCTTCATCCTTTTTCTTTGAATTGGTTCCTTCTGATTCTTCAGGAAATTCATCCACTTGAACATCAACACTCTCAACAATTCTCTGTTTCTGGTTGTTAAAACATTTGTAGGCCTTACTCTTGGTGGAATAGCCAAGAAATATACCTTCATCACTCTTAGCCTCAAATTTTCTATTGTAATCACCTCTCTTAATAAACCATTTACTTCCAAATATCTTAAAATATCTAACATCAGGTGATATTCCATATTAGTATTCATAAGGAGTCTTGTCCTTACCTCTTTTTACAAGAACTTGGTTCATAGTGTAGACATTTGTGTTGACAACTTCTCTCTAAAAGGTTTTTCCTACACCTCCTTGTATCAACATTGTCCTAGTAGCTGCAATAACTGAACGGTTGTTTATCTCTGTGATACCATTCTGTTGTGGTGTCCTTGGTGCAGAAACCTGCCGTTTTATACCATTCTCTTCACAATACCTAGTGAATTCCTCAGAAGTAAAATCACTACCTTGATCTGTCCTTAGACATTTTATCTTCTTACCGCTCTCTTTCTTAGCTAAGGCCTTGAATGCCTTGAACTTACCAAAATCTTCAGTCTTATCTTTCAGGAATGTGACCCACATCATCCTTGAGCAATCATCACTGAGGATCATGAAATATCTATCGCCTTGAATGCTTTTTGTTCTTATTGGTCCACAAAGATCTGTATGAACCAAATCTAACAAGTGCTCTGCTGAAAAGGATTTGCTCTTGAAAGTTGAAGAAGTCATCTTTCCTAACTGACATTCTTTGCAAAGAGAATTAACCAGTTTGTCTAACTAAGGCAAACCTCTCACTTTCTTGGACTTACTCATAACAATGTTATCAAAGTTTATATGACAAAATATCCTATGCCAAAGCCAACTATCATCTGTTTTTCCAATAAGAAAATTGCTAACTTTAGAATTAAGGTGAAATAGGTTACCTTTAGTTTGCTTCCCAGTTGCAAACAATTCACCTTTGTTGTCAAAGATTTTGCACATGCCATTTTTAAACTCTAGTGGGTATCCTTTGTCATTGAGTTGTGCCACACTCAAAAGATTGTTCTTTAGACCTTCAACCCAGTAGACATCATTTTTACTACTCTTCCCATTAAGATAAATAACTTTCTTACCTTTAACCATGCAGGGTGAGTCATTGCCAAATCTAACAACACTGCCATCAAATTCCTTCAAGGAAAGAAATTTGCTCCAATCACCGGTCATATGATGTGAACAACCACTATCAATGATCCAATCATCAGAGTTATCCATACTGGACACTAATGCTTTCTGGTCTGATATCTCTTCCTTAATAGCTACAAACACAATATATTCACTAGCATCACCATCAGATTCTTCATCAGTGATACCACTATCAATAATAATAAGACAATCTCTCTTGCCTTTACCGTTATACTTCTTGAATTTATCTCTCTTATGTTGATTTTCACCATTAGGACAATTAGTAGCTATGTGGCCAATCTTGTTGCATGCAAAATATTTTAAAGGTAATTTACCTCTATATTTACTAGTGCCTTTAGGCAACCGCTTTGCCACCAATTCTTCAAGCTCCACTAAGCTATCTTCATCATCAACATATCTGCTGGATCTAGATTCATAACCATAACTAGTATCTCTACATTTTCTCACAGATGGGTTAGAAACAAAAGCTCTAAATGTAGACTCAGATTTTTTTACACTACCATCATAACTGTTCAATTCAAAAGCAATACGTTTCCCAATGATGGAGTCAAGAGTTACCTTAGTTTTGTCAATGGACTTCAACTCCTGAATGGATGCAACTCGGATATCATAGACCGGTAGCAGGGTTCTCAGTACCATACTGATCACTGTGGCATCTTTCAATTTCTCTCCCGCACTCTTAATTTCACCGACTATCTCTTTTATCCTTTGACCATACTTTTGGATATTCTCACCTTTAGCCATCCTCATGTCATCAAAATTTCCTCTTAGACTCTCCTCTTTAGAAATCTTAACATGCTCATCACTGCTATAAATCTCTTCAAGTTTTTTCCATACCTCATATGCAGTTTCAAGACTGTGAACATCCACATATTCAGCATCAGACAGGGAACTAATAATGGCATCTAATGCTTGATGATTTTCTTGTTGTTCTTTCTTCTGATCATTAGTTAGAATCCCATTGGGTGCAACATATTTAGTATCTATATGATCCCAATACTGACTTCCTAGACTCTTGATGTAAATTTTCATTTTGTTGCTCCATATCCTATAGTTCTCTCTGTTAAACTTCAAACCTTCCTTCTTCATCATGCTCTGCAAGATATTTTCCTCAAGCTATTAGGCTAGATCTTATAGGACCTAAGATGCTCTGATACCAATTGATGGTATGGTGAAAGAATAAGTATCTGGTAGATTACTAAGAGGGGGGGTGAATCAATATATAGAAAAATTGATACAAACTTTCCCAATCTCAATCTCAATCACACAAATTAACCTTATCAATGAAATACCACCATCAAGATAAAAAATCATAAGAAAACCGATTGACTGTTACAACAACTTAACAGTAAACAACATTAAACTTGTAAACATCCAAATGCTTTATCATATGTCAACATACTTCATTTCTCAATTCTTCTTGTTATCATGCATTATCAAAATATTTAAGTAGTTAATCAAATCAACCATAAAATCATAACCACAAAAACATTCACCACATGACACAAGAAATTTTGACATGGAAACCCAAATAGGTAAAAACTACGGTGAGATGGGACTCACAAGATAACTATCTTAACTCTTCTAAAGTTCACCTTGTTAGGCGCCAAACCTGTTAAAGCTTTTACAAAAGTCTTGTTAAGAACTCATCTTGTTAGGAATCACCTGGTTAAGGGATTGGCTACAAATGCCTTCTTAGAAGCAATACCTTGTAAGGAATAATCTCAGTAGAGGATTTGAAAATCCAATCTAATGGATCACCTTGTTAGAGGATATAATAAGTAACCAAGCTTGTTAGAGCTTACTCGGTTAGGGGATTTTAGTTCTGCTGTAATTGTTCAAAAACAATATGGTTTTGCTGATATGTCTGAATAGAACTACACTTGCTTGATCAGATCCATTTCATGCTCCTTTCTTCCTTTACTCAAATTGTAGACTCATCATCTAGTTCAGTGATCACACACTCAACTGATCTCTACCAACTCTTTCAACTAGACAACTTCATCGACCTTATAAACAAATTAATCAGGTCGGTAACACAACAAAAACCTAATTCTCTCATAGAGATTACAAACAATTCAGTTTAAGTATGACTGTTGGATTATATATAAATCTCTACACATCAATCAAGAAAACCTCAACCGCTCCTTGATTACCACTTCATCGAGCTCAATATCTCATCATGCGCTTTGCATTAGATACAATACACTTTGCTCATTCCCTAGAAAAAAAAGCACGCCAAAAAATTTTGAACTTGTCTTCATACAATGACCATACGTGTCACCATCATTACCATTCAATATCAGATTATAAACCAACATAACCAATTCAACAACCTTAATCTCTTAGGGTTTAACAAAAATAATTGGTAGGGTTTACCAGTTACATTACATAGATAGGGTTTAACTTCTTACACCAATTAACGTTTCTCCTCACAAATTCTTCCTACTAGTTAGAGTAACAATATTACAACAATATCATTACTGGTTCAATTGACATCAATGCCAACATAACATATCATTAATGCAATCTTCATGCAAATGCCAACAGTACCCCCATTGATTTTGCAAAAATTAATTGATGATATTTTGAAAGATGGTAATTTAAAAAATGTTTCTGTATATTATGAGAATTTTGAGGATAAAGATCAACGAGCAGTTGAAGAAGCAATTGTAGAGTATATGGATAAATTCAATAAGGTCTTAATAGAGTTATCATCTATGATCCCCAAGAGCTTGTATGGCATTTTGGATGCAAGGATACATACAACTTCACTTGAGGATGAGAGAATAAAGGTATATGTGCTAGTTAATATATCTTCTATTATTTCTAGAGATGAAGTCGTCCGGTTACTAAAACTTGCTAAAGATAGATTCTTAAGCAAGAGAAGGGTAAACAAGCTTATGATAGGTAAGAAAGATGAAGTGATAAAAGAAACAAAAACAAATTTGAGAAAGTTTTTGATTGAATAGAGAGTTGATGTAAATCCAGAAGAATCTTCTCAAGAAAAATCTGTTCCAGAAGAGCAAGCAACAATCTTTGAGCCTAAGGATACTCCATCTATCCCAAATGTTTCTGCAGATGTAGTAGTGGATAACTCTGGTGATGCTACTCAGGATCCTCCAGAGATAGAAATAATAGTAGAGATGATAGCCGAGGAGTTAGGTGAGGCGGTAAAGTCTAAAGATGATGGCCAAGAGGGTGAGAAGGATAAGATTGAAGAATTTGTGAAGGAGAAGGGTAATGAGAAAAATATTGAACCTTCAACAACCATGGCTAAAGCTATTGTTTTTGATAAAGGAAAGCAGATTGAGGATGATCTTTCTCATGGTCCAGTAGACTTAAGAACCCTATCCCCTCTTAAAGCATTAAATTTGGCCACCCTTGTGCAAATCAAGGCTATTGAAGACTTACTCAAGTCCTCTTCTGAGGAGAAAGATGTATTATCTTTGGCCACTACAGTTTTGGAGAAAGTTTTTCCTAACCTTAAGTAGATTTACAATGATTCACCCTCCAGTAAGCTTAAGGATATGTTGAAAAAAGTAGAATTTGATTTTGTATCATTAGAAAAAGTTGAAGATATAAAGGTTTTGAATAATTTCAATGAGATGAGGCTTCAAACCTATTTGAAAACAATTGAAGTTGAGAGGGAATTTTTGAACTCCGTGGTGAAAAGTGTAGAAGATGTATTCGCTGAAGGCTGTAAAATATTCAAATAATGTCTATTATTGCCCAAGTTTACTACATATATTGATAAGAAAATAAGAGATATTGAAGGGAAGCTAGCATGTATCGGTCATTCATTTTACCCTCATTCAGTTTTTCTGAGTTCCCTTGAAGCTCTGATAATGGATCTTACTAAGAAAATTAAGGGACTGAATAAAGAAAAAGAGCAAATGTTAAGAAGAGTGGGAGAACTAAGAAGTCTGATCACTCCCCGAATGGACACCTTACTTGGAGCTCAGTAGGATGCAATCGATGCTTTAGGTAAACAAGTGACATCTGATCTCAAAGGCCTTGAAGTCAATGCATACATGTTTAGTTCTCTGATTAATGTTTTAGATTGTTTCCAGAGAGGATGGAATGATTACTTGAAATACTTGAAGGCCACTTATGCAACCATTTTAAAATTCATGTAAATTATTGCATTCATTTGTACATAAGTTTTGGTGGATCCCTACCATTTTCCATTGATGTCAAAGGGGGAGAGAGAGAGTTGGAGAGAGAAGTGAAAAATGATGCTTAGTCTTAGGAGGAGTTAGTTGAGTGTACATAATTCAGATTGTCAGATTGCTTGTAGTTTTTGAAGTATTTTTCACAGTGTTGCCATCAATGCCAAAGGGGGATATTGTTGGCATAAGACACTATTCCAGTGATGCTCCAGTGGAGATTGATGATTGATGGTGCATGGGATTTCTTAGGAGTTATCATTTATGGAAACTCAACCCATCTATCCTATCCGCTATGGAGTATGGGATATCTGGATGTCTTCAGTAGGTTTTGGTATAAGTTTGTCGATGTTACTCAGTATATAGTGTTGGTAAGAATTTCTCTTTTCCAGTGATGCATTTTTTGTTCTAGTCATCTAAGTTAAGTTGATTAAGTATGGGAAGAAGATTATCATGCAATACCATCCTTTGGTATTGTCTCTTAAGCATGTTAGAAGGTCTGGTATCCAGTAGAGCAATAAAACAGGGTTATTGTCATTATTAATAATGTATTGTGTGGACCAGATTCCTTGAAGTGATTCTTGTGGTTGTTGGTAAGTTCAAGGTAATTGGATCGACTTATGGAAAGTGTGTGATCATATGTTTTGGATTTGGAAGATGGTTTTGTAAATATTTGAGGCGACTTGAAGCTACATGTTTCATATTCTGATATTTCGAGAAGCTGACTTGTGGGAGATCATTTTTGCTAGTGCAGATATATAAGATTGACTTGGTTAATGCATTTATGTGTGGATATGATGCGTGACATGATTTTGGGAGTGATTGAGTGCAGTTTCACATATGCACCTTGAATTTAGTTGATCCGGTAATCAGTAATAGGGCAGAACATAGCAGTTTTGTTAGGCCCAATATGGAAAGCTAATGTACTAAGAGGGGAGGGGTGAATTAGTACTCCAAAAATTTTCTTGAATAATAAATTTACTATTATGCATAAACAAAATAGTGCAGTAACATAAAATAAAGTTAAAACAAATAGATAACAAGCATACATGATTCACTCCATAACACATATATTTTGGTTACGCAAAAACTCTTGGTTAGAGAGAAAAACTGTGGTGGGGATGGCACCCAAAACTTCACTACTGCAATAATAAAGAATGCTCAGTTAGAGCTACATTTATCTATTTCTGATAGGTTACCCTATTAGGAGTAACAAGATCTATTAGATCTACCTTGCTAAAGGATTTTACAACATTTATTCTGAATGTTGCACCTGGTTAGAGGCTTTACAATTTATAGACTTGATTAGAGTCTTTTACCCTATTAAAGTTTTCTCTTTCAACTTCACAATATTACAATAAAATCATTACAAATATCTGCAACTTTACATCTAAAATGTTATAGCAGTTTCTATGTGCTCAGAATAAGATTACCTTGCTTATAGCATACCTCAGTAACCCATATAGTAACTCGATAAACCCTTCTATTTACTTTGTTCTTCGACTGTTCTCTGAAAACCTTCTCGGTGACCTTTGTGTCTCTGTAATAGTCTTCCTTCATGCATACATGCACTTAACTCATGCTGTATAAATAGATCTCTTAAAACAGTGATCTAATTCATTGCTTCGATCTTACAAACAAGATTCCTTGAATGAATAACTAAACAAAATATTTCATTGGTTAGATTGATCTTGCAATCATACACAATCTTCTGGTGCAATTTCCAATGTAATAATGGTTAGATGTGCCTCGATCTTGTAACATGTTTTCATATGCATGTCCAGGTTAATGTATCTGGTAACATGTTTCACTCAGTGTATGTCAACTTGGTGTGTCATCTTTATTGCTTGGTAGTCTCAAAAAGATACTCGGTATACAGCTCGGTGTGTACTGCGTTCTATGACTGCTTTCTTTTGTAACCCACTAGACTGTGCATACCGACTTCTCTATGTATGCCGACTACATGATTCGGTAGTGCAAACTGACTAGAATATATAGTATGAATTTGAATATAAAAACTAATGGCAATTTGATAAGTAGTAACAATCTCCCCTTTTGACATTAGTTGAAATGTTTGACAAAAACTACTTTCAAAGTCATAACTCAAAAATCTATATACTTGCAAAATGACTATACTTGATAGTATATACAATGGTCAATGAAATAGTATATAACTTTGCTCGGTAACAATCTCCCCTTATCATTATTCTGTACATAACTCTAAATTTGCATGCTCGGTTTTGTGCTTGGAAGCTCTAGTTGCTTTGCATACTCTGCTCGGTATACTCCCCTGTATACAATACTCAAAATTGTAATATCAAAACTGTATCACTCCCTAAATATAGTATATTACTCCCCTTATGTAGTATTACTCCCCTTTTTTGACAAACATCAAAAACTTAATTTCCATCCGGGGGCAGTAACTGATCAAAAATAGATTTATACTTTTTTCGAGCATCGGTGAGTGCGACTGGGAGTGCATCTTTCACACTTTCCACTAAAGAATTTTGTGCTTGAATATCAGCCAATAGTGATATTAAGCCATCAAGAGTGCTTCCCTCTTGTGTAGTAGATAGGCGTGTAGCTCGGTTAATCTGTTCTTGAACTGAGGAAAGATGAGGAAGAAAGAATGTCTGGAGTGTCATTATATCCATCTTGATCTTATGTTCTTCATTTCTATGTTCTAACTGTTGAGCCATGAGTTGTTAAAGCTTGGTATAAAAATTCTGAATGAAATTTGGCTCTATGGTCAAATTAGTTGAGAGATCGGTGATCTCTTTCTTAATTGCATCAGTTTTATTCTTGATATCTTTAATGAATATGGAAAATGTGCAAAGCTTTTGAAATAAATAAAGAATATGCTTGAGTTGAGGGGACAACTCAGCAATGAATTTGACAAGCTTGACTTTTCCTATAGCTAGAGCTTTTTGTACCTCTTCTATCATTTTTGCAGTAAGCTCTTTATCTTTTAGCTTGCTCAAGTACTCAGATGCATCAACTCCAGATGTTTCTATTTGAGTAAGGAGTTCATCTAGTTGAATGTGGATGGCTGCATCGGTTGACACTGTAGCTGATGGTAGCATTTCTATTAGCAGTGTCTTCACCTTCTGTAGTACTTTATTCTTCTTTTGAATGGCCATCTGTTTTTCTTGTTCGACCTTTGCTTTGCATAGTTCAATGAAATCAATAAGTACTTGCCCCTTTAATTTTGAAATATCCACATTGGGCAACACTATCGGTTTAGTTAAATCAACTTTAAAAATATGCTTTTTCACCTTCTTCTCTTTACCTTTGGTTGGTTGGACCAAGACAATTGCTTGTGAGGCTTGCTAACCCTCGGTAGGTTGCTCGGTAGATGCAACACTTTGGTCTATTCTTGTAGCAGTTGTGGTGTCCTTGGGTGTCTCAGTACTGGGGGTCTCAGCTATAACATGTTCAGTGCTTGATGGTTCTAGAGAGGTCTAGTCTTGAGTTGTACCTTCTGTTGCTTCAGACTGGTGACCTTCGATGCCTTGTGCTATATCCTTAGGTGCTTTAGTTGAGACAGGTGGCTTGACCGGCGGGTAAGGCTGAACTTGTTCTAAAACAGATTCACTAGATACAAGTTTTGCATAGGTAGTGCCTTCTATCATTTCCTGCTTCGGTGCTTCTGCATCCATGACATCTTCATCAATTTGAATAGTGTCAGCCAGGTCTTGCTTGGTAGCATCAGGACCTTACTCGGTGACATCAGGATCGTGCTTAGTGACATCAACAATTTCAACTTGAGATTGTTCATCGACATCCTTAGTTTTGAAAATTTCCTACCACTTTGCTTTTGTCTCATTTTCTACATCAATGTATAGCCCATTCATCAGTTTTAAGGCTCTCTGTTTGACAAGAAATTTAGAATTGTAGGTTGTCAAATGCTCCTTTATTTCTGCTATAGACATATTAAGAAATAGATGGACTAGACTCCTTTATCTAATTTGTTTCTCTGAGTCCATTGCATATTTCCACCTGTTATCAATATGTAAGTACAATTCACTCGGAAGAGACTTTACTAGTTCTAATAAAGCTAGCCGAAACTTTAGAAGTGTGCAAATGATAGCTTCTTCAATTTGTCATTTCTCATCATTATTCCTAGTCTCATACTTGACATATCTAAATCCTGCAAATCCACCATATTCTTTAAGATTGGCACAAAAGTTTTCAACACTATGAATATTTACCTTCTTGCTTTTTACAATCTGAAATTTGTTTGCATCATTGGATTCTGTATCACTAGACTCTTTTGCCAGAATGAGTCTCCAAGTAGATTTCTTGTAGGTCTTGGTTACCTTGGGAATAGTAACACTCTTTTGTTTCTTACTCGGTGATGCAGTTGATGCTCTAGTGTTAGGTCTCTTTGTTGGAGAAGTCGGTAGGACCTTTGGAATGTCCTGTTTCTTTCTTTTCAACACTTTACCCTTAGGCAGCTCGGTGCTCAATGTTATTGCTGCCTCTTAAGCTTCCGATTCCTCTTCGGTAATGGAAAGAGTGCCTTTGACAGGTGTAGAGGAGGATTCTTCTCTGAATTTCTTAGATAATACCTTAATCATCTTTGTAGCCTTTCTTGTAGCTTTAGGTACTAAAATGCTCATTTTAACTTTTTCCTTAACTTCTTCATAAGTTCCATATCTCAGTTTAGTAGCATGCCTTGGTAATGTGAGATATGCATCAATTTGTTGTTGTGTGATATCATAGTCAATCTCGTAACCCATTGGTGGCAAAGATTGAGTCATTGGTTCTACAACATTCACATAACAGTAATCGGTGTCTACCTCAAAACATATATCATCCTTATATTTCTCTACCAGCTGTGGTGGAATCTGGTACTTGTTGTGCATATTTTCTTGAAATTTGCTGAAGTAGTCATCCATCATATCATTAAAATTATCTCCCAACTTCTTGATAAAATCATTAATTTGATGGGTGATAGGTTGGTGTAGCTCCCAAACTACTTTACCGACTAAGGGAAAGAACTTCTCAAAGTAGATAAACATGCATACAAGAAGTGAACCAAACTTCAGTGTATTTGCTAAGTTGTTCTTTTTTGGCTTCCTTATTGTGTTCAGGTTCTCAAACAAGTTCTTCAGTAGCACTTCACATAAATCTACTTTCATTCCCTTTTTCACTATTTTATAGGCTAAGTCAACTGCTGCACAGGGTACACTATTTTCCCTTGTTGATTGGAAGAAACAGTAACCAATTACTCTAATTACAAAATTAAGTTCTACATCAGTGACATTATTCAGTTTCAGTCCTCGGTAATCAGATTCTACTCTAGTTAAACTAATTAACTCCTTTTGTGATATCATCTTCTATGCTTGTGCATGATCATAGATAGGATACCCGGTGATCACATGAATGATTTCCTTGGTGATTTTGAATGGTTGCTCTTCTAGCCACATAAAATCATCATGAACTCTGCTCAGAACAAACTTAACCCGCTGGGGTTTGAACACACGGGGATAGGCTAGGGCTTTAGTTAATCCCTTGATTTTGATATGCTCATTCTTACTATCCATTTTTCCATCGGTGCATAGCTCATCATATGTGTCACTTATCTCAACATGACCGAGTTCTTCAACACGACATTTGGTGAAGAATCTAACATCTTCAACTAACAAGACTCGATCTGGGATGAGTGAAAAGGCAGTTTTGTCATCCGGTTCAGAGGCGACTTTAGGAGTCAAAGTGTATTTTAGTGAGGGCTTCTCCACATTCTTGACAACTACAGGATCTTGGATGTTGGGTGCCATTTGTAAATTCTAGATAAAACTTAGCAAACTATCCTTAGGGTTTGACGGTTTACAAATGGTAGACACTTCACACTCGGTAGATAATAGTAATTTGACAAGATCGGAAAACTAGCTTAATAGTGTGATGAGATTTGATGTAAATACCTTGGATTTGCTTTGAATGAGGTTTGATCGCCTTGATTCACTCTGCTTTTCTCTCTTGAAAACTTGGTGAATGAAAATGACCACGAAAATACCTTTAAGTACAGAAAATATTTTATTGGGCTTCGTGCGGGTTAGGTCAAACCATTAAATGCACTCGGTTTACCTTTAACCGAGTAACCACATTTCCTTCATTTACCAACTTGATAGGCTTCCTGTATACACTGACTTGATAGGTTTCCTGTAAAGTACTTTTGATAGAATTCCAAACTTACTAATGCATCTTAACTATGCAGATTTTGAATTTAGTTCATAATAGAATAGGAACTATTATGATTTTAACCTTTAGAGAATGCAGTCCCTTCATACCTTTGCTGATTAATTTGGAATAGGTGCACCTAACTCGGTAGGTAAGGTGCTTTCTTCATCTAACATGATTTCCTTCTTTTCCCAAATCATCTTGAATTTTTCTTTTATCCCTTCAGTGTCTCTTCTAGGTTGATCTCTGTAATCTCCAGCTAAATGTCCAGCTTTGTGACAATGAAAACATGCCATACCAGGATTTCTCCATGATCTTTGGTTGTTCATTCCAAACCTTATAAAATAGTTGGCACTTATATGTCCATATCTTCCACAACATTCACACCATATCCTTTTATTGTAATCCCATGGTACTGCTGCATATTGTCGGTAAGGATCTGGGTGAGTTCGGTAACCTCTAGCATTTGCTCGGTGTGCAGACCACATGTGGTTCTTTTGCTTAAGCCAGTACTTCTCGGTACTATGTCCATATCTATTGCAGTTTCTACAAAACCCTTTGAATTTTGCCTTCTGATAGTTGTTAACAGACTTTGTCCTACATTGATTAGATGTATGACCATATTTATTGCAATTGTAACAATAATCATTGGACTTAGTGATATTCGGTTGCTTACCTTTTCTAATTTGGCACATGTTGGCAGCATGACCTTGATTTCCACAGTAGTAGAAAATAGGCTTCTTCCTTTTGATGTTATTCCTATTTCCAGCTTGCTTTGATGATTCTCCTCTCTCGGTAGTATGAATTCCTTTCTGAGTAGAAACTTTTCCTTTGTAACTGAGTCTTGCATCTTTGTTGGGTCTTCTTGTATTCAGTTGCTCATCCAACATCTTTGATGCTTCATAACTGTTCTTCAACGTTTCTTTGGATTTCTTCTCTGATTCAAGTTCATCAGTCAACCTTGATACTTCAAGTTTCAATGCTTGATTCTCATCATTATTCATAATTGCTTCATGATGTGCATAACCTAGTTGATCTGTCATATTTTGTTGAATTCCAGTCAACCTTATGATTTTATCATTCTTATCAGATACTATGAATTCAAGTTGTTGTTTCTCTCTTTGTAGATCTCTTGCTTTATCCTCTGTTGTCCTTAGTGCATCTAAATTTTCAGTCATCTATGTACTGAAATGTTCATGATCTCTTTTCATTGCTTTTAGTTGATCAGCCAATGCTTTGTTCTTTTCTTTCAACACTCCAATCATTTCTTTAGTCTCTTCAGATATACTATTCTCAGATGATGTCTCAATTTGTTCCACTAACTCTTGAGAATCATGCAAGTCATTAGATAATCTTCTTCTTACTTTCAAAGATTTTTGCATTTGCCTTTGCATGTCTGCAATCACTTGATTTGCATGATCCAGCTCTTCTTGTAGATATACAATCCTCCAAGATTGTTTATAGCCTTCCATTGATAAGATTTTTCTCTTTAGGTAGTTAAACCCTTTTCCAAGATTCGAGCTCTGGTACCAATTGTTAGGCCCAATATGGAAAGCTAATGTACTGAGAGGGGAGGGGTGAATCAGTACTCCAAAACTTTTCCTGAATAATAACTTTACTGTTATGCATAAACAGAATAGTGCAGTAACATAAAATAAAGTTAAAACAAATAGATAACAATCATACATGATTCACTCCATAACACATATATTTTGGTTACGCAGAAACTCTTGGTTAGAGAGAAAGACTGTGATGGGGATGGCACCCACAACTTCACTACTGCAATAATAAAGAATGCTTAGTTAGAGCTACATTTAGCTATTTTTGATAGCTTACCCTATTAGGAGTAACAAGATCTGTTAGATCTACCTTGCTAAAGGATTTTACAACATTTATTCTGAATGCTGCACCTAGTTGGAGGCTTTACAATTTATAGACTTGATTAGAGTCTTTTACCTTGTTAAAGGTTTCTCTTTCAACTTCACAATATTACAATAAAATCATTACAAATACCTGCAACTTTACATCTGAAATGTTATAGCAGATTCTATGTGCTTAGAATAAGATTACCTTGCTTATAGCATACCTCAGTAACCCATATAGTAACTCGGTAAACCCTTTTGTTTACTCTCTTCTTCGACTGTTCTCTGAAAACCTTCTTGGTGACCTCTGTGTCTCTGTAACAATATTCCTTCATGCATACATGCACTTAACTCATGCTGTATAAATAGATCCCTTAAAATGGTGATCTAATTCATTGCTTCGATCTTACAAACAAGATTCCTCGAATGAATAACTAAACAAAATATTT
Source organism: Cryptomeria japonica (assembly GCF_030272615.1). Classification (NCBI taxonomy): domain Eukaryota; kingdom Viridiplantae; phylum Streptophyta; class Pinopsida; order Cupressales; family Cupressaceae; genus Cryptomeria; species Cryptomeria japonica. The sequence continues at coordinate 368,552,369 of NC_081409.1, forward strand.
CATTGGTTAGATTGATCTTGCAATCATACACAATCTTCTAGTGCACTTTTCAATGTAATAACGGTTAGATGTGCCTCAATCTTGTAACACGTTTTCATATGCATGTCCAGGTTCAATGTATCTGGTAACACATTTCACTCGGTGTATGTCAACTTGGTGTGTCATCTTTACTGCTTGGTAGTCTCAAAAATATACTCAGTAGATAGCTTGGTGTGTACTGCATTCTATGACTACTTTCTTCTGTAACCCACTAGACTGTGCATACCGACTTCTCTATGTATATTGACTGCATGATTCGGTAGTGCAAACCGACTGCATGATTCGGTAGTGCAAACCGACTAGAATATATAGTATGACTTTGAATATAAAAACTAATGGAAATTTGATAAGTAGTAACAAGTTTATTAGAACAACACAACAAACCACTTTGTGCCTAATAGAAATTGTTATTTGGCATAGTCAAATTCTTTTATTTAGTTCATTACTCTTTGTAATAATTATGTATTATCTTGTAAGATATTTAGCCTTCCTCTGGGTTTTAGTCCTGTTGTAATTGAGAAATGATCTCTAGGCAGTGTGCTTGAATGCATGTACATTTCCCTCATGTAATATTGTTTTACCACTAGAAATAGTATAATAATATTGTGGGTTCAAATCCCATCGTGGTTTTCCCCCTTATAGGTTTGCATGTAAAAATATTGGTATTATGGTTATACACATATTTTCTTTGTGTTTCTACATTTCAGTTTCTTACTTGTGCATTCGGTGGTTAAAGAATTAGATTAAAAAATTTATAAATACTAGAACACTAATTTATCCCCCTCTTAGTGTTCATTTATTCCAATAGTTCATATTCTTGCTTTTGCATAATTTTGTAATATGACCAGATTTGTTGCAAGCATAGAAAACAATATTGTTTCTCTTATTAGGCCTAGAATTACCTTGATTTCCCCTTGACCTACATTGGCTAGAATATGTCCAAATCTTCCACAAGAATAGCATCTCATATTTCTCCTATTTACCATACTTTTGTATTCATTTGGCTTCTGACCATATTTATTGCAATTGAAACATTGTCTGGAGAATGATGAACTATTCTGATTTGCCCTATTTCTATATTGACTTGCCATATAGCTTGCAAACAAAGCATTTAGCATTGAATTTTTAAGCATTAGGTTGTCTTACCAGAGAACTCTTGTTCTTTTGATGATGAGGTTTAGAATTGCTTTGACCAAATCTAGAGCTTTCTCCTTTTTCATATCCAAGTCCTCAGTTATCACCTTTACTCTTCTAACTTTCTAGAATCTCATTTAGCTTAGTTGAGATAACATTTATTTTTTCCTTGTACTCATTAGCATTGGTAAGTTCATCTCTCAGAATTATGATTTGCGTTTCAAGCTCTTGCTCATTATTCTTGGAATGTATCAATTCAAGCTTTAGATGGTCATTTTCACAATTTAGTCTGCAACATTCATCAAATCTATCATTTAATGACCGAGTCAAACTTTCTCCATTCTTCTTCTTGTCTTCAATATCCTTTGTCAACTTCATGACAATGGATTGCATTCATTCTTCAAGACTGCATTATCTCTAGTAAGTTTTTCACATTCATGTGTCTTGTCTTTTAAGGCTTGGTTATCAATGCTTTGGTATTCTTTATTCTTGAGTTTGTCCATAAGCTCCTTTCTCTTTTCTCTGGATGTGTTCAATTTTTCCTTAACTGACTCAATGAAGTCTTCAACATCACTCAAATTTCTTCTCAGGTAACTTGCTTCTTTTCTTGTTGTATCTAGATCTTCAATGGCATAGAGAGTTATTTCTATAAACCGGAGTCCCTTGATTCTCTATCCTAGATCTTCCTAAAGCTCTTAGGCTTCCTCCAAGGAACTAGGCTTTGATACCAATTGTTGGAATCAATGAACACTGAGATGGGGGGTGGTGAATCAATGTTATGCAATTTTTAACTTTCTTGAATTGATGCTTAAACCACTTGCTGCAAATGAATAAAAATAAAGTGTAATAACTCAATACACACAAGCACAAAACCATAACATTGGAATTTTTACGTGGAAACCCCCAATAGGGAAAAAACATGGTGGGATTGAGACTCACAATATTAAAATATTGTGATTAGGAGTATAAAAATATTACAAGGGAAATACACATGCATTTAGGCACACTGCCTTGAGCTCACTGCTCAATTACAAGAGAGGGCTACAACCCCTAGAGGACTCACTATCCTACAAATGTTTAAAAATAACAACTTGAATGTCTGAACTGATGAATAACATCTACAAATGCCAAAGTGTAGTTCTGGTTAAGCTCAAAGTATCTCACTTCCACTATTTTGGCACACTGATATGTTCTGTTGTTCTATCATACATCAAAGCATAAATCCCAAGATAGCGCACGTGAAACTGTGCTTAAATGCACATACAATCTTCGTACACCAAAATCAATCACCAAATTGATCATATAGATTGGTCTTATATATCCGCATCATTTGTTTTAGGTTACCAACATGTCGGATCCAAAAACATTTGCAAAACATGAAATGTGTAAAAAGAGTTGGCTCAATCTGATTACAAATGCACATACAGACCAAAAACATTGATTATAAGCTTCACATCTGTCGACTCAACAACCTCAAACTCAAAACCAATCAACAAAATCATCCCAAATATTTCGCATAACATGCTACACCACTAATCACTCAAACAACCCCGTTCTTCCTAAAATGCCAGATATCGGATCTTCAATCTTGCACGAGAATCGATATCAAAGGCTAGGATTGCAGACTAAGTTGTTCCAATCAACCAATTGACTACCTCTTCCACCACAAAGAAAAATATGCACCCAAAATCGAGTTCTACTCAATGTACTCATACTCTGCCGAACACTGTTATATTCACAAGTTAAATTTAGAAATTGAATTTCATAAATTTAGGCGTTCAATTCACAAAAACCTTAATTTATAATTCTAAAGTTGAACATGTGATTTGTCTAATTTGGATAAATTATTTCAGATCTGATTTGTGAACATTACAATTTTCAATTTTGTAAGTAAGTTTCTTTTTTCTTAAATTAGAAAAATGTTAGGATGTTCTCAAGTTACAACAATTTAAGATATATGTAAATCCCCTTTATGAGCCTTTCAATGATTCCTCTCCCAAAGTTTCTCTCCTAAAAGATGACATATTGTCAATGCAAAAAAATATTTTTAACACTTCTCTCAATGATCTCCCTATTTGGGATGAATCATTGGAGGATGGTGTGGATTATTCTCTTCATATGTACCTCCTCCATGAGGATACCTTGGTGAAAGAGGATGATATTATGGTAAAAGAAGTTGATATGAGTGAGAATTCCTTTAATAATACTTTACCTTCTATTCATTTCAATAACCTTTGTTAGGTCCCGAAGACAACTAAGAGGGGGGGGGTGAATCAGTTGTCTAATAAATTCAAACCAAAAACAAATTAACCAACTTAATGCTTAATATCGGTAAACCAATTAAGTATGCCAGTAGACAATGTCTACAGTAAATTGTTATACCGGTAAGGATTAATGCATGAAACACAAACATAAAGTCATCCACAACACACAACACCAATATTTGTACGTGGAAACCCTGTAAGGGGAAAAACCATGGTGGGAAACCTTACCCACAATTAGATGATACTACTGCAGATAGTAAGTGTACATAAATGGGGTCTGCACATGCAGAAAGGCCAACAGCCTAGAGCTCACTGCTCAATCACAAAATGGGAGTCACACTGACTACAGTTGGATGGTTAAATCCAATAAGAATGTACTACACAAAATAGAATCTCCATATGCTGGATTTAGTACCGGTGTAATGCTGATATGCTTATACAAAAACCTAGCTTCACCTTCAAATGATGTCTTCGTGTATACCTCTGCTTAATCTCGCATATTCCTTTACTCAATTCTTTTTTCGCATTCCACACCTGATCTTACAAAAAAGATCTTACATTTATACCATACCCTAAGACCAATTTTAGTAGGTCGGCTCTACAAGATATTACAATAAAATCATTTTACAAACAATATAATATCCGATGCAATAACCGATTAAACATGTCAGCTTAATGCATTTACATCAATAATAAATCATCTCCATAGCGTGCCATGCTAATCTGGAAAAGATAAACCTGCCGGTGTAACCCTAGATAACCTGGACCTATTTGCTGGTAAAAGCAAATATGCAAATATGAATATACCAATGATTAATTCTTCAAAACAAAGTGTCCACACAATGTTTTTGACATTACCAAGTGTCTTCCATATCATTCCAAATACTGATGATCATTATATCCTGCTGGTGAACCATATACCAGTAACTATACAATAGTTACTTGCTTGCCGGTGAATGTTGCTGGATCTCCAAAGTGCTTGTTTTCAGTAGGTGTTGACATCAATGACAAAACCTACCAAAATATCAAAAATCTCCCCCTTTGGCATTGATGGCAACACAAGATGGAAAAACCATTAAAGTGCCAAAACAGAAATGCCAAATACCAAAAACCAACAATCTCCATTTCTCCCCCTGGGAGCAACATGTGTTTATCCAAAGATTTATTTTCGATACCAAATCTCCTTAAAAGATAATGTGTTTTTCCATAGATATCTCTCCCCCTTTGACATCAAATTCCAAAGCTACAAAATTCAAGTCCATACAAAAATACCAACTACTCCCCCTGAGAAGTAGCTTCCTCATCAAATACCGGAATAAAGATTTGTCTTTTTTTTTTTTTTTAATTCTACCGGTTGATGACAATCATCAACTGTCTAAGTCTCTACCGGTGGTGGTATGACTCCAAGCTGATCTCTAAGATATTCAAAAGTCTCCTTAGGAAAAGGTTTTGTGAAAATATCTGCAAGCTATTCTTTAGTATTCACATAAACCAGTTTTATCTCCTTTTCTTCAACTTTCTCCCTTAGAAAATTTAGTTTGATAGAAACATGTTTTGTTTTAGAATGTAATACCGGATTCTTAGATATATCAATTGCTACAGTGTTATCGCAATATATAGTAATGGGTTCCTTGCATTTTACCTTTATGTCTTTCAACATTTGCTTAAGCCATAATACCTGTGTACAGTTAGTTGCTGCTGCAACATATTCTGATTCTGCTGTTGATAAAAGATGTACAACTCTATTTCTTACTCAACCAAAGAACTAATCTCTTTCCAAGAAAGAATTCTCCTCCAGTGGTGCTCTTTCTATCATCCACATCTCTTGCCCAATTTGCATCTGTGTATGCACATAGGTCAAAATTTTCATGTTTAGGATACCATAATCCAAGATTTGTTGTGCCTTCTAAGTACCAAAAAATCCTTTTCACTGTTGATTCATGATTTTCCCTAGGTTTACTCTGAAATCTAGAAACAATACATACTGCATTCATAATATCAGGCCTAGTTTGTGTCAAATACAGTAAACCTCCTATCATAGATTTGTATCTAGTTGGATTAACAGGTGTAGATTCATCCCTTTGAGATAATTTGTCATTTGTAGTCATAGGTGTGCTTATCGGTTTAGAGTTCTCCATCCCAAATTTCTTTAGCAATTCTCTCAAGTACTTGGATTGACTCAAAAATATACCTTTATCAGTCTGTGAAATCTACAAACCTAAAAAGAATTTTATTTCTCCAATCATAGACATTTCAAATTCTTGCTGCATTTTAATAGAAAATTCCTTGCATAATCCATCTTCTACTCCAAATATTATATCATCAACAAATACTTCAATAATCAAGATATCATCATTAGTTATTTTGTAATATAAATTGCTATCTACATTTCCTTTAGTAAAACCAATCTTTAAAAGATACTTATCCAACCTTGCATACCAAGCTCTTGGGGCTTGTTTCAATCCATACAGAGCTTTTCTTAACCTGCAAACCATATCATTGTCATCTATCAAAGAAAATCCATCAGGTTGTTCAATATATACTTCTTCTTCAAGATCTCCATTCAAAAATGCACATTTAATATCCATTTGATAAACTTTGTAGTCCTTGTGAGCTGCAAAAGCCAAGACTAATCTAATTGCCTCAATTCTGGCTACCGGTGCAAAGGTTTCATTGTAATCAACTCCTTCTTTTTGAGAATATCCCTTACACACTAGTCTTGCTTTATTTCTGATGACCTTACCATCTTCATTAAGTTTGTTTCTAAATACCCATTTGGTTCCAATTACATTTTTATCTTTAGGCCGAGGAACTAATGTCCAAGTATTATTTTTCTCAATTTGTCCTAATTCTTCTTCCATAGCTTTAATCCAAAATTTATCTTCACATGCGTCATTGATAGAAGATGGTTCAATTTGAGAAATAAGACATACCTCTTCATTTGCCAATCTTTCTCTTGTCATAACTCTTTTAAATTTGTTTCCAATTATCTGATCTTCAAAATGATTCAATCTTACATACTAAGGTGTCTTAGTTTGCTGTTGTTCTTCAATTACTGTGGAATCCTCTGATGATACCAAAGTAACTGGATCTTCATTCTGTACTGGTGAATTCAGTATAGGTTCATTTGTCACAATTTTTGTTGTCGGTTTAGAGTCTATATACCTTGAAGTTCCTCTGAATTGTTCATCAATCTTTACATTTGTACTCTCAACAATTTTCTACAATCTCTTATTAAAACATCTATATGCCTTGCTCTTAGATGAATAACCAAGAAATATTCCTTCAAATTTGCCAATATACTCATCTCTTCTAATATAACATTTACTTCCAAAAATTTTGAAATACTTAAGAGTAGGAGTGTTACCAAACCATAGTTCATGAGGGGTCTTACCGGTTTCACCTTTGATGTGAACTTTGTTGAATGTATAGACATCAGTGCTAACTGCCTCTCTCCAATACACATGTGGTAGATTTGCTTCTGATAACATACTTGTTGCTGCATCCAAGATAGTTCTATTTTTCCTTTCAACAACTCCATTCTGTTGTGGTGTCCGAGGTGTTGATAACTGTCTTCTGATTCCATTCACTTCACAAAATGTATTAAAGTCCTTAGATGTGAATTATCCTCCTTGATCTGATCTTAAACATTTGATTTTCTTACCAGTTTCATTTTCAACCATTGCTTTGAACAGTTTGAACTTCCCAAGTGCTTTTGGTTTTTCTCTGAGAAAAGTAACCCAACACATTCTAGAATAATCATCAATAATTAGCATGAAATATCTATCACCTTGTAAGCTTTTAGATCTAGCTGGACCACATAAATCAGTGTGAATTAAATCAAGAGAATTATTGGATTTTTCTGGAATACTTTTGAAACTAGCTCTAACTTGTTTTCCAAATTGACATTCCTTACAAATTGTATTATGAGGTTTCACAATTTTAGGTAGATCTCTAACTGCCTCAGAAGTACTGATTTTTACCATGCAATCAAAGTTTAAATGACATAGTCTCTTATGCCATAACCAACTTTCATCTATATGTGCAATCAAGCATGCCTTTTCACTGTTATTCAAATGAAAGATATTGCCTCTAGTCTGATTACCGGTTGCAATTTCCAAACCAGTTCTATTCATGATTTTGCATTTTCCATTTTTAAATTGTAACTGAAATCCCTTCTCAACTAATTGACCAACACTTAAAAGATTATGCTTTAATCCTTCAACATAGTAGACATTATCAGTGTTATGCTTACCATCAAGAGATATTGAACCCTTACCTTTGATTGAATAGGCTTTGTCATCTCCAAATCTTACTAAACGTCCATTGTATTCTTGAAAGTTTAAGAATTCACCTTTGTCTTCAGTCATATGATGTGAGCATCCTAAATCAATGATCCGTTCATCCTTTGTTTCAACTTTAGCTGCTAGGGCTTGTTCTATCGGTTGAGCAGTAGGTGTTGGTTGATCTTCTGTTATAGCAACAAAAACCCATCCATTGTCTGCTAGATCCTCATCAGAATCATCAGTCACACCTTCATTAGCAATGTAACAAGATTTGTCTTTGTTCTTCTTAAATCAGTATCTTTGATATTCAGGATTAAGCTTGTATGTTCTTCTAGCTTCTTCTCTTAGTCTAGCATGTCTATCAGGGCATCTTGAAGCCATATTACCAATCTTATTGTAGTTAAAACATTTAAAGGGTGCTTTACCTTCATACTTACTTCCAATTGGACCTTTTGGCATTTTTCTTGCAAATAGTGCTTCAAGTTCTTCAAGCTCTTCATTCTCCTTTCTGGATTCTTCAAGTTCTCTTGCATAAAAGGCTCTTAGGTCTGATTTGTCAAATGATGGAGCAGATGATGTTGATGCTTTAAAGGCTAAATCAGTTTTTATAGTAGTAACAGGACCAAATTCCTCAATTTCAAAGGCTAAAAGTTTTCCAATCAATGTATCCCTAGTTACTGATGTATTAGGCATTGTTCTCAACTCATTTTTAGTAGTAACCTTCATTTTATATGTCAGTGGCAAACCTCTTAAGATTTTTGAAACAATTTCATCCTCACTCAAAGTTCCTCCACAACATTTAATACCCAAAACAATTTCATTTACTCTTTCCATAAAAGCAGAAATCCTTTCATCTTCTTCCATTTTCAGATGTTCATACTTGACTTGGAAGCTTTCAAGTTTTGCAATCTTGACTGTGGAATCTCCTTCATTCCGTGTTTCCAAATGATCCCAAATAACTTTAGCAGTAGACCTATCTGATAATCCCATGATTTGTTGATCTGATAATGCACTCAAAAGTGCTTCTCTTGCTTTGCAATCATTTTCTGCATCTTTGGCTAAGGTAGTTGGAGCAGTCTGACCAGCTATAGTAGCAGTATAACCATTCTTTGTAACTTCCTAGATGTCTTTACCAATGCAATTCAGATGTGTCTCCATTCTGATCTTCCATATCCCATAGTTGGTTTCATCAAGTTTAGGGCTGTCCTTCTTGAAGTAATTAGTAGACATTGGATCTCCTCAAGTTGTTAAACTTCTACAAAAGAGGACTAAGCTCTGATACCAATTGTTAGGTCCCAAAGACAACTGAGAGAGGGGGGGGGGGTGAATCAGTTGTCTAATAAATTCAAACCAAAAACCAATTAATCAACTTAATGCTTAATATGGGTAAACGAGTTAAGTATGTCAGTAGATAGTGTTAACAGTAAATTGTTATACCAGTAAGGATTAATGCATGAAACACAAACATAAAGTCATCCAAAACACATAACACCAATATTTGTACATGGAAACCCTGTAAGGGAAAAAACTAGGGTGGGAAACCGTACCCACAATCCGATGATACTACTACAGATAGTAAGTGTACATAAATGGGGTCTGCACATGCAGAAAGGCCAACAGCCTAGAGCTCACTGCTCAATCACAAAATGGGAGTCACGCTGACTACAGTTGGATGGTTAAATCCCATAAGAATGTACTACACAAAATAGCATCTTCATATGCTAGATTCAGTATCGGTGTAATGCTGATATGCTTATACAAAAACCTAGCTTCACCTTCAAATGATGTCTTTGTGTATACCTCTGCTTAATCTCGCATATTCCTTTACTCAATTCTTTTTTCGCATTCCACACCTGATCTTACAAAAAAGATCTTACATTTATACCATACCCTAAGACCAATTTTAGTAGGTCGGCTCTACAAGATATTACAATAAAATCATTTTACAAACAATATAATATCTGATGCAATAACCGATTAAACATGTCAGCTTAATGCATTTACATCAATAATAAATCATCTCCATAGTGTGCCATGCTGATCTGGAAAAGATAAACCTACCGGTGTAACCCTAGATAACCTGGACCTATTTGCCGGTAAAAGCAAATATGCAAATATGAATATACCAATGATTAATTCATCAAAACAAAGTGTCCACATGATGTTTTTGACATTACCAAGTGTCTTCCATACCATTCCAAATACCGGTGAACATTATATCCTACTGGTGAACCATATACCAGTAATTGTGCAATAGTTACTTGCTTGCCGGTGAATGTTGCTGGATCTCCAAAGTGCTTGTTTTCAGTAGATGTTGACATCAATGAAAAAACCATACCAAAATACCAACAAATTGTTAGGGGTCCCACAGATACAGAGAGGGGGGGTGAATCAGTATCTGACCAGTGATTAGAATTTCTTAACTTAAAACATGCAGAACATAATATAACAGTGTATTGGTATGCAAGAAATAATGCAATAAATAGAATCAAGTACATCCACATGAAAAGTACACCATAACACAAGATGTTAACAAGGAAACCCGGTGTGGGAAAAACCTCGGTGGGATTTGTGACCCACAATATTCACTCACTGGCCAATAAGAGAATATTACTTACAATAGGGGCTTGCACATGCAGGAAGGCCAACTGCCTAGAGCTCACTGCTCAATGGGAAGTCGCACTAACTTACAATAAGGATTATACAAATCCAATATCTTGTACTGCTTTACAATAGCATCTTCAATGATTGATTCAGTACTGGTTCTTTCTCTGTTCTTTACATATACCCCTTGACCTATATTTCACACATTAGGTTTGCCTAATATTTTCCTTAATGCTTCTACTTCACATTCTTCATACATTTCAAAATGTCTACAATGATCTCTTGATATGAGTAAGAATTCCTTTAATAATACTTTACCTTCTATTCATTTCAATAACCTTCCCCCTAGAGATGAAGCATCAATAAGAAATGATTGTCCTTTTCCTAAGGTTTGTTATGAAGATAATTTAGAACAAGAGGGTAATACCATTTCCCATCATGTTTTCAATTCTCTCTCTCCTAAAGATGAATAACATAACAAAGATCCAATTAATGTTATTCATGTTATGGAAGAACCTAAAATTGTTGTTAAGGATGGGGTGACTTGTCAACCCGATTAACATGCAATTCCTTACATATATAATAATGAAATGTTTTCTTTGGGTGTTGACAAGAATATACAAATGGAAGCACAATATAATTTTTTTAGTTCCTACAATTCTCTCACCAATTTGGACAAATACACCATCTCTTACTAAAGAAGTTCTTAGAGAAGAACTCTTAGTGGATGATTGGGGGTCATTAGATTTCACAGCTTCTTTTTGTAGGAAATTTAAGACGACTGAATTTGATACTCAAAACTTTTATCTTAACACATGTCTAGATATTGATTGGACCTCTTTAAACTTCAATTCAATTCCACCTAAGAGAAAACCCTCTCCTAATCCTACACATGGATACAACAGAAAAGTTTTATGTTGTGTGCAACAAAGTCATGAGAAATCATACTTTTCTAATGAAAAGATAGGTTTCCAACCTCTTCCTTTGTCAACATCCCCTCCTCCATTATCTAGTGGATTTACATATTCTCATTCCCATATGGAATCCTGTGTGATGAAAAATGTGTGTGCAAATATAAAGGGTTAAAAGAGAAGCTAAATAACCAAGCATACACAAGACATCATACACCTCAAGATTAGGATGATAAAATCAAAACAAAAATAAAATGATAACACAATGTAAACCAAAATGCCCACTTCAATTTGATTATTCCTTGATTTTATGTGTGCTCGATGACATCTTCCGATACTCGATATTGCTCCATGGTTATTGATGATGAATAATGATAAACTACTAGGGTCCTAACTGGTACTGAGAGGTGGAGGGGGCTGAATCAGTATAGTAAAAAACTTCCTTGAACATTTTGACATTCTCTAAATAGAGATAACCGATTATCTATATCACTATACTTAACCATAGCAATACCAGTTAACATAAATGCTTCACAAAGCCAAACCAATAGAACAAAAGTACTTCAAATAGAATCCAACACTTCTCAAATATAGATAGCTATTTTACCAGTTTGATCATGCATGAGTTGCATTAGTAATATCACAACCATTAGCTCTGCATGCATATTCAACTGAACAAAAACTACTCAATCATCACATAAAAAATACACAGCCCATGAAACACATATTTTTCACATGGAAACCCAAATGTGAAAAACCACGGTGGGGATGGATACCCACAAGCTTGTTTTTGTACTCATTTGAAGTCCACTCTATTAGGAGCCTAGTCTGGTTAAAGACTTTACAATAAGGTTATGTTAGGAACCGATCCTGTTAGGGATCACCCGGTTAAGGGATGACTATAAACCTTGTTAAAGGTTACCTCACTAGAAGATTTTAAATAACTCAATGAAATTGAGCTACCTGGTTAGAGTATTTACAACAAAGCCTGTTAAAGCTACCCGGTCAAGGGATTTGCCTTCTATTGAAATGGTTAGAAGACAACAGGTAAGACTCCGATCTGATAACAACACTCCTCTCTAAGGCAAATCCTTTTCAGTTCCTTTCTTCTACAATCATACTCTACGCATTCTTCACTCTAGTTTGGCAAGTATCAAATCTCTAACAAACAAAAATAAACACAACTTTTGCCAACACAAACAATAGAAAACATCATCAACCTTATAGACAACATTTAGGTCGGTAGCATAAACCCTAAACCCTAAACATTTAGGTTTTTTAGTTACAAGTGGTCCAATCCTGACCATTAAGATGCATTACATAGAATAAAACAATCTGAGAAAGATCTCAAGTTATTCTGCATTGTCCAATCTTTGCTGCAATTGGAAAATAGTAACCCATCACATGTTCTTCACATACCTCTAAGAAAAATGCACATTCCCGAGGTAGATATTCAATGCATTCAATCTTCACCAGAAGATCCTTGAAGAAATCCTTCACATGCACATAGCTGATGTGGCATCTTGATCCTTATCCTTGTTCTTAACTAACTCATCACAAAACATCATCGGCTGCACTGCACAAGCCAAACTAGAAACCCTAGGGCTGAACTGAGACTACCAACCGATAGTCAAACTGTGAACCCCTACACCGGTTCACTCCATCCCAATTGACTATAGCCGCTTCCAGTCTTCATACCGATTTGCCTACTTGAGTACCATATACCTATTCACTTATTGACATCAATGACAATGTACATTATCACCACTTTATCATATGCCAACAATTGATGCAAATGATGATGGATGATGGTCAATGAAAGTGAGATATGGGATGAGTAATGATTTTGATAGAGTAATGATATGGTTGAGTGAGAGTGGATCATTTTGGCATTATGATGATATGGTGTATGAAAAGTGGATGAAATGCATAGAAAAGGGAGGGTTTAAATAGGAGATGAGAGGAAGGATAGGAGGTGAGAGAATGAAACACTTGTACTCAAGGAGGACAAGTGGCACTCCAAAGGGAGCTTTTAGGAAGAATATTTCACACTTGTCCTCAAGTGGCTGGGATTGGAAAGGGGTTAATTAATGAAAAAGGATTGAAAAGGGGAGATTAATTAATTCATCAGCTAATGGGGCATGGCTTCAATTAATTAATTTAGCCAAAAGGGATACTTAATCTTAATTGAATAACATGAATTATTCACCTAATACAAGAGACTTAGGAGATTTGATTTGATTAAATCAATCAGCCAAATTTGTGTCTACATTTTGCCCCTCTTTGTGGTGGCACTATAATAGCGTAAGTGCAAAAAAAACAAGACACTTGCAACTCAAATAAGAAGGGCAGTGAAGAAAAAATGCCCCAAAATGGATTGATGACAAATGAAGGATGAGGGAAAGGAACAAGATCTTGGTATGCCATGATTGGTGTGGATGGTGTGATGAGGGATGAGTGGGTAGACTCTTCAAATGGAATGGATGGAATGAGGGAAGGTTCAATGACTGGGGTAGATAGAGTGGATGGAAGGATGAGAGATTCTTCAATTGGGATAGATTGAGTGTATGGAAGGATGGGGGATTCATTGGATGGAGTGTCAATGATATTAGGAGTAGGTGATGGGAGGTTTTTGATGGTGTTAGGAGGTGGGAGAGGAATGATAGGTGTGGGATTTGGAAGTGAAGTTGATGGATTCAGATAATATGGGGTGGATGAAGGTGGAATAAGGTAGGATGGAGTGGATGGTGGAGGATTGCTGTAGGATGAAGTGGATGGTGGGTAGAAATAGGATGAAGGATTGTGGTTGGTGCCATGTGCTTGTTCATGAATGTTCATCACAACAATGGATGAATGTGGTTCCTCTAGATAATTGAATCGCGGTTGTGAAACAATAGGTTGCGATGCCACTTGAGGTTGATATTGGGAGGCACTAATGACTTGTGCACTGATTGGATGGCTGGGGGCACAAATGATAATGGCATTGTGTAATTCATGCCCCCATTCGTAGCTTGTGTGACAAATGATGGTAGATTAGGATAAGATGGAGGATCGGGATTAGGGAGCATGTAATGGATTTGGAGATAATGAGATGGTGGATTTGGATTAGGGATGTAAGTGGTAGTGTTATGAGGAAAAGACAAAGGTTGAGGTAGGACCATGGGAGAAGATGGAGGCATGGATGTTGCATATGAGGGATACATGGATGTGAGATTTGAAGGAGTTGTGTGTAGAATATATGATATATTTACCTTATCAAAAGTGTGATAAGGATTATGAGAGGATACACATGGAAGAATGGTAGGGTAGCTAGAATGAACAATTGGATTTTGGTATCTAACACTTGGTGCAATCTTGCAAAGGATGAGGACATCAAGATTTTCAATCTCATATTCATCTTGATCAACCATACTCTCATCATCATCAAAATGGGATGAAGTGGAAGAAAATGAAGGACAACCAAAATCATCCTAATAAGATTGCGACATGATGATTAGTTGATGAGTTGGAGAGGTGAAAGATGAAAAAGACGACAAACCAAAGCTCATGACAAGATGAATGGCAGGCTCAAACTAGAATGGGGACTGAGTTTGAGGAAGTTGGAAAGAGGATGAAGTTTGATGTTTGGATTTATGACCTAGGAAGAAGGCAATGATGATGTGAATGAGGAGATGAGAGGTGATGAGGGATGATAGTGATGACACAAGATTGAAAGGATGACCAAGATCTGATTAGTGACTGGGAGGATCAAACACAATGAGATAAACCACACACTGGATAGATGATAATGATGACATCATATTTGAAATGATTACAACCAAGGTTATGACTAGAAATTGAGATGATAAAAGTGACCATGCAAGTCAAAACCCTAGTAGAAAATAATGATGACATAAGCTAGAAATGATGACATCGATGCAACTATGAAAGCAATGAGGATGCTAAAAAATGATCACATAAACTGAGATGGATGACAATGATGACTCAAGAGAATGCAAATATGACATTGGGAATAAGGCAAACTTGCTAAACTATGAAGCAAACTCGCTGGACAAATTTTGGAAGCATAACAAGACAATAAAGAGTGAACTTGCTGAAGGAAGAGGCAAACCCACTAGACCTAGGTGCAAACGACAGGTGATACTAACAGCGAACCCACTGGATTAGTGTGCAAACCTGCTAGACCTAGGTGTGAACTCGCTAGAGTATCAAAACACTGAGAGGACTAGCAAAACTAATAGTGAACCCACCAAAGCAAGGAGAAAACTTGCAAGTTTTCAAAGAAAACCTGTGAGAGTTCATAAGATAGTGACTACACTAAGTATGTTGATCTAGCTCAAAATAGAGGCATTCCCACTATACCAAGAAGCAAACCCGCTGCAAGACAACAACAACTAGGAATATTTGAAATGTGATGTGTTTGATGACTAATACTGATTTTGACTAAATATCATTGTGACACAAACATGATAAACACATACGAATGATAGAATGTAATAAACAATCATGCACTTCCTAAGATAGTCAAAGGATAATACTTGTTGGATCCCATGACCTATAATACCACATCCAACTAGATAGATAGAAGCTTGGTAGCACTCGCTCCACTCCATGACACACACTTCTCGGGCATGCCAAGCTTCCAAGTTATAAAGATCCTAAGATATCGAGAAAATTTTTATCTCAAATTGGGGGGTACATAAGGGTTATCTTTGGTATGCATGTATCACAACACCTGAGTCAATAAGTAGAAGGATTGGAGCCACTATAAAAATTATTCATAGTAATTTTCTGATAGGTCCAGTCCAACAACAATTTCATGAAGGAAGCCACTTAAGGCTCTAATTGAGCTTATCGGTGCAGAGAAGGCCTCCACATATGATGAATCCACTCAACACTTTGGCCGTTTGACCAGGTTTTTTGTATAGCAGCTCGAAAAACATCACTCAAGGTCATGCTAGGAGAGATGATATCCCCAATGTACCCCTATTCTGAAACACTCCCTTGAGGTGATGAGGCCCCCAAGAGGTGATTCTCTACTCAAAAGAAAAGTGGGTGTCGTTAATCATCTTTCTCTTCACCCAAGGTCCATGAAGGCAAGGGGAGAGGATACCTTGTGTAATAGTTGGTCCACCCTAGGTGTGCACAAGCATGCCAAACACATAAAACATGATTTTCTTCTCGTTTAAGAAATTGAAGTGTGCCTAGATTAAGCAGAAGTCACAAATGTAAAAATGAAAAGCAATGAAGAAAATATGTTTTCGCAAAACTCTTCTTTAGTGGTCCTACAACAAATTGTTAGTGTTTTAAAAGCATGGGCTCTTTAATTGCATGATTAGCTACACAAATGTTAGTGAAAAATCAATCAAACAACCAAAATTAGCGAGTAAGCAATGATCTGATGAAATATGAATTCAAAAAAATGACTGTTAAAACACAGAGACCACAAACCCGCAAAAACACAGTGCATGCCCAAGGTTTCGCAGTGCATTCCCATGACTTCAATGCAAACCCACGTTAGATGACCACAAACCTGGTAGAGTTTACCATGAACCCGCTATTCCTCTTTTAAACCGCACAAAAAACACAGAAAAACCTGACAACAAAAATTTGGAAATTTACCTTTCGTACAGTGGCGGGAATGCATTCCTGCTGTTTCAAGTAGCATTCCCACTGCTTCTGAAAGTGAACCCGCTAGCTAGTTTTAAAACCCAATAAGTATTTACAAAAATCTTGAGAGAAAAATAGTTAAATTTTACCATCCATACGATTGCGGGGATGCGAACTTGTTGTTTTAGGTAGCAAACTTGTTGCTTCTGAAAGCAAACCTGTCGTTTCTGAAAATGACAAAATCGATGAAATAGACCTCCACCAAGACAAAAATTTGTGTATATTCCCGCATTTTTTCCTGCAAGTACTCAAAATCTATGAAAAACACACTCAAACAACAATAAACATCAGAAATGACCCATGAAGTGGGTCCCATCGGGTGTGCGATGAAAAAGTGTGTGCGAATACAATGAGTTAAAAGACAAGCTAACTAACCAAGCATACACAAGACATCATACACCTCAAGATTAGAATGATAAAATCAAAATGAAACTAAAATAACAATGCAATGCAAACCAAAATGCCTGCTTTGATTTGATTATTCCTCAATTTTATGTTTGCTTGATGATGTCTTCAGATACTTGATATTTCTCCATGGTTATTGATGTAGATGATGATGGATGATAATTGATGAAAGATATGGGATGCGTAGTGATTTCGGCAGAGTAACGATATGGTTGAGTGAGAGTGGATCATTTTGGCATTATGACGATATGATGTATGAAAAGTGGATGAAATGCATAGAAAAGGGATGGTTTAAATAGGAGATGAGAGGAAGGATAGGAGGTGAGAGAATGAAACACTTGTCATCAAGGAGGACAAGTGGCACTCCAAAGGGAGCCATGTGGAAGAAGATTCCACACTTGTCCTCAAGTGGCTGGGATTGGAAGGGGTTAATTAATTAATTAATTAAAGGGATTGGAAAGAGGAGATTAATTAATTAATAGATGATTAATTAATTGGCTAATGGGGCATGGCTTCATTTGATACTTGATCTTAATTGAATAACATGAATTATTCAGATAATACAAGGGACTTAGGAGATTTGATCTAATTAAAGTAATCAACCAGATTTTAAGTGTCTACACATGCCGAAAAAGTCCTCCCACTTCTAATCCAAAATTTCACGTTCCCTTCTAAACTATTTCAAAATCTAGATTTCTAGTTTGTAGCTCTGAAGACCATAAAAATAACACAAAAGTAACAGGTGATGCTAGATGCCATAGTTTTCATGATCATTTCAAATAACATTCAAGTTCCTATTATGTTGCTCCTCACTATGTGACATTGTTAGCTTACTTATTAGGGGCTCATTGTCATTCATGGCGGGACAATTTTAGGTGCAATCATACTTAGTGAGGAACTTAATAGTTTATTTATTCTTGTCTCTATGCTTGGGGGGAAAGAAAATTATTCTATCTTATCCCTTTCTTCTTTCATGGTTTCACTATTCCCTTTAGAGGTTACATTTTTCATACTTTGATGTCATTTCTTGCATGGAATTGTATGTCTCTAATTTTGAATAGATTGAAAAACTAAGAGGATTGGTGAATCTATATTCCACTTGAAACAGATAATATGTTGATCTTAACTTAATTATCCTTGAAATGAAACACATAAATGAATTGCATAACACAACCACAAAAGAGACACCAAATATTTTTATAAGTGGAAAACCCAATAAGGGAAAAACCATAGAGAGGGTTAACTCTCAAGATAATATAACTTGTTATATGAGATTAAAAATTAGGCTCAATAGCCAAAGATATTACTGCTCAGATACAATCAACTTACTGCTGGAAAGGCTTATTGCCAAATTGAGTGAACTGTGAAAATTGCATCTAACTATGCATGAAATCAGTTCCAATTAAAGCTATAACAATATACTGATTGCTTGCAACAAATCCAGTTAAGAACCTCTGCAAAAAACTTCACCAACTAACAATATATTGACTGCTTGCAGCAAATCCAGTTAAGAACCTCTGCAAAACACTTTACCAACTCATTGCACCAATCTACTCATACTGAACACATCTTTCCAATATGCCAGTTACGACATTAATCTTTCGCTCATCTTCACAATACACTCAATTCATATTCCATACACCCCCATGCACACACACACACACACACACACACACACACACACACACACACACATATGTATCAATTTGGAAATATACATCAAGTCAGCGTCTGAGATACTTTACAAAAGAAATTTTTTAATGATTAGGATACACACTACAATCATTGAAGGTGAATACCGATATAATTTTTCAAAGTAGACCAATCTATAAATGAACACATCCTAGAAGAGCCAAAAAAATGACACCAGAATCATACTAGAGCATAAAATGGAACAACTGGATCATAGCTAAGGCCAAAATTTTTGGAGTGCAATAATCATGATCGAAGTCAGCATTACATGATTCAAAACATGAACAAAAAATCATCAAGAAAATATCACAAGAAATCAAAGGAAACCAGAGAGAACCAGAGCATAAGAATCCGCTCATCACAACATATCCAAACATACAAATTAAGCATAACATCTAGAGAACAACTTCTAGAGCACATGAAAAAATTCACAACCAACACCAAAAAATATCACATGCAGATACTCATGTCCTCCTAATTTCGAAGCAATGATCATATCAAAAATAATGAAAACAACAACAAGGATCTACAATCTAACATACATACCTATCTTCCACTATTCTGCATACATACCTATCTTTCACATTTCTGTAGCTTAGTATATACGATATCTCTCATACCAATCCTATGACACACACCAATCCAGATCAATCCCGATCACCAAATTTGACATCAATGACAAAGTAGATGAGTAATTCCAATAATCTCCCTCTTTGTCATTGATAGCAAAACACTTCAAAAATATTTGTAAAAAAAACTCTGCCTTAGATAAAGCTTCCAAAAACCAAAAACTCTCCAAAATTCTCCAAAATTCTCCCCCTTTGACGTCAGGGACAAAGGTGGATAAAAATATAAATGATTTACAAAAATTAAATATCCTCTTATATTTTTCTTTCAACTCATGAATGAAACTCTTCCATGAGTTCATCGCTAAATGGACACTCAAGCTCAAACTATCATTCTTCACATTTACGTCAACTTCTTCTGATAATGAACTAGGAACAAATATGTTCTACTCACACTTCTTAGCTTCAAAGAGAATGTTGGAAATATTTTCTAATCGAGCTTCAACAATCTCTTTTACTTTCAAGAATATACTTACCACATCTTCTTTTTGTTTCTGATAAAATGTAAGATCTGATTGCAAGGAGTTTATCTTTCTTCTATATGCACCATCAAGATCACTAACAATATCAAACACCTTACCCAAAGAACAAAAATTAGATTTAATGGAGTCTATTTTTACTTTGAATTGTTCCACAGTTGTAGGCCACTAAAAATAATATTTGTATACTTTTCTTGCTTCCACCATACAAACTCTCATATTCCTTATGTCTTCAGATAATCTGTTCTGAGCATATACACATTTCTTCTCCATGTCATCCTGAATATCTTATTCAGACACTGGTGCCTTAATAGACCGCTTCACTGAACCTTTAAGCACTTCACATAGGACATCCGACAAGATGTCTGCAATACTATCTAAAGAAATACAGTTTCAAACTAGATAATTAGATAGAATTTCCTCCATTTGGTCTTGATCATAGGAGGGATTCTCAAGCCATAATTCACCAACCTTTTTCAATCCAACTTCTTCATTTAGAAGCCTTAGAATGTTATCAACACTATATAGATCATCTTCCTCATCTTTTCTTTTTGCTTCAACATGCTTGCCCTTAATCACAATAGATGATTCTGGATTATCCAGAGAAATAACCTCATGAGAAACTTTACTTTTTGTCTTCTTTATTGATCCTGGAGGAGATATCACACTTTTCCTCTTTGAAATTTTACTAACAAAGGCACTTCTTTCAAGAATACTGATAGAACTAGGAATCGAACCAGAGAAAAGCTTGTTTTGAAACTCTAAGAAATATTCTCTGCTTGCTAGATCTTTGTTTTCCAAACAAGCTAAATATTTGAAGGTTTTTTTTCCAATAACAATACTCGATTTCCATGTAATGTTTTCTTTCAGACGTAATTATTTTATGAAGTAATGCATCAAACATACAATCAAGGAGCCAAATCTAAAAGGATAACATTGTTCCTTAGTCATCTTGATGTTTTTCACTAACTGTGTTCTTAACAATTCACATAAATCAGAGTTCTTATCTTTTCTCACCATCTGATGCACAATGTATACAACAATAACTGAAGTAGAACCTTCTATATTTTTAAAGTATATTTTATAAGAAACTCCATAAGCAAGATACCTCACTACAAGATTAGAAGTAGTGTCAATTATGAGTTCCCGTTGATCACTTGTGACGTCTGTTAGGGTTTCAACTTCTTCGTTTTTGATTGATTTCTTTATTGGTAGGGGTCTATCATTAGATAAACCAAACACAACAAAAATAGCTTCTTTTGAAATTGGATATGGCTTGTCCATAGGTCATTCTAGATGCAATTTAGGAGAAATTTTATCATGTCTTCATCTTCAAACCAAGGAAATTCATTCCAAAGATCTAAACCCTTATGCCCTAAATTTTTTTTTTCTTGTATACCTCGAGAAGGAAATAGTTGGACTATAAATGAGTTGACAAATTTCAAGGCAGAAAATCATGGATGGGATTTCTATCTTTAGTAAATATGTATTGGATGTTGGAAAACACATACATACGCATTCCTTGAGTACAGGTGATTGATCCAAGGCATATTGGATCAGATCTTATGCAGATTTGGTTAGGTGAAGTAAACCCTAACCGCCCTAAGTTTGAATTGTCTCTTGCTGGGAAAGCTCAAGTTTAAATATGATGACTTGAGATTGTGATTGTTGTTGCTATAGAGTGAAGACAATTGTGAAATCTCTGTCTAAGAGCCAAAGAGATAAGACTTGAAGTGTTTATGAGTGATGACTAGATTGGTAAGGAGAAGCAGCATAAAACTAGTGTAAGGGACAAACCGGTGGAGTGAGCATAGAACACAAAGGTGACTAGCCAGAAAAAGAGGTACCTGACAAAGAGTTGAGGAGAAAAGACATTGTGAGAGGGGACTTAGAAAAGTTATTAGAAAAGCCAAGTTGTAGAGTGGGTGGAGAGAATATAGACCGGTAAGGTTCAAACCTGCAAAGAAAAATATTGTAAGGTTGCAAAACTTCATTTGCAATAGTGATTTCATTTATATAACTGAGTTTTATATTGTTTTCACTAAGTTGGAGCTTAGTGCACGGGTTGTAGCTCCTTTAGGTTGCAACCTATAAATTATGCAGGGGATGGTGCTCCTTTGAGTTGGTGCCCTAAATATTGTAATTAGAGATTCATTGTGAGGCTAGATTGGAGTAGAAGATATCTAGCAGCTATTCTCACCGAGGTTTTTCCCACATTGGGTTTTCCTCATATATCTAGTGTTGTGTGATGCATTCTTGTGCATGTGTTATGGTAATATTTTAGCAAGTCCTTTCACACACCTTGTTTGCATTGTTTAAGCTACCGATTAGCAGTCAATTTGTTTTATATTTTACTGATATCTTCTTGTTGAAGAAAAAGTGTTTAAATCATTGATTCACCCCCCTCTCAGTGATCCATTGTGTCCAACAATTGGTATCAGAGCCTAGGTACCCTGTTTTGTTAAAAGTATTCTCTAGCTTAGGCTGATCCTGTCAAGTGTTCACAATGACAAGAAATGAATCTACCCCCTCAAAAGCTCCTATGTTTGATGGTATCAACTATGCCTTTTAGATTAGAATAATGGAAACCTATTTGTCCTCTCTAGGTTGTGATGTATGGATGTCGGTTGTGAATGGGTATACATTCCCTAATAATTCCTTTACTGATATAGATTCTAAGAGGGAATATGAGAAAAATGATAAAGCTAAGAATGCCATTCTTAGTGGGTTGTCTGATAATGAGTTTGTTAAAGTTATGCGCTACTCCTCTACAAAGGAAACTTGGGATAATTTGCATAAGATATTTGAAGGTGATGCTAAATTCAAGGAAGCCAAGTTGCATACATTGAGAGCACAACTTGAGGGTTTCAAGATGAGAGATGAAGAGAATATTGTTGACTATCTCCAAAGGGTTGATGAAACAACAAACACCATTAGAGGGATTGGAGAAGAAATAAAAGATGAGGTGGTAGTGAAGAAAGTAATTAGATCTCTTACATCTAAGTATGATACAAAGGTCTCAAAAATAGAAGAAGCAAAAGATCTGAAATTCTTTACAATGGATGAGTTGTATGGCTCCCTAACTACTTACGAGATGAGGATTGTTGGTAATAACATTGTGAAGAAAGAAGATGCATTCAAGACATCAAGAAAAGGAAAAGAAGAATCTGTTCATGATGCAACTAGTGAAGACTCTAATGACATCATGGCAAACTTTGTTAGAAGACTCAAGATAGGTTCAAGAAAATACAAAGGCAAGCTGCCTTTGAAATGTTTCAACTATGGAAAGATTGGATATTTTTCGACTAAATATTTTTATGGTGATAAGAATGAAGATGATCAATCAATTGGTAGCAAATAATATAGTAAGGATAGGAAGAAGGATGTCTACTGGTATGGTAGAAGAGGATATCGGAAGCAGAGCAGTCTTTACAAATATGAAAATGATACCACAAATGAGGAAAGTTTCTTAGATGACTGCTATAGTGGAGATGAAGTCAGATAAAACCTTTTCATGGCTCAAGAGGTTCTGGTACCTGAAGAAGCAGAAGAGGAAGAGAAAGAAGGAGAAGTAGATCTTGAAGTAGAGCTCATTAGTGCCTTAGATGAGCTAAAGAAAACAAGAAGAGACTTGAAGAAGGTAAAAATGGCTGTAATTGAAGAACAAGAGTTGTTGGAGCAATCTCTTGAAGAATCCAAGAAAACAATTGCAGATCTAAAACTTCAATTGGAAGAGGCCAAGAGGATGTGTGAAGTTACTAGTACTGGTCTCAGTGAAAAGGAAAAGGAACATTAGAATCTGGAAGCAGAAATACTGAAACTCCGGAAAGACTTAGAGAAAAGTTTGGAAGAGATAAAAGTTAGGAGAAAATATGAAGGAAACACTGAAGCCCTGGACAAGATGCTGAGAAAATAGAAGAAATCTAAAGATACTAGTGGCTTAGGGTTTCAATAAGGTCAAAACTCAAACAACAGAGACACATCTTATAAGGAGATACAATTCACCTCTTCAAATGAAGGTGAAGAGAAGAAGACATTCACATTAAGCATGGATACCATCAAGAAGACATATGCAGATGCTGATAGAAACCACCACATACACCGATATACTCAATAAATGAACCAAATATTGGTATTATGGATGTGTTGCATTAGTTTTGTCATTGATGTCAACACTTATCCTTCTAGAGATCTATGGTTATGTTGAACCGACACATTGTGTTTCATTGGCAAGGTCGGTGACTTATGCACAGTCACCAGTATATGCTCACAAGCAGGTTATATGGTTCACCGACATAGATGATGACTTGTTATCATCTAGAGATCACTTGATTATGTCAAAGACATGGTTTGGATACTTGGTTTTAGTGTTTTGGTTATTGGTCTAATCAGATTGACATATTTGTTGTTACTGATAGATTGGTCTAGGTTATGGACCGGTATGCGTTATCTATTCCAGATCAGCATGACACATTATGGACATGATTTATTGATTGGATATTATTGTAAATGTATTGAGCCAACATAATGTATCGCATCAAGACTTATTTGTAATTGATTTAATTATAATATTCTTAGTGAGCCGACCTACACATTTGGTCTTAGGTTTTGTATATATGTAAGATCTCATTTGTGAGATGAGAGATATGATATGGTTATTGTGTCGACTTGAATTTCATCCTCAGAATGCAACCTGTAACAAGTTAGTTTCACAAAATACCAATGGAAATGCTACAAGAAATCCAAACTCAACCAATGAAACTACTTGAAATACATATGAAATAAAAATACTAATATTACCTTCATGGTTTATGTCTCATTGTGTCCTAACTCCATTGTTCCTGGTTGTAGATGGTGTGCTCTCAGACAATGCACCGATAACTTCCAAGATAGCATATGAAGAATGGACTGATAACTGGTAGTTAACAAATGCTATGATATGAAATACTACATGAGTATGCTAAAATGATTAGGCTATATGATAATTACTATTTGCTTCAAGATTAAAACTCACGAATGCCTAAGTTTCACAAATGATTTGCTTGAAAATGCACTTGAAGTCTAACTCTCTCTTAACTGAAGCTCTTGATTTTATAGACTTTGAGAGGATGAGATGATGTGGCTTAGATTAATGGTCATGATCAGATCTACAGATTTGGATGGCTATGAGAAAAGGTTAAGGTTGAGAGAAAGGGGGAAGGAGAAGACAAGTGTCACTCATCTCACCTTGACTGGGTTGCTGACTAAGGGAATCTAGGGATGGTTGGAGAAGATTTAGGCATGATAGGACAAGTGGACTCAAGTCCTTCCTAAGATGTAGGGGGTGTTGGAGAGAATATAGGATATGGTTATGAAATATGTGTACGTACACAATATTCATTAAGTTTGGAGGTTGGAGATAAATGATGAATTAATATTTAAGAAATATTAATTTCCTTAGCCACATGTTTGATGAGTTAGCAAAGGGAAGATGAAGTGGAGATGGAGGGTGAGTTGGAAGAGGGATTTAAATAATTTAGAGATTATTTAATATTTGAGACTATAGGATAGGAGAATAACTATTAAATATTAGATATTTAATTGTTTGGAGAAGATAATTAAATATTAGATATTTAATTAACTTGGTTAGAGGAATAATTAAACATTAGATATTTAATTAATTAGAAGAATATGATAAATGAATTAATTAATAAAATATTAATTAATAGAAAGAAACGAAAATGAATTAAATAAATTAATCTTTTCAAATTAACTATTTAATAAAAGAATAAACATTAAATAAATATATAATATTTATTTAATCACTCATAGCCAATTTTATGTGTATACAGTTATGATATAAGGTTATGGTATGGTATTGTAGCATGGTATGTGCGAATATTGTAAAATATATGTGTTATGTGTTGTGGATGTTGTTTCTCTTTCTGGTTCATGCATTAAGTTTCATTGGTATTGATATTAACTACTAATCTATTAACCGACATTAAGTTTGGTTTATCAGTATTAATTATTAAGTTGAAGTAATTTATAATTGGGTTGAAATCACCCCCCCCCTCTCAGTTGTCCTTCTAGTTCCTAACACCAAAGACTGTTGGCATTCTACACTCTTACGAGAATAGTTGTTGTCATTGATGGAAACCAACTGGCAACCCACCAACAATAGATTTCTACATGCCCGAAATCACATATATTATACACTGGCAGACACCAACACCGACAGGCACTTACACCGACATTCATATTACATCGACAACAAAGCATACCGACACTCTAGCCGACATGGGATGAACTTTTTGTTTATTGTAATATAATTATTGTTTGTAAGACGACATGGTATATTGTAAAAGACCGATATATGTATGAGATCTTATAAGTCATTTTGATATATAAAAGAGTGGTATGAAATGTAGGAGACACATGATATGCATGATAGAAAATAATTGTTTAGTGACAATGAAGGTTTTTGGATAAGGTATCTACCAGAGCTTAAACCAGTATTGAACCTGGCATTAAAGATGTTGTTTGGAGCAGTACATTGTATTGAATTTATCTATCCATTTATGTAGTCAGTGTGACTCTTAATTGAGAAGTGAGCTCTAGGTTGTTGGCCTCCCTGCATGTGCAAACCCCTATTGTAAGTAGTATTTATTCATTGACCGGTGAGTAAATATTGTGGGTCACAAATCCCACTGAGGTTTTTCCCACACCGGGTTTCCTCGTTAAAATATCTTGTGTTATGGTGTGTTTCTATGTTGTCTTTGTTTTTTTGTGTTTACTGCAATAATTCTTATTTACCGGTACACTATTTTGGGTTGCAAAGTTATCAATAAGTTTAAATATTCTGCTAACCGATTAGACATCGATTCAGCCCCCCTCTTAGTGTCTTTGGGACTGTCATTGAATCTAACAATTGGTATCAGAGCTTGGTCCTCTATTTGAAAAAGCCTAACAACTTGAGGGAGATTCTGACACTAGTACATATGGAGAACATAAGAAAACAATTGGAAGGAGCTCTTGAAGATGTTGATGCAGAAAAATTGAAGAATATCAAACTTGAAGATGATCTGAGGACTGCTAAGGAATTCATTAAAGGACTTTAGGAGAACCTAGTTATAGCACAAAATAAAAGAAAGGAACTTCATGAGAAGATACAGAATGATGATGATGAAAAGGAAAATCTTAGATACATTGCAAATAAGTTGAGACAAGAAAATAATAATATGAAGAATGAAATGCAAGATATGACTATGAGGTTATGTAAGGATATTGAAGATAGGAAGAAGAATGAATAAGACTTAGCTAGGAGACTTAATGATGTCGAAAATGAAAATCTGAGACTTGGTCATGAAAATGATATGCTAAAGACATATTTGATTCACATGCAACATGATAAGGAGGAGCTTACAAGACAAGTTGGAATTATGGAAAATGAGTTGGTTACTACAAATAAACACAAAGACAAATTCAAGAAAAGTTCAGAAGAACTTGACGACATGCTTAAAAGATAGAAACCTGATGGAGATACAAATGGACATTAATTTGAACATGGAGAAAGTTTTGGTACTGCAAATAATCAAGATCAGAACAAACTGGTAAGACAACCTAATGCTTATAAATTTAATGGGAAATGTTTTAATTGCAACAAATATGGTCACAGAGAAAATTAGTGTAGATTTAGAAATAATCAAAATACAAACTCGCCCATCAGTCAATGTTCCAAATGCAACAAAGTTGGTCATAATTCAGAAAATTGTAGAATGAATGTGAAATGCTATGTTTGTGGAAGATTTGGGCATTTATTTAACCAATGCAGATCACAAACCAGTCAAGGATATGGTAAAGACATTCAGAGGAATAATAAAACTTGTTAGCATGTAACAATATTGGTCATATTGCAAAATTCTATAAAAGCAAGAATACATCGACGAACAATAAAGGATCTAGTTTGAAGGGAAAAGAAAAGGTAGATGAAGTAAAGCAAGAATTTTCAAAATAATGGATTAAGAAGAGTGATCAGAGAACTGATGAAACTATCTCTGCATCAATAGAATAGAGTAATCCTCCATCGGTAGGAGATTCTTCATCTAACTGAGGAATAAGCCTTAGGGGGTATTGCAGTAAGTTGAAAATAATGCATTCTACCCTTGGTTGATGGTGAGAAGATACATTTCATCTTTATCGGTGAATGTGTTAAGTTTTCACTTAACTGACGAGCATTTAATGCGGCTGTTGAAAGATATTTCATTATATAATATCGAAGATCCTTCATTTTTGACTCACCGAGCATTCAAATATTCAGAGAGCGCGAAACTGAGCAAGGGCATTCTAAGGCAAAGCTGCGAAGTGATTTTTAGGCATTCAAAATTTTGGTTAAGAGGTATTTATCTTTGAAATGGCATCCTCATCTTTTGTTCCGGAGTTTATTTCAAACCCTACCATTGTGGAAAACGTCGAATGCCCTAGACCTGTATTTAAGATTATCCCTGAGATTGCAAAGCAGGATGATTCTGTCGGAGCTTTTTTGAAAATTCCGAAGGGTGTAGCATTTGCAGAAGACCCCAGAATATACATACATTGCAACATAGAAAACCTAGGGACTGAGGATTTGAAGAAAATATTTAATTAGGTTACTACCAATGAAAATGGTGTGATTAAACCTGAACATAAGATTGTGGACGACTTAGGTTTTGTAGAGATTCTGAACATTCCCGAATTTACAAAGGAAGTTGAAAGACTTGTATTGAGAAGAGTCCATGGATAGTTCATGTGGTTAGAGTCAGTTTGCAAGATAACTAGGGAAGCAATTAAGGCAGTTACTGGTTTACCTTCAACCAGTAGTAGGCCTAATAAAACCAAGAAAAGACCTAACAAGGGAGTTATGGATTTAACCGGAGCCACATTATATGATAGCAGGTCACTTAGAGTGAATATGTTAAGGATATGAATGTGAGATATGTGAGTATGGTACTAGGATATAGAGTAACTCATGCAAATAGACTAAATTTTGTTTCTAGCCTTTGTATTCACAGTGCATATGAGATGGTGAACAATAATGCTAAGATAGATGTTTGCGAATGGCTTAAAGTCAAATTAATTGACAATTTGAAGAAGATTAAGGGAGACAAGAAAGGTACTTTCCATTTTGGAAACCTACTAGTATGTCTGATGCTATACTTTACCAAAGATCTACCCAACATAGGTCACAAATATTTTGGTTGTGACATCTCGGTAGGAAAATAGATACAAGAAGCTTTCACTGGTATGGGCACTAACTGTGATAAGAACATTATAGACTACTTCAAAATATTTCAAACTAAGATGAGAGCAAGAGAGAGACTACCACAAAGCATAATTGATAAGTATGACAAGGAAATCTCTTTTGTCATTAAGCGAGATGAAACTTGGATGGAATCAACAAGCCCTAGAACTATTTGGGTCACTGAGATGGGTTATGAGGTAGACCTATATGTTCTGGAGACATATGCTAAAGCTCTACTTGATGCACCAAGGGATCCATCTAAGAAATTCTTTGGTAATGCAAAAACTATAGAGTAATGTATCTATGCAGAAGAGGACAAAAAGAAGAGAAAATTTTATCACAGATGCCTCCAAGAATGTCAAATAAATCAAAGAAAATGTCATGAATATCAGTGGTATATCAGCAAGTGAGCTTGAAGGACTGCAACCTGAAGCACACGTTTCACCGGTTGTAACATCTTCTGATATGATAGTGGCAAGGCTGATAAGTTTAATAGAGTGGAAAGGAAAGGGAAAACCTCACCGATACCTTCTCCTACTCCTAAGAAAACTAGAACACTAAGGAAGAAGCAGGAAGCAGTTAGGAAACTGTAGAAGAAGCTTACACCAAAGAAGAAATAGACACTGGTTACCCCCACATTGGATGATCTATTGAATGAGATTATAGAGGAAGGAAATCTATCTAATTTAAATAAATGGTATAATTCTTCCAATGATTCTGAAAAAAACACAATTGAAGAAAGCATTATTCTACATTTAGATATTTACAAGAAAGTTTTGATAGAAGTGATTGATGAGCTACCCAATGACTTATACATTAGATTGGAAGCTAAAAGGCTATTTGTGATGGAACTGGACAAGAAGTTGAAAGTTGAAGCACTCTTGGCTATACATCTGGTAAATTCTAAGGAAGAGATAGATGAGCTTATTTCTGAAGCTAATCGGTTAGTATTTGTTAGTGGACATCAACAAGTGAGCTTGATGGCTGGAAGGGTTAAGGAAATTGCAGATGAGAGTGCAGATAAATGGGACATTCTTTGTAGAAAAGGAAAAGCAAGAGGAAAGAAGCAGACCAAAAATGGAAAGGCATTCAAGGTATATCAGAAAGACAAGGGAAAAGGTAAAATAGGTGGTGTCCCTTCTATAAAAATAACAGATAACATACATCCACCAGCTCAGAACACCCCACCTTCAACATCACCGGTTCATACAACTAATCCACCGGATATGGCTACTGAAGGTATAAATCATGATGATACTAACCCATAATCTGAGATACTTTTCACCATGAGTGTAGATGCTCAAGATATAAACATTGTTGTGGACAAAGAAACTACAGAGGTTAAGGTAGATAGTGTTGAGGACAACAAGATTTCAGAGAAACTGACACACACAGTAGACTATGAGAACACTGAGATACTAGCTCAAACAAGGCCACCAAAATCTGAGAAACTGATAGTGGTATAGACAAAGAGACAATCTGATACAAAGGTTCATGTTGAGTCAGTGACATCGACAGTTACATAAGAGCTTAATAAAACTGAGAAACCATCAAAGGTAGAGGTACAAACACAGACAAATCCAATGGAAGAAAATGTAAGTAAAGTGGATGCATCTGATGGAAATAAAGAGGAGGTAGTGAAGGTGATTGGTCAGACATCTGTTCCGAGCACATCTACAAGTGAATTCAGACCCACTAACATTACAAAGGTACTTTTGGATTCTATTAAAAGGATTACTGATTGCAATGCCTTAGCATTTAAGGCAATTGATAACACCTTACCTATCTTGAAGTTGATTGCACCTAATTTTAAGATAGTCACATTAATGATTCTTTAGGTAAATAGGACACATTGTCCAAATTCATTGCTGATAATGTAATAACCATAGATAAGGTGAATGAGGATATCATTAAAGAGAGAGTTGACAAAAAGAAAAAATACATTCTTTGAGAACACCATAAAGAAATGTATCGATCACTTGGACACACTTTTACCGACACTCAATTCTACAATTTTGGAGTATAAGGAGTTATATAGAGAAGCATGCAAACCTCACTATTTGATAGAGGACATTGATAACGAGATCAAAAAGACACAAAAAGAAATTGATGACATTGCGGATAATATAATAGGTTCATCTGGACTTATATCAATTTTGAGCAGGAAATGGAAGTTTTTTAGGAGAAGTTGGAAAAAATTGAGAAAGAGAAGGCAAGAATAAGGTCTAATTCCCGGGAACTAAAGGATAAACTTGGACCGAGGTTGGATAATTTGATTACTCAAAGAGTTGAATTATCTAAGGCAACAGTTCAAGGAGAACGATCACCGGAGCAACAAATGCACCATCTCACCGGTATGATCCAACAGACAGAAGCAACTCTAACTGACAACAACAAGTTTATGCAGAGTTTGAATATGATTTTGGCAGACATCTTTCAAATTGTAACCAATTGGTTACAGACCTTGAGGTAGCATTTTTGCACTGTTTTGATTATTTATGACATCCTTTGTCATTGATGTCAAAGGGGGAGTATTGGAGGGAAAAATGCATATACAGAGGAGATCACTTGCTCAGGGGGAGCACATCCTTTTGGATTTTTCTCATGAGTGTTGCCATCAATGCCAAAGTGGGGGATTGTTGGCATTCTACACTCTTATGAGAATAGTTTATGTTGTCATTGATGACAACCAACTGACAACCCACCGGCAATAGATTTCTGCATGCAGGACATCACATATATTATACACCGACAGACACCGTCACTGACAGGCACTTACACTGACATTCATATTACATCAACAACAAAGCATACCAACACTCTAGCTGACATGGGATGAAATTTTTGTTTATTATAATTGTGTTGACTTGAATTTCATCCTCAAAATGCTACCTGTAACAAGTTACTTTTGCAAAATACCAATGGAAATGCTACAAGAAATCCAAACTCAACCAATGAAACTACATGAAATACATATGAAATAAAAATACTAATATTACCTTCATGGTTTATGTCTCATTGTGTCCTAACTCTATTGTTCCTGGTTACAGATGGTGTCATCTCAGACAAACACTGATAGCTTCCAATATGGCATATGAAGAATGGATTGATAACTGATAGTTCACAAATGCTATGATATGCAATACTACATGATTATGCTAAAATGCTAATTGCTATTTTGCTTCAAGATTAAAACTCACATATGCATAAGTTCTACAAATGATTAGCTTGAAAATTCACTTGAAGTCTAACTTGAAGACTAACTCTCTCTCAATTGAAGCTCTTGATTTTATAGACCTTGAGAGGATAAGATGATGTGGCTTAGATCAATGGTCATGATCAGATTTGCAGATTTGGATGGTTGTGAGAAAAGGTGAAGGTTGAGAGAAAGGGGGAAGGAGAAGACAAGTGTCACTCATCTCACCTTGATTGGGTTGCTAACTGAGGGAATCTAGGGATGGTTGGAGAAGATTTAGTCATGATAGGACGAGTGGACTCAAGTCCTTCCTAAGATGTAGGGGGCATTGGAGAGAATATAGGAGATGGTCATGAAATATGTGTACGTACACAATATTCATTAAGTTTGGAGGTTGGAGATAAATGATGAATTAATATTTAAGAAATATTAATTTCCTTAGCCACATGTTTGATGAGTTAGCAAAGGGAAGATGAAGTGGAGATGGAAGGTGAGTTGGAAAAGGGATTTAAATAATTTAGAGATTATTTAATATTTGAGACTACAGGATTGGAGATTAACTATTAAATATTAGACATTTAATTGTTTGGAGAAGATAATTAAATATTAGATATTTAATTAATTAGAAGAATATGATAAATGAATTAATTAATAAAATATTAATTAATAGAAAGACATGAAAATGAATTAAATAAATTAATCTTTTCAAATTAACTATTTAATAAAAGAATAAACATTAAATAAATATATAATATTTATTTAATCACTCATAGCCAATTTTATGTGTACACAGTTATGATATAAGGTTATGGTATGGTATTGTAACATGGTATGTGCGAATATTGGAGATCATTTGAGCAGACCATAGAGAAGGTTCAAGGAAGGTTTGAAGGTGTTTATCGGAGATTAATCGATATTGGATCCAACATTGGAGATGCTATTTTGAGCAGTACATTATTCTAGGATTTAACCATCCTACTATAGTCATTGTGACTCCCATTTGAGCAGTGTGCTCTAGGCGGTTGGCCTTTCTGTATGTGCAAACCCCATTTGTATACACATACTTTTTGCAGTAGTATCATCTGATTGTGGGTAAGGTATCCCCCATGGTTTTTCCCCTTATAGGGTTTCCACATCAAAATATATGTGTTATGTGTTGTGGATGTTGTTTCTCTTTCTGTTTCATGCATTAAGTTTCACCGGTATTGATATTAACTACTAATCTATTAACCGACATTAAGTTTGGTTTATCGGTATTAAGTATTAAGTTGAAGTAATTTATAATTGGGTTGAAATCGCCCCCCCCCTCTCAGTTTTCCTTCCGGTTCCTAACACCAAAGACTGTTGGCATTCTACACTCTTATGAAAATAGTTGATGTTGTCATTGATGAAACCAACTGGCAACCCACCAGCAATAGATTTCTACATGCCCGAAATCACATATATTATACACCAGCAGACACCGGCATTGAGAGGCACTTACACCAAATTTGTTGAAAAGGTTAGCGCATATGTGCTTAGGGTTAGCGCGTTTGTTGAAAAGGTTAGCGCATATTCTTTATTTTGTGCTTATGTTAAATAGGATAGTGCATATGCTCTAAATGAATGTTTTTGATAGACGCAAAAGCCAAAAAATCACTTTGCTGATTAGATTTAGGCATGTTTGATGTGCATGTATGATGAATAGGGACTTGATTGATTGATTGATTTGATTTGATTGGATAGATTAGCTCTAAGAAACCAATTTAGTTTCTGATGTAAGAGCTTAGCAAGGTTTTGATTTAATTCAGTGATTGATAGAATACCATGATTGATAGGTTTGAAAATGATTTGATAGCTTAAGTTGCTTCAGTTTGATCTAATGGATTTGATAGATTAGTGATCGCTTTGATTTGATAGATAGATAGATAAGTGATGATTTATCTAATTCTCTTGGTAAATAGGAGAGAACTTGAGTTCTCCAGTGTTGGGAGAAATTCTCGGTGGTACATCATTTAGTGCCAGAGCTGACATAGGTAGAGGTGAGACATATATATGCCTGTGGTGGT
This sequence comes from Cryptomeria japonica, assembly GCF_030272615.1. Taxonomy (NCBI): domain Eukaryota; kingdom Viridiplantae; phylum Streptophyta; class Pinopsida; order Cupressales; family Cupressaceae; genus Cryptomeria; species Cryptomeria japonica. The sequence continues at coordinate 368,586,982 of NC_081409.1, forward strand.
TTACGCCATCTGTTATATATGCCTGAGATTACCCATAATAGAGGATTATTGATGACGTTAGCTGAGAGATGGCACAGTGAGCATAACACTTTCCACCTACCCATGGGTGAGATTAGTGTGATGCTCAAGGATGTCTATAAGATTCTGCATATCCTAGTGATCAGCGAGTTAGTGATGTATGATGTTCATGATCATGTTGGGATAGAGGCTTGCAGAGCCATTTTTGCTGATGAGAGCATCTCTAGAGGAGAGATCCGATGGGAGGATATGGTTATGTATTACGAGACTCTCCCTATGATTCTTGCTGGTTTGATTGGAGGATTCATTTGTCTTGATAGGCGATCATGAGGTTTTGTTGTTGGATGGGGTGAGATTCTTTAGAGTATGATGCAACATCAGACTTGATATGCTTGGGGTGTTTGTATGCTAGCACATTTATATCATGATATTCATCAGGTGGTGTATGATGAGAGTGCTAGTTTGTCTACAGGATGCACACTTTTGCAGATCTGGTGTTGGGAGCACATTGCTATTACTTGGCCTATCCATCACAGAGTTCATGGTGAGAGGCAGCCATATGTTTATCTGTATGTAGGTATCCTTACTTAGAATAAGTTGGGTAAGATGGAGTATTGGCATTAGGTGCTTGATTCATTAGATAATATTACTTCGACACCATATGTTGATTGTGAGCCATGGATGGGTGATGCACAAACATTACCATTTATTATGCAGAGTAGATATCTCATTGGTTGGACTCCTAACATTATTGAGCAACAGTTGATTAGTCACATTCTTAGATAGTTTGGTATCATTCAACCTATGCCTATTGGTGTCATGATATATGCTCGGCGGTACAAAGATAGGCAAGATTGTAGACCTTCTTTGTCATTTGTGATTGCTCATGCAGATTTTCTTGCTACTTCAAGAGTGGCTTATGATATGAGATTGCACATTCTTGATCCTAGTGTTACTGTAGAGTATGCTCAATATATACTAGCACATCCATGTCCTTGTATTAATGATCCAACATATCCTCCTCCCAACTCAGGAGAAGAAGATGACAATTTAGATGATCCAATGTCAGGAGACGGAGATGGAGACAAGAGCTTAGAGCTGCTCAGGAGGCTGGGGGAGATAGAGATGAGGGTTGGGATGGAGGTGGGGGTGGTAGGAGACTGGGACAGAGAGGAGGTCGATTGAGAGTCCGTGGAGGACTGTTTGGACCAATTGGCAGGATTGGGAGACCGCGTCCTATGGGTGTGAGAGATGTTGGATGGATTGGGAGGGCAGGGATGAGATCACCAAGAGAGTTGCCATCGATAGGAGGAGGTAGGATGACTAGATTGGATGAGGGATGTGGGAGAGGCATTGATTTTGGTTAGATTTAGCCAGACCCTAGGGTTATTGTAGCTCATGGTGGAGATGATGAGGATCATGTTCCACTTATTAGACGATTGGTTCTGAGAGCTACTCAGACTGAGATTCCGTCAGGTGGATATGGAGGTGGTGAGGAGGGGATTGGGGTTCATGCACCACAACAGGATTTACCAGAGCAGGTTGCACTAGAGCATGATATACCAGAGTAGGAGACCATTGATAGTCTTAGAGCATAGATTGATCAGCTTCAAGCACATGTACAAAATTTCATGGCTGAGAGGGATAGAGATATCAGAAGACAATTAAATACTCAGGGCCTTCTTGATCATATTCAGCAGGTTGGATCGGGTACTCTCTTAGCTGACACTGTTAGAGCACTAGTTTGGGCTGGGAAGGAGACTTCACATTGGTGACAAATATATGAGGAGGTAGTTGTAGAGAGCCAGAGAGAAGGTAGTTATCATACCACTGTGTTGATGCATACTAGTAGTGGTGGAGTCATGGGACCTCCTCAAAGGTGTGGTGATCATGGGAGACAGGTATATGGAGAATCTTCTCATCCACAGCCATAGAGACAGGAAGAGTCAGGTGGTAGTGGTATAGGACAATCGTGACTTGACTTTGTATTGATGAGACATTTGTACTTTTGATGTGATATCATTGTACTTGGACTTTTATTGTTTTATGATGATCTATATGTAGACACAGACTCTATATGATGATGATCTTTATTATGCATGTCACTCTATTTTATGATGATCTATATGCATTGATTATATGGATGCAATGATTAGATGGATGATGATATGATGATGATTGTCTTTCCTTTCCTTATGATAATGATTTACATGATGCAATGATAAATGTTTTTTTTATTTTTGATTTTGATGACCTTGGATGCAACTGAAATTAATTACTAACTTAAATGATGCAAATGAAATGATCTATATGGAAATGCAAATAATGATTATGCAATATGTTATTCAAATATTTTTTATTTTTGATGCAGTTGAAAATGATGTGAAAATGCAAAGGCAATGATTGATTGCTTTAATGTTTATGCATAATATGATTATGAATCTAAGTGCAAAGATGCAACTAAATGAAATGAAATGATAATACAAATAATAATGATGATACACTACATGATTAATGAAATGCACTTAATTGAATGCAAATTAATTCAATTTTTGAAATGCAACTAAATGATTTAAAATGATTCTAAAGATGAATGCACCTATGATGATCAAATGCAAATTGTTTTTGTTTGTCCAAGCATACTCAATCTTAATTTATGATTCTTGATCTCTTAATGAAATGATATGCTTATAATGTAACTGACAATGAATTCTTATAATGCAGATGAATAATGAGCTGATTTAAAATGATTTAACTAAAAATGATACTGCCATTCTTCATATGTTATCGTGTAATGGTTCTTGATTTCATCATTGAGCTTTAAAATGTTGTAAGAAAATACAAGCAACTTGACATAATGATTCAAGATGACCTGAGTATTTCTTACATAGATTTTGATACAGCAAGTTAATACAAGCAACTTGATATAATGAGTCAAGTTGACCTGAGTATTGCTTGCAAAACAAACAAGGATTATCTCTCATGCATGACTTCGAACATCCTCCTTGATCTTTTTTCGATCATATATTGAGAAAAGTACATACCATAGTAAGAGATAAACCACATAAAACAATCAAAGAAAAATAATCATGCCCCATCATAGCTTCTCTAGTCATGGACATCCTTTAGTCGCATAGAGTACATGATTAGCAATAAAATCAAGATATAAACACTGAATCTTGTATGTCATTCACATGTTCTTATGGGCATTGACTGATATAATCATCTTGATGAATGCTCTTTGATAATCCTTTATTACTTGCTGGTTGATCCTTTGGTTTCTGAGTTTCATGATTCAGTTGTTAATGAAATGGCTTGATTTTTGCTACTTTGTTGCTTGTTATCTATTTCAAAACCCTAGGTGTTTTTGGTTTTTCTAAGTTTTCCGAATGTTTTGGATTTTCAAAGATTCAAAAGATCACCTTAGCAAAAGGAATTAGGATTTTTCCCCCAACAGAAACAAAAATTTATTAAGGATGTATGAATTGATCCAGATCCAAACCATGGCGAGATACAAATGCAGATTGATTGATTCTGTTAAGATCTAAGATAGTGACTACGACAAGTATGTCAAAAATTGATAATTGTTGGTAAGCTACATATTTTCTGCTAAATGGTTCAAAGCAAAGGATGCGAAAGATGGAATGGATAAACTAAGATAGATGGAAGCGATAGATGCGATATAATAGAGTGAATAGGTGCACAAAGCGATCTCATAGATGGAGGAACTTACTTTGTAGATAGCGCCTATTTACCAAGTTTTCACCATCTAAATTTATTGCATTTTTCTCTCTCTTTTCTCTTTTTTTAATTTCTTTTAACTATTTTATGCCTTTTTTAAGGATTTTTTGCTTTTCTGATTTTTATTGATTTCTTCAGGATTTTATATGCTTTTTATTGATTTTTTCTAAGACTTTATATCTCAAGCATAGAATTTCTTGAGATGAATAGAATTGATAGGTTCATGAAACCAATCACCTTCAGGGGTAGATAACTTGTATTCTCTTGATCCATATGATGCTACTATGACAAAAGGTCCTAGCCAATTTGGTTCAATTTTTACCTTCTTGTCTCGATCTTGCTGATTTCTTGGATTCTCCCTCAGAACTATATCTCCAATCTGAAAAATGCATGGCTTGACTCTGTGGTTATAACTTCTTGCCATTCTTTGTTGATATACTTTCAAATGATCTGTTGCATTTTGGCAACGTTCCTGAATCAATTCAAGTTCTTGGAGTTGAGAGACTTGTTCTTCTTCTTCTTGTATAAGACCTTTCAAGGATACTCATAGAGAAGGTATCTCTACTTCTATAGGTAATATGGCTTATGATCCATAGACCAAACAATATGGAGTTGCCCCTGTTGGAGTGCGGATGCTGGTTCGGTATGCCCAAAGAGCAGGATTTAGTTGAATGTGCCAATCTTTTCCAGCTTCATTGATTGTTTTTTTTTTAAATTTTCAAGATAGTGTTGTTTGATGCCTCAGCTTGACCATTTACCTGTGGATAATATGGAGTAGAAAACCTATGTTGGATATGAAATTGTTCACATATCTCTTTCACATCTTGATTTTTGAGTGGTCTTCCATTATCATTAATAATGGTCATAGAAACTCCATAGCAACAGATTATATAATTCAAAATGAATGATGATATTTTTTTTCCTGTCACTATTATTAAAGGCATTGCTTCAATCCATTTAGTGAAATATTCAGTAGTAGTCAGAATAAACTTATGTCCATTAGAAGATGAGGGATTTATCTTTCCTACCAAATCAAGGCCCCATTGAGAAAATGACCATGATCTTGTCATAGGATATAATTCTTGTGCCGGTGCATGAATGAGATTCCCAAGGATCTGACATTGTTTTCATTTCCTAGCATATGTGAATGAATCTCTCTCCATAATAGGCCAATAGTAACCCATACAAAGAATTTTCTTAGCCAATGTTAAAACACTTGAGTGTGTGCCACAAATACCTGCATGAACTTTGTTAAGAACTTTCTCAGATTCTTCTTGTTCAAGACATCTCAACAAAGTACCATCTAGACCACACCTATATAGGATATCTACAATAATAGTATAGTGAGAGGACTGGCGGATAAAATTCCTTCTCTGATTGTGGGATAAGTCAAGAGGAAGGATATTTTCTTTTAAATACTGATAAGTTTGACCGTATAAGGATTGATTGGTTCCTGATATATGGAAAATTTGATAGATATGCTGGGATTGATTGGTTCCTGATATATGGAAAATTTGATAGATATGCTGGGATTGAATGGTAGGGGTTAAGATATCTTCCACAAGAAATTCGTAATGATGTTGATTCTTCTTATTTTGCAAGAGAGATTCTATTGTAGCCATTGCATCTACTGCTTTATTCTCATTTCTTGAAATCTAGGTGAATGATATGTTTTAAAAGTGTTCTTTAAACTCCTCTACCAGTTGTTTGTATGGCATGAGCTTATCATCTTTAGTTTGATAATCATCATTTATTTGGTTGATGATAAGATGTGAATCACCATAGACATGTAGTTCTTTGACATTCCATTCAATGGCCATTTTGAGTCCAATAGCCAATGCTTCATATTCTGTAGTATTGTTGGTGCATGGAAACCATAGTCTATATGATTTCGGAATTGTGTGTCCCTGAGGTGTGATGAAAAAGATTCCTGCACCTGATCCATATTGTGTATAAGAACCATCAAAGTACAATTCCCAAAAGTTTGTACTTACTGTCAAAATATTTGCATCGGGAAATTCAATGTACAAAGGCATGTCATTTTGGAAAGGTGCATCAGCCAATTGATTAGTGATGACTTGTCCCTTGATAGATTTTTGGTCAACATACTCTATATCAAATTCACTCAGTATCATAACCCATTTGGCTAGTCTTCCTGTCAAGGTTGACTTGCTCAACAAATATTTGAGTGGATCTATCTTTGCTATTAGTTTCACAGAATGAATCAACATATAATGTCGTAGCTTCTGAGTTGCAAATACAGCTTCTATACATGTCTTCTCTATTGAGGAATAATTTAATTCATAGCCAACAGGTGTTCTACTGATATAATACACTACTCTTTCTTTTCCTTCTTCATCATGTTGATCTAGGAGAGCTCCTAATGATACATTTGTTGTTGAGATATAGAGAAACAATGGTTTCCCTTTGGTTGGTGATACCAGTACTGGAGGACTCATAAGATATTTTTTTATTTTCAAAAAAGATTCTTCGCTTTTTAGATCCCATTTGAATGGAATATTCTTATGTAGAAGATGGGTGAATGAAAGACATCTATCTACTAACTGAGAGACAAATCTCCTGATTGATTGCAATCTTCCTTGTAAAGATCGCAATTGACTTATGTTCCTAGGTGACTCCATCTCCATGATAGCTTTGACCTTTTCAAGATCTACTTCAATTCCATGAGCTGATATAATGTACCCAAGAAGTTTTCCAGAGGTTACCCCAAATGCACATTTCTTTGGATTTAATCTTAATTGATATCTTTCCACCCTGTCAAAAATCTTGCTTAAGATGTTCAAATGTTCTTCTCTTGTATGAGATTTTGCAAGTATATCATCTACATAATCTTCCATAAATGTATGCATCATATCATGAAAAATTATTGTCATAGCCCTTTGATAAGTCGCTCATGCATTCTTAAGCCCAAATGGTATAACATTCTAGCAATAAGTTCCCCAAGCATAGGTGAAAGTTGTTTTTTCTTGATCTTCAGGTGCAATTATTATTTGATTATATCCTGAGAAGCCATGCATTAATGAAAATATCTCATGACCTACTGATAAGTCCATAATTATATCAATTTTGGTAGTGGGAAATCATCTTTTGGACATGCTTTATTCAGATCTATGAAATCCATACAAACTCTTATGCTTTTATCTAGTTTAAACACTGGTACAATACATGAAACCCATTTTGGATAAGCAACGGGTCTTATAAAACCCACATCTAATAGTTTCTTCAGCTTAGTTTTTACAAGCAGAGCAATGTGCAAATGCATCTTAGCTTTTTCTTAACTCATTTTTCTTTTAAATCCACATTAAAATGATGCATGATAAGATCTAGATCAAGTCCTGGCATGTTTGCATAGGACCAAGAAAAATTTATTTGTCTTTTCTTAAAGAATTCCATGTATTCTTTCCTCTTCATTTGATAATGAGGCAACATAATGAAGTATTTTAGGATCCTTTGATGTACCAATGTTTATTGCTTCTGTTGGTTCTATCAGGGTAGCAGATCTCTCCTGAAAATATGCAGGAAGAATGTCAAAATTTCCATCTTCTGGTGCCTCAAAGACCATCAAATACGTCCTTTATTTTCCCTTTTGATTGATCTAGTATTGCCATGAAATGGTTTTCAACAGTCTCTTTACTTGTTTTATTTCAATTTTGTGACTGGAAAGTTTGGCATTCTCTTGACTACAAGAAATATTACTTGATTCTGCAATGGAAGATATCTTAGGTGTGATGGGTTCAACAACATTAAGGTACATGACTAAGTCATTATCATTGGAAAAGATATTTAGTTCAGGGTTTTCTAAATTATCCCAATCAATTAGTTCAAGATGAAGAAGGCATAAATCATAATCACTGTCATCATTAGGTGCTTCAAAGTTCATGCCATAATGATCATAATTTGGCATAGAGTAGGTAATGTCATAGATTAAATGTTTTTGAGAATTGTCTCTCCCAAGCATCTCCCAATTAGTTCTAACAAAATTAGTATTAGTATTTTGTGGTTCACACTCAAGCGGTTCTTCAACTGATGTTTGTCCCTTAAACGAATGGATTGTATCAACACACATGCCTTTAATACTATAAATTCCTTCTTGATTTACCCCATTTGCATTTTGGAGTTGACATACTTGTGTACATGATAAAGAGGATTCTTTTGCTAGATTTTGTCTCCTTTCAAACTCAACTTCTTCTAGACTAATAGTCAATCCTACTTGACTATCTCTTAATTCTTCTATGGTTCTGCACATCTTGATACATCTTGTTCCTCTTTTGATGAACATCCTATATTTCCAGATGCTTGATCTATCCCTATTGGTACTTCTTGTGGTGTTACTTATTTGTCTTTGTCATTCCCTTTCCTTTTTGCATACGCCTCTTTTCTTTGAATTCTGAGTTCTTCTCGTCTTCTTTCTAACTCCATCTTTTGTTTTGTATTAAATAAGTCTTCCTCTATAATAGTTGTTTGTTCTTAATTGTTTTCCTTACTTGACATACTAGATAAGACATCTAGACCCCATTCATACTCATTTGAATCTGTCTTTGAACCATGATCTAGGACTACTCCACTATACCATACAGGAATGTTGCATGGTGCAAAAAGTTCTTTGATTTATGCCATCTCTATTTTTACTGCTTCTAGAATATCTTGTTCAGATTTTGCATTTGTTTGTATTTCTAGAACTTGTTGACAAGATTCTTCTTTACCTTTGATGACAATCTCCTCTTCTTGCTTTTTATGTTCTTGTTGCTTCTTTTGTTTATTGGTTACTATTTCTACTGCTTGATGTATATTTTCTTGCCATTGTTCTTCTTTAGAGACCGATTTCTTTCTCCACTTATGTTGTTGATGATTATGTTGCTTTTGATTGGATTTTAGATATCCAAGCTCTGATTTATCTTGTTTGGATTGCGAGTGGGGACAAATAGGTTCTGAAATACCTTGATGTCACTTACCAATTGGTCCTTTTCCTTCATATCCCATTTTTTGCATGATTTCATAACATTTGCCATATTGTTTTATGGGAATATTGACTTCTATTGCTATTGCTATAGTTTTATCTTCATCCTTGTACAACCAACCAAGAATGTCTTTGTCTTCATTTTCTTCTTCAAGAGTTCCAGTGCTAACAAATGTTCCTTTAAACATATCTTTTGGTCTTTCTGATGTCTTTGATTGAATATCTATAGGCTTTCCATATGACTTAGGGGAAAGTGGAAAATTATGCAAAGAATATTTTCCCATTCCTTCATCATTTAATTTGAGTTTCTCCTCAAAGGTTTCCCATAAATTTTCTTGCATTTCTTTGGTAGGATATACTGATTCTCTGTTATGTGGAACTCTTGTATCTTGTGTTGGCTTAAAATTATTGCAATATTGACTATAATATGCAATTACAGTGATCTCTTGTCCTTTGTGAGAAAAGTTTACACATTGATGATATGTAGAAGGAACTACTTGCATTTTGCGAGTCCATGGTCTTCCTAGAAGAATGTTGTAAGAGAGGTTCAAATCTAAAACCTGACACAATGTATTCCTTTCCACAGGTGCTATTTTGATTGGTAACACAACAGTTCCTTTAGAAGAATGTTCTTCTTCATCATAAGCCTTAATGGTTATTTTCTTCTTCAGGTCCACTGCATTTTCTGAATATCCCAAATCTTTTATCAAACTTAATGCACAAATGTTTAAGCCGGCTCCACCATCTATGAGCACGCGTTTGAAATGATTTTTATTAATGGTGACTTCAACATGTAAGGGAGCATCGTGAGGATGTTGTAAGGATGCGTCATCATTTTCAGAAAATGATAAGCAATGAGGAGCTATAAGGTGTCCTACCATGTTTTGGAACTAATCTATATCCAAATCTTTTGAAACTGTTGTTTCCGCTAAAGTTTTCTCCAAAATTTCCTTATGCATTGGTGAAACCTTGAGAAGTTCTAGAATTGATATTTGAGCGGGTATTCTTTGTAATTGCTCTACTAAATTGTATTGTTGTGAAGTGGATGTTGGGTCATTTGTTACACCTGGAAAGGTAACCTTTGCTTTGCTTCTCATAATAACATTGATTGGCTCTGAAGATGGATTATCTTTAACAATGATAACATTTACCACATCATCATATGTATAAGTGTAATTCACTTTGGCTTTTCATTTGTCATCTTTTAATTTGGATGGTTCACCTTTGTCACAATTTAGAAGTGGAGTTTTGAAAGCTAGTGTGATTCATTTGTCTTGTGGCTATCCATTGTGATAGTTCCATTATCGATTAGATCTTGGATAAGGTGTTTCAATCTTTGATAATCATTTGTTTGGTGTCCTTTATTCCGATGATAATCTCAAAAATGATTGTCATTCCACCAATTTGGCTTGATTGGTGGTTCATAACTTCTTTCTTCTGGTAAAACAATCAATTTGTTGGCAAACAGAGTTTTTAAAGCTGATTCCAATGGTTCTCCAATGTTTGTGAATTTTCTTCGAGGATTGGAGAAGAAGGACTTGGTTTTACTGTTTTCTAGATTGTTATTGCTTGGGATTTGACTTGATAGATTAAAAATTGATTGTTGTTGTTTTGTAGCACTATTATCATCATTTCCTCCATTGCTGACATTCCTATTCTTTGACCAGAACTTGGGTTTGTCATTGTTGTTGTTGTAGGAATTATTGTAAAGTTTTAGCTCTCCTTTCTTTATCATCGTGTTCTCTATTTTCAGACCATTCTCGATCATCTTGGAAAAGGAGGGAGGACATTGCATTCTTACTCAATAACTCATTTCACTGATAAGATTATCAATGAATATGTCGATTTTTTCTTGATCAGGCGCATCTCTTGGATACCTATTAAACATGCATTTCCATCGTTGTAAGAAGATCATAAAAGATTCACTATTCTTTTGTTTAACATTGCATAGATCCAACATTGTTATCTCCTTATATTATAGGAGTATTGTGAAATAAATCTATTCACAAGTTCTTCAAAAGATTTGATTCCGGATGGTAATCTTGAAAACCACTCCATTGATTATCCATTTAAACTGCTAGGAAAAAGATGCATAAGGTAAGTCTCATCATGGGCAAATTCCATGCTCATAGTACAAAACTCCCTAATGTGATCTTGAGGATTAGATTTTGTATCGTATTTGTCATATTTAGGGATCTCGCAATGTTGTGGAAATGGTACCATATTCAAATTTTCATCAAAAGGATATGGGCATATATCTTCCAATGAATACTTCTTGGAGCTTGTTCCATTTTGCATATCTTGCATCTATTGTTGTAGAGTTTGCATTTGTTGAGTAAGGTTTAACAACAGATTATCCACATAGTTTCTCCCTGTTTTTTTGTAAGTTCTTTTATCACTACACTCTTTTATTGTGTCATTCTTTTCTTTTCTTGTCTCTTCATGACTTTCTTTGTTCACATCTTCGTTATTTTGATCATCTGTGTTTTGGGTGTTACTTGCCTCCGCATCTTGTTTCAAGCTTTCTATGCTAAAGTCTTGTGGTAGTTTAGCTCCAGATTTTGCCAACATCAAGAGATATTTCTTTTTTTGCTTTGCCAACAATTTTTCCATTAGCCTATCAAATTTAAAATCTTGCTAAAGGTCTCTAATGGTGCTATTGACTGCTTCTTTGTCAACAATGGTATACCCAAAAGTTTGGAATGTAGGATTATCTTCTTCCTCCATTTGTTTTTGTTGTTTTCTTAGTTGTTCGTATTGAGCTCTAGTCCAAACTGGCATGTGATTATTTCCAATTTTTTGAAATTTCCAAAGGACAAAGTCAATAGGTGATTATTGGCTTAGGGAGATATGCTTTTTTGATTTTACCACTATTGTTTGTTCATTGTGATAAAGCGTCTCTTTGTTGAAAAGTACGTCCTTGCAAAATTTCTCCATCAAACTTTGTACCGCAGCCACATAAGTAGTGATGAAAACGGTGTAGGAATGTGCTATGTTTTAATAAGACCTTGCGATTGATATACAATAATCCTATTCTTTTCTGAGTAGCTTTATAACTGGTTTTCTTTTCTTAAGGTGATACTTAAAAGTCATATAAGCCTCTGACAATTTACAAGTTTGTTTGATTCCAATGTTGGTGCAATTCTGATTTTGATATAACCTAGGTTCAAAATAGGAAAAATATATCCATGATTATGAACATAGGATAAATTGATCAAGCTTCATGATAGAGGATTTGATTATCCTGATGAGAGACTTGACAATGATGTTGATTTTTTTTTTTTGCACTTAAGGTGTTTGAATCAATAGCTTGTTGAATGTTTATGCTTATAGAAACTTTTTGGGAATAACCTTTCAGATTAGTGACCCATTTGTTGAGATAGTTTGAAAATACGTGATAGTTTAGAGACAAATCTACTCAAGAAGTATTTTGATACTGATGTTTTGACACTTTAGTTTGATTTGGTGTTTCAAATGTTGGAAAGCCTTTGTATTACCCTTTTGATCAATTTTTCCTGTAATTTGTTGGATTTTTGCTCACTCGTATGATAATTTTCTTCAATTTTTGACCATTTGGAACATGTTACATACATAGCAGACACAATGTTTAATAAACAAAATGCACAAGAAAGTACAAATCTTATGGCAGGCTGAGACAATAGTTGTTGAATCTCACATGGGGTTTCCCCTGAGGCTACGCTATTCAAAGTGGATATTTAGATGCTTGACCCCACTGGCTCCACCCTCGACACTCACTTCTTTGGGGCAGCCAAGCACCATTTTCCATGAAAACTTCCCATGGAAAACTTTATATCTCTACTAAGAACCATATGTGTGTGAGTTGCTTCAGAGGTCCAACCTCCTGCGCCAACAACTAGAAGGATTTTGGCAACTAGTACAAGTGGGTTTTAGTAAAGACTTTCGGTCATGTGGCCATACATGCAACACTTTCAGCTCTGTAAATATAGAAGGTTCCTAGCCTATAGAGGTTACGCTCCATAAGGTTTATGGGGAAACATAGTATTGGTATGAACTTATCAGCACATGTTGTTTGGGACTTTCGTCACAAACACGATTTATTTAGAGTGGATTGGAAGGACTCGGTATTAGCTCGTTTCCACTTTAGGTCATTCCCCTCTCACTGCCCCCCTCAAGGCAGCTCGGGAAGGCAAGCCCTCTAAAGGATTTAATTGCTTGAAAGTAAAGAAAGTATAAAAGAGTGGGTTTGGCTTTTTGATCACCCAATTAAGGGGAGAGCATATACCTACCACTTTTGAGACAAAAAATATAAGCGTTCTTTTTAACTTTCTATAGCAATGTGATCTATCCTCTATTTGGAGATGTTGCTCCAACAAGCATGGTGTTTATTTTAGCCTTTTTAAAAGTCTACGTGCAACTATTTTAGAGAAGCTACTCAAAATTCAAGTTGCATGCTGTCAACTTATCCTCTTAGTTAGACTAAATGAGCAAGACATGATATATTACTTTCCAAAATAGGGCTTTTAATTAACTAGGTGAGGAAATGCATAAAATTTGCCTTAAACACAATCCTGCACATGCATGTCAGTAGTTTGAAAATTTTTAGTTCTGGGACATTCGGACCTGCAAGAAAATTATGTCAGTTGCAAATAAAAGTGCTATTCTAACAAATGCACTATCTTTCACCTCAAAAACACTAATCTTTAGAGCAAAAGCACTAACTTGTACTACAAAAGCGTTGCTCTATGGACTCAAAAGCGTGACTTCTTTAACAAGTGCGCTAACCTAGAGGACAAAAACGTTAACCTGCAATGAAAATGCGTAGATTTTTAGACAACAACGCTAACCTACATGACATATGCATTAACCTGCAATGCAAATGCGTTAACCTGCAATGCAAATGCGCTAACCTATTATGCAAATGCGCTAATCTATTGAACAAAAGAGTTGTCAGAATTCACACATGCATGAATCTATATTACAAATGCATTAATATGTGAGGTCCATGAGCCCCACGTTGGGCACCAAAAATGTGTCGACTTGAATTTCATCCTCAGAATGCTACCTATAACAAGTTAGTTTCACAAAATACCAATGGAAATGCTATAGGAAATCCAAACTCAACCAATGAAACTACATGAAATACACATGAAATAAAAATACTAATATTACCTTCATGGTTTATGTCTCATTGTGTCCTAACTCCACTGTTCTTGGTTGCAGATGGTGTGCTCTCAGACAAGCATTGATAGCTTCCAAGATGGCATATGAAGAATGGACTGATAACTGATAGTTCACAAATGCTATGACATGCAATACTACATGATTATGCTAAAATGCTAATTGCTATTTTGCTTCAAGATTAAAATTCATGGATGCATAAGTTTTACAAATGATTATCTTGCAAATTCACTTGAAGTCTAACTTGAAGACTAGTTCTCTCTCAGCTAAAGCTCTTGATTTTATAGACCTTGAGAGGATAAGATGATGTGGCTTAGATCAACGGTCATGATCAGATCTATAGATTTGGATGGTTGTGAGAAAAGGTGAAGGTTGAGAGAAAGGGGGAAGGAGAAGACAAGTGTCACTCATCTCACCTTGACTGGGTTGCTTGACTGAGAGAATCTAGGGATGGTTGGAGAAAAATTAGGCATGAGAGGACAAGTGGACTCAAGTCCTTCCTAAGATGTAGGGGATGTTGGAGAGAATATAGAAGGAGGTTATGAAATATGTGTACATACACAATATTTCATTAAGTTTGGAGGTTGGAGATAAATGATGAAATTAATATTTAATTTCCTTAGCCACATGTTTGATGAGTTGGCAAAGGGAAGATGAAGTGGAGATGGAGGGTGAGTTGGATAAGAGGGATTAAATAATTTAGGAAATCATTTAATATTTGAGACTATAGGATAGGAGAATAACCATTAAATATTAGATATTTAATTGATTGAAGGAGATAATTAAATATTAGATATTTAATTAATTGATTAGAAGGATAATTAAATATTAGATATTTAATTTATTAGAGGAATAGGATAGATGAATTAATTAATAAAATATTTCAATTAAATTAATAAATAGAAAGACACAAAATGAATTAAATTAATTAATCTTTTCAAATTAACTATTTAATAGAAGAATAATTATTAAATAAATATAAAATATTTATTTAATCGCTCATAGCCATTTTTATGTGTATATAGTAATATAATTATCTTTTGCAAGCCGGCATGGTATATTGTAAAAGACGCATATATGTATGAGATCTTATAGGTCATTTTGATATATAAAAGAGTGGTATGAAATGTAGGAGACACATGATATGTATGATATAAAATAATTATTTAGTGATAGTGAAGGTTTTTGGATAAGGTATCTATCAGAGCTTAAACTAGCATTAGAGATGCTGTTTTGAGTAGTACATTGTATTGGATTTAATTATCCATTTTTGTAGTCAATGTGACTTTTCATTGAGCAGTGAGCTCTAGGATGTTGGCCTCCCTACATGTGCAGGCCCCTATTGTAAGTAGTATTTATTCATTGGCTAGTGAGTAAATATTGTGGGTCAAAAATCCAATCGAGGTTTTTCCCACAGCGGGTTTCCTCATTAAAATATATTGTGTTATGGTGTGTTTCTATGTTGTCTCTGTTTTTTGTGTTTACTGCAATAAATCTTATTTGTCGGTACACTGTTTTGGGTTGCAAAGTTATTAATAAGTTTAAATATTCTGCTAACTAGTTAGACACTGATTCACCCCCCGCCCCCTCTTAGTGTCTTTGGGACTATCATTGAATCTAACAAAGACCATACTTAATGCACCAACATGCAGATCCAAGGAGAAATGCAAGTATTGGTCATGAAGGATTCACTAGAGTTAGCAGCATGAAAGGAAGACCCCCAGTGAGGCAGTCGTTTGCAGGTTCAAGACAACCTAGCTGGTATGTTCCAAAATTTTCACGGCTATTGTCACCAATGTAATAAGTTCTGTCATAGAAGGGTAGATTGTAGGAAAATTAATGTAAACCCTAGTTTTGTGAATATAAACTCATTTGCTGCATTACAAAGTACAAATGTCACATTTTATAATTGCAATGAGTTTGGTCACAAGAGTTATGAATGTAGGGGTAATATGTAAATGTCCTACAAGAATGCATTGAGTGCACCTTACAGTGCTAATGTGAAATGTTGTGTCAAAATTTTGGTCACATAGCAAGGTACTGTAAGCTGAGAACCAATGAGCAAAAGAAAATAGTATCGGATGAGGTTAGAAACAAAACTGGAATACAAAGTGACAGAAGAGGAAAAGAAAGAAGAAAATCAAGTTTGGGTAGAGAAGGAGAAAACAAGACAGAGTCCAACTTGATTGTGCAGACTGCTCTACATGCTGAAAGGAGGAATTTATGGGTAGTTGATAGTGGCTTCTCAAATCACATGACCGAAGATAAGAAAAATTTCATCAAGCTTGATGATTGGAATGGTGGTTCAATCTAGTTTGGTGACAACTCCTCCATCAAGATCAAAGGCCAAGGTACACTAAATATCAATGGAAAGCTCAAGGCTCATGATGTGTACTATGTGGATGGACTGAAGCATAATGTGTTGAGTGTAAGTTAGATGTGTGACAAAGGGTACAAGTTCTCATTTGACTCTACCGGTTGTCAGATAAGAAAGCAGAGTACCGGTCAAGTGGTAGCAGAAGGAAAGAGAACAGAGGGTAATGTCTATAATATGAAGGAATTCTATGAGTCCCAATGCATGATGAGACATGTTGATAAAAGTTGGTTGTGGTATCAGAGACTAGGCCATGTGAATTTTGATAATTTTGTTAAGATAAGCAAGAACAAGTGTGTGAGAAACATACCTCAAATCATAAAACCGGCAAGCACATTTTGTGATGAATGTGTTAGAGGTAAGAAAGAAAAGGTCAGTTTTAAAACAAAGGAATATAACACTTCAATACATTTGGAGTTGAATCATACAAACCTATGTGGGCCAACAAGGACAAGAGCATTGGCTGGTGAAAGGTATTTCATGTTGTTTATAGATGGTTACTCAAGAATGACTTGGGTAACCTTCCTGCATGATAAGTCACAAGCATTTGAGAGATTCAAGATTTTTAGGAAGATGGTAGAAAATGAAAGTGGATACTAGGTAAAATGCTTAAGATCAGACTGGGATGGAGAATTTTCATCCAATGAGTTTGTTGAGTACTATTAGAGAGACATGGAATCCGAAGATAGTATTCAGCTGCAAAGACACCTCATCAAAATGGGGTGGTAGAGAGGAAAAATAGGACAGTGAAAGAGATGGCTATAACTATATTGAATGAGGCCAACATACCGGATATGTACTGAAAGGATGTTGTTCACACTGCAATCTATAGATTAAATTGGGTATAGTTAAGAGTGAAAAGTAGAATGACTCCTTATGAGTTATGGTATGAAAGGAAACCATCATCGAAGCACTTCAGAGTGTTTACAAGTATCTGTTTCATCAAGAGAGATGATGATGGATTAGGAAGCTTTAATTCCCAAAGTGATGAAGGAATATTCTTGGGATACTCAACCAATAGTAAAGCCTACAAATGCTACAACAAGAGATTGAGAAGGGTGGTTGAAGGTGTAAATGTAAGAATAGATGATGACTCACATAGAGGAAAATCTGCACCAACACCTTACATTGATGAATCAGATATTGAATATGAATAACAATATGAAAATGGACTGGTAGAAGATGATTCAAACAAGATCCCCAACCAGTATGTGTAGAAGAATCATATGAAAGAACAGATCATAGGAGATAGAAATGAAGGTGTGCAGACCAAAAGGAGATTAGCCAGGGAAAGTGTGTAGGTAAATTTTTGCATCATGACTGAAGTAGAGCCCAAAACTTTTGATGATGCTAGCAAAAGTGAGAAGTGGGTAGATGCCAAATTGAGAAGAATCATACTTGGGAACTTGTTCCTAGACCATCAAACAAGAATGTCATAGGTACCAAATGGGTCTACCAGAACAAGATGAATGAAGAAGGTAAGATAGTCCGACATAAATCAAGGTTAGTTTGCAAAGGGTATGATCAAGTGGAAGGTATTTATTTTCAAGAAAACTTTACACTGGTTACTAGGTTAGAGGTAATAAGAATGTTTTTATCCTTCTTAGCCTATAAGGGATATAAAGTGTATCAGATGGATGTAAAATCTACTTTTCTCAATGTAAATCTTGAAGAAGAGGTGTATATGGAACAACCAAAAGGGTACTTGTTACATGAAGATGAGAGTTTTGTATGCCAGTTGAAGAAATCCCTGTATGGTTTGAAGCAGGCTCCCAGAGCATGATATTCCCGATTAGACAAATACTTGAAGGATCAAGGATTCTGGAAAGGAAATGCAGATAGCAACCTATATGTCAAGGTAAATGGAGATCACATGATTATAGTTGTTGTCTATGTAGATGATATTATATTTGGTGGAGACAAGGACATCATGTGCAAAGAATTTGTAGGTCAGATGAAGACAAAATTTGAGATGTCCATGCTAGGTGAGTTGTCCTATTTTATTGGGTTGCAGATCTCACAACAAGAGAAAGGAATTTTCATCTCCCAAACCAAGTATGTGAAAGACATGTTGAAGAAATTTCAAATGGAGGACAACAAACGGGTAAGTACTCCCATGGTAATTAGTTGTAAGTTGAGAAAACACTGTCTATGATTGGTAGTCTGTTATATCTAACAACATCTAGACCAAATATTGTCAAATCTATTTGCATCGTAGTAAGATTACAAGATGTTCCTAAATAGTCTTACCTAAATGTAGTCAGAAGAATCTTTGGGTATTTGCAAGGAACTATTAGCTATGGCCTGTGGTATCCTAAGAAAGGAGACTTTTCTTTGCAGGCTTATACTGATGCAGATTGGGCAGGAAGTATAGATGAACGGAAAATTACTAGTGGAGGTTCTTTCTATTTAGGAGACCGGTTAGTATCATGGCACAACAAGAAGCAAGATTCAGTGTCATAATCTACTGCTAAGGCAAAGTATATAGCAACCGCTACATGTTGTTCACAAGTTTTATGGATGAAGGAGACACTAAAAGACATACAATTGGAATTATCGGAACCCATTCCAATCCGGTGTGATAACTCAAGTGCAATCAATATCTCCAAGATCCAATAATGAACTCAAGAAAAAAACACATTTCAATCAAGTATCACTTCTTGAGGGAGAAGGTAGCTGAAAAGGAAGTCATTGTATAATTTGTTCCAACAGGTGACCAGATTGCTGACATATTTACCAAGCCACTTCCTTTGGGACCATTTGAGTACCAGAGACAAAATATGGGAGTTGTCCCATCATCTAACAACACTCAAATGCATAGGAGATTGGATGATTCGGGGGAATTCAACCATTGTTACTATCTTATGACTCTTGAATCATGATGCATGGACATGGGGGGATATTGTGTCCTAATTGGCTAAAAGTGAAAAGAGAGATTATTGGTGTCTGACTAAGGTTCCCTTTGCCATTGCTATCAAAGGGGGAAAGAAACCAGAAAAGACAATGTTGACATCAATGCCAAAGGGGGAGATTGTTGGCATTGAATTGTCATTGATGTCAACCGGTATTGCAGGGAGGCTATCGATAGATGTAAGTCATCTGGTATAAAGAAGAGTGAACTGGTATGGTGGAAGACAAATAAGGTATTGAGAAATTAACATGAAGGTCTGTCAACTGATATGGTGGAAGACAAGTAGTTATTGAGACTATCAGTGAATTCACCGGTATGAGGTGAGATGCATGTGTGTGTTAACATGTTGAATGATAACCAGTAGAGCATAAAATAGTATGGAAGTTTACTACCTATTTATGATGAAGAGGCAAAATATTAAAGTAATCACAAACCACCAGAGGTGAAGATGTGCTACCAGTGTATTGTGCACTACCGGTTAGCAGGAGGAGAAGGTCTCATTGGTAAAGGCTTGAACCAGTATGAGTTTGGTGAATGTTCAAGTGTAAACCAAACTTGTGTCGGTGAGCTGAGTGCATGACCAATGTGATTCCATGTGGAGCTGAGGTGGCAAGCATGCAGAGGATGGTGAATTTTCCATCATCATGGTTGTTGAAACAACTAAGTCGACATTAATGAAACAACCACAAATCACAGGATGATAATTGACTGATGCGACTTGAGGAAGAAAGAATGATAGATAAAGATTAGGGAGTAGTTGGTGCTTGGATCGAAGCAAAGAAATCAGATTGCAAGACAACCTCGAGAAGAAAATAGCTGGATTGTAAATGAGTCGACAGATTTCAAGGTAGGAAATCATGGATGAGATTTCTATATTTAGTAAATATGTATTGGATGTTGGAAAATACATACAGATGCATTCCTCGAGTACTAGTGATTGATCCAATGAAGATTGGATCAGATCTTATGCAGATTTGGTCGAGTGAAGGAAACCCTAACCGCCCTAAGTTTGAATTGTCTCTTGGTGGGAAAGCTCAAGTTTAAATATGATGACTTGAGACTGTGATTGTTGTTGCTGTAGAGTGAAGGCGAGTGTGAAATCATTGTCTAAGAGCCGAAGAGATAAAGACTTGAAGTGTTAATGAGTGAAGACTAGACTGGTAAGGAGAAGCAAGATAAAACCGGTGTAAGGGACAAATTGGTGGAGTGAGCATAGAACATAGAGGTAATTAGCCAGCAAAAGCGGTACCTGATAAAGAGTGATCAAGTGTGAGTTGAGGAGAAAAGACATTGTGAGAGGGGACTTAGAAAAGTTATTAGCAAAGCCAAGTTGTAGAGTAGGTGGGGAGAATATAGACTGGTAAGATTGAAACTACCAGAGAAGAATATTGTATGGTTGGAAAACTTCATTTATATAACGGAGTTTTATATTGTTTTCACTAAGTTGGAGCTTAGTGCAGGGGTTGTATCTCCTTTAGGTTATAGCCTATAAATTGTGCAGGGGTTGGTGCTGGTTTGAGTTGGTGCTCATAAATCAGGGGTTGGTGCTCCTTGGGTTGGTGCCCTAAATATTGTAATCAGAGATTCATTATGAGGCTGGATTGGAGCAGAAGATCTCCAGTAACTATTCTCACTGAGGTTTTTCCCACATTGGGTTTTCCTCATATATCTGGTGTTGTGTGATGCATTCCTGTGCATGTGTTATGGTAATGTTTTAGCAAGTCCTTTCACACACCTTGTTTGCACTATTTAAGCTACCGATTAGCACTCAGTTTATTTATATTTTACCAGTATCTTCTTGTTGAAGAAAAAGTGTTTAAATCACTGATTCACCCCATCTTAGTGATCCATTGTGTCCAACACATATGTGTTGCAGTTGTAGCACTTCACCTTCTTCTATCTTGAGATCACTAAATTTCCTTTGAGTTAGTATTGATTAGATTTATGACCAAATTTATGACATGTGTGACAATGACCTTGAAATTATATATTCACTTGTGATCCATTCATAAACAATCTATAGCTATTGTTATTAACTTGAATACTACAATTGTTAGTGTTATGTCCAACATTTCCACATCTAAAGCATTGAATTTTATGATTCATATTTATTTTTCAATATAGCTTTATATCTAGAATAATTGCACTGAAAACAATAGCCATTGAATGATGAGTACCTTTGAGCATTAGGTTGCTGAATCATAGGTCTGGGAGTTCTGACTTTGTTCACACCTTCAATCTTGTTTTCAATCCACATTTTTTCTTTTCCTTTACCTTTGTCTTTTGAACAATCACTGGTGAATCCTAATCCTTCCTTATCCTTGTGAGATTTCTATATTGACAATAGTTGATCTAATAATGCATTGCCTTCATGAACTCTTTCTTTTGATTTTATCTTCAACAATTCTTGCTCTTACTTTTCATTTTCTCTAGTCTTCAAATTAACTATATTTTTGGGGTTTTCTTCCACTTCACTGCTTTCTTCTATTTGCAATTTTAGATTCACCATAGTCTCATTTGCTTGCTTTAATTTCTTGCTAACTTCTCTATGCTTTTATTTGAACTTCTAGATTTTATCTCTCATCTTCTATACACATTCGTTTGCTACCTTCACATTCTCTTTCAATTCTTTAGTCTTAGATTCCATGCTTTCAAGATATTCAAGGGTTGTCTTTAATTCTTCATCAGTTGATATTTTCCATTCATTTCCATAGGAGCCATCTATTCAAATCAATATCTCCCTCAAGTGGTTAAGGTAGCAACAAGGGGCCAAGCTTTGATACCAATTGTTGAATAGACTGGAATACTGAGAGGGGGGCTAAATCAATATTCTCTTTAAACAAATAATATGTTGATCTTAACTTAAACTTAATTATCCTTGAAATGAAACATAGAAATAAATTGCATAACATAGCCACAAAAGAGACACCAAAGAATTTTATACGTGGAAAACCCAATAAGGGAAAAACCATAGAGAGGGTTAAATTTCAAGATAATATAACTAGTTATATGTGACTACAAAATAGGCTCACTGTCAGAGGGCTCATTCCCCAAAGAGCTTACCACTTAGATACAATCATCTTACTGCCAAAAGTATTGAATTGTAAAAATTCCATCTACCAATGCATGAAATTAGTTCCAGTTAAAACTCTAATAATATACTAGTTGCTTGCAACAAATTTGGTTAAAAACCTCTGCAAAACACTTCACCAACTAACAATATAATGATTTCTTGTAGTAGATCTGGTTAAGAACCTATGCAAAACACTTCACCAACTAACAATATAATGATTTCTTGTAGTAGATCTGGTTAAGAACCTATGCAAAACACTTCACCAACTCACTGTAACAATATTCTCATATTGAACAAAGTCTTTACTCATACAAAACACAACTTTTTTATTCGATTGTTTACCACATTAATCCTTCGCTCATCTTTACAATATAATCAGTTCATATTTTATACACACCCACACACACATACACACCAACCAAAAGAGATCATAAACACACACATATATGTATATGTATGTATGTATTCATGTATGTGTGTATGTATATATGTATGTATGCATGCATGTATGTATGTATGTATATATGTATGTATGTATGTATGTATTTAGATATATACATCAAGTCGACCTCTAAGATACTTTACAAAATAACATTTTTAATGATCAGGATACATGATACAATCATCGAAGCATAATACCAATATAAGTTTTCAAAGATGGCCAATCCAAAAATAAATGCATCCTCTAAGAACCAAAACAACATGCCATTAGAATACCACAAATACCAGAGCACAAAATGGAAGAATCAGTATTAGCTAAGACCAAAAATTCTAGAGCAAAATAATCATGAACCAAGTCAACATTACATGATTCAAAATGTGAACAAAAAATCATCAAGAGAATATCACCAAAAATCAAAAGAAACTCAAGAGAACCAGAGCATAATAATTCGCTCATCACAACATATCCAAATATACAACTGAAGCATAACATCTAGATAACAACTTTCAGAGCACAAGACCAAATGTCACAACCAACACAAAAAATCTCATATCCAGATACTCATGTCCTCATAATTCTGGAGCAATGATCATGTTAGTATTCCTAAAGATACTGAGAGGGGGGGGGGGTGAATCAGTATCTAACCGATGAATAGAATTTCTTAACTTAAAACATGTAGAACATATTATAACAGTGTATTGGTATGCAGGAAATAAAGCAATAAATAGAATTAAAAGCATCCACATGAAAAGCACACCATGACACAAGGATTTAATGAGGAAACTCGGTGTGGGAAAAACCTCAGTGGGATTTGTGACCCACAATATTCACTTACTGGCCAATAAGAGAATATTACTGCTACAAGCATGTACATGCAGGAAAGACAACTACCTAGAGCTCATTGCTCAAACACAAAATGGGAAGTCTCACTGACTTACAATGAGGATTATACAAGTCCAATATCTTGTATTGCTTCAGAATAGCATCTATAATGCCAGATCTAGTACCAGTTTCTCCTCTGCTTCATACATAAACCCTTAACCTATATTTCACATAATAGGTCTGTCTAATATCTTTCTCTTATCGCTTCTCCTAAATCTCTACAATGATCTCTCTTATATATAAGAGTCATTTTACAACTTGCCAAGTCGGCTTACGAAGTTTTTACAATAATAAATAAAATATAATATAACAAAAATCCTATCGACCTCTATGTCAGTATACTTCCTTTCTCTGTCGGTGTCGGTGTAGAGTCTGATCTTGCTAGTGTTGGTGTAGTGTAATGCCTTGCCGGTGCCATAGGATTGTAAGGTTGCCATTGATGACAAAACCTTCAATCACCTAGAATGTCTCATTGGAGTGTGCATATGCCAACAATCTCCCCCTTTGGCATTGATGGCAACACTCATGAGAAAATTCAAAAGTGTATCCAAAATTGTAATCCAAAAATGTTTCCAAAAATATATTACCAAAAATATAAGAACTCCCTCTGAGTAGGTAAGTCTTTTGCCATTTTTTTTCTCATACTACTACTCCCCCTTTGGCATCAATAACAAAGGTTGTCAAGGTGTCAATAGAGTTGTGTAAACACCTAAAAATGGTCAACGCTTGCGAGGTCATACTTTAACATTTGCACATTGCCTCATTTTAGGTTTTTGTGTCGCATTAACATTTCTCCTTTGTCACGCACTTGGTCTTTATCATTTGTGAACATCGAGTCATTCTTCTACATTCTTTAATCATCTCATCCTTCAAATTTGGTCTTGTCAACAACAACCTTCAGTCATGATTTTGGTCGATCTTTGTCCTTGTCAATCTTGTCATATTGCGATCGATTCGTCATCAATCCTTGTCCTTTTCAATCATGTCAATTTGGTCAATTTGTCATTGATTTTTGTCAACCAATCTCAATCAAATCATTTATCAACACTGGTCATTTATCAAATCAAAATCATGACATTAGTTATCTTCAATCAAGACCTAATTGTCATCTTTGCATTGCTAATCCATCTCTTTAGGGTTTCATGATTTAGTCATTTAACCTTGCTTGTCATTTTCTTCCTTTAGGATTAATAAATTACTTATTTATCCTAAGTCTTCTCATTACAATTAAATGTTCATTTAATTGGCTAATTATTCCTCTTTTGTGAATTAATTAATAAATGAAAGATTATTAATTAATTTACTTAATTTCTAATTTCTTAATTCCTCTTTTCTCTATTTTCTAATATCTTAATTCTTAAATTCAATTTCCTCTTATTTCTCTCCTAAATTCATGGAAATGACATAGAAATTTGTCATAATTGACAATCAATCAATCCTTGCATAGAAATTTGTCATAAATTGTCATAAATTCTTGACATAGAATTTGTCATAAATTGTCATAAATCTTTGCATAGCAATTTGTCATAGACATGTCATAATTTTGCTAATCTTGATTTGAATTTCCATTCGAATCACTGTCATGCTAATCTTGTCTTTTCTCCAATTTATCTATAAATTGGATGAATTTCTTCAATCAAACCCCTTGATCCCGAATCCCTTGAATCTTGATCCCGAATCTTGAATCCGAATCCTTAATCAAACTATCGAACTTACGCTTCTAGTACTCTTGAGCTTTTCATCAATCTTGCTTTCAATTGTATGTGCACTTGTAGGTGAGATCCACAAATCCATTGAAGAGGAAAGAAGAACAATGGAGCCGCATGGAAGGAGCATTCAAATCGTCATCTGGTTTGCATGAATCTTTGCTTTTGAATGCTTTGTTTTCATATCTCTATTAAGTGTGCTTAGGATTAGATCATTGCAATGTGTGTTTGTGATTGAGCTAATAATGAATAATATGTCCTTTTATATATTGCTTTGATGATTCCTAATTCCGATGCTACATTAATTGGTGAACCCGACGTGAATACTAACCTTCTAACCCTTTTACTGTGTTTTGGAGTGCTTCTAAGTTGATTTGCAGGTCAAAAACCCAAAAACAGGGCCGTGCAGTGCATTCTGGACACTTCTGCGCTTGTGTGAAGCATTCTGCGCCTGTGTTGAGCATCTTGCGCCTATGTATGCAACATTCTATGCTTGTGTCAGACATCTTGTGCCTGTGTCATGAGTTCTGCGCTTGTGTAAAGTCCAGAACAGAGGTGAAAAATGCAGTGTTTACTTGAAGTTTTTTGATGTTTTTGCATTCTGTTTTCTGTGTTTTGGATTTTGGTACTAATTATTTGTGCAGAATCTTGGCATACGCATGGAAAAGACTAAAAATCAAACTACTAACATGTTTTGTGCAGATTCGATGGTCAAAGACAACAAATCAAACCTCTAACTTGGGTTTTGCAGGTTGCCTTGGAAAAACAACCAAATTGTGTGCTTGAGATTTTTAATTAGGCACTTAGTGATTTATAAATAGGTGGGAATGAACATTCGCTTGCTTTGATTGTTAAGTGTGACATTGGAGTAGGAGAGTATGCTCTCATCCTTCTTAGGGTGATCAGAAATCCAGATCTTTGATACCATGCTTGTGTTGTTGATTGAGTGTCTCCATTAGAGGGCCTGCCTTCTCGACCACTTTGCTTTTGCAAGCAAGTGATAATCATGAGAAGGGAATGACCCAAAGTGAGTATGGCTAGAATTCCTTGGCATTCTAACTCACTATAAAAAAATACCCGATGAGCGAAAGCTTTGAAGGAAGTGTTACATGGGAATTGCAGTTACTTGGGAAGTGATGCCCCTTGAAACTCTTTCTCATATCAACATCTAAGTAGGGCCTTTTGGTCTAAATCGTGCTTGCACGACTACATTTGTTTGGTATCTTGATGGGCTTAATGTCTTAATCATGCTTGCATGACATCAAGGAGTAACGCTTAACAGAAATCCTTACTAAACACTTTGTTTTTAGAGGCCAAAAAACCCTTCTAGTTTCTTGAGAAGGACAAATTCGGATATTTGGAAGAGATACTAAGTTCGCCATGGGGAGATTCCATGGGGACTGATGCTTGGCTGCCCTGAGAAGTGAGTGTCGTGGAGGGTAGCCTGTGGGGTCAAGCGTCTATGTATTCTCCTTGAATCCCATAATGAGTCTACCTCTCAAGTACTTAATGTCTTTGCCTACCATAAGAAATGTGGAAATGAGCATGAGTGTCTTGAGTCTTAGTTGCAATATCTTGTATTCTTTGATTGTCAAAAGTTTAATTGCATCCCATTTCAAAAAGCAAAACAAATTGATCTAACATAAGATTAAACATAAGAGACATTCATCCAACAAAAATTCAGCAAGATTCAAAGATCATCTTCTTCAAGCATGGTTGTCAAATATTGTTCAAAATCTTGTCTTAACATTCATGTCACTTACATTTAGGTTCATCCTAGGTTGCATTTTGCAAAGTCATTGTCAAGTACCAAGGTTAAGTTTCACCTAAGTCATATTCCTTTGCATATCAATAAGAGTCATCCATTTGCATATGTCCTCTTGCATTAAAGTCATACTATTGTCATACATTCATATTTGCATACCCTAAGTCTCTTCATTAAGCTTAAGTCATTATCATATCATAGCAATTGTCCTTTTGCATATAGTCTCAAAACTAGGTTTTGTCATCCTTGAGTAATCCAAATCTTTGATAAACCCTAAGTCATTGTTAAGAAGTCTAGACCTTATCAAACCTTTTTTCCTTTTGTCATCAATATCATTTCGTCAAACCTAGCTTAGTATCCAAGCATATAGGGGAGACATTGTCATTTTTCCTTTTGTCACTTGGTCCTTTTGTCCTTTGAGGTCTAGACATCATTTTAGTTTCCTAAAGGTCTCTTTTAGATTTGCATTCAAAAGTTTGTCAAAATCTTCAAAAAACAACCAAAAACATAGATTGCATTTTCATCTATCTAGTTTGCATTTAGTTGCATATCATACATTATCCTTGAAAAATTCCAAAAATATTGCATTTGCATAGTGACATGTCTATTGAAACAAGGTTCCAAGCACCAATGATGCAACAAAGTTTGACATATCAACCGACAATGCAATCACAATTCTATCCAACCCAACAACAAGGCAATATCAATCAAACTTATCATGATGATGTAAATGTCCAAATACAAAAACTAGAGGAGAGGCTAGCTCAAGAAAATGAGATTTTGGAACAAAGAGTGAAAAACATTGTGAAGAATAGATCACAAATGTCCAAAGTGTTTCAAAAATTTCCAGGTTGAAATCCAAATATTGAGCCAATTGATGTAAGATCTCTTCTTGAACAATCAGACATACCAGCTCTCCTCTCCCAAATAGAGATGATGAAACAATTTCAAGAAAAGAGACAACATCAATTTCAACATTATGTGCCTCCACAACAAGAACAAGAAGGTATTTACTATCAATCAGATTTTCAACCATCACAACCAATTGTTCAACAATTTCAACATATTCAACCAACGCAACCAATGGCCCAATTTCAACAATATGTCCAACCAACTATACAATGTCCACAAATAGTTCAACCAATGCTGGAATATCAACAAGTTCAATCAATGTATCAATATCAACAACCAAAACCAAACATTCAAAAACAAAGGTTGCAACACACACCAACCCAAATTTCAAGCATGTTGGAACAATTGAACCAAGTCCAATATCAAAACATGACATTAGATCAGAACCTCCTTGCCAAACAAGTTCAAATTCCAGATACAACTATGTCAAAACCTCGAAAGAAAGGTGGCTTTATTGCAATGCTCTTAAGGAAACGACAAAGTGAGTTCTCTGAGGAAGATCAAAATAATACACCTATGTCTAGCAATGCCTCATCCCTCCGCAAAAAAATTGACTCTCCAGTGGCATCTATCCCTACACCTTTAGAAGTTTCGCAAGAATCTTCCATATTGTCCTCATCAAACAATACACCCAAGGATGCAATTATCCAAGAGCTATCCATAATTGATTGCCAAGATAATCCAATTCTTGACGCACATCCTTGTCATGTTTCAGAAATACAAGATCCAATGCCACCATGCACTTTATTGCCCTTACCTGTTTTAGAGGACCCCATTCGATGTCCCTCTTCCTCATGTTCAAGCATTGATTCCTTGTCAGAATCCATCACGAATGTTCAAAGTGCATTTCCTTCATGCCAAAACATTGATCCCTTGTCAGAATCCTCCATGCATATCCAAAGTCCAACCTCATGTCAAGAGGATAATTTAGAGCATGAAGAAATGAGTCCTAAAATAGATCAAGATCAAGATTTTGAAACCTTATCATCCCATCCAATTGTTGACCAAGATCTCATCTTCCCAGACACTCATGACGATTCCCCTATTCTTGTCCATCCTATCCAAAGTCCTATTGACACTCCATTCCCTGAGCAAGATCAAGATATTCTAGTCCATCCAATCCCAAATGATCCCCTTCCATTTCATGAAAAAAATGTCCTTTCAAATCCCATTGACATTTCATTTCCTGAGAAAGATCAAGATATCCCTTCCATTCTTTCTGACGATCCCATTGAAAGTCAAGAGCAAAGAACCTTTAAAGAGGATTCCAATGATCTTCCTCCTTGTCAAGATCAAATTATGCCTTTAAATCCTCCACAAGATCCTCTTGTTCCTCCATCTCTTTGTCCTAATGCTCCATATACACTCCAAGATCGCATTTCTTTTGATGATCCCATTATTTCTCCCATTCCATCTCTTGAAGAGCCTATCATTGAACCATGTCCACTACATGATCCTAATCACCCTCATGATCCTAATCCCCCTCATGATTCTAACATGTCAGTGCAAGATGTTCATGAACCCTCTGTAAGGAAGTTAAGTAGCGGAAACAACTTCCTACACTAACCTTGAGAGGAGGGTAATGCAAAACTTTTTCAGATCATTACAACAGTTACAGAAAATAGAAATAGATATAATAGCATTCATACCACAACACAATGATTTACGTGGGGAAAACCCTTTCGGGAGAAAAACCCCACCCTCCAAAAGCAGCTCAATATTTTATTCAGCAATCAAAAATAGATTACAAAATACTTGCAGAGCAAGCTTTTCGCAGGAGTAGCACTAAACAGAGATTCAGAGGCAACTCAATAGCCATAAGACTCTTACACACAACCTCTATCTCACACACCTCATAAATAGGAGATACAATACAAGAAACCATTAAACGGTATTACAAAACCATGGGCTAAAACCACCCAATAAGGTGTAGCCGACCTTATCTCCCTTCTATGACATGTTAAAGCACACATCAACACGTGTCGCTCCCTTTTATAGCTCATTTATGTATCCGATACAAATTATTTTTCGTATTTCAGGAGTACAAACTTCCGGAGGCCATAACTTGAGAACCGGGTGTCCGATTGACGAACCGTTTGAAGCGCCGGAAAGCTCGCGAAGTGCTCTATCACCTCGTAACCGGCTTCGCCGGTTACGACAACTTTTCAGGGTGTTTCGGAGCCTCTAAAGTCCCCAAAATTAAGTTTAAACATTTTATTGCACCCCTCCAAGACGAAAACTTTAATATCTTCAAAACTAGCTGTGACCTTGCGACGAAACTTTACCGGAATGCTTATCTAGCCAACCAGAAGCTTCAGGGAGAGTTTCGCACCATTTCGTGCTTAAATGAAAAACTTACTATAAATAGTAACCTCACATAAATACAAGGTTGAGACACCATTTTTCCCAACAAATCTCCCACTTGTCGAACACCTTTCATGAGCGGAAGGGAATGTCAACACAATGAATCAATTGCTAGGGGCCATAAGGCCCATAGACTCTGAACACCATCTGAACTTCTCTGTGCTCACAGCCTTAGTTAAAGCATCTGCAACATTCATCAAAGTGTCCACCTTAACCAGCTTCACCCTACCATCTTCGACCATATCTCTAACAAAATGATACTGAATATCAATATGTTTGGTCCGGGCATGAAATGTCGGGTTCTTAGCTAGGCTAATTGCACTCTGACTGTCACAGTAAATTGTCATTGTACCTTGTTTTATTCCAATATCTGAACACAGTCTCTTAAGCCAAATGGCCTCTTTACAAGCATGAGTAGCTGCCATATACTCTGCTTCAGTAGTGGATAAAGCAACCACAGCCTGTCGCTTACTCATCCAACTAATTGCACCACCAAACAAAGTAAACACATAAGCACTGGTGGATCTTCTACTATCAATATCACCTGCCCAATCTGAATCCACATAACCATGGATATCAAGGGAAGTAATGTCTCCAACTGAATTACCATGATAACACAAAGAATACTCTGAAGTACCCTTCAAATATCTGAAGACTCTTTTGACTGCATCCCAATGAACTCTACCAGGATTAGACATATATCTAGAAAGTACTCCCACTGCTTGGGCAATGTCTGGTCTAGTACAGACCATAGCATACATCAAGCTTCCAACTGCACTCTGGTAAGGCACTCTGCTCATGTCTTCCATCTCCAATGGGGATGTAGGACAATCTGAAACAGATAGTTTCATTCCAACTGTAAAAGGAACACTCAATGGTCTACAATTCTGCATGTTGAACCTCTGTAACACTGAATTCACATACTTACTCTGGCCTAGCCATAGCTTTCTGTTCACCCTATCTCTTCTAATTTCCATCCCAAGAATGTGCTTTGCTGCACCAAGATCTTTCATTTCAAATTTAGCAGCGAGCTGAGACTTCAGTTCTGAAATCATACCTTTCCCTTTACCAATGAATAACATATCATCAACATACAATGCAATGAATAAGAAATGATCACCATAAGATTTATAATAAACACAGTGATCTGATTTAGAACGTTCAAATCCCAAACTCAACACATATGTATCAAATTTCTGGTACCACATCCTAAGACTTTGTTTGAGGCCATACAAAGATTTCTTCAATTTACAGACCAAATTACTTTTGCCTTTCACCACATAGTGCTCCGGCTGTGTCATATAAATATCTTCCTCCAAATCACCATGAAGGAAAGCAGTTTTCACATCCATTTGCTCAACCTCTAAATCATAAGCAGTAGCAATAGAAAACAAAAATCTAATGGATGTCATTTTTGCAACAGGAGAAAATATCTCACCGTAATCAACACCCTCAACCTGAGAGTAGCCTTTTGCAACCAACCTTGCTTTATACTTCTCAATGCTTCCATCTGAACCAATCTTTTTCTTGAACACCCATTTACAACCAATAGGTTTTCGTCCTTCAGGCAATGGTACAAGATCCCATGTATCATTCTTTTTCAAAGCTGCCATTTCTTCCTCCATAGCAATCTTCCAGGATTCTGCATCATTCATACCTAATGCCTCTTCTACAGATTTCGGTTCATCCACACTAGTATTCAAAGAAAAAATACATCTCCAATCATCAGGTGAATACCTTTCAGGTGGTTGTCTATGTCTTGTAGACCTTCGAACAAGCTGAGTTGGAGGTTCTTCCTCTTCTTCTGAAGATTCAGAGCTAGACGAGCTCTCCTCAAATTCTTGCCTATCTAGGGGTCTCGATTCAACTCTTTCAGGTGTAGAAGGAAGTTGAATCACATCTTCTTTTTTAGTCTGTTCTGGCTGCAATGTAACAGAAAGAGACTTAATTTCTCTAAAAATAACACTTCTACTGTGAATTACCTTTTGTGCAACAGGGTCCCAAAGCTTGTATCCTTTCACACCATAACTATACCCGATGAAGATACATTTCACAGCCTTGTTCTCCAACTTTGTTCGCTTCTCCTTTGGCACATGTGCATATGCCTCGCAACCAAAAACTCTAAGATGTCTCAATGAAGGCTTGTGACCTGACCATGCTTCCATAGGCATTTTATCAATAAGAGCTGATGTAGGAGACCTGTTAATCAGGTAGCAAGCAGTGGCAACAGCTTCAGCCCAAAACTTTTGTTCGAGACCAGCACCACTCAACATACTCCTAGCCTTCTCCATCAGTGTCCTGTTCATTCTTTCTGCAACTCCATTCTGCTGTGGAGAATACGGAGTTGTCTTCTGCCTGTTAATTCCACAGTCTTTACAGAATCTATCAAAATCATTAGAGCAAAACTCACCGCCATTATCAGTTCTCAAACATTTTATTTTCTTTCTAGTCTGCAACTCAACCATTGCTTTAAATTCTTTAAAACGACTAAAAACTTCAGATTTACTCTTTAGAAAATATACCCATGTCCTTCTACTAAAATCATCAATAAATGAAACATAATATGTGGATTTTCCAATCGAAGAGACATCTACTGGACCAAACACATCAGAATGGATAAGATCCAAAACACCACAAGTTTTATGAGAACTCGAGTAAAACTGAACGCGGTTTTGTTTTCCATAAATGCAATGCTCACAGAAATCAAAGTCAAGATTACAGTCATTCAAACCTTCAACAAGGTTTTTATTTTTCAAGGTCCTTAGACCCTTTTCTCCAATGTGGCCAAGTCTCTGGTGCCATAACATAGTCTTCTCTGCAGGTAACTTTGCTTCAGATGAAAGAGCACCCTTAGGTACCCAAAAACCATTTCCATCTACTGAAGGTGAAACCTTCAAATCTTCCATTGAAGTATCCGCAGATTTACTTTTTACAGAAGTGCTATTACACTCAACAGTGTATGCTTCAAGCTTATACAAAGTGCCAAACCTGACACCTCTAGCAACTACCATAGCACCCTTAATCATCTTACATCCTGTTTCAGAAAAGACTACCTGCACACCTGCATCTATTAGTTTGCTCACAGATAACAGGTTTCGTTTTAATCCGGGGATATGCAGCACACCATTAATTCCTTTTATTCTACCATCAGAAAACCTGATTCTAACTTTACCTCGACCAACAATGTCTAGATGTGAATCATCACCCAAGTACACCTTACCTCCATTAAATCCTTCATATTCAGAGAACCAATCTCTATTGGAAGTCATATGAAAAGATGCACCTGAGTCAATTAGCCAGGCATCATTACCTGTATGAGTCGCCAAAGCCGCAATAAATGCATCGCCATCTTCCTTGTCGGACTCAGAATCAGAATCGAACTTTTTCTTTTTCTTCTTCTTTTCTTCTTTGCAGTCCTTACGGATGTGACCCAATTTACCGCAATTCCAGCAAATGACTTTGGACTTTCCAGGAGATTTCGATCTCCCTTTGGATTTGGACTTGCCGCGCTTCTCATTCTTCTTGCCTTTCTCCTTAGGTCTTCCACGAACGGTTAGGGCTTCCTTTGAGCTGATGGATACCTTCCTTCGCATCTCTTCACCGAGTAGGGCACCCACCACATCTTCAGATTTCAAAACAACAGAAGTACTACCGATAGCCATAACAAGAGAATCCCACGAATCAGGCAAAGAACAAAGCAAGATCTGACATTTCTCCTCCTCATCCATCTTAACACCGACGGATACTAATTGAGCCACAATCATATTGAATGCTTCTAGGTGGTCTGCAATTCGTCCACCCTCTTCCATCTTCAAGGAATACAATTTCTTTCTTAAGAAAATTTGATTTAATAAAGATTTCACTTGATACATCTCACCAAGCTTAGTCCATAGCTTCTTTGCAGAGTTCTCTTCATGGACATTGATTAGAACAGAGTCTGCCAGGCACAGTCTGATTAGACCCTTGGCTTTTCGGTCCATAACATCATACTGAGCTGCTGCAGTAGGATCTAAGGGCCTTTGGACATTCGCATCAACAGCATCCCAAAGATCTCGATCTATTAGCAGATCTTCCATCTTCAGCTTCCACATCTCAAAATTACTTCCATTAAATTTCTCCACCTCTATTCTCCCTGACGAACTCGCCATCTGAATATTCCTGTAACAAGATCAAAAAGTGTCTTCTGCACAAGCTCCCACTCAAATCTGGATTAGTTCAAAAAACCCAACTGCCCACAATTGAAACCAAAGGTGATCAGGCTCTGATACCACTTGTAAGGAAGTTAAGTAGCGGAAACAACTTCCTACACTAACCTTGAGAGGAGGGTAATGCAAAACTTTTTCAGATCATTACAACAGTTATAGAAAATAGAAATAGATATAATAGCATTCATACCACAACACAATGATTTACGTGGGGAAAACCCTTTCGGGAGAAAAACCCCACCCTCCAAAAGCAGCTCAATATTTTATTCAGCAATCAAAAACAGATTACAAAATACTTGCAGAGCAAGCTTTTCGCAGGAGTAGCACTAAACAGAGATTCAGAGGCAACTCAATAGCCATAAGACTCTTACACACAACCTCTATCTCACACACCTCATAAATAGGAGATACAATACAAGAAACCATTAAACGGTATTACAAAACCATGGGCTAAAACCACCCAATAAGGTGTAGCCGACCTTATCTCCCTTCTATGACATGTTAAAGCACACATCAACACGTGTCGCTCCCTTTTATAGCTCATTTATGTATCCGATACAAATTATTTTTCCTATTTCAGGAGTACAAACTTCCGGAGGCCATAACTTGAGAACCGGGTGTCCGATTGACGAACCGTTTGAAGCGCCGGAAAGCTCGCGAAGTGCTCTATCACCTCGTAACCGGCTTCGCCGGTTACGGCAACTTTTCAGGGTGTTTCGGAGCCTCTAAAGTCCCCAAAATTAAGTTTAAACATTTTATTGCACCCCTCCAAGACGAAAACTTTAATATCTTCAAAACTAGCTGTGACCTTGCGACGAAACTTTACCGGAATGCTTATCTAGCCAACCAGAAGCTTCAAGGAGAGTTTCGCACCATTTCATGCTTAAATGAAAAACTTACTATAAATAGTAACCTCACATAAATGCAAGGTTGAGACACCATTTTTCCCAACACCCTCGACATGCATATTGGGTTCTTCCACTTTGGTGCAATCCGATCCACTTCAAGATCTCATTATTTCTCTCATATCATATCCACCTCATAATGGACTCGCATCTTCTTCCCAAAGAAAAGAGTATCCTGCAAGTCAAGATATTCATAAAGGAAAAGGAGTAGACCTTCATGAGCAAGAAACTCTTCATATCAAAGAGTATACTAATGGTCATGGCTACAGAGCTCACACTCAAGGCATTGGTATCCCTTCAAAGTCAAAATCCAAATGTCCACCTTCCCCATCATCGCTTCCATCCATTCTAGGTCCCTATATCCCTCCATCTCCTATGCAACATCAGCAAAGGCACACATCTTGGAGAACCTTCCATCCATCCCACATGCCTCCATATCATTCCCATCCACACCAACATTCATTCCCTCTTCCAAGCAATTTGGATGCCAAGTATAAAAGTTATAAGTCTAGAAATCCACATGTATTCAAGGATCAACATGTCCAATATAATCGACATGTCAAAAGAAAGAACGATATGATCTATAAAGAAAAAGAAATATCCAAAAGGTCACAAAGGCCCATTGAGAAAAATACAGCAAATTCAAAATATATATGGGTTCCTAAATCCCTTGTGCAAGCAATGCACTCCAAGGAACCACAAAAGCATGAAAAATCAAAAACCATGTGGATCCCTAAGCGGCTCCTTGAAGCACAAAAGCCTAAAGAAACATCAAAATTGGCATCTACAATTGCTATTCCTCCATCGAAACCTTCCAATTCTATTTCTCCATCACCTTCTTCATCCATTTTGGGCCCTTATGTCCCAAAATCCATAGTCGTTCCTCCATCCAAATCTCAATATCCAAAATACATCTTTCCTCCATCAGTCCATCACCCCTCAAGGTGTGTGCCAATGTCGATCTTTCCTTCATTTCCATCCACTGAAGCCCAATTCTTCCAATACCCTATCCATTATCCAATGCATATTTTCCATCCTTCTATCCCTTTGATCTAATCCTTTGCATAAATCCTTGCCTTAGTTTCATTTCATTTTCCATGTCCTTATCCTACCAACGTCTTTGAGCATATTTTTAAAGGTCATGGTCCATTTTTGTTTTCAAGGCTACTATCCAAACAAAAAGATGCTTGAGTCCTTCTTCCATCCCCTATCACGTGTCCATCTTCTATTGAAAAAGTCAAAAAAAAAAAAAAAAAAAAAGTGAAAAATTGAAAAAAAAAAAAAAAAAGAAAAGAAAAGAAAAAGAAAAAAAGTAAAGAAAAAATAATTCGTCCACTGGTGAAAACCTGGCAAACAGGCGCTTTGGGCAAGTACCATAATGAAAACCTGGCAAATAGGTGTCATGCGTAATCTATGAACTTCTTGCACACCACACTTGGGGGCAGGTTTTATCCTATCATATCCTATTGCCCTTCATTATCCTATCATACCATGTCATACTCCTTCATGCCTCTGTTATCCAATCATCCCTCATGTCTAGTTTCCCTTTCCACCTTTGATCTTGACAAGGCTGAGATCTTCATGAGCATCATGCATCTTGTTTACAGCTTTTAGTCCATCATAGCTTTTGGTCATTTATCCATTTGCTTATTATAACCTTTCATCCATATTCCCTAGCTTATTGCAACTTTCTGCCACTATCCCTTAGCCAATCCCGACCTTCAATCCATGTCCCTTATCCATTCTTGGTCTTGCTTATCCTATCCATATATTATCACTATCCATACACTCTTTCTGTCCCTTGATCTTGATCTAATATAAGGACGTGAAATGCAAAACCTATTTTCAAAAACCTCTTGACATGTCCTTCATGCCATGTCACTGCTTTACATTGTCATATCCAGTCTCTTGTCCCATTGCGCAATAGCCTTTGAAAATTGCATCCATATTGTCTCCATGATAAAAGGCCTTTGTCTTCCCTCTATCCACCATCATTTTAGCAAGCCTATTTATTCACCTATCATATTCCTTGCCTTGCTAGACACTGGGGGCAAAATTCATAAAAATCAAATAATGTCCTGAAAAAAGATCATAAAAATTTCAAAAATGTCTTGAAAAAAGATCATAAAAATTTCAAAATGTCCTGAAAAAAAATCTCAAAAAAATTGAAAAATGTCCTAAAAAAAAGTCATAAAAATTGAAAAAATGTCCTAAAAAAAGTCATTAAAAACTAAAAACAAAAAAAAATTTAAAATGTCCAGAAAAAATTTCACAAAAAAAATTTAAAATGTCCTGAAAAAATTTCATAAAAAAATTTAAAAATGTCCTGAAAAAATCTCTAAAAAATCAAATAATGTCCTGAAATAATTCTAAAAAATCAAATAAAAGTCTTGAAAAAATGAACAAAAAAATTGTAAAATCTCGAAAAGCAAAACAAAAAAAATAAAGGATCTCTTTTTGTGAATAAGACAGATCACTGAGCATCCATCCAATGCCTCGCAATCAATCAAACATTGTGCTTTAATGAAATCACGCTTAAACAGATGAACTTTTTCACTCAAACCAAACATTCAAACTGATCACAATTGTCATCTCAATTGCATATCAGTATCAAAATCATTTGTCCTTTGTCACTTTTATCATGGGTCTTATACAGGGTGTGGTATACTCGAAACCAGACTGTGTCCTGTCTTAGACGGGGTACCGCATTCCCTGAAACCAGACAGCATGATCGTCCTATCAGCACTTTCAACTTTTGACAATGAAGATCAAGGTGTTTGTTTGATTTATTGGAATGTGTGCATCTTATCTTTTTATTTATTTATCTTTGGCTTCGATCATGTTCCTATGTTGCTCGATGATGTCATTGAGTGATTTAGAGTGACCGGGATGGCTCATGATCCCTTTCTTTTTTGTTGTGATTGTCGTTTGTCTGTGATGTGTCTGTCTTTTGCAAAAAGGGTTGTATTTCAGCTCTGGCCTTCCATGCCATGATGCTACGCATCCATTTTGCTACATAAAAATAAAGGTTCTCACCTACAAAGTGCATTACTGAAAGCAAGTTTTTCTTCATCTCTAACTGTCCTCTATCTCATTTCTTCTTACTAACATTTCTTCAGTCAGTTTTGTCAGTCTGTTTGCTCCTATCATTTTCTATCATTTTTATCAATCAATTGGCCTCTTTCCTGCATGTTTCAAGCCAATTCCTCGAGGGGGCATGCATATGTCATTATTATTGTCCGGGGCATTTTCATTATTGTTCTTTGAAACAACGCTTAAAATCGCATTGTCTCAAAGAGGGGCAAAATGTAGACAACTAAAAATGGTCAACGCTTGCGAGGTCATACTTTAACATTTGCGCATTGCCTCATTTTAGGTTTTTGCGTCGCATTAACATTTCTCCTATGTCACGCACTTGGTCTTTATCATTTGCGAACATCGACTCATTCTTCTACATTCTTCAATCATCTCGTCCTTCGAATTTGGTCTTGTCGACAACAACCTTCAGTCATGATTTTGGTCGATCTTTGTCCTTGTCAATCTTGTCATATTGCGATCGATTCGTCATCGATCCTTGTCCTTTTCAATCATGTCAATTTGGTCAATTTGTCATTGATTTTTTTCAACCAATCTCAATCAAATCATTTATCAACACTGGTCATTTATCAAATCAAAATCATGACATTAGTTATCTTCAATCAAGACCTAATTGTCATCTTTGCATTGCTAATCCATCTCTTTAGGGTTTCATGATTTAGTCATTTAACCTTGCTTGTCATTTTCTTCCTTTAGGATTAATAAATTACTTATTTATCCTAAGTCTTCTCATTACAATTAAATGTTCATTTAATTGGCTAATTATTCCTCTTTTGTGAATTAATTAATAAATGAAAGATTATTAATTAATTTACTTAATTTCTAATTTCTTAATTCCTCTTTTCTCTATTTTTCTAATTTCTTAATTCTTAAATTCAATTTCCTCTTATTTCTCTCCTAAATTCATGGAAATGACATAGAAATTTGTCATAATTTGTCATAATTGACGATCAATCAATCCTTGCATAGAAATTTGTCATAAATTGTCATAAATTCTTGACATAGAATTTGTCATAAATTGTCATAAATCTTTGCATAGCAATTTGTCATAGACATGTCATAATTTTGCTAATCTTGATTTGAATTTCCATTCGAATCACTGTCATGCTAATCTTGTCTTTTCTCCAATTTATCTATAAATTGGATGAATTTCTTCAATCAAACCCCTTGATCCCGAATCCCTTGAATCTTGATCCCAAATCTTGAATCCGAATCCTTAATCAAACTATCGAACTTACGCTTCTAGTACTCTTGAGCTTTTCATCAATCTTTCTTTCAATTGTATGTGCACTTGTAGGTGAGATCCACAAATCCATTGAAGAGGAAAGAAGAACAATGGAGCCGCATGGAAGGAGCATTCAAATCGTCATCTAGTTTGCATGAATCTTTGCTTTTGAATGCTTTGTTTTCATATCTCTATTGAGTGTGCTTAGGATTAGATCATTGCAATGTGTGTTTGTGATTGAGCTAATAATGAATAATATGTCCTTTTATATATTGCTTTGATGATTCCTAATTCTGATGCTACAAGTTGTAGTCTCAACCTTGTAACTGGGTGGTTACAATTTGAAAAAGCTCTGCCAAAATCAAGTTTATACTCTCCATAAACTTCTTGCCATCTCTTATTGTTGTCTTTGTTCTTTTAACTGTACCGGTGAGGTGTTGCATATGCTTTGCCGATGTTTTCTATCCTTGTACTAGTGCCTCAGATATTTCCTTCCGTAATGATGCTAGATAGTCCAATCTTGGACTTAGTTTTAGTCTCAAATTCTTTGCCTTATTTACTATTCTCTCCTTTTCTCTTTCTAACTTAAGTAACTCTTCCTCAAAACTTGTTATCCTTTGCTCAAAAATTGATAATGTATCAGGTGAGTTAACAAAATTATCTGCAAGTTTATTGATTTCATCCTATACCTTGCTCATCTTCTTATCTATGTCTACTGTCAAAAAGTTTGTCTTGCAAGTATCTTTGTACAGAGTTTTAAAATCCCTCAATAAGCTACACAGTTCCAGTAGAAGTGTGGCAAAATCTCTAGTACACTTCTTTATTTGATCTTCAAAGAATTTTTGCTTTTCAATTTCTACCTTGTCCTTCAATGTCTCTTCCTTTATTTTCTCAATAGTCATTGTGTTCTCAGTGATGTATTTACACAAAGTATCAAGTTGTCTTAAAGAGTCCTTATTGTCTATGTTAAAGTTAGGAGCTATTACCTTCAAAATTGGGATTGTGTCATCTATAGCTTTATAAGCCTATGAACTACAATCTGTTATCCTTTTGATTGAGTCCAAAAGTACTTCAGTTACATTTGTTGATTTGTGGCCTACTGAGGAGGAACCAACATTCTGAATTCCGTCGGTGGAGGAAGTAACCAAGCTTGTTGTGACCTCTGGTAGGTCAGTCTGTGTTTGCATTTCCTTAAGCAATGGTTTGTGTACTTCTCCTGTTGTTGGTTGTACTATTTCCTCATGACTCTGTTCCTATACCTGTTCCTATTCCGGAGCCTTTTGCTCTTCTTGTTTCTTTGTCTGTTGTTTTGTGTTATCATCTGTCGGTTTCTCTTGTGCTTGATCAGTTTGCTCAGTTACAGGTGGATCACTAGCCATGTCTGTCATACCAGTTGTATCTTTATCTACCACAATGTTGATCTTTTGTGTATCAACATCTACTGTGTATAGTACCTCGGGATTAGGATTTGTATCCTTTATGTTCATACTCTCATCTGTCGGTTGATCTTCAGTAGTTTTTGCTGGTGATGTAATTTGATGCGGTGGGGATAAGTTATCTTTAACTTTGATGCTCGGAGGTCCACCAACCTTTCCTTTACCCTTTTCTTTTTCCT
This sequence comes from Cryptomeria japonica, assembly GCF_030272615.1. Classification (NCBI taxonomy): domain Eukaryota; kingdom Viridiplantae; phylum Streptophyta; class Pinopsida; order Cupressales; family Cupressaceae; genus Cryptomeria; species Cryptomeria japonica. Next base: position 368,628,354 of record NC_081409.1, read on the forward strand.
TCTGGTATACCTTTATAGGTTTGGGGTTCCTATATTCTTCCTATTTTTCTGTTTCAACTAGGAATATATCCCATGCATTTTTTGTTTCTTCAGTTACCTCATTAACTCTTCCAACCATTAAAGCAATATGCCAGTGTGCAGTAGAGAATATTGACCGGTTGGCTTCAACAATTAAATCATCTATCTCCTTAGGTGAGTTTACTAGATAAACAACTAGTAACTTTTCAATTTTAATTTTCTTATCAAGCTCTATAATAACTTGTCTTCTTGCCTCCAGTCTTTTGAACAGTTCATCTGTTACTTCATCTATCACTTCCATCAAAAATTTAATATACATGTCCATATGCAAAATAACACTGTTTTCCACTTGTTCTTTTTCATCTGCTGTCAGAGTGTCATAGACCTTTCCTATGTTTTTGAGTTTCCCTTCCTCTGTAATTTCATTTAGCAATATGTCAAGAGGGGCCAAGTTTTGTTTTGTTCTCTTCTTCTTCTTTGGTGTTGTTTTTCTAACTAGGGACCTTACTGCTTGTTGTTTCTGTCTAGTTCTCCTAGGTGAGGGTGTGGTTGCCGGTGAAGGATCTCTTTTCCTTACAACTCTTTTGAAATTTGCAGGCATGTCACTCTCCAAAGAAGTGCCTACCGATGATAGGTGAGTTTCAGGCTGTGGGGCTGCTAACTCATCCTCTGTGATACTGGTTTGTTTTAGTATATCTTCTTTAATAGCCTTTGCCTGTCTAGAACCTCTTCTCACAACTGCCTCAATCTTTTTCACTCTCTTTTTAGATTGTATTTGATTTTCTATGGTTTCAGCACTACCAAATACTTCTTCCTTTGGTTCATTTGGTGCTTCAAGAAGTTATTTAGCATAAGTCTCAATTATATGATCATTAGTCTCATAACCCATCTCTATTACCCAGATTGTTCTAGGGACAACTGCTTCCATCCAGATCTCATCCTTTTTTATTAAAAAACATATATCATCCTTGTACTTGTCAACAATCTTCTGTGATAATCTGACTCTCTTCTTCATTTTGGCCTTAAGTTCTTGAAAATAATCTTGAATGTTCTTTTCCTTGTCTTCACCCATGTTATTCAATAGTTCTATTAACTGTTTTCCTACTGGTATATCAAATCCAAGTGCTTTATAGTCTATATTAGGAACCTGTTTGGTTATGTGTAGCATCAAGCATACAAGCAGATTACCAAACCTAAAATTTCCTTTCTTATCTTTCTTTATCTTGCCTAAGTTGTCAATTAACTCATCTTTTAACCATTCACATATGTCAATTTTCACATTGTCTGTAACCATATCATAAGCACTCTTAATGCATAAAATTGAAACTGAGTTGAGTCTATTTGCATGAGTAGCTTTATACCCTAAAATCATGCTAACAAATCTCACATTTATATTTGTTACATCATTTACCCTCAAGGACCTTCTATCGGATGTTGCACCAGTTAAGTTCATAACTAGGTCATTGGAGACCTTCTTAGTCTTGTCTGGTCTTTTATCGGTGGATGGTAACCCTATGATAGCTTTCACAGCTTCCGTGGTAATTTTGTAAATTGCATCTAACCAGAAAAATTCACCATGTACCTTGCTTAAGACTATCCTAATCACATCCTTGGGAAATTTAGGAATGCAGAGGATTTCAGTAAATCCTAGGGTTTCAATGATTTTATGTTCCGGTTTTACATTTATGAAATTATCACATATGATAGATTTATACATTGTTTTGATCTCTGCATCTCCTAATTCCTCTATGTTATAGTGAATGTAAATTCTAGGGTCTTCAGCATAAACAACTCCTTTTGGAATTTGAGAGAAAGTACCTACATTGTCATCTTTCTTTGCTACCTTGGGAACTAGTTGAAATATGGGCTTAGGGCGTTTTATAACCTTGACTATAGTAGGGTTTTCTATATATTCAAGTGCAGAGGTGGATGCCATGATGATAAATACCTTTTTCTGCCTTTGGATGGATTGATTTCTTGAAGTGCTTCGCCTCTTTGCTCGAAATCCCTTAGCTCTACAAATTTCATGCTCTTTGAAGGTTTGAAATCTCGATGAAGTGAAATGGAGCCAAAACCAAAAATTTATAATGTTTATTTTCCATCTACCACATTTAATGCATGCCAGTTAAGTATTCACTTAACATTGTCTGCCGATAATGAAGTAATTTCCAACTTCTCATCTCTAACCGAGGGAATAATAGCACATGTGTCATTAGATTGCCAAACCCTCAAGGAAACTTTCTTCAATTTGATGAAGAACTTCCTGCCTGTGGAGCACTATTCTGTCCTGTCGGTGGAGTAATACTCGGTTCTACCAGTGGAGGAGTATTCCCAACATTTAGATCAGCTTTTCTAATCCATTATTTTGAGAATTCTTGTTTTACCTCTTCAACTTTTTCTTTCCCTTTCAAGCTAGAACTTTTGTTATCTATCGGTGATCCTTTACTTCTATAGAATTTTGCAATATGCCCAATCTTGTTACATGCATAACAAGTCACATTATTCTTCTGAATATCTTTCCCATAACCTATGCCGGTTTGTGTTCTACATTGATTAGATAAATGTCCAAATCTTCCATAAACATAACATCTCACATTCATTCTGCAATTTTCAGAGTTGTGACCAACTGTGTTGCATTTTGAACATTGATCGGTGGGTGTGTTGATGTTTTGATAATTTTTAGATTTACATTCATTTTCTCTATGACCATACTTATTACAGTTAAAGCATTTTCCATTGAATTTATAAGCATTAGGTTGCCTTACCGGTTTGCTATGATCCTGAGTATTTGTAGTACCAGAGCTTTCACCAACTTCAAAGCCAATTCCATAAGTGTCACCCTTAGGTTTTTGATTCTTCAGCAAGGTGCCAAGTTCCTCTATGCTTTTCTTGAATTTTTCTTTATGTTGATTTGCAGTTTCTAGTTCTCTTTCTAAGACTTCTTTCTGCTTCATCAGTTCATTGGAGTCATTCTGAGTGTGTATCAGATTTGTCTTCAATAAATCATTTTCATAGCTAAGTCTTGTGTTCTCATTTTCTGCATCACTTAGTCTTCTGGTCAATTCTTCTTCATTCTTTTTCCTATCCTCAATTTCTTTACAAAATCTCATAGTCATATCCTGCATCTCATTCTTCATTGTTATGTTCTCTAGTTTTAGCTTGTTTATCATATCATTAAGTGATTCCTTTTCATCATTCTCATTTTGCATCTTTTCACAAAGTTCTCTTCTCTTGTTTCTTGCAATAGTAAGATTATCTTGAAGTGCCTGAATGATATCCTGAGCTGCTTTTAGATCATCTTCTAGTTTGATATTTTTCAATTTCTCTGCATCATAGTCTGAAAGAGCTGCTTCAAGTTGCTTCATCAAATTCTCCATATCTACCAGTGTCAAGATCTTCCTCAAGCTATTAGGCTTCTGAAAATAGAGGACCGAGCTCTGATACCAATTGTTAGGATTCCCACAGATACTGAGAGGGGGGGCTGAATCAATATCTAACTGGTGAATAGAATTTCTTAACTTAAAACATGTAGAACATATTATAATAGTGTACCAGTATGCAAGAAATAAAGCAATAAATAGAATTAAAAGCATTCACATGAAAAGCACACCATGGCACAAGGATTTAATGAGGAAACCCAGTGTGGGAAAAACCTCGGTGGGATTTGTGACCCACAATATTCACTTACTGGCCAATAAGAGAATATTACTACTACAAGAGGGGCCTGCACATGTAGGAAGGCCAACTGCCTAGAGCTCGCTGCTCAAACACAAAATGGGAAGTCTCACTGACTTACAATGAGGATTATACAAATCTAATATCTTGTACTACTTCAGAATAGCATCTATAATGCCAGATCTAGTACCGGTTGTTGCTCTGCTTCTTACATAAACCCTTAACCTATATTTAGCATAATAGGTCTGCCTAATATCTTTCTCTTATCGCTTCTCCTAAATGTCTACAATGATCTCTCTTATATAAAAGAGTCATTTTACAACTTGCCAAGTTGGCTTACAAAGTTTTTACAATAATAAGTAAAATATAATATAACAAAAATCATGTCGGCCTCTATGCCGGTATACTTCCTTTCTCTATCGGTGTCGGTGGTCTGAGTGTTGGTGTAGAGTCTGATCTTGCTAGTGCTGATGTAGTGTAATGCCTTGCCGATGCCATAGGATTGTAAGGTTGCCATCAATGACAAAACCTTCAATCACTTACAATGTCTCATTGGAGTGTGCATATGCCAACAGTTCATATAAAAAATGATGACAACAACAACAAGGATATGCAATATGTAACATACATAAATATCTTCCACTACTATGCATACATACTCGTTGGATATTAGAGTTGCTGGTGTAGACACCTAAAATTGTCCAATCTAATTAAATAAATATTTTATTTATTTAATTATGTAAGCTTAATTCTTCTATTAATTAAATAAATCTTTATTTATTTAATTAATTCATTTATCCTCTTCTAGCCTTATTTCTCATTTAAATAAATACATTTATTTATTTAAATTATCCTTTTCCTAAAATTAAATAAATATCTTATTTATTTAATTATCCCACTTCTTCTATTAATTAAATAAATATTTATTTATTTAATTAATTCATTAACCTTTTCTACCCATGACATATGTCATTCATCTCTTAATTCATACACTACCTATCCCTTTCATTATTTTATTATTTCCTTTACCTACCCTTTAATCATAGCCGACCTCCTTTTACACCTCTCAATCTTATCCCTGCATTTCATATAGTGTATTCTATATAAGGAGAGGCTTCCTTCATTATCAAACCCTAATCAATTATCCTAATCATCTTTTATGCACTTGACTACACTACGATCCTACTTGCAACCACATTCCATTCTTTGTTGAGCTCTTGTGCACATAAAATCTGAGAGCAACTATATCAAGCAAGATCAATGGAGATAGGAAGAATGGAGATCCAAACCCTATTGGACATGTGATGGTATAATCTTTGTGATTTCATTTGATTTGCATTGTCTTAGGTAATCTTCATATGTTATGGTGGATCTTTGTTGTTGTTAGGCTAAGGTTTTGTGGTTGAATTCATTTAGCCTTTCAATATCGTTATTATTGTTATCCATTTTCACCATATACATTTTGGCACGCCCGGTGGGACTCTTGTCCCTTTTCCATTAAACATTTTTGTTGCAGATTTTGTGTTTGAAGTTGCAAATCTGACATTTTCGAGAACATTTCGACATTTTCGCATCTGCGCACTTTCGGATCACGTTTTTGGTTTTCTATCGCATCTGCGTACTTTCGGATCGCGTTTTTGATTTTCTGTCGCATTGTGACATCTGGAATCGCATTTGCGTCTTCGACATTATTTCACCTTTTTTTGCAGATTGTAGGATCGCGTCTGTGTTCCCGAATCGCATTTGTGAACCTCTGAACCGCGTTTGTGTTTCTGGCAGTATTTTCATTTTCCAGATTGCAGGTTTCCATTATAGGCACGTCTGTGGGCACTTTAATCATGTCTGTGAGATCTAATCACATTTGTGATCATTTTAATCGCATCTGTGTCTTGCGAGATTTTTTGTTTTGCATTTTTTTGCAAAAATGCGTCTGTGTTGTGGAATCGCGTTTGTGGGCAATTTAATCACGTCTGTGATCATTTTAATCGCATCTATGCTCTGCAAGGTTTTTTGTTTTGCATTTTTTTGTAGAAATGCATCTGTGAGGTGTTAAAACACATCTGTGTTGTGGAAACATGTCTGTGTAGGGCAGAATCGCGTCTATGTAAGATAAAATAGCATCTGTGTTATCAAAAAAAAAAAAAAAAAAATTTAGGTTTTCATTTTTCGCCATTTTGTCTTGCATTTAATGTTTCAGATCTAGTCTATTTGGAGCTAACATTTTCAGATCTAGCTAACGAAATTGGTGCAGCTTGTCTTGAAAGCAAAATCGTTTGGTTGAAGGCCCCTATTTTCACAAAGTCTTTTGGATTTAAAATTTACCTAACTTGTGTGCTTACAAGAAGGGGTGATTATTTGAAACAATCCAAACTACTAACCACTCTTTGTTGCAGGTCCTTGGCAAGGGTTTTTGGATTTTTATTGTGTGCCTTATTTTCATAGACTAGCAAACACTTCAATTGGTGCACTAAAAATGAATCATTGTCTTTTGTGTCTTGAGCAATAGGCTCTTTTTGTTTAATCTTTAGAGGGCCTATCTTCCCATGTGGTCATTAGGACTACTAGTGAGAAGAGAACGACCCAAGTGGTAGCGAGGAAAACCCACCTCTTCTGAACCACTATAAACAACTATATTCATGGTGAAAACTATGGATAACGTGTGCTGATTAGTTCATACCGACACTATGTCTCCCCATAAACCCGTTTGATCAAATTTATTTGATCAGTTGTAGGGCGTAACCCCTACCGGTTGGGAGCCTTCTGTATTTACAGAGCTGAAACTACCGCATGTATGGCCACACAAATGTATGCCCTTACTAGCACCTTTTTGTTTTAGAAGCCCAAATCCTTCTAGTTGTTGGGGCAGGAGGTCGGACCTCTGGTAGTGGCCCACACACATACGGTTCTTAGTAGAGATACAAAGTTCACCACGGGGAGTTTTCGTGGGGACTGATGCTTGGCTGACCTGAGAAGTGAGTGCCAAGGGTGGAGCCAGTGAGGTCAAGCATCTAAGTATCTTCTCTTAATAGCGTAGCCTCGGGGGTAAAACCCCATGTGGGATCAACAACTATTGTCTTGGCCAGCCATAAGAATTGTGCTTGACTTATTTTAAACATTCAAAACATTCAAGACCAAACAGCAAAACATTGTGTCTTTTGTGTCCTCAAGTGTATGCAAAAAACATTTTTTACATCAAACAACACACTTTTTATTGGAGTCATTTTGAGTCTAAACACTTGCAAACATTGAGTCCTCATCAACACTGTGTCCTCTTGTCACGAAAAATAGTCAAACAGTCAGATTTGGTCACAACAAAAATGACTTCACAGATTGGAAAAAATTGCACAAATTTTGCAGAAACGTGTCTGTGTTGGACATAATAGCGTTTGTGTTGTATAACTACATCTATGAAGGGCAAAATCATGTCTGTGTTTACAGAATCAACATTACACTTTACAAAAAAATCTCAGAAGCGCGTCTATGTTGAACAGAGCCACGTCTATGTCAGGAAACCGCGTCTGTGAAGTATACAGGTGTGTCTGTGTTCAGAATTGAAAAAACTTTTACAGTCCAACAAACAACCACAGTCAGTTTCGGAATTCTTGAGCTTCCTAGGTCATTTTTCCAGGTTTCATTTAGCATTCAACCTATCTTTGGGTCTCACAAAGTCCATCATTGCTTCACATCTCACTTTACATTTACAATTGTCTAAACTTGAATCAAAAGGTCACTTGTTTGTCCTCATCATACTTTGTCAACACACTACATACAACAACACTTTGCTAAGTGGTCCCTCATCAAGGTCTATCACCTTTGGGTCTCATTTGGTCTTACTTAGAGTCAAGGTCAACTTACCTCATCAAGAGAAACTATCCTCTCTTTGGAAGTCACACCTACTCTACTAAATACATACTTGGTCTTACACTTTGGACATTGCAAGTACACCTCAAATTCATTTACATTCCATTCAACTCTTGGTCTTCCATACTTTTTCCATTTTCATCTAGTCTCACACATCTCGGTCAATACCTAGTTCATGGTTGAAACCTGTCTTCAAAAATCTAGGAGAGAAACTAAAGAGGCTCAAGAGTCCGCAAACATAAGTTCTTATGAGTATGATACTGATATCTTTTTCAATTCTGATCATACTACATTACTTGACATGGATGCCTATAGAAACATTCCAAATGTTGAGAACATGGGCACTACAAACAACAATGATACACACAATGATGATATGGACAACTTTTCAGTACATTTAGCAGATGTGGAAGAATCCATTATGAATCCCCATTTCAATCAATTGGTTGAGGAAATAATGAGGAGGGATAGACAATACTTCTTACAAATGATGGCACAAAGTGGAGCCAAGATACCTCATGATTTTGACATGTCTCAAATAATGGAAAATTGACCTTTGCAACAACCTCACTCCAACATGGATCAAAGGAGACCTAATAGTGGAGGCAATAGAGGACCACATATGGTACCTGAATCACCATCATCTTTGTTTCAAAAACCAGAGGTCCCACATACACATGGTCAAGTATATGATACTCACCTTAGCAAACCATTATGGAAGTCTTATGCAAAAAAAAATGCTCAATCACATACCAATGCTAAGGATCAACCACCAAAGAAATTGGATATTTAAAGGCATGCTCAAAATTTGGACACAAGGAAACCCCATGTCAAATTTGGGGGCAACACATTAGAACATGACATGCCTATAGAGTATGGTATACATGGACAAAATAGATATGGCATTCCTCAACATGAATCTATACCAAGTGGTCCATATACGCAACATCATTATAGACCTCCTCCATATGAACATGTGTATGATCAATATCATCCATATATGCAACATGCTCCTCCTCCAATTGGTGCCTCAAGCATGGGGTATGGTCCAAGAAGTCGATCTCCACCTAAGAGAAATTTGGAGCAACAAATCAAGGACTTACAAAAGAAAATGGAGGACATAAATACACCAAAGCCAACATACACAATGAGAGACATATGTCCTTATCCATTTGACAAAAGCATTCCAATGCCTCCTTTTCCTACACACTTTGTGACGCCTAAATATGATAAGTATAGAGGAAAAGGAGATCCTAAGGCACACATAAGACAGTTTTTCACAGCTTGCATTGAGGTAGCAGCAGAAGAGATATATCTAATGAGATTATTCCCACAAAGCCTAGGTGATCAAGCTATGGAATGGTTCTCCCAAATTCCACCTGGAATTAAGTCATGGGGTGACTTAGCAGAGGCATTTATTCAACATTTCTCCTACAACATAGAGACAGACATATCAGTCACTACTTTGTGCAACACCAAGCAAAAAGAGGGAGAGTCTTTTGCATCATTTTTACAAAGATGGAGGAATCTAGCTAGCAGATGCTCTTGTCAAATTCCACAAAAACAAATGGTAGAAATGTTCACCCAAAATGTTAACAAAGACATTGGCTATGACTTAAGGAAAGCTTGTTTTTCCACCTTCAAGGACGTTATTGAAAAAGGCTTAGCGATAGAAAAGGTCCTAATTGAACAAGGAGTCAGTAAGATATTCAAGGAAAATAAAGATGACTTTAAAAAAAAAGACAAGCTGAGATTTTGGAAAAAAAACAAGAACACAGTCAATGATGGTGTTGTTGATGCCAACACAGTGCGACCCAAATTCATCTTTTCAGGATCAAGTTCTACAAACAATCAAGTGAATACTCAAACAACTTCTAGATCATGAAGGAAGTACACCCCATTGGGAGAACCACTTGAGTCAGTTTTCAAAAAGCTAGTGGCAAACAAGGTAATCACAGTTCCAGATTTTCCTCCATACGAACCAAAGGTCAAACCAAATTGGTGGAATGATGATGAATATTGTGAATTTCATATGAGCAAGGGACATAAGACAGGAAATTGTTATCGACTGAAGAACATCATACAAGATCTCATTGATAGAGGTGACATTGAGATTGAGGGACACTCATCCAATCAAGATCATGAGATGTTTAAGGAACTATTCCCAAAGCATGACAAGGGAAAAGCTAAAGCCACAAAGGATCAAACCAATTATACCAGAGCATCCTACAACTATGATTCAACTATCAATCACATTTCGATGGACAATTACGTCTCTACCATTATCATCAAGGACAAAAACCCTGAGAATTCTACCCGGAGACCCAAGATTGTCCTAAAAGGTATTGGATCTTCTTCTGAACCAACCTCTGAATGTCATGTTACAACCCATCGAGGTAAATTCACTTTGCAAGGTGCTCCAACCAAAAACACTACTTCCTCATCAACTAAACTTGAGTACGACCTTGTAGAATAGTTAGGGAAGACACCCACGCTCATCTCCATCCTTGAGCTCTTACGCATATCCCCTGCTCATAAAGCCATTCTTGATAAAATCTTGAGAGATACTGCCATTCCTACTAATCTGAATGTGGACCAGTTTCAAGCCATGGTGGGATACCTTTCCATTCCACATTCACTTACATTCACAAAAGCTGATGACGCCTCCGTAAGTCAGCCACATAATGCACCTTTACACATTGAAGCCTTCATACACAAACATCGAATAAAACGAGTCCTAATAGATGGAGGAGCTGGTCTAAACATTTGTACATTGAGCACTATTAAACAATTGGGATATTCTGATAAAGCTGTGAATTCTACAAATCAAATCACCATCAAGGCATATGATGATGAAGAGCGTTCATCCAAGGGCATAGTCACCTTACCTCTTAGAGTTGGGCCAGTAACAAAGGATGTGGTTTGTCAAGTCTTGGATCTATATCTCACTTATAATATATCGCTAGGACGTCCTTGGATTCATGAAATGAGGGCAGTCCCATCTACATATCACCAATGCATTAAATTTCCTCACAATGGAGTGGAGGTAACAATTAACGGTGATCCTAATCCGTTCATATACTGCAATAACTTGAGATCAAAAACTAAGACCATCATTCCCAGTAATCATGAAGCTATTCCTTCCTCGGCATACATTGATCCCGAGTCATTAAAACCTTCGACATCAAAACAAGGTGAGCTTAAAGGCAAGTTTCAAGACAAAGGCATGGGGGAATACACTTTAAATCAGACCATGTACTTATGACAAGTCATGAGTTCCCCAAAAGAATATGGAAGACCACATCCTAACAAGCAAGTATCCATTATGATACTCAAATGGGACCCTACTACCTTTCAAAGATGGGGCGAACTGGAAGAGGAAGATCTATACAAAATGCTTTACAAAGACATTGAAGATGACACACAAGATCACATCAGTCTACCATGTGAGAAATATGGCAAAGGCTTCAAAATTCTACAAAATTTTGGGTATGATGGAAAAAGCCCTCTTGGGTTATGAAAGGAAGGCATCATTGAACCTTTACAACCTGAATTGACATTTAAAAAGGAACGCTCGAAAGGACTTGGTTTCCTGACTTCCAAGGTCCACACTCAAAGGACAGAAGAAGCCTTACAAATCAAAGCTGCCAAAATTCAGCAAGAGGATAGCTATTCCACAGACTCCAACGAATGGGAATGGGGTTTAGATAAGTCCTCCAGTGACTACAAGCTCACTGAGACATTCAGAGAGCCAGATGAACCCACAGAAGAAGAGGAATTTTATAACAAGTTCAGAGTTGGTCAAGAAATAACCCATGAGGAGTCCACACCATCCTTGTCTCAAGGTTCTAGGTTGAAATCACATAGGATGAGAACACTTGTCCCAGAATGCGCTACTAGTGATGATCATTTGGATTCGTTCGCGATCAAGACTGATGAGGAGAGTGCCATCGATGACCTTGATAATTACCTTGATATACCCGAATATAACTGCATCTTCACTCTTAGCCCTACTAACTTTGAAGACATTGAAGGCCTTCCCCTTGTTCACCACCAACTCATTGACTGGGATCATGAAGGACCTGCATAGTTTGACACATTCCAAAATGATGAAGCTTTTATTGACTATTTGGGCATACAAGACGATCTCCCCCCTGGGGACCATAAAGCAGGATACACTATAGAACTCAATAGTGTGGCATATTTTGGTGAGGGTGTCAGACCTTCCAGACGCAAAAATGTGAAAATAAGAACAAACCAAGGGTCTTATGGCGAAAACCACACTGTGGCGCTATCTGACCCCAAAAAAGTAAAAAGAAAGGACATATCTGAGGGTGAAAACCTCTCTGAGGCACCCAAAGATGGAAGGCTCGACATTCTCCTAGCATCATATGAGGAAAAGTCATCCATGTTGGTAGAGGAGACTATCAAAACAAACATTGGTATAGAAGAGGTTCCACACAACATATTCTTGGCTCAATCGTTGATGGAGTCAGAAAGGTCAAAATTCATAAGTTTCTTCAAAGAAATACAAATCAACTTTGCCTGGTCATATGCTGATATACCTAGATTGGATCCGGATTTGGTAATGCATTATTTGATAGTTAAACCGGGGGCAAAGCCAGTGAAACAAAAATTAAGAAAGATGCATCCACAAGTTGCATTATTGGTCAAAGCAGAACTTGAGAAATTATTGGATGTTAGATTCATACGCCCAATTGATTATCCTGAATGGATCTCTAACTTAGTGTCTGTCAGTAAACCAGATCGCAACATCAGAATATGTACAGATTTCAGAGACATCAACAAAGCTTATCCAAAGGATGACTTCCCATTACCAAATATTGACTTGATTGTTGATCTCACAGCAGATCATGAAATGTTATCATTAATGGATGGATTCTCTGGTTATAATCAAATAAGGATCGCACCTGAGGATCAACACAAAACATCATTCACTTGTCCTTGGGGAACTTTCTGTTGGAATGTCATGCCCTTCGGGCTAAAAAATGCAGGTGCTACATATCAAAGAGCCATGATTACTATCTTTCATGATCTCATGCATGTAACCATGGAAGATTATGTCGACGACCTCTTGGGCAAATCAATAGATAGAAATACACATTTGGACATACTTTTAGTCATCTTTGATTGGTTGGAAAAATACAAAGTAAGATTAAACCCCAAGAAATGTGTTTTTGGAGCAACCTCTGGGAAGCTTCTAGGATTCATTGTATCCAAAAGAGGAATCGAAGCTGATCCAGCAAAAGTCAAAGCTATCTTGGAGATGCAACCACCAAGAAATATCAGTCAACTTCGATCCTTACAAGGCAAACTCCAATCCATACGAAGATTCATAGCACAACTTGCAGATAAGTGTAATCCTTTTCAGCACTTGCTACATAAAAACATCAAATTCAAATGGGATGATAACTATCAACATGCTTTCCAGACGCTCAAAGATTATCTTCTAAATCTGCCAGTTCTGATGCCACTAGTTCCAGATCAACCTCTGTTACTATACATATCAGCTACTTCAATAGCACTGGGGGCACTCTTAGCACAACAAATTGCCGAGGGCAAGGAAAAAGCAGTATACTATATTAGTTGCACATTGGTGGGATATGAGCTAAACTACACACCAATTGAGTGTGCATGTCTCGCCATGGTCTTTGCTTCCCAGAAATTATGACATTACATGCTCACTCATAAGACTAAGTTGGTTGCAAGAATTGATCCATTGAAATACCTTCTCAATAAAGCAACACTTACTGGGCAACTGGCCAAATGGGTAATGATCCTGAGAGAATTCGACATCGAGTATGTGGATAGAAAAGAAATAAAAGGACAAGCCATCATAGATCAATTAATAGATGCTCCCATGATAGATGATGTTCCTCTAAGTTCAGAATTTCCAGATGAATCCATTTTAACAATGTCACATGCAAAGCCATGGCAACTGTACTTCGACGGCTCATACACACAGCATGGGGTAGGAGCTGACATCCTCTTTATAACTCCTCAAGGGGATTCTATACCAAAATCATACCACTTATCATTTCCTTGCACTAACAATATAGCGGAATATGAGGCATTAACAACAGGATTACGAATTGTAGTTCAGTGGAAGATCCAGGAACTTCGTGTTTTTGGGGACTCTCAACTTGTCATCCGTCAAGCAACTGATGATTACCAAACAAAAGATGAAAAATTAATGCCTTATAAACAAATGGTGGATGACCTGAAACAACACTTCACAAAGATAGACTTTGAGCAGATACCAAGAGAGCAGAATCATGACACAGATGCCATGGCTATAATTGCTTCACTGATTGATCTACCTCCAAATGAGACCCGCTATGAGTTCTTAGTGGATAACCTTTTGGTTCCTTCATATGAGATCATTCCTACTGAGATGATATGTGTTGTTGGTCCCGAGTCCCAGTTATATGGTTCCATTTTCACATACCTTCATGACAATACCCTACCTCCTGATCTATCAAATAACCAACGTCACACTTTCATTCGCCAATCCTCTCAATATGTCATTTTAGCTGATATCGTATACCGGCAAGGTCTATATGACACTCTTCTTAGATGTTTAGAAAGTGACGAAGCTCAGATTACGTTACGGGAAGTGCATGAAGGGATATGTGGTCCACATGCTAGTGGTCCTACCTTGGCCAAGAAACTCATCAGGACTAGATATTACTAGCCCAATATGGAAAAAGACCCATATCAGTTTGTCAAGAAATGTAAACAATGTCAAATTCACAGAGACCTCATACATGCGCTAGCATAAGAACTTCAACCAATTGTGTCTCCTTGGCCCTTTTGTCAGTGGGGACTTGATCTCATAGGCAAGATTCACCCTCCTTCTTCCAATGGTCATAAATTCATTATCACTACCACAGAGTATTTTACAAAATGGATTGAAGCTATGCCTCTCACACAAGTCATAGAAAAACAGATTGCTACATTCATCCTCAACTATATCATTTATCGATACGGTATTCCTGTTTCCATTATCACTGATAACGGGCGTCCCTTCAAAAATCGGGATGTTTGTGAACTCTGTGACCACTTCCGTATTTCCCATCGTTTCTCCACACCATATTACCCCCAAGGTAATGGTCAAGCTGAGGCATCTAACAAAACAATCCTTAAAATCCTAAAGAAGACAGTCGACGATGCTGGCCGTAATTGGCATATCCAACTTAATCCTGCACTTTGGGCCTACCACACAAGTGTCCGCACACCTACAAGAGCTACACCCTATTCACTTGTCTATGGAACTGAAGCCATCTTTCCTATTGAGGTCGAGCTACCCTCTTTACGGGTCTCTTTGCAAAACATCATCAGTGATGAAGACTATAGGGTCTCTCACTTACAAGAGCTGGAACTACTGGATGAACGAAGACAAACTGCTTTTAATCATCTCAAGGCTTATCAACAACGAATGAGTCGTAGCTACAATCACAAAGTGAAGCCTCGCACATTTGAGGTAGGTGACTTGGTCCTCAGAGAAAATCTTAAAAATCAGCAAGATAGAGAGAAGAAAGGCAAGTTCGAACCAAATTGGCTTGGTCCTTACATCATCACAACAACATATGGATCTGGGGCATATCAGCTCTCAACTACAAAAGGTGAACCTTTGGATGATCTTATCAACAACATGCACCTTCACAGGTTCTACACATAGCTCTTTCGAATATCCTAATTCAAAAATACAAAAAAATCAAAAAATTTCAAAAATACAAAAAAATTATAAAACATAAAAATCATTACTTGGTGAAAACCTGGCAAATAGGCACCTTGTGACACAAAAAACATTGAAAAATCGAAAAAAGTAAAGAGAAATAATTTCGTCCAATGGTGAAAACCACTTCGGTGGCGCCCTGGGCAAGTACCATGGTGAAAACTGGGTCACCAGCGCCATGTGTAGAGACATTGCTCCTCCCTCCTTCAGGATTCACTTTCATCCTTTCACTTTGCATACACTCACAACCTATTCATCCATAATAAACTTACACATTCCCATCATGGCTTGTTATTTATCTACCTAATATTGGTTCGCCATTCATAATAAACCTCCCTTTTCACTCCTTTCCATCCATAATAAATCAGATCCTATCTGTGGCTAAGGAAAATCCTACATTTAGTGATGGGTGTGGAACTAAGAACATCACATGTTTCGAGGAGTACAGTTTCTTACAACTTTCTTCAGTCTATCTATGCACAATCCACAATAAAGCAGCATCTGCATCACAAATCCGCAATAAAGTTTCATCTTCTCCACAATAAAGTATCAGTTTCATGGATTCAGTGAGTTTTAGATGAGACATAGCAGCAACAATGGGCTTCAACAAATCAAATCTTTCAACATACTCAGACAACATATGGTTCAGTGCTATCTATCCTTTCTGTGAAAGTAAACATTGTGACCACAATCAAATAAGACTTATACAAGTGACAAGAGACACTAAATTTGAGGACTACAGTGGATGTTGGTGTCGAGTCTTGGTTTTCTTTTGATTTTATCTTTTCCAGGATGTCTCTGACTAGAGATTCTATCTCCAGAATGTCTTTGACTAGAAAGGCAAGGATGGGGTATCGTCACCTATTTGTATTTTCTGTCTATGGATTGTCTCTTAGTAATGCTATGACTTGTCCAAGGATAGGAGGACACTGTGAGTCTAGTATGAACTGGGGCATTCCTTGTTTGTGACTGTCTTATCTCCATGCAAACAGGTACAATGACTTTCTGGGTCGAACATATGCCTCGATTGTCATAACCTACTTGCCATAATAAAGCTCAATGATGATAATGCACAAGAAGCTCTTTCACTTTCATATCTTTTGTCTTTCATCCCCCTTTCTTGATTGATTTCCATCATCCTTCTTAAGTCCGCGTAGCTTGCTATCACATGACTAAGTATAATGACACACCAAAAACATTTGCATTTCATGTAGTTGCACCTGCATTACCACATATAAGCATTTCATACATACATATAGATATCACAGCTGCATCACATCCTGCACACAACACCTGTTAGCACATTTTATATTCTCATCATGTAAATAATTATTTGCATTATCATATTCATCTGCATTACATACATTCACATTTGCATCATGCATACACATATAAAACATAAAAGAACAGAAAAATATATTGCATTATATCATATACATATTTGCATCCATATCATAAGCATCACATAAGAACATCTCATCACATAGGTACACATGCATATAGCTGCCGCAAAGATGAATCATCAGATATATATATCATAAAGTGTCATGATACAATGATGTCAAAAAAATCATATGGCTACAATCACCCGAAGGTGTCTACATCATCATACAAAAATGGTACAATACTGATACATAGGCAGCCCTCTATGGCTATGATGAACTCCCTCCCTCGGAGCTGCCTGGCCTCAATGGAATCTGAGCCCCTAAAGGACCTGCCCTAGGATCATCCCTCCTATCCCCTCTATCTAGTGGTGGTGGAGGACCCATAACCCCACCACTCGGTGCTTGTCTCCTTTGGCTCCCTCCTGTAGTTGTCGCTATCCGCGATGGTCTATGGAAGCTCCTCGCCCACTGATCCGCTGGCACTACACCATAATAGAGATCTTGCCAGTAGGCAATCTCCTCCCTGGCCTATAGAACATAGGCATATTTGGCCCCTGTGTCCTCTGCTGCCTATCTCCCAACCCTTAGTGTTGTCTTAGCCTCTATGTAGTGCTAAATGGCCTAGTCTCGCTCCCGCTCAGTATCTCAGAGCCACCTCCTAAGCCTATCCCTCTCCCTCTCCAACTCCTAGATCTCATTTGCTTGTCCCTGGAAGATCTCCCTCAGCTCCATCAACTCATCCTCCTCGGCCTCAGCCCCCAGTGGCTCTACCTGTGGCTCCCCCTATATGGGTGCCTACCCCTGTGCCTGTGCCTATACTGGTGCCTGCCCCTATGCCTGTTCCTATACTGGTACCTGTCCTAGTGCCTATACTAGTACCTGTCCCTGTACCTATCCCTGTACCTGCACCTATCTGGGACCCTGTGCTACTGGCACCTGTAGCGGCAATCCACCATGACCCCTCACCACCCGAGCCTGCCTATCATCTCCACCCTCCCTCCGCGGTGCAACCCTCCTCTCTCCAACTACTCCCCTCCTCCTCCGTCAGCCTCTACCACCACCATCTACATCATCATCCCCATCCCCACCACCATCTCCATCTAATAACTCTCCTGGATCCGTCAGGCATGGGAATGGATGCTCAACCCAGTATGCTATGTACTCGGCATCCATGCCGGCATCCTCAATCTCTGGCCACATGTCCCAGGGTAGGGGCATCATCTCTACCAACTACGTAACAGCCTGATCATATGATAATAGGGGCCCAAACTGTGCCTGATCTCTCACAATTTGTGCATACATGCCTGAACCCCGTGGCATCCGCTGAATCTTACCGAACTGCCTGCCAACCCTATCCACTAGCTGCCTCTCCAACACACAGGGTGTCCACCCAATCAAGTACCTACTCCAAAAGGTGTAGGGAAGCTCAACCGCATCATCCTCCCACTGCTCGCATCCCAGGTATGGCCTCCATATGATCATATCAATGTCATCTATCACCCGCCGCCAATGCTCCAACCTGCCAATCTGTGGCTACGACGTGATCATGTCATAGGTGAACAAAACTACATCCATGACCTCTACCCCTGAAGTGTATCGGTCTCATCACTGGTAGATGCTCATAGGCCCACACTTGGAACAATGTCACCCCGCAGCCCAATCCCACTGATCCGTGGTATACAAACTGATGCAGCTCATAGTACAGGTGTGCTAGCACACATGGTCCCCAAGCATATCTGGTGTGCTGTGTCACTAGTATCTCCAGTGCACCTCCCCAGCCTATAGCCAACCCTCGTGACGCTCTATCAGGACACAAGAACCCCCTGATTGCTCCTCCTATCACTGCTGGTAGCACCAATCCTATAGCAGTCATGGTGTCCCAAGCCACATGTCCTGCCCTCATCTCCAGTCCTGGGTCTCAGAACACTCGTCTCAGGGCCTCCCTGTCTCCATCTTGATCATACGAAATCAGCTCCCCGTCGATCGGTATCCGCAAAATCCTATATACATCCTCGAGGGTGACTGTCATCTCTCCCATTGGCAAATGAAATGTACATGTCTCGAAGTGCCATCTCTTCGCCAGCGCAGTCAATAGTCCCATGTTCGCCCAAAACTCAGACACATACAACACATGTCTCAATCCCATAGCCTTGATCGCAGCTCCCTCCTCGGCTGTCAGCTCAGGTTGCAATCTTTAAGTCGATGGGAATCTCTCCCGTGACTCCAACATAGGCAAATACTCTTGCAGTCAATCAAATCAATCATGTCAGTCATCGTGGCATTCCCTGTTCATCACAAAATGCTACTTTTTATCTAAATGCATATGGCATTCTATCCTGGTGACACTCACTATTCATCACAAAGTGTTGCTTCTATCCTAGTGGTACTCCCTGTTCATCACAAAGTAGTACGTGTGTGACACTCACTGTTCATCACAAAGTGCTGCTCACATTTGCACTCACTATTAATCACAAAGTGCTGCTCATATTTTAGTACTCCCTATTCATCACAAAGTACTATATCTTGGTACTCACTGTTCATCACAAAGTGCCTTGATCTATTCTAGTCTTCCCTAGAGGACCTGCTTGAGTGTATCCTCTCAGTAGCTTATCCAATCGACAACGTATGTTCATCACAGAACTGCCGATTTGACCTAGAAGACACAAATTCACATTTTTTGGACACAAACGTGCTTACCTGACATAAACGCGCTTGAAGACTGCATAGACGCGCCTGAAAAACACAGACGCACCTGACAAACACAGACATGCCTATGCTCTGCACAGACGCGCCTGGGCGACATAGACGTGCCTAAACATCACAAATGTGGCCACATTTGGCACAGACGCGGTTTCCAGCACAGACGCACCTAGCACAAACACAGACGCGCTTCACGAGCATAGACGCGCTTGGCACCAAAGCAGACGCGCTTGGATGTTTTTGGACTTTTTTGGGATCCTATTCTAAGTGCATTTATTGCCCTATCTACCATGCATTAATGACAACAATAAATGCATCAAAGTACGAGGAGGTTTGGTGGTACTTATCGGCTCTCCTGCCTCTACTGGCCTCTGAAATCGATGAACGCGGTTGAATCTGTGAATGAAGGCCATCGCTGCTGATTGCTACTGCTCTTTTCTCTCTCTACACTCTGCTCTCGTGGATGTGTAGATGACAATGAGGATTTATTTTCCCCCGTGGTCTATCTTATAGACTACCCTAGCCCTAGCCCTCACCTCCTGAGTTAGTCTTCATTATCTCGTGACTTTGTCACTTTATCCGGTCAGTCCATTCTAGCCTTTCTTTCTTATCGAGAGATTGTCTACGATCTTTTCAGACATTTTCATCCAATCTCTCGAGGGGGCATATCATTCCCATCTTGGGGCAAATTTGTATCAATTCATCTTATCTTCTTTGAAACAACACGACAAGTTGCATTGTCTCAAAGAGGTGCAAAATGTAGACACCTAAAATTGTCCAATCTTATTTAATTATGTAAGCTTAATTCTTCTATTAATTAAATAAATCTTTATTTATTTAATTAATTCATTTATCCTCTTCTAGCCTTATTTCTCATTTAAATAAATACATTTATTTATTTAAATTATCCTTTTCCTAAAATTAAATAAATATCTTATCTATTTAATTATCCCACTTCTTCTATTAATTAAATAAATCTTTATTTATTTAATTAATTCATTAACCTTTTCTACCCATGACATATGTCATTCATCTCTTAATTCATACACTACCTATCCCTTTCATTATTTTATTATTTCCTTTACCTACCCTTTAATCATAGCTGACCTCCTTTTACACCTCTCAATCTTATCCCTCCATTTCATATAGTGTATTCTATATAAGGAGAGGCTTCCTTCATTATCAAACCCTAATCAATTATCCTAATCATCTTTTATGCACTTGACTACACTACGATCCTACTTGCAACTACATTTCGTTCTTTGTTTAGCTCTTGTGCACATAAAATCTGAGAGCAAATATATCAAGCAAGATCAATGGAGATAGGAAGAATGGAGATCCAAACCCTATTGGACATGTGATGGTATAATCTTTGTGATTTCATTTGATTTGCATTGTCTTAGGTAATCTTCATATGCTATGGTGGATCTTTGTTGTTGTTAGGCTAGGGTTTTGTGGTTGAATTCATTTAGCCTTTCAATATTGTTATTATTGTTACCCATTTTCACCATATACAGCTGGAATGTGTTGTTGTCATTAATGTCAACATATTCTTGTATTGCAAAGAATTGGTATGTCGTAGAGAGTTGTTTTGGGTGATCCATTACAGATATGCTGATGCAGATTAATGGGTTTTGAGATACTTATCTCTAATTAATTTAGTATGAATTTTAGTGTTCCGGAAGACAATTTGGTCGAGTTATGTGATCTGGTGTAATGGTTGGTTTTTTTGTTATCTTTGTACTGCAAATTTGTTATTTCTAGATTGTATTGCTCTAGAATGATTATATCTTATTGTGGATTTTGGAGAGTATTTGGGATGTTCATGCGAGTCCTTAGATCTGGTGGTTCATGATTTGGAACTTCACAAGTGTATCTTTCAGTTTGTCCATTGATGTTCTTGAGCTCCGATGATGAAATAATGATGATTCTTGTTATCTGAGTTGTTGCGGTGGAATTTATGTTGCTTACTGATGTTCTCTGATTGTGTTGTATGCATTTTGGTGGTCCACATTGATCATGCTATGCGTTATTGAAGATTTTATTGGTCCGGTGATATTCATCATGTTATGCGATATATTCGGTGGTTTAGCATGTTGTAGATGATCTTGATGAATTATTTAGTGGTGTTGCATGTTTGAGGGTTTGAAATGGGTCCATTCTATGTCCTTGCCGACATTGTATTGGTCTAGTTATTGATTTATGTATCGTGTGATGTAATTTTGTAATTAGGTCTTATGTGTTGAGCTAACCTTAAGGTTAAGGTTGATGATTTGTATAAATAAGTGTTGTGATCATGTAAGATGTGTGTTTGTGGCTGGATCTATGATCTATAAGAGTATTGTATGTGTGAA
This sequence comes from Cryptomeria japonica, assembly GCF_030272615.1. Classification (NCBI taxonomy): domain Eukaryota; kingdom Viridiplantae; phylum Streptophyta; class Pinopsida; order Cupressales; family Cupressaceae; genus Cryptomeria; species Cryptomeria japonica. Next base: position 368,650,106 of record NC_081409.1, read on the forward strand.
CAAGTGAAGTAATCTTTTGGTATTGGAGAAGAGAAGAGAACTGTTGTTGTGCAGACAGTGTGCTTAATCGAAACTCTAATTAGGCATTTGGAGATGCTATTCTTTCAATTCATGTAATCCGGATTGTTGTCCGATCTTTGTAAGCTAGTGAGCCTTCCCAGGGTTGTTTCCCTTTGTTGTTTTTGATTAGTAAGATCTAGGCAATGTGCATGAATGCGTGTACATTCCCCATTGTAATATTTATATATACTACTGTAGAGTATCACCATATTGTGGGTAGGTTGGCACCATTATTTTTCCCTTAACCGGGTATTCCACATCAAAAATCTGTGTGTTATGTGTGTTGTTGATGTGGTGTTTATCTTTTCTATTGTTGTTCTTGATCAAAGCTAAATTTTAGGTTGATTTGTTTGAGTTTGGTGAAAACTGATTCACCCCCCCTCTCAGCTTTCTTGTAATGTTGCTGCCCTACTGCCAACAATTGGTATTAGATCTAGATTCTTTGAATCTTGACCGCTTGGGAAGATCTGGGATGACAGTTGTTGTTTTCAAGAAGGAAAGTCTAAGATTTGATGAAAATAATTACTCTATATGGAAGAACCAGATGAAAGTTCACTTGAATTGTCTTGGAGAAGATAATTGGAAGATTACAAAGAATGCATACATTGTCCCTCCAAATGGCCCTATTACTTTAGCTAAGATCAAGGATGTTGAACACAACATAAGAGATAAAGAAGCCTTACTGAGTTCCCTGACTGATGAAGAGATGACTAATGTGATGGGATTATAGACTGCACATGAGATTTTGGAGAAGCTACAAACCCTATATGAAGGAGATAAAAATGTGAAAGTTGCTAAATTGTAGAGCTTGAAAGGAAAGTATGAGTTGATGAGAATATTTCATCCTTTATGGCTAAAGTGAATGATCTTGTGCTAAACATCAGATGTGCTGGTGGAGTCCTTGAAGAAGATGAGATTATGGATAAAGTGTTGAGATATTTGCCTCCTGCCTATAATCATAAAGTTGCTACTATTGATGAGATATGGACTATGATAACTGTGACAAGAGATATGTTGGCTGGGAAGATTGCTTCTTTTGAATTAAGAAAACTTGGAGAATCACATGGCAAAACTGAGACTACATTTAAAGCTACTATATCCGGGAAGCAAAAGTATGATCCAGGGGAAAGTTCAATTTGGGAGTCCAGATATGAAAGAGAAATGAGAGATATGGAAGAACATGAAAGGGAATTGGAAGATCTTGAAGCAATTATTGCTAGAAGGTTGCCTAAGGGAGCCAGTAATTATGAAGGGAAGTTACCTTTGAAATGTTTTTCATGCAATAAGATTGGTCATTTTGCTTCTAGGTGTCTTGAAAGAGTGTCAAAGTATGATAAGTCTTACAAGCTTAATCAGAAGTATAAATATAAAAAGATATGTTATTATTTTGTTGATGAAGGTGTGACAAACGATGAGTTCGAGAAAGGGAATTCAGAAGATGAATGTCTTCATTGCTATCAAGGAAGATGGTCTGGTATCTGCTGATACTACAAGTTGTATTGTTGAAGAGAAAGCTTTGGTTGAAGAGAAAGATGAATGGGTGATTGATAGTGGTTGTTCACATCACATTATAGGTGATAAAGGTAAATTTGTGAATATGGAGAAGTATGATGGTGGTGTAGTAATATTTGGAGACAACAAATTTTGTGTAATCCATGGTAGAGGTTCTATTTCTCTTAGTGGTAAGCATAATATTGATGATGTTTTATATGTTGAAGGTTTGAAGCATAATATTTTGAGCATTGGATAGATGGTTGATAAGGGATATGATTTACAATTAAAAAATGGGAAATGTAAGATCCTGAATAGCTCTAGTATAGAAATTGCATCAGGAACTAAAACTAAAGGTTATATCTTTCATCTGAATGCTGGTGAGAAAAGTTGCTTGATTGCTCAGATTGATGAGAGTTGATCATGGTATAGAAAGATGTGTCATGTTAACTTTGACTACATGATTAAGATTAGTTATACTTAAGATGTTAGAGATTTGCCTAAGATAGTGAAGCCTACTAGTCTAGTATGTAAAGACTGTCAATTGGGAAAGCAAACAAGAATTTCATTCAAGAGAAAATTGTATTCATCTAATAGATTATTAGATCTTGTGCATACTGATTTATGTGGATTGTCTAGGGTAAGAATCTTGCAGGGGGGTAGATATTTTATGTTGCTAATTGATGACCATTCTAGGATGATGTGGGTAGCTTTTCTAAGGGAGAAATCTGAAATACTAGAGAAGTTCAAAATATTCAAAGCTAGAGTGGAGACAAAGACATGATTGAAGCTGAAGTGTTTAAGGTATGACAGAGGAGGAGAATTCACTTCTAGTGAGTTTAACTCCTTTTGTGAAGAGCATGGAATCAGGAAATAATTATCTGCTTCGAGAACCCCTCAACAGAATGGAGTTGTTAAAAGGAAGAACAAAACTATTTTGGATGCTGCTAGAATTGCGATGATTGAAGGAAATGTTCTACATATCTACTGGAGAGAAGCTCTTAGCATTTCTATGTACACATTCAACTGGGTACATATCAAAGGTGATTCTCGTAAAACTCCTTATAAGCTATGGTTTGGTCACGTTCCTATTGTTAGAAATTTTAGAATCTTTGGAAGAAAATGTTATATCAAAAGAGATGAGGATATAGGAAAATTTGATGCAAGACGTGATGAAGAAATCTTTTTGGGATATTCAACTAAGAGAAAAGCCTACCAATTTTACAACAAGAGGTTGAGAGAGATAGTGAAAAGTGTGAATGTGAAGGGTGATGAATGTCATGAGAAGCAAATCAGAGCATGCAGATATGAGTATAATGATTAGGATGTTACTTCAAAGCTAGTGCAGACTCCAAGCTTAAAGCAGAGTGATTCGGAAGAGATACTACTTCAAGATGTTGTTGCCAGTGAAGAAGTTCAAGAGACTGAAAAATCAGAAAAATCAGAAGACCCCTAGGTATGTAAGATTAAATCATTCAGAGAATCGGATTATTGGTGATGAGAATAAAGGTGTGATGACTAGGAGAAGGATTGCTACTGAAGAAACATGTTTGATTTCCAAAATTGAGCCTAAAGATGTTGTTGAAGCTTGTAAAGATCAAAATTGGGTAAAAGAAATGGAAGAAGAGTTAGATTAGATTGAGAAGAACAATACATGGGAACTTGTTCTGAGACCTAAGGACAAGAATTTAATTTGTAATAAATGGGTATTCCAGAATAAGTTGAATGAAGATGGAGAAGTTGTTAGAAATAAACAAAGATTGGTATGTAAGGGATATTCACAAATGGAAGGTATTTATTTTGAGGAGACTTTTGCTACGTTAGCTAGAATTGAAGTTGTTAGACTATTTCTTGCATATGTTGCTCATATGAAATTAAAGGTATATCAGATGGATGTGCAGTCAACCTTTTTGAATGGTGAATGGGAAGAGGAAGTCTACATTGAGAAACCAGATGGATTTTCATTGACAGATGAAGAAGACATGGTATGCAAATTGAGGAAAGAATCGTATAGACTTAAATAAGCCCCTAGAGCTTGGTATGTCAGATTAGACATGTATTTGATGAAGTTAGGGTTCTATAAAGGTACTTTTGAAAGTAATTTGTATTTCAAGATTGATAATGATAATATTTTGATTATTGAAGTCTTTTTTGATGATATTATTTTTGGAGGAGATGATGATTTGAGTAAGAAATTTGCTGATGATATGCAAAAAGAATTTGAGATATCTATGATAGGTGAGATGAAATTCTTTCCAAGATTGCAAATTACACAGATTGACAAAGGTATTTTCATATCTCAATCTAAGTATGTGAAGGGATTGTTGAAGAAGTTTGGGTTAGATGATTCCAAACCTATTGGAATTCCTATGGTGACTGGATGCAAGATGACAAAAGATGATGAATCTTCAAAGGCTAACCAGACCCTGTATAGATCTATGATTGGTGGACTGCTATATTTGACTCAGACTAGACCTAACATTATGTCACAACTCAATTCAGACCCTAGTTAGATTTACTTTGACATGCCATATACTGATACTATTAACATTTTGCACATGATGACTTGATTAGATTTTTAACGACGATTAGATGGTATTTTATTATTTAATGAAATTAATGATGGTTATTTATTTTTATGATGATGTATAATGCTATAATGTCATTATTTAATGATAATGATTTATGTTGTTTAGTTATGATGCTTAATGTTATTAATTCTTTTATGTGATAATGATGTAATACATTTTTGATATCATGATTTGATGACTTTTCGCCAAGCATGAGGTGGTTGCAGGTTAACTATCGAAGGTAGACATATGACCGAGGAGGGGTTTTGTAGTCGGTCGGTGGTGACCTAAGGACTAGAACCCTATGCAAAAACACCAGTTAGATAATAATTAGTAAATTGAATTCGAAAAATTAAAAATAAATTTATTGAAGAATTTAATAATTAAAATGTAATAATAGATTATTCGTTAATTAAATTTATAAAATATGTAGATCAATGCTAGAAAATTTATTGAAAATTTTAATATATGACTCTTCAAAAGTTAAAATTAATAAATAAAGAGATTAATTAAAATATAACAATTAATTCTTCGAGGGAGAATATTTGATAGTTAAATTATAAAAAATGGTTTAAGACATAAGGTATAATAATTTAATCTATAAAATATTATATTAGAGAGTTAAATATAATAAATAAAAATAATCGCTTTATTTGAAAGTTGAAATGATTGTAAAATTATAAAATTGATATGCACAATAATTAAATTAAAAGATAAAATATAATAATTAAATGATTAAAATATTGATTTTAAGATTTGGAAATATTTAAATTTCATGTGAGGACAAATTGGAAATTTATAAGGAAAATTATAATTGTAAATTCTAATATTACATGCATGAGTAATTTTTAAACCTTTTTGTGTAATAAATAATAAAATTGAGGGAAATTATAATATAAACATGCAAATAAGAAAGAAAATTTTGAATTACAAAATTTACATGCGTGCATATAAAAATATAAGAGAGTTATGTGTTAAAATATAAAAATGACAAAAATAAAAACATGCAAGAATTAATAAAGAATAATTTTTTAAAAAAAAACTAAAACTTAGCACATATATGTATATGCATTCGAAATATTATTGCTACAATGAGTTTTCTAATTGAAATAAAATCATGCAAATAGCTAAGTTTTATTTTTAGAGCTCATTATTAAATTATTTTTCTTTAAATTCATGCATCTTACATGCATTGAATCAATCTAAGTCTAATTATTTATAAATTTAGGCTTGTCTAACCAATTTACACATCAAGTTGGCTGGAAAATTTAGTCTTCTTCTCTACGAATTTTGGAAAATCCATTGAGTGATGAATGTCGAATCCCAATTATCTACTCTTGTCTAGGTTTTGTTTACTTGATATGTTCTTATTTGCAGTTTTCAATTAATTTATTTACTATCTATGTTTGTTGATTCCTTGAATCTGTTTATTGGCATTAGATTTGATTATAAGAAGTACAAGAGAACTAATTCTTCTTCTTATCTACTCTATCTCTATTCTTGCCTTTGTCATCTTTTTCCTCTCTTAGTCTCTTTGTATAAATATTCTTTTGATAAAAAGCAATTAGAATTGGTATAAGGCATTGATTCTCCCTTCTACCATACCTCTTCACCATCCCATCTCAGCGTCTGAGTAATGATCTGTAGATTTTATTGTTTTTCGCCAGGTGATATCTTTTCCACCTCCCTTTTTCTCATCTCCCATTTCCCATGTATGGACTGCTAGAAGAAAGGCGAGAAGGAGGGGGGCGATATGTGCTAGTTATAAATGAGCAAAGAAATTAATATAAAACAGTAGAAAACTAATAACATAAACACAAAACACAAGTTTAACGTGGTTCACCACTAAGTGGCTATGTTCACCAGAAACGCAGGGAGTTCTTCTTTTAATCAATAATGCAAATACAATACTACAATACATGACTGTACATGTCTATATATACATTCACATTCAAGTTTAGAATGAAGAGTTCGGAGAAGATGAAAGGTCGTGACCATTGGGCTTCACATCCCAACAATCTCCCACTTGAAGCTCAATTGACATAGTCATGCCACAACATTCCCTACATTTCCAATTCTTCATCTCGCAATCAGGTGTATTAAAGACTTCAATTTTGCCAAATTTTTCTCACAGACACTACGAGTAAGCCTTTTCCAATTTAAACCAGACTCAAAAATATCTTCTCCTACTACAAACTCAGTCACAAACTTGCCCATCAAACCATCAGGTTCAAAATAAACTCCTCTTTCATCCACAAAAGCGTTTGGCATTGCAGCCTCATGAAAACTTAAACCTGTCCATGATGGATTCATTTCTACTGGTACATCCACAGGACCTTTGTCTAATATGGTAAAAAATGTATTGAGGGCAGCCAATTCCTTTTTCAGCTCTTCATTTATTTTTACTATAGAAAACTCCCTCTCTTTTGTAAATTTCTCTCTCAATTCTGCCATTTCATCTTCCATACGGCATATTCGCTCTGTGGGAATAAAATTTTCCTCCCACAGTTTCTCAATTCATTTGTATAGGTAATCGTTTGAGCTGTAGGCCTCACCTTCTTCAAGGTCATCTTCATTCACCATTTTCAAGACTGCATCCTCCTCACCCCAGGAGGCATCTTCCTCATCTTGGAAGGCAAATAAACCAGTCTCTTCTTCTTCAAACAGCGAATACAAAAAACCCTCTTCTTCTTTAGACAAAGTCTCCTCCTTTTCCTAGCCATCCCACCAATGTCATTTGGTTTCAACCTCCACTTGGACATCACTCTCTACCGAGGCTAGGCTGCCAAGAAATTTTTTGATGACTGATTCAACTTCATCATCTGAGTCTTCAGCCTATTTGTCAATAACATAAAAGCACCCAGCTCCAAGATCAAACACAGAGTAAGGGAACTCATATCTAGGATCAACTACCCAATTGGATCCCATCTCTGCTCAACATTTCACCATAGATCTGATGCCAATTGTTAGTTATAAATGAGAAAATAAATTAATACAAAAAAACATAAAGCTAATAACATAAACACAAAACACAAGTTTAATGTGGTTCACCACTAAGTGGCTACGTCCACCAGAAACGTAGGGAGTTCTTCTATTAATCAATAATGCAAATACAACACTACAATACATGACTGTACACATCTATATATACATTCACATTCAGGTTTGGAATGAAGAGTATGGAGAAGATGAAAGGTCATGACCATTGGGCTTCACATCCCAACAATATGTGCTAGGTGTTGTGTTTGGGGCTGGGAGATTTTGAACTCCCAGACCCTCCTCTCTACTTCTCTCCCAACCTCTCTCTCTCACCTACAGCTATAGAGCTTTAAAAAAATAGGGAGGGAGCAATACTGCTATTCCACACTATACTTCGACCTGCTCATCTCCCAACACCTCCAACCCACCTTGCATACCATTTTTCCCTCATTTTTTCAGTTTTCATGTAGTCTGCAGATAGTAAGGATTCAATCAAAGGGAGGGGTTTGTAATTTACACATAACTAAATCACCTCTCCCATTCTGAATAGCCATTTCAAATTTTTCATTCTTCCCCACGTTCCTCCATCTTTGTGCCCTTTTTGGTCTGTCGGCACTAGAATTATTTTTAGCCAGGGTAATAATAGTTTTTTGGTTTTTATTTTTGTTTTTATTTTGCTAAAGATTTCTATTGATTGGTATTAGTTTGCTTGATTAAAGTTAAGGCTTAGCTTACTTTTCTCTAAAAGTTTGATTACTTACCGAGAATTAGGGATGATTTATGAATAAGTAAATAAAATAAAAATTATTAATTGACACAAATCTAGATAAATATTATGATTTGAAGTTTTATTTTAAAACTCAAAATCATGGAATAGGATTTGATTAACCAAATAAGGAAATTGATTTTTACTTGGAAAGGAAATTAATAAAATTTGAAGTATAATAAATATTATTTCTGACATTAATCCGAGGAGGGTTAATTTTTCTGTCTATGAGGGATGCTTATGGAACATGGTGCTTGTTTATGGGCTAACCATGGAAGGATGATATTTCTTCACTTCCCCAATAGGGTAATTATGCCCATCATAATTATTTATTTTTCTCCCTACCATAATGCATGTAGTTAGTTAAACCAGGATGGGTTGTTAGTTCTACATGAATGCATAGGTTCCTTTCTTGCTAGTTGGTACCGACTTGCTAGGATACTCCATCATGAGGGACGAGAGCTTATCAAGAGCACCAAGAAGCTTATGCTTCGTTTAGCTAGGCAGATAAAATTCATGGGTCATATGTGCATCATTCGATTTGCAAGAGGAGGTTACCCAAGACAACAAAGACGACACATCCAGAGACAAAGAAAATTAGAGATTCTAGATAAATTTAATGTAATTATTATAAGATGTAAATTTTATCTTATTGTAAAAGACCAAGATGGTCACATGTAAAATTTATGTAAAAGACCTATAAGGTCCATGATGTAATGCAACAGGAAGTCACCATGCAATGTAACTAACAAAAGAGAGAAGAGAATTAGCTACTAACATGCATGATTTACTTTATGTATATTAGTTTTCTTTTCCATATGCATGCATGTTCATGTTTAATTTCTAGTTAGTTGATTTACTTATGTATTTTTCATGTTAATCTAAATTGTAATGACTCATGCACACATTTTCCTTCAACGCATGCACACACTTAACTCGATATCTTAAATAATTATGGGTTTTGCATGTTATTTAATCTTTATGTGCACTTTACTTTTGTTACTTTACTACACACATATTTATTTTTTGCATGTTAGACATGAGATGCATGGATGTTTTGTTCACTTATTTATTACTCGCATGTCAGTTATCATACACTTCACATGTACATTAATGGCTGATTTGATTTTAATTATGAACATTAGTTACTATGGTGCTTTAACTAGGGTTAGGACAAGCGGGTCCTTACACATTATGAATGTTGTATGTCTTGTTGCAAGATTTCAAGATGATCCTAAGGAAAGTCATGTTACTACTATAAAGAGGATATTCAAATATTTGAAGGGAACAATTGATTATGGTTTGTGGTATTCAAAGAATGATAATTTCACCTTAAATGCCTATACTGATGCTGATTGGGAAGGTGATGTTGATGACCAAAAGATCTCTACTGGTGGAGCATTCATTTCAGGAAAGAAGTTGACTTCTTGGGAAATTAAGAAGCAAGATGCTATTTCTTTATCTACTGCAGAAGCTGAATACATTGTTGCTACTAGCAACTATACTCAGGTACTTTGGATGAAGAAGATGTTGAAGGATATTAGAGTTATTTATAATGAGCCTACTATTATATATTGTGATAAATATAGTGCTATCAATATTTCTAAGAATTTTGTGTTGCATTCTAAGATAAAACATATATCAATCAAGTTTCATTTCTTGAGAGAGAAGGTGAATGAGAAAGAAGTTAGATTGGAGTATGTATCTACAAAGGAACAGATTGTCAATATTTTTACCAAACCTATGTTTGTAGAAACATTTGTATATCTAAGAGAAAAGTTAGGGGTGATTTCCCCTCCTAGTATGAACTAGATTCATTGAACTGCATCGATCTGGTGGACTTCATAGTCTTATTCTGATATCCAGATTGATGAGTAGGTGCTGCTGCTCCAAGGGAGTAGTCAATGTCTAATTCAATTGTTTAGATTTGTGAGTTTATCCAAAGGGGGAGAGATTGTCTTTCCAAAGGGAAGAGATTATCTGTAAGGGGGAGAGAATAATGATTGGTACATGTCTTTGGTATTTCTATCAAAGGGGGAGAGAAGAATGTGAAAAAACTTGAAGTATTTTGAGTTGTTTGTCAAAGGGGGAGTTGATCCTTATGATCTCAGGGGGAGATTGCTGGAGTTGATTTCTTTCTTTGCATTGATTGATTTTAACATTAATATGTTTCCACCAATGACAAAGGGGGAGATTTTTGGATATTAGAGTTGTTGGAATGTGTTGTTATTATTGATGTCAACATATTCTTGTATTGCAGAGAATTGGTATGTTCAATAGAGTTGGTTTGGGTGATTTGTTGTAGATGTGTTGATGCGAATTAATGGGTTTCAAGATAATTATCTCTAGTTGATTCAGTATGAATTTTAGTGTTCTAGAAGATGATTTGGTTGAGTTATGTGATTCGATGTGATGATTGGTTTTTTTGTTGGCTCTGTATTGCAGATTTGTAATTTCTAGATTGTATTGCTCTGGAATGATTATATCTTGAGTTGCAGATTTTGGAGAGTGTTTGGGACATTCATGTGTGTCCTCAGATCAGGTGGCTCATGATTTGGAACTCCACAAGTGTATCTTTCAGTTTGTCAGTTGGTGTTCTTGAGCTCCAATGATGAATTAATAATGATTCTTGTTATCTAAGTTGTTGCGGTGGAATTCATGTTTCTTGTTGATGTTTTCTGATTCTGTTCTATGTGTTTTGGTGGTCCACATTGATCATGGTGTGCGTTATTGAAGATTTATTGGTTTAGTGGTATTCTTCATGTTATACAATATATTTGGTGGTTTAGCGTGTTGCGGATGATCTTGATGAATTATTTGGTGGTGTTGTGTTTTCAAGGATTTGATATGGGTCCATGATATGTCCTTGCCAACATTGTATTGGTCTGGTTATTAATTTATGTATCATGCACGATGTAATTTATAATTAGGTCTAATATGTTGAGTCGACCTTAAGGTTAAGGTTGATGATTTGTATAAATAAGTGTTGTGATCATGTAAGATGTGTGTTTACAGTTGTATCTATGATCTATGAGAGTTTTTTACGTGTGAAAAAGTGAAGTAATCTTTTGATAGTGGAGAAGAGAAAAGACATGTTGTTGTGTAGACAATATGCTTAACTGTAACTGTGATTAGGCATTTGGAGATGCTATTCTTTTAGTTCATGTAATCCAGATTGTTGTCTGATCTTTATAAGGGAGTGAGCCTTCCCAAGGTTGTTTCCCTTTGTTGTTTTTGAGTAGTGAGCTCTAGGCAGTGTGCCTTATTGCATGTGCATTCCCCATTGTAATATTTACACATACTACTACAGTCATCATATTGTGGGTAGGTTCCCACTGTGTTTTTTACCTTAACCGGGGTTTCCATTTAAAAAATCCATGTGTTATGTGTGTTGTTTATGTGGTGTTTTATCTTTTCTATTGTTTCTCTTGATCAAATCTAAAGTTGAGGTTGATTTATTTGAGTTTGGTTAAAACTAATTCACCCTTCCATCTCAATTTTCCTGCATTGCTACTACCCTGCTGCCAATAATACCTATCTTTCATTGTTCTGCAACTTAATATATATAATCTATCTCATACCAATCCTATGACACACACTAATCTGTATCACTGGATTTGACATCAATAACAAATTAGATGAGTAATTCCAACAATCTCCCCCTTTTTCATTGATGGCAAAGCACTTCAAAAAGATTTGTTAGAAAACTCCCCTTTAAATAGAGCTTCCAAAAACCAAAATCTCCAAACTTCTCCATAATTCTTCCCCTTTGACATCAAGGAAAAAGGTGGATAAAAATATAGGTACATTACAAAAATAAAATATCCTCTTATATTTTTCTTTCAACTGAGGAAGGAAATTCTTTCATGAGTTCATCGCTAAATGGATACTCAAGCTCAAACTCTCATTTTGCACAATTAAATTAAATGCTTCTAATAATGAATCGAGAACATAGATGTTTCACTCACACTTCTAAGCTTCAAAGAGAATACCAAAAAGATGTTCTAACCGAGATTTAAAAATCTCTTTTACTTTCAACAATATACTTACCACATATTCTTTTTGCTTATAATAAAATGTAAGATCTAATTGCAAGGAGTTTATCTTTATTCTCTATGCACCATCAAGATCATTAAAAATATCCAATGCCTTACCTAAGGAACATAACTTAGATTCAATAGAGTTATTTTTTTCTTTGAATTGTTCTACATTTGCAGGCTACTAAAAAACAGTATTTGTATACTTTGCTTACTTTCGCCTCACAAACTCTCATATTCCTTATGTCTTCAGATAATCTATTTTGAGAATATACACATTTCTTCTCCATGTCATCTTGAATATCTTCTTCAAAAATCGGTGCCTTAACAAACTTCTTCATCTAATCTCTAAGGACTTCACGTAGAACATCCAACAAGATGTCTACAATATTGTCTGGAGAAGTATAGTTCCAGACTAGATAATTAGCTAGAATTTCCTTAATTTGGTCCTAATCATAGGAGGGATACTCAAGCCACAATTCGCCAACCTTTTTCAATCAAATTTCTTCCTTTATCAAACTTAGAATGTTATCAACACTGCATGGATCATCTTCCTCATCTTTTCTTTCTTCTTGAACATGCTTGTCCTTAATCACAACAGATGATTCCAGATCATCCAAAGAAATAACCTAATGAGAAACTTTTCATTTTTTCTTCTTTATTGGCCATGGAGGAGACATCACACTTTTTCTCTTTGAACTTCTACTACCAGAGCCACTTTCTTCAAGAAAACTGACAGAACTGGGAACCTGACAAAAAAAAAATCTTCTTCTTTTGAAACTCTAAGATTTATTCTTTGCATGTTATATCTTTATTTTTCAAATGAGCTAAATATTTGAATATTTTTTTTCCAACATAAATATTCAATTTTCATATAATATTTTCTTTCAGAGGTAATGATTTTGTGAAGTAAAGCATCAAACATACAATCAAGGAACCAAATCTAAAAGGATAACCCCATTCCTTAGTCATCTTGATGTTTTTCGCTAATTGAGCTCTCAACAACTCACATAAATAAAAGTTCTTATCTTCTCTCATCATCTTATGCACAATGTATACATCAATAACTGAAGTAAAACTTCTTTATTTCTAAAGTAGATTTTATAAGAAACTTCATAAGCAAGATATCTCACTATAGGATCAGAAATAGTGTTAATTAGGAGTGCCCATTGATCACCTGTGACACTGGTCAGGGTTTCAAATTATTTGTTTTTGATTGATTTCTTTACTGGTAGGGGTCCATCATCACATAAACCAGACACAACAAAAATAACTTCTTTCAAAATCGAATATTTCTTGTCCAATATCATATGATCATTCTCAATATAATTTTGCAGAAAATTTATCATGTCGTTATCATCAAACCATGAAAATTCATTCCAAAGATCGAAACCCTTATGCCCTAAATTCTTGATTTCTTGCATGCTTTTATTTGACAAATAATTTCATAGTTTCCTAATTTTCTCATGATTATACTCTTCTAGACACTCATTCTCAATTATCTGAATAGTCACTATCTTAGAATCCATAGATGGAGGAATGAAAAATACCTTGTGTATGATCTAAGATCCAAATCTCCTTCTTTTCTTTGCGTGTTGTGCTCTTTGATTTTTCTTCAATGTAAGATACAAAAGTGATTGAAATATTGAATATTTATCTTGCTCGAAGTGCCTAGGGTTTTGCCACAAAAAATGTCTTATTGCAATGACATCATTCAAAAATTTACTCTTTTACATATGCAATCTACCAGAACATACATCACCAACAATATCAACACCAACCTATGTTGCCATAAGCATTTCCTTCTCACTGGGGGGACAAATAATTTTTTCATTGTATTTCCTCCTGAGCACTAGCTACCAAATCAATTTCTGGAGGAAGAAGCACCCATGATGGATTCAGGTACAAAGGACTGAATAGATTCCTTCCTTTTCCATACCATAGAATTTTTTTTATGTTATTTACTAGAGCCTTCTAATTCCTACAATTTTTAGCAAAATGTCCATATGTGTTGCAGTTGTAGCACTTCACCTTCTTCTATCTTGAGATCACTAAATTTTCTCTAAGTCTGCACTGATTAGATTTATGACCAAATTTATGACATGTGTAACAATGAACTTGAAATGACATATTCACTTTTGATCTATTCATTCTATTCACAAAAAATTGATAGCTTATGTTATTAACTTGACTACTGGAGTTGTTAGCCTTATGTCCAACATTTCCACATCTAAAGCATTGAATTTTTTTATTCACATTTCTTCTGTAATCTACAAATTTATGTCTAAAATAGTTCTACTAAAGATAATACCCATTAAATTATGATTACCTTTGAGCATTAGGTTGCCAAACCAAAGGTCTGTATGTAGCAGGTCCGGGAGTTCGGACTTTGTTCGCACCTTCAATCTTCTTTTTAATCTCCATCTTCTCTTTTTCTTTACCTTTGTCTTTTGAACAATCACCGGTGAATCCTAATCCTTCCTTATTCTTGTGAGGTTTCTACATTGATAATAGTTTATCTAATAATACACTGCATTCACTAAATCCTTCTTGTAATTTCAGCTTCAACAATTCTTGCTCTAGCTTTCTATTTTTTCTAGTCTTTACATTAATTGTATTCTTTAGGTTTTCTTCCACTTTCCTCCTTTCTTCTATATTCAATTTTAGATTCACAATAGTCTCATTTTCTTCCTTCAATTCCTTGCTAACTTCTCTATTCTGTACACATTCATTTGCTACCTTCACATTTTGTTTCAATTCTTCATTCTCAGATTCTGCGATTTCAAGATTTTCAAAGGTTACCTTCAATTATTCATCCACTTGATATTCTGCATCCATTTCCATAGAAGCCATCTATTCAAATCAAGATCTCCCTCAAGCGGTTAAGCTAGCAACAAGGGACCAATCTTTGATACCAATTGTTGAACAAACTAGAATACTGAGAGGGGGGTGAATCAATATTATACTTGAAATAGATAATATGTTGATCTTAACTTCAAATTGGTTATCCTTAAAAGAAAACACATAAATTAATTGCATACCACAACCACAAAAGAGACACTAAATAATTTTATATGTGGAAAACCCAATAAGGGAAAAACCACAAAGAGGGTTAACTCTCAAGATAATATAACTAGTTATATGAGATTACAAAACAGGCTCACTTCCTTAAGAGCTTACTACTCAAATACAATCGACTTACTACTAGAAAGGCTTACTACAAAAAGTAGTGAACTGTGAAAATTGCATCTATCCATGCATGAAATTAGTTCCAGTTAAAGCTCTAACAGTTTACTGATGCTTGCAATAGATCTAGTTAAGAACCTTTGCAAAACACTTCACCAACTAACAATATACTGATTGCTTGTAGATGATTTGATTAAGAACCTCTTCAAAACACTTAACCAACTCATTGCACTAATCTACTCATACTGAACACAACTCTCTACTCATACTAAACACATCTTTCTAATTCTTCCACTTACCACATTGATCCTTCGGTCATCTTCACAATACTACTTAGTTCATATTCCATACACATCCATACACACACACACCAACCTAGAGAGATCATCTATATATATATATATATGTATCAATTTGGAAATATACATCAATTCATCCTCTAAGATACTTTACAAAAGATCATTTTTAATGATCGGGATACATGCTACAATCACTAAAGTAGAATACCAATATAATTTTTCAAAGTCGACCAATCCATAAATGAACACATCCTCGAAGAACCAAAACAACATGCCACCAGAATGTCACAATCACTAGAGAACAAAATAGAGCAATCAGATCATAGCTAAGACCAAAAATTATGGAGCGCAATAATCATGATTCATATTAGCATTACACAATTCAAAACGTGAAAAACAAATCATCAAGCGAATATCACTAGAAATCAAAGGAAACCAGAGCATAAATCTGCTCATCACAACATATACAAACATACAACTTAAGCACAATATCTGGACAACAACTTCTAGAGTGTAGGACCAAATGTCACAGACAACACCAAAAAATCTCATATCCAGATACTCATGTCCTCATAATTTCAGAGCAATGATCATATCAAAATTTGTGACAACAACAACAAGGATTTGCAATCTGTACCAATCCTATGAAATACGCCAATCTATATCAATTCGTATCACCAAATTTGACATCAATGACAACTTAGATGAGTAATTCCAACATCTTATGATTAATCTCTCCTTACTGGAGTATGTGATCCTTCTTATAATTCTCTCTCTTTGAAGATTATCTCTTCTTTAGAGTTGCAATTTACATATATTAATGCCTTTTATTGCATTAAAAATTCCTTTATGTAAGTATATTGTGCATTTTCTTATGTCTAATATCTCCTTAGAGGCTGTGTAATTCTTCTCATTTTTCCTACACTTGGGGGGAAATGATCTATCTATTATCCTTTCTAAGAATCTACTTTTCCAATGTTGAGTGGTATTTTCTTATGATTTGATATCATTTCTTGTGTGAAGTTGTTGTTTTCTCAAGGATTCTCTCTTATGCAAGAGGTGTGTATCCTTTACTACAACCTCTTCTTCACTTGGCAATGTATATCTATTATAAGCTTACACCTCACATGAGGTCAAAAGTATTTCATCCTTCATCAAGAATCTCTTTCACCTAGCAATAGGGGGAAGGTATACATTCTTGTTCTCCTTCCCTTCTTTTGGTAGAAGTTATATTTGTTAAAAAAATCCTCTTGGAGAGATTTAATTTTGAGAAAAGACCTCTTCTCCTTAGGGATCCTCTTTACACTTGTTGTAAGATATCTCTTTTTCAACTATCTTATCCTTTCTTGTAAGAGTACTCCCTCTTTAGCTTGGATTTATGAAAATTGTAGCCTAAAGGATATCTCCTTGGTGCTAAAGGTGTGTATCCTTATTATTAGCTTCCTTAAGACATCAACATAGGGCTATGTTCACACCTTAAGGGGGGGGGTATGCATATCTCTCTCTTTGTACTATATTCTACCATATCTTTGCATGTCTTAAATGGGGTGTTAAAACTCATAACCAGAGAAAACAAACTCTATACGAGATGCTTCACACCTGAAACCAAACACAACATTGATATATGTATTAGATGGGGTGCACATCATCGAAACTAGAGAAAACAAACTCTTACATGGGATTTCCTCGAAACCAGACATATATTTGTCTTAAATGGGATTACACATTCTTGAAACTAAAGAAAACAAACTATTATACAATATGTTCTAGAAACCAAACATTCATCCCTTGATATTTTCATTTGCATTATATGTCTTAAAAAGGTTGATGCATGCTCGAAACTATAGGAAACAAACTCTTATATGAGGTGCTATATACTTGAAACTAGACATCACTTGCACACACACATGAGGATGAGTGGAACAAACAGAACACAACTAGACTATTCCTACTCTCCTCCCCAACATGGATCACCTATAAAAAATACATCTATAGTGTGTATCCATGTCCTTTATCATCATTCTTCTCATAGGTCACCTAGAAAACCACATCTAGCATGTATCCATGTTCTCTTTCCTTTTCTTCTCACGGGCTCATAGATTTGTTATTTGTAGTTCATCGATGATGCGTACTCTTTCTCTTTTATGTGACCACTTGTGTTCTTGAGATGACATTTTTCAAGAATGATATTAGTGGTTGAGACATTTTGATATCGAGGTCTCTTCGGCTAGTTTTTTATTAAGGAAAAAAATGGGTTTTACAGGGACCCAAAACCACATAATTTATAAGCTAGATAGAAATATTTAAATAAAGTTCATTTAGAAAGAACAACTGCAAAATAGACAAAGAAAAAGGACAACAAAAACAAACCAAAAGCCAACAACATTTATTTTTCCCTTTCCTCCTTTTAAAAGATTCTCTTAATTGTAGCAATACTAGCATCCTCTAAGACATGTCAACTATTGATCCACAATAACATTTTATAGAGCAATTTACACTACACTACCTACTCCATGCCCTACCAAGCTTGACCTTTTGGTGGGCCCTACTCTAATCTAGCTCCTCTTTTGGAGAATTTTCAAATCTCTCATCATATTAGAACATCCCCATTTATATTAGGAACTGATGTAAAAATATTATTTTTGCATAAAAGTGCCTTCCCTGCTAGTGATATGGTAACTACTCTTCTTTTTGCCGAGTCTACCTTGATCCCTTAGTCAAATTATAACAATCCAACATTGAAAATTTCACCTCATATTAAGCACACACACATCTCTTACTCTAACAAACATTATACCTACATGCCATTGCCCAATATTCACTGTGATTAGTTGAGATTGATTTCCTCTACTAGATTTCAAGGCAATTCACACTAAAAGATAACAAGTGGCAAATACATTCAATTAAGGCCATCATAAGTCCAATTATTTGCATCATAAGGGCACAATGAAAAGCATAAAAAGAGAGACAATAGAGTGACAAGAACAAACTATATTCTCATCAATATGCAAATGATCAACTGAATTAACCAATATAATGAATATAGGCCTGCTTATATAGGCAAGGCCATATGGATGTACGAGCACACAATTATGACATGTGGCTCAATGAGAAACAAGGGTAGGTAGGAGAAATAATATAATATTCCACAAGAGGTGGATGACCCACCGAATGTGGAGTGTAACAGCAAAATAAGACCACAAAAGGTGGAATTTCTCCTACAAGCTCTATCCCTATGTGCACACTTCCCTAAGTGTCTCAAATCCAAACTACAAAGAGATGCATTATCCTAAGTTAACTTAAGTAAAGTGTAATAATATCCGAAATGAATATTTATTTACACCAACACCCCCCCTTAAGTGCAACTTAGGGGAATGAAGACTCAAGTCAACAATGCAAGATGGGTCCCGGCTACTAGGCCATGATAGGTACCCATGTACAATATGCAAATGCAAGCAAAACTATGCAATGCAATCTCTCACAAACGGAGAAAAGGAGAAAACCTAGTGGGAAAAAACTCCCCCCCAAAAGAGAGATGAATGTACAAAAGACTCTCAAGGAAGAAGGACAAAACCTGAAAGAGGAAAAAATCCCCCCCATAAGAGAGGAAGGAGAAGTTAGCTGACCCCCCCTAATGACACATCCCACACCCCCAAGAGAGCTCACAACTGCTGGAACTTACTCTTGATGAAAGGTTTGGTGAATATGTCAGCAACCTACTCTACTATAGGACAATACTACAAATCAATGACCTACTCTCTCGGATATAGTGCATATGAATCTTGATGTGTTTGGTCCGCTGGTACTGGACCGGGTTCTTCGAGATCTCAATAGCACTCTGATTGTCACAATGTAGAACTGTCAGCCGTGGAGTGGTGAATCCAAACTCTGTGAGGATCTACTGGAGCCAAATGGTCTCAGTCGCTGCATTAACAACACCTTGATACTCAGCCTCAGTTGAAGAGAGAGCAATAGCATGTTGCTTCTTGCTCTGCCAACAAATGGGGCCCAAACCAAGGTGAAAACTGTAACCAGAAGTAGACTTATGATCATCAAGATCGCCAGCCCAATCAGAGTCTGTGTAACCAACCAAGCGAAGTCCTGTGCCTGCTGCATAGTGAATCCCATAGTGATGTGTACCCTAGATGTAATGAAGGATGCGTTTGGCGACTTTCCAATGAAGCTCATGTGGTTCTTGCATGAAGCGGGAAACCATGCCAACTGCAAATGAAATATTAGGGCATGTATGGGTCAAGTAGATGAGACTACCCACAAGCTGATGATACAAAGTGGCATCAATTGGTGGAGAAGAACACTAAGCCTCAAGCTTGACTCCTGAAAGAAAGGGAGTCGGGGCAGGCTTACAATCAATCATATGAAAGCATGCAGTAGATCAAGAGCATACTTGGGCTGCGATAGTGTAATCTCGAAAGGTGACTGTGAAATCTCTATCCTGAGAAAGTAGTGCAAAAGACCCAACTCAGTCATAGCAAATCTGTCATGCAAAGTAGATTTGACCTTGCTAATGATGGATGAAGTACTCCCTGTAATGATCAAGTCATCAACATAGAGCACAAGTATCAAGTGAGAGTCATCCTATCACAAAATGTAGACATTCAAATCAGAATGACACTTGGTGAACCCTGTGGAGAGAAGAAAGGAATCCATCTTGGCGTACCAAGCCCTAGGGGCCTGCTTAAGGCCATAGAGAGATTTCCTTAGTTTGCAAACCAAGGAAGTATCCTGGATGAAACCCTGTGGCTGCTCCATCTAAATCTCCTCATCAAGATCACCATGAAGAAAAGCACTCTTCACATCCATCTGATGTACAACCCAACCATGAGCTACAACAATAGCAAGTGTCAAACGAATGGAGTTCATCTTGGCTATGGGTGCAAAGGTCTCAGTATAGTCAACACCTGCAACCTGAGAGAAACCTTTCGCAACAAGTCGAGCCTTATACGTATCCACACTACCATCCACTGCAAACTTGGTCCGATAGATCTACTTACATCGAACCATCTTTCTCCCCTTAGGGAGATGGACTAAATCCCATGTGTTGTTCCTCATCAAGGAACTATACTCTTCCTCCATAGCTTGGTCCCACTCAAGAACCCCTGATGCTTCCCTAAATGTCTGTGGATCGGAAGCAGTAGCAATGAATGCATGTGAAAGATCCTGATGTTGTGATTGAGTTCTCCGTGTATCTGAAGGATCCCCAACAAGAGAACCCGCAGACTCAAGTGTCTGTCGAGCCCAACGAGGTTGAGGTGGAGGTGGAGAATGAGGCTCCTCAACTGCAATTGGACCCTGTGGAGGTGTAACCCTACGAGTCAAAGTTGAAGGAGTCTCATCATTTGAATCACTAACATCACTATCCACAATGGAGGAAGGTGGAGGAGGTAGAGAGGCTAAGCTAGGAGAGCTTTCCTCAAACTGAACACTCCTCTCAATGAACACCTCATGTGTCTCAGGATCCATCAATCTATATGCCTTAACACCCTCAAGATATCCAACAAATATGCAAGGACGACTCTGAGGTTCCAATGCCTTGCATTTCTGCGGAGGTATGCGAGCCCATGCTAGACATCCAAAGACTCTGAAATGTCTCACAATCGGTTTCCTACCAGCCCAAGCTTCAAAAGGAGTAATACCTTGCAAAGCTTTGTGAGGAACTCGATTCTGGATGTGTGTGGCACAACTGATAGCCTCTGCCCAAAAGGTGGGATCAAGAGAACGTGCATGTATCATACAACTAGCCATTTCTTTGAGAGTTCTATTTTTGCATTCTACAACCCCGTTCTACTGTGGAGTGTATGCTATAGAATGCTGAAGATCAATTTCCTCAAATGTACAAAAATCCTCAAGTCTTTTGTTCACATATTCCCTTCCATTATCTATGCGAAGAATCTTGACCACTTTCCCAGATTGCTTCTCCACACGAGTCTTGAAGTCCTGAAATCTGTCAAATACTTCACTCTTATGAATGAGAAAGTAGACCCAAGTGAAGCGGGAGTAGTCATTAATGAAGGTGAGAACATAGCGGGCCTTACTAAATGAAGGTGCTGGAAATGGACCTGTGACATCGCTGTGAACAAGTTGAAGAACTTCCAAAGCTCTCCAAGCTTTCCCCTTATCAAACTTCTCCTCAGGATGCTTGCCCATGGAACAACCTGAACATACACCCTCTGAAAAACTGATTTGAGGTAGACCTGTGACCATGTCTTTAGTGCTGAGCTGCTGAAGATAGCGGTAGTTGAGGTGACCAAACCGCTCATGCCATAGCTTACTTTCTGAATTTGAATGAGTAAGCAAGGCCCTAGAAGGTGAACTTGGCACAAAGTGGAAAAATGAATAAAGCCTTGAGTTGTCATTGACTTGTCCCACTGCTACCAAGGCATCATCATCAAGTTCCTTTACCACAACTGAATCTGGTGTAAACTCAACCTTTTTCCCATTCCCATAGTGAGTGATTTGGTAGATAGAGAGAAGGTTGGTAGACAAGTTAGGAACATAGAGAACATTCTCAAATGTTCCATCATCCATGTCAACTGCACCTTTCCCTTCAACCTCTACTGGAGTATCATCACCTATGTAAATGTGAGGTACCTTAGATAGCTCCAATGAAGAAAATTGCTCCTTTGTAGAACCCATGTGATATGAGGCACCCAAGTCAAGTATCCATTGTTGTGAAGAACCTGTTGTAGCCACAAATGCTTGCCCTTTTCCCTTAGACTATGAGGAAGAGGAAGGAGATGAATCCTTCTTTGTGTAGGCGGATGGCAAGTTGATGTTGTTTTTCTTAAGAAGATTAGTTAACTCATCAACTTGCTTTGCATGGCATCGATGCTCATCATGACCATACTTCTTGCAATATGCACAAGTTGGTTTATCCTTCTTAGGTGGTGTCCCCTTATTGGAAGAGGATGAAAAATCGCCTTGTGATGGAGAGGATGATTGTCCTTTTTCCTGGTGTGGCTTAGACTTAGAGTGCTTCTTCTTCTTGTTGTAATCTTTGCCTTGACTTCCTTGATTCCCTTGATTAGCCACCAAAGCCTTGGACTTTGAAGACTTGAGAAGCCCCATGTTTAACAACTTAGATTGTTCCAATATCAACATTTCTGTGAAAGCATCAAATGAAGGCATAACATAGGAACTCCCCACTGTCAAATGATGAGTTTGGAAGCTAGACACAAATGCTGCATATTCTAGTGCAAGCTTGTCCAACAAGTTGAATATCAACTGAGCATCCTTTTTGTCAATTCCACAATCCTTATTTGCTCTTAGCTCATTTGCTTTGGTGACATAATCTTGGATTGTATCAAAACTCTTGGGATCAAGTTGGTGAGCTCATTGTCAATCTGATAGCCTCTGATTTCATCAACTTGACCATACAATTTCTGAAACATATCCCAAGCCTCTTTGATTGTTTTACACTTCTCAATGTGAAAAATGAGGTCATCTGATACATACTTGCGCAAAGTTCCAAGAGCCATGCAATTCTTTGTGAGCCATTCTAATTGAGCATTTGGATTAGCCTTAGGATTAGGTGGTGCTGTTATTGTTCCATCTATGTAATGTGTGAGACCCTTTTCCATTAATTTACTCCATACTTTAATTTTCCATGATGCATAATTATGTGGAGTTAAAGGTGGAAATTTATGAGGACTCATTGCAACAAAAATGGAAAGAGCACAAAGAGAGGCACAATCACACAAGACACCCCCCCCCCCCAAATTCACTCAATCAAAGAACCCCCCCAAAAGTGATGATTTGACACTTTATACTTAGTGTGTATACAATGGGCCACTTGCAAAAAATGGCAAAGTGGACTTCTGATTACAATTTTACAACTGCCTCAATAAGGCCAAAAGAGACTCAAACTGATAATGCAAGAGATCTAAACTAAGATCCAAGTACTTTACAAGTACCTAATAGGCCAAATAAGACCAATATCTAAAAGTACAATTTCCACTCAAAATCTCTAAAATCTGATCATAGATTATGAAAGTAGACAAAAAAACATGCACTTTCAAAAAAAATGGCACCTGAAAAGGAGGTCATATGAGCTCAAACGAGGCCTTTGAAGTTGCGGAATTGAAGATTGGACAGGTACAGTTGAGAGAATTCAAAAATTTTGAAAAACCTGTGCACCAAAATTAGAAAATAACCACACCACTGCGAAGATCACAAAATTTTAGCCCATTTCAAAAAAAAATTGCACGAAAAAAGGAGCAAAAATGAGCAAGATATGGCCTTTCAAAGTTGGACTGCAAAACTAAAAAGCTCAATGGAGAGGGGGTCAAAAAAATTTCAAAAAGTTGCTGATGTGGCACTGACGTTAGTAATTTACTAGCTTAAATTTGACGTCCGTATGATTGTCGCGCAAGCTTCAACTCCCTGCTGACTGGGCGTCTGTACCGTACAGACAATTGACTGGGCGCTGTGACTGGGCAGCTGACTGGGCCTACAGTTGGCTGACGTAGCGTGTTGACTGTTTGTACGGACTGTAGACTGCGGGCTAGTGGCCGCTTGCCACATGGTGGGCACAGATTTCATCGGTTTTGTAGTCCGCTAGCAGAAGGAAGGCATCATCGGTGAAGGATATTCTGGCGGGCCGGGAGCCGAGGGTGGAGGGAGCTGTCGGAGAGCGGGGCCAAGAGCCGAGGCGCCAGAGGTGGAGGGAGGTTCCAGAGAGCCGGGCTGGGAGTCGAGGGGGCGTGCGGAGCAAGGCGGCGGCGGGAGCAGGTACGCGGTGACGGCGGCGGCTCCGACAGCACCTGCAACAAAGGTACGACCCTGCAACGAAAACCGACAGTAGGTACTGCGAAGTACGGGGGGGTCTGGGGACCCCCAAAACAACCCAAAAAAAAAAAAATTTGATTTTTAAAAAAAAAAATTTGATCACTTTTTTTGATTTTTTAGATTTTTTTTTTTTTTCTCGAAAAATAATAAAAAAATTTCGAAATCCGTACGATAAAAGCCAAAATGGGGAAAAAAAATTTCTCACCAAAATAGGCCGACTTTATAGTCAAAATTCATGGAAACGGCCTCTTGGATTCAACGGTGATGTCCAAATCCCTATACGACACCCCGAAAAAATGAAGATCCCCAAATCCGAAAATAGAAGCCTTCCACGATGTCTCCAAAAACCAATCAATGAAGCCCCAATGGCTCTAATACCATGTAGGATTTTGCCAAGATCAAGGGCACAATGAAAAGCATAAAAAGAGAGACAATAGAATGACAAGAACAAAATGTATTCTCATCAATATGCAAATGATCAACTGGATTAACCAATACAATGAATATAGGCCTGCTTATATAGGCAAGGCCATATGGATGTACGAGCACACAATTATGACATGTGGCTCAATGAGAAACAAGGGTAGGTAAGAAATACTAGGGGTAGGTAGGAGAAATAATATAATATTCCACAAGAGGTGGATGACCCACCGAATGTGGAGTGTAACAGCAAAATAAGACCACAAAAGGCGGAATTTCTCCTACAAGCTCTATCCCTATGTGCACACTTCCCTAAGTGTCTCAAATCCAAACTACGAAGAGATGCATTATCCTAAGTTAACTTAAGTAAAGTGTAATAATATCCAAAATGAATATTTATTTACACCAACAGTTTTGTCATTCTCAAACTTTCACTTGATCATAACACATTAAAGATAAAACAAACAAACAATTTCTTCTCTAATTCAACATTAATTTGATAATCACTATTAAAAATAATCTATTTAAATTTTATAAATCATTATAAAAGAAATAAATATAGTCCCATACACATTTATAAATTACAATAATAATATTAAATATAAAAAATATCTTTTCAGATCAATTAATAGTTAAAATAATTTGGTGTTATTATTCCCCAAACAAATACTGACACACCATTCATCCACTTGATTGCTCACTTAATGAAAAGATTACCCAAACAAGAATTATAACTTTCTATTCTCCTAAATTGATTGACCACCAAAAAGACAAAGACCTTACATTCACTTATGGAGAGTGCCAACAAAAGTAGTTAAAAACTTATGTATTCTATCATCATTTTCTCCAAAAGCATTATGAAATTCATAAATTTACAAACATTGGTTATTCTATTCAAACAAGGTGTCAAGGAAATATTATTTTTGAAAGTTTATTTAAAAATCTATGCATTGTTTTCATTAATTAACAAACAAAAATAAAAAATAAATGGAACCCAAGTGTATAAAATCTGTGAAGGAGAGAGACATTTAAAATTTATATAAAAAATAAACATTTAAAATTTATATAAAAAAAAAAAAAAAAAATTACTTGAAAGAACTTTCTTTAGCCCATGTTATAGCTCTAAAATTTATTAAGTCTTAAATGGAAGTTCATTCAGAAAGCTCTTTCTTATTCTACAAGAAAAACCAAGATAAAGAAAGATATTTTTAATTTTATGAGGATGTGATTTTTTTATTTTTTTATTAGATGTTTAATTTCAGAAAAATAATGATGATTTATTTTATAGTATTTAGATCTACAATTTAAAAAACAATGTTATGCTTTACTACATTTTTCAACATGAAGACCTTTATCCCCTCAAGAACCTACATTTAGGTGTTAGAGAGAATTCACAACAATAATTTTCTTAACAATTAACCTTGATATCACTTGCATACTTGAAACATTTTTAAGTACATAATCAATAAACACATGTAAATTAAAGATAATAATTAGAATAGTTTATATTTAACAATTATATTAGCCCTTACACAATTAATATAACAATACAATTTTATTTAGTTTATCCATTTTTCTACCACAAATAAATAAATTTCATTCATGATAATAAATTGTGAAGAGCCTAATTCTTTATTAATTATGTGAGTAAAAATTATGATAGAGTGTTCAGAGATAAGGCGTCAAAAGCTCAAATTATTTTTGAGAAAATCAAAAGACATATGGTGGAGAACCTCTACATCACCGGTGGAATAATGAATCCCAAAGATCAAGGTGATAACATCATTTTTAAGAATTGTAGAATAAAGGGGAGTGAAATCATACATGCTAATCCTAGAGAAGAGGTGAGATGGGAATGCCCCCCTCAGGGATGGATGAAAATCAATTTCGATGGCGCTTCCAAGGTTAATCCTGGTAATGCAGGGTGTGGTGTGGTATTAAGAGATGAAGGGGGAATATGTAAAGCTATAAAATGTATTCCTATAGGTCACCAAACCAATCATGTTGTTGAGGCCATTGCTGCTTGTCAGGGGTTAGTTCTAGCTAAAGACTCAAATTGCACTAAAGTTTGGGTTGAAAGCCATTCTTTGAACTTTATTAACTACTTGAATAATGTTTTCCCTCCCTCTTGGTCTATACACAATGCCATCGAAACCGTGAAGGATATAATTAAAACCTTTGAAATGTGTATTTTCACACATGCATATAGAGAAGCCAATGAATGTGTTGATTGGGCTGCCAACCTGGCTTGCTGCTCTAACAAAATTATTACCCTTTATGGTGAGACTAATCTCAAGTGTGAGGCAAAATATTTGATTGAACTGGACCGGATCCAGATGAAGCAACATGTCTTAGCTAATCATAATCTATAATGCCTTTTCCTCATTTGTCTATGATTGATCACAATGATGGTAAGGCTTGTTTTATTTGTCATATCATATTTATTTGGAATGAATTCTGGGTGGCTCTGCATAACAACAATAAAATTGTTAGGTTTTTTCATGGAGATCGTAGAGAAAATAACAAAGCTGCGATAAGGAAGAATTGGGAATTTAAGGATAAAATGGGGGGTAATAAAAAGAGGTTTGAATTGGCTTCTTGCTCGGATTGGAAGAAAAACAATGAAGTATGGGAGATTATTCAAGAAGGAGGTTTGAATGTTTTTATGGAAAGGCTTTGTGGCAAAGACCCTACTGTCACTAAGCATTTCATAAAAAAACTAGAAGAGTGGTAAGATTCTTGTTGGCACCCAAATGATGCAAGTGGACGAGGATGTCATTGCGGAAGCTACAAGTATGGTGAAAGAAGGCATGCAATTTTTATAGAGATCGAAGTGTGTCTGAAAAGGTTGCGGATAGGTTTCCTGTCATGGATGGTGAAAAAAGGAAATTGGTGAAGGCGGACAATCCCTACTATTCCCCTAAGCATATTTGCAGGTCGTGGAGGTTTGTGTTGTTTGCCACCATCGGCTACATTACTCTGGATGAGAGATTCACAAGGGCTTATGGGCATCACTTTGTGCTACTCAACCACTTTCACCATGGTGATAAGGTTAGTGTGCCTTACTATCTTGCCTGCTTTATGGATCATACTATTCATGAAATGCAGAAAGATTCTCAAAGAGATCATGCCCTTCCCCAGGGTTTAATGGTTTTAGTTTATAAGATGTTGAAAGGGAAAATTATTGAGAAACCCATTAGTAAAGGCAAAAAAATTATGGATGATGATACTGAAAGTGAGGATAGTGGGTTCAATCTCTACTCTGAAACTAAGGGTGAGTTTGAAGATTTTAGCAACAAGGGGATGACCAAGGGAAAGAGAAAGGGGATTGCTATGGATTCTAATCTTTTAGAATCTGAGGAGGAGTCTTTTGATGATAAAATAATAAAAAGTAAGAAGAGAAAGGGAATGGGTAAGAAAACCCAAAGGATCAAGAAGACCGGTAAGGGGATAAATAAGGTGAAAAGGAAGATTATTATTTCTTCTAATGAGGATTCCAAGGTTGAAAAAACAAACAAGAACAAGGGTAAGGAGGAAGATGAAATGCTAGATGTTGATCATGGGGAGAACTTGAACACATAGAGAATGCAGAATGAGGGCCAGGAGAACAACATGGGTAATCAAAATGTCTACCAAGGTACCATAGGTAATGATAACATCAAGGGTTTCTATGAGGTCATTAGCAAAATGGTGAAAGAGATTGGTGACTTGAAGACTGATCTCAATATGATCAAAAGGGCAACCATGGGTGAAAAGCCTCTCTCTAAGAACGTGAAAGAATTAATGGTTTCAATTAACAAGGCTAAAGCTATTGAGGCAATTGTTAGTAAAATTATGGAAATGGAAAAGAAGGTGAAGGAGCTGGAAGGAATTAGAGATGATGAAGGCCTGGAAATTAACCTGAACAACCTGGTCAATAGAGTGGATAAGATGGATCTTACTGTGAAGAGGATTGATGAGAAAAATTTCCAGATCCTTAAGGCCAATGTTGACCATGTTAACATGTTGATAAATAAATTTGAACAGATTAAAGGCAAGGAAGATGAGAAGGATCAGATAGAGAAGACAGGTCATGAAAAAAGAACAAGGGCCAACACCCGGAAACAGGTGGGCATCAAGGAAAAAGAGCTTGATGATATGAAGAACTCTGTGGTCAATATGAAGCAGCTGATGGTTCATGTGGAAGAACTCATAAGAAACATCTAGTTGTCCTTGTCTTTGTGTTGTCTCAGTGTTGTCTTTGTGTTGTCCTTAGGATGTCTTGTGTTGTTCTCTTTGTCTTGTGATCCCTTTTTGTTTTTTGGGGATCTGATCTTTGTATGGGTGTCCAAGCACTATTATTTCTTGCCACTTTAATGCTTTATCTTTCTCCTGCCATGTAATCAAGGTTCTGGGTTCCTTCCAAAAACCTTCTTTTAATTAATCAAAACAATAAATTACTTAAATGATCATATTATTTATATAAAATTGATTTATCAAAATCCACTCAATTCAATATTTTTCTAATAAATTTAATCATAGCAAAAAGACCCATAACTAACATTTATGGATAAGTTTAAAAAATAAAATCAATTAAAAAATAGATGCACCTCATAGGTTTGTAATCACTCATGTGTACCTCATTTCTTCTACCGATTGTGTATCATGTAGTATATGTAGGTTTTGTAGACACCTATAAATGTCATGATACTTGCAACACAACACACTACTAAGTTTCCTCTAAATTATTTAAGTAAACTAATGCCATTCTTCTATTTCAAATTCAAAAATCAAAATTTCCATCTCATCTCATTATTAAATAATTTTTAATTATTTAGTTATCTAATTCGTCTTCTAATAATAATTAAATAATTTATTATTTAATCAATCCCTCTCCTCATAAATAATTAAGTAATGTTTATTGTTTAATTATTTCTCTCTATCACAAACTTTAATTAAATAATTATTACTATTTAATTAAATCTCCTTTTATCCCCTTCTCTTAATTAAACAATTACTTCAATTGTTTAATTAACTAATTAAGTCTTTCACAATTAAATAAATTTCTTAATTTATTTAATTTCGTCCTTTTCGAAAATCAATTTCCTCTAATAAAAATAAAATATTTATTTTATTTATTTCTCCTAATACACATGTTTAAATGGTTTTAATTATTTAAATGGCTAATTATTCCCTACTAATTACTGTGACTAACTCTGACTTCCACTCAATCACTTTTTCTAACGAGTTCATCAATTCACTTAACATCTCAATCAATTCTCTTAATAGACCAGTCAATTTAGTTAACTAAACAATCATTTTCAATCAAGAAAGCAGTTAACTCGCAATCAGTCTGTCTCATCAATCGTTGATCTTCCAAATTTCCCATCACATCTAAACCATTGATTCATATCT
Organism: Cryptomeria japonica; assembly: GCF_030272615.1. NCBI lineage: Eukaryota > Viridiplantae > Streptophyta > Pinopsida > Cupressales > Cupressaceae > Cryptomeria > Cryptomeria japonica. Next base: position 368,680,113 of record NC_081409.1, read on the forward strand.
TAAAAATCTATATGCAATCTTCATTCTCATTAAAAAACAACCATAGTCTTCCATCATTTGTGTGGTCACACTACCAAACAAAGTGAGAGCCAAATCCATTCAATACAAAAGTGAGAAGAGCAATGGAGGTTTCATGCAAGGATGTGCTTATGGTTTACATTTCATGTTGATTTTATTGAGTTCATTTAGTTACATTCATTTGGATTTCTCTGTATTTGCAATTAGGAAAATGTAAGGACTCGCTATCCCTAACCTTAAAAAAACTAACATAAATAAATCCAACACACATTTATTAAAGTCTACATACATTTATTACAATTAATTAACAAATTAAAATTAATATGAACACAAGATTCATCATGCATGCATTTTTTTTCAAATGAATATAATTTAGCATATATACATGCAAGATTTAACATTCACACATGAGGAATGTAGTTAAGTAAAGTGAGGACTATATGTCATCAAGTATATAGGAATAAAAAATATCTTATCAAAATAAATGTTGCAACTTATAGTTAGCATAAATAAGATAATATAACTAAAAATGAACATGCATGAAGAATTTCAAATTTCTATATTAAACTATCGATTAATACAAACTAAGGTCAATGTGCAAATGAGTAAGAATAACTTATCAACTCAATAGTATCATTCAACCATGCATTCATAAATGAAAAGATAGAAACTAAGAAAAGAAAACACTTAAAAGATGAATCATGCACACATGCACACATGGACATGTTAGTAGGTTAATGGGTTAGTAGTTTTCCTTACTTTTTGGTTAGTTACATCTCACATGGTGACTTCCTGTCACATCTACATCATTAGACCTCATAGGTCATTTACATGGTTTACTTAGCCTATAATCATCAGACCTCATTGGTCTATAACAATAATACAATATACATCAATACATAGGGTTTTACAATGTTATAATGTAATTCTCTGTTTTCGGATGTAGCGTCTTAATTTCCATTGGACTCACCTCCATATGCAATTGGAAGACGAACATATGACCCAAGTATTTTATCTGCCCAACCAAATGAAGCTTATGCTCCTCGGTGCTCATGATAAACTCTCATCCCTCATGACAGAGTTTCCTAGCAAACTGTCATCAACTGTCGGGAATAGATTATGTGCGTGCATGTAGTATCTAATAGCCAAACTATAACTTAGCTACATGTATTATGGCAGGGAGTGAATTATTAAATTTTTTGGCCAAATTAACCCTTTTGGGGTAGGTGAAAACACCCTTCCTTATTTAACCCATAAACAAGCACATCCTTCCAAATTGCATCCATCGTAGACAAATAATATAGAATTACCCCTCCCAGATAAATCTCATTAGTCATTAATATTTAAATTCTTAGTCATTCCCAATTTATAGAACTTCATTTGATCTAGGTTCCAAAATAAATAGACAAATCCCTTTTGCATGTGTAAATATATTATTGATAATTTTTAATTTATTGGTATGAAAAGAAGACAAATTTAATATCTAATTCAAACCAAAAATATCATAGAAAATAGGAAAAACTTAAGAAAATCTAGGAGAAAATTGACTTTTAGCAAGTAAGTGATATAGAGAGGAGAAATGAAGGAAAAATGGGGGTTGTGATTTAACCATATAGGGATCAAATTTGGTTGTCCAACTGAGCTTTGCCTGCAATCAACCTACTTAGACAAATTTTAATGACAAGCGATGTAATCTAAATCGACTGGACTCTGCCTAGTTCAACGATTTCAACCTTGCTCTATGGCTATCAAGCAATTCATTATTTGACCAATGAAGAATCGATTTGTCAGCAAAATAAAATCCAAATAAATATATACTATAGATTGACCATTCAAAAAGAAATATCACAAAAGAAAAAAAAGAGAGGGGGTGCATTGACTAGCCAGCTAGGGAAGAATCGGCCAACCGCCAAAAGAATGGGTTGTTAGCTAACTTAGCCACCCAACACAAATTGCAATAGAAAGGGGGTCGACTATGTCTATCAACTAAATTATCCAGAAAACAATCCAAATCTAGTCCAATGGAAGGCAGACAAAAAAAAATGAAATAATAACAATAGTTACCAAATTTTTTTGTTAGCAAACACGTGGTGGGGAAGAGAGGAAGAAGGTGTGGGTACTTCATAGGAAATTGTTCTTCCCAAGTCTCCTTGTAGGTCGATCCAGTGAAATCATAGAAGAGATGGGAAGGCAAAGATGTGGTCTTACTGCAAGTAGATCTGGTCTTCCCAAACACCTTGGTAGCCAATAGAATCATAGAAGGAGATTGGAGAGGGGGAGATAAGCAGCAATAAGAACAAATTCACCTTGAAACAGCTATGGAAAGGAGGAGAGGAGAGGAGGCATGGTTTTTTGATCCTCCAAGATACCTTCCAACTCTTCAACCAATTGCTCCCTCCAAAAACTTTCTTGCAAATAGAATAGGGTGATACAATCTGGAGTCGACTTTTGCAAGTTGATATGAATGCAGAGAGAGAGGTGATAACAAATTTGATATCTCCTTGGCTTTTAAATTTTTTTGGCTGAGAGAATCAATCCTCAAAGTGTGGATCTAGATTGGAGAGATTCAGGAGTGAATGGGGAGTTGGAGTGGAGAAAACTGATTTAGATCAGCCAGTTGAGTAAGCTAATCAAAAGTTTAAACAGGAGTTACGAGGAGTTTAACTCTTGAATGAAATTTTTAACTCATGTTTTAATTTAAAAACATGTTTAGTTTCAAATTTTAATTGATATTATAATTTTATTTATTGATTTTAATATTTAGTGTATTTAATCTTATTTAATTATTATTATTTGTGCGTGTTTGTGCATGGGTTACATTCCATGAGTCATTGCTGATGAGCTAGGAGACCCCTCCTCGGTCATATGTCTACCTTCGATGGTCGACCCTACATCCACCTAACACCTTACAAAAAAGTATCAGATCACCATGATACATAAAATTTTATAAAAAATTTAACATCACACTGTATTAATAATATCACATAATATCGTTAATAGCATTAATTAGCATCACAATAATAATCATATCAAAACAATATCATCAAAAACATCAAATATCAAATGTCATCATGTATCAATGTCTAACATAAGGTAAAAATTATGAGTCTAAATTTGGTTAATGAATCTGACATGAATTCATGCTCTAATATAGTCTATGTTGTCAGTTTTTAGATACTCTAGGTTACAAGTTACACAATGATCTAATCATGAAATCAATACAGTAGTTGCTTGCATAATTACCACAATCACTTCTATTTGTGTTGCATTAATTTGATCTGTTATGCATACATTTGATTGTTAATGCATTTTTTACTATCAATTTGTAGGTTTTGTCACTTTGTAGGTTTAGTAGAATAGTTGCAACACAAGAGAGAGATCTTTAATGCTTTTTATTGTATCTATGTTGCATTCCTCTTTTTCTAAGCTACATAAGATAAATCTATAGGATATTGTTGCTGCTAGGATATGTTGTTGTCACTGATGTCAACATATTCCTGCTCTGGTGATTGCAGATTGGTTTATTGGAATTATGGTTTGGTGTATGGAGTATTTATAGTGTCATTATATTCTTCTGTATTGGTTTTGGTGATCTAGGAAGCTTAATTGATCATAGCATATGATCCGGTTTGCAGTTTATTTTTCTGACCAGTGCTTTCCAGAGTTTAGTATTTCCTCCGGTATATTCTAGTGTGATTAGATCTTGAGATGATTTTTTGGGATATTGTTTGGAATGGTCTTGTGTATCTTCATTTTAGATGGTTCATGATTTGGTTCTCTGCAAGTTATCTTTCTTCATGATAGTTGCTATAGTTTGAGTGTTCTTGAGTTTCAGATGTTGACAAATGAAGATTTGAAAAGAGGTGTTGGTGCAGTTGTTACTAATGATTCTAGCATGCTTTATGATGTTTCCTAATTGTGTCCTATTTTTTTTTATGATCCACATTGATTTTTGTACAATTTTTTGGTGATTTTGCTAAATCGGTGATGTTCTTTGTGTTATGTGGTTTTCCTAGTGGTGTAGCATGTTGCGGTTGATCTTGGCGTGGTTTTTGGTGGTGTTGTGTGTTTGGAGATTTGAATTAGGTACATGTTATGTCATGCATATCATTATATTGGTCCGATGGTTGATCTTTGTATTGTGTGATGTAATTTTGTAATTGTGAGTTGAGGGTTTAGCTGACCTTGTTGTCAAGGTTGATGAATTGTATAAAAAGGTGATATTGTCATATAATTTGGGTATCATGGTTGTTCTGCATTATCAAAGAGTGGTGTATGTGTGAAGAAGTGATTCATCCTTCAACATTATGATTGAGAAGAGATTGGTGTTGCAAAGAAGACAATTATGCTTAATCAGATTTGTCATCAAGCATTTGGAGATGCTATTCTTTCAGTTCATTCTTTCCAGATTGTAGTCCGAATCTTTTGTAAGTCAGTGAGACTTCCTTGAGGTTTGTAGCTTTCTGGGTCATTATCTTTTGAGCAGTGAGCTCTAGGTAATGTGTCTGAATGCATGTGCATTCCCCATTGTAATATTTTCACATAATACTGTAGAGTATCATCTTATTGTGGCTAGGTTCCCACCATGGTTTTTCCCTTAACCGGGTTTTGCATGTCAAAATCTTGGTGTTGTGTGTTGTGCTTTCAACTTTCCTATCTTTGTTGTTGCTGCAGTTTATCAGATCTATATTTGTGGTTAAGTTTGTAGATCCAGTGAAAACTGATTCATCCCCCCTCTTAGTTTTCCTTCATTGTTGTTGCCAATAATTGGTATCAGAGCTAGATCCTCCTGAAGAAGCTTAACCGCTTGAGGAGATCTGAGATGACAACTAGAACTAGAGGTATTATCTTTAAGAAGAAGAGTCCAAGATTTGATGGAAGTAACTATTCTATATGGAAGAACCGGATGGAAGTGCACTTGAGATGTCTTGGAGAAGATTACTGGAAGATTACTAAGAATGTCTATTCTTTGCCTCCAAATGGACCGGTTACTATTGATGATATCAAGGAAGCTAAAAATAACATTAGAGCGAGGGAAGCATTACTGAGTACCCTGACTGATTTTGAGATGACAAATGTAATGGGACTTTAGACCACACATGAGATCTAGGAGAATCTTGAGACCCTATATGAAGGAGATAAAAAGTTGAAAGTTGCTAAGTTGCAGAGTTTGAAAGGGAAGTATGAGATGTTGAAAATGGGAGAAGATGAGAACATAAATACCTTTATGGCTAAGGTGAATGACCTTGTCCTAGGTATCATATGTGGTGGTGGAACCCTTGAAGAAGATGAAATTGTTTCTAAGGTGTTGAGATCTTTGCCTCCTGCTTACAAACATAAGGTAGCTGCTATTGATGAGATCTAGATTGTGACTACTATGATAAGAGATATGTTGGTTGGAAAGATTGTTGCATTTGAGTTGAGCGAATTTGGTGTATCCGGAAAGAAGAAGTATGATCTTGAAGAATGCAAAATACCTAGATATGAGAGAGAGAGAGAGAGAAGAGATGGAAGAGAAAGAAAGAGAATTGGATGAACTTGAAGGATTGATTGTCCGGAGACTGCCTAAAGGAGCCGGTAAGTATGATGGAAAATTACCCTTGAAATGTTTTTCTTGCAATAAAGTAGGAAATTTTTCTTCTAGATGTCCGGAGAGAATGGTTAAATATGATAGACATGATAAATTTGATAAGCATGACATAAATGATAGATATGAGAAGCATGAGAAGTATGATAAGCCTTACAAGTCTAATTGGAAGTTTAAGCATCAAAATAGCTGCTACTATGTTGCTAATGAAGGTGTTACTAATGAAGAATTAGAAGGAGATGAAGTTGTGCATCTTTCCATTAGAGAAGATGGACCGGTACCTATTGATTCCATAAACTGTGCTATTGAGGAGAAAGCTTTAACTGCTAAAGTTGAAGAAAAATATGAATGGGTAATTGACAATGTTTTTTCACATCATATGAATGGTGATAAAAGACAATTTGTGAGTATGGAAAGATATGATGGTGGAATAGTACGATTTAGAGATGACAAAGCCCATGTGATCTATGGTAGAGGCTCTGTTTACTTTGATGGTGAGCATAATATTGATGATGTTCTATATCTTGAAGGTTTGAAACATAATCTTTTGAGTGCTGGACAAATGGTTGACAAAGGTTATGATTTGCAATTCAAGAATGGTAAATGTAAGATCCTAAATGCCTCCTGTATAGAGATTGCATCTAGAACTAAGACTGAAGGTAATATATTTTATTTGAATGCTAGTGAGAAAAGTTGTTTGATTGCTCAGATTGATGAAAGTTGGTTGTGGCATAGGAAGATGTGTCATGCCAATTTTGATTCAATGATTAAGATCAGTTCTATTCAAGCTATTAGAGATATACCTAAGATTATTAAGCCTGCTAATCCAGTATGTAAGGAATGTCAATTGGGTAAGCATACATGAATTTCTTTCAAGAGCAAGTAGTATAGAACTGATGGATTGCTAGATCTTGTGTATACTGACCTATATGGACCTAGAAATGTTAGAAGTGTGCAAGGGGACATATATTTTATGTTGCTAATTGATGATTATTCCAGGATGATGTGGGTTTTCTTTTTGAAGGAGAAATCTGAAGCATTAGACAAATTTAAGATATTCAAAGCAAAGGTTAAGACAGAGTCAGGATTGAAAGTGAAATGTCTCAAATCTGAGAAGGGAGAAGAATTTTGTTCTAGTGAGTTTGATTCATTCTATGAGAAGCATGGGATTAGAAGACAATTATCTGGTCCTAAAACCCCTAAGTAGAGTGGAGTTGTTGAAAGGAAGAACAAGACTATTTTGGATGCTGTAAGGATTTTAGAGAAGCTGTCGGCACTATTGTTTACACATTCAACCGAGTTCATATTAAAGGTGATACTGTTAAGACTTCTTATGAGCTATGGTTTGGTCATGTTCCTACTATGAGATATTTTAGAATATTTCATAGCAAATGTTATATCAAGAGAGATGATGGCATAGGAAAGTTTGATACAAGAAGTGATGAAGAAATTTTCTTGGGATATTCAACAAAGAGAAAATCCTACAGTTGCTACAAGAGACTGAGAAAGATATTAGAAAGTGAAATTTGTGAAGGTTGATGAGAACTATTAAAAATATATCAAAGCTTGTAGATATGATGATGGTCAACATATTATTCTAAATCCTATTCAGACTGAAGAGATGAAGAAGAATGATCTAACAGAGACTGTTAATCTGGATGTTGTTGCTGTCAGTGGAGAGGTGCAAGAACATGAAAATCAGAATAATCAGAAAACTTTGAGGTATGTAAGATTGAATCATTTTGAAATCATATTATTGGAGATAAAAATAAAGGTGTGATGACTAGAAGAAGGTTAGTTGATGAAGAGGTATGTTTGATTTTCAAAATTGAACCTAAAGAAGTTGTTGAAGCTTGCAAAGATGAAATTTGGATGAGGGCTATGGAAGAAGAATTAGATTAGATTGAATAGAATGACACATGGGAAATTGTGCCTAGACCTAAAGATATTATTGGTACTAAATGGGTATTTAGGAATAACTTGAATTAAGTCGGTGAAGTTGTCAGAAATAAAGCAAGACTAGTATGCAAAGGATATTCACAAAAAGAAGGAATTGATTATGAGGAGACTTTTGCTCCGGTAGCCAGACTTGAAGTTGTTAGACTATTGCTTATAAAGATTTCAAGGTATATTAGATGGATGTCAAGTCAACTTTTTTGAATGGTGATCTTGAGGAATAAGTCTACATTGAACAACCTGATGGATTTTAATTATCAGATGATGGAGACATGGTATGTAAACTAAAGAAATCTCTTTATGGATTGAAACACGCCTCTAGAGCTTGGTGTGCTAGATTGGATAAGTATTAATGCTGAAATTAGGATTTAATAAAGGTATTGCTGATAGTAATCTATATTTTAAAATTGATAATGATAACATCTTGATTGTTGAAGTCTTTGTTGATGATATTATCTTTGGAGGAGATGATGACTTGAGCATGAAATTTGTCAGTGATATGCAGAGAGAATTTGAGATGTCTATGATAGGAGAGGTGAAATTTTTCTTAGGATTGCAGATTTCATAGACTGGAAAAGGTATTTTTATATCTCAAACTAAATATGTGAAGGAATTGTTGAAGAAGTTTGGGTTAGATGACTCCAAACCGGTTGCAACTCCTATGGTGACTGGCAGCAAAATGTCCAAGAATGATGAATCTCCTAAAGATAATCATATTTTGTATAGATCTATGGTTGGTGGATTCCTATATCTTACTCAGACTAGACCGAACATTATGCATGTTGTGTGCATGGCTGCTAGATATCAAGTTGATCTAAAAGAGAGTCATGTCACTATTGTAAAGAGAATATTCAAATACTTGAAGGGAGCTATGGATTATGGTTTGTGGTATTCGAGGAATGATTATTTCATGTTATGTGCTTACCCTGATGCTAATTGGGCTGGTGATGTTGATGACTAGAAGAGTACCTCTGGTGGTGCATTCTTTTTAGGTAAGAAATTGGTTTCAGGGGCTAGTAAGAAACAAGATTCAGTGTCCTTATCTACTGTTGAAGATGAGTACATTGTTGTTGCTGGTAGCTGCACTCGGGTAGTTTGGATGAAGAAAATATCAAAGGATATCAATGTTATCTATGATGAGCCTACTATCATATATTGTGATAATTCCAGTGCTATTAACATGTCAAAGAATCTGGTGCAACATTAAAAGACTAAATACGTGTCAATCAAATATCATTACTTGAGAGAAAAAGTCAGTGAAGAGGAAGTAAAGTTGGAGTATGTATCTACAAAGGAACATATTGCTAATATTTTCACTAAGCCTTTGCCTGCAGATACATTTGTCTATTTGAGAGACAAGTTAGGGGTATCCACCCCTCTTGATGAGAACTAGATGAATTGAGTTGCATCAATCCAGTGGACTTCACAGTCTTATTCCTTTTATCGAGATTGATGAGTTGGTGTTGCTCCTCTAGTGGAGTAGTCTATTGGATTGGTTATCTATTTATGGGTGAGAGAATAATGATTTGTTTATCTAAGGGGGAGAATTTGGTTTTTTGTTTTGAGATCTTTGGCATTGCTATCAAAGGGGGAGAAAAGCATGTGAAAAAATATTTTATCTGCTTGATCTTAGGGGGAGTCTATTGGAGATGTTTTCTTTCTTTGCATTGATTGTTTTTCACATTCATATGTTGCCATCAATGCCAAATGAGGAGATTGTTGGACATTGTTGATGCTAGGATATGTTGTTGTCATTGATGTCAACATATTCTTCTCTGGTGATTGCAGATTGATTTATTGGGATTATGTTTTGGTGTATGGAGTATTTATAGTGTCATTATATTCTTCTATATTGGTTTTGGTGATTCGGGAAGCTTAATTGATCATAGCATATGATCTGGTTTGCAGTTTTTTTTTTTTATTAGTGCTTTGCAGAGTTCAGTATTTATTTCGGTGTGATTAGATCTTGAGCTGAGTTTTGGGGATATTCTTTGGAATGGTCTTGTGTATCTTCATTTCAAATGGTTGATGATTTGGTGCTATACAAGTTATCTTTCTTTGTGACCGTTACTATAGTTTGAGTGTTCTTGAGTTTCAGACGTTGACAAATGAGGATTTGATAAGAGGTGTTGGTGTAGTTGTTACTGATGATTCTAACGTACTTGCTGGTGTTTCCTAATTGTGTCCTATTTGTTTTGATAATCCACATTGACTGTTGTGTGATTTTTTGGTGATTTTGCTAAATCGGTGATGTTCTTTGTGTTATGCGGTTTTCCTGGTGGTGTAGCGTGTTGCGATTGATCTTGGTGTGGTTTCCTGTGGTGTTGCATGTTTGGATATTTGAATTAGGCCCATGTTATTTCATGTATATCATTATATTGGTTCGGTGGTTGATCTTTGTATTGTGTGATGTAATTTTGCAATTGTGAGTTGAGGGTTTAGCCGACCTTGTTGTCAAGGTTGATGAATTGTATAAAAAGGTGATATTGTCATGTAATTTGGGTATTGTGGTTGTGTCTGCATTATCAGAGAGTGGTATATGTGTGAAGAAGCTATTCATCCTTTGGCATTATGATTGAGAAGATATTGGTATTGCAGAGAAAACAATTGTTCTTAATCAGATTTGTCATCAGGCATTTGGAGATGCTATTCTTTCAGTTAATTCTTTCCAGATTATAGTCTGAATCTTGTTGTAAGTCAGTGAGACTTCCTTGAGTGTTGTAGCCTTCTAGGTCATTATCTTTTGAGAAGTGAGCTCTAGGTAGTGTTCCTGAATGCATGTGCATTCCCCATTGTAATATTTTCATATACTACTTTTCACATACTATTGTAGAGTATCATCTTATTGTGGGTAGGTTCCCACCATGGTTTTTCCCTTAATTAGGTTTTCCTTGTCAAAATATTAATGTTGTATGTTGTTCTTTCAACTTGCCTATCTTTATTGTTGTTGCAGTTTATCAGATCTGTATTTGTGGTTAAGTTTGTAGATCCAACATAAACTGATTCACCCCCCCTCTCAGTTTTCATTCTTTGTTGTTGCCAACAATCTACTATGCACTCACTGGAATCTGTCATGCATTTGAAGAAATCTCTGCCACATTCAACTAGTAAGGATAATTAGGTAAAATTAAGGATTTTGTCAATTCAAGCTTTTGTTTTGTACTTTTTTAATTTATTGAAGTGGAAATTTTTGTGTTACTAATCATTGGTGTAGCATTTTAGTGAACAAGAACCAAGGATCTTGAGAAAACAAATATAGCACATTAGTTGGAGGGTGCAATCAAAGACAAATTATGAAAATTTGAGTGTTTTTTTGTGTTAGAGTAGAAAGTATTTCAATTTCATAAGGGAATTAATATCTACTTGACTATCTGGTGTGTTTGCATACATGTTTTCTATTACCCAAGTTAGAATGTGTATAATCCTCTCCCCTCACCTTTATGGATCTTGGGTGCAAGATAAACACACACTAGCTCCTTTTCTCCATTTAGTAGGAGATCTTCTTAGGGATTTGATCACCCTAAGGTTCAACCTCAAGCACATATTTGTAGTGAGCTATACAAATGAAAAATAGTGAAAGTTGTAGCTTAATCTGATCATTGACATGTCAAACATTTCCTTGTGTTTCTTAGTGATGTAGAACACAATAGATAAGGATCTAGGTTTGATTGTGAAAGATTGATCAAACAATAATAGGTCTCAACGTTCTTCCAATACATTGGTGTTTTTAGCAGTACCTCCACTAGAAACCATTTGTGAAGTTAGAGGCCTACTTTCAACATTACTTGATTGGTGCAAGGGATGCAGATCATATGTTGAAGCTCATGTACCACCTTGTAAGATAGAAACTCCTTGGCTAATAAATTTTTTGGACCTCTGAGGTAAGAGGAAAGGTGAGCCAGTTGCCATTGTGTTCATGCCTTTAGACCTCTAGATATCAACCTTGGATGAGTATTTTATTGTTGAGGCCTAGTCAAGAAATAATCTTATCTGAGTACTAGTTCATAATTGCTTATGGTTATCTTTTGAGGTGATATACGAATGAATATAAAAACTTTGGGGCTAATCTAGGCCCTCAATCACATTTTCTTTTTCAAAGTCAAACAAACGTACTATCTGTAGTGTTTTTAATTGTTCAAAAATTCAAAATTGACCAAACATAAAAAATAAACTTAGGAAAATCAATATAAGGCAATCACAAAATTTGTAATGCATTCATTCAAATCTGTAACACAAACGTTAGAATTTCTATCACACCTAGTAAAATATATAACACACTTGGTTGAAACTGCGATGTAATTGATCTAATATGTGATGCATTCGATAGTAATACTATTACTTTTGATGAGAAAACATAGGAATTTTGAAACTCACAACAAGACCTTCGATTTGGATCTAAGTTAGATTGTTGAGATCATTGTGACTGATTCTAATTGATTTCTGGATTCAACTATGTAAAATATTTCTGCATCAACATTTTGGGTCACACCTTGTGAACCAGCATCAGGATGAAAGATAATAGTTGAAGAATAAAAATGATAGATCTAATCATGGACTATGGAAATTTGATAGATCTAATCAATGTGATTGTTAAGACCATTGATACCTATCTTTAGATTTTAATTAGGCATTGCATTAATGTGTTAGTCGAAATTCATCCCCCACCTTTTCTCCTAAAATTGCATTTAGCTCAAATAACATTTTCAATTATCAGTTTGTAACATAGAGTATATCTTGCCATGTCCAAATCAATCTTACATTCCTTTGTTTAAGCTTGCATATTAGTTTTAAACAATTTAAAAATAAATCTTGACTCACACCTTAGTCATTGTTAGAGCATCTTGACCTTATCAAGTCTCTTCTAGTTTTTCCTTGAACAAGTCAAGCCTGTAGCTCATAAGTCTAGTGAAAGGTAAGACTAAAAATCCATCCCCATCATTTTGATCTTTAAGGTTTAGATTCTCTTTTCAATCACTTAGGTTGGCATTCATAGGTTTGCATTCAAACATTTTCAAAATTAAAAAATCCTAAAAACATCCATGATTAGTGTTATTAAGTGTACTCATATAAAACACATAATAATATTTCTAGTCTACCCAAAATATCCCACAATCCTTCTACATAAAAAAAAGGGCGGCATTGCTATATTTGTGTACCTTGAGTTGGTTTTAATTTCTTTTAAAATCTACTTTCATTGATAAACACCTTATTTTAGTCTTTCAATATTCCTTTGCCATTAGTACAACTTGAGTTGGCCTAGTGGTGGAGAACTTGTGCTCTTGACTGAGAGGTCAGAAGTTCAAATCCCACAAGGGGGTAGAGTATGTACACCTTATCGGCTTCGGCCCATTACCAATAAAAAAATATATATATTCCTTTGCCATTAAATTAGCATCTCTTTAAGATCAATCTATTTTTATTTAGCTATTTTTTATTTTATTTTATTTTATTTTTGTTGGTTTATTTTCTTTGAAGTGTCACCACTTTTGGTGTGATTTAGATGTTAATATTTGACTAGTTTGTTACCTTTCTTCCATGCTTTTCAATAATATATTTTTCTTTTTTCCAAAAAGAGTAATTATCATCTCATTTTATTTTTCATGTGGTAATTAGGTTCAATTTTTCAATTTTCATTTATGTTGGGAAAATAGCTATTATACACCCTGCAAGGGGAGAAATGAATGGGAAATTCAAAATTCAAACCTGGGAATGGCGGATTTCCTGGGGATGGCAGTCTTTTTGCAGTTGGAGCTGGCAATCAGACTGGTTCCCAAGCATCACAGGGCTTTGAAGGGGACAAGGAGATAGTCAAATCGGTGGAAGAAAAAGATTCCAAAAATGGGGACCCACATGATAGAGGTAAGGAAAAAAAATGGTCATCACTTTTTGGAGTAAGGCCGCTGGTGAAATCTGGGCTCTCGGAAGTTAAAAATATTTTTGATCCTGTGGCTGGGGTTGTTGCTATCTCTATTCCAAATAAGCTAGTTGATATCACTATGTCTGGAATAACTATGACCTTAGTTGGAAGGTTTGCTGGTTTAAGACCTAACATAGATGTTGTTAGGAGTTTTATAAGGAGGAAATGGGTTCTTAAAGGGCAAGTGGAAGTGGTGGCTTTTCCTAGGGGTTTCTTTTCCTTTTCCATTAATTTTGAAGAAGACATGAATAAAGATCTATGTGAAGGGCCATGGATGTTTGGCAAGTCATCCTTGGCTTTACAGAAATGGGCACCAAACCTTTCTCTTGATGAGTCTTTTTTTGTGTTGGTGCCTGTGTGGACGCGTCTCCCTAGCCTCTCGTTGGAGTTCTAGAATGAGGAAGTCTTTAAAGGGATAGTGAGTTCATTTGGAGAACTTCTCTCGATTGATCCGATGACTGCTGCAAAATAAAGGTTGGTTTTTGCCCGTTTCTGTGTCAATGTTAATCAAATGACGGATATGCCTCAATCTATTGAGATTATATCTAAATTGGGGAAATGGACCCAAGTGATTGAATATGAATCTCTTCCATTTTCTTGCATTCATTGTAAAAAGTCGAGTCATTGGGTGAAATCTTGCCCGCTCAAGAAGAGTAAGAGTGGTAAGAGTATAGCAGTTCGAAGCAGAAATGGAAAATGAAGGGGAAGATAGAATACCCTAATGCAGGGTGTTTTTCTGAAAAGGAAGTGATTAAGTTGGAAAATGGGGAAACGAAGGATAAGAATAGTAATAATGAAAAATTTGTTTGTGCCTGTTCTAACAATCAAACAGAAAGCATCAAAGAGGTAGAGCAAAGGATAGATGTAAGTGATCAAAAATATGAATCAGAGAACCAGAAGGAAGGGCCCAATCTTTAGGAAAGAGTTGATAAGAATTCTAATGATGACGCTTCTGCCTCATCCAATGCTAAAGAAAATGGGGGAGACTTCAATGAAGCTCATGACTATAATGTAGTACCCCTCCTTGTTTGAACTTATTAGACTCATATTTTACTGTTGCTTACTTTCAGTGGATACATTACCATTATGTGTTATTCAGACTTATATGACATTATTTCATGCTTTATCTGATATGAGATGCATAATTTATTTGCAGTATTTCAGTACTTATGATTTGTGGCATTCTATGGATTATTGCTATGTACTGACACTTTACTTTATCTATGTAATGTGTAATTATATTTTACGTGTCTGCAAGTGTATTGGATGCAAGGGGAAGATTTTCCTTCACTCACTCCGATGAGACAAGGAACATCGCGATTCTCCTTCATCAGTGTGCATGTCGTGTTTTCTATATTGTATATATGCATGTGTGGTTTGGTGATGCAAGATATTACAGGTACAAGTACCAGGTAGGTATAGGGTATCGTCTCCACCTGGCTTCACATGTCTGAGCGTGCCTTATATTTGTTCAATGGAAGTGTAGGAGGTAGTAGTTGACCCTATTTTACCTAGTTACACTCTTGTGAGTGTCATTAGTTGGTCGTCCTATCAGTTTGTTCGGCCTTTGTATTTTGTCGTTTGACCTTTTTATGAGTCTTTGCTTGGGGTTTGCTCAGTTTGTGTGTTTAGTGGATTTAATTAATTAATTAAATTTATGGAGTTATCTCATAGTTGGTATTTTTGGAATTATGTATTTTATGCATTGAGATTTTACATTTAATTAATTAAAAGAAATTATTAAATTAGATTGCAAGTTGCATTGTATTCGAATTATATCTTATTTAAATTTTAGTGAAAAATAAATTAAAATTAATTTCAATTATTGTTTCCTAGAATTTTAAATAAATAAATGAATAAAAGAATAAATTAGAATTAAAGTATTGCTTTATTTTCTTTGTTTAGAAAATTAATTATTTAGCATGAGAAAAGAAAAGAAAAACAAAAAAATAAAGGATTATGATTTTTGCATGTTCATTTAATTATCTTTTTAAGTGGGAATTAAAAAAAAAAAGAGAAAATAAAATTCCTTTTTATTACTAAAATTAAATACTAGGTTTCTGGGAAATATATGTGCAACCTAAAATTTTAGGTTAAAAAGAATAGATCTTTCTCTTTTTGGTACACAAGAAGGAGGCAGAGATTTTGGAAGAAAAATTATTTTGGAAGCAATATTTTGTTGAAGAAGAAATTATTAGAGGATTGCTGGAAGAGGGGTTGGCATGGAAAACTAGTACAGGACTGAGCTCTTCCACGTGAATCTTCCAGGAAAGCTATACAGGTTGGGTGGCCTCTTCTGGTTGTTTTTTTAAAGAAAATATTTTATTTCTTCCCTCTTTCTGAATGATGTGTGTTAAAAATATTTGTCAAATCCAAAACCCTTTCTGGTTATTTCTTGTTCTTGGCTAAAGTCCATTCCTGAAATTAATTTCTAGTTTATGGAAAGAAGTTATTTCCTGGGTGTTTGTAGATTAAAATTTTGAGAAAATTGGGAAAAGTTATTCTAACAAAATTTTGCCAAGATTATTACTGTGCATGAAAATTGCAAGTTTTGGGAGAAATGGGTTTTGCCAGAGAAAATGTCCTCTGGACTAGTATTGGTTTCGATATTTTGCTATTGTTGTTTTGTCAATATTTGTACATCTTTGTGTAATTATTTAGTTACTATGGTAATGAATTTAATTTTAATTAAATTTATTGGGTTATTAAAAGTTATGGGGAAATTGTTTTATTTTATTATTTTGGAGAAAATCTGTATTAATTATATTCCCTGGAAATAAATTTTATTGGAAATAAAATTTAATGTTTTTAGGTTATTGAAATTTAAAAAAAAATAAAATTAAAATTTAAAAAAAAAGAGGTTTATGGGGGAGGTGGAGCCTGCTACCCCACGAGAGTAGAAGCTACCCACGGTAGCTGCTACTACCGTAAGGCAACAACGTTACCCCAAGGTAGCAACTTCTACCTATAGTAATAGTGCTACCATATGGTAGCATCACTACCGTGAGGTAGCGGCTGCTACGCTACGGTAGCAATGCTGCAGCAAGGTAGCAAGCTACCATGCGGTAGTAGGGGGCAGTGTTGTAAAAAGAAAATTGCGTCGTTTATTTTTAAAATTGCTCTTCGAAGTTTATAAATTCGGTTCTTTTCTTTTATTTAATTTTAAATATGTAAAAAAATAATAATATTATATATCGATAATATTATATATTTATATATATATATATAATTTTTTTTCTGTGGTTTTAATTATGTTATTTTGGAAATAAAAGATATTTCAAAATTAAATCTTCTTTTTATTATATATTTTAATGTGATATAATTATATAATATTATATTCGAAGAATATATATATTTATGTAATTATATTATATTATTGTATATAATTTTTAATTTGGAATTTAATTTAGATTATTGATACAATCTAAATGGGTTTATTTGTAAATAAATCATGAACATATAATTAGGGGGTTAATTTCATTGTGATTTTATTTAACTTTATTGGACAAATGACAACATTGATTTCCTTGTGTTAATATAGTTGTATTTTCTTATTTTCTGGAAAATCTTTAATTGCAAGTATTTTATGCTTTTGGTTGTTTAAAGAAAAAATTGTCTGTATTAGGATCTTGTGTAAATGGTATTTGCAGTCAAGCTTAATTTCTTTGTAATTTGGGTTGAGTTGTCATTATGTCATATGTTGTTATACCCCCTTGGTCAGGTGTTGTTGTATAACCTTATTGATATGAGCCATTGTGTGTTTTATTCCATATGGTCAATCCTGGGTTAGTGATTGTGTATCCTTCACCTGTGGTTTGTCAGGACTATATATGGCTGTCAATTTTGCCATAGAGTTCTCATAGAGAGACCTTTCCTATTAGTGTCCTATGAGAGAGAGTGGATTTCGAGTGGGGGTCACGCCCGAAGTGGATGGCAGGATAGCCCCTCGACAGTCAGTTGAGAAGTGATAACCTAATAATTGATTAGGGGGTGGGTAGATTAAATATTAATTAAGATAATATGCCTCACACATGGTTGAGTGCTTGTATAGGCTTAGGATGTGGTGAGAAGGCCTAGAATGGAAAACCTATCACCTTGTCTTCATGAAAGGATTGGTAGGGTCCGCATGAGGCTTAGATGGAGCCGGAGGTTCGATAGAGGTTACCAAGATAACCCAGGATGGGGGCCGGGACCTATGGAGGCCTACCAGGGTAACCACCTTAAGCCATGCGATGACACTCTCTCCTTAGAGTCACTAGTATTTGTGAGTTGAGTCACATGGATGTTTGCGGAGTCATGTAGTTATGTCGTACTTGTCTTATTTTGCTTGCTTGAGGATCTTCTACTATCTCCTAGCACAATGGGGTGGTTCCATTTTGGGATCAGATGGTTGGGTGGTAGTGCCACTTCCCATCGGATGTTTTGGATTGTATCTTCAGGCAAGGAAAGGCTTTGCTAGTGTTTCTTGATTTGTGGTTCATGTACCAGCTCTTGTTCGTGATCATTGTTTAGTTGAGACCTTGTGGTCATTGTATCAAACTTTTATGTAACCTTGATAGTGTAACTTTTGGATTTCGTGGTATTTTTAGAAGCCATGTATTTATAGATATTTTAATATTATATCGGTGGAATGTATGTTAATTCAGTTGCTTTGATCTTTTGTATAAATGGTTTATGGATAAATAAATGCATTGGAATACTTTAATTCTTTCATTATGGAATTTAGATGTTTGTGTAGGTTTATTCTCAAGCATTTAATTTACCTAATTAAAATGGACAATTGGATTAACCATGGTGTTAATATAATCTATGAGTTAATCTTCGTTGGTAACCCTTAGGAAATCATGTGTCAGACTTTCGTTGTGTTATTAAACGTGCAATTGTTACAATTAATGCACTTAATCTTTAAAAAAAAAATATTTTACGCTTTAGTTGCCTAGTTGTGTTGTTTTCCTTTAGGGTTTCTGGCGGGGCATTACATATAACATTTTAGATTTTGAGCCTTTTTTGCTATTGATCAATGGAATCCCTAAGCCGATCTGATGCAATTCTCCACCTAATAGTTTGGAAACAGTGGTTTTGGAGGGAAATCTTAGGATTTTCAATTCTAAAGAAGGTAAATCGAATAATGGAGGACCCAATGGAGGTATTTCAACTAGAAGCAAGAATAAGAAAGTGGCAAATGTTGGAAGTCACAACAAAAAGCAGGGGAGACCCTCTATTAAAAATCAAAGGGAACATGAAAGTTGGAAGAATCATGCTGATGGAACACAGAGCTCCATTGAGTCAGCCCTATCCCTGGTTAAAGTATGAAGATAATCTCATGGAATATAAGAGGGTTGAATGCCCCACATAAGCAGGATGTGTTACGAAATATTATAAGAGATCATAAACTAGATGTTGTCCTTGTTTAGGAAACTAAGATGAGTAAGGATAAGGTGGAAAGGATTATAATATTAAAAAATAATGGAGCTATTAGAACAAGTTCGAAGGGTGCTTCTAGAGGAACCATGATTTTTTGGAACCAAAATACTATTATAGGGAAGGAAGTCATTGCAAATATTAATAGGACCTCAGTTCTACTTGAGAATATTAAGGATAACTTTGTCTGGGTTATTACTAATGTCTACACGCCTAATTCTAAAGCTAGAAGATCTAAATATTGGAGGAGCCTTGCTGAAGAAAGACTAAATTTTGCTGATAAAAGTTGGATAATAATGGGTGACTTCAATACAGCTCTCAAAGAGGATGAAAAGATGGGAGGCCTTCCTTTGTAGCTAGAGGGAAGACAAGATCTTATGGATTTTATTAATGATCAAGCTCTTATGGATGTGGATCTCCAAGGGATTAATTATACTTGGACCAATCACAGAACTAGGTCTGATCTTATTCAAGTAAGGTTGGATAGAGCCATTATTTCTCCTGATTGGATTTTTAAGTATAGTTGCTCTTTGGCATCAATTATTAAGATTGGTTCTGATCATTACCCTATTTCTTTTACTGCTAATTCTTTGTTTGCTAAGAGAAACTTCCCTTTTAGATTTGAAAAAGAATGGTTATCCCACCTGCCTTTGGAAATCTGTGTGGCTGATTGGTGGAATTCTGTGGTTGAGGGAACGACTTTATTTAGAGTAGCTAAAAAATTTAACATAATAAAAGCCAAAATCAAAATCTGGAACAAAGAGATATTTGGTGACATCTTCAAGAGCAAAGCCCAAATTAAGACTGAAATTAAGGAAGTTCAAGATAAAATTCAAGAGGAAAGGCTTTCAGAGGACTTGAGATCTATTGAAAATGGGTTGTTGTCTAAATATCACACAATTATCTCTAATGAAGAGAATTTTTGGAAACAAAGATCAAGAGCCTTGTATTTGAAGGAAGGTGATAAAAACTGTTGGCATTTTTTATGATTATGTTGTGATTGTCATTGATGGACACACACTTGCTATGAGATCACTTTTTATATGTATGAGCTACACTCAATTGGTATTTGTTTCAAACCAGTATTATGTTATAGTCTTTAGACTATCGGTGTCTTGCAGAAAGTGTTTACCGATCTCAAGTGGTTCAAGGATCTCAAGCGGAACGGAGCAAAGGAACTAGAAGTGGCAGTTATCATTTTCCCAATCTTCATTTTTGTCAACCGGTAATCTACTAAACTGGTATTACTTTGAGTTACCAACCAGTAATCGGTAAAGTTGTATAAACCGGTAATACTCTGTGATGAGTTACCAACCAGTATATCTTTGTGATGAGTTACCATCTACCAACACTTTGACAGTGATTTTGTGACGTGTTACCAAATGTGTCTAGATACAATGAACCTAGGAACTTGCAATGTAATCCTATTGGACCAACATGAAATCAGATTCCTTTTAAGGACATCATGTCTAGGGTTTTAGTATGTGAGTAGTTGTTAGGGTTTGTGGTGGTTGATGAGTTCTTGTATGTGATCTTAACAAAAAAGATCAAGTCTATGTACTATAACAGAGTGTGGATTTATTGAAGACTGAAGTAATGCTGAAATGGATTAGCAATAAGCTATCATGGATCTAACCAAGTAGAATGTTCTATTTGCTAGATCATTCATTTGTTGATTATTCACATCTTTGACAAGTTAGAAACCCTTAACCGAGTAGGCCCATAAAAAACTTTGTAAATCCTCTAACAAGGTGATTCACATCTGCGGATCTAAAATCCTCTCACAAGGTAGTCTTTAATTAGACTTATCTCCTAACAGAGATTGATATTCCTAATAGGATCTGTTCTGGTAAAGAATATTGTATGACCTTAACCGGTTTGGTTACTATTCTGCAGATAGTTACTTGTGAGTTTCATCTCACCGTGGTTTTTCCCATTTGGGTTTCCATGTCAAAATCTCTTATGTTATGGTGATTGTGCTTTTGTGGGTGAATGCCTTACTTGTTGTTTGGTTTGCATTTGTGTTAATCGGTTTGTTAGTTAAACTATTATATCAGTTTACTGCTAGATTGATAAAGTGTTTGAGTTCAGTAGTTTTTGGTATACTAATTCACACCCCCCTCTTAGTATTCATCAATTGGTATCATAGCCAACCTTTCTATAAGTCTAACCACTTGGAAAGAGATATGGGGGAATACACTGTGAGGGAACTTACTCATCAGCTCACTTAGACTGAGCAAGCCTATGATGAACTTAAAGTCAAATATAAGGCCTCTCAAGAACTTATTGAGTCAAAGGAAATACTTGCCAAATTCAATAAGAGCACTGTCAAGCAAGAGCAGAAGCTTGAATCAGCTAAACCGATAAAGAATACCAATGGACTTGGTTTCTCTGAATATGAGAAGGGTGAGACCTCTGGAACAAAAGATGGAGCATCAAAGAAACAACGGGCACCAAAGGATAAAGGTAAGCAAAAGTTCAAACCTATTTTCTTTAATTGTCTCAAGGAAGGACACACTTCTAATGTATGTAGAAGTAAGGCTTACAATAACTTTCCTTATTTTCTAAATGATAAGCCTAGACCCAATAGATTCAATGGTAATTGTTATGCATGCAACAAGTTTGGGCATAGAGCATTTGAATGGAGGTCTGTCATGCACAACACCAGAAGGTATCCTCAAAGGAGTAAAGGAGCTTTTTCTGAACCCTCTAGGAACCGGAACCCAAACCGGTTTAATACCTATAATTATCAGTTCGGAAGCAATGGCTATCAAGCAGCAACCAGATGGAGAGCAACCTGTTTGATCTATCATGGTAATGGTCACACTACTGCAACATGCAGAAGGAAGAATGGTAACATGAACAATGGACCTTGGAGAGCACCTAGAATGATTTGCTATCATTGCAACAAACCGGGTCATACAGCAAGATTATGCAGAACGAGAAAGAATATATCGGATGATATATTAGTAACTCCAGAAGGAAAGATAGATGTTGAAACCATTCAAACAGATATGAAGAAAACTTGGAAGAAGAAGCTAGAAGAAGTGATTCAAGAAGAACTGGTTTTTGCACCTAGTGTGGAAGTCGCTAAACCAAGAAACTAAGCATTAGAAAAGCTTAGGGGGAGCAAACGGTGAAATATCTCGAACCCCTAGTTTAAAATGGTAAAAGACCTTAACCAGTAAGTGATACCTGTCAATTGGTAGAAGACCGGAAATGGTAAAAGGCAAATTAGGGTTTACGCCCTAATAGTGGAGCATTTCTTATGGTAGGTGGAGAACTTGTTTAAAAGGATTTTTCAAGTCATTTTTCACTTATCAATTCATGAGCGAAGAAGTTTTTTTTTAAGCACTGAGCAACGAAAAGAGATTTGGGTTGTGATTCGAAGAATTCTCAAAATCTTGAAGAAGAATTAGAAGTGAATATCAATTAGTCAAGTGTAGAGCACAAAGCAGTATTTCAACAACCGAAGCAGTGAGTGACGAAGTGTAATTTGCAAGCCCTAAATTTTGCCCTAGTGCACCCATTGATCTAGTAGACTTCATTCAACGGAAGGCAAAATACAACACCCTATCTCAGATACTCGCTTGTGTTATAGTGGAGGAAGGCATTTCCAATTACATTGACTATAAAATTGAAGACTTAGGATCTCTTGTAATCCATTCCCAATTGAGTTTGTTCTGCGGGAAGGACAAGAAGATTAAACCAAAATTTAGCATCCTGGAAAAGAAGAAGCTTCATAATGCAGTCTATTTCCTTGAAGAGTTTTCAGATGATCACATCTGCATCATTCTGAGTAGAGTGCACGGTGATAAAATGTATTTAGAATGGACGCATGATATCACACCAGAAGTAATTCATGTCATCACCAGTTTCTGTAATGTCAGTGAAGTGCCAACCCTAAGGAAGATTAGCAGGATAGAAATGACCAAGCTCACCAGTTCAGTGAGCGACTCACGAGGAATGACTATCAATTCCATCAAGGATGATCTAGTCAAATATGCGTGTATAGTGATAGGATACTAGACATTCCACGCCAGTAGAATCAACTCTGTCTCTGCTACAGTGGTAAATGCTGCCTACCAAATGATCATGGAAGATGCATCATTTGACTTATGCACCTGTATGCAAAGGAAACTTCTGGTGAATGTAAAGTCAATTAAATAGGACAATGCCTTGAGATTTAAGTTTGGACAACTATTGGTTGGGTTGTTCTTCTACTTCCAAGGTTACTTCCCAGGAGTCAGAGATATTCAGTGGTATGCCGACCAACCGGTTACAAAGCAAATCAAGGAAAGCCTTGAAGTAGTTGGAACCGGTTATCCGGAAGTTCTGAACAAATACTTTGATGAGTTCAGATGCAAGATGAGCCAAAGAGTGAGAATATCAGGTGATATTGTCAAGAAATATGAAGATGACATTTGCTTCACCATCGGAGTTGATGAGTGCATAATGGAGGCAGTTGAGCCTAGACAGGAAGAAGTGGAACCGATTGGATATGAGGTAATGTATGACATTGTAGATGGGTATGCCTCTACCCTACTTGTGTTGCCCCTTGATCCAAAGGAAAAGAGAACCGACACCTATTTGGAAAGGGTTACACCAGTTGAAGAACCATTAGTAAAGAAGGGAAAGGCAATACCTTCAATATCAGCACCGGTTACCACAACAAGTCCCAAAGTGACCAAGCGGTCACCAGCAAAGAAGAAATCGGAAGCTACACCTGCCAAAGTCTTTGAGAGAAAGTGGAAGACAAAAGACACCACACCAGACTCAAAGGACACTATGTCTGAAGAACAACCTAAGAAGACTAGGCAAACGAGGAAAAAGACAAAGAATGAACCAACAACATCTGCACCGGTAAATATTGATATTTCCTCCTACAAACCTTTGACACATTGTCGAATAACTATTAAGAATATTAGAAGAAAAGTACTTGGTGATTTTAAAGAGTGCTTTGATGATTTTAATGATGATGAAAAGAAGGAAGTTGAATAGGAAGTCATCAATTATTTATGTATTAATGACCAGTGGCCATCAAAAATTAAATATGAGACACCTGATTCTTTGTATAATTCTTTAGATAACAAGTGGTGCATTGCCATAGAGAAGGAACATGAAAT
Source organism: Cryptomeria japonica (assembly GCF_030272615.1). Classification (NCBI taxonomy): domain Eukaryota; kingdom Viridiplantae; phylum Streptophyta; class Pinopsida; order Cupressales; family Cupressaceae; genus Cryptomeria; species Cryptomeria japonica. The sequence continues at coordinate 368,704,138 of NC_081409.1, forward strand.
AAGAGAGGAAGTATTTGCACAATACTTTCCTAATGTGCCTAAAACTGAACTTTATGAAGTAGTGGAAAGATATAAGGGCCTCTTCTTCATGAGAAGAAGGAGACTCTTGTTTCTAGAAGGAAAAGTTCTTGAAGTGGTAAAAGATACCCACTCTCATGCCCAAGCCACTTTAAGGTTACATCAAGGGACTAAAGCTAATAGGAAAGCTGAGCAAGAACTAGCAACCAATAAACCAGATGAGGTATATGACAGTGAAGGAGAACAGGTCACTGATCAAATGGATCCTATTGATGTTGATGCCTTGAATGGTGAAAATGTCACTCTGGGTACACCATTAGAAGAGGCAGGACAGGAAAAATAGGACAAAGAAAAGGTTGCCAAGGAGCGAGCAGAAAAAGAGAAGAAGAAATAGGAAGTTGAAAACAAGAAATAGGTAGAAGAAGAGAAAAAGAGAAAAAAGGAAGAAAAGAAAAAAGAAGAGGAGAAGAGGAAACTAGAAGAGAAAAAGAAAAGAAAAGAAGAGGAGAAGAAGAAACAAGAGGAAGAGAAGAAGAAGAAGGAAGAAGAAAAGAAAGAAGAAGAGAAACAATGAGAAGAAGAAAAGAGAAAGGAAGAGGAGAAGAGGAAGTAGGAAGAGGAGAAGAGAAAGATAGAAGAGAAGAGGAATCAGGAAGAGGAGAAGAAGAAGTAGGAAGAGGAGAAGAAGAATAAGGAAGAGGAGAAGAAGAAGCAGGAAGAGGAGAAGAAGAAGAAGGATGAATAAGAAAAGGAGCGGAAAGAAGAAGAGAAGAAGGAAGAAGAGAAAAGAAATCAAGAAGTAGAGGAGCAAAAGAAGGCAGAAGAAGCTAAGTTAAGAGCCAAAGAGAAGGAGGAAGCGACACAGAGCACACAGGTGGAGACCCCAAAGGCAACCGGTAGTCAAGTCAAATCGGCTAACTTTACCAACCCCATTAACCTCAAATCTACTAACAAATCGGAGCTCCTACAAAGCATTAAGCTTGCTCAAGAACGCCTAGAGGTGATAAGAAGGAAGAAGGAGCAAGATGTGATCCAAGCTGCAGTGGACACTCTTACCAGTTTGATACTTGGTACCAACCTCCCCAGTACCGATTCCTCTCTGGTCCAACTGAAACTCTTATGCATAGTTGTTGAGGACCAAGTAAAAATCCTAGAAAAGGTTGCCGAAGTGCATGCCAAGAAGGAGCATCAAAAGGCTTTGAACACTGCCTTGGTGAAAAAGTTACATGAGCACCAGTCCGATCTGCAGAAGGCATAGAAGGACATCAGAGATGTAATGGATGAGGGGTAATTGCTGCTCAGTAAGATATGTCTACCCCATCTATTTTGTGATAATGTGCTTGCCTAGAAAGACAAACTGCAAATTGATTTGCAGAAATTCAAAAGCACCTTCAAGACCCCAAATGACTTCTTTACTGCTTATGGGCAAACCATTCACCAGTTTCAACTTCAGGCTGCAAGAATTGATTTGGAGATCAGCATCCGGACCAAGCATTTGCAGGAACTACAACTGGTTCTACTACCAAGACTACAAATACTTCAGAAGTGCTATCTCAATCTAGATGCCTTGATGGTCACTCAAGAGATAAGTACTTTGGGTGCCATGGAGGAACAGGTATCCCAGATGCAAACGGAGAGTGAGGTTGCTACCTCATTACTTGAGTCCTGGTCCTTATCCATGAAGCAATTTATGTAGGACTTTAAATCAGTTTTTGACAAGTTTCACTCTTTATTATCATAAACATTTATTCAGCTAATAGAAACAGGGGTTATTCAGCTGTATTTTGTCATTGTTGGCAAAGGGGGAGAAGTATTCTGGTATTTAAAATTTTGATGCATGCTATGTATACTCATGTTTATCTCTGTAAGGAAGTAGTATACATTTTCTTTTCTGCAAAGGGATAATGTATATGCTTAGGGGGAGTATTTTTTATTATGGCATATTTCTTTTGTAAAAACACTTAGACGTCAAAAATTTTCCTAAGTGTTGCCATCAATGCCAAAGGGGGAGATTGTTGGCATTTTTGATGATTATGTTGTGATTGTCATTGATTGACACACACTTGCTATGAGATCACTTTTTGTATGTATGAGCTACGCTCAACCGACATTTGTTTCAAACTGGTATTATGTTATAGTCTTTAGACTATCGTTGTCTTGCAAAAAGTGTTTACTAATCTCAAGCGGCATGAGGACCTCAAGTAGCTTGAGGATCTCAAGCGGAACAGAGCAAAGGAACTAGAAGTGACAGTTATCATTTTCCCAATCTTCATTTCTATCAACCAGTAATCTGCTAAACTGGTATTACTCTGAGTTACCAACCGGTAATCGGTAAAGTTGTATAAACCGGTAATACTCTGTGATGAGTTACCAACCGGTATATCTTTGTGATGAGTTACCATCCACCGACACTTTGATGATGATTTTGTGTCGTGTTACCAAATGTGTCTAGATATAATGAACCTAGGAACTTGCAATGTAATTCTATTGGACCGACATGAAATTAGATTCCTTTTAAGGACATCATGTCTAGGGTTTTAATATGTGAGTAGCTGTTAGGGTTTGTGGTGGTTGATGAGTTCTTGTATGTGCGATCTTAATAGAAAAGATCAAGTCTGTGTACTATAATAGAGTGTAGATTTACTAAAGACTGAATTAATGCTAAAATGCATTAGCAATAAGCTATCATGGATCTAACCAAGCAGATTGTGCTATTTTCTAGATCATTCACTTGTTGATTATTCACATCTTTGACAAGTTAGAAACCCTTAACCAGGTAGGCCCAGAAAAGCCTTTGTAAATCCTCTAACAAGGTGATTCACATATGTGGATCTAAAATCCTCTCACAAGGTAGTCTTTAATCAGACTTATCTCCTAACAGAGATTGAGATTCTTAACAGGATCTGTTCTGGTAAAGAACATTGTATGATCTTAACCCGTCGGATCTTAACCGGTCTGGTTACTATTCTGCAGATAGTTACTTTGTGAGTTTCATCTCATCGTGGTTTTTCCCATTTGGGTTTCCACGTCAAAATATCTTGTGTTATGGTGATTGTGCTTCTGTGGGTGAATGCGTTACTTGTTGTTTGGTTTGCATTTGTGTTAACCAAGTTGTTAGTTAAACTATTATATCGGTTTACTGCTAGACTGATAAAGTGTTTGAGTTCAGTAATTTTTGGTATACTAATTCACACCCCCCCCCCCCCCCTCTTAGTATTCATCAAAATGAAGAGAATTTTTGGAGACAAAGATCAAGAGCCTTATATTTGAAGGAAGGTGATAAAAACACTTGGTTCTTTCACTTGACAACTCTTAAGCATAGGGCAGTTAACAGGATTTCTAGGTTATCTAGTATTAGGGGGATTTTGTTGGATGAAAATGATATAAGAGAGGAAGCTCTGGATTTTTTCAATAATCTTTTGGGAGGGGTGGATGATGTGGATTACAAAAATCAAGACCTTCTTGTGTAGGCTATCCCTCCCATTTTAAATTAGGAAGACAACAAATATCTCTCTAGGATTCCATCTAATCAAGAAATAAAAAATGCAGTGTTTTCTTTTCAAGGAGATAAATCTCCTGGGCCGGATGGTTTTCCAATTTTTTTTTCCAAATCTTCTGGCATATAGTGGAAACTGATATTTGTAATGGAGTTAAAGAGTTATTTGGTTCCACTAGGCTTTTAAAATAATTGAATGTGACCTTCATTGTTCTTATTCCGAAGGTTTCTGGAGCAGATTCTCTTAATAAGTTTAGACCTATTAGTCTTTGTAATTCTGTTTACAAAATTATGTCTAAGGTTCTTACTTCTAGAATGCTGAAGATTCTTCCCAGGATTATTTCACCTCAACAAAATGGTTTTGTCCCAGATAGATAGATTTTGGATTCTATTATTTATGTTCATGAAAATATTCACTCTTTGTGACTGCTAAAAAACAGGGTTTTTTTTCTTAAGCTGGATATGTCTAAGGCCTATGATAGAGTGAATTGGCAATTCCTTTTCAGAATTATGAAAGCTTTTGGGTTTGGGGAAAAAGTGATTAAGCTATGTTCTCAATTGATGGAAACTTCCTCCTTGGCTGTTATTGTTAATGGATCCCCTTCTAGTTTCTTCAAAAGCTCTAGAGGTCTAAGACAGGGGGATCCCATCTTCCCTATCTTGTTTACTATTTTAGCTGAAAGTTTGGGTAGATATATTATCAATAATGTGGAAGATGGAAAACTCAAAGGATTGAAACCTTCATCTTCCAACCTAACCTATTCTCATGAATAGTTTGTTGATGATTCGATTACAATGGGGGAAGCTACTATTAGGGAAGCAAGAAATATGAAGAATGCTTTGGATACATATGATAGTTTTGATACTTAATGTAAGTATAGATCCAATAGCCAACAAGATGAGAGGGGGGGGTGAATCATACAAACTTAATCTTCCATAAAAACAATAGATTCAACCTCGGTAACATATTTCAGTAATATAACCAAAACTATTAAACATGCAAACTCAAAAGCATATGAACATCATAAACCTCATAACACCAGATTTAACTTGGAAACCCAAATAGGGAAAAACCACTGTGGGATTTTGGACCCACTAAGAAATATACTCTTCGAGAGTATGCTTGGTTACAAGAAAATCCTGTTAAAGATTACAAACACATTGCTAGATGTGACCCAGTTAAGGGATTTCCCTCATATCTGTTAGGATCTTCACCTTGTTAGAAGTGACCTTGTTAAAGGATTTCAAACACTCAATCAGAATGTCACCTTGCTAGAGGGTTTTACAAATAGGACTGTTAAGTCCACTTAGTTAAGAGATTTTCTGTCACTTTCACAAAATAATAGTAATAAAATCTATCTGCAACTTCACATCTAAAATGCTAAAGCAGATTGTTATTTGTTCAATACAATCTAGACATAGAACTAATCTTGTCTATCTGTTGGGCTTCTATACTCTATTATTCAAATAGGTCTTCAAGTTTCTATGCTTGGTAATCACTATGTATCATCCCTGTGCATACACTTGCTCGCATCCATTGTTTATCAATAGTTTCCTATTTATAAACAATTAGGTAACCGCTTAATCTCCTTGATCACATTTCCCATGATCAATCATAGCCATTAGATCTTCAATCTTGTCCAAGTTCAATGCATCTTTTGATCTAAAAACATTTTACCCCACCTTGGAACTTGCATATTAGTCTTGGAACTTGTGCCAGGGTATTGCAGTTCAATCTGAGCTATAGATCTTCATGCCGACTTTTCATTGCCTTAGATTCGTTAACAAACTTCATTCACGGCTCACCAATCATTGATCAGTTCCAGCTCATCAACTTCCTTCATTAAATAATGCATGTAAACATTTAATGTATTTTGTTATAGCTCGGTTACAACTCGGTAACAACTCGATGAATACTAAACTTCACTCGGTAGACATTCTGCCTTCATTAACCGATAGCGATAACCTTAGGGTTTACCGACTAGGTTCTTTGCTTGATAACATAGTATAGTATTAACCTTTACATTTTACAACATATGTATGATGTTAAAACAATCTAAACATCATGATCTCATCATTGTTTGACTCGGTACTAGTTGCCCATTGAATACCTTATTCATCCCCTTATTCATCATATTATTTCTTGTGTCTTTTACCGACATCTTTATAATCTTCATATCATACTTCTCAAGATATGGCAACATCATACTGAATTAGAAAATCAATTTCTTGACATCAATGACAAAATAATAATATCAAGACAGTAAACATCTTTAATCTGTTATATCCATAATCATCAACAACCTTCTCAATATCCTTATGAAATGCCAACAATCTTTCATTGTCTATTATAATGCAATATTTCCAACAATATCCCCCTTTGGAATTGATGGAAAAACCAATTGATTTGACCTTAAAAGATTCAGATTGTTGTGATTCTGAAATGCTGAAATGCTCTCCCCCATACATTAGACTTCTCCTATTTTCAGTCTTCTTTCCAATCTATAGTCTGCTTGGTTTTCTTTTAGTCTTCTCCCCTAATAGGTCTTCTTCCTCTATTTTAGTCTTCTCCCCTTTAAAGTAGTCTTCTCCCCATTTGACAACAATGCCAAAAAGTAAAGAACTAAAACATAATTACTTTCTGTAAGAAGTTATTTCCTGCTGTTGTGTATCAACTGAGCCTCGGTCAGAGCATTTGTCCTTAATTCTTGTTCCCTGTATTATTTCCTATACACCTTTAGAAAACATCCTAAAGTGTATAAATCAGCATCAACTGCCAGAAGATATTCATTAGAGTCATTGGATTGATGCTTTCACTGAACTCGGTCAGTGAGTAGAAGATAGGGGTAGGACCCCTAACTTACTTCTGAGATATTCAAAAGTGTCCCTTGGTAGTGGTTTGGTGAAGATATCTGCTATTTGTTCCTTTGTGCTAACATACTCCAATACCACTTTCTTCTCTTGAGCTTCTTCTCTAAGATAATGATATTTGATAGATATGTGCTTTGTCTTAGAGTGCATAATAGGATTTTTTGAAATATTAATGGCACTAGTATTGTCACAGAATATAGTTACTGGCTCAGTAACTTTCTTATTTATACCTTCCAACAGTTGTTTGATCCATGCAATGTTGGTACAATTCAATGCTACAGCAACGTATTCAGCTTCTACTGTTGACTGTGAAACACATCCTTGTTTCTTGCTAAGCCAACTCACTAGTCTTTCTCCTAAAAAGAAAGCTCCTCCACTTGTGCTTTTTCTATCATCAATGTTGCCTGCCCAATCAGCATCAGTATAAAATTTTAAATCAAAATCATTTCCTTTCTGATATACTAAGCCATAATCCTCTATGCCTTTCAAGTATCTAAAAATTCTTTTGATTGCTGTCATGTGTGTTTCCTTAGGATCTGTAGAGAATCTTGCAACTATACCTACTGCATGTGCTATATCTGGTCTGTTGTGAACAACATATTGTAGCTTTCCAATCATGGATTAGTAAAGTGTCTCATCAATAGATGCAGATTCATCATTCTTTGATAATTTGTAGTTGGTAGTCACATGAGTACTTACTGGTTTTGAATCCTCCATTCCAAATTTCTTCAAGATTTCCTTTATGTACTTGGATTGAGTAATGAAAATCTCTTTTTTCATTTGCAGTATCTGTAAGCCTATAAAATACTTTATCTCACCAATTAATGACATCTCAAATTCTTTGCTCATTTCATTTCCAAAGTTCTTGCATAAAGAGTCATTTCCACAAAATATAATATCATCAACAAATATGGCTGAGATCAGTATTCCATTTTCATCATTCTTCATGTACATGTTGTTGTTCTCACTTGTCCTTATAAAACCAATCTTAATCAAATAAGAGTGCAATATTTCATACCATGCTCTTGGTGCTTGTTTCAAACCACATAAAGCTTTGTTTAATTTACATACTTGATCTTTATTCTTATCTTCAACAAATCCTTCAAGTTGTTCAATGAAAACTTCTTCTTCTAATATTCCATTCAGAAATGCAGATTTGACATCCATTTGATATATCTTGAAATTTTTGAAAGTAGCATAGGCCAACAATGTTCTTACTCCTTCAAGTCTAGCAATAGGTGCAAAAGTTTCACCATAATCAATTCCTTCTTCTTGAGCATAACCTTTGCAAACTAGTCTTGCTTTGTTTTGAATGACCTCTCCTTTTTCATTTAGCTTGTTTCTGAAAATCCACTTTGTACCAATTACATTTTTGTCCTTCGGTCTTGGGATTAGTGTTCATGTGTCATTCTTCTTGATTTGATCAATCTCTTCTATCATAGCATTTATCCAATCTTCACTGTTAAATGCCTCTTTCACTATTCTCGGTTCAAATTTTGATATCAAACATGTGTTCTATCTCAGTTTGTTCCTTGTCATCACTGGATCATCCTTATCTCCTATAATCTGACTTGGTGCATGATGTCTTCTAACATACTTGGCTAATACAGGCTGGGTAGGCTCTGTATGATCTTCTTCATCACTCAATAACTAGATATTCTCTTCATTTTCTTCAAAAGTCTTCTCGGTAGGACTTCTCAGTTGAACATAGACAAATTCATCATAGTCTTCTGGTTCCTTGGAATTTCCTTCATCATTTCTTTCTGCAAATTCATTAATTTTCACATTTGCACTTTCTACTATTTTGTTAGATGATTTGATCAAACATTTAAATGCTTTGCTTCTAGAAGAATAACCTAGAAACGTTCCTTCTTCACCTTTCCTGATCAAATTTGCCATTTCTATCATCTTTATGAACATAGCATCTAATTCCAAAGATTTTAAAATAACTTACATTAGGTTTCTTATCATACCAGATTTCATATGGTGTCTTCAAAGTACCTTTCTTCAATTGAACTCGGTTCAAGGTGTAAACTGCTGTGCTTATTGCTTCTCTCCAAAATGTTTGTGGCACCTTCTTTTCAATCATCAATGTTCTAGCACAATCCACAATAGATCTATTTCTTCTCTTAGCTATTCCATTCTACTGTGGAGTTCTTAGTGCAGAGACTTGTCTTTTAATACCATGATCATTGCAAAATAAGTTGAACTCATTAGATGTGAACTCTCCTCCTCTATCTGATTTAAGACATTTCAGTTGTCTTCCTGTTTCATTTTCAACTCTTGCCTTGTACCATTTAAACATTTGAAAAGCTTCTGATTTTTCTTTTAAAAACATTACTGACATCATCCTTGAATAGTCATCCACAAATAATATGAAATATTTATCACCATAATAACTTTGAACTTTCATAGGACCACAAAGATCAGTGTGCACTAGATCTAAAATTCCTTTAGAAGTGTAAGACTTACTTGTAAAGCTTGATTTTGTCATCTTACCCATCTGGCATCCTCGGCACATAACATTCTCAGGTTTTTCAAGACTCAGTAGACCTCTTACTCTATGCTTCTTGCTTATTTTGATCAGATTATCAAAAATGACATGACAAAACCTTGTATGCCATAACCAGGTATCATCTAACTTTGCATGCAAACACTTATTTCGAGTTGAGTATGTGTTACCTTTTGTTTGTGTCTCAGTAGCAGCTAACTTTCCATTTTTGTCATGAACTTTGACAATTCCCTTCTGAAATTATATTTGGTAACCTATGTTGTTTAGCTGTGCTACACTCAACAAATTGTATTTCAAACCTTCAACCCAATAAACATCATTGCATCTTGCATTATCAAGAAGTGTTATAGATCCTTTACCTCTCACCAGACATGGTGCATCATTACCAAATCTAACATAGCCTCCATCATAATCTTCTAATATAACAAACTTGTGTTTATCTCCTGTCATATGATGTGAGCATCCACTATCTATAATCCAAGAATAATTAGTGTTTATGTGAGATATTAGGGATTTTTCTTCATACCTTTCTTCATCTAATCCATCCTTGATAGCCACATAAACTACTTCCTCTGTATCAGTCTCATCTGATTTATCATCGTTGGATTCCTCATCAACTATTAGGCATGTCTTTCTATCTCTTCTTCTGAAGTCTCGGTGTCCTCTGTAATGATTATCTTTCTGTCTATCATCTCGGTAATATCTCTTTTCAGTAGAATCTTTGTCAGGATAGTTAGAAGCCATATGTCCTATTTTATCACAATTGAAACATTTCAAAGGTAGTTTTCCTTTATACTTACCTTTGCCTCTCGGTAACCTTTTGGCTAATAGTGCTTCAAACTCTTCTTGCTTTCTGATTTCCTCATATAATTTGTGTACTGCCTCCATGTTCTTATGAAATCTTTCACTTGCTCCACTATGATCTCCTTCAGAGTACTTATACTTTCTTTCATTGAAATCATTAGATTCATCAAGATGAAAAGAACTAAATGTAGATTCAACTTTATTTACCAAAGATCCGCTGTTATCAAAATTACTTAACTCAAATGCATGTAGCTTACCAATAGTAGCATCTAAAGAAACTGGCATATTGGGTACAGACCTCAATTCATTGATTGTAGAGACTTGGATTGCATAAGCTGGTAGAAGGGTTCTTAACAACTTACTTGTTATATCCTTTTCTTCAATAGTTCCACTTGCTCCTTTGATTTGATTGACAATCTCCTTTAGTCTTGTACTATACTAAGTTATGTTCTCACCTTCATCATCCTCATAGATTCAAGTTGTCCTCTTAGACTATCTACTTTTGCTCTTTGAACATGTTCATCTCCTCCATATACTGATATGATCTTATCCCACATTGCCTTTGCATCATTGCAGCCTTCTAGATCATTAAACTCTGAATCGGTCAATGCAGATGTTATTTCAATCATTGCTTGAATATGTTCTTTCTTTGCCTTTATCTCTTCCATAGTCAATGGATAGGTGCTTGGTGTGACAAAATCATTCTCCAGATAGTATACAACATATTCTCCAACTCCTGATAGATGTAGCTTCATCCTTTTTTGCCATGTAGAGAAACTTGACTTGTTCAACTTTAGTGCATCCCTCTTATACATCTTTAAATCAAGTGCCTTTAAACTTTCCTTCCAAAGTCCAAAGCTTTGATACCAATTGATAGTTCTGATACTTAATATAAGTACATATCCAATAGCCAACAAGATGAGAGGGGGGGGGTGAATCATACAAACTTAATCTTCCATAAAAACATCAGATTCAACCTCGGTAACATATATTTCAGTAATATAACCAAAACTGTTAAACATGCAAACTCAAAAGCATATGAACGTCATAAACCTCATAACACCAGATTTAACGTGGAAACCCAAATAGGGAAAAACCACTGTGGGATTTTGGACCCACTAAGAAATATACTCTTCTAGAGTATGCTCGGTTAAAAGCAAATCCTGTTAAAGATTACAAACACATTGCTAGATTTGACCCGGTTAAGGGATTTCCCTCAGATCTGTTGAGATCTTCACCTTGTTAGAAGTGACCTTGTTAAAGGATTTCAAACACTCAATCAGAATGTCACCTTGCTAGAGGGTTTTACAGATAAGACTATTAAGTCCACTCGGTTAAGAGATTTTCTATCACTTTCACAAAATAACTGTAATAAAATCTATCTGCAACTTCACATCTAAAATGCTAAAGAAGATTCTTATTTGGTCAATACAATATAGACATAGAACTAATCTTGTCTATCTATTGGGCTTCTATACTCTGTTATTCAAACAGGTCTTCAAGATTTTGTGCTCGATAATCACTATGTAGCATCCCTGTGCATACACTTGCCCGCATCCATTGTTTATCAACAGTTTCCTATTTATAAACAATTAGGTAACCACTTAATCTCCTTGATCATATTTCCCATGATCAATCATAGCCATCAGATCTTCAATCTTATCTAGGTTCAATGCATCTTTCGATCTAAAAATGTTTTACCCTGCCTTGGATCTTGCATATTAGTCTTGGAACTTATGCCAGGGTATTACGGTTCAATCTGAGTTGTAGATCTTCATGCCGACTTTTCATTGCCTTAGATTCGTTAACAAACTTCATTCACGGCTCACCAATCATTGATCAGTTCCAGCTCATCAGCTTTCTTCATTAAATAACACATGTAAACATTTAATGCATTCTGTTATAGCTCGGTAACAACTTGGTAACAACTTGGTGAATACTAAACTTCACTCGGTAGACATTCCGCCTTCATTAACTGATAGCGATAACCTTAGGGTTTACTGACTAGGTTCCTTAGGGTTTACCGACTAGGTTCTTTGCTTGATAACATAGTATAGTATTAACCTTTACATTTTACAACATATGTATGATGTTAAAACAATCTAAACATCATGATCTCATCATTGTCTGACTCGGTACTAGTTGCCCATTGAATACCTTATTCATCCCCTTATTCATCATATTCTTTCCCATGTCTTTTACCGACATCTTTATAATCTTCATATCATACTTCTCAAGATATGGCAACATCATACTGAATTAGAAAATCAATTTCTTGACATCAATGACAAAATAATAATACCAAGACAGTAAACATCTTTAATCAGTTATATCCATAATCATAAACAACCTTCTCAATATCCTTATGAAATGCCAACAATCTTTCATTGTCTGTTATAATGCAATATTGCCAACAACATATGAAACTGCTTCTAGTCAAAAAATTAATTGGGATAAGATCTCTTTGTTCTTCATTAATACTCCCGTTGAAAGACAAATAAGGATTGAGAGAATCCTTGGATGTAAAATTGTTGAGTTGCCTTCAACCTACTTGGGGATCCCTCTTTGTATTAAGCCTTCAGAGAATTTCTGGATGAGTTGGTTGACAGATTCAACTCTAAATTGGCTAGCTGGAAAGGAGCTATCCTTAGTCAAGCGGGCAAGGTAATGCTGCTTAAAGATACTCTTCAAAATTTGTCTATTTATGCCCTTAGTTTGTTTAAAATCCCTAGAAAGTTTGCGGAGGCAATTGAGAGAATTCAAAAAAGGTTTCTTTGGTTGGGAGTGGAAGATAAAAATAGAATTCCCCTTATTGCTTGGAGTAAAATTTGTTCTCCTAAGGCTTCTGGGGGTTTGGGTTTAAGGAACATTATGTCCATGAATAATGCCTTGTTAGCTAAACAAATTTGGAGAATGAAAGGGGAGGAAAGAGAATAGAATTTAATTTGGAAAAAGAAATATCTTTACATGCAACCTTCAGAGGAAGATATTATGGATAAATCTTTTTTGGTCGAAGGCTTTGCAAACTGGAATGCAGTTCAAATGGCTAAAAGTTGCGCTGCTGCTGGAAGGTGGTGGAAATTGGGGAATGGAGGAATTATTAGATTCTGGGAAGATAGTTGGCTCTTGGACAAACCTCTGGAGGATATTCCTATCCTTAAGGAATGGAAAGAGTGGTTGAAAAATAGGTATGGTGGTTTTGTTAAAGATTATTGGAGAAATGGAAAATGGATTGAGTTCAGCCAGCAATGTCCAGGATTAAAGTTTCTTGAGATTCTGCTATCTTCTAAAAATTTTAGGAATAATGACGAGATAGTTTGATTTGGGGGGAGAATCTGGATGGAAATTACTCTGTGTCCTCAGTGGTGGCTATCCACAACAAAGTGTTGGAAGAAACTCCTATGTGGGCTAAAGTGCAGATAAAAATATTAATGCCTAAAGTTAATATCTTCTTTTGGATTTTTATCCAAAATAATGTGTTGACTCTTGATAACCTCCAAAAGTGTGGATTTGTTTTTCCTAATAGGTGTTCTCTTTGTTGTAGGGAAGAGGAGTTTGCTTGTCACATCCTCTACCAGTGCACTTTCAACCAGGAAATTTGGAAAATTATTTTTTGTAGGTGGAAGCTAAGTTGGGTATTCCCAAACTCTCTAGGGGAGCTATGGAAACAATGGTACTATCCTAATTCCAATTCTAAGAATGTGGAGCTATGGAAACTAACTTTCCCAAATGTCATATGGAATATTTGGAAGGAGCGCAATAATAGGATTTTTAGGGATAAAAATGCTATTCCCGAGGTTGTGGTGGATAAAATCTATAGAGGAATATTTGAATGTTTAAATGGAACTAATCATGGATTAGCTGCTAAAGAGGATTTTAATGAAAGGTGGAACCTCTCTAATATCAAATCTTTTATGATAAGGGAAGGGAAGGTATTGTAATGTGCTTTCCATCTTAGGGATGGATTAAGGCAAACTTTGATGGGGCATCTAAGGGGAATCTAGGTAAAACTGGTTATGGGGGCATTGTCAGGAATTTTGTTGGAAGTTGCCTGGTGGCAGTTGCTGGGCCTCTGGGTAATCAAACAAGTCATTATGGTGAAGCTTCTGCAGCTTTGAATACTTGATTATTGCTAAAAATCTAAATCATGATAACTTATGGCTGGAGGGAGACTCTCTAAATATTATCAAGTGCTTGAAGGGAGAAATTGAGCCATCTTGGTCTATTGAAAATATAATTTTTAAAGCTGAAGAAATTATAGATAGCTTTAAAAGTATTATAATTACACATGCCTGTAGAGAAAAAAATTTGGTTGTGGATGGTTTGGCAAACTTAGGTGTTATTTCTGAGGCTCAAAGTATTTGGTACAAGGAAGATAATATTATTTTTGATATTAAAAATCTTCTAAGAAAGGACAAATTCATGGGAAAAGATGAATCGCACAATCAATCATGCTAATTGCAATGAGTAATCTTTACATTTATGGAAAGGTAATGATGACCTGGCAGAATGGCAGAATCTTAATCAAAGATATTAATCTTTCGCACACTTTATGGGTTAACATTTTCAAAATTTTGAGAGGTGAGTGGAAGGAAGCTCTGATTTTGCAGAAGAACAGAGTTGGTATTGCGAATTTGAAAATGGGAGGGGATCTAAGGAGAGAAGAACCAGATAACATGTCTAGATGGAAGGAAATGCCAAAAGTTTGGACTAAGCTAGAAAAAGGATTTATGATGAATTTCATGGAGAAGCTGGTCGATTATAACAAAGGCAGGGTTAATCTTGCAATCACCAAAATCATTGAAAAACTGGAGCAACGGTTCTTTCAAAATTTATGGGGTGACATTCAAATTGGATGCAGACCTCATAGTGACGCTAACTGGTATGCCCCACTCAGGTCTTAATTTTTTCAGAGATTTGAAAGTTTCTAATAATGTGGTAAAGATTTTTCCGTGTAAGGAAAAGGAAAGGGCAAAAATTGGTAAAGCTACGAGAGGGTATTATGATGCATCCAACATAAAGAAAATTTGGGGCTGTGTGTTGAATGCTATCATGAAATACATTACTGTGGAGGGCCGATTTACTAGGGTCCACACATGCCATTTTGTGTTGTTAAATCATTTCAGGCACGAGAAAAGGATTTCCTTGCCCTACTACCTCTTCAGGTCGCTGTCGAGATCTCTTAATAAGCACAGTAAGAACCCTTCGACTCCGGTGCTTCATTGTGGCCTCATTTTTCTCATTTATGAGCACTGCAAAATTCTTACTATCCAGGAAAATAAGAGGTCATCTACGTCTCCAGGAAAGGGTAAGAGAAAGATGGAGGAAGGCAGGCCAAGTAAGGAAGAGTTGATTTAGAATAAAAAGAGCAAAAGTGCTACTGGGCTGAAAATTCAAGAGGACAAGGATATGCAAATGGAGATGGAGAATGTTTCAAAGGATATTGGAAAAGATGGTAGTGAGATGGAAATGGAGGAGTCTGGAGGGGAGGAAAGTTGGAAAGAAGAGGATGTGGGGGAAGAGGAAGGAGAAGATGAGGATGCTTCTGACCAAGATAGTCCTACCCGTAACGTTAGTTTAGTCAATGTCGATAGCCAGCCAAGGGAGAAGGAGGATGATAAAATTAATGAGGAAAAAGATATGGATTTTGAGCAAGAGAAGAATGAGCTCAAGCATGAGAAGGACAAGGAGAACCCAAGCAAGGATAAGGAGTTTGCTAGAGAAGGGTTAATTCTGGATAATCTCAAAAATCTCTCTGATGCTAGAATGGGCTTGACAGGTGGACTTATGAAGGTATCAAGAACCTTGAAAAAAGTGGGAAGCACTGGGAAGAGGAGAGGAAGATAGATGAAAGGGATGGGAAGTAGAGGATGAAGGATTTGGAGGAAAAAGCTAAGAAGATGGAAGCTCAGATTGAGAAGCTGGAGGAAGGAAAAAAATGCAATGAAAAACCTATTAGTTATGATACCAGATATCTTGACTGCTGTTACAATGAACTTAGAGAAAATATCCAAGGTCCTTGAGGGATCCAACACTCCTAAGCCAATTGTGGACCTTGATATGGATGAAGATGACATTGAGATTGGGACTGCGGAAAGTGCTCTTGGTGGAGCTGTAAAGAGAACAAGGGTGAGCATGAAGAAAGCTGATGTGGCTTCTCCAAAGGAAATCCCTAAACTTAGGGATAATATTAAAGAATTGTATGGGATTAGTGGAAATTTGGCTAATTCCCTAAAAAACATCTAGTTGTTCCTCTTCTGGATTTTGTCTATTTTAGCTGGTTGTTGCTGGTTCTATGGGGTTTTTTGCTAGATTTTGATCGTTTCTATGCTGGATTTTTAGCTGTTTGTTCCATCTTATTGCTTAATGCTTTTATATTTTAAGGATCTTTTGTAAAGGGTTTTGGGGCCCCTTCAAAACCTGCTTTTATCTTAATCAAAAAATAATGTATAATTGTAATATTTAATTTTATTATGTGAGTTGTGCATGAATGTGTAAAGTGTAGAGATTCTCTTGAAATATTATCAGGGCCACTTGATGACTTATATTTTAACATTGGGATATATTATATTTATTTAATATTAAGGAAAGCAAATTAATAAAGTACCCAATATTAGATGTGAGGTCAATGGGGTAGTTGGCCCATGGTATTAGCACATAGTTTTGATGTAATATGACTTCGTG
Source organism: Cryptomeria japonica (assembly GCF_030272615.1). Lineage (NCBI taxonomy): Eukaryota > Viridiplantae > Streptophyta > Pinopsida > Cupressales > Cupressaceae > Cryptomeria > Cryptomeria japonica. Next base: position 368,720,523 of record NC_081409.1, read on the forward strand.
GTTTTGTGGGAGCTTGTGTCTATAAAAGCAACTAAAAGGGTAGTTGTTTGGGTGAGCTAGGTTAGCACTTGTGGAGGTTGGAAACATGGCAATGGGATGTCTGGTTATATGATTGTTTACATGGATTTCTTTTTGATGGTTGGGGTTGTGAAAGTTTTGATGGTTGTTTTTGTAATGGTGCATTGCTAATAATACATGAATGATAGGCTGGGTTTTTCCCTCATGAAGGTTTTCCAAGGATATATTTCGTGTCATCTTTGATGGGTATGTTGTCTATTATTTGCATAAGGATTCTATTTGTTTATTTGATTGATTTTTCAATTGGGTTGTGTGGAAATTAGCATATGTATGGCTGCAAGTTATCTTTCAAGTGGTATCAGAACTATGGTTGTGGTATTATATAACCCCGAGAGTTGAATCTATGGAATGTATGATAGAATGAAAGACAAGAGAAGAAATGATGGTTTTGTATTTTGTTTATTGAAGATTTGAGGGTTTTAGGTTTGCTGTTATGATGGGTTGTTCGTAGATTTGGGGTTGTAGATTTGACCCCTTCCATTTAATATTCATTTTTAAAAAATTAAAAATAAGGCATATTGGCATTTTTTGGAGTCCATGTAGCCTAATAGGCTATTTTTTTTTATGAAGCATAACTTGGGCCAAGAGTGTTAGATTTTTGACTTCTTATATTTGTTGGAAAGGTGACTCAGAGCACTACACGATGGTATGATTAGTTTTTCTAGGATTTTCTATTTTGGCAATGAAATATTAGCTAGAAGTGGTGAGTTTCCTTTTGATTTTGAGAGGTCATAACTTTAGCATACAAAGTCAAATTTTGGACTTCGAATAGTCGACGAAAATCTCTTGGAGAAAATTTCATATTAATTTAGATTTGGAGTAGGCTTGATATGATTTATTTGTTGATATATTAATTTGAGCTATTTATGGGTTCTCCTAATTATGGTGACATTATGAGTTTATGACATGCTACATATTGGAGATTTAGAGTTTATGTCATTGTACACTTAGTATTGTGTCTTAGGTTGCTCTCATGTTGACATGGCTATCAATTTTGGTTTGAATATGTATATTTCATTGTTGGGTCTATGAGTTGTACAGTGTTGTAGGCAGTCTATACTTACAAGATTGCATATATGGCCTTGATATGGGTTGTCCATGCCGATAGACCTTTCATTGTTGATGCATATTCAGATTGGTGGCTTCATTTAGTCACTTGGTTTTCTAATTTTGTTTTCATGTTGAGGAGGAGAGTGTTGTTACCAAGTATAACCATGATGGAGGACATATGGTGTTGATTATGTGATGCTTATAGGTTGGACACTATGGAGTTAGATACTTATTCATGGAGGTGATCATGATGACATTAATGTTCCTTGTGTTTAGGGAATTTTGCATGAAATTTTTGGATTTGAAGGTTCTTTATTGGTAATATTTTGATTGGATTCCTAATTGGTTATGGCAGTGTATCTTCTTATTTGAGGATCATGGTTATTTTGGCTTTTGGGAGCTTATGATATTGACTTTGAGTTCTTTGATTTTTAGATGGATATAATTGATTCTCATGTTAGAGGATGGTTTTATCATGATGTTATGGATATCTTGTTTACACTTTAAGTGGGAGATTTTGATATTGGTGATGTAGTAGTTTAGGATTGCTTCTCAATTAGTTTTTAGTGTCTTTGTATCTTCTTGGCTTCAAGATCTTGGTTTACTTGATTCTATTGACATTTTAGTTGTATGTGTGTAGATCTAGATGATCTTCCTTTAGGATATGGTTACCATGATGCTATGGAGAGCTTGGTATCATGATTCATTGGAAGATTATGCCAATGATGTGTATTCACAATTGGAAGGTAGATGGTCTTCTTTAGTGTGCAGATATTTGGAAGATGCCTTAGATCCTATTTCTACCAAAGAGTCTTTCAGATTTGTAGGTATATTGATAGGAGATGGTGGTGTTGATGATATTTGAGGATGTGGACATCTTGGAGGACTCACGGATTCCTTGATTGAGGTGTGGTTTTATGTTTATTAGAATCAATGAAAAATGAGAGGGGGGGTGGGTGAATTAGTGTTTTACAATCTACAAACTTATTAAGGTGATTCTTAAACCACCAGATGCATAAGAATGAAAGAAAAGTGCATAAACATAAAGAAATCAACCACACAACCATAAAACCAAGATTTTTACATGGAAACCCAGAAAGGGAAAAACAATGGTGGGATTTGAACCCACAATATTATTGTACTATGGCCACAAGTATGATAATATTATGTAAGGGAAATGCACTTGCATTCAAGAATAGTGCCTAGAGCTCACTTCTCAATTACATAAGTGGGCAACAATCTCGGAGGACTCACCATCCTAAAAATGAGATATATGAGTAATTGTAGTGTCTAAACTAGAATGTAGCATCTAAATAAGCCAAAATTTTAGTTCTGATTAAGCACAATCTGACTGTCAAATGTTGCTCTGCCTTTCTACTGTATTCTGCTGCACAATCATCTATTGAAGAACCAATTATGCATTTTGATGCTCATTTGCATACCACACATCCACACTCACATATATCATTGATAAAATGATCATCTAGATGAACATCATATATCTGCATGACCTAATAAGACTTCAACCATGTTGACTTCACAAAAAATGCATAACACGCAACATGAAACATGTAACCTTAGGTCGGCTCAATCCACATACAAATCCATATGCAGACCCAAACAAAATGATAACAAGATTCATACAAGTCATCCCAAAATCCTTGAACATGAAATAAATCATTGAAATCAACCCAACAATTCTGCAACACGCGTTACATAAGAATATATTTGTTCTAACTGAATTATCGGATACAAGACATTTAATATTGCTCACGAATCAACACTAGATATCAGGATTACAATATTACTTGCCTCGAACCTTGAATCATCTTCCTTAATCACTGTAACAAAAATTACACCACCAAAATCAAGATGTGCACAATGATCTCATGTTCTACCGGTTACTGCGTTCCACCTTCCAGACTTATGCCTTATGAACAATATGACTTCTGGTAACTCGAATCTATGTACACTAGATGATGTTTCTGAAATAGGTTGCCATCAATGACAACTCCTAAGTATCTCTCATGCATCAATATTCATCGGAACAATGTCTCTTGCCAATAATGCTTTCATTTGACATATTATCCTTGTTTGATAGGATGATTGATATTATTTCATTGTGCAATCTTGATTCTAGATTAGAGTTTTGGCATGATATGGTTATTTGATATGTTCATATGGAACATGTTATCTCCTTGGAAGGGATTGTTAGATCATGTTGTCATGTTTATGTTCTTGATGCTATGATTTGAGCTTTGAAATTGATCTTGATGTTTCTATTTGTATTAGGTACATGATCATTTTCTTGTTTACTTCACGATGGGGCTATGTTGCATTTGGAGTTTGACATGGATTGATTGGTTACAAGTTCTCATAAAATACATGGATACACAGGTGATGTTGGTATTCTCTTGTGATTAGAGACATGTTTAGAGATGGTTGATGGTTTCAAATGGAAGACTGAGGAGCATTCACCTGGTATGGACTTGAGAGGAGAATTATTCTTAGTGTGAGTCATGTTGACTTGGATAGCTTGATGAGCATTCTCATTCCTCACTATTGGTCTACTCGGTGATTTACTAATTGAGATAATTTGCTCATTGTTCCTTTTATTTGAAATATGTTTATCTTTATCTTTCATAGTGTTGGTAATTTGGATGAATTGATTATGTGTTGCATTCATGTTTTGTCATTGATGGCAACACCGACAGTTTTGGTTGTTTACCGGTTTTTGATTGGTTCCAGTAGAGTTGTTGGTTTATTGTATTGATTTGGTATGCTCTGGTATGATTTGGTTTGTGGATTTGGTTTGAATTTTTCATTCATGCTATTTAGATGTGTATCATGATCAGTTGGTTTAGGATTTGATGACTAAGAGCTATCATTTGTTCTAGTAAGCTTTTTGGTCACTGGTAAGGGTTTTATCGACAGAGGTTTGTTGAAGATATTTTGATGCATGTGATAAGTGGTGTTGGTGTAGCTTCTAGATGGCTATTAGGATGTTGTTAGTTATCTTGTTCATGTTCTTATTGATCAGTGGTGTTGGATTTGGTTTATGGTGACCTATTTTGGGTCTGGTGTTATCCCGGTTATGGACTAGTTTATGTGATGTGTTGGTGGATGTTCCTGATGCATTATCGGTGGGATTTAATGATTGGTTTAATATTTTTTTGGCTTGAGATGACTTGGTTGATCATTGGATTGTCGGTTTATGGTATGAATTTATTGTATTATCTTTTAGGTGGCTGACCTAGTGGTGTAGGTCCCGGGTTGGTATAAATATGATGTAAGATCTCTTTGTAGATCATGTATATATGTATGTATGAGCTTATGGGATTATGGGATATAGGATTATCTATGTGCGAATAATGTTGTAATCATATGCAGAGGTTTTGGTCAATCATAGGTGATCAAATTGGGTTTGTAAGAGAGGTTTAAGGTCTCTTGTATTGAGCTTAACCGGAATTGTACTCAGGTATAGGAGATAATATACTTGCAGTTCAATCTTCATTCTGAATTGTAGTCCAATGTATTTTGTAGTCAGTGAGGCTCCTTTTGTGATGAGCAGTGCACTCTAGGTTGTTGGCCTTCCTGCATGTGTAGGCTTCTTCATATTGTAATCATATACTTACTATAAAATTATTATCTGACTTTGCATAGGCTTCCCACCATGGTTTTTCCCTTTACCGGGTTTTCCACATATAAATATTGGTGTCATGTGTTGTGGATAGATGGTAACTATTCTAAGATTTATGTTTATGTTTAATTGCTTCATTTACTATTCTGGTATTTGGTTTATGCATTTTAGTATTGAGTTTATGTGTTCTGGTAATATGGTTTTGAATTCTTAAAGTTCTATAATTCAGTGGCAACTGATTCACCCCCCTTCTCAGTTGTTCTCTTTTTATCTAAGTTGTCTAACAATTGGTATCAAAGCTTGGCCCTCTCTGCAAAATCTTAACTGCTTGAGGAAGATCCTATGGCGTCTAATAGTGCAAGTTCATCAAGTTCATCTGCAGCTATTTTTCAGACCTAGGCTTGATGGAACAAATTACAAGGTATGGAAGATTTAGATGGAGACTCATCTGAGATGTATTGGAAAGAGATTTGGGAGATCAATGAGAATGGTGTTACAATTTTTAATCCGACATCTTGAAATCATCCTCTGACAGGTCTGGATAAAGATCTTGAGAATGATTGTAGAGCTAGAGAAGCCCTTTTGTGTGCACTCTCTGATCACCAAATTATGGAATTGGCTGAAAAATCAGCTGCAAAGGCTAAATGGGACAAATTGGAGACTCTGAATGAAGGTGACCGTACTATTAAAACTGATAAACTTGATGGTTATCAAGTGAGGTATGAGAACCTAAAGATGGAAAAATAGGAAATGACTATTGCTTTTATGGAGAGAGTTAATGAGATTTATTCTAGGAATTCAATGTTGTGGTGGATCTCTGAGCGAAGATGAAATAGTTTCTAAAGTAATGAGAGCTTTGCCACCAACTTATAAGATGAAGGCTACTGCAATTAATGAATTGAGAACTATGGCAAACACTTCTGTTAATAGGGATACCTTGGTTGGGAAGTTATCTCCTTTTGAGCTTGAGGAATTTGGACCTTCTTAGACTACAAAATTTGAACTTGCTTTTCATGCATCTACATCATCTACTGGCAAGAGTGATTAGAAAGCTTTATATGCAAAGGAACTAGAGGATATGAAGAAAGGAGATGAAGATTTTGAGCAAATTGAAGCTTTATTTTCTAGAAGAGTACCTAAAGGATCGACGAGAAGTAAGTATGAAGGAAAATCACCTTTTAAATGCTTTGCATGTAATAAGATAGGTCATTTTGCATCTAGATATCCTGAAAGGAATTCAAGATTTGAAGAAAGAGGTAGAAGATCTTTTAGGCCTAACCATGATTATTAGAACAAGCATAAGTATAGTAGAAACAAAGACAAATCATTCTATTATGCTGATGAGGAAGGTGTGACTGATTCTAATGATGAACCAACGCAAGATTCAGCTAGTAGGTCCAACAATGGAAAGGAATCGGTATTTTTGGCTATCAAAGAAAATGATCCGGTACCTAAAGAGAAGGATCTTGCTGATAAAATTGAAGACAAGGATGAATGGGTAATTGATAGTGGACATTCACATCATATGATTTGAGATAAAAGGAAGTTCTTATCTTTGCAAGAATTTGGTGGTGGTCTGGTTAGATTTGGAGATGACAAAGCATGTATCATCAAGGGAAAAGGAACAATATCATTGGATGGTAAGCATAAAACTAATAATGTTTATTATGTTGAAGGTTTAAGACATAATATTTTGAGTGTATGATAGTTGGTGGATAAGGGATTTCAATTACAGATGAAGGATGGAAAATGCAAGATTGTCAACAGATCTAGATTGGAGATAGCAATCGGTACACAGACTAAAGGTAATATATTTAATTTGAACTTTGGTGAGAAGACATGTTTGATTGCATAAATTGATGAGAGTTGTCTATGTCATAAGAGGTTGTGTCATGTGAATTTTGATTGCATTGTGAAGATCAGTTCTACTAAGGTAGTTAGAGATATACCTAAGATTGTAAAGCCCTATAATCCAGTATGTAAGGAATGCCAAATGGAAAAGCAAGTCAGAACTACTTTTAAGAGTATACAAGACAAATCTAATGATGTTCTTGATCTTATTCATACTGATTTGTGTGGTCCTTCTAGAATAAAAAGTTTTCAGGGTGATAGATATTTCATGCTAATCATTGATGGCTATTCAAGAATGATGTGGGTTACTTTTCTAATGGAGAAGTCTAAAATATTTGAAAAGTTTAAAATATTTAGCACTAAAGTTGAGACAAAGACATGATTGAAGATTAAATGCTTAAGGTTGGATCAGGGTAGAGAATTCATATTCGGTGAATTTAACAGCTATTGTGAGAAGAATGGGATAAGGAGACAACTATCTACACCCCAGACACCTCTGCAGAATGGAGTTGTGGAAAGGAAGAACAAAATTATCTTGGATGCATCTAGAACCATGATGATGGAAGATAATCTACCTCATGTCTACTGGAGAGAAGCTGTAAGCATGATGGTATACACATTCAATAGAGTTCATATCAAAGGAGACATCGGTAAGACACCTTATGAGTTATGGTTTGGTCATACACTGACAGTTAAGTATTTCAGAATCTTTGGTAGTAAATGCTCTATCAAAAGAGATGATTCCAATGGAAAATTTGATCATAGATGTGATGAAGGAATATTTCTTGGTTATTCTAATGAAAGTAAAGCATATAAAAGTTATAACAAAATATTGCAGATAATTGTGGAGAGTACAAATGTCAAGGTGGATGAGTTGAATATAAATCAAATTAGAACTTATGAGAAGAAATCGACAGTGGAAATGATCATAACTGAACTGGTAGCACCTGCACTGGAACAAAATATTAAACTAGTTACTCCGACAGTATCAGATAATTCAATAGTAACTGAAGATCAGGATAGCGGAACAAAAGTCAGAAGACTCCCAGGTGTGTAAGGTTGAATTATTTAGAAGATCAGATCATTGGAGACAAAAGCAAAGGAGTGATGACACGAAGAAGGTTGGCAGTTGATGAGGTATGTTTAATTTCTCAAGTTGGACTGACATTGATAATTGAAGCTTGTAAAGATGAATGTTAGATGAAAGCTATGGAAGAAGAATTAGATTAGATAGAAAGGAATAACACATGGATTTTAGTTCCTCGGCCTAAAAATAAGAATGTTATTGTAACTAAATGGGGTTTTAGGAATAAATTGAATGAAGATGGTCAAGTTGTGAGGAATAAAGATAGATTGGTTTGTAAAGGATATTCTTAGAAGGAAGGAATTAATTATGATGAAACCTTTGCACCGGTAGCTAGGATTGAAGCTGTGAGAATATTTCTTGCTTATGCTGCACATAAGAACTAGAAGGTTTATCAGATAGATGTCAAATGTGCATTTATGAATGGAGATCTTGAAGAGGAAGTTTATATTGAGCAACTTGATGGATTTTCACTTTCAGGTGACAAAAACATGGTTTGCAGGTTAAAGAAAGCTTTATATGGATTGAAACAAGCCCCTAGAGCTTGGCATGAAAGACCAGATAAATATCTTTTGAAGCTTGGTTTCACTAAAGGTAATGTTGGCAGTAATTTATATTATAAGATCGCTGATGATGACATATTGATCATTGAAGTCTTTGTTGATGATATCATTTTTGGAGGTGAAGATAAGTTGTGTATGTAATCTCTAACAATATGAAGAACGAATTTGAGATGTCTATGATTGGGGAGATGAGATTTTTCTTAGGTTTGCAGATTACTCAAACTAATAAAGGTATTTTCATCTGTCAAGCTAAGTATGCTAGAGAGTTGTTGAAAAAATATGGGTTGGAAAATTCTAAACTGGTTGGTACACCTATGGCTTCAAGTGAGAAATTGATAAAGAATGATGCATCTACACCAGTAAATCCTACAAGGTACAAGTCTATGATTGGATGTTTGTTATATCTAACTCAGACTAGACTGAATATAATGAATGCAGTTTGTATTGTATCAAGATATTAGAGTGATCCTAGAGAAAATCATGTGAGTGTGGTGAAAAGGATTTTTAGGTATTTGCAGGGAACAACTGAATATGGCTGGTGGTATCCTAAGAATGATGACTTTACATTATGTGCATATACAAATGGAGATTGGGCTGGAGATGTTGATGACCGAAAGAGCACATCCGGTGGAGCTTTCTTTCTTGGAAAGAAACTTGTTTCATGGATCAACAAAAAGCAATCATGTACATCTTTATCTAATGTTGAAGATGAGTATGTTTCTACTGCTACAACTATACACAAGTTTTATGGATGAAGAAAGTGGTGAAGGATATAAAGGTGGATTGTGATGAACTAGTAGTTATTCACTGTGATAACTTTGCTGCTGTTGATATATCAAAGAATCTAGTATTTCATTCTAAGATAAAGCACATATCTATCAAGTATAACTTTTTGAGGGAAAAGGTTGAAGCAAATGAAGTCAGATTGGTTTATGTGAACACTAAAGATCAGATTGCAGACATTTTCATTAAACCTTTTCCTAAAGAATCATTTGAGTACTTCAGAGACAAATTGGGGGTTTATGCCCCTCTAGTAGAGACTTGAATGACGTTGATTGACATCAGTCTGACATGCATTTATAGAGCTACTATTCATTTTGGATTGATGTGGTGGTGCTACTACTTAGGGGGAGTAGTCAGTTGTGTGGTTCAGTGGATTTATGATCTTTCTTTGATATTTATGCCAGTTTTTGGCATTGATGTCAAAGAGGGAGAGATATATGTGAAAAATAGATCTTAACAAAATATCAGTCAAAGGGAGAGTTTGGTTAAGCTCTTCGTTGTAATATCATCTTATGGGAGATTGTTGGCTATCTTCTTTTGGGGGAGACTTGTTTGGCATTTCTTCGCACTTGGATTTTTTTCACATCTAGTGTTGCCAACAATGCCAAAGGGGGAGATTGTTGGCAATTTGGAGGAATTGATTATGGGTTGCATTGATGTTTTGTAATTGATGGCAACACTGCCAGTTTCGGTTGTTTACCGGTTTCTTGTTAGTTCCGGTAGAGTGGTTGGTTTATGGTATTGATCAGGTATGCTCTGGTTTGTGGATTTGGTTTGGATATGTCATTCATGCTATTCAGATGTGTATCACAATCACTTGGTTTGGGATTTGATGATTAAGAGCTATCATTTGTTCTAGTAAGCCTTTTGGTCACCGGTAAGGGTTTTACCAATAGAGCTTTATTGAATATCTTTTGATGCACATGATAAGTGGTGTTGGTGCATCTTCTATATGTCTATCAAGATGCTATAGGTTATCTTGTTCATGTTCTTATTGACCGATGGTGTAGGATTTGGTTTATGGCAACCTATTTTGTGTCTGGTGTTATCCAAGTTATGGACTAGTTTCTGTAAAATGTTGGTGGATGTTCCTGATGCATTACCGACCAGATTTAATGACTGGTTTACATTGTTTTCAGCCTGAGCCGACTTCGTTGATCATTGGATTGTGGGATTATGTTATGAATTTATTGTATTATCTTTTAGGTGGTTGACCTAATTATCTAGGTCTTGGGTTGGTATAAATATAATGTAAGATCTCTTTGTAGATCATGTATGTATGTATGTATGTATGTATGGGCTTAAGAGATTATGGGATATAGGATTATTAGTGTGCGAATAATGTTGTCATTATATGCATAGTTTTTAGTCGGTCACAGGTGATCGAGTTGGGTTTGTAAGAGAGGTTTAAGGTCCCGGTATTGAGCTTAACTAGAACTGTACTTAGGCATATGAGATGATATACTTGTAGTTCAATCTTCACTTTGGATTGTAGTTCGATGTATTTTGTAGTCAGTGAGGCTCCTTTTGTGATGAGCAGTGCACTCTAGGCTGTTGGCCTTCCTGCATGTGCAGACCCCTTGATATTGTAATCACATACTTATTACAGAAGTATTATCTAACTGTGGGTAGGCTTTCCACCATGGTTTTTCTCTTTACTGAGTTTTCCACGTACAAATCTTTGTGTCATGTGTTATGGATGGATGGTATTTATTCTATGATTTATGTTTATGTTTAATTTCTACATCTTCTATTCCGATATTTGGATTATGCATTCCGGTATTGAGTTTATGTGTTCCAATAATATGGTTTTGAATGCTTAAAGTTCTATAATCCGGTGACAACTGATTCACCCCCCTCTTAGTTGTCCTTTGGTTATTTGAGTTGTCTAACACATAGATATGGATCTTGAGCTATGGATAGATGGTTAGTTTTGGAGTATTTAATTTGAGAGATGTATTGCATTGGATATCTCCTTATGCATTTTAGTTATCATTATGATGGAATTCATTGATGATTTGAGTTTAGGAGATGGTTTATTGGGCTTGTTCCCTAGGATTGGGAATGAGAATGGTATTATTTTAATCCTCTTGGTTATAAGAGGCTTACATACATATTGAATACATGATATATATGTTTTTTTGCTCCATGGGATTGAATGGTTTTGGGTGTTGTCATGGCTTTTTATTTGAGGTTTTATGGAAGAGATCATACTTGACATAGTTAGTATTTAGAGGTGTATGTAGGACATGCTATAGGTTTTTATTTGCATTATTTCTCTCTTTGGTCTTGGTTATTCCTGGACGTTTGGTTTCACATTAATTTGTATTTGAGTTTGTTTGGAGATATGTGATCACTAGTATGTGTTCATGTGTTGTCATGTGGGAGATGACATGGAGGCTCCTTTATCTCTTTCTTTTGTTGGTTGTGGAGAACATGGTAGAGTATTGGAGACTTATGGTGAGAGTTGTACTTGCAGGTTAATGGCTTATATATTATACTATCATTGTGGATGTTCCTTGATACTACATGGTTATGATTACACTTTTTATATAATGTTGTTAGTGGATTAATTTTAGATTTGTCATTACCTGTGCAATGGGGTTTCTAGGTATACATGTGTGACAGGTATTGCACTTGGAGATTATGGTTGCATGTTATGGGTTGTATATGTTGATGACTTGAGATTCACTTGATATATTTCAAATGTAGACCTTGGAAGTATGGATAGTTGGTATGTTAGAACTTGTCGTGGGTGCTGAACACTTGTTGTGAGTTGCACATGGACACGTAAAATTTAGAGATTCCCTTAGAATATTCTTGGGGCCACTTGATGAGTCATATTACAACATTGGGATATATTATATTGTATTATTTTAATATTGGTGAAAGTAAAAATAAAGTATCCAATATTAGATGTGAGGTCAATGGGGTAGTTATCCCATGGTATTAGCACATGGTTTTATAATACTACTTGGTGGTTTTGTGGGATCTTGTGTCTATAAAAGAAACCAAAAGGGTAGTTGTTTAGGTGAGACATGTTAGCATTTGTGGAGATTAGAAGCATGACATGGGATGTGTTGTTACATGCTTGTTCACATGGATTTCCTATTGATGGTTGGGCTTTCAAAAGCCTTCATGGTTGTATTTTTAATGGTGCATTGCTAATAATACATGGATGATAGATGATTTTTGGAGGCTAGGTTTTTCCCTCATGAGGATGTTCCCAAGGCATATCTTATGTCATCTTTGATGGGTATGTTTCCTATTCTTTGTATATGTATTCTATGTGTTTACATGATTCATATCTCAATCGGGTTATGTGAAAATTGTCATATGTATGGCTGCAAGTTTCCTTTTAATTTCCTTTTATTTGTATTGTGTCTCATTTTTCACCTTATTCATTTCACCTCACATTTAGTTAGTTTATTTTATTTATTATATTTGGCTCTTGACTACAATTTGACCTTTAGAACTTAAGTCTTACACATACCTCAATTTATTAAAAAGACTTTACTTATTAATGATGCATTTAAACTATATTTTAGCTTCATTTTATTTTTTATAATGTGGACAACCATTTCCTTTCAATTCAATAATTGACGAAGAACTTTCTTAGATCCCATATTAATGGAAAGTCCTTTTATTCTTTAGGGTATTAAGAATATTTTTGTACTTACCATGAAAATATTTTTATTTTAGTTCACAATATTTTATAAAATCTCAAGATAGAGAGCTACACGCATTGTACAAATATATTCTATTAGGATATTAAAAATTTTCCCTCCTTTTTCAATGATTTTGGATTTTTCGCAAGCTCCCATGGTCCTACCATGATCTCTTACCATTATTTGGTAGGTTGATCAAAGTAAAATCATTCATTCCCATAAAGTAAGTACAGGTAATTTTGGGTCAATATACCACCCTCACCTAAGTTTAGGACACCATTAAATTATTTGATACAATAATAACCGAATGAATTGATAAATAAAAGAATATTGTTGTCGATACTGTTTAAAGCATCAAAATTTGATTTAGGCGTAACTCTTCCTAATAACAAATTCAACATTAAAACTTTATAAAGTCAAGCATGTGTTTGGAAGAAAATTGTAGAAGTACTTATGAGCTATATGACTTTAGAGGGATAGTATAAGTGGTCCCACTCTCACCTCTTTCTCATGCTTAATCATTCTTGTCACAATGTGAAGATGAATTTCTATTTCTAAATTATTTAATCTCTAGAGTAGTCAAGGAAAAATGTGTTGGCAATTGACACTCATCTGGGTTATAAGTGTTGTTATTGATGGTAACACACTTCATGGGAGATCCGATAATAAAGGGAGCCAACATTCAGGGAACCGACAAACTTGGAACCAATATTCTAAGGCCGACATAGGAGATTGATCTGACAACCGTGGAAGTGGCAATGATCATATTGTTTTATGTTTATATTTTATCTGTGCTGACATGTGTCTTATCTTTTGTGATATTTTTGTAACAAGACATAAGGCATTTATGTTTATTCATGTAAATGGGTATATAAGTCAGTCTAGGTTAGTTATTTTGTATGATGTGGATATATGGGAGATATAACATATAAGTGATGTGAAAGGTTTTGTGCTGTTATCTTGATCAATAGAATGCAAATGTAAATATCTGCAATCGGTCTTGATTATTGGTATAGAGGATTAGGAAGCGATCTAAGATACTAGTAAGGGAGATTATAGATAGTGTTTTAATTAGAACTCATCCAACATAGAAGATGCACATTCTGAGTTCAGTTTTTGTTTGTAATCCAGTATTTCGAGTTGTAGTCAATGAGGCTCCTTTTGTGATGAGAAGTATGATCTAGGCAAGGCACCTTCCTGCATGGGCAGGCCCCTCTTGTAATATTTATTCATTTGGCCAGTGTATAGATATTGTGGGTCATCAATCCCACCGTGGTTTTTCCTCTTTGAGGTTTTATATGTATAAATATATATGTTATGGTGTTGATTCATGTGGTTGCATTGATATTACTTGTTGTTACTTTCTTTTATGCATACTGGTTAATAAGTGGATTTGTTAATAAGGTTTAAATTACTTTAACTGACAGAACACTGATTCACCCCCCCCCCCCCCACTCAGTGTTCTTGCATTCTAACAATTGGTATCAGAGCCTTGTGCCTCAGAATAAGTCTAACAATTTGAGGAAGATCTTGAATCCGAAATCCATGGAGATGAGTCTACAGAAGGAACTTGAAGTAGCACTTGAGGACTATGATGCTGAAAGGTTGAAGAAATTGAAGCTACAAGATGAGTTGGATTATGCAAAGGAATTCATTCTTACCCTGCAGGAGAGGTTATCATTTGTTCAAGCTATAAGGAAGGAACTTTTACAAAATCCAGATGATGAAGAGAAGAGTGGCCTTAAGGATTTATGTCAGAAGCTGAGTCAGGAGAATGGTGTCATGAAGAATGAAATGCAAGCCATGACTATGAGGATGTCCAAGGAGATTGAAGATCGGAAGAAGAATGAGGAAAATCTTGCTATGTCACTGAAAGACATATCTGAGGAATGCATTAGGTTGGCGCATGAGAATGATGTGTTGTGAATTGAGTTGGTGCAATCACAAAACAATGAGAAAGAGTTGGAAAGAATGATGTCAATCCTAAGAAGTGATTTGGATGCTACAAATGAATACAAAGAAAAGTTTAGGGTCAGTTCTGCAAGGCTTGATGAATTATTGAAGGACCAAAGAGACATTGGAGACACTAGAGGTCTTGGATTTGAGCATGGAGAAAGATCTAGTATTGCAAATCAAGGGAATCCACTAGACAAACGGAATAAAAAATCATAGGTAAGGAAACCCAATGCACATACATTTAATGGTAGATGTTTTTTTTGTAATAAGTTTGGTCAAAGAGAAAGTCAATACAAAAATAGAGAAAATAAGAATAATAATGTTGTTCCTAGTCAATGTTCAAAGTGTAATAAGTATGGTCATAGGACAAAAGATTGTAGAATGAATGTGAGATGTCATGCATGTGGAAAGTTTGGATAGATGGCTAATCAATGTAGATCAAATAATGGTCAAGGACTCAACAAGACAATTCAGAAGAACAATGTTACTTGCTATGCATGCAAACAAATAGGACATATTGCCAAATATTGTAGAAGAAAGAATACATTAGAAGGGAATGACACATCAAATGAGAAAGGAAAGAAAAAGGTTGATGAGACCCAATAGGCTCATGCTAAATAGTGGATTAGGAAATCTGAAGATCAATCAACAGAGGTAAATTCTCTGATTACTTAACTGTCAGAGCAGAATGTTCCTGCACCGACAAGAAACTTATCTGGTAACTAAGGCCTCAACCTTTGGGGGAGGGAAATTAATGACAGATCTTGTATTTCTCTCGGTAGAGATTTGAAAGCTTATATCAGAATCTTGGTGAAGATAGTTTTGAGATTCACTGATGCTTAGATAATGGATTTTGTATCCGGTATCATATGCCAACATGCATTAATGTCAATGAGAAAGTAGGGTTTCACAGATTAAAAGGGATAAGTTGCTTCATTTATGAGCACATAACACTCAGAGCGAAGCAGAGTGAATTTAAGGTGATCAAGGCGATTAAGAGCATTTTCCACCGATTTCCAGTATTCTCTGTGCAGATTTATCAAAGGTTTTCACCGGCTTTGGTTGTGAGGTATTTTCTCTATTTTCATGCTTCTTTTTTTTTCTAAAATCAAAATGGCTTTTGGATTTTCTCCCACTCTGATAGATGTGGTTGTCCCTATTGTGGTGGATATTAAGGATCGTCCACGTCCAGAATTCAAACAATTCCCTCAAATTGAAAAGGTCGATGACTCTATCAACGCATTTTCTAGGATTCTTTTTGAAGTTCTTTATGTGGAAGATGTGAGAGCATATATTCATTGCACTCTAGAGGATTTGGGTTCATCAGAGATTAAATCAATGTATCTATCTACTTTGTTGAACAAGGATGGATTGATTAAACTAAAATTTAAAATTCTAAAGGATCAAGGTTTCACCGACATTCTGGAGATGCCTAAGTTAGAGGACGAGATGATTCGATATGTGTTGAGCTGAGTCCATGGTGAGTTCATGTGGCTTGATTGGCCCTATAAAATCACCAAGGAGGTGATTTGTGCTATCACCAACTTACCCAGGTCAGACATACACCAGGTAGGAGGAAGATTTTGAACAATGAGGTGAACAAGCTAACTGACACAACCTCTGACAACCGGTTAATGTGGATTAGCACTACCAAAGATAAATTTGTTCAATTTGGAAGCATGGTAATTGGATACAAGGTAACTCAATCAAACTAGTTGAACTCTGTTTCCAGTTCCTGTATTTTCTATGCACACAAGATGGTGAAAGAAAATGAGAAATATGATCTTTGTCAGTGGATGTGTGATGAGTTGATTTCTAATTTTTGAAAGATTAAGGGAGATAAGAAAGGGACATTTCAGTATGGAAATCTCATTGTC
Organism: Cryptomeria japonica; assembly: GCF_030272615.1. Taxonomy (NCBI): domain Eukaryota; kingdom Viridiplantae; phylum Streptophyta; class Pinopsida; order Cupressales; family Cupressaceae; genus Cryptomeria; species Cryptomeria japonica. The sequence continues at coordinate 368,737,073 of NC_081409.1, forward strand.
TATTTGATGCTTTTCTTTTTGAATGAGATACTGAGATCCGATAAGAGGCAACGGGCCTTTGATATACTGGTAGGTAAACAAATCGAGGATGCATTAAGAAACTTTGGACATGATAAAGACTCCATTTTGTGGGGTTATTTCAAGGCATTTCAAAAAGCTATGAAGAAGAGGGAAAGGATCCCTAAGCATATTGTTGATAAATACTCTACCAACATATGCTTCATGGTGAAAAATGATGAAAATTTGATCGAGGCAATGCAACCTAGGACTATCTAGGTTATTGAGATGGACTTTGAGGTTGATGCACAAATATTTGACCTTATGCCAAGATGCTTATAGATTCCCCGGTTGATGAGAAGGAGAAAACATTTGGAACAACTAAGCAGAAGGAATCTGGGGTGAAGATTAGTTTAGGAAAGAAGAAAAGGGAATGGCAAATCAAGAAGGTTGGATAGGTTGTCCAGAAGATTTCCTCTGAAATTAGACAAATCATTGGTTTGGAAGAGACATCTCCTCCGACAGTTGTTCATGGTTCTCCTGTAGTAGGACTAGGGACTGGTAAGGGTTTATTTAAGAGGAAGAAACCATGAACATTTATTGCTCCTGTTGAATCTGGTTCTAAAATTGAGGAATAAATCCCGAAGATTCCTAATATATATATGATGATTCAGAGGAAGAAGCTCGAGGAAAGGAAGCTGTAGAAATCTACAATCACTCCTCCAGTAGCTCAACAGAAATTTTTAAGGAGAGGAAGCCTACTGAGAAAAGGAAATTGGCCAAGGAGTCTGCTCCCACCCTCGATAAGAAGAAGAGATCAGATTTAGATATTGCTCTTGAATCTGGTAAAAGTATAAAGGTTATTGCTCCTCTTTCTATTGCTGAATTGATTGATCGGATCACAAAGGATGGTATTTTGAGTAACATGCAACACTATTATGGTGATATGGATGATAAGGAACAAAAGGTGATTGAGGAATCAATTTTGTTATATAGACATATATAAGAAAGATTTAATTAAAATTGAGACTCAAATACTGATAGATTTGTATAATAAGTTAGATTCTAGGAGGTTATTGGCTATTGAGGAAGCATATTAAGATTCAAAAATTGCTAACTGTTTGTGGTGCTATAACTGATGAAGAGATGCAATAGTGTCTAGAGTTTGCTAATAAAACAATTTTCCGGAGTAGACACTAACATATAAGTCTTATGGTGGGAAGAGTAAGTGAAATTGTGAAGGAAAATCGTGAGGCTTGGGTTAAATTCTTTGTGGATAAACCAAGTTTATTTACATCACCGGATATTCCACCTAAGTTTGATATTCCAAACATCCCGATTGATGCTAAAGGTAAAGGTATACTAGGTGGAGATCCACCGGTTTTGGAACGAAAAACATATGAGGACATTCCTCCGATAGTTACACTTGTATGAGATGTTGAGATCAATAAATCAGTAGATAATCCTCCGGTAATTGATGTTGATACCATTGAAGTTCATGAGGCTGAGGTAGTGGAAATAAATGCACCAAGTGGCGAAGCCACTAGTAGAGAGGAGGTAAAGGATAAAGTAGATCAAAGGTAGAAGGTCAGGTTGATTAGGCTGAGGTCCGGGTACCAGCACCTTCATGGGCTATTGGTCCCTCATTATTGGCACTTAACTCATCTAGTCAAGAAGATTTTGGTCATCTTGAGAATAAGAACATTGAGAAGCTGAGAAATTTTGAATTGATGTTTGTTGCAACTCAGAAATTAAGGAAGGAAGGGTCACAAGATAAGAAGGTTATTGAGCAAGCTATTCCTATTTGCAGCAACATGCACCAGAATGCAAGATTGATCAGGTAGCTAGTCCATCCAGTAAGTTGAAAGGTTTGACTGGGCACATTACCAAAGAGTATTAAAATCTTCAACAAGTGTCAAACCGACAATTGGCAGAAAGGTATAATGAAACTAGGAAGGTCACTTGTGATAACATGATCACATCTGACAAGGCTAAGCTGACAGATGAGATGACAAGAATTGATGAGGCTCTTCATGAATTCAATTGAATATATCGTTCTTTCACTAACATATCAAAAATAACAACAGACCTGGATAATAAAGTTAAGGAGGATAAGGACAAGTTGGAACAACTTGTAGTCAGTTTTGATGGTATTGATTTATTGACCAACATGGTTGATGGTCAGATTTTGTTTTTAGAGTCTGAAATTTCAGCCTTGGAGAAGGAAAAAGACAAATTAATCTGGCGGGCCAGAGGGTTGAGATGTTTGGTAAGTCCCTGACTAAATACTTTGTTACCTCATAAGAGGGAATGTATGGAATGTGTGAGTTTGCCCACACTGGCAACCCTAACAGAGGAAGAACTACATGCTTACATTCTGAATGGGTTTGTATTTATTTTGGGAACTTTGAAATCTAGATACTTATTTGGCATTTTTGAAGGGTGCTTATCCGGATATTTTCAAGTATATCTAGATCCCATAATCACATTTTGGTTTGTACAAAATTTCATTTCTTATTATTTTTTCCCCAGTCTTTGGCATTGCTATCAAAGGGGGAGAGGTGGATGTGAAAAATGTCTAGGGACATAAGAAGTAATGTATAGCTCAGGGGGAGTAGTCTTGTGAGATCAGTTTTTGGATGGGAACCGGTACAACACTTCAACAATTCATTTTTCACATGAGTGTTGCCATCAATGACAAAGGGGGAGATTGTTGGCAATCGACATCATCTGGGTTATAAGTGTTGTTATTGATGGCAACACACTTCATGGGAGATTTGACAATCAAGGGAACTGACAAACTTGGAACCGATATTCTAAGGCCAACATAAGATATTGATCCGATAAGTGTGGAAGCAACAATGATCATATTTTTTTATGTTTATATTTTATCTGGGCCGACATGTGTCTTATCTTTTGTGATATGTTTGTAAGATGACATAAGGCATTTGTTTTTATTCATGTAAATGGGTATATAAGTCAGTCCGAGTTAGGACATTTTGTATGATGTGGATATATGGAAGATATAAAAAATAAGTGATGTGAAAGGTTTTGTGATGTTATCTTGATCAATAGAATGTGAATGTAAAGATCTGCACTCAGTCTTGATTATTGGTCTAGAGGATTGGGAAGCAATCTAAGATACTGGTAAGGGAGGTTACAGTATAACTGGTACAGATAGTGCTTTAACCAAAACTCATCCAGTATAGAAGATGCACATTCTGAGTTTAATTTTTGTTTATTATCCAGTATTTGGATTTGTAGTTAGTGAGACTCCTTTTGTTATGAGCAGTGTGCCTTCCTGCATGTGCAGGCCCCTCTTGTAATATTTATTCATTTGGCCAGTGGATAGATATTGTGGGTCACCAATCCCAACGTGGTTTTTCCTCATTGAGTTTTTCCATGTATAACTATATGTGTTATGGTGTTGATTCATGTGGTTGCATTGATATTACTTTCTATTACTTTCTTTTATGCATACTAGTTAATAAGTGGATTTGTTAATAAGGTTAAAATTACTCTAACCGACAGAACATTGATTCACCCCCCTCTCAGTGTTCTTGGATTCCAACAAAATGTCATTGCCACTAACAAGACCATTCCCCTTCATCAAATACTTATCTACTTTACTAGTTCAACCTATACCTTACACCAACTCTCTTTTAGAACCTATGTGTCACTAACTCCTCACTCACCCAATTATATCCCATACCCAATTTGAAGAATTCTATCAATCCATCCTCCACTGGCATGAATACTCTCCTTGTAAGAAATAAGACACCCAATCTATCCCTTAGTGGACCCTATTTGAAGGGGAAAATGTCTTGTTTTCTAAGTGTCCTTCCTTATAGAAGGAAATGTTGAGCACTACTAGATGTTGAGAGGGGGGTGGTGAATGAAAATTTATGAAACTCAATCATAATTAACTATTTTAATTATCGTTCATTCCATATACTTTATACATGCAAGTAAACAACTAAAACCACAAAAGCAACCACAGAATATCACTAAAGTTTTTACATGGAAAACCCAAATAGGAAAAAACCATGGTGAGAACTATCTCACTATATGAATAACTAAGCTACAATGTTTAGGCCAGAGGCCAAGGAGTTCACTACCTCTAAGATGACTTGCAAGGCTAAGGTGCACAACTTTATGGTAAAGTACAAAAAGAGACTTCCAAGAACTAGAGATCACTTCTTCAGAGAAAGATACAATACTCCAGATACAAAGACACCAATAGGGTTGAACTAAGAGAACCACATCCATTGTAATCCTAATCATAGTTCACAATTCAAAACATATCAAAAATTGTCCTTATCTTTGCAGTGTAACACTTTCAGACCAATGCATGCTTTGATGAATAATGATGAACATCAGATATCCCAACCAGTACTGAGAGCAGGGGGGGGTGTATTAGTATAGATAAAAACTCTCCCAACAACTTATCTAGCTAAAGCAAAACCAATTGGTTACTGAACTTAACCATGGCAATACAGGTTAAACATAGTAAGACATCAGAGACCATAAACTAATAAGTCTGAAACAATCAATACTTGACATCAACTTCACCCATAAACATATGCATGTGGTATACTATAAATACCAAAACCTATTAACCATATACTTCATAAACATCACATGAAAAATGCATAACACATAACACATAGATTTTTCACATGGAAACCCAAATGGGAAAAACCACAGTGGGGATGAATACCCAAAAGCTTGTTTTGATATCTTTAGAAGCTTGCTCTATTAGGAGCCTAGTCTAGTTAAAGACTTTACAATAAGGTTTTGAGGAACCGATCTTGTTAGAGATCACCCGGTTAAGGGATGGCTAAATACCCTATTAAAGGTTGAAACCCCGTTAAAGTTTACCTCGCTAGAGGATTTGAAGAACTCAATGATCTTGAGTCATTTGGTTACAGGTTTTACAATAAGCCTGTTAAAGATACCCGATAAAGGGATTTTCCATCTATTGAAATGATTAGAAGACAACAGGAAAAACTACTGATCTAATAACAACACTACATGCCAAGGCAGATCCTTTTCATTTCCTCTACTCTACAATCACACTTCTGCAGTTTTCCTCTTACTGGTTTGGCAAGTATCTCATCACTCGAATACACACAACATTTTCCAACAACTTTACAATAACAAACATCATCGACCTTATAGACAACAGATAGGTTGGTAGCAAAAACCCTAAAACCTAAGCATCTCAGGATTACAACACAGGGGGTCCAATCCTGACTATCCAAACACATTGCATAGAGAATTACAAATTCAAAAAGATCACAAGACAATCTGCATCATTCATTCTTCACCACACATGGGAATTAGTAACCCACCAGGCTTTCTTCTCATACCACTAAAAAGAATGATCATTCTTGAGGTAGACTTCAAACGTGATCAATCTTCTCATACCTCAATCCTTCATGCGCACAAGGCTGATGTGGCACCTCGATCTCATTCACATCTCTTAGCTAGCTCATAATAGAGTATCATCGGTTGCATCACACAGGCTGAATCGCCAAACCGATAACCATAGAGCTGAGACTACCAACCGGTAGTCACACTTAGTGAAACCTTAACACTGCTTCACTACATCTCTTCATACCTCTTCATACTGGTTCACCAACTTCTTGACATCAATGAAAACATACATTATCATCATATCAACATGTTGGTTCATCATATGCCAATGATATCCAACAATCTCTCCCTTTGACATTGATGCCAATACTTAGTGTAGCATTGCAACTGAAAACCTCATAGACTAGTGTATCTGCATTATCATATATCTTCTCCCCCATACATCAGATATCTTCTCCCCCATACATCAGATATCTTCTTCCCCTTTGACAACAATGACAAAGTGGAGGCACAAGCTTCCAAAATCTACTATGCTGCTCCCCCTAAGGAGTAGCATCCTTCAACACATCAATCCTGAAAGATTTGTCACTGTAGTACTTGACTGATGTAGAGCACACATCTTTAGTTGATTTCATGAAGGGGCAGAACCCCTAATTCACCTCTCAAATAGGTAAATGTAGTCTTAGGTAAGGGCTTAGTAAATATATCTGCTAGCTGCTCCTTACTGGAAACATGTTGTAGTACAACCTCCTTATTTTGAACTTTCTCTCTTAAGAAGTGATATTTAAGCTCAATATGCTTAATTCTAGCGTGCAATACCAGATTCTTGGAAATATTTATTGCACTTGTATTATCATAAAATATATTCACCGGTTTAGATACATGTACCTTGAAACCTTCCAATACATGCTTCATCCAAATTGCTTGAGTGCAGTTCATAAATGCTGCCACATATTCTGCTTCAGCTGTAGATTGAGAATTACAACTATGCTTCTTACTTGTCCATGATACTAATCTTCAACTGAGAAAGAACTCTCCACCGGTTGTGCTCTTCCGATCGTCCACATTACCTCCCCAATCGACATCAATATATACCTTGAGATTATAGTAACCATTTTATGGATACCACAATCCATAATCAACTATTCCTTTCAGATATCTAAGAATCCTTTTGACAACTACCAAGTGGGATTCTCTTGGACATTTATGAAAATGAGCTACTATGCCCACTACATGAGCAATATCTGGTCTGCTATGCACCACATAGTGTAGTTTACTGATCATTGACCGGTACTCTTTTTCATTCACCCGTACTGAATCATCTTCCTTGGTTAGTTTATAGCCAGTCACCATCGGTGTACAACCCCATTTTCTTTCCTCCATGCCAAAAGTCTTCAATACCTCTTTGACATACTTGGACTGGGTAATAAAGATACCCTCTTTCATTTGTTGAATCTGTAAACCAATGATGAACTTTATTTCTCCTATCAAAGATATCTCAAACTCTTTCTTCATTTCATCTGCAAACACATGACTCATTTTATCATCTCCTCCAAAGATTATGTCATCCACAAACACTTAACAGAATAGAATCTGATCACCTTCTTATTTCAAGTAGATGTTGCTATCTTCACTTGTTCTCTGAAATCCAATCTTCACAAGATGAGAGTGTAGTCTTTAATACATGCCCTAGGTGCCTGTTTTAGTCCATACAGGGCTTTGTGTAATCCGCACACCATGTCACTATCTTCTAATAAGGAAAACCCTTCTGGTTGCTCTATATACACTTCCTCTTCTAGGATTCCATTCAGAAAAGTAGATTTTACATCCATCTGATAAACCTTAAATCCCTTAAATGCTGCAAATACAAGTAGCATTCAAACCCCTTCTAGTCTAGCCATAGGAGCAAAGGTTTCTCCATAGTCTTCTCCCTCCTCCTGACCGTATCCCTTGCATACAAGCCTAGCCTTGTTCCTTACAACTATGCCTTCTTCATTTAGCTTATTCCTGAAGACCCATTTGGTACCTATGACATTTTTAAGTTCTGGTCTAGGCACCAAAGACCATGTCGCATTCTTTTCTATCTGGTCTAGCTCCTCTTCCATTTCTTTAATCCAATCTTCATCTGTAAGAGATTCCCTTGAAGTCTTGGGTTCAAATTCAGAAATCATGCAAGAGTTTTCTTTCACTTTTCTTCTTGTGAGTACACTCTTCTCAAAATTGGTTATCCTCTCTTGTTGCTTGTTGTTGCATCTGTACACATGTTCACTAGATCATTTAGCCTCTTCTATGCTATCTTATTTTTAGAATTTTCTTCCAATTTAGAAGTTGTAGTGTCCTAAATTGTACTCCCTTACAAAGTTTTCCTCACTTGGGCTCTCACCTTGGCATTTGTCCCATGGGGGCTTCACTGGCTAGGCAATATTATATCATGTGCATTCATATTTGGGGGTTTAATATCTCCCAAAATTAGCTCAATATATTTCCTATCTAGTTAAAATAGGGGGTTTTTAATTTGGGCTATGAAAAAATGCAATATCTAGTGAAAATAGAGGGGTTTTTAATTCAAACTGTGTAGTGGGAGGGGGTGACAAAAAAATATTTTAGGGAATTTTTATTTTAAAATAGGGGGATTCTTTAGTATGTCTTGAATGCACGTGACATAACCTAGGTTCACTAAGTGAAGCCCCCATGGTTTGTCCCCTAAGGTCTGATTGAAGACTTGATTCTACTCACACAATGTATTAAGCTCAAATTTTCATTATATGCATTTCTCTCCCCAAGATCCTAGGACCCTGATGTATAGGACCATGGCACTGGGCATCATGATCCTCAAGGCCTAGGGAACCCAGGGCCATGGTCCTCCCAAGTAGGGCCCATTTTGGGTCCTCATAATGGTAACATGATTTGAGTGTGAATCCAGATCGCGTGTCAGCCTGTGTTAGAAAATTAATTTATTTTTCAACTAGCATGTATAAAAGGAGGTCCACCCATGTCATTTTGATATCAATCCATCAATCAATAGCACATTCATAATTTGAATTCAAGATCTCAATTACATCAAGTGAGCAATCAGTTAGTCTTCTTTCAAGCATTAGAACAAAAGTAAAGTCAAGATTTAAGCATTGGATATGACATTCATGTTCTATGTTTTATGAAGACTATCTACATGAAACCTTAATTCCTCGTGAAGATAAACAAAACTTTATTAAACAATATTTCATTAGTGTTAGAGATATTTTCAACCTTTCCCTAAAAAGGAAAGCATTTCCATTATAGTACCTCATTTACATTACAATTATATTTCATGGTTAATTCCAAAACTGGGATTTGACCTAAAGAAAACCCCTATTCCCAACCATTTTCCCCTTTCTACTATGTGTAGAGATAGGTATAGAGTTAAATTTTTTAGGAACAACATTATTTGCATAGATGAATAGGTTCCCCTTTTGACGATAAAAAGTGTGAAGGACCATGGCAACCACTACCACGGTCCCAAAAATTTAGGTCATTTCTAGGAATAGATCCAAACATTCATCTATTTCTTAGATCCAGGTTTGTGGCTCCATTCAATGACTGTATCTAATTGTTTATGCATAATTGCTTCAATTTATACACATTTACCCTAATTTCAGCATCATTAATTAATTCAATTCAAATCTTAGGGAAATATGAGTTTCATCTAGGAAACCAGGAATTTGATTAGAATCCAGATCTATCAAGGCTAGATCTATCAAATTCCTATCTTTCCCTAATGTATTGGTCTCTAAGAAAAAAATAGTGGTTTTACAACATGTTATGGTGAAACCTTAATTTTTCACCTATTACATTTTGGTGAACATGACATTTTACACCTTCATTTGTGATTTATGTTCTTAGATCTAATTGTTCATGCATTTCAAATTCAAATTTATATTTACAAATTAAATTTTCAATTGAATAACATAAATTTAGTAGTTGAATTCGCAAAAACCCTAATTTCTAATTCTTAAATTGAACTTGTGGGTTTCTTAATGTGGACTCATAGATCTCGTTTCAATTAACTTACATAAATTTAGTGGTTGAATTTACAAAAACCCTAATTTATAATTCTAAAATTTATTTTTGGGTTGCATAATTTTTCAAATCTATTTTCAAATTTGATCTTTATGATATGCTATGTTATGATTTAAAAGCATTTATCTTTCAAATTCATAAATAAAATTGGTTAATTAATCACTTTTACAAATTTTTGCATTGTTTAATCACACTTTTCAATTTGAAATTCAAATTTCCCTCCTTTGTGCATGAGTTTTGTTACCATTAGTCATACCTACAATATTCTCGTGAGAAGAAGTTGTAGAATTAAGGCTCCCTAAGGTTTAATTACTAAGGATATGGAATCGAATTTTGATAACTTATTTCATGAGAATGTTGGTCATTCCTCTTATCTAACAAATGATGTCATTCATCCCTATTATTTTTATAATTCTCATGATATGGATGAATCACTAACTAGGGTTACCATTGACCAATTGGAGAAGATTGAAAATAAATTTTAAAAGCTTCAACAATGGATGAGTCAACAGTACCCATAAAGTAAGGCAATTCCATTGATTGAAGGATTAGAAAGAATCAAAGTGATAAAATTTGTGTTGATTTTTTGTGTGGCCTTTCTCCTATTGTTGACACCAATATCATGCCTATCAAAAGTTGTGCCAAAGTCCTTGGTTACACTCAAACCACTAGTCAAGCCAATCATTCTATTCCTATGCCTACATCCTTTCCTAGTGTGCCTAAATTTAGATCTTCTATCATGACCACTTCCAGACAAAATGTTAATCCTGCACATGTTAGTCAAGGGGGAAACCTTGTTAATTAAAAATCTTTTATACCTCCTTCAAAAAATATTCCATTTGTGTCCCAATCATCTCTCATACCTAAATATCATAGTGTTCCACCTCCTTATTCTCAACCTTTACCTACATACAATAATGTCACTCCTACATCTCAATCCAATATGTCTAATTCCAATCCATCTACTGAAGAAACCATCAATAACATCCCAAACCGTTTCATCCTTACAACAACAATTATCTTCCATTACTCAATCCAATTTTAATGTGCCCACATTTGATGTAGTGATCCCATTATTTGATGACATTGTCTAAGCTATCCCTCCTAAACATATGGAAGTGCCTTAATTGGAGCTTTACAATGGAAAAAGTGACCTCTTCACTCATTTGAAGATATTTCAAACTTTTTCTAGTGACTTTGCTCATGATCAAACACTTATGGCTAAATTGTTTACTATAACCTTTAGTGATAAAGCCTTGCAATGGTATTGTTCTTTGCCTCATTATTCTATTACATAATTTCAACAATTAGCTAATGCTTTCATTCAACAATTTCACAATAATATTAGTCCTAAAATTATTTTTACTAATTTGATTCATTGTAAACAAGGTGTTAAAGAAAAAGTGACTAATTTTATTGGTAGATATAAACATTTGTATTCTCAAATTGCTTATCCTATACCTGATCAAGATGCTCAAATACTTTTATTTCTAATTTATAAAAACACATTACAGATAAGCTTCTCTTTTTTAAGTTTACTTCCTTTATGTTGTTGTGTGCAGTGCTTCATAATTATAAGCTTCAAGAGAGTCAATTTGAATCATCTCCTTCAATGGCTTCGGTTGATAAGAATGAGAGTGTTCAATAATATTTTCAAAGTTTAAACCAAACAAGATATGCATCAAGATCAATGACAGCATCAATACTCAAGTGGCAGCCATGACATCAAGTGTGGCCCCTTTATCCAAATATTTTAGAAAAGAATTTTCTCCTCTTTTTGAGTTTTTGCATATCATAATGACACAATTGATAAATAAAAATATGTTGAAACTTCTTCCCATTTGATCAATTGATACCTCCAAACCTTTGCCACCTTATCATGATCCCAAAGCCTTTTTCCAATATCATTGTCAACTTAGTCATGACACTGAGAAGTGTTATACCTTAAGGATTAATATTCAAGACTTTATTGATAATAATACCATATCCATAGTTGGTATTAATGACAAAGGAAACAAATTCGTAGCTCCTCATAATCAAAATCTCCAAATATTTACTAATCCTTTGCTTTCCCATTCTACTAATGTGGTTGATTCTAAGCCTCTTGCATTTTCTCCCAATGACCTTGGTGTTTCAAGTCTAATAATAGGGTAAATCCTTGTGTTTCAAGTCTAATAATATGCATTACCTTTGATCCTAGTGAGACTATTTATGCACTTGATGGACCACTATATATCATTGTGACGATCAAAGACAAACTCTCACAAGGGGTGCTCATTGATCCAACATGAATGGTGAATATGATCACTAAAGAATATCTTTATACTTTACAATTACATCAAGTTACATATGATAAATATTATGTAGTGGTTAAGGTGTATGATGGTTTCTCTTTCCCTACTATTGGATCTATTACCCTTCCCATTGAGGTTGGTACTAAGTGCTTAGATGTCATTTTTTCTATCATTCCTACATCAGATCAAATTTCATGCGAAGTTGGGACATTCTTGGCTCTCTTCCATGAAAGTGATCCCTTCTACTATTCATAATGTCTAAAATTTCCTCATAATAATAAAATCATAACAATTAATCATAACATGTACCAACCCATGATGGGGTGTGGAGATCTCAACCTTGATTACTTTTTCTCTAAAAAAATTGAACCTCTTGAGCCTCAAAGTGATGCTATTTTTCTCTCTTATCAGAGGTGGAAGAATGAGATGATCTTATCTTTGAGTAAACCTAGAGATTCTAGACCTATTCTTCCTCCTCATGACGGACCTGGTATTCTTCCTACACCTTCCATTCCTCCTATATATGCCACAGTCTTGCCTCCTACTTATTAAAAAGGGAAACACTTGACATATCCTATATTTCAACCTAGTAGACCTTCTCCCATTCCTCCTTTAAAGGAAGAGAAGAAGCCTATGTACATTGATCCTAAAACTTTACAACCCTCAACTAAAACTAAAATAAACTATTGTGTGAGAGAACACCGACATAGATGTCATGCTAAAGCTCATGAACTTGCTTCTCAACCCATTTTCTCCTCGAAGACACTAAATTTTGTCTTGGTCTAATTTGTCCAACCTTTTCCTAACCCTGGGGAGGAATCTCAACCTAAATGACCAAGATTAAAAATACTTAAGAAAGATGATGGTTCATCTTCTTTTTGTCTTAGAGATCCTATTTGTTATTAATCTTGATGAAGAAATGGATTATAGTGTTGTTCATGATAGAAATATTGATTCTAATGATTTTTATGATATTTATGAGCTTGTTGATGTTGACAACGATTTATCTAAACAATTTTTAAATTCATTAATCCTAGCACCTAGTGACGGACAAAGCAACTCATCAATGTAGCATTGTCCTTGTTTGGAACTTGTAGTAGCTCCATCTACCATGATAAAAGTTTCTCCTCTTGCATATTATCCACCTTCCCAAAATAATGTTCAACAAGACTGGGAGGTAGATGATTTTCTTCATTAGTTTCATTTGTGTCATAGATTCTCTCTCCTCTCTTGCTTGTTCGTAATGTGTTTCCCCCATGCTATGTTCTTTTGTTATGATAGGTTCTCTTTGGATGACCTTTGTCACCCTATTGGTGCAAGGTAACAAAGAGGTTAAATTTCTTGTGACATTCTTCTATTTGTTGTCCCTTGTGTTGTCTACTCCTTTGGTCTCTGTTAATGCTATGAGGATCTGGTTAATAATGAGAGGGGGGGGGGGTGAATCAATATTAAGACCAATTGATACATTAAATCCAAAATCAAACTTATATCAGATCTGAAACCATTTAATAGAATATCTCAACTTCTTGAATCATATTTTCTTAATACATAAATCAAATCATTTACCAATTATTTCACCACTAAAACAGTCATATGACTAATCTTTTGCCAACTCATTAACCTTATCAATCAGATCAAATACTTTCTCTAACAAATTTTTTCAGTACCAGTAACCTCTGATAAAACATCATATCTGATGTCTCATAAATAATGCATGAAATGAAACATAAACAAGAGCATCACATGAAAAACATTCCACACATGAACACCATAAGTTTTTGACGTAGAAACCCAAATAGGTAAAAACCATGGTGGGAGTTGGAACCCACAAATATTTGCACTCTTTTGAAGTACGCCTTGCTAGGATCTTAACCCTATTAGGAGCTTACAATATGTCCGGTTAGGAGAAGACCCTGTTAGGAGTCACCCTATTAAGGGATTTGCCTAGCAGCAACTGTTAGGGACACAATAGTAAGAAAATGATCTGTTACTTGCACTTCTCTGCTTGCTTGATTAGATCCAGTTATGCACAACACTATGAAACTCTCAGGCAGATCTCACACTCCACTTGGATGACTCAACACATTCTCTAAGACCACCGACATCAAAAACATCAACTGTGTCATCCTAAATAGCCATCTCAACTAGTTCGGACACTAAATCCTAATTACATCATGAATTTACAATTCAAATCATAAGAGATCATCATAGATCGATATAACTATCATTACAACAAATTACAATGCAATATCAACCATTAGTTGATCATAACCCATCACAAAAATCCTATCTATACCAAAGTCAAAACCTTACAACACTTTACTAAGCGTTTCACTGATTCGCAAGAAATTCTTCCTTGAATCATGCCAAAACAACAATTAAATCATTCACGTGGGTTGTGCCATGTTACCACCTTCATGTAGACTTACCATTGATCATTGTCATAACATAAATAATTACCGGTTTAATGATTTCTTCACTGGTCTTAAACCATACTAAAACCTTAGCAAAACTTCATCAGAAATTTGAAACACACCTTTCGATAATCATCACAATTTATGATTCTGGTCAGATACACCTTTCCATGATACATATTCACCATCTAAACCACAAATCACCAAACATCACTGATCGTTAGATTCAATTAAAACATCTATTCTTTACTGGTTAAAGTCCTAATTCAGAGACTTCAATTCTTTGTCGGTAAACCCTATCCTCTAGTAAACCAAATCACTTAGATGATAAAACAAAATATCAGGAACACCAGTTTCCATAAATGATAACACAAATAACTTATCATGTCATCTAATCATATAATCTCAATCTCTTCATCACAAATAGACTCCTATCCTTTACTGGTGCAGTCATTAGTCTTCAACTGCATCACCTCATCTGCATCAGTTATGCCAAATGCCAACAATATCCCCCTTTGGCATTAATGGAAACACGAATGAGATATACAATTAGAGTAACATCATCATTTGCAACTTTCTTGCCACTTGCTTGTCAGTATCACAACATCTATCGGTTCTCCTCCTTTGTCTTCTCCCCCTTAACCAATGCTTCTCTCAATTTGATCTTCAACTTCTCTCATATCTTTTCTTCTCCCATATCTGATTTCTTTTCTTCTCCCCCTTTGACAACAATGCCAAAAGGTATAAATGCATCACTTTTCTTTAATTTTTTTGTTGCCTCTTCTATCATCTCTACTACACAAATGAGAAAAATTATAACAGAACATTAAATTGGAACTTTACATCAGACTTGCTCCCCCAAAGGAGTAGCATGCACCTTCATCAATCCTTAGTGAAAGATAATCAGGAAATCCACAGGATTGATGGATCTCCATCATTCTAGTTCTTCCAGTTTAGGGGTCTAACCCCTAGTTTACCTCTAAGAAACTCAAAGGTAGCTTTTGGTAAGGGATTAGTAAAGATATCAGCTAACTGATCTTTACTCTTCACATATTCCATCTTCACCTCTTTTTCTTGAACTCTTTCCCTTAGGAAAATATACATCAATTCAATGTGCTTGGTTCTAGAATGAAGTACATGATTCTTAGAAATATTTATTTCACTTGTATTATCACAATAGATAGTCACCGGTTCAGACATATCTATCTTGAATCCTTCTAGCACATGTATCATCCATATTGCCTACATGCAATTCATGGATGAAACTACATATTCAGCTTCAGCTATAGATTGAGAAACACAAGTTTGTTTCTTGCTCATTCATGCCACTAATCTTCCTCCAAGTAGAAAAGATCCACCGGTTGTGCTTTTCCGATCATCCACATTATCTGCCCAATCAACATCAGTAAAGACATCCAAAGTAAAATCTCCTTTATAGGGATTTGATAAACCATAGTCTTTTGTGCCTTTGAGATACCAAAAAATTCTCTTCACAGCCACCATGTGACTCTCCTTAGGCTCTTTTTGATATCTAGCCACTAATCCAACAACGGAAGCAATGTCTGGTCTACTATGGACAACAAAGTGTAGCTTGCCAATCATAAATCTATACTATTTTTCACTAACAACAGGGGAATCATCTTCCTTTGACAACTTGGAGCCTGCCACCATCGGTGGTCCTCCTAGTTTGCATTCTTCCATGCTGAAAGTCTTTAACACCTCTTTGATATACTTGGTCTGACAAATAAAAATACCACCATCCAGTTGTTGGACCTATAAGCCAATAAAGAACTTTATTTCACCAATTAGAGACATTTCAAATTCTTTTTCATTATATCAACAAAATCCATACACATATCATCATTTCCACTAAAAATTATGTCATCTACAAATACTTCTACTATCAGCATCTTGTCTCCATCAGTCTTCAAATAAATGTTGTTGTCCTCACTGGTACGTTAGAATCCAATTTTGATCAAATGTGCATGTAATCTCTCATACCATGCTCTCGGTGCCTGCTTTAGACCATAAAGTTCTTTGTGCAATTTACATGCCATGTCTTTATCATCAGTCAAGGACAATCCATCCAGTTGTTCAATGTATACTTCTTCTAGAATCCCATTTAAAAAGGCTGACTTGACATCCATTTGGTAAAATTTGAATCCCTTATATGCAACAAATGCTAGCAGCATCCTTACACCTTCTAATATAGCAACAGGTGCAAATGTTTCACCACAATCCTCACCTTCTTCTTGAGCATACCCTTTGTAGACTAACCTCGCCTTGTTTCTTACAATTCTTCCTTCTTCATCCAATTTATTCCTAAAAACCCATTTTATTCCAATTACATTCTTATCCTCCAGTCTAGGAACAAGTGACCATGTCTAATTATTCTCAATTTGATCTAATTCTTCATTCATTGCATTCACCCAATCATCATCCTTTAGTGCTTCCTTAACTATCTTGGGTTCTATTGTAGATATCAAACATGAGTTCTCTCGAATCTTTCTCCTGGTTTGCACACCTACATTCCTATCACCAATTATTTGCTCTTGTCAATGGTTTAGTTTGACATATCTAGGTATTTCCTATGCCAGTTCTGCATCTTCTACATCAGGTTCTTCATCTTCTTCCTCACTATCATCATTTACTAGTTGATCATCTAATTCTGCATTTGTCAGGTCTTCATTATTCTTTGTCTCCAATTCAATGATCACAAACTTTTCCTCATTATCATTCTTTTTAGGTTCTGATTTGCTTGTACCTTCAGACTTATCAAATAGATCATCAACTTTTACATTAGCACTTTCAACAATTTTCTTAGTTCTCTTATTGTAACATTTATATGCCTTACTCTTAGAAGAGTAACCGAGAAAAATTCCTTCATTTGATTTTGCATCAAATTTCTCAGTTAGTTACCTCTCTTAAAAAAACATTGACTTCCAAAGATTTTAAAATAACTTACACAAGGAGTTTTTCCATATCATAGCTCATAGGGAGTCTTATTGTTACCACTCTTTACAAGTACTCGGTTTAAAGTGCATATAGCAGTACTAACCACTTCTCTCCAAAACATTTTGGATACATTACCTTGTAATAACATGGTTCTTGAAGCTTCAACTATTGTTTTGTTCATCCTTTCTGCTATGCCATTCTGTTGTGGTATCCTTGGAGTATTAGTCTCTTTATACCTTGTTCATCACAATACTTAACAAATTCATCACATGTGAATTCACCTCCTTGGTTTGATCTTAAACACTTCAAGTTCTTACTGGTTTCCTTCTCAACCAAAGCTTTAAATGATTTAAATTTACTAAATGCTTCTAATTTCTCTCAAAAATGCCACCGTCATCATTTTAGAATAGTCATCAGTGAAGATCATGAAATACCTATCACCATAATAACACTTTGTTCTCATAGTGACACATAGATCAGTATGTACCAAATCTAAAATATTCTTAGAAATACAATTCTTTCTCTTATAATAAATAGAGTTCATCTTACTGATTTGACAATCTTTGCATATCACACTATCCAGTTTGACAAGTTGGGGTAATCCTCTTACAACACTTGACTTGCTTATCTTAACCAAATTATCAAAATTAACATGACAACATATTTTATGCCATAACCAACTGTCTTCCATTCTTGCAACCAGACAATTATTAATATTACTATTCAAATAGAATAAGTTACCTCTAGTTTGCTTCCCAGTAGCAATCAGTTCACCATTACCTCCAAGAATTTTGCAGACTCCACTTTTAAAATCAAGCAAATAACCTTTATCATTGAGCTGACCAGCACTTAAAATATTATGCTTAAGACCCTCAACCCAAAATACATCATCAACATTACTCTTCCCATTTAGAGAGATTGAACCTTTACCTTTCACCATGCAAGGAGAGTTATTTCCAAATCTAACAACACCTTCATTAAATTCATTAAGGGTTATGAACTTACTTTCATCTCCGGTCATGTGGTGTGAGTAGCCATGGTCTATAATCCATTCATCACTATTCTCCATATGAGATACTAGTGCCTTTTAATTTGATAGTTCCTCCTTCATGGCTACAAAAACAATTTCTTCATTATCATCTTCATCTTCAAACTCCTCATCGGTCACACCTTCATCTACTGCAACATAACAATGTTTCTTGCCCTTTCCTTTGAATCTTCTAAAATTTTCTTTCTTATCGGTGTTAGGGCAGTTAGCAAAAATATGACCAATTTTACTACAAGAGAAACACTTCAAAGGTAGCTTTTCTTTATACTTACCAGTGCCTCAAGTTCTATCACTTGATCTTCATTGACTTCATTTCCCCAATTACTTCCATGACTTGTCCTGCATTGATGATTTTGACATATATCTTTTCCTTTTCTAGTAGATGAACCTGTAACAGAAGATTCAATAGATTTTTTCACACTATTGTCAAAACTATTTAACTCAAAATTTGTAAGCTTACCAATCAATGAATCAACAATTACCTTATCCTTTGAAATATATCTAAGTTCTTGGATTGCAGATACTCTTATAGCATACAGAGGTTGTAGAGTTCTGAGCATTTTATTTACTATTGCATCATCTTCTATTTTACCTCTAGCAATCTTTATGCCACCAACAACTTCTTTTATTCTCTGACCATACTGTGCAATATTTTCTCCTTCAAGCATTCTCATGTCATCAAAATTTCCTCTCGAGCTTTCCTCTTTGGCTCTTTGAACATGCTAATCTCCTCCATAGATTGTCTCTAACTTTTCCCAAACCTCACCTGTAGTTTCCAATCCTTGAACACCAACATATTCTAAATCAAATAAAGTACTTACAATAGCTTCTAGGGCTTGCATATTATCTTGCTGCTCTATGAGTTCATTTGTTGTCAAGGGAGAAGTGGTAGGTGTAATACCTTGAAAAAGGTCATCTAAACCATGGGCCTCTAATCTCGACAACATCACCAAGGTCCTAACCAAAGGGAATTAAATCAATCTTGAGCACATTATTAATTCTTCAATCATCAAATATCACATGGCAAGTCAATTACTCAATATTAATTAAATATTTATTTAATTAATTGAATCATTCCAAGAAAATTATTTTGATCAATTATCTTGTTTAATTTATTAAATATCTTTGCATATTTAATTAATTAATAAATTTGCCATTTAATCATGCAAAAAAGAATTAATTACAAAGCAAGAGTTGAATTGAAAATAAAATAAAAGAATTGAATTGAGAGAGAAATCAAACTTGAGATGTTATTTATTTTTCTAAATTTAGAACTTGAAATCAGAAAAGCAATTAAATGAATTATTGAATCATTCTCTAAAATTGGAACTCAAAGCTTTTCTGAAAAAGAAGTTCAGTTGCATTTAAAAAACTCTTTTCTTGAATAAATCAAAGAATTAACTATTTTTATCACAAGTGCATAGAATTAATTAATTCTTAATTCTAATGCAACTTGAACTTCCTATCTAATTGCATTTCAATTAAACTATAATTGGAATCTATCTCAAAGTTAACTATGTTATCACTGTTTTGAACCTTGGGTGGTTTTGTTCCATAATTGGCTAAAATCTGCAAAGTTATGCTTAACATTTCGTGTTGCCTTTGAGTTTTTGGGTCAAAAAGGGTTTAGGGTTTTTTAATTTTAACCCTTCCTATGTTCTGAAATCCCTTGTGTTCTATTTTTGTGTTACCCTTTTCCACTTAACCAGAAGGGTAGGTCCATCGTGAAAGGGTCCCCCCTTTACAAATTCCCTTAGGCGGGTCTTTATTAAGTCTTTTATTTAACACCCTTTTTTCCTAAGTTTTGAGTTCTTTGTCGGGCCCCATAAAAATCATGCAGGTTTGAAGTTGATCT
This sequence comes from Cryptomeria japonica, assembly GCF_030272615.1. Taxonomy (NCBI): domain Eukaryota; kingdom Viridiplantae; phylum Streptophyta; class Pinopsida; order Cupressales; family Cupressaceae; genus Cryptomeria; species Cryptomeria japonica. The sequence goes on from NC_081409.1 coordinate 368,757,071, forward strand.
AATGGTGCGTGTGGATTCGCAACCGAAAGCAGCCCAAACTTTAAGCTTCGCAAGGTAGCGAAAAGGTGGCGGGCCCGACAAAAATGGTCACAAGGTTAACAAATGATCATCTCTCAAAATATCTAACAGACTACATTGTTTCACAGCCCAGAGATGCGCGAGATTTACCTTTCACGAAGTGGCGAAAAGGTAGCAGGCCCGAAAAGTAAGTAGATCCTACGGTTAAAGATCAATCAACTCAAGATTGATTGGGTGGTCCGCATTGGTTCACGAAGGAAAGATGTGTGATATTTATCTTCCGTAAAGTAGCGAAAGAGATGATGGACTTGAGTGGCTGGGTTAAAGAATGAAGTTAAAAATTGAGCATCTAGCTCAAGATCCAACGGCTCGCGTTGGTTCACAGCCGAAAGCAACATGGGGTTTACCTTTCACGAAGTAGTGAAATGAGGTGGCGGTTGCATGACAGATGATGTGGCGGAACAACTAGATGTCTAGCTAGGGAAAATGATGATCTGTCGGTATGACATGTGGCTCCAAGTAGATCATGGATGGCCCACTTTGATTGAGCCGTGATGGTGATGAAATCCATGGCCAGAACAAAACACGTGGCCGTTAAAATGTGGAGTCCGATAGAGTTCTTGGACGAATTGGCGGCTGACACGTCAGAGTTATCTACCAGAAATAAAAAGGGCATATGGAATCCATGCAGAGGGCCCACTTTGAAGGTTAAAGGGTGTTAAAGGCCGCACATCTCAAAGGTGATCCAATGACAAGCATTGTTTCGTAGCCCGAAGATGCAAGGTGATTAACCTTTGCAAAACAACGAAAACCACTAGCGGTGACGGTTGTGTGCGGTTAGTCATAAGGGACTAGCAGTCGCCATAGGGAGTAAAGATCGAGTGGATGGTGGAAGATCTAACAGCAAGTGCTATTTTGTGTGGAAGAGATGCGTAAGGTTTATGCTCCGTGAAACAGCGAAAGGAAGGTAGGGCCCGGTTTTAAGCAGCTTGACCCAGGTAAGGTAAAAGACATACGGGTTTCTCAGGATCCAAAGGACAATGTTGTTTTGCAATGAAAAAGTGTGAGGATTTTAACCTCTGTGAAACAGCGAAAGGTGAAACACTTAGAAAATTTTATGATTCGTTGGAGCCATTTTTCAAATTCAATTGCAAATTCAATTATGAGTTGATTACCGAAGCATGTGGTTTTAATGTCTCAATTCAATGCTCAATTGTCGTATTAAGCTCACATCAACTAAACATCAGCATTATTTTGAAGAGTTTTGGAGAGGAGTCGGTGCACAAAGTGAGTTTCTTCAAGCAATTAGTAAGTTTTTGCATACTGTTTGATTGTTATAACTCGAATTGGTATCACTGCATGCTTGTTTTTCTCAGAAGTTTGTCCAAATTTTAATTGAGAAACTACAATTCCGAGATGGCACCAAGAAGGGATTTCAAAGGAAAGTGAATTACCAGAACAAGGCTATCTATGATGATTTTTAAGAACAATTAACCATGTCCACAAATGCTACAGCCAAAATTAAAGAATTGGTACCCAAAGCCCCCCGTCTAGGAATTGGAGACAACTTGTATGACAAAGGCAACTAGTTGAGGGATCCACAGATAGGGATATCAGGTCTAGGACTTTTTAAGGTGGATTTTGGTCAAAGATATGCCTCCGCTCTGATGAACAATATTTGGGAATTAGATGTGGGAAAGCTCATAGTCCCTGGGGTTTTCATGGATGTAGATTTGTTAACCCAGACTGCACACAATTATGACCCTATGGCTAGATGTATCAGGAATGTGAATGGAAGAGACTTAATTGAAATCAATGATGATGAATTTAGGAAGGTGTTTAAGCTCAGTGAGGTATCAAATTACTTAGAGCCTATCAATTTTGAAACATTGGCCCAAGTCTACAATGTGTAGAGAGATCACATCAGGAGTGGTCCTTTGAAGGAGTTTTTTGTCAAAATAGGAGGGCTAACTATTGTAGGCCCCAGTACCATGGAACCCTTCTCTTTGAATTTTTTTACTCTGAGGGCTAAAGGGATGTATTGGTCACTCTGTCATATTTTTGGGGAAGATGTTGAAACCACCATGCCAACCCATTATATGCTAATGATAGCACAGATTTTAAACCCCTCTTTGGTAGTAACATTTAATTATACACCTTATCTCACTGATGCAATCCATGCAGGACTGATAGGGATAAAAAGTGGTAAGGTAGACAGACCTTTTGGATGGTACTCCCTTCTCATGCATATGTTTTTATTCAAAGGTGTTGATTACTTCGCTAGTGAAATAGATTTAGTTAAGGAAAAGGATGGTGAAGAGATGCCTGCACAATTGTGGAGCACCATTTTGTCCTGGGATAGAGAGGATGCCAGCTACCTAAAGTTTGATAGATGCTTTGCATCCAAGATTAGGATTCTCTTATGCTCAGAGAACCCTAAGATCCCCAAATCTCTTTTAGAATTCCTTAGGACCTAAGGAATTTGTTGAAGGTATCAAGATTGTGCACAACTGGGGTGACATATACTTAGACCCTGTCTCTACAGTTTTCAGAGTTTATGGTTTCAGAAGCACTCCTTATTTATTGCCCTATCAAGTCCCATTGAAGGTAGGAATTGGAAAGGTGCTAAGGCAAATTGGGGTTTTGCAAGAGGCAGAGCTAACAAATATGGGAAAAGGGACCATTTTCCCAATTCTCACTATGGCTCATAAATTTGTAATCACAAAGGGTGGTTGGAAACACTTTGATGACTTCTTTCAACCATATAGGTTGTCTACTGTAGTATCCAGGTTTGCTGACCCTGAGGATTTTTTCAATGGCATGTTCAGGAAGAGAGAAGTATGTAAAGGTAGGCCACACCAATTCTATTTCCATAAGGATCTAATTAGAAATGAATTCAATTTGTATTAGTAGGAATTGAGGAAAGAAAAGTGGGTGGCATACAAAAAGGCTCTAGATTTTATTCATCAATTTGATAGTAGTTATGACCCTCTGTTTAGCTTTAATCCCTTTAAGGAAAAGATTAAATTCCTAATTCTTTATTTTGAAGACCTAATGCAAACTTTTAAAGAAAAGAGGGAAGCTATAATAAGAGATAATACTGACAAGGCTAGGTTGGTGCTAAGTAAGCCTGCCTTTACTAAGGCCATACCTCTAGGTAATTATGTAATGCATAAGAAGCCAAAATATAGCGTGTTGATGCCAGTAATAGGTGAGCCCTCTACTTCAAGAGGGAAGAGAGAAATAGAAGATGTCATTGACATCCAAGACTCCCCTAAGAGGCAAAGGGTGGGGAAAGAAGTGCAAACAGGTGAAACTTTGTATTCTCCATCCCGATCCCCTATCCATATAGGAGATGAATAGGTAGTGGCCGAACAATTGTTGTAGTAAGGGAGTCTCGAGGAGATTGCCTACACATATGAGGAAACACAAGAAGGGATGCCTGAAGAGCCACTGAGTGTTGAGATGAACTTAACTATAGATGAGTTCAAAGGCAAGGAGTTAGACCATGTTGTCAAGCAAGCCAGTGAGGAGTTCCTGGCTGATAGTAATTTTATCACAACAGGGGCCTTCATGCAATTTGTTTGGAAGAAAAACATTGAGCAATTCAAGGCAAGGTGTGAAAAGAGAAAGAGTGAGCAACCTCACAAAGATGCAACTTTAGTAGAGGAGGAGGTGAAACAAGAAATGATGGAAGAGTTCAAAGCCATTACTCTTGAAAAGGGGAGAGAAATGGTGTCAAAGTCTGGTGTTCTAATCCTCCCTGAATGGGATATAGAAGATGCCTTGGTACTTAAAGCAGTCAGAAAAGAAACCAAGCCTATGGAAGGAGTGACTTTTAGCAAGGATAATGTTGCTTTGGTCATGTGGTCCTTAAAGAGGGATGAGAGTAGAAGAAGGAAGGATACCTCAGAATCCAATTTCCTTGGAGGGATGGTTGTTAAAAGAGTCCAAGACATAAGAGTGGTGGAAGCTGCCAGCACAGTTCTTGAAACTACAAAATTCAGTGTGGTAGTGGCTGAGAAAGAAGCTAAGGAGAGAGTTGATCTCCAAGTAAAAATAGAAACAAGTCTATAGCCTTATAATGAAGCCAAAAGGGAGGTAGGTAACAGGGATAGTATTATTGCTAGACTACAGAGTCAATTGGTAGGACAACACCAAGGAGGTGAATCCTCTACTCTGATGATTGCATCTTCTCCAGCAAGACCTCCACCCACCAGTCCTATTGTTGAATTTCCCCCTTCTCCCATGACCTCTGGTTTTCAACCAGCTGAGACCATTCAGCATGAATTGGAAAAGTTAAAATAGGCTCAAGCCCTATTTGCAAATAAATATGAAGAAAAGGTAAAGGCCACAGTTTTGAGTTTTGCTAATACAGCTGGAGCTCCCATTGTGAACACTAACATGAAAATAATTTTGGATATTTTGAGTGAGTTGAATGAAGACAAGGCTACTCTGGAGCCAGTTTTGAATAAGTGGATACCTAGAGAAGTAGATCTAGAACTTATGTGTGCATCCTATGATGAGGCAAGATCTGATGCCATTATTAAATCCACATGTGAGTTAGAAAAAGGCATGACCAAGCTAATAGAAGGAAGGGCTGGTGTAGAGAGAAAAGCCAACTTGTACAGGAAGGAATATACTAAGCATAAGTTTGAATTATTTCCTAGGGGTTTTGTTAGTCCAAATCAGTTGAAGGATAAACAAGTGTGGCTTGATAAGCTAGGAGCTAACTTTTCTTTAAGGGTGAATGAAATTATTAATACAAATAACACATTGTTGTTTGTTTAGACAATTGAATAAATGGAGAAGATAAAGTCACACTACGGTTTTTTGGAATCAGAGGTTAAGAAAGTGAGAAACTCTTGGAAAAGGTTAGTTAAGTTGAAAGAAAAAATTGTTAGTTTCTCATGGCCTACTGATGACATGTTCCAAGAGTGGACCAAAAAGTATGTGGTGCAAGAAGAGGAAGTCCCAAAATAGTTAGAAGATGCTACAGTGGAGCAACAAACTTAAAAGGCCATTGGGATTGAAAGTGGCGTGTAGCTTCTTGTTGAAAGAAATTGTGGTTTAAAAAAAATATTTTTAGGAATGTCCGAAGCTTGTATGCATCCATATTGTTATAAATGGATACCAGGACTTAAGAAAAGATGATTAGAAGAATTTGTAAAGAAACTCTATTGAAATATATCTAGTTTTTTTCTAGTTCTCTCAGAGATTACTTTGAATTATGTAACATTTTCAAGAATGAATATGAATATACAGATCAAAGTTTTAGGCCTAAATCTTCTTTGTCTTCTAGTGTGCATTCATTAGTTCGCTGGTTTCATTTGGATAATTTAGGATTGTTCAAATGAGCATGGATTGTAAGGCAATCTTATAGATATATTTCTAGCTTTTCTCTTCAGGAGAGGGATTAAATGCGCATGAAATATTTCTATCAGTAGATCAATTGTTTGCTGCTTTGAATCTAATGAACTGTTTTAGTTAAATGGGAAAGGACCTATGTATATGTTAAGCATGTATGGGATTCATGAAAGTTGAGATGATGAAATGTATGAGAATGTTCAGCTTTGAAAACTCTTGCTTGATTTAGGTGACTCTATGGCCTGGAAAAGGCACTGATACCTGTTATGGAATTCTTTCTTTTTTTCTTGAGGATCAATACTGAAAATGAACACAAGTTTTTCTTTTAATGTTTCAGTTCCATTGAGGTGATGAAATCAATAGGTTAGTAGCATTGGTTTACTGTGGATCTCAATTTAAAAGTATGAAAGTTTTCACAAAGGGTATACCCACCTAAGCTTTGGATAAGTTTGAAGTGTAGAAGGTTTTGTTGAAAACCTTGTTATGTGTCTTTTTCTGGAATTCTATTTTCTTGGTGCCCTCTTCATATGCAAACGGAGTTATCAAATCTTCTTATAGGGAGGAAATGAGAGAATTAAAATTTGAGAACAACAAAAGTGGCAACTCTGTTGGGGAGAGTCATAGTGTGTATCTATGTTACAGATTGGTGCTTGTATTAGCTCGGGCATTTGTTTGAATCTCTATCTGTTTGTGGTAGATTGCATTATCTCTCATTTGTGCCATCTCTTTCGCTCTGAAAATTTTCCTATTATCCAAGTCTCTGCAAGTGATTCGTAAAAACTTGTTTTCTTTTTTCCCCATATTTGTAGGTGGCGACTTTGACAAGTATAACCAGTGCTATTGAATAAGTATAATTCTTTTAAAGAGAAACAAGTATAATGCAGAGAGGAAGCATCCTCAAGAGACATTGCAAGAGGGATTACCTGAATAGACATAGAGAGGCCAGAATAGATCAGTTGCACATGAGCCATCTAGTGCTGCATGGGTACAAAAGAGCATTCATATGGGTAAGTTATCTGATAGACCCATATATGCAAATTCAAATTCTTCTTCCCATGAATCTAAGCAGGACATTTTGGGTTTCCATTCTGGTTTGTTTGGTAATAATGAGGATGTCCTAGTTTTGAATCAAAATATTTCTCATAATAGTATCTCTGGAAAGGATAGGAATAGCTCTAATATGAAGATGGACTCTATACCGAGAACTATAGATGGGAATATTAGTTTAATTGATATCGACCAAGTCAATGTGTCAAATTCTGAGGAGATGTTCCTTGATGAAGATAAGGTGTCCCAAGAAATTGAGGCTCTCAATAGAAGAGTCCATCACTTAATTTCCATAAGAGCACAAAAGGAAGCAAATAAGGAAAAGGAAGTGAAAGCTAAATTGATTGAGAGGGATAGGCTTTTAAGACAGATTGTTGATCTTGAATTATTCAATGCGAGAAGAAGCTAAGAGTGAGGATGAAGGACCAGTCATCAGAGAAAATTTAGTTGCCAAAATTAACCCTGCATATAAATCTATTGTACAACCAAGTAGGGAGGTCCTCAGTGACCCACAACCTATTAAGAATGTTGTTGACAAAGGAAAAAAGAAATGTATGAAAGATGGGTCTGGGTCTAAAACTACAGTAGAAGTTTCTCACATGCTGTCTGCACATGAGAAAGAAATAGAAAGAATGAGAAAGGAAAAAGAAGACCTGCAAAGGGAATTAGAGAAAGCTGAATTAGAAGCAGCCAATCAAGAGGTTAAATGGAAAATTAATTATCTTAAGGCTCCTCCTATAATTTTTCCTTCAATAGACTTAAGTAAACCTTTACCTCAGCCTATTTCACTCCCTCTAGTAAAGATTCAGTCAACCTTACCTATGAGCACTCCTCCAGCTAATCAAGGTAGACAAATCCCTTAGACTCATTGTTCCAATGTGAGAATGAAGATGGGTAATAACTCTAATACTAATTAGTTCCAGAGAAGACCCATTAACTTGGAATTATATAGACAACTCTTTTTTGATGGAATCCCAGGGTATCCTAACCATGTTCCTACTGAATTAAGAGATAGGCTTCATAAATTTGCTGGTAATAATGCAATCAGTATAGAAGAGCATCTAAAATCATTCAGTGACCTGATAAATGATTATGAAATTATAGATGAAGATGTCATCATGAAAATATTTGTACAATCTTTGGCAGATGATGCAAGGGATTGGTATAGAGGTCTTCCTGTGAATAGCATTGGTTCCTTGGACGATTTTAAGAATTGCTTCCAGGAACAATATGGTGATAAAACAAATGTGAGCTTCATGCTCAATGAGTTCAATAATATTAGAAAGTTTAATAATGAGATTTTCATAGATTTCAATGCTAGATTTCAAAAAGCAATGCATAGGCTTTACCAAGTAATGAGGTTAGATGATAATATGTGTCTGAACACTTATTTAATGCTTTTGATTCAAAAATGTCTTACATCTTGAGGGATAAAAACCCACACAGTCTAAGAGATTCTTTTAGGATTTCCATTAATGTTGAGAGTAATAGGAAAGCATTTGGAAAAGTAGGGAGGAGAACTGATGGAAGGTTGTGGCAAGAATCAAAACAATAGCCAAATAAAGTTGCCAAGGAGGATGACAAAATTGAGAAGTTAATGACTGCCATGAAAGGTCTTATTACTAAGGTAAGTAAAAATGAAAAACCTCATTATAATTGGCAAGATAGACCTCCTATATTACATGACATGCCTTACAACACTACTTGGAAGGATGGCAAACCTCAAAATGATAAAGCCGAAAAACACTCAAAGCCAAGATACCCCATATCCTTTGAAAGGTGGAAATATTCATAACATGGAAAATACTCCCTGGTGCACATCTTGCAATTGACCACATTCTCCTCATTAGTGTGTTGTAGCTAAAGCCCTTGAAGAATCTATGAGAAAAGAGGGTGAGCTTGATATTAACATGTTTGAAATGGTTATTGAAAGTGATGATGAGTCCTCACAAAGTGAATCTAGTGAGTGTGATGTGCTAAATAATAATAAGTGTTACCAAGGACATTTGACACTTGATTGGCATCCTACTTTGAATGTGGTAGCCATTGAAGATGAAGAAGTTGATCTCTGAAGACCTAGCGATGAAGAGGTAAGAAATCTTACTAAGGCTGCCATAGCCAAAGCCAAGCATAATTACAACTTGAGAAGTAGTAAAAAGGATGGAGATCAAGGTGAACCTGGTTCAATGTTCATAAAAGAAATATCTTAGAAGAAGACAACAAGTAATGGCACCTTGCCTCAAGATGGTCAAGCCAAGAATGACCAATCTAAAGATGTAGCCAAGAGTGTGGATAATAATGCTACTGATGGTATACAAGGGACTGCTATAGTGAAGAAGGCAAGTCAGCCTAAGGTAGAGAAAGCTAAAATTAATACTGAGTTAATTAATAATTCCACTTTTGATATGACTCCGAGTCTGACCCAAATAAAGGTTATAGTTCCATTAGTAGAATTACTAAAAATAAAAGAATATAGAGAAGCTTCTCTATCTTTATTTTCTAAAATATCTGACAATAGTGCAACTTTGCCTTTATGTACAATGAAGGATGAAAAGGATCTTGAGCTGCAAACCCCAGAGGTATATGTTGGAACAACTATTACACAAGAGCCTTCACAGGTTGATCCTTTCTATGTAACTTTGTTGGTGAATAATAGAGTGATTAAGAATTGCATGATAGATTTTGGTGCTGCTACAAATGTGATGCCATATGGTATCATGAAGGAATTGGGACTATCAGTAACTACTGTGTATGGAAAGTGTTATGCTATGGATAACAGAGAAGTGCCTGTAATAGGTACAATGAAAGATGTGGAGGTAAAAATAGCAACATTTCCTGAAGCAACATATAAGATGGATGTCATAGTAACTGATACAAAACCTCATTATGGCATGCTACTATCCAGACAATGGGTTGCAACAGTAGGTGGAAATGTTTAGTTGGATTTGTCATATGCTACAATCCCAATCAATGGAAGCGAAGTTAAATTGTATAGAGAACCACGTGCCCCTAGGGTAATTGAGAAAATAGACTCTAGTATGTTAAACTGCATGATTGATGTAGATCTTGATAATTTTAGAATGCAACCAATTTTACCTCAGTTAAAATATATTGATTCTTTTGTGAGTGAATTAGAATCTCAACAACAAGGTTTGTGGCACATGCACTTTGATGAAGCTTGTTCTAAAGAAGGATCTAGAGCAGGAGTTCTTTTTGTGTCTCCATCAGGTATAACTTTCAAATACTCTTTTTTGGTTGTTTCTCAGGTAAGGTCTAAGTATGCATCTAAGAATGATCGTCTGAAAAGGTATAAACATTCTATTTGGGATGTGATTGAACATTTTTGTGCTTTCTCTATTAACTGGATAGAAAGATCAAAGAACATCATGGCTGATTTCTTAGCAAATGTTGCATTAAAGAATGATGATGTAGCACTAACCGGTGTATCCACAGTTGAGATAAAAGCTAGGCCTACTATTCCTGATAATGTATACAATTGGCAAGTGTTTACGAATGATGAAGACATTCTCAGATTCATACAATGCATTGATGACTATGATGGACAAAAAATTGATTGCAATACATTGGTAGAAGTGGTGGAAGATAGAGAAACAATGTTTGGGAATGGCATGGTTTAGTTGGAAACTAATGACATACCCAAAGGATTAGTAGAATTGGAAGGTATGTTCAGTCACAGTGATATTCATTTGCATCAACAACCCACCACCAAGTTAGATGAATTGGAGGAAGTGAACTTGGGGACAGAATCATCCCCTAAGTTGGTCTACATTGGAAAGAAATTGTCTCCTCACATCAGAATTAACCTTATTAATTTATTGATGAAATATAAGCATGTTTTTTCTTGGTCTTACGAGGACTTGAAGGCATACAGGCAATATCTTTTTCAACATGAAGTCCTTTGCTTTCAGATGCTAAGCCTTTTTGACAGAAATAAAGACCTATTAACCCCCTTTTGGAAATTAAAATACAACAAGAGCTAACCAAGTTGAAGGAAGGGGGGATCATTAAGCCTATAAAGAATTCATCATGGGTGTCTAATTTGGTCCCAATTAGAAAGAAGAATGGGGACATAAGGCTTTGTGTTTATTTTAGGAACTTAAATGTCGCTTCTTTAAAAGATAATTATTCTTCTCCCAATATGGAAGCAATGTTGTAGATTGTAACTGGCTGTGACTTGTTGTCTATAATGGATGGGTTCTCAGGATATAACCAGGTGTTAGTGAAGGGATTTGAACAATTCAAGACTAATTTTACCACCCCTTGGGGAACATATGTATATGTAAGAATGCCTTTCGGTTTAAAAAATGTTGGAGCTACTTTCTAGAGAGCAATGGATGTAGCTTTCAAGGAATTCATTAACATTATCATGGTTGTGCACCAAGACAATTTAACATGTTTCTCCAAAAGGCCATATGACCACTGTGGGCACTTGGAAAAAGTTTTCAATAAAGCTCTGGAATTTGGTGTCTCCTTAAATCCAAAAAAGTGTCATTTTGCTATCACTGAAGGAAAGTTGCTTGGGCATATTGTCTCTGAGGAAGGGGTTAGAATAGACCCTGAAAGAATTGAAGCTATAAAAAATGTACCTGAGCCAAAAAGTGTCAAAGGTATCTAGTCTTTCTTGGGCAAGGTAAACTTTTTTAGAAGGTTCATTGCCAATTTTGCAGAGATAGTTAAGCCAATTGTTTTTTTTTTTATTGATAAAAGGCTGAGGCCAAAGAATTTTATTAATTTAAAAAATAGATAGATTTACATTTACACCTCCATTCAGTGTGGGCACCGGTAGGAAAGAGTGGAGGGAAGAAAACCTCTGCTCTAGCCCAGATCCCTCAAGGATCAGAAAAAATTAAGAATGTGATACAAAATGGAGATACAAGATCACAAAGGGAACTTGTCCAAAATAATGAAGATTGTATGTAGAAATCCTCTATGTAAAGTTGAGCAGGAGATTTCCCATCTCTTGGGGTGATGCTGGCATTTGTGGGCAACAGTTCTTGCTATTCTTGAAACACAGGGTTAAGCATTCTCTTCTCCTTATGCTGCACAAAATCTTGAGAAAAACTCTCACTAGAATGTTAGGAAAAGGAAAACCGAACAGGTCAACTTATACAATAAATCATACCTGCCTGGATGGTCACCCTGTTAGGATACACAACTCAAAATATTAGTCTCAAAAAATCTCCATAAACATAATGTGAGAGTGATTAGCCATCGAAGAGCATAAACTCAATAAATATTAACGAGGCAAATTCCATAAATATTCCCGCAAAGAGATCGTGGGGAGCTACCATCTTAAAGAATATGGTTCGAGAGCCTTCCAGGCCCTTATTGAGTGTCATGGGAAAGCTTTAAGTGAGATAAAATTTTATCAAGTTGACCCTTAATCTAATAATATGATGTTGTAGATTACTGGGAAGAAAGAGGAAAATTGACATATGCATCTAAGACTGATTTAACTTAAAACTGAGAGAAGGGGTAGGAAAATAGGAAACTATATATGAATATGATTATATAGATGTGAGTCTGAACAAAATCCTACTATATAATGTGAATGATGATAAGTTATATAGAAATATAAATACATACATACATATATATATATATATATATATGAGAATATATATATGGATATATATATATACACACATACATGTATATATGATTTTATATATATATATATATAGCAACCATGGAAGGCCTAGAAAGCCTGAAGGTGGTTGGGGCCAATCATACATAGGGAAGAGGATGACGCATAGCATATACACAGCTTAACAAAATTATGAAGCTAAGCTAAAGAAACCTAGAGACATTAAAGCCTGAAAGCTTCTTAAGAACAGAACAAGAGACAAAACATCAAGAATATAGGGGATCAAAAAGGTAAAATACAGATGAGGATAGCTAGGTAAGTGTTAGTCCTAAAAGAAGGCAATATCTACATAAATAATAATAGCATCCTATTAAGATATCTGGGTTCAAATAATATTGATGAGACCCAATGATGTCTCATCGATATAGAAGGGCCATAGAAGAAAGGAAGCGTCGATGAACTTCAAAAAAGACTCATCAAAGATAGTAATTCCATCGACAAAAGATATCAAGGAAAGTGGAGATGGTTTTCATCGACGGGAAAAGGTCTTCGAGGAGATAATACCATCGGTGCAACATAAAAAGGACTCACCGAAAGGAATGTTCTCATCAAAAGAATAATGTCGATCAAGAAAAAGGTAGCTACATCGATAAAAGATATCGATGAGGAAATAGGTTTCAAGGAAGCTAAAAGGCATGCCTCTAAAACACATGGTTTTATCGATGCAACTTTATCGGTGGAAGATGATAAGGGAGGATAAAGAAAGGCTTCAGTGAGACAATAGATCCATTCATCGATAGGGCATGATGATTTCGATGGAAGATGTGTTTTGGTGGAAAAAATAAAGGAGGTCACTGAAGCCCGAGGTTTCTTCGACATAAAAACCTAATGGATATCAGATAGGTATCGGTGAGGAAATAGCCATAGTGACCGAATACAGTATTTTGATGAAAGAAGGAAATACTTGATCGAAGTCATATTTGAAATAAAAGTATCGTCGATGGAAATAGGAGTTCGATGATGAGAAGAATCGAGTAGTGGCAGAACTAGATCGGAACAAAGACTTGTCAATTTGTGTTAACCATATTCTGTCCAATTATTTCTAGACAAAGAATGACATGAAGATATTAAACAATGATGTTGTGATGTATAAAGATGATAAGTTAAGCCGATATTCAAGGATGAAAGATCAGTAAACTTCAAGAGACTCATTAATACCATGGTAGCCCACAAGTCATCAAGTGGGTGTAATAGCATCCTATTAAGATATCGGGGTTCAAATAATATCAATGTGACCCAATGATGTCTCATCAATATAGAAGGGCCATCGAAGAAAGGAAGCATCGATGAAATTCAGAAAAGACTCATCGAAGACAATAATTCCATCGACAAAAGATATCAAGGAAAGCAGAGATGGTTTTCATCGATGGGAAAAGGTCTTCGAGGAGATAATACCATCGGTGCAACATAAAAGGACTCACCAAAAGGAATGTTCTCATCGAAAGAATAATGTCGATCAGGCAAAAGGAAGCTACATTAATAAAAGATATCGATGAGGAAATAGGTTTCGAGGAAGCTAAAAGACATGCCTCAGATACGCATGGTTTCACTTATGCGACTTTGTTGGTGGAAGATGAAAAGGGAGGATAAAGAAAGGCTTAGGTGAGACAATAGATCTAATCACTGACAGGGAATGGTGATTTTGATGGAAGAAGTGTTTTGGTGGAAAAAATAAAGGAGGTCACCGAAGCCCGAGGTTTCTTTGACATAAAAACCTAATGAATATTAGATAAGTATCGGTGAGGAAACAACCATAGTGACCGAATATAGTATTTCGATGAAAGAAGGAAATACTTGATTGAAGTAATATTTGAAATAAAAGTATCCTCAGTGGAAATAGGAGTCCGATGATGAGAAGAATCAAGCAGAGGCAGAACTGGATCGGGACAAAGACTTGTCAATTTGTGTTAACCATATTCAGTCCAATTATTTCAAGATAGAGAATGACATGAAGATATTAAACAGTGATGTTGTGATGTATAAAGATGATAAGTTAAGCCGATGTTCAAGGATGAAAGATCAGTAAACTTCACGAGACTAATAAGAATATATATAAATCTATATATATAATAAAAAAAATATAAATATATCAATATATATATATATAAGTATATATAAATGTATATATATAAATATGAATATATATGACTATATATATATATATATATACCTGTAAATGTGAATCAAGGATCTAACTTAATATAGGTGTTAAGATATATATATATATATATATATGGCTATATATATATATATGTGTATATATATATATATATATATATATATATATATATATATATATATATATATATATATATATATATAATGCCTATATAGCTGTAAAGAGAAAATTATTACATGCGTTGAGAGTGCTTATCTGTCCTAGATAATTCATGAAAGGGTCTTGGGCTGCAAGAATGTGAGATAAAACCTGCATATATATATATATATATATATATATATATATATATATATATATATATATATGCCGATGAGAGGTTGAATATGAGGATGAATGACTGAATCAAGATGAAGGTCTGATAATGAAAGTTTTGAGATAACTATATACAAAAAAATTAGACGAGGGGCCTCTCCTTGGGCTAAAGGATGGAAGACTAAATGGGTATGAAGGGGAGGAATAAAAATATATGATTGAGATTTGTGTTTTAATGATTACATCTGACCATGGATTGAGCCTAACTACCTGAGTTAAAGTTTGGGAGAATAGATATATGGGCATATTTAAACTGAATGTTTGTTTGAGTATTTATACGTAAATACAGGGGGCAGGAAGAGGAATAAATAAGGGGGTTAAAACATAGTATGGGCAAGAGAAACATAAGGGGATGAAAGGAGAAACATGCTAACGACCACTTAGGACGCGAAAACAAAAGAGGGGGTTGCCTTAAGGTGGCATAGACAGGAGATTGATGCCACCGGCTCCCAAGTTGGCCAACTCATCCGCTCTTTTATTGCCCTCCCTATAAATATGATTGATTGTGAACCTATCAAAATCTCTACATAAGTCAAGAGCTTTTGACAGCAAAGTATTTAATCTCCAATCAGGCATACTACCTTTCCTCAGAGCATTGACAATTATAGCCGAATCTCCTTCAATTTCCAAGTTCTTAACTCCTAGTTTCTTGCATAAATGCAGACCCTCCACTAGGGCCATAAGTTTTACCCAATTGTTGGTGTTGATGCCAACCGGAGAGGCAAGGGTTGATAGTTCCTTTCCTTCCCAATTATGAACAACACATCCTATCCCTGCTTGCCCTGGGTTGCCATGAGATGCCCCATCAAAGTTTACCTTCATCCAACCTTCGCCTGGGGGCTGCCATCTGCATGCATCCCTTGATCGAAGACTTGCAATAGGACCATCTCCTACAAAGGGAGGAAAGGATAAGCCTTCCCAATGTTTTATCATCTTTTCATCCCAATAAGTGATAGAGGCATTCTTCAATGTGCCTGATGACAATCAGTTGTTCATGAGCTCAGTGATAGCTGACTCTATCCTGTTAATGATTCTGGGAACCTCTAGTTTTTCATTCTTAAAGAGACATCTATTTCTCTCCTTCCATAGTTCCCACATAATGGAAGAAGGAAGAGTTGTCCATAAACCTTCAAAGAGATAGCCATGCCTGAGGAGAGGCCATGCCTTGAGCATTCCAAAGATGGTGTGGGGGAAGGCCGCAGACCATTCAAGTTTCTTGGTAAACCAAATCCAACATTTGTGAGGAAAGGGGCAGTTAAGGAGGATATGATTGGTTTCTTCCTCATCTACCTCACAAAGAGGACATCTACTAGGGCCCTCATACCCCATTCTTCTAAATTTGTCCACAGTTAGGAGCTTGTTCTGAACCACAAGCCAGGAGAAGATATCTGCCTTAGGCAGACAACATTTATCCCAGCAAAGTTTCAAGGGAAGCTCAGTCATAGGTCTTATAAACAATTTGGAGATGAGAGAGTACCCATCCTTGGAGTTGTATTTTCCTCTTAGGGAGCCATCCCAGATGAGCTTGTCCTCAACCTGACCTAAGGCAATGTTCCTTGATTTAAGAATTGCCATAAGTTTTTTTTTATCTCTTACCGGGTGTAGATAGGAATCTGGAAATCATCAAAGAAAGTCAAAATTAAACTAGCTCAATCACAAAAACTAGATTGCAATGATAAATCCTAATTACATTCAATAGAGATACATGAAAAACAAGACATTCAATTCAAATGCAAACCATCACAAATGTGAAATGTCTCCTCAAGAATTCTCCATTGTCCTTCTTTCTCCTTCAAATTACTTTGTTTTGTGGATCTCACCTTCAAGTGCATAAGTATAATATGAAAGCAAGATTGACAAGATGAGATGACAGCATAAGGGTACTAGAAGCGTGATTGATTCGACCTTTTGATTGAAGAAATTCATCCAATTTATAGATAAATCGGAGAAAAGACAAGATTAGCATGACATTGATATTAGAGGCAATTGAGTGGAAAGAAGAAGGTTATGACACCTTCTATGTCATGAATTATGACATATTGCCAATGCAAAGGTTAGAGGACTAGAATCTTATGACATCTTGCTATGCCAATAGTATGACGCATGAGAAATTCATGCTTCCACTGAAGCACAAAAATAGGGAAAGACTAGAGAGGAATTGATTAGGTGGAAATTGAAATTAGGAAATTAGAAAATGAGGAAATTATAAAATTAGAAATTGACGAAATTAGAAAATTAGGTGAACTAGAAATTGATGAAATTAGAAAATTAAGTGAATTAGAAATTGATGAAATTAGAAAATTAAGTGAATTAATTAATAATTTTTCATTCATTAATTAATTCACAAAAAGAGGGGGAATTAATTAGCCAATTAAATAAATAAATATTTAATTGTGACAAGAAGACTTAGGATAAATAAATAAATCATTTAACCTATAGAGAAAATGGAGAGAAAATGACAATCAAGATTAAATGAATAAATCATAAAACCTTAGAAGATGAATTAGAAATGCAAGGATGACAATTAGGTCTTGATGTAGGATCGATTTGATCATGACTCTAACTTTATAAAAGACCAATGTTGATAAGTGATTTGATTGATAAATGCACCAATTGATGAGGAACAATGACAAATTGATCCAAATTGACATGATTGAGAAAGACGACGATCAATGACAAATCAATCGCCAAAATGACAAGATTGAAAAGAGAACAACAATCGATGACAAATCGATCGCAAAATGACAAGATTGAAAATGACAACAATTGATGAAATTGACAAGGATCGATGGCGAATCGATCGCAAAATGACAAGATTGACAAGAGGACAAAAACCTTAATTCTATCATCGATTAGGATTGACGATGTCTAGAATGATGACAAATAAACACGCACATTGATATGACAGGATAAGATTGACCAAAATCATGACTGAAGATTGTTATCGACAAGACCAAATTCAAAAGCGAGACAGATGAAGAATGTAGAAGAAGGACTCGATGCTCGCAAATGATAAAGACCAAGTGTGCAACATATAAGAAATGTTAATGCGACGCAAACACCCTAAAATAAGGCAATACAAAAATGTTAAAGTATGACTCTGCAAGCGTTGACCATTTTTAGACGTCTACATTTTGCCCCTCTTTGAGACAATGCAATTTTAAGCGTTGTTTCAAAGAACAATAATAAAAATGCCCCAGACAATAATAATGACATATGCATGCCCCCTCGAGGAATTGGCCGGAAAAATCTAGAAAAGTGGCCAATTGATCGATAAGAATGATAGAAAATGATAAGTTTGAATGGATCAAATGGACTGCCAAGACTGACGGAGGAAATGTTAGTAAGAAGAAATTATATAGAGGACAGGTAGAGATGAAGAAAAACTTGCTTTCACTAATGCACTTTGCAGGTGAGAACCTTTATTTATTGTAGCAAAGCGGATGCAAAGCATCATGGCATTGAAGGCCAGAGATGGAATGCAACCCCTTTTGCAAAAGACAGACACATCGCACACAAGGAATGAGTAAAGTATCCTAGGGTGCATACATCAAGGGTTGAGTTATGTGTGGCATTCACAAAGCGAACATACTTATCACAGACACCCAATGATATAGTTGCCCGAATTTGTGACAAACATTCCACAAACAACAATCACAACAAAAAAAAGAAAAGAAAGGGACCATGAACCATCTCGGTCACTCTAAATCACTCAGTGACATCATCAAGCAACATAGGAACATGATCGAAGATAAATCAATAAATGATAAGACTCGCTAATTCCAACAAGTCAAACAAACATCTTGATCTTCATTGTCAAAAGTTGAAAGTGTTGATAGGACGATCATGCTGTCTGGTTTTAGGGAATGTGGTACCCCGTCTAAGATAGGACACAGTCTGGTTTCGAGTATACCACACCCTGTACAAGACCCATGATAGTGGTGACAAGGACAAGTGATTTTGAGGTTGATTGCTATGACAATTTTGATCAGTTTGAATGTCTAGTTTGATTGAAAAAGTTCATTTGTGAATACATGATTCCATTAAAGCGCAGTGTGTGATTGTGAGTCGTTGGATGTATGCTCAATGATCTGTCTATGCATAGGGGGTACCATTTATGGACAAAATGCAAAATGCCAAAGGAATTGTTTTTAGATTTTGATGTTTTTAAATTTTTTTGTTCATTTTTTTCAAGACTTTATTTGACTTTTTAGGGATTTTTTCAGGACATTATTTGATTTTTTTTGGATTTTTTCAGGACATTATTTGATTTTTAGGGATTTTTTCAAGACATTATATGATTTTTTTAATTTTGCCCCCAGTGTCTAGCAAGGCAAGGAATATGACAGGTGAATAAATAGGCTTGCTGAAATGATGGTGGATAGAGGGAAGACAAAGACCTTTTATTATGGAGACAATACAGATGCAATTTTCAAGGGCTATTGCGTGATGGGACAAGAGATTGGATATGACAATGTAAAGCAGTGACATGGCATGAGGGACATGTCAAGAGGTTTTTGAAAAACATGTTTTGCATTTCACGTCCTTATGTCAGATCAAGATCAAGGGACAGAAAGAGTGTATGGATAGTGATAAGATATGGATAGGATAAGCAAGACCAAGAATCGATAAGGGACATGGACTGAAGGTCGGGATTGGCTAAGGGATAGTGGCAGAAAGTTGCAATAAGCTAGGGAATATGGATGAAAGGTTATAATAAGCAAATGGATAAATGACCAAAAGCTATGATAGACTAAAAGCTGCAAGCATGATGCATGATGCTCATAACGATCCTCAGCCTTGTCAAGATCAAAGGTGGAAAGGGAAAATGGAAATGAGGGATGATAGGACAAGGAAGGGTTATAGGACATGAAGGAGTATGACATGGTATGATAGGATAATGAAGGGCAATAGGATATAAAGGAGTATGACATGGGTTCGATAGGATAATGGAACAATGAAGGACAAAAGGATATGATAGGATAAAACCTACCCCCAAGTGTGGTGTGCAAGAAGTTCATAAATTATGCATGATGCCTCTTTGCCAGGTTTTCATCACGGTACTTGCCCAAGGTGCCTGTTTGCCAGGTTTTCACCAGTGGACGAATTATTTTTGCTTTACTTTTTTTTTTTTTTCCCTTTTTTTCTCACTTTTTTTTTTGTATTTTGACTTTTTCAATAGAAGATGGACACATGATAGGGGATGGAAGAAGGACTCAAGCGTCTTTTATTTTTTGGATAATAGCCTTGAAAAAAATGGACCTTGACCTTTAAAAGTATGCTCAAAGATGTTGGTAGGATAAGGACATGGAAAGAAAGATGAAACTAAAGCAAGTATTTATGCAAAGGATGGGATCAAAGGGATCGAAGGATGGAAAATATGCATTGGATAACGGATAGGGTATTGGAAGAATGGGGCTTCACTGGATGGAAATGAAGGCAAGATCAACATTGGAACACACCTTGAGGGGTGGTGGATTGATGGAGGAAAAATGGATCTCAGATTATGAGATTTGGATGGAGGAATAGCTTGGGATTTTGAGACATAAGGGCCCAAAATGGATGAAGAAGGTGATGGAGGAACAAATTTGAGAGGGTTGGATGGAGGAATAGCAACTTTGGATGCCAAGTTGGATGTTTCTTTAGGCTTTTGTGCTTCAAGGAGCCACTTAGGGATCCACATGGTTTTTGATTTTTCATGCTTTTGTGGTTCCTTGGTGTGCATTGCTTGCATAAGGGATTTAGGAACCCATATATATTTTGACTTTTGTTTTTGAGCAATGGGCCTTTGTGGCCTTTTGGATATTTCTTTTTCTTTATAGATCATATTGTTCTTTGTTTTGACATGTCGATTATATTGGACATGTTGATCCTTGAATACATGTGGATTGCTAGACTTATGACGTTTATACTTGGCATCCAAATTGCCTGGAGGGGAAAAGGAATGCATGGATGGATATGAATGAAATGGACTTCTTTTGGATTGATGAAATTTACTCAAGGATGTGTGCCTTTGCTGACCTTGCATAGAGGACAAAGGGATATAAGGACCTAAGATGGATGGAAGGTGTGATGGCGAAGGTGTATGTTTTGATTTTGATGGAGGGATACCAACGTCTTGAGAGTGAGTTGTGTAGACATGACCCTTAAGATCTTATTTGATATGGAGGGGTTCTTTCTCATGAAGGTCTACTCCTTTGCCTTTATGAATATCTTGACTTGTAGGATACTCTTTTCTTTGGGAAGAAGACGCGAGTCCATTATGAGGTGGATATGATATGAGAGAAATAATGAGATCTTGAAGTGGATCGGATTGCACCAAAGTGGAAGAACCCATTATGCATGTCGAGGGTTCTTGAACATCTTGCACTGACACATTAGAATCATGAGGGGGATTAGGATTATGAGGGGGACTAGGATTGTGTAGTGGACATGGTTAAATGAGAGGCTCTTCAAGAGAAGGAATGGGATCATCAAAAGAAATGCGATCTTGGAGTGTATATGGAGCATTAAGACAAGGAGATGGAGGAACAATAGGATCTTGTGGAGGATCTAAAGGAATGATAGAGTCTTGTGTTGGAAATGAATTTGGAAGGATACTTTGATCTTGACAAGGAGGAAGATCATTGGAATCCTCTTCAAAGGTGCTTTGCTCTTGACTTTTAATGGGATCATCGGAAAGGATGGAAGGGATATCTGGAATGTCAATGGGATTTGAAAGGACATTTTGTTCATGAAATGGAAGAGGATCATTTGGGATTGGATGGACTAGGATATCTTGATCTTTCTTGGAGAATGGAGTGTCAATAGGGCTTTGGATAGGATGGACAAGAATAGGGGAATCATCGTGAGTGTCTGGGAACATGGGGTCCTAGTCAACAATTGGATGAGATGATAAGGTTTCAGGATCTTGATCTTGATCTATTTCAAGACACGTTTCTTCATGCTCTAAATTATCCTCTTGACATGGGGTTGAACTTTGGATATGCATAGGGGATTCTGACAAGGAATCAATGTTTTGGCATGAAGGAAATGCACTTTGAACATTTGTGATGGATTCTGGCAAGGAATCAATGCTTGGACATGAGGAAGAGGGACTTCAAACGGGGTCCTCTAAAACAGGTAATGGCAATAAAGTGCATGGTTGCATTGGGTCTTGTATTTCTGAAATATGACAAGGATGTGCATCATGAATTGGATTATCTTGGCAATAAATTATGGATAGCCCTTGGATAATTGCATCCTTGGGTGTATTGTTTGATGAGGACAATATGGAAGGTTCTTGTGAAACTTCTAAAGGTGTAGGGATAGATGCCACTGGAGAGTCAATTTGTTTGTGGGGAGATGAGGCATTGCTAGACATAATTGTATTATCTTGATCTTCCTCAAACAACTCACTTGGTAGTTTCCTTAAGATCATTGCAATAAAGCCACCTTTCTTTTGAGGTTTTGACATAGTTGTATCTGGAATTTCAACTTGTTTGGAAAGGAGTTGGTTCTGATCTGATGTCATGTTTTGATATTGGACTTGGTTCAATTGTTCTGACATGTTTGAAACTTTGGTTGGTGTGTGCTGCAACCTTTGTTTTTGAATGTTTGGTTGTGGTTGTTGACATTGATATTCCACCATTGGTTGAACCATTTGTGGACATTGTATAGTTGGTTGGACATATTGTTGAAATTGGACCATTGGTTGTATATGTTGAACAATTGGTTGAACCATTGGTTGTATTGGTTGAAAATTTGATTGATAGTAAACACCTTCTTGTTCTTGTTGTGGAGGCACATAATGTTGAAATTGATGTTGTCTCTTTTCTTGAAATTGTTTCATCATCTCTATTTGGGAGAGGAGAGCTGGTTTGTCTGATCATTCAAGAAGAGATCTTACATCAATTGGTTCAATCTTTGGATTTTGACCTGGAAATTTTTGAAACATTTTGGACATTTGTGATCTATTCTTCTCAATGTTTTTCACTCTTTGTTCCAAAATCTCATTTTCTTGAGCTAGTTTCTCCTCTAGTTTTTGTATTTGGACATTTACATCATCATGATAAGTTTGATCCAAGTTCTGAGACATGTAGAGATTGGATTGACATGATTGATTGCTCAATTGTGATGACATGGCTTCGTAAGAAGGTTGAGACCTCATTTCAACAAACATGTCACTATGCAATGCAACTAATGGGATTGACAAATGCAACCTAAAAAATGACAATGCAACTTAATGTTTTTGTTGTTTTTCAAGATTTTGACAAACTCATGAATGCAATTCTAAAAATGAGACCCTTAGGAAATTGAAATTATGTCTAGACCTCAAAGGACAAAAGGACCAAGTGACAATAGGACAAATTGACAATGTCTCACCTATATGCTTGGATACTAAGCTAGGTTTGACCAAATGACATTGATGACAAAAAGACAAAAGTTTGATAAGGTCAAAACTTCCTAACAATAACTTAGGGTTTATCAAAGATTTGCATTACTCAAGTATGACAAAACCTAGTTTTGACACTATATGCAAAGGGCCAATTCCTATGCAAATGACCCTAATATGATATGATAATGACCTAAGCTTAATGAAGAGACCTAGGGTATGCAAATGTGACCTAATGTTATGAGGACAAGGATGCAAATGCAAATGTATGACAATGTCAACCTAAGACAAAACCTAAGGTTGAATTATGAAATGGTATTACTCTAATGCAAGAGGACACATGCAAATGGATGACCCTTATTGATATGCAAAGGAGTATGACCTAGGTGAAACCTAACCTTGGTACTTGACAATGACTTTGAAAAATGCAAACCTAGGATGAACCTAATGTTGGACATGCAATATGACACCTAAGTGAGGACCTAATAATGACATGCAAGGGGACACCTAAATGAGAACCTAATAAGGACATGAAAATGGACACCTAAATGAAATGGACCAAGTGGAATGCAAGAATGATGCTCTAAGCCCTAAGTATGAACAATGGAGGGCCTAAATCTAAGTGACGTGAATGTTGAGACAAGATTTTGAAAAATGTTTGACAACCATGTTTGAAGGTGTTTTGAACTTTGTTGAATGAAATACTCTTGTGTTTAACCTTGTTTTGAATCAATTTGTCTTGTTTTTGAAATGAGACACAACTCAACTTTTGTCAAGAAAAGAAGACAAGATATTTTAACTTAGACTCAAGACAATCATGCTCATTCACACATTTCTTATGGTAGGTAAGGATAGTAGGTACTTGAGAGGTAGACTCATTATGAGATTCAAGGAGAATACATAGATGCTTGACCCCACGGGCTCCCCTCCATGACACTCACTTCTCAGGGCAACCAAGCATCAGTCCCCATGGAAATCTCCCCATGGAAAACTTAGTATCTCTTCCAAGTATCCAAACTCCTCCTTCTCAAGAAACTAGTAGGATTTTTGGCCTCTAAATACAAGGTGTTTAATAAGGATTTCTGTTAAGCGTTACTCCTTGGTGTCATGCAAGCGTGATTGAGACATAAGCCCACCAAGATACCAAACAAATGTAGTCGCGCAAGCATGATTTAGACCATGAGGCCCTACTTAGATGCTGATATGAGAAAGAGTCCAAGGGTCATCACTTCCCAAGTAACTATAATTCCCACGTACCCCTTCCTTCAAATCTTTCGCCCATGAGGTATTTATTTATAGTGAGTTAGAATGCCAGGGTACTCTAGCTGTGCTCACTTTGGGTCATTCCCTTCTCACGATTGTCACTTGCTTGCAAAAGAAAGCAAATGGTCGGGAAGGCAGGCCCTCTAAAGGTAACAAACAATCCGAGCCATAAGAATGGTATCGAAGATCTGGATTTTTTATCACCCTAAGAAGGATGAGAGCATACTCTCCTACTGCAATGTCAAACTCAACAATCAAAGCAAACACACGTTCATTCCATCCTACTTAGCAATCATACTAGGTGCCTAATTATGAAGCACAAACACAAAAGTTCGGTCGAAATACAAGGCAACCTGCAAAATCACCAAGTTAAAAGTTTGATTTGTTTGGTCTTTGACTAGCGAACCTGCATAAACTTTGTTAGTAGTTTCATTTTTGTCTTTGCCATGCGTAATGCCAAGGTGCTGCATAAAGAATCAGTACCAAAGAAAAACCAAAATACAGAAACAGAATGCAAAACAAAGTAATTTGCAAGTAAAAACACTGCTTTTTACCTCTATTTCTGGCCTTACACAGGCGCAGAATGTCTTACACAGGCGCAGAATGCACTAACACAGAATGCAGTAACACAGGCATAGAATGCACTGACACAGAATGCAGTAACACAAGCGCAGAATGCACTAACATAGGCGTAGAATGTAGTAACACAGGCACAGAATGCACTGACACAGGTGCAGAATGTAGTAACATAGGCACAAATCCCTTGACACAGGTGCATAACTCTTCTACACAGGTGCATAAGTGCCCAGAAAGCCATGAATTACCCTGTTTCTTGGGTTTTTCACCTGCAAATCAACACAAAAGCACTCAAAAGCATGGTTAGGGGGTTAGTTCATGTCGGGTTCACCAATTAATGTAGATAGGAATCTGGAAATCATCAAAGCAAGTTGAAATTAAACTAGCTCAATCACAAAAACTAGATTGCAATGATAAATCCTAATTACATTCAATAGAGATACATGAAAAACAAGACATTCAATTCAAATGCAAACCATCACAAATGTGAAATGTCTCCTCAAGAATTCTCCATTGTCCTTCTTTCTCCTTCAAATTACTTTGTTTTGTGGATCTCACCATCAAGTGCATAAGTATAATATGAAAGCAAGACTGACAAGACAAGACAACAGCATAAGGGTACTAGAAGCATGATTGATTCGACCTTTTGATTGAAGAAATTCATCCAATTTATAGATAAATCGGAGAAAAGACAAGATTAGCATGACATTGATATTAGAGGCAATTGATTTCAAAAATGGCACAATTGAGTGGAAAGAAGAAGGTTATGACACCTTCTATGTCATGAATTATGACATATTGCCAATGCAAAGGTTAGAGGACTAGAATCTTATGACATCTTGCTATGCCAATAGTATGATGCATGAGAAATTCATGCTTCCACCAAAGCACAAAAATAGGGAAAGACTAGAGAGGAATTGATTAGGTGGAAATTGAAATTAGGAAATTAGAAAATGAGGAAATTAGAAAATTAGAAATTGATGAAATTAGAAAATTAGGTGAATTAGAAATTGATGAAATTAGAAAATTAAGTGAATTAGAAATTGATGAAATTAGAAAATTAAGTGAATTAATTAATAATTTTTCATTCATTAATTAATTCACAAAAAGAGGGGGAATTAATTAGCCAATTAAATAAATAAATATTTAATTGTGACAAGAAGACTTAGGATAAATATATAAATCATTTAACCTATAGAGAAAATGGAGAGAAAATGACAATCAAGATTAAATGAATAAATCATAAAACCTTAGAAGATGAATTAGAAATGCAAGGACGACAATTAGGTCTTGATGTAGGATCGATTTGATCATGACTCTGACTTAATAAAAGACCAATGTTGATAAGTGATTTGATTGATAAATGTGCCAATTGATGAGGAAAAATGACAAATTGATCCAAATTGACATGATTGAGAAAGAGAACAACGATCGATGACAAATCGATCGCAAAATGACAAGATTGAAAATGACAACAATTGACGAAATTGACAAGGATCGATGGCGAATCGATCGCAAAATGACAAGATTGACAAGAGGACAAAAACCCTAATTCTATCATCGATTAGGATTGACGATGTCCAGAATGATGACAAATAAACACACACATTGATACGACAGGATAAGATTGACCAAAATCATGACTGAAGATTGTTATCGACAAGACCAAATTTGAAAGCGAGACAGATGAAGAATGTAGAAGAAGGACTTGATGCTTGCAAATGATAAAGACCAAGTGCGCAACATAGAAGAAATGTTAATGCGATGCAAAAACCCTAAAATAAGGCAATGCACAAATGTTAAAGTATGACTCCACAAGTGTTGACCATTTTTAGACGTCTACACCGGGATATCCTCATCTTCCTTCTCGGTCCACTGCCAACCAGCCCCATCCTCTGAAGGGGAGATATAGTTGTTTAACAGGGGTCCTCTATGAGATTCAAGAAGGATACAAGTAGCACCAAAGTTGTGGATATTATCAATAGCCTTATATCCACCCCATGAATCCGATTAGAAAAGAGCTTTATCCCTGGACCCTAGGTTCCAAGTAAGTCTATCAGAGATAAGCCTCCTATAGTCTAACATAGAATTCCATAGGCAAGACCCTCTGGGAGGGTTGGTTTCTTTGAAGATTTAAATAGGATTCCCTCCATTAAGGTATTTGTGGTGCAGCAAGCGAGCCCATTTGAGGTGGGGGGTTCTAAACATCTTCCAGACCAACTTGGCACCCAAGGCTTTACCCTGATCATGAAGGTTTTTTATGCCAACTCCTCCTTCTTCTTTAGGTTTGCATATATTGTCCTAGGATATGAGTGATATTTTATGATTGTCATTAGCACCTTGCCAAAAGAAAGTCCTGAGATGATTTTTGAGCTCTGTAAGTTTAGAAGAAGATAAATGTTGACAAGAGAGCTAGTAAATGGGCATAGCTGACAAGATCGATCTAACCAAGGTTGCTCTACCTGTAGATGAGATCCATTTTCCTTTCCAAGTGTTAATCCTAGACTTCATTTTATTCACCAAGTTGTCCCATAATTTTGAGGGTCTTCTACCCTTGTCAAGGGGAATGTCTAGGTATTTGCAAGGAAGAGTTCCTTCACTAATCTCCAGGACATTGCTGATCACTTTTCCTAAGGAGGGGTCTATGTTGAACATAAAAATTGCAGACTTGGCCAGATTCACCTCTTGACCTGAGGCTAGCATATAGGAATTAAGGATGCCTTTGAAGGCAGTCGCTTCCCTTACACTTCCCTACCCAAAAAGCATCATGTCATTGACAAATTATTGGTGGGTAAAGGGAGGAAGGCCGCTATTAATGGGGATTCCTTGGATCCCACCTTCCTCTTTGGCATTAGAGATGGATCTACCTAGGGCTTCAACCATGATGATGAAGAGGAAGGAGGACATAGGATCTCCTTGCCCGAGCCCTCTTGAGCTGCTAAAGAAACCTTTCGGGGAACCATTTACCAAGACTGAGAATTTGGGGGTAGATATACATTCAAATATTAGGTTGATCCAGGATTTAGAAAATCCAAAGGCCTCCAAACATTTTCCTAGGAAGTGCTAATCAACTTTGTTGTAAGCTTTGCTTATGTCTAATTTGACTAGCATACTTGGGGCCCTATTGAGCTGGACCGAATGAATGGCCCCTTGGGCTATAATAACCCCATCATAGATTGATCTATCTGCTACAAAGCCAATTTGTTCTTCACTAATGATAATGGGGAGAAGATTCTGGAGTCTGGCTGCTAGGGTTTTGGTTAAGAGTTTATACAGAGTGTTGCAAAGGGCTATTGGTCTAAAGTCATTAAAGCTTTCAGGATTCTCTTTTTTGGGGATGAGAGCTAAGAAGGTATTGTTGATTTCTTTGAGAATCTTACCAAAGTTCCTAATACCTTCTAAGGTGTCCATGACATCTGTCCCCATAAAACCCCAACTTTTTTGGAAAAAGCTAGTGGCGAAGCCATCCGGGCCCGAGGCCTTGTCAAGATTCATCTTCATAAGGATAGATTTAACCTCCTCCTCAGAGAATTTCTTTGAAAGGATTTTGTTGTGGTCATCATTAATGAGTTTTGGAAGATTCTTGATAATATTGAGTTGGCCTCTGAGGTTGGAGCCTTCAATATTGTTTAAGATTTTATCAAAAAACCTTGTTGCCTCAGAGGCAACATCATCTGATTCAGATAGGATGGAACCCTGGCAATTCTTAATTTTAGAAATTTGATTGACCCATCACCTCTACTTACTATTGTTGTGGAAAAACTTAGTATTTCAGTCCCCATCACTCAACCAAGTCTCCCTCGATTTTTGTTTCCAAAAGATCTCTTCATTTGAGAGTGTCTTTTCATATTCAGAGAGTAGAGCCTTTTCTTTGAGGAAGAGATGTTCATCCATCCCCTTCTCAAGAACCTCAATGTTAACATTCTTAAGATCATTTTCAATTAGGAGTTTTTTTATCAAAAATATTTCCAAAATTAGTCTTGTTCCATTCTAAGAGCTTCCTTTTGATAAGCTTTAACTTGCTTGTGATAATAAACATCTTCGAACCAGAGAAAATAGAGCTTCTCCACCAGTTCTCAATTAAGTTTAAAAAGTTATCATCTCTGAACCACATTCTCTCAAATTTGAAGGGACATTTTTAGGGGAGTGGTCAGATAATAAGATTAGTTGAAGTGGGAAATGGTCAGATCCTACTAAAGGGAGCGGTTCTGCATTCAGGGTAAAGTTAAGCTCCGAGAGCCCTCCATGGATAAAGAACCTATCTAGTTTGTTAGCAATGTTACAGAAACCAAGCCTTCTATTGTTCCAGGTGAAGGCATTTTCTAGTGCCTGGATTTCCAACAGGGAGTTCCTATTGATCCAATGATTGAAATCTACAGCCACTGGAGGAAGTTTGTTGCTACCTTAGTGATAGCATTGAAATCTCCCCCAATGATGCATACATCATTTGGGAAGCTTCTGAGGAAAGACTCTAGTTCCACCCACACCCTAGCCTTATCCCTATTTTGGATAGGATCGTAAATGTTAATCAATTTGAATCTTAGGTTATTTTTATAACTTACTACTTCTCCTCCCATCCAATTTTTCTTAATCTCTAAAGGTGTAAATGAGATGACTCTAGAGTCCCAAATGATGGCTAAGCCCCCAGAGGCCCTTGTAGCAGGGGAGTGCTTTAGCTGTCTAATGCCTAGTTTTTTCTCGAAAAGGGCTATCTCAGAGGAGTTCATTTTGGTTTCTTGGATTAACATTATATCTAGTTTAGAATCAGAGATGCAATGCTTTAAGATGCACTGTTTGTTAGGGGCATTCAGACCCCTAACATTCCATGTTATGATTTTCATGGCTCTATGGAGAGGAACTTCCCCTCCCCTGCATTAAAAAGATTAGATATTTCAGACTGACCCCTTGCTTCTCCATCCTTTGATCTAAGTTCAGCAAGGGATCTCCTGCCTCTTTTCTTACTGATTTTAGCACAGTCAGGAGAATCTTTAGTTCTTTCAGAGTTGAGAATGCCTAGAGTGTTTGGGTTATCATTTTCTAAGTTGTCTAATGCTATAAAAAGTTCATCTATTTCTATGTCGACTCTGGCAATATCCATTAGATTTTTGACATAGATATCCCTTTGTCTTGCCAGTTCCTCGTCATCACAAATTTGATCAACCAACTGATCCATGAGGTCGTTTACTACTTCTTCCCCTAAAAATTTGGCAATGATGTTAACTTCCCTAGCAACTCGATCACTCTCAGATTCTGTAATTGAATCTAAAACAACCATCACAGATGGAGGATGGACCTCTGACACCTCAAAGGTCTCCATTCTTGAGACTTGAGAGATTGGTTGACCCTGCACAGGTGTCATTCCTGGATTCAAGGGAGGCCTATCCCTCTCTGATTGCTCAAAGGAGGAGGTGGGTACCATTAAAGGGGGATACCTCAAAGGACTTAGCCTCTCTGGTGGGATGAGAAAGCTAGATGATGGCAGATTAGTTAGTCCGGGCTGCTCTTTCTGAGGGAGCACCACACTGATTTCACCTTTTTCCAGGTCTCGATCCCAAAGTAATGAGTCAACTATAGGTGGATTAATAGTTGGCAATGGAGGAAGGGGTGGGCGAGATATATTAACAGGGGAGCTGTGAGTACATAAGTCCATGGTGATATGATTAGGGTTGATATTAAACTTATAGCCTTCGAAGGTAAAACCCCCTCCTTCCACAAATCTAAATGGAGTGCCATTAGATTTGAGGACCAATTCGGAGAAAGGTTTCTCAGAGGGGATCTTCTTCATCGTAGAATCTTTGAAAGAGCCATTATAAAAGGGTAATTCTAGGGTTAAGCATAAATTGTCACATTTCACTATTATGGGCACTATAGATTTAATGTTAATATTCATATTAACAATCAAAAGCTGGTTAAAGAAGTTTAGGGCTGATTTTTTAACTTCTACAAATTTGCCTATTTTGTTACCTATTATTCTTAAGAACTCATTATTTCGCAGTTCTATAGGGAATTTATCAAGTGAAATTGTTCTATTAACCATGTAGGAATTAAATTGAGATGGAAGAAAGAGGGGTTGCCATACTCGACAATCAAATCCTAGACCTTAGAATGTTAATATGTCCCCGTTTAGCAAAAAATTTCTCAAACTCTGATTACCACATTCAATAGCTAAGAAATTATCAGGAAGGATATCAAATTTTCCCTGGTTATTGAGAGAAGCTGACACCGAATAAGCAATTTGATCAGACAGGATCCCCCAGCCTTTCCATCGAGCAAAGATCATTTGGTCGTTGCAATGCATTTGATACCTAATCTTAGTATGGGTATCAATTTCAATGACCAACCCATTAGGATTAGCTGGAGGATTTGAAGGTGAATTTGGCTTAGGATTCTTAGCCTCCTTTAAATTATGATTATGTGTGAAAGATTGATGACCCAGGGATACAATTTTCTTTGATAATTTACCCAAGGACCTCTGAGGAGGAAAGATATGGCGAGTAGAGGAAATCTTTGACTGGTTAGGTTTTACAAAACCTTCCTCCTGACAATGATTGGGATTCTGCTTGAGGTAGTTTGGTTTCCCTAATGCTCTGTTATTTCTGTGGCTCACCGAATGCCAATCCCAATCCCAGTCCTTGCAAAGAGGATGGGGAGGCCTAACCGTATCCGCCAGAAAATATTTAGTTTTTGCAAAGAAGGCTTCTTGATCGCAGGTCCGTGATATAACCTTGTCAGGTTCCTCAGACCTAGAGATATTAGCCAAAACAGTGAACCGGTTTATAGAGCCTCTATAAATTCCTTGCTGCGGGAAAGAATGTTCGAAAAAGGGTGTCGATGCAATGCATTGATATTTCACACGCAGAGACATTTAAAAAAAAAAAAGAGAAAATACAAAGTTCTACTGGGATGAAGAAGCTTCAAAGGCTTTTGGTGAAATTAAAAGGTGTCGTGCCCAAACTTTCTGGGCAAAAAAAAAATAGAACAATAATTTTTTTTTTTGAACATAAACTCATAACATAGTCTACATTAAAACGAAATCAATAGAGTTTTGTCTCAACTAAGATGTAAGTAGAATTGTTCACTAATATAGGATTAACTAACTCAAAAAGGCTACATTAATAATGAGGGCTGATTATTCCCTAAGAGGGTCATTGCAATTTAATTAGATATTTTAATTAACCTAATTAAATTGCCGCTAATTAAAGTTGAGGAAAAATTAAATATTTAAATTGCATCTAAATTATTCTGGGTAAATTGAATAACGATACAGATATCTTAAATCTACAATCTAATTAATCGAGCACACGCAAATTTTGTTATTTATATTTAGCCAATAGGGTTTCAAATTTAATAATGTTAATTGCTAGATAATTCTAATTTATACTATAGCCAATTTTAATTTCCCCTAAACCTTCAAATTTCGACAATTAATTAATCTGGCCAAAAATTGGCCTCGTAGGTTAAAATTTTGTATAAAATAATTAATAATTCTCATTTACAAATTTCCCCCAAATTAAATTTAACTTGACGTCCATATTAAATTAAATAGAAAATTATTTAAGAAATATCCTTATTAAAATTCCTTGATAAAATTACGTCAATAATGCGATATGAGAACTATATAAAAATTAATAAAATTAAATTAAATAGGTTTTCACTTAACCTCATATATATATATATATATATATATAAACAATTTGGATGAACAAATCTATATTTAAACTTATTTATACATATATATTTCTTTATTAAAATGAACCAACTATGCCCATTAAATTTTACAATGCAACTTACAAATAACCCTAGATTTTAAGTTATAATTTTAAAACTTAATTCAAATTCCCGCCCATATTTTACATGCAAACCCTAACCCGAATATGGGCTAAGGTTGCATTTTTATTATACTTGTTATTTAAATGCTAACCCTAACCCGAAATTGGGTTAGGGTTGCATTTTTTTTATATCAAGCATTCTCCTCTTTCTTTTCTTTATTTGTTTTTGCCCTAACCCGAAATGGGTTAGGGTTTACAATATTTTATTTTATTTTGAGTGTGTGTGTGTGTATGTTGTGTGTGTTATGCAGGTTCGAAGGCCATGAGGCGGCGATCGAAATGGGGCAAGGCGATGGCCAAATGATGGGGCAGAAGCTGAGTGGAGGTTTGAGTGCACCGTGCAGGGCTCCCTGGATGCCACTGTGACTACTCACAGCGGCGGCTGATGCTGCCCACTGTGACCACCCACAGTGGCGGCTGATGTCATCCACTGTGTGTACACATAGTGGCGGCCGGTACCATCCATAGTGTGTAAGCACAGTGGCCGCCCGGGCCATCCACTATGTCTACACATAGTGGCGGCACCTCCCGCATCGTCCACTATGTGTAAACACAGTGGTTCGGCCCTAAGGAAAATGCCTCTTTTTTTGTTTATTATTTTTTTTCTTTTTACAATATTTAAAATGTATATATATATATATATATATATATATATATATATATATATATCTCTTAGGGTTAGGATTCTTTTTTTTTCTCTTTTCCAAAGAATAAATTTAGACATTAACATGCAGGAATGTTAAAAAGAATGTACAGGTAGCCATAGGCAGATGTATATATATATATATATATTCTTTTCTGAAAGGATTTATTTAACATAAATAGATTAACTTATACCCTCACTGTCTAAGACAAAATATGCATATATTTTTCCTTTTTTTTTTTAAGACAACAATACATTTTATGACAGTAATGATAACAGAAAGCAAAAAACTTTAAATAGGTTTTATTATTATATTTTTTTTTATAGATGTAAGGAATGCATATATCTATTGCATACTGGGATAAATGCATTTCTAATTTACTTTCTATGCCATAAAATCATTTATAGAAAGAGATTAAATTTATCTACTTTAGCTTTCTATTTTCTCCTTTCTTTTTTTTAATTAGAAAAATGACAGTAGTAAATACAAATGCAGTAGCATATAAATAGTACAGAAAATACTTATAACATTAACATAACATTTTCTGCATTTCCCTTTTTTTATTGTTTATATAACTTGCAGAGATAAATAAATAACAGATTTTAGTTTAAGACATAATTAAATAAAAATAACAACAACATAATACATTACAAAATTTCATCAAATGCTTATCTTATAAGAATGTTGAACACAAGTTGCCAACTTTTACAAATGGGTAAAATACCCAATTAGTCTCTCATTTCTAATAAATGAGGACTTAACTAAATAAACACATTTCTTTTTTTCAAATAAATACAACAAATACATTCATGTTTCTTTCTGCAACTACAACAAATCAACAACACCCTAGCTTTCTTCCCTTTTTTTTTCTTTCCTCTTTCCAAGCAACCTGCATACAAAATATAAGGTTGTGACCATGGGGTGCTCACCTCCCAGCCTAGGCTTACTAGAAGCCACCCCTGAGCTTGGAGAACCAAGTCCTAGATGGGTTACACTCAAGACAACACAAACAATCAAGAGGACAAACACAACATACACATTCCCATCCCAAGTTGAAACTTCATGACATAATGTGATGTTTTACCAGGGTGGAAGTGGACCAAGTACCTTTGAGGAGATCTGCTAGATAGAAACTCACAACCAACTCATGGCATCCAAGAACACAACCAAAAATCATCTTAACCCCCAAATCCTTATGACCCCCAAAGCCATACATGCCATATTTCTCCCCTTATGACCCCTGAATGCATAAACAAAACTATGCAGCAAGGGTCACATGGACAAACCCTTGAGATCACTCTTATGATGAGAGCCTCTCACTCTAAGGCTGTCAAACTCCTTCCACCCCCAAGACCATTTTTCCCTCCCAAGGGTAAGATGGCCTTGGGTACTCCCAAAACATAATAGAAAGTATAACAAAAGAAAAGGGAAAAGAACCACATAAAAACTTTCACAAATACAATACCAAGAAAGATACAATATTTACATTCAAGCATCTCTACAAACAGATTTCAAATAAACAAGTAAGAAAAACACCAACCTTGAATCTGCCAAGGAGTTTTCTAGGGATATCTTGGAGAAGAGCGGCTGAATCCACAAAACGTTTCTGCAACACTTAGCCAAATTTCCTATTCTCAAACTGGTTTTCCCTCCAAAATTGTCCAAAATGTCCAATGATGGAGAGTGGGTGATTAACTCAGTAAGTCTAAATCTCTAGCCTAAGAAGGCTTCTCTTACTCTTTCCAACCTCTTGGATAGAGTGAGGGACTCCCATTGGTTGGTCTTCCCTAGGTCTTACACACTCCCTAACCAAGGCACCTCAAGAAGAGGAATGAAATGGGGAAAATGAATAACACCTACCAAGAAGGTTATCTAACCAAGGATGGCACTTCTAAAGATGAAATTCGACCATCTAGGAAAACCCACTTTTTTGGGTGGTTAAACAAGCCCTAGGGGAAACACACATGGCCAAATTTGGCCCTCACCCATAGGTACCCTATGAGGCCCAATAAAAATGCTCTAAAACTGACTCTAGGAGTTGATTTAACCCTTTGAAAGTCCACCTAAAGTTAACCTACGGGTCAACTCTGAGTTGACCCTCCTTATGGCTCACTATCCTAGATTTCTTGTAACCTTCAAGGATAATTTGGAAATATATCAATTAAACAAAATGTAAATCTCTCAAAAGGTGAGATGACAATTGCCAACACAACATACAACATATGTGTCAAGTGACACTACAAAATAATTCCACATCACAAATGCACACATGGCAATTGTCCCTTGAAAGATTTAAACAATTTAATAATTATAATTTACACACATGCAATATTTACGTTTACGAATAAAATACAATACATATGGGGTGTTGTCTCTCTAAATAGACAACCCCTGGTTTTACGAATGTACATAGGACTAGATTTGATTCTCCATAATATTTCCATGGTCACATGGATAATTTCCTGTGCATCTCAATTTAAACATTAGTACTTTCCAATAGCCTCATTTAATATTAAACACATAATTAAGAATACAATTCAATCACTCTGCATAGAATTGACATTATGCAATACAATTTACCACATATCAAGGCAATTCACATAAGCAATTCATCATAATCCTCATAATTTAATCCATTCATAAGATATGCAACCATATTTCTAGCATCATAATAAAGTCCTGCAAATCAAATAATGTCATACAACACCTCAATGTTACCCTATTCTAGAGTCATATAAAATTCTATATCTATAATGCATAGAATGAAGCATCAATATATGAATGTTACCCAGTTCCTAGGATCATATAAAGTCCTACATCCATAATGAAATAAAATAGAGCATCCATAATTGTTCCAACATGAAAATGATTGAAATACTAGGATGGGTCAGGGTAGGGCCTCACACCCTCCCCCTCTCGGCATGAACGTCCTCCTGGAGTTCATCAAAAAGATGAGGGTACTATGATCTCATACGTGCTGCATCCTCCCATGAAGCTGTAACCTCATCATAGCAATCTCATTGGACCCTAACCTGGTCCAGCTCTCGACCTCAAAGGGCCAACATCCGACATGCCAAAATGCGAATGGGCTCCAAAGCTAGCTGCCTGTCTGACTCCACCTGCAAGGCATCCCAATCTAAAATATGAGACTCATCATAGATATACTTCCTCAAAACTAATACATGAAACACATCATGGATGCGTGATAGGCTAGGCGGAAAAGCTAGGTGATAAGCAACTGGTCCTATCCTCTCAAGGATCTCAAAAGGTCCGACAAAGAGAGGTGCGAGCTTAAAACCCTTTCTGTTGTCCTCAAAATTTGATTCCCTTCAATGTCCTTGGGATAATATGATCTAAACTGGGTGCAGAGAAAACATCAAAGATAAGGAAATTCCAGAGACAACATATGACAAGGTTTGATTAGACCTTCTACACTTCGGGCTTCCTTAGAGCCCAGGTGGGTATACCTTTGTGAATTAATTTCACACTATTAAACAATAAACCCACAACAAACCAGTCTAGAAAACCAGTGGATTTATTCACCTTGAAATCAACTGAAGACAAAGAATAGAAACTGTACTTAACTTCAGCATTTTTGATCAACAAAGTATGCAATAAACAACCTCGATTAATACCAGTGCCTTATCCAAGGTTATAGAGTCACCTAAACTCAAATAAAACTCCTGAGACAATATATCTTTATGCTTCCCATCGGCTTGGTTTCCACTAATCCTGATATATGCCTGACACATACAAGAATTCAATCATTCTAGACTAAGCTATGGTCCTCAAAATTCAAAGTTCCTTCCAAAGAATTTACTGGTATGAGTGATCCTGCGTATTTAATTTCCCTCCTAAAGAGAAAAGCTAACAAACACTTATACTGAGATTGCTTTGCAATTCCATTCAAACTAAACAACCTTGGATTATTTAGAATAAAGATAGTAAATAAATTTGTGAACAAACTTGAAGACAACACATAGCTTTACTCAAAACCGATGGCCTGTATATTGATATTCATTTCAAGAAATATTACAAGGAGTTCTGATTCTTCATTAGACTTAGAAAAGATCAGATAAATTTCTGCAGCGTTTTCTTACAAAATTTTGTGATCCCCTTTTCCTATAGTCCTGGTATCCATTTATATCAACATGGATGCACAAAGCTTTGGACTTCTCGAGGAGAGTTTGTTACAATTATTTCAAAAATTGAAGAGATTACAATTTTTGCTTAAAAGCAATTATGCGCTCTTTTTAGCCTCTGCAGTTTGTTCAACGGGCTGTTCGATTGCAACCTCTTCTATCTTTTCAAGGGTGCTCTCCAACTGCTCTGGATCATGGGTGGAATATTTAACTTCCCACTCATTATATGTCTCTTCTGTCGGCCATGAAAAATTAATCACATCATCTTTATTTTTAGTCAACCTTTTCCAAGAATTCCTCAATTTATTGACTTCTGAATTAAGAAAACTATAATGTGATTTAATTTTTTCTATTTCCTGTATTGTTATAACAAAGAAAGAGGTATCATCAAGATCAATGATTCCCTTAACCCTTGCTGACAATTTGACTTCTGTCTCTTTAAGCCATATTTGCTTATCTTTCAACTGATCCAGATTATCAAAAATTCCTGGGAGCAACTCACAAACTTGATCAGTGTATTCCTTCTTAAGCAATTTAACCCTTCTATCCACATTATCCACCTCTGTTGCCAATTGCATTAAGACCTTAGCGACATCATAAGTGAATTTGATAATGGGATTAGCTCTTGCTTCATCACAAGATACACACATGAACTCTAGATCTTGCTCCCTAGGTCTCCATTTGTCAAAAATGGGTGTCAAAATTGCCTTATCTCTTCTCAGCTCATTCCGTATCTCCATAATCTTCCCCACATTGTTGTAGAGCAATGAGGCATTTATTGTCTCTGCAAAACTAGAGATTGTGGCCCCTACTTTCTCCTCATATTTCCCTGCATACAAGGCCTGAGCCTGCTTCAGGTTTTCTAGTTCTTGAGGAGTAATCTCAATCATTTGGGAGCTGGAAGGTGCTGGGGATAGTGGAAATTTGATGATAGGGCTTGTAGGTGGAGGTCTTGCAGGAGAGGAGGAAATCATCAATGTTGAAGGCTCACCTTGTTGGTGTTGTCCCATCAACTGGCTTTGTAATCTAGCAATGATGCTATCTTTACCTCTCACCTCCTCCTTGGCATTATTGTAAGCCTTCAAAACTGTTTCCAACTTAATTTGGAGGGCCTCCTTTTCTTTGGCTTCCTTTTCAGCCACTGCAACACTGAATTTTGCAGTTTCTAGCACAGTGCTAGCAACCTCTACTACCCCTGTACTCTGCACTCTTTTTACCATCAATCCACCAAGGTGACTTGACCCTGGGGTGTCTTTACTTTTCTTGCCCTCATTTCTCTTGAGGGACCACATAACTAGTGCAGCATTATCCTTACTGAATGTAACCCCTTCCATGGGTTTAGTTTCTTTTCTTACTGCATCTAGCACCAGAGCATCAACAATATCCCACTCTAGTAAGATGAGCACTCTAGCTTGTGCTACTAGATCTCTTCTCTGTTCAGGAGTGATGGTTTTGAATTCTTCCATCATCTCATATTTTATTTCTTCCTCCACTGAGGCTGGGTCTTTATCAGGCTGCTCAGCCTTCCTTGTCTCACATCTAGTATTATATCTATTTATATGTTGTTTCCAAATGAACTGCATGAATGCTTCTGATGTAACAAAGTTGTCATCAGTTAAAAAGGCATTACTTGCCTTTTTTATCTCAGGATCCCACTCCTGGCCTTTAAGTTCAGTAGAGGTGATGTCCATTTCAGCATCAATGGGCTCTTCTGGCATTCCCTCCTCCACTTCATCATAATTGTATGCGATTTCACCCAAGCTACCCAACTGCAAGAGGTATTCAGTTGCTGCTTGTTCATCTCCTATATGGATAGGGGATTGGGATGGGGAATACAAAGGTGTATCTGATTGCACTTCCTTCCCCACCCTTTGCTTCTTTGGGCTATCCTGGATGTGAATGACATCTTGTACCTTCCTCTTTCCTTTGGATGTGGAGGGCTCCCCTGTTGTAGGCACCAGCATATTGTAACCTAATTTCTTGTGCAATGTGTAATCACCAGGAGGAATTGCTTTGGTGGAAGCTGATTTGCTCAGGATCATTCTAGCCTTTTCAGGGTTACTCTTAATCACAACTTCCCTCTTCTCCTTTAGTGTTTGCATCACATCTTCAAAACAAACAATCAAAAATTTTATTTTTTCTTCCAATGGGAAGAAGCTAGTCAATGGGTCATAGCTAGCATCAAATTGATGCACAAAATCCAAGGCTTTCTTGTAAGCCACCCACTTTTCTTTCCTTAATTCCTGCTCATCTAGATCAAATTCATTTCTGATGAGGTCTTCAGGAAATTGGAATTGATGAGGCCTACCTCTGCATGCTACCTTCTTCCTGAACACACCATTGAAGAAGTCCTCTGGGTTAGCACACCTAGACACTGCAGTGGATAAATGGTAAGGTTTGAGGAAATCCTCAAAGTAATTCCAGCCTCCCTTTGTAATTACGGATTGGTGGGCTATAGTAGCTGCAGGGAAAATAGTCCCTTTGCCTCTGCCTGTTAACTCTACTTCTTGTAGGCCACCAATCTGCCTAAGGATCTCCGCTATTCCCACTTTGAGAGGGACCTGTTTAGGTAACAAAAATGGAGTACCCCTGAAACCAAAAACTCTGAAAACTATGGAGACTGGATATAAATACATGTCGCCCCAGTTATGAACAATTCTGATGTTCTCTGCGAATTCTTTTGGCCTTATGAATTCCAAAAGAACTTTGGGGACTCTTGGGTTATCAGAGCAAAGGAGAGTCCTTATTTTAGATGCAAAATATTTATCAAACTTTAGGAAACTAGCATCCTCTCTGTCCCATGACAACACAGTACTCCATAATTGTACTGGCATTTTCTCTCCTTCCTTCTCTTTAACTAAGTCCAGTCCACCAGCAAAATAATCACCACCTTTGAAGAGAAAAAGGTGCATTAAGAGCGAATACCATCCAAAAGGTCTATCCACCTTTCCATTCTTTATTCCTATAAACCCTCCATGGATAGCATCGGCAATGAAAGAAGCATAATCAAATGTGATAGCAAGAGAAGGATTCAAAATCTGAACGATCATTAGCAAGTAGTGATTTGGCATATTTGCTTCAGCATCCTCCCCTAGAACTTGGCAAAGTGCCCAATACATTCCTTTAGCCCTCAAGGTAAACATACTCAATGAGAAAGGCTCTTGTGTATTGGGTCCTACAACTGCTAACCCTCCTATTTTCAGAAAAAGTTCTTTAAGAGGCCCATTCCTGAGATGACTCCTCTATGCACTATACACTTGGGCTAATGATATGAAATTTATGGGTTCCAGGAAGTTTGTGAACTCATTGAGTCCGAATGCTATCCTAAATTCCTCAACATTAATTTCCACAAGGGTTTTCCCATTTATATCCTAGATGCATCTTGTTACTAGATCATAATTTAATGCCATCTGGGTTAACAAGTCTCTATCCATGAATACCCCTGGGACTACTAACTTCCCAACTTCTAGTTCCCAAATACTATTTTGAGGGGCAGGAGAATTTCTCATTCCAAATCTGACTTTAAATAACCCCAACCCGTACAGTCCCACCCGTGGGTCTCTCAGCCAATTACCCTTGTCATACAATCCTTCTCCTATCTTCAGATGGGGAGCCCTGGGCACTAACTCTTTGGCCTTTGATGCCTGGTTAGTTGACAATGTCAACTATTCTAAAAAATCATCACATACACTTCTTTCTAAATAATTAACCTTGCCGGAAAATTCCCTTTTAGGAGCCATTTGAAAATGCAAGAAAATGAATATCACTCTTAAACAATCCTGCAACACGAGAATGATTTTACTTAAAACACCACACAAGAATTGCTACAAAATATGAGAGAACCTGATACTTGCTTGAAGGAATTTTCTCTGCAACTGAACCGCCTGCTCTGTATCTGAAAAAAATAACTCTGCGTCTGCTCTTCTGCAAAATCTTTTGAAAGATATCTTCACTTGGTTGTTAGGAAATCAAATACTTGTACTTAGGGCCTTAACTATGACACTGATTCCGCATGCTTCGGCCATCCCTTCAAAATCGAATTCATATGAGAATTCGTATTTTTTGCTCCAACGGGTCATAACATTCCTGCAAGTGTTTCACTGTTACCTTTTCATTACTGACGGCTTTGTCTTTAGTCTGGGTCCCGCTTTTCTATTGGCTACATAATACCACATGGCATCGAATCATTGGCCTTAAAATTCCCTTCGCATTCTATTTGATACTGGCCGCGTGTCTTTTTTTACAACGACGTTTCCACCTTGGCGGGCCCACACTTTCTTCTTTGACCACGTGTCATCATGACACGTGGACGGTTCTTGTTCATTCTCGCTATTTCACGGGCATAAGGAGTGAGCACTTTACCCTTGCGAAATAGCACGAGCCATTGGATCATCCCTCAAGTTGATCACTAATTAATCTTTTGAAAAGGTTCTCAAGAATGGTGGGCCCGCGGATTCGTCACTAACACCTGGCATCCAATCACCTACAGGGCTGATTTGTCGCTCTATCATTCGCCAAAAGGAGACTATGAGGGGCCCCACTTTCATCTCAACTGGTCTATCCTTCACGTCATCATCATGACACGTGGACGGTTCTTGTTCATTCTCGCTATTTCGCGGGTATAAGGAGTGAGCACTTTACCCTTGCGAAATAGCTCCGACCGTCGGATCATCCCTCAAGTTGATCAGCATTTAATCCTTTGAAAAGGCTTTCAGGAATGGTGGGCCCGTGGACTCGTCACTAACACCTGGCATCTAGTCATCTGCAGAGCTGATTTGTCATTTTCTCATTTGCCAGAAGGGAACCATAGGGACCCACATTTTCCTTTTAGACCGCATATCATTATGACATGTGAACAGTCCTCGTTAATTCTCGCTATTTTGCGGGCCTAAAGGGTGAGTATTTTACCCTTGCGAAATAGCGTGAGCCGTTGGATCATCTCTCAAATTAATCGGCATTTAGTCCTTTGAGAAGGCTCTCAGGAGAGGTGGGCCCACGGACTCGTCACTGACTCATCACTAACACTTGGCGCCTTGTCACTTTCGGATCTGACTTGTCACTCTGTCATTTGCCAAAAGGAAACCACGGGGTCTCAATAGATTGTTAATAGCTATACCTGCCAGGTCATTTCTGGGGTCCACTTTGAACCTTTAATCCTAACTCGCCGACTATGGTGACTTGTGCCACGTGCTACCTTTTAACATGCCAGAAGAAAACCACGGGGCTCCAACCACCTTTGATAGCTACAACCTTTACTTCCTCCGTCATGACACATGGACGGTCCTCATTAATTCTCACTATTTTGCAGGCCTAAAGGGTGAGCATTTTACCCTTGCGAAATAGCGCGGGCTGTTGGATCACCTCTCAAATTGATCACTAATTACTGGGCCCGACAACTTTAGGAGAACAACATACAAGGCATAAAATTTTCAAATAATCAACGTAACCGCCTAGGCAAATAATAAGGGGGGACACCTCCCACGACCCCACGACCCATATCTTAAGTGAATAAAGTAACAGAAGATTAGAAACCAGAGGGTTTAACACAAAAGGATAAAAAATTAAAAACCCTTAAACCCCTAAGGTTTAGAACAAAGCTGAAGCACTTGGGATTACACCCTATTCGAAAAAAAATTCAATGAACCATAGCCAATTATGGGAAAAGAAGAACCCAATTTTAAAACAGTGATAACACTTTCCATAATGGATTGGACTCTTATGCGGCCGCACTCTTAGAAAAACTCTGGCCTATCCTCTTTGCATCTGCATACTTCTTCTGCCTATCCTGTGCCTCTCTAAGGTGTTGTCTAATCAAAATTACCTACTGCTCCATATCACAGACCATCTCAGGACCTATGGCCACTCTATCCTCAATACGGTCCCAACTCAAAGGTGTCCTGCAAGGTCTACCATACAAAGCCTGAAAAGGTGACATCCCCAAAGAAGTGTGATGCCCATTATTATAGGCAAACTCTACTAAATGAAGGTACTCCTCCCATCTGGTCTGATGATCCATGATGTACATGTGGAGCATATCCACTAACACCTGGTTAACTTGCTCCATCTATCCATTCATCTCTGGATGATAGGCTGTGTTGAAATTGAGCTTGGTACCCATTGCTGCCTGTAATGCCTTCCAAAAGGAAGAAGTGAAGAGGGAATCCCTACCAGAAATAACATTGCGTGG
This sequence comes from Cryptomeria japonica, assembly GCF_030272615.1. NCBI lineage: Eukaryota > Viridiplantae > Streptophyta > Pinopsida > Cupressales > Cupressaceae > Cryptomeria > Cryptomeria japonica. The sequence continues at coordinate 368,800,677 of NC_081409.1, forward strand.
AACACCATGAACCCTAGCAATGTCTCGCAAGAACACCTGTGCCACTGCTGGTGCTGTGAAGGTAGTCCGGACTAGTGAGAAGTGGGCCACTTTGGTCAACTTGTCAACTGTCACCAAGATAGCATCATGGCGACGGGATAACATGGGAAGAGCAATGATGAAATCCATGGATATAGTATCCCACTTCCACTCTGGTATAACATGAGACTGGAGCAACCCACCTGGGTGGCGGTGCTCCGCCTTGACTCTCTGACACTCAAGGCATCGAGCTACTAACTCAGCAATAAGCTACCGCATACTTGGCCAATGATATAACTGCCTCAAGTTTGCATGCATCTTCTTAACCCTGGGATGCGCTGCATAAGGAGCTCTGTGAGCCTCCATGATAATGAACTCTCGCAATCCCCTGGGAGAAGGTACATAGATGCACCCTCTATGGCATAATAGTCCATCGGGCTCTAAAGAGTAATCCACATGCTTCCCCTCCAGGGTCTCCTAGGATCGAATCCTCTGAAAAACCTCTAGGTACCATCCATCCTCTGGCAACCACTGCAATATATGGTCTCTCAAATCTATGCTCATAGATGTGAAGTATACCTCATGTTGTCTCCTACTCAAGGCATCTGCAACTACATTCTCTTTCCCCTTGATGTAGTGGACATCAAAATCATACTCGCATAGGAATTCCATCCATCTCCTCTGATGGGCATTAAGATTAGGCTGAGTGAAGATGTACTATAAACTTTGATGGTCTGAATGAAGCTCGAAGTGATGACTCAAAAGGAAGTCTCTCCACCTCACAAGTGTATGTACTACTGCTGCAATCTCTAGGTCATGCGTAGGGTAGTTAAGCTCGTGAGTCTTAAGTTTTCTAGACTTGTATGTTATAACTCTACCCTCTTGCATAAGGACTTCTCCTAATCCATCCAAGGAAGCATCTGTGCATACCATGAAATCGGTCGTGGGGTCTGGCACAATAAGAATAGGTGCACTAGTGAGTGCCCTTTTCAGATCCTATAAATCCCTCTCACACTTCTCTGCCCACTCAAATTTCTTTCCCTTTCACTGGAGGGATGTGATGGGGTGTGCAACTCTGGAAAATCCCTCAACAAAGCATCTGTAGTACCCTGCTAGACCCATGAAGCTCCTGACCTTTGTCACACTGGTTGGCGCTGGCCAATCCATAATAGCTCTGATCTTTGATGGGTCAACTAAGATCCCATCATCGGATATAACATGCCCAAGGTACTTGACCTCTGATCTAAAGAAAGCACACTTTGAAAAACTGCCGTACAACTGGTTGTCCCTCAAACACTGCAAAACTTGCCTCAAATGCTCCTCATGCTCCTCATTCTGAGAATATATCAATATGTCATCGAGGAACACAATCACAAATCAATCGAGGAAATTGCGGAATACCCCATTCATGAGACTCATGAATACAGCTGGAGCATTCATAAGACCGAATGGAACCATAGTGAACTCATACTAGCTGTATCTGGTGCGAAACACGGTCTTGTGGATATCACTCTCCACAATCCTCAACTGATGATACCCTGACTTCAGGAATATATTTTGGAAAAAAATTTAGCGCCTTGAAGCTGATCAAACATATCATCGATCATGGGCAAGGGATAGAAGTTCTTGATAGTTACTTTGTTCAGTTGCCTATAATTCATGCATAACCGAAGGGACCCGTCCTTCTTCTTCACAAAGATGACTGGTGCACCCCAAGGGGAGATGCTAGGATGAATGTGACCCTTCTCTAAGAGTTCCTCTAGCTGCATCTTGAGCTCATTATGCTCATGAGTGGTCATCCTATAGGGTGCTCTCAAAATTGGCTTAGCTCCTGGTACCAGATCTATGTGGAAGTCAATCTCTCTGCTAGGTGGCATACCAGGTAGCTCAGTTGGAAACACATCTGCAAACTCCTCAAGGATGGGATGATATTCTAGGGAAGGCTCCCTCTCATTTTCTTCCTCTCTATCACTGATGGTGATAGTAAACAACTGGCATCTCTTTCGCATGCTCCGCTTAAGCTGCATAGCAGAAATCATACGAAGAGATACGGGCCTCTGAATCATAGTGATTACTATGGGAGCACCATGATCATCCTCACACTCAATCTTTTTCAGGTGACAATCCATCTTAGCTTTGTGGGCGTAAAGCCAATCCATGCCAAGTACGATGCCATAAGATCCGAGTGGTGTAACTCTAAGGTCTACTATGGTGGTGGTATTACCAATCTGGAGCGGACATCACCTAGCCTCTAAATCCACTAACACTCTAGCCCCTGAAGCTAACTTCACTTCCCAGCTGACACCTTGTCTAACTGCCACTAGCCTGCAACACTCCACAACCAATGGAGATATAAAGGAGTCAGTCGCTCTTGAGTCAAATTATATAGAAATATCGATACCTCTGATCATACCTGCAACCTCAATGACTGTGGCCTGGTGCTCTGCCTGGTGGTTGTCAACTGCTGTGAAGACCCTATGGGACTTGCCCATATCTCCAACTGTAGGCTCGGATGCTAGCATCCTCTTACTACCTGCCATCTGACCCTGTGGGCACTCTCTCACCATGTGCCCCATGGCTCCACATGTGAAACAAGAACCATGTGCCTGAAAGTAGGCACCCTGAGGCTTAGAGAAAGGCTGCCCACTTGTCTTGCTCAAACCATTGTACCCACCTCTGGAGGACTGCTAAGTCTTTGCCGGAGGGGTGTATGTACCCTGTGCTCTCTGGTCACGCCTAGGACCCTGTGAATGCCACTACTTGGGCTTGGAGCCCTGCTGTCCCTGAGGGGGCCTCTGCCTCTGACTCTATTATGACTGCTATGGAGGAGGGGGTCTATAGGACCCCGATGCATTTCTATAGTTTCCTTTCCAATGGGGTTTCTAAAACCTGAAAGACTAGGGTGCTAGGTTTCGGTTCTGAAACCGATCTCTCATGTCCTATGGCCTGACCTGAATCTCCTTGGCTATTAAGGCCTTCTCCATGACAACCCAAAGGCTCCTGGAGTGGCCATCCTCACAGGTCTTGCTATCCCGACATTAATTCCCTTGATAAATCGGTTGATGAGAAGCTTTTCATCCTTCAAGTAGTCTACATAAGGTAGGAGCTCAATGAACTTGCTCTCATACTGGGTCACTGAGAGACCCTTTTGCTGGAGGTCATGGAACTCATCTATCCTACACTGCCTAAAGTGCTTTGATAGGTATCTCTCCCTGAACCTCTCTGTGAAGATCTCCCATGTGAGGATGTCTACAACTAGACCACACTTGTATTCCTCTTGTCTCCACCATGTGGAGGTCATTGCTCTTAGAAGGTGGATTGCAATTCGTGCCTTCAGATTGCTTTCGTAAGAACACAATGCGAAGCACCAATCTAGGCTCAATAGCCAAGCCTCAGCTTCTACCCCATCGATAGATCCCCCAAAAGATGGTGGCTGGAGGCGCAAAACCTCTTTGATCAGATCCCTTTGTTCTTGACGTGTCCTCTCAATATAAACAGGTGCAGCTACTAGAGGTGGTCTAGGTAGACGAATAGACTCAGGCTCATGCTCAGCCTGGCCCTCTAAGGAATTAGGAGGTGGACTCCTACTCCGCTCCCTATATGCTAATCTAAGGCTCCCTGACTTCTGGTTTTCTGCATGATAGTCTACTACTGGAAGCCTATCCTGCACTATCCCAATCAGGTTCTGAAGTGCTAATAAGATGTCTCGGTTTGGGTCAACTTGTGGTTTGGGAGGGGCCTCTGGGTTCCCTTCCGGAACTGTTTCATCCTTGACAACATCTTCACATGCCATACACATATTCTTAAGACCCCTTCCACGCTTGTGAGCTTGTCGCGTAGTTGGAGGCATCCTTATGAGAAAATAAAATAAAATAAAATAAATAAATAATTTTTGGGAAAAATTTAATAAATTAAATAATTAAAGCGAAACGTAATGGAGAAAGGTTCCTAGTGTTGGAAACTTCGCTCTGATACCAAAATGTCGTGCCCAAACTTTTTGGGCAAAAAAACAAAAATGGAACAACAATTTTTTTTTTTTGAACAACATAAACTCATAACATAGTCTACATTAAAATGAAATCAATAGAGTTTTGTCTCAACTAAGATGTAAGTAGAATTATTCACTAATATTGGATTAACTAGCTCACTCAAAAAGGCAACATTAATAATGAGGGTTGATTATTCCCTAAGAGGGTCCTCACAATTTAATTAGATATTTTAATTAACCTAATTAAATTGCCGCTAATTAAAGTCGACAAAAAATTAAATATTTAAATTGCATCTAAATTATTCTGAGTAAATTGAATAATGATATGGATATCTTAAATCTACAATCTAATTAATTGAGTGCACACAAATTTCGTTATTTATATTTAGCCAATAGGGTTTCAAATTTAATAATGTTAATTGCCAAATAATTCTAATTTATACTATAGCCAATTTTAATATCCCCTAAACCTTCAAATTTTGATGATTAATTAATCTAGACAAAAATTGGCCTTGTAGGTTAAAATTTCGTATAAAATAATTAATAAGTCTCATTTACAAATTTCCCCCAAATTAAATTTAACTTGACGTCCATATTTAATTAAATACAAAAATTATTTAAGAAATATCCTTTCTTTTTTTTTGATAAAAGTGGATAGAACCACTGAACTATATTAAATTTTAAAAGGTTTTTATAGTGTCTGGTTCAAAAAGCACTGAAGGGAAAGAACCAGTAAGAAAACCCTTTAGTATTGCTTAAGTAACACAAGCCTATTCTACCCAATACCAAATGCCCATTGGCATAATACATCAAAAAACTCATCCCAATTACATAAGCTGCATTAGATATAAAGGAAGCTGCCAACAGAAGCATATAGAAGGAAGATTAAAGTATGATCACCGAAGGATGCATATCCATTGCTACCAAAAAACACCAGTCTGAACCACCCCTATCTATGAAACACAATTCTCCAAACCACTGGTTAGAATGATACCACATAGTATAAATGAAACCAAAATCAGAGACCCTGTCAAAAAAAACATTGTGATCAAGCATAGCAGAACCCACACCAAAGAAAAGCCACACCAAATAAGGAGGTTGATGAAGACTACAACTATACCCTTCTTTACTTCAAATATTCCAAAACCGAGGAAGGGATCTCATCCACACTTACCTCCCGCATATTAGCTTCACTATCAATGGCTAAGTTAGCAAAGAAATCTGCAATCTTATTCACTTCCCTATAACAGTGGGAAATCAAAAAGGAATCAAAAAAATCTAATTTTTGCAAATTATGTCAATAATGAGATATGAGAACTATATAAAAATTAATAAAATAAAATTAAATAGGTTTTCACTTAACCTCAAATATATATATATATATATATATATATATATATATATATATATATTTGTATATATACCTATATGTAAAAGTATAGCATATATATATAAATTATATATATAAATAATTTGGATGAACAAATCTATATTTAAACTTATTTATACATGCATATTTCTTTAATAAAATGAGCCAACTATGCCCATTAAATTTTACAATGCAACTTACAAATAACCCTAGAATTTAAGTTATAATTTTAAAACTTAATTCAAATTCCCCCCCCATATTTTACATGCAAACCCTAACCTGAATATGGGATAGGGTTGCATTTTTATTATACTTGTTATTTAAATGCTAACCCTAACCCGAAATTGGGTTAGGGTTGCATTTTTTTTACATCAAGCATTCTCCTCTTTCTTTTCTTTATTTGTTTTTTCCCTAACCTGAAATGGGTTAGGGTTTATTATATTTTATTTTATTTTGAGTGTGTGTGTGTGTTATGTAGGTTCAAAGGCCATGAGGTGGCGACCGAAATGGGGCAAGGTGGCGACCGAATGATGGGGCGGAGGCTGAGTGGAGGTTTGAGTGCACAGTGCGGGGCTCCCTGGACACCACTGTGACTACCCATAACGACAGCTAGTGCTATCCACTATGAGCACCCATAGTGGCGACTGGTGCCGTCCACTATGTGTAAGCACAGTGGTGGCCTGGGCCGTCCACTGTGTCTACACATAGTGGTGACACCTCCCGCGTCATCCACTGTGTGTAAACACAGTGGTTTGGCCCTAAGGAAAATGCCCCTTTTTTGTTTATTATTTTTTTTCTTTTTACAATATTTAAAATATATATATATATATATAAACAGATCTAAACATATATTTATGTGCATTGTTATATATATATATATATATATATCAATCTCTTAGGGTTAGGATTTTTTTTTTTTTCTCTTTTCCAAAGAATAAATTTAGACATTAACATGCAGGAATGTTAAAAAGAATGTACAGACAGCCCATAGGCAGATGTAGTTTTATATATATTTTTTCTTTTCTGAAAGGATTTATTTAACATAAATAGATTAACTTATACCCTCACTGTCTAAGACAAAATCTACATATATTTTTCGATTTTTTTTTAAAACAACAATACATTTTATGACAATAATGATAGCAGCAAGCAAAAAACTATAAATAGGTTTTATTATTATATTTTTTTTTATAGATGTAAGGAATGCATATATCTATTCCATACTAGGATAAATGCATTTCTAATTTACTTTCTATGCCATAAAGTCATTTATAGAAAGAGATTAAATTTATCTACTTTAGCTTTCTATTTTCTCCTTTCTTTTTTTTTATTAGGAAAATGATAGTAGTAAATAAAAATACAACAACATATAAATAGTACAAAAAATACTTATAACATTAACATAACATTTTCTGCATTTCCATTTTTTTATTCTTTATATAACTTGTAGAGATAAATAAATAACAGATTTTAGTTTAAGACAAAATTAAATAAAAATAACAGCAGCATAATACATTACAAAATTTAATCAAATACTTTTCTTATAAGAATGTTGAACACAAGTTACCAACTTTTACAAATGGGTAAAATACCCAATTAGTCTCTCATTCCTAATAAATGAGGACTTAACTAAATAAACACATTTCTTTTTTTCAAATAAATACAACAAATATATTCATGTTTCTTTCTGCAACTACAACAAATCAGCAACACCCTAGCTTTCTTCCCTTTTTTTTTTCTTTCCTCTTTCCAAGCAACCTACATACAAAACATAAGGCTGTGACCATGGGGTGCTCACCTTCCAGCCTAGGCTTACTAGAAGTCACCCCCGAGCTTGGATAACCAAGTCCTAGACGGGTTACACTCAAGAAAACACAAACAAGCAAGGGGACAAATACAACATACACATTCCCATCCCAAGCTAAAACTTCATCACATAATGTGATGTTTTACTAGGGTGGAAGTGGACCAATTACCTTTAAGGAGATATGCTAGATAGTAACTCACAGCCAACTCATGGCATCCAAGAACACAACCAAAAATCATCTTAACCCCCAAATCCTTATGACCCCCAAAGGCATACATGTCATATTTCTACTTTATGACACCTGAATGCATAAACAAAACTATGCAACAAGGGTCATATGGACAAACCCTTGAGATCACTCTCATGATGAGAGCCTCTCACTCTAAGGCTATCAAACTCCTTCCACCCCCAAGACCATTTTGCCCTCCCAAGGGTAAGATGGTCTTGGATACTCCCAAAACACAATAGAAAGCATAACAAAAGAAAAGAGAAAAGAACCACATAAAAACTTTCACAAATACAATACCAAGAAAGATACAATATTTACATTCAAGCATCTCTATAAATAGATTTCAAATAAACAAGTAAGAAAAACACCAACCTTGAATCTGCCAAGAGGTTTTCTATGGATAGCTTGGAGAAGAGAAACCCAATCTACAAAACTTTTCTGCAACACTTAGCCAAATTTGCTATTCTCAAACTGGTTTTTCCTCCAAAATTGTCCAAAATCTCCAAAGATGGAGAGTGGGTGATTAACTCACTAAGTCTGAATCTCTAGCCAAAGAAGGCTTCTCTCACTCCTTGCAACCTCTTGGATAGAGTGAGGGACTCCCATTGGTTGGTTTTCCCTAGGTCTTACACACTCCCTAACCAAGGAACCTCAAGAAGAGGAATTGAATGGGGAAAAGGAATAACACCTACCAAGAAGGTTATCTAACCAAGGATGGCACTCCTAAAGATGAAATTCGACCATCTTGGAAAACCCATTTTTTGGGTGGTTAAACAAGCTCTAGGGGAAAGACACATGGCCAAATTTGGCCCTCACCCATAGGTACCCCATGAGGCCCAATAAAAATCACAATTGTCAACACAACATACAACATATGTGTCAAGTGACACTACAAAATAATTCCACATCACAAATGCACACATGGAAATTGTCCCTTGAAAGATTTAAACAATTTAATAATTACAATTTACACACATGCAACATTTACGTTTACGAATAAAATACAATACATATGGGGTGTTGTCTCTCCAAATAGACAACCCTTGGTTTTACGAACACACATAGGACTAGGCTTGATTCTCCATAATATTTCCATGGTCACATGGATAATTTCCTACGCATCTCAATTTAAACATTAGTACTTTCCAATAGCCTCATATAATATTAAACACATAATTAAGAATACAATTCAATCACTCTGCATAGAATTGACATTATACAATACAATTTACCACATATCAAGGCAATTCACATAAGCAATTCATCATAATCCTCATAATTTAATCCATTCATAAGATATGCAACCATATATCTAGCATCATAATAAAGTCCTGCAAATCAAATAATGACATACAAAACCTCAATGTTACCCTATTCTAGAGTCATATAAAATTCTATATCTATAATGCATAGAATGAAGCATCAATATATCAGTGTTACCCAATTCCTGGGATCATATAAAGTCCTACATCCATAATGAAATAAAATAGAGCATCCATAATAGTTCGAACATGAAAATCACTGAAATACTAGGATGGGTCGCGGTAGGCCCTCATAAAAGGGCTATCTAGGAGGCTCCAGTGTTGAAGTCCCCTAATTATAGTAAGCCCTTTTCTCTGTTTTCTTTTGCTTCTTATCATACAGTGGTTGGAGTTCTTCTACAAAAGGATAATGAAGGACATGAACACCCAATAGCCTTTTATAGTAAATCTCTACAAGCTGCAGAGCTAAAATATGAAATTATGGAGAAACAAGTGTATGCTTTGGTTAAGGCTGTAAAAGAATTTAGGCCATATCTTGTGAATGCACAAGTAATTGCTTATGTCCCACATGTGGTTGTCAAGGACATTCTATCTCAGTCTGAGGTCACTGGTAAAAGGTGCAGATGGATAACTAGAATTCAAGAGTTTGATCTAGAGATTAAAATTACTAAATTGGTAAGAGGTTTAGGTATTGCTAAGCTGATGACTGAATCAAACCTTCTTAATGTTGAGGTGAATAATATTGAATTTAAGAACATCTTGGTCACAAGTATTCAGACACAACCCTAGTACTCAGAGATAATACATTTTTTAAGGGATGTAACATATTCAGAGGGGATGCCTCACAACTAGAGAAGGACATTGAAACTAAAATCTCAAAAGTATGTCCTTATTTAGGGTGATCTATATTGGCAAAATAGAGATGGGGCATTGTTGATGGGTTTAGACAAATCACAAGCTAAAAGGATGTTAAATGAAATGCATGATGGAGTATGTGGAGGTCACTAATCTACCAAGACCACAACTGGTAAGATAGTCCGGGCTAGATACTATTGGCCTACTTTGTTCAAAGACACCTATGAACATGTTCGGAGATGTCACCCATGCCAAAAATTTTCTTCCAAATTGAAGTATGAGGGAGCTTTGCCCCTCAACCTAGTTATAGTGGAATTTCCTTTTGTCCAATGGGGGATTGATTTTATTGGGGAAATAGCTGAGAAATCAGGAAGAGATCATAGGTGGATAATAGTGGCCACTGATTACTTCACTAGGTGGATTGAAGCTATACCCACTAGAAAAGCCACTAGTAAAGTTGTTATTGATTTCCTGATGGATAATGTTATAAGTAGATTTAGTGTTCCTGTGAAACTGGTAATGGATAATGCCATGAGTTTCAGATCAGAGAAGTTCATTGAGTTTTGCACCAGTCATGAAATAATTATGTCTTATTCTTCACCATATCACCCTCAAGGTAATGGACAAGAAGAATCTAGCAATAAGAGCCTTCTGAATATTATTAAGAAAATCCTTGTGGAGAACAAAATGTCATGGGATCAGAAATTGAAATTGGCCCTATGGGCAGACAAGGTTATTATCAAGAAAGCAATTGGTGTGTCACCATTTGAATTGGTTTATGGCATGTAATCTAGGGTGCCAATCAACAGTCTTCTTCCTGTGTACAAGTTCCTGCAAGCTGAGGATATGGAGTTGTCAGATACTATGGAAGACAGAATGATTCAAATGTTGGAGGTGGAGGAAATCAAAACTTTGGCCCATAAAAGGAATTTGAAGATTAAATTGCAATCCAAGTATTTGTTTGATAAGAGAACCACCGTAAGGAAGTTTCAAATTGGTGACATAGTTCTTCAATGGAATGCAAGAGGGCAAGATAAAGGAAAATACAAAAAAATTGAGTCATTATGAATGGGCCCTTTTGTTGTTTGTGATTTGAATGGAAAAGATTCCTATTTTTTGCAGACAATGAATGGTGAGGTACCAGAATTCGCAGTGCATGGACAATTCCTGAAGCATTACTTCTCTTAAGTCCATGCACAGTAGGTTTTAGTCTGTATATAATTAGGTTTGCTTTTGTTGGTTGCTTTTAGGCTTGTTTTTGGTTTGTTCTCTAGAGTTTTCTGTATTCTTGTGTTGATCTTGCAATCAACTGTCCCCAATAAGAGCCGTTGTTATCACTGTTTTGAACCTTGGGTGATTTTGTTCCATAATCGGCTAAAATCTGCAAAGTTGTGCTTAGCATTTCATGTTTCCTCTGAGTTTTTGGGTCAAAAAGGGTTTAGGGTTTTTTAATTTTAACCCATCCTATGTTCTGAAAGCCCTTGTGTTCTATTTTTGTGTTACCTTTTTTCACTTAACCGGAAGGGTAGGTCTGTCATGAAAGGGTTCCCCCTTTACGAATTGCCTTAGGTGGGTCTTTTTTAAGTCTTTTATTTAGCACCTTTTTTCTTAAGTTTCGAGTTCTTTGTTGGGCCTAATAAAAATTATGCAGGTCCGAAGTTGATCCGATGGTGCACATGGATTCGTAGCCGAAAGTAGCCCGAACTTTAAGCTTCACGAAGTAGCGAAAAGGTGGTGGGCCTGATGAAAATGGTCACAAGGAAGGTTAACGGATGATCATCTCTCAAAAGATCTAATGGACCGCGTTGTTTCGCAGCCTGGAGATGCGCGAGACTTACCTTTCGCGAAGTGGCAAAAACGTAGCGGGCCCGAAAAGTAAGCAAATCCTACGGTTAAAGACTGATCGACACATAGTGGTGACACCTCCCGCGCTGTCCACTATGTGTAAACATAGTGGTTTGGCCTTAAGGAAAATGCCCCTTTTTTTTGTTTATATTTATGTGCATTGTTTTATATATATATATATATATATATATATATATATATATATATATATATATATATATATATATGCATATCAATCTCTTAGGGTTAGGATTCTTTTGTTTTTCTCTTTTCCAAAGAATAAATTTAGACAATAACATGTAGGAATGTTAAAAAGAATGTACAGGCAGTCCATAGGTAGATGTAGTTTTATATGTATATTTTCTTTTCTAAAAGAATTTATTTAACATAAATAGATTAACTTATACCCTCATTGTCTAAGACTAAATCTGCATATATTTTTCTTTTTCTTTTTAAAAGAGCAATACATTTTATGACAGTAATGATGGCAGCAAGCAAAAAACTTTAAATAGGTTTTATTATTATATTTTTTTTTATAGATGTAAGGAATGCATATATCTATTGCATACTGGGATAAATGCATTTCTAATTTACTTTCTATGCCATAAAGTAATTTATAGAAAGAGATTAAATTTATCTACTTTAGCTTTTTGTTTTCTTCTCTTTTTTTTTTATTAGGAAAATGACAGTAGTAAATACAAATGCAGCAACATATAAATAGTATAGAAAATACTTATAACATTAATATAACATTTTCTGCATTTCCCTTTTTTTTATTGTTTATATAACTTGCAGAGATAAATAAATAACAGATTTGAGTTTAAGATATAATTAAATAAAAATAACAGCATCATAATACATTATAGAATTTAATCAAATGCTTTTCTTATAAGAATGTTGAACACAAGTTGCCAACTTTTACAAATGGGTAAAATACCCAATTAGTCTCTCATTCCTAATAAATAACGACTTAACTAAATAAACACATTTCTTTTTTTCAAATAAATAAAACAAATACATTCATGTTTCTATCTGCAACTACAACAAAAGAACAACAACCTAGCTTTCTTCCCTTTTTTTTTTCCTCTTTCCAAGCAACCTGCACACAAAAGATAAGGCTGTGACAATGGGGTGCTCACCTCCTAGCCTAGGCTTACTAGAAGCCACCCTTGAGCTTGGAGAACCAAGTCCTAGACAGGTTACACTCAAGCAAACACAAACAAGCAAGGGGACAAACACAACATACACATTCCCATCCCAAGCTGAAACTTCATCACATAATGTTGTTGGCAATATGTGAACCGGTATGTGGACATAATGACATTGTATGTTGTCATTGATGTCAATATGTTGAAGAGGTGAACCGGCATATGGTTATGGGAACCGGCACATGGAAGCATTGTATGACTACCAGTTGGTAGTGTAGATAGGAAATGTGGAAATCATCAAAGCAATGTTAATTAAACTAGTTCAATCACGAAAACTCAAATGCAATGATAACAATCCTAAAAACACTCAATAAAGACATGAAAACAAGACATCAATTCAAACACAAACCATTGCAAACTTGAATTTCTCCTTCATGTGGCTCCATTGTCCTTCTTTCTCCTTCAAATAGCTTTGTTTGTGGATCTCACCTACTAGTGCATAAGCATGATGTGAAAGCAAGTAGGCAAGATGGAAGCACAAGAATACTCGAAGCATGATTGATTCGACTAGGGATCAGGGACCTTGATTGAAGAAATTCATCCAATTTATAGACAAATTGGAGAAAAGATCAAATTAGCATGAAGAGATTTGAAAGGAAATTTCAAATCAAGAATGACAAATATGACAAATTATGACAAATTTGCACTTTCTATGCAAGATTGATTGATTGATAATTATGACAAAATTATGACAAATTTCTATGTCAAAATTGATTGATTGACAATTATGACAAACTATGACAAATTTGCTATGTCATTCCCATGAAATTAGGAGAAATATAGGAGAAAATTGAAATTAGATGAATTAGAAATTAGGAAATTAGAAAATGAGGAAATTAGGAATTAGGAAATTTAGAAAATGAGGAAATTAGGAATTAAGTGAATTAATTAACAATTTTTCATTTATTAATTAATTCACAAAGAGGGAAGAATTAGTTAGCCAATTAAATAAACATTTAATTGTGACAAGAAGACTTAGGATAAATAAATAAATTATTTAACCTAGAGGGAGAAATGACAAACAAGGTTAAATGAATAAATCATGAAACCCTAGAAAATGCAAGGACGACAATTAGGTCTTCACAAAAGATAATTGATATTGATTCGATTTGATCATGATTCTGACTTTGATAAAAGACCAATGCTGATAAATGATTTGATTGATAAATGTGCCAATTGATGAGGAACAATGACTAATTGATCCAAATTGACATGATTGAGAAAGACAACGATCGATGACAAATCGATCTCAAAATGACAAAGTTGACAAGAGGACAAGGATCGATGACAAAATAGATTGCAAATGACAAGATTGAAAATGACCATGATCAATGACAAATCGATCACAAGATGACAAGATTGATAAGAGGACAAAACCCTAATTAGGATTGACGATGTCCAAAATAATGACAAATGAGAACGCACATTGATGCGAAAGGATAAGATTGACCAAAATCATGACTGAAGATTGTTGTCGACAAGACCAAATTCGAAAGCGAGACAAATGAAGAATGCAGAAGAAGGACTCGATGCTCGCAAATGATAAAGATCAATTGTGAATCATAGGAGAAATGTTAATGCGACGCAAAAACCCTAAAATAAGGTAATGCGCAAATGTTAAAGTATGACCCCGAAAGCATTGACCATTTTTAGATGTCTACATTTTGCCCCTCTTTGAGACAATGTAATTTTAAGCGTTGTTTCAAAGAACAATAATAAAAATGCCCCAGACAACTGACAATGACATATGCATGCCCCCTCGAGGAATTGGCTGGAAACATGTAGAAAAGAGGCCAATTGATCGATAAAAATGATAGGATCGAACGGACTGACAATCGGAGATCGGATACACAAAGGACAAGCAATTGTTGGTGCAAAAGACTGTGACCAACATAAGATGGAAAAAGTGCACGTCCATCTATGCACTGACAAAGATCTATAAATGAGACAAAGAGAGTGAAAAGAGTTCATTTGCACTAGCCAAAGAGGAGAATTTGTTGCTCTGGAAAAGGACACGTACAGAGAGATGGCAAACATTCCAATGGCAGATCACCTCGGAGAATGTGTACGCACTTGTAGACGACCGGATGATGCAGGAGCAATAGTATGTATCTCAAAAACCCATATTATCAATTTCATGAATTTTGATCACTTGCGGGACATTGCGGGGCCCACAAGGAATGTAGAAAGTGACTGTTGCGCTTGTGTGAGCGCATCCTGCACTTGTGTAGGGTATTCTATGCTTGTGTAGGGTACACAAGCCCAGTTCAATGCAACACAGGTGCAAGACTTAGCACACAAGTGCAGTTGTGCACTGGGAGCTCAATTTTAGTCAAAAATAGCATGCGAATGATCCGAAAAGGGGGGATAAGGGTAGGATAGGTCAAAAGAGATTAGAAACACCCTGATTTGGACATAAAATAAGGAAATACAGCTCATAGGAGCAAACCCTAAAACTAACAAAATGTGCCCCAATTGTGATGCAGAGTTGACAGTATCCACTGATCATGTGGGAGAACCATTTGGACTGCTTCATGTTACGACATAGGCTCAGGAGCACAGATAGAGATACATTAGCAGGACTTGGGATATATTATATCACATTCATGCCTGAGATTAGGGCAAACATAGGACTGCTTACCGCATTGGCAGAGCGATGGCATTCAGAGACTTCCTCATTCCATCTGGCAACTGGAAAAGCGACGGTGACACTAGAGGATGTATGGCGTATCCTCCACATTTCAATTCATGGGGAGATGATAGAGTATGACCCAGTGATAGGAAGAGACATGTTGTGCAGATTATTTGAGTGCGACACAGATGATTTAGATATCGTAGAGAGGGAGATCAGTTGGGAGACCATGGCATCAGAGTATGATCAGTGATATGTGGTGATAGTCATGGTTATGGCATGCTTATTAGCAGGAGACAGATGAGGACATGGATTCCCTATTGGATGGGGAAGAGTGCTAGAATGAATGGTGACAGAGGGGACTATGTACGCATGGGGACCATGTGTACTGGCTATGCTATATTTTTAGTTGCATCAAATAGCATATCAGGGAGTTCAGACTTTGAGCTGTGGAGTCACACTGTTACAGGTATGGGCATTTGAGCACATAGCCATATGTTGACCGATTGCAGAGAGACAGGTATTACCACATCGCCCATATGTGTACTGCTATGGGGGAGCACTGAGACAGGGTCCTTTTGGATACATATTGTATTGGCGACATGAGCTAGACAGATTGAGAGAGTTCATATGGAGGCCATATCTTGATTTCCCTGGATGGTCAAATGATAGTGAGGAGCTACTATATTGTAGATAGGAGAGGTACCAGATTGAGTGACTAGTGAATTGCCAGAGAGTGATTGAGATGTACTTGCCAGAGAGAGTTAGATGACAGTTTGGAGAGAGGCAGGATGTACCTAGAGGGACTGCACACTTTGCCCGATCTCATAGAGAGACGAGTCAGTGGGGGAGAATGATTCAGCCACACATAGCATATGCTGATTTCACACAGCTACAGTAGAGACAGTGGGATTGGAGATTAGATGTGGTGGATGCCGGGATGACGGAGAAGTATGAGCGATGGTTTACACGATGATGGCCAGTGCCATTGACAGATCCTGATATTCCAGTAGCTAGGAGATAGGAGGACTTCCCACTCATTGCAGAGGAGGGAGATGATGAGGACGAGGAGGATGAGGGTGGTGATGAGGATGAGGGGGATCAAAAGGATAGATACGATGAGGGGGATGATGATTATGAGCCAGACTCAGCCAATCAGGAGTCATTGCAAGATATACCCATAGAGATGGAGACAGCTAGCATAGAGGAGATGGAGATGTGCAGGGCTACCATAGCGAGTCAGCATGATCATATTGCGACATTAGAGAGATAGAATGCTATCTTGAGGATAGAGCACGATTAGTTCAGAGCAGAGATAGCCAGACTTATAGCAGCTCAAGATATAGCAATAGCCCAGGCACAGCAAGAAGGACAGAGAGTCACTAAGTATATTGGGTCGATTAGGGATGCCAGTGCATGTGAGATGGCACAGATGTTGGTAGAGACTAGAGAGGAGATATGCCATTGGAGGACACTATATGAGAGTTCAGTTCCACTAGAGCAGAGAGTAGCTTCATATCGAGCACGATCGAGGATAGAGAGCAGGGTACGCTCTCGAAGGTCATTGAGCAGCATGGGGGTGAGTGGACCTATGAGACCACCACAGCCAAGACTAGGAGGGACATCATCTCTGAGACATGGTAGGGATGAGGAGGACAGAGGGAGCACCTAGTGACAGAGGCATGTGCTCCTTATGATAGACAGTTGACATTATGTAGTGTGATATTATACAGTCAGCCTGCGGGCCATACTTAGGACAGGCAGTCCAATTTTGTACTCCGATATTATTGTGATATATGATATGATATGCATCGATATGGTGGGATGCAATGTGTTATGACATATGTTTATTTTCCATGTATGGATGGCGTATGCACTGTTTATTGTGGAACATGTATGGATACAATTTGATGTGTTTTTGATGCATTTATAATATGAAAATGGATAAAATGCTTGATGTGATGCTTGATGTAATGCAAATGTACTAACCAAATGGATGCAGGATGCAGCATATGTGTTTTTGTGTGGAGATCAGAGAACTAGACTGAATTGACTGCCCAAACTGACAGAAGAAAATGTTAGTAAGAAGAAATGAGACAGAGGACAGTTAGAGATGAAGAAAAACTTTCTTTCAATAATGCACTTTGTAGGTGAGAACCTTTATTTAATGTAGCAAAATGGATGCGTAGCATCATGGCATTGAAGGCTAGAGCTGAAATGCGACCCTTTTTTCAAAAGACAGACACATCGCAGACAATCAACAATCACAACAAAAAAGAAAGGGACCATGAACCATCCCGGTCACTCTAAATCACTCAGTGACATCATCAAGCAACATAGGAACATGATCAAAGCCAAAGATAAATCAGTAAAAAGATAAGATGCACAAATTCCAACAAGTCAAACAAACATCTTGATCTTCATTGTCAAAAGTTGAAAGTGCTGATAGGACGATCATGTTGTCTGGTTTCAGGACATGTGGTACCCCGTCTAAGACAGGACACAGTCTAGTTTCGAGTATACCACACCTTGTATAAGACTCATGATAGTGTGCCAAGGACGAGTCATATTGATGTTGATTGATTGATATGACAAATTTGATCAATTTGAATGTCTAGTTTGATTGAAAAATTTGATCTGTTTATGCATGATTTCATTAAAGCACAATGTGTGATTGCGTGTCACTGGAGGGATGCTCAGCGATCTGTCTATGCATAAAGGGGATATGTTTTGTTTTGCTTTTTGAGATTTTACAATTTTTATTTTTTTTTGTGTTCATTTTTTCAGGACTTTATTTGATTTTTATGATTTTTTAGGACATTTTTCAATTTTTTTGGATTATTTCAGGACATTTTTTTAATTTTTTGGATTATTTCAGGACATTTTTGAATTTTTTGGATTATTTCAAGACATTTTTCAATTTTTTTGGATTATTTTAGGACATTTTAAATTCAAAAGTTCCAGTGATTGATCATGACAAAGGGAATGCACCCAATGCACATTTGAAAGACATATATAGAGGCCAGGACTAAAACATTTGCACAAGAAACGAAGTATGCAAGACAATGATGTTGACCAATTACAAGCCTGAAATAGAACATTGGGTCAGGACAAGGATAGACACGACAGATCTTTAGAGAGCAAGCATAGCTAGAGGTCATGATAGATGACAGAGCAATGATCGTTCTTACACATGGCGCCTATTTGCTAGGTTTTCACCATGGTACTTGCCCAAAGCGCCTTTTTGACAGGTTTTCACTAGAGGGTGAATCATTTTTCTTGACTTTTTTCTGTTCTTTTTCTTTTCCTTTGTTTTTCACTTTTTTTTTGTATTTTTTTTGTATTTTTTATTTTTTTTGGTTTTTTTTGTATTTTTTCAGGATCATACTTGAAGCACTGCTGATAGAAAATTATGCCCAGTACTTGCGAAGGTGCATGCTATTGACAGGATCCAACAAAGGTTCACCTTCTGGAGTGGCAAGCTGATATGCCCCCGAGCCATAGGCTACAGTAACTATGAAAGGCCCAACCCAATTAGGTTCAAACTTGCCTTTGATGATGTCAGTAGACTGTGAATTCTTGGGGTTTGCCTTTAAAACCAAATCTCCTACTTCGAATTGTCACCTTTTGACCTTCTTGTTATAAGAGTGATAGAGACAATTTTGATATGCTTGCAAATGTGTTAGGGCTATCTGATGTTTCTCATCTAACATCTCAAGCTGATGCAACCGAGAGACTCTGTGCGTCTCATCATCAATCAGATTTTGCAAGGAAACATGCAAAGAAGGAATCTCCACTTCCAAGGGTAAAATGGCTTCCGCACCATACACCAAGGAATAAGGTGTTGCGCCAGTAGGTGTGCGGATAGAAGTGCGATAAGCCCATAGTGCTGAATTCAACTGTACATGCCAATCTCGACCAGCGTCAT
Organism: Cryptomeria japonica; assembly: GCF_030272615.1. Lineage (NCBI taxonomy): Eukaryota > Viridiplantae > Streptophyta > Pinopsida > Cupressales > Cupressaceae > Cryptomeria > Cryptomeria japonica. The sequence goes on from NC_081409.1 coordinate 368,819,818, forward strand.
TGACAACCTTTTTCAGGATCTTGATAATGGTTTTATTTGATGCTTCAGCTTGACCATTACCCTGTGGATAGTATGGACTGGAGAAACAGTGTTGGATATGAAACTTTTCACAGAGTTCCTTGACATCTTTATTCTTGAAGGGACGACCATTATCTATGACTATGGCAAGGGGAATCCCATATCTGCATATGATATAATTCAATAGGAATTTTGAAATTTGCACACCAATGATATAGGTCATGGGGATAGCCTCGATCCATTTTGTAAAATACTCTGTGGCTGTAATGATAAACTTGTGTCCATTTGCAGATGTCAGGTGAATCTTGCCAATAAGATCCAATCCCCATTGAGAAAAGGGCCATGGAGATATGACAGAATGAAGCTCTTGGGCTGGTGCATGAATGTAGTTTCCATGGATCTGGCATTTGTAGCACTTCTTAACAAAATCCGGAACATCTTTTTCCAGAGTGGGCCAATAATACCCAGCACGAATCAACTTTTTGGCTAAGCTCAGACCATTGAAATGGCCCCCACATATACCATCATGAACCTCGTGTAAAGCCGTTTGTGCTTTGTTAGAATCCAAACACCTGAGGAGGGTATGGTCAAAGGAACAACGGTAAAGGGTATCGGTAATGATGACATATTTGGCTATCTGTCAGATGAAGGCTTGGCGTTGGTTAGCGAAAAGGTTAGGTGGTAAGGTTTGGGATTTCAAATATTGATATACATCACTGTACCATAGGGAGTTAGGACCAACAAGAATGCACATCACATCTATTGTCGAAATGTCAAAAGAAGGGACAAGCAACTGTTCGACCAAAAATTCACATTTGTCCATATTATGGGGCATATTTAACATGGAAGCAATCGTAGCCATCGCATCTACTAACTTGTTTTGCATTCTTGGAACTTGACTGAAATGGATAGCCATGAATTTTGTCTTGAAGAAGTCTACCATATGTTTGTAGGGAATAAGCTTTGCATCTTTTGTTTCGTAGTCATCATTCACTTGTCGAATAACTAACTGAGAATCTCCATAGACTTGTAAATGTGTGATGTTCAAGTGGACCGCTACTCGGAGTCCTATGACCAGTGCTTCATACTCTGCAATGTTATTGGTATAATGAAAAGTTATCCTGTAGGACTTGGGAATAGCATCACCTTGAGGGGTGACAAACAATATGCCTGCTCCGAACCCAAACTTGGTATGGGATCCATCAAAGTATAACTTCCATTCATTAGAAGATGTAAGAGCAAAGACTGATTCATCTGGAAAATCTGTCAACATAGGATGATCATCATAAATAGGAGCCTCTACAAGTTGATCTTCTATGACTTGCCCTTTTATTTCCTTTTGCTCCATGTACTCAATATCAAATTCACTGAGGATCATAACCCACTTTGCTAGGCGACCCGTCAAAGCTGCTCTTCTAAGCAAGTATTTCAAGGGATCAATTTTTGCAACTAGCAATGTTTGGTGATTTAACATATAGTGTTGGAGTTTTTGTGTTGCAAATACCACTACTAAGCATGCCCGTTCAATAGTTGAATAATTTAGCTCATAGCCTACTAGTGTCTGGCTGATATAATAAATAGCTCGCTCTTTACCATTCTCATCCTGTTGGGCCAAGAGAACTCCTAGTGTTGTTTCATTTGCAGAAATATACAATATAAATGGCTTTCCTTTGATAGGAGGCATTAGAATAGGTGGCGATAACAAATAGTCCTTGAGAGCTTGAAATGTTGATTGACATTGCTCAGTCCATTTAAAAGCGACTCCTTTATGCAATAGATGTTGGAATGGATGACATTTGTCTGCCAACTGAGCTATAAACCGATGGATTGACTGGAGCTTTCCTTGCAGACTTCGTAGTTGATGGAGATTAGAAGGAGGAGGCATGTCCATTATTGCTTTAACCTTGGCTGGGTCGACTTCGATGCCTCGGTGAGAAACAATGTACCCTAGTAATTTGCCGGGTGTGACACCAAAGACACACTTCTTTGGATTAAGTCTAAGCTTGTAGGTCTCCATTCAGTTGAAGATTGGGCCCAGGATGGCTAGATGACTATCTCTTGTGACAAATTTGCATAATAAGTCATCAACATAGTCCTCCATCAAAGTATGCATGAAATCATGGAAAATTGTCGTCATCTCTCTTTGATATGTTGCTCCTACATTTTTAAGACCAAAGGGCATCACATTCCAACAGTAGTTACCCCAAGCACAAGTAAATGCTATCTTATGTTGATCTTCAGGAGCAATGCGAATTTGGTTATAGCCGGAGAAACCATCCATCAATGAGAGCATCTCATATCCAGCAGTCATGTCAACTATGATGTCTATATTTGGCAGTGGAAAGTCATCTTTAGGGCATGCTTTATTGAGATCCCTAAAATTTGTACAGATTCTGATGCCCCCAATTACTTTGCTAACTAGTACCAAATTTGAAATCCAATCTGCATAATCAATGGGTCTGATAAAGCCCACATCTAGTAATTTTTTTAGTTCTACCTTGACCAAAAGAGCCACCTAGGGATGCATCTTTCTCAGTTTCTATTTGACAGGCTTGGCATCTGCTTTTAATGGCAAATGATGAAGGACTAATTCTGGATCAAGGCCAGGAATATCTACATAGGACCATGCAAAGCTGATCTTCTTCTCAAGAAAGAAATTGACAAAATCTATCTTTTCCTGTTTTGATAGAGAAGCAACAAAATGAATGACCTTAGGGTTGTCAGGTGTACCCAAATTTATCTCTTTGGTCATTTCCACAAGCAATGTTGATTTATCCTGACCTGATAGGGGTATGTCCACTCTTCCACCTTTGGGCGCCTTAGAGAGGTTTTCACCCGTAGGTACGTCTTTTATTTTTACTTTTGTATGATCAGAGAGTGCCTTACGGTTTTCACTCAGAGACCTATTTTTTTGATTTTTTACTTTTTCTTTTCTTTTTTCATTTTGATGACTAGAAGATGGAGTTGACTCCCCAAAATATGTTGTGGAATCTAGATCAATAGCAAATCCTGCCTTATGATCACCTTGTGGTATGCCTTCCCGTAGTCCAAGGAATTCTACAATTGCTTCATCATTTTGAAAACAATCCAATGTGAGTGGTTCTTGTTGGTCATGCTAGATAAGCTAGGGATAGATGAGGGGCATGTCATCATCAGTTTTAAGGAGGGGGAGGACTGAGATGGTAAAGATGTAAACATCCGTGGTATCACTGTCTGAACTGCTTGTATCTGATTTGCAGCTTGGGTCCCAGAATGACTCTATCCAAGCATTATGACATGTTTTAGGAGGGGGAGTTATTGCATGTTTGTCTTCCATAGGCAAATCATCAGGGTCAAGGAAAACATTGTCAAGGGCATAGGAGCTAGAAGAAAAAGAACTCCACTCCCATTCATTGGAATCAGTTTCGGGTCAGGTATCCTCAGGTGTTATTTCATCATCAGAGTCGCACCCTTTTCCACACATGGTCACTTTGGTAGATGAGGTTCCAATTTGCAATGGTACAAAACCTAACCCTAAAGTTGGAGGTCGCATCTTGGGTATAACAGGTTCTAGCCTTCCCTTCTTGTTCAGGCCTAAGCCACTACAGCCATCATATCCTTTCTTCTGCAGCATAGTAAATCCTTTGCCGTACAATTCACTGGCAACCTCATAGGTGGGGTCTCAGTTGGATCTTTATAGAGCCAATCTATGACATCATCATCTAAAGTTTCTTTGTCAAGTTCACCCCATCTTGTAAATGTAGTGGGGGGCTGATATTGAATAACTACCTTAGGTTCCCTTTGCAACAAATGTGGTTTGCCATATGATTTTGGAGATATTGGTAAATTCCCAATGAGGAATGTTTGATCCATTGAATATTCTCCACAACCTTGGTCCTGTATCTTCAATTTTCCTTTGACAACATCTAACAATTCATTAGAATCCACATAACTATGCAAGTGGCCCTCTCTATTGATTGGAACTTGCTGCTGAGGGGAATCCTTTAGAGTAGCACAAAATTGAAATGGATTAGGATCTCCTGGAATTGTTATCTCAGTTCCATTGTAAGGATATTTTAAACATTGATGATAGGTGGATGGAACTGCTTTCATTGCGTGGATCCATGGACGGCCAAGAATCATATTGTAAGGGAGATCAAGGTCTAAGACCTGCAAGAAAGTGTTTTCTGTCACTAGAATGACTCTGATAGGTAATGTAATTATCCCTTTAGATGGGCGCTCAGCATCATCATATACTTTGATTGTTATTCTCTTGGAAGCATCAATGTCATTTTTTTTATAACCAAGGCCAATGACCACTCTCAAGGTACAAATATTAAGACCCGCTCCACCATCTATCAAGACTTGTCAGATTTTGCAATTATGGACAAAGACTTCAAGATGTAAAGGATCATTATGAGGGAGCTTATCAAGTGAGATATCATTATCAGAAAATGCAACATTTTGGGAAACAACTAGATGTCCAATTCGGGCTTGAAATTGGTCAACATCAATGTCTGTCGGGACAGTGGACTCAATTAAAGCTTTATCTAGGATTGCACGATGCATGGGGGATGTTTTCAACAACTCAAGGATTGATATTTGTGAAGGTGTCTTTCTTAGATGATCTAGGAGATTATACTGACTCACATGAGTTGATTTGGGCGGAACTGCAGGAGCTCCTTTCAGGACTATTTTGGATCAACGAGTGGTGACTACGCAAGAAGGATCTTGTCCCTTTATTCTTAGGGTGGCAACATACTCATTTGACGCTCGAAAACAATTGATGACATTGTTATAACCAGTATTTGCATAATTTGTTGTTTGGGTAGAGTTTGAAGAAGATGCTTTACCCTTGTCATGATCAAGCAAAGGAGTTTTGAAAATTTTATGATCAGTGTTAGAGGTCGCGTTGGGTGGATCTACCTCAATTACTCCTTGCTCTAACAAGTCTTGAATCATATGTTTCAATTGAAAACATGATGCAGTTTTATGTCCTTTTGACCGATGGTACTCACAATATGCATTATCATTCCACCAATGCGGCTTTACCACTGGTTCTGCCTTGATATCCGGTAACTTGATAAATTTAGCTTGTATTAATTGTTTCATTACTGACTCAATAGGTTCTCCCAATGGCATAAACTGTCGAGGAGGTCCATCCCTTGATCGGAAAGGCTTGCATTGCTGGTTTTGTTGCTGACCTTGTTGTTGATTATATTGTTGAGTGTATTGTTGAGTATGCTATTGGTATTGTGGCTGCTGAGTAACATTGCTCACTGGTGTTTGATTTTGTTCCATAGTTGACATATTAGGAACACTCAATTTCTTGATTGTGAACGGGGGTTGATTTGCATTCACCGTTCTTGCATCAACAACTCCATCATTAGTGACATTCTTGTTTTTGTACCAAAATCTATTTCTGTCCCCTAAATTGTTTGTGTTGTCACTGTCTTTATTGAGCTTAATGATTCCCTTGGCTACAAGAGCAGTTTCAATGTTCATCCCTTTCTTAATGAGTTTCTTAATAGTACTGGGACTTTTCAATTTTAGTTCATACATCATTTCTGGGACCAAATTTTGGATAAACAAATTCACTTGTTGTTCTTCAAGTATATCTAGGGAAGAACGACTATACAAGCTTTGCCATCGTTGCAAGAAAGTCACTAATGGTTCACCTTGCTTTTGCTTGGTGTTGCATAAATCTGACATGGTCACGTCACTGTCAATGTTGAACGTGAAGTGAGATATAAACTTTTGAGCCAGTTCTGACCAAGTCTTTATATTTCCTGGTAGATGCGAATACCAATCCATGGCTTGTCCTGTGAGACTTTGTGCAAATAAGCGCATTAAATATGTTTCCTCATAACTCACTTCAGTACATGTCGCAAAAAATGCTCAAATGTGATCTTTTGGATTACCATTCCCTTTATATTTCTCAAAATTAGGTGCCTCAAAATGCTTAGGGAAGGGAGGCATGTATAAGCTCTTGTTAAATGGATTAGGACATAAATCTTGATCTATGTACAACTTCTTTGTTCCTTTGGTTTCCAATGCATCGACTTGCCGTTGCAACTTCTCAAGCTATTGTGCAATTGTGTCAGATTTTGAAGGTCCATCATTAATCCTGGTGGGTACTCTTTGTCGATACATTGTGTTTCTAATGGGTTGTTGATGCTCTAAAATTGCCATCTTTGGTGTCTCTGGCATACAATGTTCTTGGTACACCTCTTGTTGTTGTGGTTGTGCCATGCCTTGATATTGACCTTGTTGTTGTGCTTCTTGTAGCCTAGGTTGATATTGCAATTGAGGGTGTTGTTGATATTGCACAGGCACCAATTGTGGTTGTGAAGTATGATAGCTTGTTTGTCTTGGCACATATTGAGGCACATGTTGTTGTTGATGCTGACGAATCAGAATTTGTTGACTTTGTGCCAATTGTTGTTGTCGTGGTGTAAATCCCATCATTTGCAAAAAACTTTTTTGGGAGGTTTTTGTTGTTTCTCCTTAAGATGGGATATGGCACTTGTATTGACTTGCTATGTGGTTTGTCCAATCCATTGTGGTAGTTGCAAGTTTGCATTAACTTGTAGTGGTGTAGAAGGCACTGCAACTTGTTGTTGAATGCAATATTGTTGTTGTTGTTGTGCATTGTTTGTTTGCACATTCGATTGTGCCTTTTGTGTATTACTCAATTGTTGCAACATTTGTTGTTGGTGCAAACCATTATCTGTAGCTCTTTGTGTCACCATTATCGTAGGATCTATCACAATAGTGTTTGGCAAATATATTGAGCTTAACGGGACATAAGAACTTTGTTTCATTGTGGAATTGTTTTGGACATTGCTGATATCAGGCATTCCAGCCGTGAAGCTTTCTTGCATCTTATATTTTGATCCAATTTTATGCATGTGAGGAACCACTTCTTGTTGAGGGACAGTTGTCAATATTTGCATGGTCTTCATTTGATCTTGTGTTACAGGTGTTGTGTTAAATAATGGATTATTTATTGTCTCAAATGGTGACTTTTGAGGAATAGTCACTATCAATGCCTTTGAAGCACGTTTACTCATCAAGGTAGGTTGAGTTTCTTCTTGCACATTTTCTTCATTTGGGTGTGGAGAGAAACTTAACAGCTCACCGCCTTGTTGTTTTTGCACATTGATTTGCTCACTTGAGGAGGTCACATTACTCATCATGTCAAGATATTTTTGTGGGAACATCTTAAAGACCTTGTTCAAGAATTTATCCATCTTTTTTTTCAACTTTGGATCTTGAAGGAACATATCAACATCATTAGAGGCATTGGAATCTGATGAAGAATCTGGTAAAATATTTGGATTTGTCTCCTGTTGAATGCCTTGATCTAAACCAAATCCTTGTGAAAGAGTTTGTTCCTCATGCAATGTTTGAATTTCATGTTGCAGGTTTGGTTGATTCCAATCGAAAGGTACATTTCCTCTTGGTGTTGGTGGAACACTCCCATGTCTTGGTTTCATAGGTACAAATACTGGTTCATATAATGGAGGTGGTCCAAGTTGAACCATTCCATATGGTGGTAATGATGTGTTTGACAAACCTTCAATTTGTATTGTTTGACTAGTTTGAAACTGTGAATTTGATATGTTGTCAATGGGTTGATACGTTGGTTCGCCCATCTTCTTAGATTTTGACCTTGTCTCAACAGGCATGTCACTATGCGAATGCAATATTTTTGGAATTTTTCAATGATAATATATGATATGCAACTAAATGCAAACTAAATAGATGAAAATGCAATCTATAACAAGAATGCAACCTATGTTTTTGGTTGTTTTTCAAGATTTTGACAAACTTTTTGGAATGCAAATCTAAAAAGAGACCCTTAGGAAATTGAAATGATGTCTAGACCTCAAAGGACAAAAGGACCAAGTGACAAAAAGACAAAATGACAATGTCTCCCCTATATGCTTGGATACTAAGCTAGGTTTGACCAAATGACAATGATGACAAAAAGACAAAAGTTTGATAAGGTCAAGACTTCCTAACAATGACTTAGGGTTTATCAAAGATTTACAATTACTCAAGTATGACAAAGCTTAGTTTTGACACTATATGCAAAGGGACAATTACTATGCAAATGACCCTAATATGATATGATAATGACCTAAACTTAATGAAGAGACCTAGGGTATGCAAATGCAAATGTATGACAATGTCAACCTAAGTTTGAATTATGGAATGGTATTACTCTAATGCAAGAGGACACATGCAAATGGATGACCCTTATTGATATGCAAAGGAGTATGACTTAGGTGAAACTTAACCTTGGTAATTGACAATGACTTTCCAAAACCTAAGATGAACCTAAACCTAAGTGACATGAATATTGAGACAAGATTTTGAGAAATGTTTGACAACCATTTTTGAAGATGTTTTTGAACTTTGTTGGATGAAATGTTCTTGTGTTTAATCTTGTTTTGAATCAATTTATCTTGATTTTGAAATGAGACACAACTCAACTTTTGACAAGCCAAGAAGACAAGATATTTCAACTTGGACTCAAAACAATCATGCTCATTCACACATTTCTTATGGATGGTGAGGGCAGTAGGTACTTGAGAGGTAGACTCGTTATGAGATTCAAGGAGAATACATAGATGCTTGACCCCACGGGCTCCCCTCCATGGCACTCACTTCTCAGGGCAGCCAAGCATTAGTCCCCATGGAAATCTCCCCATGGTGAACTTAGTATCTCTTCCAAGTATCCGAACTTGTCCTTCTCAAGTAACTAGAAGGATTTTTGGCCTCTAAATACAAGGTGTTTAGTAAGGATTTCTATTAAGCATTACTCCTTGGTGTCACGCAAGCATGATTGAGACATTAAGGCCACCAAGATACCAAACAAATGTAGTCACACAAGCATGATTTAGACCTTGAGGCCCTACTTAGATGTTGATATGAGAAAGAGTCCAAGGGTCATCACTTCCCAAGTAACTACAATTCCCACGTAACCCTTCCTTCAAAGCTTTCACCCATCAGGTATTTTTTTATAGTGAGTTAGAATGCCAAGGTATTCTAGCTGTACTCACTTTGGGTCATTCCCTTCTCATGATTATCACTTGCTTGCAAAAGAAAGCAAATGGTCAGGAAGGCAGGCCCTGTAAAGCTGACAAACAATATGAAATGAGAGAATGGTATCGAAGATCTGGATTTTTGATCACCCTAAGAAGGATGAGAGCATACTCTCCTACTCCAATGTCAAACTCAACAATCAAAGAAAACACACATTCATTCCATCCTACTTAGCAATTATACTAGGTGCCTAACTATGAATTTCAAACACAAAGTTTAGTTGGAGTAGTAGGCAACCTGCAAAACCACCAAGTTTGAAGTTTGAGTTGTTTGATCTTTGACTAGCGAACCTGCATAAGATTTGTTAGTGGTTTCATTTGTTGTCTTTGTCATGCATAATGCCAAGGTGCTGCACAGATAATCAGTACCAAAAAACCAAAAAGCAGAAACAGAATGCCCAACAAACAATTTGCAAGTAAGAAACACTTCTTTTTACCTCTGTTTCTGACCCTACACAGGCACAAAATGTCTTACACAGGCGCATAATGATGTAACATAGGCACAGAATGATGCAACATAGGTGCAGATCCCTTTGACACAGGTGCAGAAGTCTTTAACACATGCACATAATGCTTGACACAAGTGCAGATTTCTCCTACATAGGCGTAGAAGTCCTCAGAAAGCCTTGCATTACCCTGTTTCTTGGGTTTTTCAACTGCAAATCATCTCAAAATCACTCAAAAGAATGGTTAGGGGGTTAGTTCACATCGGGTTCACCAATTAATGTAGATAGGAAATGTGGAAATCATCAAAGCAATGTTAATTAAACTAGTTCAATCACGAAAACTCAAATACAATGATAACAATCCTAAAAACACTCAATAAAGACATGAAAACAAGACATCAATTCAAACGCAAACCATTGCAAACTTGAATGTCTCCTTCATGTGGCTCCATTCTCCTTCTCTCTCCTTCAAATAGCTTTGTTTGTGGATCTCACTTACTAGTGCATAAGCATGATGTGAAAGCAAGTAGGCAAGATGGAAGCGCAAGAATACTCGAAGCATGATTGATTCGACCAGGGATCAGGGACCTTGATTGAAGAAATTCATCCAATTTATAGAAAAATTGGAGAAAAGATCAAATTAGCATGAAGAGATTTGAAAGGAAATTTCAAATCAAGAATGACAAATTTGCACTTTCTATGCAAGATTGATTGATTGATAATTATGACAAAATTATGACAAATTTCTATGTCAAAATTGATTGATTGACAATTATGACAAATTATGACAAATTTGCTATGTCATTCCCATGAAATTAGGAGAAATATAGGAGAAAATTGAAATTAGATGAATTAGAAATTAGGAAATTAGAAAATGAGGAAATTAGGAATTAGGAAATTTAGAAAATGAGGAAATTAGGAATTAAGTGAATTAATTAACAATTTTTCATTTATTAATTAATTCACAAAGAGGGAAGAATTAGTTAGCCAATTAAGTAAACATTTAATTGTGACAAGAAGACTTAGGATAAATAAATAAATTATTTAACCTAGAGGGAGAAATGACAAACAAGGTTAAATGAATAAATCATGAAACCCTAGAAAATGCAAGGATGGCAATTAGGTCTTGACAAAAGATAATTGATATTGATTCGATTTGATCATGATTCTGACTTTGATAAAAGACCAATGTTGATAAATGATTTGATTGATAAATGTGCCAATTGACGAGGAACAATGACTAATTGATCCAAATTGACATGATTGAGAAAGACAATGATCGATGACAAATCGATTTCAAAATGACAAAGTTGACAAGAGGACAAGGATCGATGACAAAATAGATTGCAAATGACAAGATTGAAAATGACCACGATCGATGACAAATCGATCGCAAGATGACAAGATTGATAAGAGGACAAAACCCTAATTAGGATTGACGATGTCCAAAATAATGACAAATGAGAACGCACATTGATGCGACAGGATAAGATTGACCAAAATCATGACTGAAGATTGTTGTCGACAAGACCAAATTCGAAAGCGAGACAAATGAAGAATGCAGAAGAAGGACTCGATGCTCGCAAATGATAAAGATCAATTGCGAATCATAGGAGAAATGTTAATGCGACGCAAAAACCCTAAACTAAGCCAATGCGCAAATGTTAAAGTATGACCCCACAAGCATTGACCATTTTTAGATGTCTACAGGTAGTCTCAACTTGTGTGAGAACCGGTATAACACTATGAACCGACATTTGTGCCAAAGTGAAGCAGTGTGCTTGTTGAAGATGAACCGGCATATGGTTATGGGAACCAACACATGGAAGCGTTGTATGACTACCGGTTGGTAGTCTCAACTTTAGGGTTTCCGGTTGAAGTGTTTCAAGCCTGTATGGCTCAACCGGTGATCTTTGTGTGATGAGTAAGCAGTATAAAAAAGAACAGATCATGTTGCCATGTCAGCCTTGTGTGTGTGAAGGATTTTGCATGAAGAAGACTATCCCTATCTACCTCGAGAATGTGCGAAGTTTGTAAACGATGAAAAAGCATGATGGATTATCAGCCACCATGAAATCAATGGATAATGAATGATGGAGAATGTCTTGAGATTTATTCAAGATCTGCTGCATTTAATACAGTATGATCAATGGTCAGGATAGAACTATTTGAATTCCTTAACCTAATAGGTCTAGCATTTATGGTTTATGCTACTGACTTGTCTGTTGTCCTATAAGGTCGATGTTGTGATTGTTTTAGAGGTGGTTGGCAAAAGCTGTGTGTGAGTATCCAAGAGAAGGGATATGAGATCCTTGCCAGACCAGAGGAGAGAAGTGATACCTGCAGAGTGTAAGTGCAGAAGGTGAAGAGGAGCTTAAGCGGATCTGCATTGGCATTAAGTGTTGTTACCAGATCATTGTAATACATGTTGATCTTTAACCACCTCAATAGTTAGAAAATCCCCTAACAGGGTAGCCTTAACCGGCTTGCTGTAAATCCCTTAACAGGGTAACTCAAAGTTATTGAGATCTAGAAAGCTAGAGAGCTCTGGAAATCCTTTAGCTATTGAGTTCTTGAAATCCTCTAACAAGGTACCCTTAACTGGGTATTGTAGCCATTCCTTAACTGAGTGATCTCTAATAGGATCGGTTCCTAGCAGAACCTTTTGTAATGTCTTTAACCAGACAAGGCTTCTAACAGAGTGGACTTCCAAAGAGTTCAACAACAAGCTTGTGGGTATTCATCCCCACCGTGGTTTTTCCCAGTTGGGTTTCCACGTGAAAAATATGTGTGTCATGTGTGATGCTTTTATCTTGTGATGCTTTGTTATTACCTGTTAAGCATATGATGGTTCCGTGTTTTATGCCTGTCAATAAAACATGCTGAACTAGCTATTGTGAAGATATGATGATAGATTACTTGTTCATGCATAAGGGTGAAATGGTAGTATAGTTTTGAGTTGAGTGGAAAACTCAGTGAGTAACTAGTTTATGATTGTTTTAGTTGTTCTGAGTTTTACCAGTTGCACTCTGTTTCAAACCGGTGTCACTATTTGCCATTCATTTGGAGTAATTGCTACTGAACCAGTTTAGGTCTGTATTTTGTCTGTACTGATTCACCCCCCCCCCCTCGCAGTACCGGTTTGGTACTATTCATTCATCATTGAGTTATCAATTGGTATCAGAGCATCCTCTAGGTCCTCTATGTTATAAGCTTAACCGCTTGAGGTAAAGATCCTAGACAAATGATGAAGAGGGAAGGTCCAAAATTTAACAGGGAAAATTTTGGTATATGAAAATATAGGATGAAGATATTCATCAGAAGCATGGGTGCTCAACACTGGAGTTATGTTGAGAATGTCTATGTTGTCCTTATTGGTACTCTCACAGATGACCAAAAGAGAGAGATACAAGAAAATGGGCAAGTCATGGAAGCCCTTATTAGTAGTCTATCTAACATTGAGTTTATTGATGTTCAGGACAAGGTAAATCCCAAAGAGGTATGGGATGCTCTTGAAAATATATATGGTGGTGATGAACATGTAAAACAGGCTAAGGAAGAAAGCCTGAGAGGAAAGTTTGAAGATATGTAGATGGTTGAAGGTGAGACCATTCAGTAGTATGAAATAAGAATCAAAATAGTTGTTGGAGAAATTAAGAGTGCAGGTGGTAAAATAGAAGACTCCACTATGGTAAGCAAAGTCCTAAGATCCCTATTGTCGGTCTATGCAATAAGGGTTGCTGCTATTCAAGAGCTAAGATCAATAGACAAGACTAAGGTATCATTGGACTCCATCATAGCAAAGTTGACAGCCTATGAGCTAAATAGTTTTGATGGCAGTGTTCAAAAGACTGAATCAGCTTTCAGAGCTTCTGTTGTACCATCTAGGAAAGGAAAAGAAGCAAGCACTAGTTGTGAACCAAGACAGAGTAGAGTAATGGATGATAACGAGTTTCTGATGGAATTTGAAGCTCTACTTGCCAGGAAGCTTCCTAAAGGAACCGGTAAATACAAAGGTAAGCTACCTTTGAAATGTTTTTCTTGTAATCGAATAGGACATATTGCTATAAACTATCCTAATGGCGATATCAAGGACAAACCAGAAAGGTTCAGGAAATTCAAAGGAGGAAATCAGAGAAACTATTTTGTGGCAGTTGATCAAGGTGTCACAGATGAAGTATCAGAGAATGAAGAAAATGAAGATATTATGTTTGTTGTTGTCAAAGAAGATGTGTCAAACAAAAAGGCTCTTGTCTCCCGGTTTGATAATTCCAATGAGTGGATCATTGATAGTGGCTGTTCTCACCATATGACTAGTGACTGGAGCAAGTTTCTATCCTTGGAGGAGTATGATGGTGGTGTGATTCACTTTAGCAATAATGCACCATGCATGGTCAAAGGTAGAGGGTCCATCTCTCTAAATGGAAAGAGTAGTGCTGACAATGTGTACTAGGTTGATGGTCTCAGACACAACCTTCTGAGTGTTGCCCAGCTAAATGACAGTGGCCTCACTCTGGAATTCAAGAATGGAATTTGCAGAATCAAGGGAAAAGATGGTTAATTGGTGGCCACTGGCACGCAGACCAAAGGTAACCTATTTCAGCTAAATGCAAATATAAGCACATGTCTTATGGCCAAATTTGATGATAGCTGGATATGGCATAGGAGACTCTGCCAAGTAAACTTTGATAACATTGTAAAGGCCAGTAAGATAAAAGTAGTTAGAGGATTGCCGATGCTAAGCAAATCGGATAATACCTTGTGCAGAGAATGTCAATTGGGGAAAATGTCTTCCTCAACCTTTAAAGGTAAATCTTTCACTGCTGACAACTTGCTTGATCTTGTGCATACTGATTTGTGTGGTCCCATGAAAACTAGGAGTGTGTAGGGTGATAGGTACTTCATGATTCTCACTGATGACTGCTCAAGAATGATGTGGGTCACATTCTTGAAAGACAAGTCTAAAGCCTTTGTAAAGTTTAAAGCTTTCAGAGCATTAGTGGAGAAGGAAAGTGGTAAAAGGATCAAGTGTCTAAGAACTGATCAAGGAGGGGAATTCACTTCTAGTGAATTCAACAAGTATTGTGAAGAATTTGGTATCAAGAGACAACTGTCTGACCCTCGGACTCCACAGAAGAATGGCCTAGCAGAGAGGAATAATTAGACTGTGGTTGAAGCAGCTAGAACCATGTTGATTCAAGGAAAGGTAGCTCACACCTTTTGGAGAGAAGTGGTGAGCACTGCAGTCTACACAATGAACTGGGTACTCATCAAGAAAGGTAAGGACAAAACTCCTTATGAGTATTGGACCGGTAAGACACCTGTGGTTAGCTACTTTAGGGTATTTGGTAGCAAATGTTACATCAAGAGGAGTGAACATCAAGGCAAATTTGAAGCTAAATACGATGAGGGGATATTCTTAGGATATTCCACCAAGAGTAAAGCTCTCAAGTGTTACAACAATACGACTCAGAGAATTATGGAAAGTATCAATGTAAGAGTTGATGAATCCTCTGAGAAAACTGAGGAAACCAAAAGTGAGCAAGTTGTAAATGAACCAGTTGCAACCTTCTGGGAACTGGCTGTCAGTCAACCAAGTACCAGTAACAGTGTTCCTGAACTGGTGAATGCTGATACCGATGAAGATGAGGATGAAGAGGAAAAGCAAGAAGAACCAGTCAAGACCATTCCTTGGTATGTCAAGTTGAATCATGATCCTAAGCAGATCATAGGAGATAAGGATGCATAAATCCTTACAAGAAGAAAGATCAAAGAAAACTCATGTATGATCTTTGAATTTGAGCCTAAATCATTCAAAGAGGCTCATAAAGATGAAGAATGGATCAAGGCAATGGAAGAGGAACTTGACCAAATAGAGAAAAATGGTACATGGTCCTTGGTACCCAGACCAGAGCATAAAAATGTCATTGGCACTAAATGGGTGTTCAGAAACAAGCTGAATGAGGATGGCATAGTGATTAGGAACAAAGCCCGATTGGTGTGCAGAGGATATGCTCAAGAAGAAGGAGAAGACTATGGAGAAACCTTTGCTCCTGTAGCCAGATTGGAAGGAGTATGTATGCTTCTTGCATATGCAACTTTTAAAGGTTTCAAAGTATATCAAATGGATGTAAAATCTGCATTCCTAAATGGTGTACTTGAAGAGGAGGTGTATATTGAGCAACCAGATGAGTTTGCCCTATCTGAAGATAGTGACATGGTACGTAGGCTACATAAAGCCTTATATGGTCTAAAGCAAGCACCTAGGGCATGGTATGAGTGCTTACATTCCCATCTTGTGAAGATTGGATTTGAGAGAACAAGTGAAGATAGCAATATCTACTTAAAGTCTAAAGGAGATCAGATCCTGATCTGTGAGGTATTTCTTGATGATATTATCTTTGGTGGTGATGACAAGATGAGTCATGAGTTTGTTGATGAGATGAAGGAAGAGTTTGAGATGTCACTCATAGGGGAGATTAAGTTCTTCATTGGACTATAGATCCAATAGATGAAGGATGGAATCTTTATCACTCAGTCCAAATATGTCAAAGAGGTGTTGAAGACCTTTGGCATGGAAGATAGCAAACCGGTTGGTACACCGATGGTGACCGATTGTAAACTATCCAAAGAGGATGACTCTGCATTGGTTGATGAGAAGGAATATCAATCAATGATTGGTAAGTTGCATTATGTAGTGCATAGTAGACCAGATATTGCACATGTAGTTGGCATTACTGTGAGGTTCCAGAAAAGTCCAAGAGAATCCCACTTGGTTGCAGTCAAGCAGATTCTTAGGTATCTGAAGGGAATTGTTGACTATGGATTGTGGTATCCATATAGCAAGGACTTCAACTTGAAAGTGTTCACAGATGTTGATTGGGCTGGTAATGTAGATGACTAGAAGAGCACAACCAGTGGTACATTCTTCCTTGGTGGTAGACTGGTCTCATGGATGAGTAAAAAGAAAAGTTGTATCTCTTAGTCTATAGCGGAAGCGGAGTATGTTGCAGCTTTCATGAACTGCACTCAGACAATTTGGATGAAGCATGTATTGAAAGGCTTCAAAGTTCCTGTATCAGAACCGGTAATTATATTTTGTGACAATACTAGTGCAATTAATATCTCCAAGAACCCGGTTTTACATTCTAGAACGAAGCACTTTGAGCTTAAGTATCATTTCTTAAGGGAAAAAGTTCAGAACAAAGAGATTGCACTGGAGCATGTGTCCAGTAAGGAGCAGTTGGCAGACATATTCACCAAGCCTCTTCCAAAGACTATATTTACCCACTTAAGAGGTGAAATAGGGGTACTGCCCCTTCAAGAGGTGAACTAAAGGTATATGCTCCACATCAGTCATGTATTGCATGGTCAAATCTTTCTTCAGGATTGATGTGTTGAAGGATGCTACTCCTCAGGGGAGCAACATAATGGAACCGGGAAGCTTGTGCCTCCACTTTAGCATTGTTGTCAAAGGGGGAGAAGATGTAAAGCAGAGAGATATCTTTGGTGAAGTGGAGAGATATCTTTGTATATTTCCATCAATACAAAAGGGGGAGATTGTTGGCATTATGTGAACCGGTATGTGGACATAATGACATTCTATGTTGTTATTAATGTCAATATGTTGAAGAGGTGAACCGACATATGGTTATGGGAACTTGCACATGGAAGCATTGTATGACTACCAGTTGGTAGTCTCAACTTGTGTGAGAACCAGTATAACATTGTGAACTAGCATTTGTGCCAAAGTGAAGTGGTGTGCTTGTTCAAGGTTAACCGGCATATGGTTATGGGAACCGACACATGGAAGCGTTGAATGACTACCGGTTGGTAGTCTTAACTTCAGGGTTTCCGGTTGAAGTGTTTCAAGCCTATATGGCTCAACCAGTGATCTTTGTGTGATGAGTAAGTAGTATAACAAAGAACAAATCATGTTGCCATGTTATCCTTGTGCGCGTGAAGGATCTTGCATGAAGAAAACTATCCATATCTACCTCAGGAATGTGTGAAGTTTGTAAACGGTGAAAACATGTGATGGATTATCAGCCGCCATGAAATCAGTGGATAATGAACGATGGAGAATGTCTTGAGATTTATTCAAGATCTACTGCATTCAATATAGTAAGATCAATGGTCAGGATTGAACTGTTTGAATTCCTTAACCTAACAGGTCTAGGGTTTAGGGTTTATGTTATCGACCTATCTATTGTCCTATAAGGTTGATGTTGTGATTCTTTCAGAGGTGGTTGGCAAAAGCTGTGTGTGAGTATCCAAGAGAAGGGATACGAGATCCTTGCCAGACCAAAGGAGATAAGTGATACCTATAGAGTGTAAGTGCAGAAGGTGAAGAGGAGCTTAAGATGATCTACATTGGCATTGAGTGTTGTTTCCAGATCATTGTAATACTTGTTGATCTCTAATCACCTCAACAGTTGGAAAATCCCCTAACAGGGTAGCCTTAACAGGGTAACTCAAAGTTATTAAGATCTAGAAAGCTAGAGAGCTCTGGAAATCCTTTAGCTATTGAGTTCTTGAAATCCTCTAACAAGGTACCCTTAACAGGGTTTAACCCTAAATCCTCTAACAAGGTACCCTTAACAGGGTTTAACCCTTAACTGGGTATTGTAGCCATCCCTTAACCGGGTGATCTCTAATAGGATCGGTTCCTAGCAGAACCTTTTGTAATGTCTTTAACCGAACAAGGCTTCTAACAGAGTGAACTTCCAAAGAGTTCAACAACAAGCTTGTGGGTATTCATCCCCACCGTGGTTTTTCCTAGTTGGGTTTCCACATGAGAAAATATGTGTGTCATGTGTGATGCTTTTATCTTGTGATGCTTTGTTATTTCCTGTTAAGCATATGATGGTTCTATGTTTTATGCCTATCAATAAAACATGTTGAACTAGCTATTGTGAAGATATGATGATAGATTACCTATTCATGCATAAGGGTGAAATGGTAGTATAGTTTTGAGTTGAGTGGAAAACTCAGTGAGTAACTGGTTTATGATTGTTTTATTTGTTCTGAGTTTTACCGATTGTACTCTATTTCAAACCGGTGTCACTGTTTGCCAATCATTTGGAGTAATTGTTATTTAACTAGTTTAGGTCTGTATTTTGTCTGTACTGATTCACCCCCCCCTCTCAGTACCAGTTTGGTACTATTAATTCATCATTGAGTTATCAAATGTGATGTTTTACTAGGGTGGAAGTGGACCAAGTACCTCTGAGGAGATCTGCTAGATAGTAACTCACAGTCAACTCATGGCATCCAAGAACACAACCAAAAATCATCTTAACCCCAAATCCTTATGACCCCCAAAGGCATACATGTCATATTTCTCCCCTTATGACCCCCAAATGCATAAACAAAACTATACAACAAGGGTCACATGGACAAACCCTTGAGATCAATCTCATGATGAGAGCCTCTTACTCTAAGGCTATCAAACTCCTTCCACCCCCAAGACCATTTTGCCCTCCCAAGGGTAAGATGGCCTTGGATACTCCCAAAACACAATAGAAAGCATAACAAAAGAAAAGGGAAAAGAACCACATAAAAACTTTCACAAATACAATACCAAGAAAGATACAATATTTACATTCAAGCATCTCTAAAACATATTTCAAATAAAAAAGTAAGAAAAACTCCAACCTTGAATCTGCCAAGGGGTTTTCTAGGGATAGCTTGGAGAAGAGCAACCCGATCCACAAAACTTTTCTGCAACACTTAGCCAAATTTGCTATTCTCAAACTGGTTTGTCCTCCAAAATTGTCCAAAATCTCCAAAGATGGAGAGTAGGTGATTAACTCACTAAGTCTGAATCTATAGCCTAAGAAGGCTTCTCTCACTCCTTGCAACCTCTTGGATAGAGTGAGGGACTCCCATTGGTTAGTCTTCCCTAGGTCTTACACACTCCCTAACCAAGGCACCTTAAGAAGAGGAATGAAATGGAGAAATGGAATAACACCTAACAAGAAGGTTATTTAACCAAGGATGGCACTTCTAAAGATGAAATTCGACCATTTTGGAAAACCCACTTTTTTGGGTGGTTAAACAAGCCCTAGGGGAAAGACACATGACCAAATTTGCCCCTCACCCATAGGTACCCCATTAGGGCCAATAAAAACCCCCCAAAACTGACTCTAGGAGTTGATTTAACCCTTTGAAAGTCCACCTAAAGTTAACCTACGGGTGAACTCTAAGTTGACCCTCCTTATGGCTCACTATCCTAGATTTCTTGGAAGCTTCAAAGATAATTTGGAAATATATCAATTAAACAAAATGTGACATGACAATTGCCAACACAACATACAACATATGTGTCAAGTGACACTACAAAATAATTCAAATCACAAATGCACACATGGCAATTTTCCCTTGAAAGATTTAAACAATTTAATAATTACAATTTACACACATGCAACATTTACGTTTATGAATAAAATACAATACATACGTGGTGTTGTCTCTCCAAATAGACAACCCTTGGTTTTACGAATGTACATAGGACTAGGCTTGATTCTCCATAATATTTCCATGGTCACATGGATAATTTCCTGCGCATCTGAATTTAAACATTAGTACTTTCCGATAGCCTCATATAATATTAAACGCATAATTAAGAATACAATTCTATCACTCTGCATAGAATTGACATTATACAATACAATTTACCACATATCAAGGCAATTCACATAAGCAATTCATCATAATCCTCATAATTTAATCCATTCATAAGATATGCAACCATATTTCTAGCATCATAATAAAGTCCTACAAATGAAATAATGACATACAACACCTCAATGTTACCCTATTCTAGAGTCATATAAAATTCTATATCTATAATGCATAGAATGAAGCATCAATATATCAGTGTTACCCAATTCCTGGGATTATATAAAGTCCTACATCCGTAATGAAATAAAATAGAGCATCCATAATAGTTCCAACATGAAAATCACTGAAATACTAGGATGGGGCAGGGTAGGGCCTAAAAAAGGGCTATCTAGGAGGCACCAGTGTTGAAGTCCCCTAATTACAGTAAGCCCTTTTCTCTGTTTTCTTTTGCTTCTTATCATACATTGGTTGTAGTTCTTCTACAAAATCATAATGAAGGACATGAACACCCTATAGCCTTTTATAGTAAATCTCTACAAGCTGCAGAGCTAAAATATGAAATTATGGGGAAACAAGCGTATGCTTTCGTTAAGGTTGTAAAAGAATTTAGGCCATATCTTGTGAATGCACAAGTAATTGCTTATGTCCCACATGTGGCTTTCAAGGACATTCTATCTCAGTTCGAGGTCACTGGTAAAAGGTGCAGATGGATAACTAGAATTCAAGAGTTTGATCTAGAGATTAAAATTACTAAATTAGTAAGAGGTTTAGGTCTTGCTAAGCTGATGGCTTAATCAAACCTTCTTGATGTTGAGGTGAATAATATTGAAATTAAGAACATCTTGCTCACAAGTATTCAGACATAGCCCTGGTAGTCAAAGATAGTACATTTTTTAAGGGATGTAACATATTCAGAGGGGATGACTCACAACTAGACAATGACATTGAAACTAAAATCTCAAAAGTATGTCCTTATTCAGGGTGATCTATATTGGCAAAATAGAGATGGGGCATTGTTCATGTGTTTAGACAAATTACAAGCTAAAAGGATGTTAACTTAAAGGAATTATGGAGTATGTGGCAGTCATTACTCTGCTAAGACCACAACTAGTAAGATTGTCCGTGATGGATACTATTGGCCTACTTTGTTCAAAAACACCTATGAACATGTTTGGAGATGTAACGCATACCAAAAACTTCCTTCCAAATTAAAGTATGAGGGAGCTTTGCCCCTCAACCCAGTTATAGTGGAAGCTCCTTTTGTCCAATGGGAGATTGATTTTATTGGGGAAATAGTTGAGAAATCAAGAAGAGGTCATAGGTGGATCATAGTGGCCACTGATTACTTCACTAAGTGGATTGAAGCTATACCCACTAGAAAAGCCACTAGTAAAGTTTTTATTGATTTCCTGATGGATAATGTAATAACTAGATTTGGTGTTCCTGTGAAACTGGTAATGGATAATGCCATGAGTTTTAGATCAGAGGAGTTCATTGAGTTTTGCACCAGTCATTAAATAATTATGTCTTATTCTTCAACATATCACCCTCAAGGTAATGGACAAGCAGAATCCAGCAATAAGAGCCTTTTGAATATTATTAAGAAAATCCTTGAGGAGAACAAAAGGTCATGGGATCAGAAATTGAAATTAGCCCTATGGGTAGACAGGGTTATTGTCAAGAAAGCAATTGGTGTGTCACCATTTGAATTGGTTTATGGCATGCAATCTAGGGTGCCGATCAACAATCTTCTTCCTATGTACAAGTTCTTGCAAGCTGAGGATATGGAGTTGTCAGATACTATGGAAGACATAATGATTCAAATGGTGGAGGTGGAGGAAATTAGAACTTTGGCCCATAAAAGGAATTTGAAGATTAAATTTCAATCCAAGTATTTTTTTGATAAGAGAACCACCATAAGGAAGTTTCAAATTGGTGACATAGTTCTTCAATAGAATGCAAGAGGGCAAGATAAAGGAAAACACAAAGAATTTGAGTCATTATGAATGGGCCCTTTTGTTGTTTGTGATCTGAATGGAAAAGATTCCTATTTTTTGCATACAATGAATGGTTAGGTACAGGAATTCCCAGTGCATGGACAAGTCCTGAAGCATTACTTCTCTTAAGTCCATGCAAAGTAGGTTTTAGTCTGTATATAATTAGGTTTGCTACTATTGGTTGCTTTTAGGATTGTTTTTGGTCTGTTCTCCAAAGTTTTCTATATTCTTGTGTTGATCTTGCAATCAACCATCCCCAATAAGAGCTGTTGTTATCATTGTTTTGAACCTTGGGTGATTTTTTTCCATAATTGTCTAAAATCTGCAAAGTTGTGCTTAGCATTTCATGTTGCCTCTGAGTTTTTGGGTCAAAAAGGGTTTAGGGTTTTTTAATTTTAACCCATCCTATGTTCTGAAAGCCCTTGCATTCTATTTTTGTGTTACCTTTTTCCACTTAACCGGAAGGGTAGGTTCGTTGTGAAAGGGTCCCCCCTTTATGAATTGCCTTAGGTGGGTCTTTATTAAGTATTTTATTTAGCACCCTTTTTCCTAAGTTTTGAGTTCTTTTTCGAGCCCCATAAAAATCATGCAGGTTCAAAGTTGATCCGATGGTGCGCGTGGATTCACAGCCGAAAGTAGCCCGAACTTTAAGCTTCACGAAGTAGCAAAAAGGTGGCAAGCTCGGCAAAAATGGTCACAAGGAAGGGTAATGGATGATCATCTCTCAAAAGATCTAATGGACCGCATTGTTTCACAACCTGGGGATGCGCAAGACTTACCTTTCACAAAGTGGCGAAAAAGGTAGTGGGCCCGAAAAGTAAGCAGATCCTATGATTAAAGACTGATCAACTCAAGATTGATCGGGTGGTCTGCATTGGTTTGCGAAAGAAAGATATGCGATAGTTACCTTCCGCGAAGCAATGAAAGAGATGGTGGACTCGATTGGTTGGGTTAAAGAACAAAGTTAAAAATTGAGCATCTGGCTCAAGATCCAACGGCCCACGTTGGTTCGTAGCCAAAACCAACGTGGGGTTTACCTTTCGCGAAGAAGTGAAATGAGGTGGCAGTTGCATGACAGATGATATCGTGGAACAGCTAGATGTCCAACTAGGGCAAATGATGATCTGTTGGTATGACATTTGGCTCCAAGTAGATCATGGATGGCCCACTTTGATTGAGCGACGATGGTGATGAAATCCATGGCCAAAACAAAACACGTGGCCGTTAAAATGTGGAGTCTGATAGAGTTCTTGGATGAATTGGTGGCTGACATGTCAGAGTTATCTGCCAGAAATAAAAAGGGCATGTGGACTCCATGCAGAGGGCCCACTTTGAAGGTTAAAGGGTGTTAAAGGCCACGCGTCTCAAAGGTGATCCAATGACGAGCATTGTTTTGCCGCCCTGAGTTGCAAGGTGATTAACCTTTGTGAAACAATGAAAACCACTAGTAGTGATGGTTGTGTGCGGTTAGTCATAAGGGACTTGCAGTCGCCACAGGGAGTAAAGATCGAGTGGATGGTGGAAGATCTAACGGAAGGCACTGTTTTGTGTGGAAGAAATGCGTAAGGTTTATGCTCTGCAAAACAACGAAAGGAAGGTAGGGCCCGGTTTTAAGCAGCTTGACCCAGGTAAGGTAAAAGATGTGCGGGTTTCTCTAGATCCAAAGGACAACATTGCTTCGCAATGAAAAAGTGCGAGGATTTTAACCTCTACAAAACAGCGAAAGGTGAAACACTTAGAAAATTTTATGATCTGTTGGAGCCATTTTTCGAATTCAATTGCAAATTCAATTCTAAGTTGATTGTCGAAGCATGCAGTTTTAATGTCTCAATTCAATGCTCAATTTCTATATTAAGCTCACATCAATTGAACATCAGCATCATTTTGAAGAGTTTTGGAGAGGAGTTGGTGCACAGAGTGAGTTTCTTCAAGCAATTAGTAAGTTTCTGTATATTGTTGGATTGTTATAACTCGAATTGGTATCACTGCATGCTTGTTTTTCTCAGAAGTTTGTCCAAATTTTAGTTGAGAAACTACAATTTTGGGATGGTACCAAGAAGGTATTTCATAGGGAAAGTGAATTACCAAGATAGGGCTACCTTTATAGTTCTAATACTTAAAGATAAGTATAGATGCCTAGCTAATAAGATGAGAGGGGGGGGTGAATCATACAAACTTAATCTCCATAATGACATCAGATTCAACCTTGGTAACATATACTTCAGTAATATAACCAAAACTGCTAAACATGCAAACTCAAAAGCATATAAACATCATAACACTCATAACACCAGATTTAACGTGGAAACTCAAATAGGGAAAAACCACTGTGGGATTTCGGACCCACTAAGAAATATACTCTTCTAGAGTATGCTCGATTAAAAGAAAATCATGTTAAGGATTACAAAACACATTGCTAGATGTGACCCGGTTAAGGGATTTCCCTCAGATCTGTTAGGATCTTCACCTTATTAGAAGTGACCTTGTTAAAGGATTTTAAACACTCAATCAGAATGTCACCTTGCTGGAGGGTTTTACAAATAAGACTGTTAAGTCCACTCGGTTAAGAGATTTTCTGTTACTTCACTAAATAACAGTAATAAAAATCTATCTACAACTTCACATCTAAAATGCTAAAGCAGATTCTTATTTTCTCAATACAATATAGACATAGAACTAATCTTGTCCATCTGTTGGGCTCTATACTCTATTATTCAAAATAGATCTCCAAGCTTCTGTGCTCGGTAATCACTATGTAGCATCCCTATGCATACACTTGCCTACATGCATTATTTATCAACAGTTCCCTTTTAATAAACAATTCACCAACCGCTTAATCTCCTTGATCACATTTCCCATGATCAATCATAGCCATCAGATCTTCAAACTTTGTCCAAGTTCAATGTATCTTTCAATCTGAAAATGTTTTACCCTACCTTAGAACTTGCATACATTTCTTGGAACTTGTGCTAGGGTACTGTGGTTCAATCTAAGCTGTAGATCTTCCTACCGATTTTCTTTTGCCATAGATTCTTTAACAAACTTCATCCATGGCATACCAATCATTTAATCACAGCTAGCTCATCAGCTTCCTTCATTAAATAATGAATGTAATCATTTAATGTATTCTGTTATTACTCAGTTGCAACTCGATAAATACTAAACTTCACTCGGTAGACATTCTGCCTTCATTAACCGATAGCGATAACCTTAGGGTTTACCGACTAGGTTCTTTGCTCGGTAACATAGTATAGTATTAATCTTTCAATCAATAACATATGTAGGATATCAAAATAATCTAATCATCATGATCCCATCATTGTCTAACTTGGTAATAGTTGCCCATTGAATAACTTATTTCTCCCCTTATTCATCATATTCTTTCTGTGTCTTTTACCGACATCTTTATACTCATCAAATCATACTTCTCAAGATATGACAACATCATACTGAATTAGAAAATCAATTTCTTGACATCAATGACAAAATAATAATATTAGCATAGTAAACATCCTTAATCAATTATATCCATAATCATCAACAACCTTCTCAATATCCTTATTGAAATGCCAACAATCTCTCCTTGTCTGTTATAATGCCAAATGCCAACAATCTCCCCCTTTGGCATTGATGGCAAAACCAATTGATTTGACCTAATTGATTCGGATTGCTGTGAGATTTTGAAATGTTGAGATGCTCTCCTTCTGTCATCAAAATTCTCCTCCATACATTAGTCTTCTCCTCTTCTCCAGTATTTCTTTTCTACTTTTCTCTAGTCTTCTCCAGTCTTCTCCAATCTTCTCCCCCTTTGACAACAATGCCAAAAAGTAAAGAACTTAAAACATAATTTCTTTCTGTATGAAGTTGTGAGGCCTCACCTCGACTCAGTCTGACATTCAGTGGATTTTATATTTTAGACTATTATGGATACTTTATTTTGATGCTTTTTGAGACTTAGAACTTATATGATTTCAGGATTTGGATAACATTGCTATGATTTGGTGATTTACTTATATGCTTTATGAGATAGAACACTACATGATTGTTAGATAGGATGATATTGCAATGATAGATGTCGTTATTGAATTTGCAGGACTTTACTCTGAATATAGAACTATGATGTATGTTTAGTTTATGTGAATTGGGATGAAATTGCTTATGTGAATTTGCTTGATAAAAGATGTATTCAATCTATGCAGATGAAAATTGTATGCAAGTAATGATGTGTATTGTTATATTATTGAATTATATTATATATGGATATTTGGAAGTACTAATGTGTAAATTGAGATGCGCAGGAAATTTACCATGTGACCATGAAAAATTACGGAGAATCAAAACCTAGACTTATGTATGTTCGTAAGCCAGGGTTTGTCTATTTGGAGAGACAACACCCCGTTTGTGTTGTATTTTATTCGTAACAGTATATGCTGCATGAGTGTTAAGTGTTAATTAAATTTATTGTGTAAAAACCACAAGAGACAATTTCATGTTTTATTTTTGTAAAAGTGTTTTATTTGTGTCACTTGACACATGTGTGGATTTAAATTTAAATGTTTTATTTGTGTCTCTTGGTGGGAAAGTGTTTAATTATAGTTTTTCTTTAATAAAATAATGTGTTGTCATAAATACTTTGGGAATATAATATTTGGGGTGGTCAACTTATGTTTGACCCGAAAATAAACTTCAGAGGGGTTTAAAATGGGTTAAATGAACACCTAGGGGTAGTTTAATAGGGTTTCCTAAAGCCCATAAGGTATACCTAGGGGTTAGGGGTAATTTTAGGCAAGTTTCTACTTTATAATGATCTTTTTAACGCTTTAAAAATTGGCTTTTTTGAGTTGAGCGAAAATTGAAAATTGGAAGTTAAATCTAATCAAGATTTTTCCTTTTGGAATGAGAGTCTTTTTGCATTTTTGCTTTCTTCCTTTTTGGTTTTTAGAAACTTGTGAGAACTCAGTGAGTGAGTTTCTTAAGGAAGATTTTTGAGAATTGGAGGGTAATCACCCACTCTCCATTTTTGGAGACAGAAGAAAATTTGAAGAGAAAATAATGTTATGGAATAGGAAAAATTGATTAAGGGTAGAAGGAAAAAGATTTGTGGATTGGGCAGCTCTTCATCAAATATCATAATACCTTTTGGTAGATTAAGGTTGGTTTCAGTTATTCTTTTTAATGTCTTCTTCTTGTTTATGTCTGGAAGTTTGTTGGTGTAAGAAATCTGTGTTCTTGAAAGTTTGTGTAGAAAATCTTTTGGTATTTTTGCTTTATGATTTGATGTGTTTTGGGAGTTTTCTCAAGATCTCTTACTCTTGGGAGAGAAGAGGATCTTGAGGGTGGTAGCAGTGACAACCCTCGAGTGAGAGACTCTCTTTTGAGAGCGATCACAAGGGATCTTTGTGTGACCCTTGCTACATGGCCTGTTTGTGCAATGGGGGTCATAAGGAGGGATATAAGGCTAGAATGCCTTTGGGGGGAATAAAGAATAAGGGGTTGAGATTCTTGATATTATTATTGTGCCATGAGGTGGCTTCTTGTTTAATTCATACTTGCAGTTCTCCTTAGGGAATTGGTCCACTACCACCCTTTGAAAATGTTCATCACCAAAGTGTGGTGCTGTGAAAGCCAAGTTGGGAATGTGTATGGAATATCTGTATGCATTGCTTTCTATGTGTTTGCCTGTGTGTTACCCGTCTAGGAATTGGCTCTCTGAGCTCGGGGGTGGCTACCAGTTAGCCTAGGCTGGGAGGTGACCACTCCGTGGTCATATTTGTGTTTTTCTATTATGCAGGAAAGTCAGAGGAAAGAGAATAGGAACCATGAAAGAGACACATAAGATTGCTATTGAAGATACTTAAATTCAGTTGCAGATATTTGTTTAAATTTGTTATAGAAGTATGCCTCATTCATAGAAAAGAGAAGCAAGTTGTAATTATTGAAAACAGACTTGAAGTTTTATTGTTGTGACTATTCAAAGAAACATCCTGTAAATTGGTAGAATATCTTAGAGTTGTTTAAAAAAAAAGAAAAGCTTGTTTATTTCTACTTTTGGTTTTTAGAAAAAGAAAAGCTAATTTGTGTTGCATGCAAAAGCTTCTTTGAATTATGGAAAAGAAAAAAAAAGAGAATTGTTTTCATTTAAATTTTATCTATGTTTTACTTGTGGCAAAATAGAAGTTTATTTATGCTAAAAGATCTTAAGTATTTTAAAGAAAAAAGAGGTTTTATGTAAATATTTTATTAGAGGAAAAATGAATCTTTTTATTCTAGTGAGTATATTGTATTTCTTAAAATGTATATTCTAAATTGTATTTTAGTTAGTGTTGATTAAAGAGCTTCTCATATATATATATATATATATATATATATATATATATATATATATATATATATATATAAATTTTATATATATATATATACAAATATATTTCTGAAATAACTTAATGCTTTTCCCTATGTTATATTAGTTTAAAATTTTTGCATGTAAGTCTTTTCTTTAAAAAATATATATATATATTGAAATATATTCACCCTTTTTAAACTACGATTATAAATTTATATAAATATAAATATATATATATATATATACATATAAATATATATATATATATATATATTATATTTAAAAAAATAAATTAATTAATTAAAAAAAAAGAGAGATGTTTTTGGGTCCACGCGGACCCCACTATGTGTACGCACAGTGAGGGACGCGCAGCGCCCACTGTGTGCACACACAGTGGAGCCGCTTCGGCTCCCACTGTGTGGACACACAGTGGACGATCGCGGCCGCCACTGTGTGGCCACACAGTGGGGAGCCACTAGTGGCACCCACTATGTGGACACACAGTGGTGCCGCAGCGCTCACTGTGCGCCCACACAGTGGCGCCACGGCCATACCCGCCTCCATTCTCCGTAACCTGCAAACAAAAAAAAGGGGCTGCCAAGGGGTTTCGGCCCAGCAAAAATTCTCTGTTAAAAAATATAGGGGATAAACCCTAGCCTGGGTGGGGCTAGGGCAGATGGATTTTAAAAAAAATAATATGATATTTAGATTTGAAAATATATATATAAGAAATAGGAACCCTAGTTAGGGTTGGAGGAAATATGGATTAATATTTAGGAAGTTAATGTGCTTTTGAATTAGAATTAAAATATTTAAAATATATGTAATATATATATATATGTATCTATATATATATATATGGAAATATATATATATATATATATGTATATATATAAATTCTGGTCATAATTTTGGATTAAGTATTTAATTATAAATATATATATATATATGTATATATAAATATTTATATATATATATATATATTTATATAACCCTGGTTATAATTTGGAGCAAATAATAAAGAGAAATTTAAAAATAGTTGATTAGACTATATAGTCATATTGGAGATTAAATTAATTTTTCTCTCTTACTTTTCTTTAACGTGATTGATTTAATAAACCTAAAGACTAGGTATATCTTGGAGATAAAATTAAACCAGCTAATTTTCCGCAAATAATATTTAGCAATTTATCGATGCTTGGTTCATCTCAGAACTAGCTTGAATTTAATAATGGAAATTTCAATAACGCTTGTCGTGTGAGCGAACTTGTTAATTAAATTAGTATGTTTTAAAAAAAAATTGTTCCGTTTTTGCCCTAAATTTTGGGCATGACAGAAGTGATTTTCTATTGTTATGTGTCAATTTTAGTCTCGGTCAGAGCATTTATGTCTTCAATTCCTGCTCCCTGTATTATTTCATGTACACCTTTAGAAAACATCCTAAAGTGTGTAAATCAACATCAACTCCTAAAAGATATTCTGTAGAGTCATCGAATTGATGCTTTCACCGAACTCGGTCAGTGAGTAGAAGATAGGGGTAGGACCCCTAACTTACCTTTGAGATACTCAAAAGTGTCCCTTGGTAGTGGCTTGGTGAAGATATCTGCTCTTTGTTCCTTTGTGCTAACATACTCCAACACCACTTTCTTCTCTTGAGCTTCTTCTCTAAGATAATGATATTTGATAGAGATGTGCTTTGTCTTAGAGTGCATAATAGGATTCTTTGAAATGTTAATGGCACTAGTATTGTCACATAATATAGTTACTAGCTCTGTAACTTTCTCATTTATACCTTCTAGCAGTTGTTTGGTCCATGCTATGTTGGTGCAATTTAATGTTGCAGCAACGTATTCAACTTCTGTTGTTGACTATGAAACACATCCTTGTTTCTTGCTAATCCAACTCACTAGTCTTTCTTCTAAAAAGAAAGCTCCTCCACTTGTGCTTTTTCTATCATCAATGTTGCCTACCCAATCAGCATCAGTATAAACTTTTAAATCAAAATCATTCCTTTTCTGATATACTAAGCCATAATCCTCAGTGTCTTTCAAGTATCTAAAAATTCTTTTGATTGTTGTCATGTGTGTTTCCTTAGGATCTACAGAGAATCTTGCAACTATACCTACTACATGTGCTATGTCTGGCTTGCTGTGAACAACATATTGCAACTTTCCAATCATGGATCAATAAAGTGTCTCATCAACAGATGCAGATTCATCATTCTTTGATAGTTTACAGTTGGTAGTCATAGGAGTACTTACTGGTTTTGAATCCTCCATTCCAAATTTCTTTAAGATTTTCTTTATGTACTTGGATTTAGTAATGAAAATCTCATCTTTCATTTGCAGTATTTGTAGACCTATAAAATACTTTATCTCACCAATTGATGACATCTCAAATTCTTTTCTCATTTCATTTCCAAAGTTTTTACATAGAGAGTCATTCCCACAAAATATAATATCATCAACAAATATGGCTGAGATCAGTATTCCATTTTCATCATTCTTCATGTAAATTTTGTTGTTTTCACTTGTTCTTATAAAACCAATCTTGATTAAATAAGAGTGCAATCTTTCATACCATGCTCTTGGTGCTTGTTTCAAACCATATAAAGCTTTGTTCAATTTACATACCTGATCTTTATTTTTGGCTTTAGCAAATCCTTCAGGTTGTTCAATAAAAACTTCTTCTTCTAATATACCATTCAGAAATGTAGATTTGAAATCCATTTGATATACCTTGAAATTCTTGTAAGCAGCATATGCCAACAATGTTCTTACTCCTTCAAGTCTTTCTACAGGTGCAAAAGTTTCACCATAATCAATTCCTTCTTCTTGGGCATAACCTTTGCAAACTAGTCTTGCTTTATTTCGAATGACCTCTCCTTTTTCATTCAGCTTGTTTCTGAAAATCCATTTTGTACCGATTACATTTTTGTCCTTCGGTCTTGGGACTAGTGTCCATGTGTCATTCTTCTTGATTTGATCAATCTCTTCTGTCATAGCATTTATCCAATCTTCACTGTTAAATGCCTCTTTCACTATTCTCAGTTCAAATTCAGATATCAGACATGTGTTATGTCTTAGTTTGTTCCTTGTCATCACTGGATCATCCTTATCTCCTATAATCTGACTTGGTACATGATGTCTTTTGACATATTTTACTAATACAGGCTCTGTAGACTCTATATGTTCTTCTTCATCACTCGGTAATTGGATATTTTCTTCATTTTCTTCTGCAGGTTTCTCGATAGGACTTGTCGGTTGAACATAGACAAATTCATCATAATCTTCTGGTTCCTTGGAATTTCCTTCATCATATCTTTCTACAAATTCATCAATTTTTACATTTGCACTTTCTACTATTTTGTTAGATGATTTGATCAGACATTTAAATGCTTTACTTCTAGAAGAATAACCAAGAAATGTTTCTTCTTCACTTTTCTGATCAAACTTGCCATTTCTATCATCCTTGTGTACATAGCATCTACTTCCAAAGATTTTAAAGTAACTTACATTAGGTTTCTTGTCATACCAGATTTCATATGGTGTCTTCAAAGTACCCTTTTTTAGTTGTACTCTATTGAGGGTGTAAATTGCAGTGCTTATTGCTTCTCTCCAAAATGTTTGTGGCACTTTCTTTTCAATCATCAGGGTTCTGGCACAATCCACAATAGATCTGTTTCTTCTCTCAGCTATTCCATTTTGCTGTGGAGTTCTCGGTGCAGAGACTTGTCTTTTTATACCATGATCATTGTAGAATAAGTTGAACTCATCAGATGTGAACTCTCCTCCTCTATTTGATCTAAGACATTTCAGTTGTCTTCCTATTTCATTTTCAACTCTTGCCTTATACCATTTAAACATTTGAAAAGCTTCTGATTTTTCTTTTAAAAACATTACTAACATCATCCTTGAGTAATCATCCACAAATAATATAAAGTATTTATCACCATAATAACTTTTAGCTTTCACAGGACCACAAAGATCAGTGTGCACAAGATCTAAAATTCCCTTAGAATTGTAAGACTTACTTGTAAAGCTTGATCTTGTCATTTTACCCATCTAGCATCCTCGA
This sequence comes from Cryptomeria japonica, assembly GCF_030272615.1. Lineage (NCBI taxonomy): Eukaryota > Viridiplantae > Streptophyta > Pinopsida > Cupressales > Cupressaceae > Cryptomeria > Cryptomeria japonica. Next base: position 368,852,417 of record NC_081409.1, read on the forward strand.
CACATAGCATTCTCAGGTTTTTCCAAACTCGGTAGACCTCTTACTTGGTGCTTCTTGCTTATTTTGATCAGATTATCAAAATTTAAATGACAAAACCTTTTATGCCATAACCAGGTATCATCTATCTTTGCATACAAACATTTATTCCGAGTTGAGTCAAGGTGAAATGTGTTACCTTTTGTTTGTGTCCCAGTAGCAACTAACTTTCCATGCTTGTCATGAACTTTGACAATTCCTTTCTAAAATTCTATTCGGTGCCCCGTATTGTTTAGTTGTGCTACACTCAACAAATTGTATTTCAAACCTTCAACCCAATAAACATCATTGCATCTTACATTGTCAAGAAGTGTTATGGATCTTTTACCTCTTATAGGACATGGTGCATCATTACCAAATCTTACATAGCCTCCATCATAGTCTTCTAACATAACAAACTTGTGTTTATCACCTATCATGTGATGTGAGCATCCACTATCTATGATCCAAGAATCATTAGTATTTATGTGAGATATAAGGGCTTTTTCTTCATACCTTTCTTCATCTGATCCATCTTTGATAGCCACATAAACTACTTCCTCTATATCAGTTTCATCTAATTTATCATCATTGAATTCCTCATCGGCTATTAAGCATGACTTTCTATTTCTTGTTCTGAAGTCTCGGTGTCCTCTGTAATGATTATCTTTTTGTCTATCATCTCAGTAATTTCTTTTTTTAGTAGAATCTTTGTCAGGACAGTTAGAAGCCATATGTCCTACTTATCACAATTGAAACATTTCAAAGGTAGTTTTCCTTTATACTTACCTTTGCCTCTTGGTAACCTTTTGGCTAATAGTGCTTCAAACTCTTCTTGCTTTCTGATTTCCTCATACAGTTTGTGTACTTCCTCCATGTTCTTGCGAAATCTTTCACTTGCTCCACTATGATCCCCTTTAGTGTACTTACTCATTCTATCATTGTAATCATCAGATTCACCAATATGAAATGAACTAAATGCAGATTCAACTTAATTTACCGATGACCCACTGTTATCAAAGTTACTTAACTCAAATGCATGTAGCTTACCAATAGTAGCATCTAAAAAAATTGGCATATTAGGTACAGACCTCAATTCATTGATTGTAGAGACTCGGATTGCATAAGCCGATAGAAGGGTTCTTAACAACTTACTTGTTATATCATTTTCTTCAATGGTTCCACCTGCTCCTTTGATTTGATTGACAATCTCTTTTAGTCTTGTACTATACTGGGTTATGTTCTCACCTTCATTCATCCTCATAGATTCAAGTTGTCCTCCTAGACTATCCACTTTTGTTCTTTGAACATGTTCATCTCCTCCATACATAGATATGAGTTTGTCCCACATTGCCTTTGCATTATTGCAGCCTTCTAGAACATTAAACTCTTAATCGGTCAATGTAGATGTTATTTCAATCATTGCTTGGATATGTTCTTGCTTTGCTTTTATCTCTTCTATAGTCAATGGATAGGTGCTCGGTGTGATGAAATCATTCTCTAGATAATATACAACATATTCTCCAACTCCTGATAGGTGCAGATTCATCCTTTTCTGCCATGTAGAGAAACTTGACTTGTTCAGCTTTGGTGCATCCCTCTATCTTTGGATCTTTTCCTCAAGTGCCTTTAAACTTTTCTTTCCAGAGCCCAAAGCTCTGATACCAATTGATAGTTCTGATACTTAAAGATAAGTACAGATGCCTAGCTAATAAGACGAGAGGGGGGGTGAATCATACAAACTTAATCTCTATAATGACATCAGATTCAACCTTGGTAACATATACTTCAGTAATATAACAAAAACTGCTAAACATGCAAATTCAAAAGCATATAAACATCATAACACTCATAACACCAGATTTAACGTGGAAACCCAAATAGGGAAAAATCACTATGGGATTTTGGACCCACTAAGAAATATACTCTTCTAGAGTATGCTCAATTAAAAGCAAATCCTGTTAAAGATTACAAAACACATTGCTAGATGTGACCCGGTTAAGGGATTTCCCTCAGATCTGTTAGGATCTTCACCTTGTTAGAAGTGACCTTGTTAAAGGATTTCAAACACTCAATCAGAATGTCACCTTGCTAGAGGGTTTTACAAATAAGATTGTTAAGTCCACTCGATTAAGAGATTTTCTATTACTTCACTAAATAACAGTAATAAAAATCTATCTTCAACTTCACATCTAAAATGCTAAAGCAGATTCTTATTTGCTCAATACAATATAGACATAGAACTAATCTTATCCATCTGTTGGGCTCTATACTCTGTTATTCAAAATAGATCTCCAAGCTTCTGTGCTCAATAATCACTATGTAGCATCCCTGTGCATACACTTGCCCACATGCATTGTTTATCAATAGTTCCATTTTTATAAATAATTTGCCAACCGCTTAATCTCCTTGATCACATTTCCCATGATCAATCATAGCCATCAAATCTTCAAACTTTGTCCAGGTTCAATGTATCTTTCGATCTGAAAACGTTTTACCCGTCCTCAAAACTTGCATACATTTCTTGGAACTTGTGCTAGGGTATTGCAGTTCAATCTAAGCTGTAGATCTTCCTGTCGATTTTCCTTTGCCATATATTCTTTAACAAACTTCATTCATGGCATACCAATCATTTAATCATAGCCAGCTCATCATCTTCCTTCATTAAATAATGCATGTAATCATTTAATGTATTCTATTATTACTCGGTTGCAACTCAATAAATACTAAACTTCACTCGGTAGACATTCTGCCTTCATTAACTGATAGCGATAACCTTAGGGTTTACTGACTAGGTTCTTTGCTCGGTAACATAGTATAGTATTAACCTTTCAATCAATAACATATGTAGGATATCAAAACAATCTAATCATAATGATCTCATCATTGTCTAACTCGATAATAGTTGCCCATTGAATAACTTATTTCTCCCCTTATTCATCATATTCTTTTTGTGTCTTTTACCGACATCTTTATACTCATCAAATCATACTTCTCAAGATATGGCAACATCATACTGAATTAGAAAATCAATTTCTTGACATCAATGACAAAATAATAATATTAAGATAGTAAACATCCTTAATCAGTTATATCCATAATCATCAACAACCTTCTCAATATCCTTATTGAAATGCCAACAATCTCTCCTTATCTTTTATAATGCCAAATGACAACATATCTGTGATGATTTTTTAGAACAATTAACTGTGTCCACAAATGTCGTAGAAAAAATTAAAGAATTGGTACCCAAAGCCCCCCATCTAAAAATTGGAGACGGTTTGTATGACAAAGGCAATTGGTTGAGGAATCCACAAATAGGGATATTAGGTCTAGGACTTTTTAAGGTGGGTTTTGGTCAAAGATATGCCTCTGCATTGTTGAATAGTATATGGGAACTCGACATGGGAAAGCTCATAGTCCCTGGGGTTTTCATGGATATAGTTTTGTTAACCCGGATTGCAAACAATTATGACCCTATGGCTAGAGTTCAGTGAGGTATCAAATTACTTAGAGCCTATAAATTTTGAAACATTGACCCAGGTCTACAATGTACAAAGAGATCACCTCAGGAGTGGTCCTTTGAAGGAGTTTTTTGTCAAAAGAGGAGGGCTAACTGTTGTAGGCCCTAGTACCATGGAACCCTTCTCTCTGAATTTATTTACTCTGAGGGCTAAAGGGATGTACTGGTCACTTTGTTAGAGTTTTGAGAAAGATGCTAAAACCACCATGCCAACCCATTATATGCTAATGATAGCACAGATTTTAAACTCCTCTTTTGTAGTAACATTTGATTATGCACCTTATCTCACTGATACAATCCATACAGGACTGATAAGGATAAAAAGTGGTAACATAGACAGACCTTTTGGATGTTACTCCCTTCTCATGCATATGTTTTTATTCAAAGGTGTTGATTACTTTGCTAGTGAAATGAATTTAGTTAAGAAAAAGGATGGTGAAGAGATGCCTGTACAATTGTGGAGCACCATTTTGTCCTGGGATAGAGAAGATGCCAGCTACCTAAAGTTTGACAGATGCTTTGCATCTAACATTAGGATTCTCTTATGCTCAGAGAACCCTAGGATCCCCAAAGCTCTTTTAGAATTCTTTAGGCCTAAGGAATTTGCTGAAGGTATCAAGATTGTGCACAACTGGGGTGGCATATACTTATACCTTGTCTCTACAGTTTTCAGAGTTTATGGTTTCAGAGGCACTCCATATTTATTGCCCTATCAAGTCCCATTGAAGGTAGGAATTGTAGAGGTCCTAACGCAAATTGGGGGTGTGCAAGAGGGAGAGCTAACAAATAGGGGAAAAGGGACCATTTTACCAATTGTCACCGTGGCTCATCAATTTTTAATCACCAAGGGTGGTTGCAAACACTTTTATGACTTCATTCAACCATATAGGTTGTCTACTATAGTATCCATGTTTGTTGACCCTGTGGATTTTTTCAATGGCATGTTCAGGAAGAGAGCATTATGTAAAGGTAGGCCACACCAATTCCATTTCCCTGAGGATCTGATTAGAAATGAATTCAATTTGGATGAGCAGGAATTTAGCAAAGAAAAGTGGGTGGCATACAAAAGGCTCTAGATTTTATTCATCAGTTTGATAGTAGTTATGACCCTCTGTTTAGCTTTAATCCCTTTGAGGAAAAGATGAAATTCCTAATTCTTTATTTTGAAGACCTAATGCAAACTTTGAAAGAAAAGAGGGAAGCTCTAATAAGAGACAATCCTGACAAGGCTAGGTTGGTGCTAAGTAAGTCTGCCTTTGCTAAGGCCATCCCTCTAGGTAATTATGTAAAGCATAAGAAGCCAAAATATAGCGTGTTGATGCCTGTAATAGGTGAGCCCTCCACTTCAAGAGGGAAGAGAGCAATAGAAGATGTCATTGAGATCCAAGACTCCCCTAAGAGACAAAGGGTGGGGAAAGAAGTGCAAATAGGTGAACCTTTGTATTCTCCATCCCAATCCCCTATCCATATAGGAGAAGAATAGGCAATGGCCGAACAATTTTTGCAGTTAGGGAGTCTCAGGGAGATTGCCTACACATATGAGGAAACACAAGAAGGGATGCTAGAAGAGCCATGAACTGCTGAGATCAACTTAATTGTAGATGAGTTCAAAGGCAAGGAGTTAGACCCTGCTATCAAGCAAGCCAGTGAGGAGTTCTTGGCTGATAGTAATTTTGTCACAACAAGGGCCTTCATGCAATTTGTTTGGAAGCAAAACATTGAGGAATTCAAGGCAAGGTGTGAAAAGAGAAAGAGTGAGAAGCCTCACAAAGATGCAACTTCAGTAGAGGAGGTTAAACAAGAAATGATGGCAGAATTCAAAGCCATTACTCCTGAAAAATGGGAAAGAAATGGTGTCAAAGGCTGGTGTTCTAATTCTCCCTGATTGGGATATATCAGATGCCTTGGTACTTGAAGCAGTCAGAAAAGAAACTGAGCCTATGGAAGGAGTGACATTCAGCAAGGATAATGTTGCTTTGGTCATGTGGTCCTTAAAGAGGGATGAGAGTAGAAGAAGGAAGGATACCTCAGAATCCAATTTCCTTGGAGGGATGATTGTAAAAGAGTCCAAGACACATGAGTGGTGGAAGTTGCCAACACAGTTCTTGAAACTGCAAAATTTAGTGTGGTAGTGGCTGAGAAAGAAACTAAGGAGAGAGCTGATCTCCAAGTAAAAATAGAAACAATTCTAAAGGCTTATAATGAAGGCAAAAGGGAGGTAGCTAACAGGGCTAGTATTATTGCTAGACTATAGAGTCAATTGACTAGACAACACCAAGGAGGTGAATCATCTACTATGATGATTGCATCTTCTCTAGCAAGACCTCCACCCAATAGTCCTATTGTTGAATTTCCCCCTTCTCCCATGACCTCTAGGTTTCAACCAGATGAGACCATTCAGCATGAATTGGAAAAGTTAAAACAGGCTCAACCTCTATTTGCAAATAAATATGAAGAAATGGTAAAGGCCATAGTTTTGAGTTTTGCTGATACAATTGGAGCTCCCGTTGTGCACACTAACATGAAAAGAGTTTTGGATATTTTGATTTAGTTGAATGAAGACAAGGCTACTCTAGAGCCAATTTTGAATAAGTGGATGCCTAGAGAAGTAGATCTAGAACTTATTTGTGCATCCTATGATGAGGCAAGATCTGATGCCATTATTAAATCCACATATGAGTTAGCAAAAGGCATGACCAGGCTAACAGAAGGAAGGGCTGGTGTAGAGAGAAAAGCCAACTTGTATAGGAAGGAATATACTGAGCATACGTTTGAATTATTTCCTAGGGGTTTTGTTAGTCCAAATTAGTTGAAGGATAAACAAGTGTGGCTTGATGAGCTGGGAGAAAACTTGTCTTTAAGGGAGAATGAAATTATTAATATAGATAAAACATCCTTGTTTGTTAAGACAATTGAAGAAATAGAGAAGATAAAGTCACACTACGGTTTTTTGGAATCAGAGGTTAAGAAAGTGAGAAACTCTTGGAAAAGGTTAGTTAAGTTGAAAGAAAAAATTGTTAGTTTCTCATGGCCTGCTGATGTCATGTTCCAAGAGTGGACTAAAAAGTATGCGGTGCAAGAAGAGGAAGTCCCAGAATAGTTAGAAGATGCTACAGTGGAGCAACAAACTGAAAAGGCTGTTGGGATTGAAAGTGACGTGTAGCTTCTTGTTGAAAGAAATTGCGGTTGTGACAAACTATTTTTAGGAATGTCTGAAGCTTGTATGCATCCATATGGTTATAAATGGTTAGCAGGACTTAATAAAAGATGATCACAAGAATTTGTAAAGAAACTCTGTTGAAATATATCTAGGTATTTTCTAGTTCTCTCAGAGATTACTTTGAATTATGTAACATTTTCAAGAATGAATATGAATATACAGATCAAAGTTTCAGGCCTAAATCTTCTTTGTCTTCTGGTGTGCATTCATTAGTTCTCTTGTTTCATTTGGATAATTAAGGATTGTTCAAATGAGCATGGAATGTAAGGCAATCTTATAGACATATTTATGGCATTTCTCTTCAGGAGAGGGATTAAATGTGCATGAAATATTTTTGTTAGTAGATCAATTGTTTGCTTCTTTGAATCTGATGAACTATTTTAGTTAAATGGGAAAGGACCTATGCATATGTTAGGCATGTATTGGGTTCATGAAAGCTGAGATGATGAAATGTATGAGAATGTTCAATTTTGAAAACTCTTGCTTGATTTAGGTGACTCTGTGGCCTGGATAAGGCACTGATACCCCGTATGGAATTCTTTCTATTTTTCTTGAGGATCAATACTAAAAATGAACACAAGTTTTTCTTTTAGTGTTTCAGTTCCATTGAGGTGATGAAATCCATAGGTTTTTAGCATTGGTTTACTGTTGATCTCAATTTAAAAGTGTGAATGTTTTCACAAAGGGTATACCCACCCAAGCCTTGGATAAGTTTGAAGTGTAAAAGGTTTTGTTGAAAACCTTGTTATATGTTTTTTCTAGAATTCTATTTTATTGGTGCCTTCTTCATATGCAAATAGAGTTATCAAATCTTCTTATAGGGAGGAAAGGAGAGAATCAGAATTTGACAACAACAAAAGTGGCTACTCTACTGGGGAGAGTCATAGTGTGTCTCTATGTTACAGATTGGTGCTTGTATTAGCTTGGGAGTTTGTTTTAATCTCTATGTGTTTGTGGTAGATTACATTATCTCTCATTTGTGTCATCTCTTTCTTTCTGAAAATTTTCTTGTTATCCAAGTCTCTGCAAGTGATTCGTCAAAACTTGTTTTCTTTTTTCCCCATATTTGTGGGTGGCGACTCTGACAAGTATAACCAGTGCTATTGAACAATTATAATTATTTTAAAGAGAAACAAGTATAATGTAGAGAGGAAGAAACACCAAGTCATTTATGAGGAAGCATCCTTAAGAGACATTGCAAGAGGGATTACCTAAAATGACACGGAGAGGCCAGAAAAGATCGGTTGCACATCATCCATCTAGTGTTGCATGGGTACAAAAGAGAATTCATATGGGTAAGTTATCTAATAGACCCATATATGCAAATTCAAATTCTTCTTCCCATGAATCTGAGTAGGACATTTTGCGTTTCCATTCTGGTTTGTTTGGTAATAATGAGGATGTCCCAGTTTTGAATCAAAAGATTTCTCATAATAGTATCTCTGGAAAGAATAGGAATAGCTCTAATAAGAAGTTGGACTCTATACCAAGAACTATAGATGGGAATATTAGTTTAATTGATATCGACCAAGTCAATGTGTCAAATTATGAGGAGATGTTCCCTGATGAAGATAAGGTGTCCCAATAAATTGAGGCTCTTAATAGGAGAGTCCATCACTTAATTTTCCTAAGAGCACAAAATGAAGAAAATAAGGAAAAGGAAGTGAAAGCTAAATTGATTGAGAGGGATAGTCTTTTAAGATAGATTGCTGATCTTGAATTATTCACCCGAGAAGAAGCTAAGAGTGAGGATGAAGGACCAGTAATCAGAGAAAATTTAGTTCCCAAAATTAACCCTACATATAAATCTGTTGTACAACCAAGTAGGGAGGTCCTCAGTGACCCACAACCTATTAAGAATGTTGTTGACAAAGGAAAAAAGAAATGTATGGAAGATGGGTCTAGGTCTAAAACTACAGTAGAAGTTTCTCACATGTTATCTGCACATGAGAAAGAAATAGAAAGAATGAGAAAGGAAAAAGAAAACCTGCAAAGGGAATTAGAGAAAGTTGAATTAGAAGTAGCCAATTAGGAGGTTAAATGGAAAATTAATTATCTAAAGGCTCCTCCTACAATTTTTCCTTCAACAAACTTAAGTAAACCTTTACCTCAGCCTGTTTCACTCCCTCCAATAAAGATTCAATCAACCTTACCTGTGAGCACTCCTCAAGCTAATCAAACTCATATTACTAATCAAGGTAGCCAAATCCCTCAGACTCATTGTTATAATGTGAGAATGAATATGGGTAATAACTCTAATGATAATCAGTTCTAGAGAAGACCCATTAACTTGGAATTATATAGACAACTCTTTTTTGATGGAATCCTAGGGTATCCTAACCATGTTCCTACTGAATTAAGAGATAGGCTTCATAAATTTGCTGGTAATAATGCAATCAGTGCAGAAGAGCATCTAAAATCATTCAGTGACCTGATAAATGATTATGAAATTATAGATGAAGATGTCATCATGAAACTATTTGTACAATCTTTGGTAGATGATGCAAGGGATTGGTATAGAGGTCTGCCTGTGAATAGCATTGGTTCTTGGGAGGATTTTAAGAATTGCTTCTAGGAACAATATGGTGATAAAACAAATGTGAGCTTCATGCTCAATGAGTTCAATAATATTAGAAAGTCTGATAATGAGATTGTCATAGATTTCAATGCTAGATTTCAGAAAGCAATGCATAGGCTTTACCAAGTAATCAGGTTAGATGATAATATGTGTCTGAACACTTATTATAATGCTTTTGATTCAAAAATGGCTTACATCTTGAGAGATAAAAACCCACACAGTTTGAGAGATTCTTTTAGGATTTCCATTAATGTGGAGAGTAAAAGGAAAACATCTAGAAAAGTAGGAAGGAGAACTGATGGAAGGTTGTGGCAAGAATCAAAACAACAGCCAAATAAAGTTGCCAAGAAGGATGACAAAATTAAGAAGTTAATGACTGCCATGAAAGGTCTTACTACTAAGGTAAGTAAAAATGAAAAACCTCATTATAATTGGCAAGATAGACCTCCTAGATTGCATGACATGCCTTACAACACTACTTGAAAGGATGGAAAACCTCAAAATGATAAGCCAAAAAACACTCAAAGCCAAGATACCCCAAATCCTTTGAAAGGAGGAAATGTTAATAACATGGAAAATACTCCCTGGTGCATAGCTTGTGATGGATCACATACTCCTCATCAGTGTGCTTTAGCTCAATCCCTTGAAGAATCTATGAGAAAAGAGGGCGAGCTTGATATTAATATGTTTGAAATGGTTATTGAAAGTGATGATGAGTCCTCACAAAGTGAATCTAGTGAGTGTGATGTGCTAAATAATAATAAGTGTTACCAAGAATAGTTGACACTTGATTGGCATCCTACTTTGAATGTGGTAACTATTGAAGATGAAGAAGTTCATCTTTGAAGAACTAGTGATGAAAAGGTAAGAAATCTTACTAAGGCTGCCATAGCCAAAGCCAAGCATAATTACAACTTGAGAAGTAGTAAAAAGGATGGAGATTGGGGTGAACCTGGTTCAATGTTCATAAAATAAATATCTCAGAAGAAGACAACAAGTAATGGCACCTTTCCTCAAGGCGATCAAGCCAAGAATGACCAATCTAAAGATGTAGCCAAGAGTGTGGATAATAATGCTACTGGTGATATACAAGGGACTGCTACAGTGAAGAAGGCAAGTCAGCCTAAGGCAGAGAAAGCTAAAATTAATACTGAGTTAATTAATAATTTCACTTTTTATATGACTTGGGCTCTGACCCAAATGAAGTTTACAGTTCCATTAGTAGAATTACTGAAAATAAAAGAACATAGAGAAGCTGCTCTATCTTTATTTTCTAAAAAATCTGACAACAGTGCAGCTTTGTCTTCAGGTACAATAAAGGATGAAAAGTATCTTGAGCTCTAAGCCCCATAGGTATATGTTGGAACAACTATTACACAAGAACCTTCACAAGTTGATCCTTTCTATGTAACTTTGTTGGTGAATAATAGACTGATTAAGAATTGCATGATAGATTTTGGTGGTGCTGCAAATGTGATCCCATATGGTGTCATAAAGGAATTGGGACTGTCAATAAGTACTATGTATGGAAAGTGTTATGCTATGGATAACAGAGAAGTGTCTGTAATAGGTACAATGAAAGATGTGGAGGTAAAAATAGAAGTGTTTCCCAAAGCAACATATAAGATGGATGTCATAGTAACTAGTACAAAACCTCATTATGGCATGCTACTATCCAGACAATGAGCTGCAGCAGTAGGTGGAAATGTTTAGTTGGATCTGTCATATGCTGCAATCCCAATCAATGGAAGCCAAGTTAAATTGTATAGAGAACCACGTGCCCCTAGGGTAATTGAGAAAATAGACCCTAGTATGTTAAACTGCATGATTGATGTAGATCTTGATAATTTAGAATGCAACCAATTTTACCTCAATTAAAAAATACTGATTCTATTGTGACTGAATTAGAATCTCAACAAGGTTCATGGCACATGTACTTTGATGGAGCTTGTTCTAAAGAAGGATCTAGAGTAGGAGTTCTTTTTGTGTCTCCATCAGGTATAACTTTCAAATACTCTTTTTTGCTAGCCTTCTAGTGTACAAATAACACTGTTGAATATGAAGCCTTGTTATTGGGGCTTTAAATTGCTAAAAGGCATGGAATTCAGTTGTTAAGAGTGTTTGGGGATTTAGAGTTGGTTGTTTCTCAGGTAAGGTTTAAGTATGCATCTAAGAATGATTGTCTAAAAAGGTATAAACATGCTGTTTGGGATGTGATTGAACATTTTTGTGCTTTCTCTATTAACTAGATAGAAAGATCAAAGAACATCATGGCTGATTTCTTAGCAAATGTTGCATTAAAGAATGATGATGTAACACTAACCGGTGTATCCACAGTTGAGATAAAATCTAGGCCCTCTATTCCTAATAATGTATACAATTGGCAAGTGTTTGCAGATGATGAAGACATTCTCAGATTCATACAATGCATTGATGACTATGATGGACAGAAAATTGATTGCAATGCATTGGTAGAAGTGGTGGAAGATAGAGAAACAGTGTTTGGAAATGACATGGTTCAGTTGGAAACAAATGAAATACCCAAAGGATTAGTAGAATTGGAAGGTATGTTCAGTCACAGTGATAGTCATTTGCATCAGCAGTCCACCACCAAGTTAGATGAATTGGAGGAAGTGAACTTGGGGAAAGAATCATCCCCTAAGTTGGTCTACATTGGAAAGAAATTGTCTCCTCACATCAGAATTAACCTTATTAATTTATTAAAGAAATATAAGCATGTTTTTGCTTGGTCTTATGAGGACTTGAAGGTGTACATTCAAGATCTTTTTCAACATGAAGTCCCTTTCCTTTCAGATGCTAAGCCTTCTCAACAAAAACAAAGACCTATTAACCCCCTTTTGGAAATTAAAATGCAACAAGAGTTAACCAAGTTGAGGGAAGGGGGGATCATTAAGCCTATAAGGCATTCATCATGGGTGTCTAATTTGGTTCCAGGTAGAAAGAAGAGTGGGGACATAAGGCTCTATGTTTATTTTAGGAACTTAAATGTCGCTTCTTTAAAAGATAATTATTCTTCTCCCAATATGGAAGCAATGTTGCAGAGAATAACTGGCTGTGACCTGTTGTCTATGATGGATGGGTTCTCTGGATATAACCAGGTGTTAGTGAAGGAATCTGAACAGTTCAAGACTTCTTTTACCACCACTTGGGGAACATATGTATATGTAAGAATGCCTTTTGGTTTAAAAAATGCTAGAGCTACTTTCCAGAGAGAAATGGATGTAGATTTCAAGGAATTCATTAACATTATCATGGTTGTGTACCAAGAAGATTTAACATGTTTCTCCAAAAGGGCGGATGACCACTATGGGCACTTGGAAAAAGTTTTCAATAAAGCTCTGGAATTTGGTGTCTCCTTAAATCCAAAAAAGTGTCATTTTGTTGTCACTAAGGGAAAGCTACTTGGGCATATTGTCTCCAAGGAAGGGGTTAGAATAGACCTTGAAATAATTGAAGCTATAAACAATGTCCCTGAGCCAAAAAGTGTCAAAGGTATCCAATCTTTCTTGGGTAAGGTCAATTTTGTTAGAAGGTTCATTGCCAATTTTGCAGAGATAGTTAAGCCCATTGTTAGATTGCTTAAGAAAGATACAAAGTTCTACTGGGATGAAGAAGCTTCAAAGGCTTTTGGTGAAATTACAAGGGCTATCTAGGAGGCACCAGTGTTGAAGTCCCTTGATTACAGTAAGCCCTTTTCTTTGTTTTCTTTTGCTTCTTATCATACAATGGTTGTAGTTCTTCTACAAAAGGATAATGAAGGACATGAACACCCTATAGCCTTTTATAGTAAATCTCTACAAGCCGCAGACCTAAAATATGAAATTATGGAGAAATAATCGTATGCTTTGGTTAAGGTTGTAAAAGAATTTAGGCCATATCTTGTGAATGCACAAGTAATTGCTTATGTCCCACATGCGGCTATCAAGGACATTCTATCTCAGTCTGAGGTCACTGGTAAAAGGTGCAGATGGTTTAGGTATTGAGACACATCCCTAGTACTCAGAGATAATACATTTTTTAACGGATGCAACATATTCAAATGGGATGACTCACAACCAGAGAAGGACATTGAAACTAAAATCTCAAAAGTATGTCCTTATTCAGGGTGATCTATATTGGTGAAATAGAGATGGGGAATTGTTGATGTGTTTAGACAAATCCCAAGCTAAAAGGATGTTAACTAAAATGCATGATGGAGTATGTGGAGGTCATTACTCTGCCAAGACCACAACTAGTAAGATAGTCCGAGCTGGATACTATTGGCCTACTTTGTTCAAAGATGCCTATGAACATGTTCAGAGATGTGACCCATACCAAAAAATTTCTTCCAAATTGAAGTATGAGGGAGCTTTGCCCCTCAACCTAGTTATAATGGAAGCCCCTTTTGTCCAATGGGGGATTGATTTTATTGGGGAAATAGTTGAGAAATCAAGAAGAGGTCATAGGTGGATCATGGTGGCCATTGATTACTTCATTAAGTGGATTGAGGCTATACCCATTAGAAAAGCCACTAGTAAAGTTGTTATTGATTTCCTGATGGATAATGTTATAACTAGATTTGGTGTTACTATTAAACTGGTAATGGATAATTCCATGAGTTTCAGATCAGAGGAGTTCACTGAGTTTTGCACCAGTCATGGAATAATTATGTCTTATTCTTCACCATATCACCCTCAAGGTAATGGACAAGTAGAATCCAGCAATAAGAGCCTTTTGAATATTATTAAGAAAATCCTTGAGGAGAACAAAAGGTTGTGGGATCATAAAATGAAATTGGCCCTATGGGCAGACATGGTTACTTTCAAGAAAGAAATTGGTGTCTCACCATTTGAATTGGTTTATGGCATGCAATCTAGGGTGCCAATCAACAATCTTCTTCCTGTGTACAAGTTTCTACAAGATGAGGATATGGAGTTGTCAGAACCTATGGAAGACAGAATGATTCAAATGGTGGAGGTGGAGGAAATCAGAACTTTGGCCCATAAAAGGAATTTGAAGATTGAATTGCAATCCAAGTATTTGTTTGATAAGAGAACCACCGTAAGGAAGTTTCAAATTGGTGACATAGTTATTCAATAGAATGCAAGAGGGCAAGATAAAGGAAAACACAAAAAAGTTGAGTCATTATGGATAGGCCCTTTTGTTGTTTGTGATCTGAATGGAAAAGATTCCTATTTTTTGTAGACAATGAATGGTGACATACATGAATTCCCAGTGCATGGACAATTCCTGAAGCATTACTTCTCTTAAGTCCATGCACAGTAGGTTTTAGTTTGTATATAATTAGGTTTGCTTATGTTGGTTGCTTTAAGGCTTGTTTTTGGTCCGTTCTCCAGAGTTTTTTGTATTCTTTTGTTGATATTGCAATCAACCGTCCCCAATCAAAGCCACTGTTATCACTGTTTTGAACCTTGGGTGATTTTGTTCCATAATCAGCTAAAATCTTCAAAGTTGTGCTTAGCATTTCATGTTGCCTCTGTGTTTTTGGGTCAAAAAAAGTTTATGGTTTTTGAATTTTAACCCTTCCTATGTTCTGAAATCCCTTGTGTTCTATTTTTATGTTACCTTTTTCCACTTAACCGGAAGGGTAGGTCCATCGTGAAAGGGTCCCCCCTTTATGAATTGCCTTAGGCAGGTCTTTATTTTCTTTTATTTAGCACCCTTTTTCCTAAGTTTTGAGTTCTTTGTCGGGCCCTATAAAAATCATACAGATTCAAAGTTGATCCAATGGTGTGCATGGATTTGCACCCGAAAATAGCCTGAACTTTAAGCTTCGCGAAGTAGCGAAAAGGTGGCAGGCCTGAGAAAAATGCTCACAAGGAAGGTTAACGGATGATCATCTCTCAAAAGATCTAACGGACCACATTGTTTCGTAGCCCAAAGATGCGCGAGACTTACCTTTTGCGAAGTGGCGAAAAGGTAGTGGGCCCAAAAGGTAAGCAGATCCTACTGTTAAAGACCGATCAACTCAAGATTGATCGGGTGCTCCGCATTGGTTTGTGAAGGAAAGATGTGCAATATTTACCTTCAAGGAAGTAGTGAAAGAGATGGTGGACCTAGGTAGCTGGGTTAAAGAACGAGTTAAAAATTGAGCATCTGGCTCAAGATCCGATGACCCGCGTTGGTTCTCAGCCAAAAGCAATGTGGGGTTTACCTTTCGTGAAGTAGCGAAATGAGGTGGCGGTTGCACAGCAGATGATGTGGCAAAACAGCTGGATGTCTAGCTAGGGCAAATGATGATTTGTCAGTATGACACGCGGCTCCAAGTAGATCGTGGATGGCCCACTTTGATTGAGCAGTGATGGTGATGAAATCCATGGACAAAACAAAACATGTGGCCGTTAAAATGTGGAGTCCGATAGATTTCTTGGACGAATTGGCAGCTGACACGTTAGAGTTATCTGCTAGAAATAAAAAGGGCATGTGGACTCCATGCAGAGGGCCCACTTTGAAGGTTAAAGGGTGTTAAAGGTCACACATCTCAAAGGTGATCTAATGACAAGCGATGTTTCGCAGCCCGAAGATGCAAGGTGATTAACCTTTGTGAAACAATGAAAACAACTAGCGGCAACGGTTGTGTGCGGTTAGTCATAAGGGACTCGCGGTCACTGTAGGGACTAAAGATCAAGTGGATGGTGGAAGATCTAATGATAGACACTATTTCACGTGGAAGAGATGCGTAAGGTTTATGCTCCGCAAAACAGCGAAAGGAAGGCAGGGCCCGGTTTTAAGCAGCTTGACCAAGGTAAGGTAAAAGACGTACGGGTTTCTCAGGATCCAAAGGATAGCGTTGCTTCGCAATGAAAAAGTGTGAGGATTTTAACCTCTACAAAATAGAGAAAGGTGAAACACTTAGAAAATTTTATGATCCGTTGGAACCATTTTCCGAATTCAATTGCGAATTCAATTTTGAGTTGATTGCCGAAGCATTCGGTTTTAATGTTTCAATTCAATGCTTACTTGTTGTTTTAAGCTCACATCAACTGAACATCGACATCATTTTGAAGAGTTTTGCAAAGGAGTCGGTGCATAGAGCAAGTTTCTTCAAGCAATTACTAGGTTTCTCCATACTGTTTGACTGTTATAACTCAAATTGGTATCACTGCATGCTTGTTGTTCTCATAAGTTTGTCCAAATTTTAATTGAGAAACTGCAATTTCGGGATGGCACCAAGAAGGCATTTCATAGGAAAAGTGAATTACCAGGATAGGGCTATCTATGATGACTTTTTAGAACAATTAACTGTGTCCACAAATGCCACAGCCAAAATTAAAGAATTGGTACCCAAAGCCCCCCGTCTAAGAATTGGAGACGGTTTGTATGACAAAGGCAACTGGTTGAGGGATCTACAGATAGGGATATCAGGTCGAGGCATTTTTAAGGTGGGTTTTGGTCAAAGATATGCCTTCGCTCTGATGAATAGTATATGGGAATTAGACATGAGAAAGCTCATAGTCCTTGGGGTTTTCATGGATGTAGATTTGTTAGCCTAGATTGCACACAATTATGACCCTGTGGCTAGATGTATCAGGAATGTGAATGGAAGAGACTTAATTGAAATCAATGATGATGAATTTAGGAAGGTGTTTAAGCTTGGTGAGGTATCAAATTACTTAGAGCCTACCAATTTTGAAACATTGGCCCAAGTCTACAATGTGCAAAGAGATCACCTCAGGAGTGGTCCTTTGAAGGAGTTTTTTGTCAAAATAGGAGGGCTAACTGTTGTAGGCCCTTGTACCATGGAACCCTTCTCTCTGAATTTGTTTACTCTGAGGGCTAAAGGAATGTATTGGTCACTCTATCAGATTTTTGGGGAAGATGTTGAAACCATCATGCCAACCCATTATATGCTAATGATAGCACAAATTTTAAACCCCTCTTTGGCAGTAACATTTGATTATGCACCTTATCTCATTGATGCAATCCATGCAAGACTGATAGAGATAAAAAGTGGTAAGGTAGACAGAGCTTTTGGATGGTACTCCCTTCTCATGCATATGTTTTTATTCCAAGGTGTCGATTACTTCGCTACTGAAATGGATTTAGTTAAGAAAAAGGATGGTGAAGAGATGCTTGTACAATTGTGGAGCACCATTTTGTCTTGGAATAGAGAGGATGCTAGCTACCTAAAGTTTGACAAATGCTTTGCATCTAAGATTAGGATTCTCTTATGCTTAGAGAACCCTAGGATCCCCAAAGCTCTTTTAGAATTCTTTAGGCCTAAGGAATTTGCTGAAGGTATCAAGATTGTGCACAACTAGGGTGACATATACTTATACCCTATCTCTACAATTTTTCAGAGTTTATGGTTTCAGAGGCACTCCATATTTATTTCCCTATCAATTACCATTGAAGGTAGGAATTGCAAAGCTTGTAAGGCAAATTGGGGGTGTGCAAGAGGCAGAGCTAACAGATTGGGGAAAAGGGACCATTTTCCCAACTATCACCATGGCTCATCAATTTGTAATCACCAATGGTGGTTGGAAACACTTTGATGACTTCTTTCAACCATATAGGTTGTCTACTACAGTATCCAGGTTTGCTTCCCTTGAGGATTTTTTCAATGGCATGTTCAAGAAGAGAGCAGTATGTAAAGGTAGGCCACACCAATTCCATTTCCCTGAGGATCTGATTAGAAATGAATTCAATTTGGATGACTAGGAATTGAGGAAAGAAAAGTGGGAGGCATACAAAAGGCTCTAGATTTTATTCATCAATTTGATAGTAGTTATGACCCTCTGTTTAGCTTTAATCCCTTTGAGGAAAAGATTAAATTACTAATTCTTTATTTTGAAGACCTAATGCAAACTTTGAAAGAAAAATGGAAGCTATAATAAGAGATAATCCTGACAAGGCTAGGTTGGTGCTAAGTAAGCCTACCTTTGCTAAGGCTATCCCTCTAGGTAATTATGTATTGCATAAGAAGCCAGAATATAGCATGTTGATGCCAGTAATAGGTGAGCCCTCTACTTCAAGAGGGAAGAGAGAAATAGAAGATGTCATTGACATACAAGACTCCCCTAAGAGGCAAAGGGTGGGGAAAGAAGTGCAAATAAGTGAACCTTTGTATTCTCCATCCTAATCCCCTATCCATATAGGAGATGAACAGGCAGTGGCCAAACAATTGTTGTAGTTAGGGAGTCTCGGGGAGATTGCCTACACATATGAGGAAACACAAGAAGGGATGCCAAAAGAGCCACCGAGTGCTAAGATGAACTTAACTGTAGATGAGTTCAAAGGCAAGGAGTTAGACCCTATTGTCAAGCAAGCCAGTGAGGAGTTCTTGGCTGATAGTAATTTTGTCACAATAGGGCCCTTCATGCAATTTGTTTGGAAGCAAAACATTGAGAAATTCAAGGCAAGGTGTGAAAAGAGAAAGAGTGAGAAGCCTCACAAAGATGCAACTTCAGTAGAGGAGGAGGTGAAAAAATAAATGATGGCAAAGTTCAAAGCCATTACTCCTAAAAAGGGGAGAGAAATGGTGTCAAAGGCTGGTGTCCTAATCCTCCCTGAATGGGATATATCAGATGCCTTGGTACTTGAAGTAGTCAAAAAAGAAACCAAGTGTATGGAAGGAGTGACATTCAGTAAGGATAATGTTGCTTTGGTCATGTGGCCCTTAAAGAGGGATGCGAGTAGAAGAAGGAAGGACACCTCAGAATCCAATTTCCTTGGAGGGATGATTGTTAAAAAACTCTGGGACATAGGAGTGGTGGAAGCTGCCAGCATAGTTCTTGAAACTACAAAATTCATTGTGGCAGTGGATGAGAAAGAAGCTAAGGAGAGAGCTGATCTCCAAGTAAAAATACAAACAATTCTAAAGGCTTGTAATGAAGCCAAAAGGGAGGTAGCTAACAGGGATAGTATTATTGCAAGACTATAGAGTCAATTAGCAGGACAACACCAAGGAGGTGAATCCTCTACTCTGATGATTGCATCTTCTCCAGCAAGACCTCCACCCACCAGTACTATTGCTGAATTTCCCCCTTCTCCCATGACCTCTGGTTTTCAACTAGCTGAGACCATTCAACATGAATTGGAAAAGTTAAAACAGGCTCAAGCCCCATTTGCAAATAAATTTGAAGAAATGGTAAAGGCCACAGTTTTGAGTTTTGCTAATACAGTTGGAGCTCCCCTTGTGCACACTAACATGAAAATAATTTTGGATATTTTGAGTGAGTTGAATGAAGACAAGGCTACTCTGGAGCCAATTTTGAATAAGTGGATGCCTAGAGAAGTAGATCTAGAACTTATGTGTGCATCCTATGATGAGGCAAGATCTGCTGCCATTATTAAATCCATATGTGAGTTAGAAAAAGGCATGACCAGGCTAATAGAATGAAGGGTTGGTGTACAGAGAAAAGCCAACTTGTACAGGAAGGAATATACTAAGCATAAGTTTGAATTATTTCCTTGGGTTTTGTTAGTCCAAATCAGTTGAAGGATAAACAAGTGTGGCTTGATGAGCTGGGAGCTAAATTGTCTTTAAGGGTCAATGAAATTATTAATATAGATAACACATCCTTGTTCTTTAAGACAATTGAAGAAATGGAGAAGATAAAGTCACACTACGGTTTTTTGGAATTAGAGGTTAAGAAAGTGAGAAACTCTTGGAAAAGGTTAGTTAAGTTGAAAGAAAAAAATGTTAGTTTCTCATGGCCTACTGATGACGTGTTCCAAGAGTGGACCAAAAAGTATGCGGTGCAAGAAGAGGAAGTCCCAGAACAGTTAGAAGATGTTGTAGTGGAGCAACAAACTGAAAAGGTCACTGGGATTGAAAGTGATGTGTAGCTTCTTGTTGAAAGAAATTGCGGTTGTAAAAAACTATTTTTAGGAATGTCTAAAGCTTGTATGCATCTATATTGTTATAAATGGATAGCAGGACTTAAGAAAAGATGATCACAAGAATTTGTAAAGAAACTTTGTTGAAATATATCTAGGTTTTTTCTAGTTCTCTCAAAGATTACTTTGAATTATGTAACATTTTCAAGAATGAATATGAATATACAGATTGAAGTTTTAGGCCTAAATCTTCTTTGTCTTCTGGTGTGCATTCATTAGTTCACTGGTTTCATTTGGATAATTTAGGATTGTTTAAATGAGCATGGATTGTAAGGCAATCTTATAGACATATTTCTGGCTTTTCTCTTTAGGAGAGGGATTAAATGTGCATGAAATATTCCTGTCAGTAGATCAATTGTTTACTGCTTTGAATCTATTGAATTATTTTAGTTAAATGGGAAAGGACCTATATATATGTTAGGCATGTATGAGGTTCATGAAAGCCGAGATGATGAAATGTATGAGAATGTTTAGTTTTGAAAACTCTCACTTGATTTAGGTGACTCTGTGGCCTAGATAAGGCACTGATACCTATTATGGAATTCTTTCTATTTTTCTTGAGGATCAATACTGAAAATGAACACAAGTTTTTCTTTTAATGTTTCAGTTCCATTCAGGTGATGAAATCTATAGGTTTTTAGCATTGGTTTATTATGGATCTCAATTTAAAAGTGTGAATGTTTTCACAAAGGGTATACCCACCTAAGCTTTGGATAAGTTTGAAGTGTGGAAGGTTTTGTTAAAAACCTCGTTATATGTTTTTTCTAGAATTCTATTTTCTTGGTGCCCTCTTCATATGCAAACAAAGTTATCAAATCTTCTTACAAGGAGGAAAGGAGAGAATCTGAATTTGAGAGAAACAAACTAAACATGATTTCTCAATTATTTTAAATTAATCCTAAATTGAGCTTTTTCATCATCTCTCTTGTAATTCTCTATAAATTCAGCCTTCAGCTCTCATCCAATTTACCCCAGAGATTTTTAAGAACACACTTGGAGATTATTATTATGCTGATTTTTGCTCTGGAGTCATTGAATATATTGTGCTTTTTTTTAGATTATTTGCATCCATATTGCTTGAAGCCATTATTAATTGAATTCGTTATTGCTTGAATTATTCATCCATCTTGCATCCATTTTAGCTTAATATCATGCTCATATAGATTAAATCCTTCATCTTGGTGTCATCTAGTCATTGATATTCCTTATAAAAATCTGAGAGCAATCTTATACTCGCATCTTTTAGAAGGCAATTGGTCGATTTGTTATGGTTTTATTATTCATGCTTACATTTGTCTAACCATATATGTAATGACTTAATTGAAGTGTTGTGTCCTGCAGCTATCAACCTTATTCCACTTTTTCATGCACACATCTCTGGCGCCCACCATGCGGCAGAAGACTACATTTTTCGGCCTCCATGACTGACTTTTTATTTTTTATTTTTTAGGTTTTTGAATTTTCGGATTTTCGGCCGTACAACCTCTGTGTCATATCGTACAACATTTCTCACAGGCTGAAATGACAAACTGCAGGTGTCTTACAAGCAGAAATCCTGTATTGTATGATTTGGTAAACTTTGTCATATGGCTCTGTATTTTTTTTGGTTAAAAGGACAAAAAAGAAAATTTTATGATTCTAGTTTTCTGTTCAGATTGGTTATACTGACAACTGACCCTGGTTGTTTATCTGTCTATCTTAGAATTTTTCACAGCCTAATCAGTTTTTGCAGAATGCTTGTCGAAGAATATGCTTGTTGCACAAAGACAATATGACTACTGATTCATTGTCTTTCCAGGTTTCCTGAAGAGAATTGACCAAACATCGTGTATTCTTTAAATTCATTTTTAGGAACCTAAATTGCTATCTGGTTAAAGAAGAAATCTGTATTTCATGTTTTTACAAAATTCTGAGAGGTAGGAGAGTATGCTCTTGTCTTTTTCTAGACAATCAGAAATCCAGACCCTTGAGGCTTTTTTTGTTTGGGATTTGTAAATCTTTAGCAGGCCTGCCCTCCCGAAGAGCTTAAAAACTCTTAAATCCGTTACGGTCGGTGTGAGGGGAACAACCTAAGTGGGAACATCTAAATGCCAAGTACTCCAACCCACTATAAAATAAACATGATTTGATGAAAATCAAGTCAACAACAGTGCTCAGGAATAGCTCTCCTCTGTACCTTCGGGTATATTAAACCTTGGTTTTCAAGGCAGGGAGACCTCTTAATTGAGTTTATACCTCTACGTGCCGAACGGACCCCTTACTAGATCCAATTAAAATTAGAAGCTACTCGGTTCACCTTTGAAAGGGGGATAATCTTTGTGCAAGAGAGATAGTAACTCTCCCAAGATACTTTTCATTTCGTGCCTCCATTAGCATTTGGAGTTGGATAATACGACGTTGAGAATCCATTGCGTGAGACTCAGCAGCCATATTCTGATTAGCTATTGGGTGTGTACCTGAGTCTACAAGCAAAGGTTTTCTTCTCTCACAAAATTCTGTAGGGCTTGCATGTTGTGATTGGAGTTACTATTCATACTACATGTTTTTTGTGTTTTCATCCCTCAAACTAAAACTGGAATACCAAAATTGGAGAAAACAAGAAACAAACTTAGTGATCAAAAATTGTTCGTGTCAGAATTAGTCTATATTGGTAAAAAATAAGTCCATCTCAGAATTGGTCATACTCAGTTGTCATACTCAACTATTGAAAAACTCTGAATTTTTGTCTTTGTCCGATTAACAATCGTACGAATCTGATCATTTATCATCCTGCTCTATATCTTATGTCATACGAGTCTAATAATTTGTCCTCTGAGCTCAATCCTCTATCGCACGAAACCCAATAGTCTGTCATTTGAAGCTAAATCTTGTGTCTTCTGATACATAATTGTACTAAATCTTTTGTTGTCCTAAACAATCCCATCTGTCGTATGGTACTAGGTAGCAACTCATACAAAATAAAACTGTTGTCATCTTGAAGCTATTAAATTATCATCCGGCTCAATAAATCTTGTCATATGAATCTCTGGTTTTGTCAGTACAGAGTAGTCAAACTTGCCTAAAAATAGTCTACAATGAACATAATATTGGTTATCATCATCGTAAGGATAAATAGATCAAGACAGTGTACCTCTGCTATTTGTGTTGCATGATTTGGTCGATCATCTTTCAGCTAGTTCAATCAACTACCTATCAAACCTAAGTCACTTAGATAACGTCTTATATAGGATAGATCATTCTTGAAACCAAACCAAATCTTAGTCACTACTCTCAAATCAACTTAGATAAATGTCTTATACAGGATAGATCTTTCCTGAAACCAGACTAAATCTTAGTTTCTTCTCTCAAACAAATATGTTAACTGAACAACTAGCTCTAAAATTGATCTTGACCTCTGCATCACAAACAGTTTTAGGTCACACTAATCCATAAAAATACCTACTCAAACCAAGAGTTCTTGTAAAGGCAAAGGACAACCCTTCACATATCAAGATAACCCATACTACGTGAAGGACCCGCTCACTGATAAACCTTCATCATCAGGGGTACCAATTTTTGATGAACCTAAATCTCCCACTATACATGAGACAAAATACAATGACAAAGAAAACCTTAGTATTCATGAAACCGATAATGATTCCTCATCAAGAGAAGCTGAATAAGACACCGAACCTCCAGAAAAAGATATTCGTGTTTGTCAAAATGATAAAGACTTCTGAAAAATGATGAAAGCTATCCTGGCTCAAGAAAAGGAAGACTATTTCTTAGAACTAGCAAAACAAGGTGTCAAACTTCCTATTGGATATGATGTTCAGACACTCACTATTAAAAAGGAATAATCACCTATGCTCGCAATACATAGATGATTACAAACCTTATAGACTAAGATCACAGAACTAAAGAATAAGGATAAGTCCCCAAAACAATATTCTCTGGAGACAATATGCCCCTTTCCATTTGAAAAGAATCTATACATGCCTCCATTTCCTTCATGAGTTGAGATCCCAAAATTTGACAAATATGATGGTACCTCAGATCCTCAAGATCATGTTAGGGAATTTCATGCTACCTGTATGGAGTTCATGCATGATTAAACTTATCTCATGCGCCTTTTTCCAAGGAGTTTGGGAGGACAAGCTATGGAATGGTTCTCAAGTCTACCCAAAGGAATAAAAATGTTTGAAGAACTAATCCAGCTCTTTTTACAACAATACTCATACAACATTTGACATCCCATGACTATGATCGAGATTTGCAATACTAAATAAAAAAAAGGGGAGCCTTTCCTTAGTTTCCTCCAACATTGGAGAAAGATGTTCTCTAGGTATTCATGACCTATCCCAGATTTTGAGAAAATGGACATATTCGTCAACAATTTGGTCCTAGAATTAAAATATAGTATTAAAAATGCAAGTACACCCATCATTTAACAAAATGGTAGATAATGCCATTCGAATGGAAGATGTGCTCATAAAGAAGGCGGATATCTCACCTTGGAAAGAAACGCAACCAAGATCTAGCTCTAATGAGAAGAACAAGTATTGGAAATTTGGCAAAGACAACAACAAGAATGTTGTTAATGACAGAGTAGTAGACACTATTAAAACCAACTCAAAGCCCACAATATTCAACTTGGATAGTGGCACACAAGCACTCAAAGCGGTTGAAGCTGCAGTAGAAAATCCTCTGAAGAAAACAAAAGAATGGTTCAGAGAGAAGTCTTGGCTTTCCAAACCTAAGCCTAATTTCACTCCTCTCGAAGAATCATGTGAATCCGCTTTCAAAACTCTATTGGCAAACAACCTGATAATGCTCCTAGATAATTCTAGGTTGTATGATCTGGAAATCAAACCAAAATGGTGGAGAGAAAATGAATACTGTGACTTCCATCTGAATAAAGGTCATAACACAAACAACTGCATGAAGCTCAAACATGAGATTCAAGATCTCATAGACACTGGTAAAATTGTTGTTGGGAATCACTTGACCAATGCTGATCATAAAGCATTGAAGGACCCTTTACCTATTTATGAACAAGGTGAATCCTCAAAGACCAAAGGAGGTGGTAAAGTAAATTATACTTATACTAGCAATGATAACATCATCAACATGATTGAGCCTTCCCAATCTGAATATTGCAATGTGATTATAGTCTAAGATAAACCAAATGAATCACGATATGAAAGAGCTCTGACCCATTCTCAAAAGAAAGTCACTCTCCAAGGTGCTAGTTCTTCTAACCTGGCTCAAGCAACATCGAACCCACTAGCCCCATCAAACAAACAAAAAGAATCAACCTTGGATAAATTTAAAAGGATAACTTCAACATCACCCTCTGGATATAGCATTGTTGAACAATTGAAAAGGACAAATGCTCAAATCTCAATCTTTGAATTGCTAAAAATCTCTTCTGCTCACAAAGAGATCCTGGACAAAGCATTACTCACCACTAATGTTCCAAAAGATTTAGATATTGATCAGTTTCAGTCTATGGTGGGTCATCTAACTTCACCTCACTATCTGACCTTCTCTGAAGAAGATGACAACTCGCTAAATCATCCACATAACTAGCCATTTCATATTGAATCCATGATCCATAAACATAGAGTTAAATGTGTTTTGATAGATGGAGGCGTGGGGTTGAATATCTATACTTACAGTTTGCTTACACAACTAGGATTCTTTGAAAATGTCATTGATCCCACCAAGAAAATAACAATTAAAGCCTATGATGAAGAAGAAAGGACATCTAAAGGTCCGGTATCATTACCCATCAGAGTGGGACCTATAGAAAGAGATGTCCTTTTCTAGGTACTTGATCTTCCTCTATCATACAATATCTTACTGGGTAGGCCATGGATTCATGAAATGAAGGCAGTTCCATCTACATCCCATCAATGCTTAAAATTTCCCTACAATGGAGTTGAAGTCAATATTCCTGCTAATACAAATGTCCCCCATAATGCATTGACAAAAGGTACTGATACTTTTGTACCTCATAATACGGCAGCTTCTACAAATGAAAATCCAAAAGCTCTGATGAAAGATTTGGAAAAGAAATTGAAGATTACAAATACCGACATGGATGGCTACAATATAGAACCGATACTTTCATTAGTCTCTCTCCCTCCATCACCAAAATAGTTGGGCAAACCATCAGAGGCCATGAGAGCAAAAACTTCAGCTCCAAATATCATTTATGATGGTCTTTTTGTACAGTCTTCTACTTCCCTGGTAGATGAAATAGAAGAGGATGCAATTCTTAAATGGCTTTTCAAGGAAGATAGTCAAAACGAGGAAGTATGACATTGTGAGATTTCCTCAGCCCAATATGGTCCTGGCTACAAGATGATTCAACGCATGGGATATTCAGGTACTGGTCCCTTGGGTAAACATCAAGAGGGTATTATTGAACCAATTCAGCTGCAAACAAAATCAACAAATGATAAGGCTGGACTGGGGTACAATCCAAAAAAGACATCAGACCAAAAACATGCTTCTAAGTCTAAGTGGAAGAAAAGGATATCGCCTTCAACATTACAGGAAACAAACACTCAACAAATTCAAGCAAAGTGTGTAAAAGAGAAAGAGGAATCAATAGTCAAGAAAGAAGAAACAGTCAGCACTCAAGCTCCGATGATGTCAACTACAACAATACAAGGAGTTGAAGTCCCAGAGGATATAAGAAACAAAGTAGAAAGAATCAGAGAATTGTTTGCACCAATGAAGGTTCCAGTCACATACTCTGGTAGGAAACAAGTAGAAGATTTCGAGACTAACTCAAATGAGTATGAATGGGGTCCCCATCACCTCTCAGATACATCCACTACAGAAACTCCAAAAGTATCTACTAGTGCCATAGATGATACTCAAGAGCTGATGCACATAAAACTAGAAAAAGAAATATAGGAAATTAGACAAAAGAGACAAGCAAACTATGAAGAAGGACTAAAGGAAGGAAGAATAACAAAAATATTTTCATCTTTGTACCCCTCCACTAAAACAAAACAAATCAGGTATAGCACTACACAGGAAGAATTGGAAGCAATAGAAGCAGAACCAATCATCAATCTAGAGGAAGCTGAATGGAGTAGATGACAGGGAGTCACAAAAACATCAAGATCATGTCAATAGGTGTGTTAGATACAAATGATAAATGAAATAAATCTTGAAGGAACTTGCAGCATTAAAGATGTTGGTGTTGATACCATACATATACTCACTAAATCACTTGAAGAAGACTCACAAACTTTATCCGATGACTCCGACAATAGTCCCATTTTTGACAATATCTAGTCAGCATCAAACTTTGAATCATCTGATGTAAATGATGAAAATTTGTCTATTGATCTTATTATTGTCGAACCACAATATGACGTCCAGTCTGGCGTAGGGAATGATTCTACAAGTACGTCTATTAGATCAGGTCAACTAAATATTAATGTGAACTTTAATAATAATGTTCTGACTCATCATGGTCTTGAGAAATTTATGCAAGGTATCTTTCTGGAACTTGACTTTTTGATCTGTAGTTGTGATGACAATACCATGAACTCCCTCAAACTGGTGCAACATTTATCCTTAGTACATTGAGAACTAATTGACTATACTTTACAAAACCAGCCCATGAATATACCTACTTTTGCTAATGACTATGCGTTAGCCTATTATCTCAATGCAGATGAACCTATGGACTCTTCCACCAGTGAACAGAGTGAAAACATGACTGAAACAGATATCAAGTATTTTAGTCACAAAAATAAGAAAAAATAAATAAAAGACTTGATGGCGAAAACCACATTGTGGCGGTGTCGGACTTAAAAAGATAAAATAAAGGACGTACCTAAGGGTGAAAACCTCTCTGAGGTGCCTGAAGGTGAAATACTTGATATACTACCAAGTCATTTTTAGGAAAGGTCTTCTATATTGATCGAGCCAACTCAGCTAGTGAACATTGGGAGTCAAGAGACACCACACATCATTCATGTAGCTCAATCACTATCAGTAGAAGAATTGAAAGATTTCACTCATCTATTTTTAGAAAAGAAAATCAATTTTACATGGACGTACTCTGATATTCTAGGCCAGGATCCTGATCTTATCATGCACCATCTTTCCATCACACCAGGAGTTAAACTAGTCAAGAAAAAGCTTCATAAGATGCACCCACATGTGGCACTACTAGTCAAGATTGAGCTAGAAAAATTCCTAAAAGTTGGATTCATTAGAGCCATAGACTATGCCGAATGGATTCCAAACATAGTACCTGTGTCAAAGGCAGACAAATCTATCAGAGTTTGCATTGACTTTAGAGATCTCAACAAAGCTTGTCTGAAGGATGACTTTCCATTACCAAACATTGATATGATAGTTGACATGACTGCTGGGTATGAGATGTACTCACTAATGGATGGATTCTCTAGTTATAGTTAGATCAAAATAGCTCTTGGGGATCAAGAAAAGATAGCTTTCACCTATGCATGGGGAACTCTTTGCTGGAATGTCATGCCATTTGGGCTAAAGAACACAAGAGAAACTTATCAAAGAGTTGTAATGACTATATTTCATGATATGATACATAAGAATATGGAAGACTATGTTGATGACACTTTAGTAAAGACTATGAAGAGATCCACACATATTCAGGAGTTGGGCCCTATACTAGATAGAATGGAAAAATTCAAACTCTGGCTAAATCCAAAAAAGTGTGCATTCGGAGTGACATCTGGTAAACTACTTGGCTACATCATTTCAAAGAAGGGAATCGATGTTGATCCTAAGAAGGTCCAAGCTATAATGGAAATGCCACCTCCGAAGAACATCAGTCAAATGAGAAGTTTACAGGGATGTCTCCAATCAATTAGATGCTTCATTTCTTAGCTAGCAGACAAAGCTCAACCTTTCACAAAAGTATTGAGGAAAGTAGTAATATACAGCTGGGATCAGGAATGTGAACAACACCTTTAGAAAATCAAAGAGTACCTATCCAATCCACCAATATTGATGCCACCAATTCAGGATAAACCATTGATCTTATACATATCGGCAACTGATTCATCACTTGGGGCACTTCTGGCACAATATGATGACAATAAAAAGGAACAAGCTATATATTACATCAATAGAACATTGGTGTCTTATGAAATGAACTACACTATAATAGAAAAGGCATGCTTGGTATTATTCTTTGCATCACAAAAATTGAGATATTATATGTTGGCACATTCAATCAAGTTGGTGTCTAAGATTGATCTACTCAAGTATCTTCTTAACAAAGCAACACTTACAGGAAGATTGGAAAAATGGGTCATGATCCTTATAGAATTTGGTATTGAGTATGTGGAACGCAAGGCCATAAAAGGATAGATAATTGCTGATCAACTTTTTGAAGCTCCACTTGAAGACACTCAACCGCTGCATATAGCATTTTCAAATGAATCAATAATGCATCTTACTCAACAATCCTAGAAGATGTTCTTCAATGGGTCTTTTACTCAAAATGGTTCCGGTGCTGGATTACTATTTATTACTCCTCAGAAGTATTCAATCCCAAAGTCTTATAAGATTTTGTTCCCTTACACAAACAACATTGCAGAATATGAAGCTTTGGTAAATGGGATAAAGCTAGCTATTGAATGGAAAGTTGCAGAATTACACATCTATGGAGATTCTCAACTGATCATTAATCAAATCAATGATACATATCAGACTCAAGATGAGAAATTGATGCCTTATAAGATAATGGTTGATGATCTTAAGAAGTATTTTTCTTTTGTATCATTCCAACAGATTCCCATATCCGCAAACAAAGTGGCAGATGCTATGGCCACCTTGGCATCTATACCTGAGTTACAAGAATCCAATTTTCGATTTGAATTCCTGGTGGAAGAGTTACATTACCATGTCTATGATTCTCTTGAGTCCCAAATAGTCTATTGTATTAGTGGACATGACTCATCCCGATACAACCACATTTACTCTTATCTAAGAGACCAAGTTATCTCTGAAAATCTTACCCGTAATGAGAAAAAGAACTTAACTCAAAATGCTTCACGGTATGTCATCATTGCTAACGATCTATTTAGATGATGTTTGGACGGTACATTGCTTAGGTGTCTAGAAACTGAAGAGTCTAAACGTGCATTATCGGAAGTCCATGAAGGTATTTGTGGATCTCATTCGAATGGTCTTACTTTAGCTTGGAAAATATTTGGCTACTACTTGCCAGACATGGAGAAGGACACTATAAATTTTTCTAAAACTTGTGAAAAATGTCAGCTACATGGAAATCTCATACATGCTCCAGCAAGGGATCTCATATCCTTCATTACACATTGGCATTTTCAGCAATGGGCCTTTGATCTCATTGGTTAGATATATCCTCCATCATCTAATGGACACAAATTTACCATAACTGCCACTGAGTACTTCACTAAATGGGTAGAAGTGGTTCCACTCATCAAAGAAACCGGTAAACAAGTAGCTCTATTCATCCTAAACTATATCATCTGCAGGTATGAGATACCTTCATCCATCGTGACTAATAATGGAGAACAGTTCAATAATAAAGATCTAGATGAGCTATATGAGAAATTCAAAATTAAACAACATTGGTCATCAGTATATTACCCTCAAGGTAATGGACAAGCTGAGGTTGATAAATAATAAGAGGGGGGGTGAATTAGTATACCAAAAAATACTGAACTTAAACTCTTAAACAGTTTAGCATTTAATCGGTATAACAGATTTACTAACAAATCGGTTAAGACAAATGTAAAACCAAACAGCAAATAAATCATTCACCCACAAGAGAATAATCACCATAACACAAAAGGTTTTAGTGTGGAAACCCAAATGGTAAAAACCACGGTGAGAAGAAACTCACAAGTAACTATCTGCATAATAGAAACCAGACCGGTTAAGGTCATACAATATTCTTCACCAGAACAGATCCTGTTAAGAATCTAGATCTTTGTTAGGAGATAAGTCCTGTTAAAGACTACCTTGTGAGAGGATTTCAGATTCACAGTTGTGAACCACCTTGTTAGAGGATTTACAAAGGCTTTGCCAGGCCTACCTAGTTAAGGGTTTTAGACTTGTCAAAGATATGAGTAATCAACAAGTAGATGATCTAGATACTAGCACAATATGCTTGGTTAGATCCTTGATAGCTCATTATTAATGCATATTTAGCATTACTTCAGTCTTCAATATCTCCACAATTCATTTCTTCACATAGACCTAGTCTTTTCTTCTATTATCACACATACAAAAACCCTCATCTACACCTAAAACCCTAGACATGATGTCCTTATAAGGAGTCTGATTTCATGTCGGTCCAATAGGATTACATTACAAGTTCCTAGGTTCAGTGCATCTAGACACATTTGGTAACATGACACATAGTCACGACCAAAGTGTTGGTGGATAATAACTCATCATAGAGTAATACTGATTCATTACCGATTACCGGTTCATACATTTTACCAATTACCGGTTGTCACAACGAAGACTGGAAAAATGTTAGCTACCGATTTGTTCCTTCGTACCACTTTAGGATCCTCGAACTGCTTGAGGTCTTCATACCGCTTTGGGTCTTCAGTCAATTTATGACCGGTAAACACCTTCTACAAAACACTGATAGTCTAAAGACTATAATCCATAATACCGGTTGGAACAATTACCAGTTGAGCAAAACTCATACATAAGGAAGTGATCATAAAACAAGTGTGTGTCCATCAATGACAATCACACCATCATCAAAATGCCAACGATCTCCCCCTTTGGCATTGATGGCAACACTTAGGAAAATTTTGACATCTAAGTGTTTTACAAAAAAATTATGCCATAATCAAAATTACTCCCCCTAAGCATATACACTATCCCTTTTTTGCAGAAAATACAATGTATAATACACCCTTAAAGAAATAACATGAAAGTATACATAACATGCACCAAAATTTTAGATACTACTCCCCCTTTGCCAACAATGACAAAGTACTACAGAATAATCCCTGTTTCTCATTATCATTCAAATAAATAAGTGTTTATGACAATAATGAGTGAAACTTATCAAAAACTGATTTAAAATCTTACATAAAAGTCTTCATGGATAATGACCATGACTCAAGTAATGAGGTAGCCACCTCACTTTCCATTTGCATCTATGATACATGTTCTTCCATGGCATCAATTGTACTCATCTCTTGAGTTACCATTAAAGATTCTAGATTGAGAAAGCACTTCTAAAGAATTTGCAGTCTGGGTAATAGTTGAAGCTCCTGCAAATCTCTTGTTTGGTTGCTAATCTCCAAATCTATCGTGGTAGATTGAAGCTGATACCGATGAATAGTTTGCCCATATGTAGTGAAAGAATCGTATGGGGTCTTAAAGTTGCTTATGTATGCCTGCAAATCAGATTGCAGTTTATCCTTTTGTGCAAGCACATCATCACAAAATAGATGGGTTGTCTTATTTTGCTTAGCAGTAGTTTTCCCTCGTCCATAGCATCTCTTATATCCTTCTGCTCTTTCTGAAGTTGAGACCAAAGCTCATTTAGTTTCTTTACTAAGGTAGTGTTAAGTGTCTTTTGATGCTTCTTCTGTGCATTAGCTTTAGCAACTTCCTCCAGGCATTGTACCTAGTCCTCTACCACTATGCATAGAAGTTTTAGTTTCGCTAGAGAGGAATCGGTACCGGGGAGGTTTGTACTTAGGATCAAACTAGTAAGGGTGTCAATCGCAGTGTGAATGACATCCTACTCCTTTTTCCTCCTTAATGCTTCTAGTCTTTCCTATGCTAGCTTTATGCCTTGCAACAACTTCGATTCATCTGCAGATTGGAGGTCAAGAGGACTGGTGATGTCAGTCGGTTTGGCTTGACCACCAGTTGCCTTTGGAGTCTCTGATTGTTTGTTCTTTTTTGCTTCCTTCTTCTCTTCCACTCTTTTTTTTTCCCTCTTCTTTCTCCCTTTGCTCCCCTTCATGCTTTTTCTTCTCTTCCTCCTTTCTTTCTTCTTCTTTTCACTTCTCCTCTTCTTGTTTCTTCTTCTCCTCATCTTTCCACTTCTCCTCTTCTTTCTTTTCCTCCTCTTCTTTCCTCTTCTCCTCTTCTTTCCTCTTTTCTTCATCTTGTTTCCTCTTCTCTTCCTGTTTTTTCACTCTCTCTTTGTCAGCCTTTTCCTTGTCTAGCTTCTACTTGACTTCTTTTTCTTTGTCCTCTTTCTCCTTGTCTGCTTTTTCTTTATCAGCCTTTTCCTTTTCAGCATCTGGAGTGACATCTTTAACATCCAAAGCATCAACATCAATGGTGTCCACCTGTTTTATAGCTAGTTATCCTTCATCATCAAATGCCTCATCCAGTTTGGCTGAAGATATCTTGTTGGCCTCAGACACTTGATGCAACCGGACAACAACTTTGGCATGTAGATGAGTGTCCTTCTCTACTTCAGAGGTTTTGCCTTCAAGCAGCCTGAGTCCTCTTCTTCTCATGAAGAAGAGACCTTTATGCATTTCCATAATCTGAAATAATTCAGAATTGGAGGCTTCAGGAAAGTACCGAGCAAATACTTTCTCCCTTATTTCCTGTTCTTTTTCTATGGCAATGCACCATTTGTTGTCCAAAGAATTGTATAAAGAATCAAGTGCCTCAGATCTAATTTCTGATGGTGATCGGTCATTCATACACAAATAATTAATGACTTCCCGCTCTATTTCCTCTTTCTCACTATCGGTAAAATCATCAAAACACTCCTTCAGATGACTAAGAAATTTTCTTCTTATATTCTTGATAGTCCTTTGACAATGTATCATTGGCTTATAAGAAGAGATGTCAATATTTACTAGTGCTGATGATGCAGGTGTATTGCCAGTAGCTTTTGTCTTCTTCCTTGTTTGCCTGGTCTTTTTAGGATTCACATCTAATTCTGTATCTTCATATTCCGGTGATTTTCTCTTGGTCTTCCGCTTCTTTTCAAATACTTTAGCGGGTGCAGCTTCCGGTTTCTTCTTGGTAGGTGACCGCTTGGTCACTTTTGCGTTGGTTGAGGTAACCGGTGCCGATGTCGGTGGCACTGCCTTTCCCTTTTTCATAGAAGGTTCTTCAACCGGTGTTACCCTTTAGGTGTCAGTTCTCTTTTTCTTTGCATTTAAAGGAGAGGCAATCAGGGTGGAGGCATACCCATCTAACATGTCATACATTACCTCATAACCCATAGGTTCTACTTCTTCCTGTCTAGGCTCTACCACTTCCATTACACACTCATATACTCTAATGGTAAAGCAGATGTCCTCTTCATATTTCTTAACAATGTCTCCATATATCCTCATCCTTTGACTCATCTTCCACTTGAATTCATCAAAGTATTTATTCAAGACTTCAGAATATCCGGTTCGCACTGCTTGGAGACTTTCCCTAATTTGTTTGGTGACCAGTTGGTTAGCAGACCATTGGATATCACTGACTCCCTGGAAACAACCTTGAAAGTAGAAAAATAGACCCACCAAAAGTTGTCCAAATTTGAATCTTAGGGCATTGTCTTGTTTGATGGACTTTAAGTTTAATAGAAGTTGCTTCTACAAATAGGTGTATAGATCAAATGAGGCATCCTCCATGATCATTTTTTAGGCAGCATTAATTGCAGTAGCAGAGACAGAGTTTAATCTGCTGGCATAAAACTTCTGGTATCCAATCACCATGCAAGCATACTTGACTAACTCATCTTTGATGGTGTTGATGGTCATTCCCCATTGATCGCTCATAGAATCGGTGAGCTTAGTCATTTCAATCTTGATGACCTTCCTTCGGGCTGGCACCTCACCAATGTTGTAGAAACCAGTGACGGCATGAATTGCTTCAGGCGTAATGTCATGTGTCCTCTCGAGATACATCTTGTCACCATGCACTCTACTCAGGATGATGCAGATGTGGTCTTCCATGAACTCTTCAAGAAAGTAAACTGCATTGTGAAGTTTCTTCCTCTCCAGAATGTTGTATTCCAGATTGATCTTCTTGTCATCCCCACAAAATAGACTTAGCTGGGAATGAATCGCTAAGGATCCTAGGTCTTCCAGTTTGTAGTTAATGTACCCTGAAATATCTCCTTCGACAATGACTCCGGCAGGTATTTGGGACAAGGCATTGTATTTCATTTTTCTTTGAATGAATTCAGCTGAGTCCATAGGTGCACTAGAACTAGAGTGTGATGTAGAAGCCATGATTTAACTAATAAATAAAAATTTCAAGAAATACCTTCATAATTTTGAAATTTAGGGTTTGACAAATGCAGCTCACACCACACCACTTTGGTTGCTTGATTACCGCTTGGTGTTCTTCACTTGATTCATTGTAAATATCTTTGGATACTTATGCAAGATTTTAAATCTCTGTGAATCGCAAGTCAAATCTCCTTTTGTTGCTCTTCTCTTGAGAAATTCTTCACTCGAAAACTGATAAGTGAAAATGACTTTGAAAATTCCTTTTAAATGAATTCTTCACCTACCATAATAAATGCTCCACTACTAGGGCACAAACCCTAATTTTGCCTTTTACCGCTTCACAATCTTCTACTGATTTGACAGGTAACATATACTGGTTAAGGTCTTTTACCAGAATAAATTGGGGGTTCAAAATATTTCACCGATTTGTTCCCCCTAAGCTTTTCTAAAGCTCAGTTTACCGGTTTAGAGACTTCCACACTAGGTGCGGAAACCGGTTCATCTTGTGATACTTCTTCAGGTTTCTTTTTCATGTTTTATTCATTCCTGCTTGAATGGTTTCAACATCAATCTTCCCTTTTGGAGTGACCGGTATATCATCTTATAGGTTCTTTCTCATTCTGCAGGTTCTGGCAGGGTGTCCCGTTTTGTTGCAATGATAGCATACCATTCCAAGTGTTCTCCATGGTCCATTGTTCATTCTACCATTCTTCCTCTTGCATGTTGCAGCAGTGTGACCGCTACCATGGCAGATCAAATAGGTTTCTCTACATTTGGTTGCCTCTTGATAGCCACCACCACCTGATTGATGGTCATAGGCATTATACTGGTTTGGATTCCGGTTCACAGATGATTCAGGAAAAACTCCTTGAGTCCTTTGAGGATATCTCCCAATGTTGTGTATAATAGACCTGCATTCAAATGCTCTATTCCCAAACTTGTTGAATGCATAACAATTTCCATTGAATCTATTGGATCCAAGCTTATTGTTTAGAAAACAAGGAAAATTATTGTAGGCCTTATTTCTACACACATTAGCAGTATGACAATTAAAGAAAATAGGTTTAACCTTTTGCTTACCTTTATCCTTTGATGTTGGTTGCTTCTTTGATGCTCCATCTTTTGTTCCAGAGGTCTCACCTTCCTCATAACCGGAAAAACCAAGTCCAGTGGTATTCTTTACCAGTTTTGCTAATTCAAGCTTAACAGTACTCTTATTGAATTTGGCAAGTATTTCCTTTCACTCAGTGAGTTCCTTGGAAATAGCAGCATTGGATTCCTTCAAGGTTGTATTCTCAGAAATAGCCATGTTTAGTTCACCTTGCATTTCTTCTTTTTCCACTTTACTCTCTTGGAGATGAGTGGTAAGGGCACTGATTTCTTGCTTCAGCTTGGAGATCTCATGATCTTTGTCTTTTACTAGGTCTTCAGCTTTCCTCTAGTTCTCAAGCTCTTGACACATTCTAATAGTCAATCCTTCCAGTTCCCTTCTCAGGTTGGCATTAGATTCATTCAATTTTTCAACTTCTTCAACTAGGGCTTCCATGTCTACTTCATTAGAAGAACTATTTTCAGTAAGCTCCATCAATTTCTCAGCGTGCTCTCTTCTTTTTGCTAGAGAGGCCTTATATTTGACTTTGATTTCATCAAAGGCTTTCTCAGTCTGAGTGAGCTGATGAGTAAGTTCCCTCACAGTGTATTCCCGCATATCCCCTTCCAAGTGGTTAAACTTATAGAAAGTTTGGCTCTGATACCAATTGATGAATACTAAGAGGGGGGGATGAATTAGTATACCAAAAAATATTGAACTTAAACTCTTAAATAGTTTAGCAGTTAACTGGTATAACAGATTTACTAACAAACTGGTTAAGACAAATACAAACCAAATAGCAAATAAAGCATTCACCCACAAGAGCACAATCACCATAACACAAGATGTTAAAGACTACC
Organism: Cryptomeria japonica; assembly: GCF_030272615.1. NCBI lineage: Eukaryota > Viridiplantae > Streptophyta > Pinopsida > Cupressales > Cupressaceae > Cryptomeria > Cryptomeria japonica. The sequence goes on from NC_081409.1 coordinate 368,889,781, forward strand.
TTGTGAGAGGATTTTAGATTCACAGGTGTGAACCACCTTGTTAGAGGATTTACAAAGGCTTTGCCAGGCCTACCCAGTTAAGGGTTTTAGACTTGTCAAAGATATGAGTAATCAACAAGTAGATGATCTAGATACTAGCATAGTATGCTTGGCTAGATCCTTGATAGCTCATCGTTAATGCATATTTTGCATTACTTCAGTCTTCAATATCTCCACACTCCATTTCTTCACACAGACCTAATCTTCTCTTCTATGATCGCACATACAAAAACCCTCATCTACACCTAAAACCCTAGACATGATGTCCTTATAAGGAGTCTAATTTCATGTCGGTCCAATAGGATTACATTACAAGTTCCTAGGTTCAGTGCATCTAGACACATTTGGTAACATGACACATAATCACCACCAAAGTGTCGGTGGATGATAACTCATCACAGAAATACTGGTTCGTAACTCATCACAGAGTAATACCGGTTCATACATTTTACCAATTATCGGTTGTCACAATGAAGACTGGAAAAATGTTAGCTACCACTTTGTTCCTTCGTACTACTTTAGGATCCTCAAACCACTTGAGGTCTTCATACCGCTTTGGGTCTTCATTCAATTTGTGACCAGTAAACACCTTCTGCAAAACACCGATAGTCTAAAGACTATAATCCATAATACCGGTTGAACAAAAATAATACATAAGGAAGTGATCATAAAATAGTGTGTGTCTGTCAATGACAATCATACCATCATCAAAATGCCAATAGAGGCATCCAACAAAAACCTACTGACTATCTTGCACAAAACAGTGAACAAATCTGGGAAGGATTGGCATCTGTAGCTCAATCCTGCATTAGGGGCTTATAGAACAAGTATCAAAACACCTACTGGGGCTACACCTTTTTCTTTGGTGTATGGGTCTGAAGCAGTATTACCTATTGAAGTGGAAATACCATCTCTAAGAGTTTCTTTGCAAGGTCTTGTTACTAATGAAGACTATAGAATATCTAGATTGCAAGAACTTGAATTGCTGGATGAGTGTCAACAAGTGGTGTTTGATCATCTCAGAGTATATCAAAAGAGAATGTCGAGAGGATATAACAAGAAATTTTGACAAAGAGAATTTCAGGTTGGTGACCTAGTTTTGAGAGAAAATCCTAAAAATCAGCAGTTTCGAGTCAACAAAGGAAAGTTTGAACCCAACTAGTTGGGTCCCTACATCATTACTGCAGTATTTGGCTATGGTGCCTATCAACTCTCAACATTGGAAGGAGAATAGCTCCATGAACCGATTAACACCATCCACTTGAAGAAATTCTTCACTCAGCATTCTTTGCTTCAGCAACCTGTATAACTACAAAATGTCCTAAAAAAAATCATAAAAATTTGAAAAAGTCTTGAAAAGAAAAAAAGACAAAAAAGAACAAAAAGAGAAAAAAAAAAGAAAAAAGAGAGAAAATGTCCTAGTGAAAACCTAGTAAATAGGCACCTTGGTTTAAAAAAAAAAAAGAATCTCTACCAAGCAGGTGAAAACCTGGTAAACATGCACCTCTTGTACTCAAGCACTCCATCTATCAATGCAACGTTGGCATTCTTTCTTTTCTACATCTTTGCTTTTGCCTGTACATATATTATGGTCACTTTTGTGAAATCCTAGTTCGTTGGAACCCTCATGGCTTGAAATTGATCAGTGTCCTAGTCTTAGGTTAATCAAAAAAGCACATTACATGTCCTAAGTAGTATCAAACAAGTCATCTTTCCATTAGTTAAACTTGGTCATCCACTCCAAGTCAGTCACTTGTCTCTTGACTACTGAAGAGTTTTATCACTGAATAAACAAGGAAAACAACAAAATTGAAAAAAATCACTAAACATTTTAAGCTATGAATGAAAATTTACTTTGTATGTTGTCTTTTATATTGGTTTTTGATTATTATCCCTCTAAGTAACTCAAGGAAGTCTATCTTGACTAAGAGGAGCAAGGATTGGGGGCATACTATTTTCTTTTTTTTCTGCTTGTAGGAATGATCCCAATGATCTGGAAACATCTAATTAGCTAGGTGTCTGTGATAAGAGCCTTCACATCAAGGTGAAATCACCACATATACCTCGACTCCACTTATTTGAATGCTACAGGGAGGTCCACATCATTCCTTTGTCTATTTTGAGGGAATTTCTTTATGATGCAATTCGGGTCCCTACGAAATCTGTCCAAGGATATGAACGAAAAAAGGATCATTGCGGATAAGATAATTAAAATTGCACATTGAAAAGAAAGGAACTCTAATCTACCTGTTATGTTCATTATGCTCGGTGATGAATCTTAAGCATTTAAAATCTAGTGACTAGGTTTAGGTTGCATTTCATTTTGCATCTTATTTTGCATTTCATTATGTATTTTGTGAACTTAGAGTGATTTCAGTATGATAATAATGATCTCTTTATATTCTGAATAAGAGCTGGAAGCATCATCATTTCTTAGCTAAGTGGTCTATTTTTCATCATTTCTTCGATCGAGTACTTGTGTTTTGAGATGCTAGCTACACACATAAACATTTTATATAGATTCATACATTTCATTATTACTCATTTGCATTCATCTTATTGCATAGAAAAATAAAAATTTGCATTACTCATTACTCATTCTCATTCATCATTTATTTGCTAATGAAAAGAAACAAAAATAGACATCCATATTCATTCGCATTACATACATCCATACTAAAAAGAAATGCATACATATAGAATAAAGTATATAGAAAGCATCTCATAAGCGAATCAACACAAGTACGATGAAGTCAAATTAGATCTTGTATATATAGTGTATAAAGTCTCAAAATACAAAATGATGTCAAATGACATATACAAACTCCCATCAGAGCAAGAATCATATAGGCTACAAAAAATAGGTGTCTCTACAAAAAATCGATGTGTCTACAAAAAATATTAGAGCTACAAAAAAAGAATATCTAGCTCTCGGCCTCTCCCTCATCGCCAAGTGGAGGAGGAGGATCATGTTGACTGGGATACTGAGGAGGTTCCTGAGCTCCCTCCGACCATGCCATGTACTATGAGTAGGGGATAACCTGTTGCTCAAATGAAACTGCTACACTGTAAGTTGTAACATAGTAAGCCACCCAACTAGTCTGGTCCAAAACCTCCTGCTAAAGAGTTTCTTGCTTTGCTCTCATCGCCGCATCCTGACTATCATGCTCTGCTTTGAGCTCCACCAGCTGACAATCTTGCTCTGCCCTAAGCTCTGCTAGTTGTCAGTCTCGCTCTGCTAGTTGTCACTATCAACTATGACTGCAGATCTAATAGATGTGCTCTCATCAACCGCACTGCATCGGTCTCCTACTCTCTCACAGGCTCTCCACCCCCATCTCCACCTCCAGATCCACCCTCCTCCTCCTATCTCTATCGGACCTATATCGGTGTTTCTCTTTCCTCCTTAGCTCCACCCAATCTCACAACTACACTCCCTAGGGATCCACCCTCACTCCTTTGTTGTCCAACTCCAGTTGGAACCCTGCTGCTACTAGCACCAAGATCACCACTTGCTCACCTTGGAGCCTCGACTCTTTGTCCCTATGCCTATCTCTGGCTTTGTCCCTACCCCTATGTGGGGGTATCATCATCAACCTCCTCAATACAAGGTGCCTGCTCTATCAGATCAGAAAATCTAGGGAATGGATGTTGCTGGAACCAATCCCTGTATTGGGGCAATACCCCCACATCTACAATATCACCCATGTAGTCCCACCAAAGTCACTGCAATCCAACCAACTCCTGCATACTCAAGGCATAAGATAACCTTGGTGCCCATCCCCACCTCTCCTCATCAGCATATCTCGCGTACGCTGTGAACTCCTGCAAGATCCCCTGAGGCCTACCATACTGCCTCATCACTTGAGATACCACAAATCACTCCATCATAGTCTGTGATCTGCCAATGAGTGGGTGCATAACAAACAGGTCTCTGCGTATGATCCTCCAGTCATCCCATGGCTCTAAGCCCCTGTAAGGTCTCCATACCACAACTATCAAGTCATCTAGCTACCGTCTCCAAAAATCAGTCTTGCCTAGATGGGGCTGAGTGACATAACCTAAATATCTATATACAATAGGTTGACCAAGCTCTCTGTCATCATCTACAATCGGCCTTCATACTGGGAGGTGCTCCCAAGCCCATACCTATAATATCAAAACTCCTGCAGCCATACTCTTCCCTCTCAGAAGATGATCTCATGCATCTCGTGATACATGTGTGCTAATATACAAGAGCCCCAGCCTAGTCTCTAAGGGGTCTCAACAAGTCTCTCTAGAATCCTACCCCATCCACAAAGGAATCCCTATTGTCCCCTATCTGGCATCAGAAAGGAACCGATAAAACCTGCTAGGACACAAGCTGGAGGAAATTCCTCACTATACCTACTCATCATAATGTCCCAACTGATAGAACATGTCAAGATATCTGGATCCCCGAATACACATCTGACAACCTATAATCTAGGAAGATGTGTTGCATCATAATCTACCATACCCTAGCAAAAGGGATATGAAGAATCCTGTAAATGTCCTCGGGAGTGATGGTCATCTCCCCAACTGGCAAGTGGAAGGTGTTATGCTCATAATGAAATCTCTCAACTAATGTTGTGAGCATTCTGTGATTCACACGGATATCTGGTAAACCAAGAAGGTGGGTGAAACCGCACAAATCAATGTGTGCCTTGTCAACATTTGACAACTATCAAACTAATGTCATAGTAGGTGGATACACACATCTAAAAAGAACATGAGGCAATCAAACCTACAAAAATCAAACAATGGAGTATCATAAAACATTCCAAATAAGACTACAAGAGAAGTAAAACATCACGCAAATTCAACTACGTCAATTACGAAGACAAAATTTCAAGTTTGGACCTTCAAAAATGCTCACTATTTTCCAAATGAAAAAACAAAGAAGGGCAAAAACTCGTACAAGTCAGGATTGGGCTTCGTACAACCAAAGATCCCCATACAACACAAGAATAGACTTCAGATGAAAAAATGGTCTCTTATGAATGTTGTCATATGATAGAAGGGTAGGTGTTGCACGACAAACCTAATGACCCTAAAAGACAAAACAAACTTTAACAGTTTGTCATACAAGACAGGATCCTGTCTCATATGACAAAATGTGAAAACCCGGCTTCAACGTGCCAAAAACTTGAAAAATCAACAAAAAAATTCAAAATTGAGAACATAAAGAGGCTTAAGATCGATCACTTACCATTGGCTCATAGTTTCGTGGCTGATTATGTCATCTCTGGCACTCGAATCGATGCTCACGAGTGGGGACCTTATGACCTCACATCTTCAAAGTTGAGAAATTTTTCAAATCATCATCAAAAGTCGAGCAAAAATATTTTCAACTAAAGAAAATCAATCAAATTTTATTGCTAAGGGGTATCTCACCTTTATCACTTCACATCAAGTTCAAATCTCTCGATCATCTGAATCGAATCAATCGCTAGGGGCATATCAGTTTCATCACTTCATATCAAGCAGTTTCATCGTGTTTCATCAAGCTGATTATTTGTTTAAACTCAATCAAGGGTTTAAAGAGTATCCTTGATCACACACTCAATCTAAGCAGGTGTTCAGTTTCATCGCATCGAATCAAGCTGGAAAGTTTATCTTCACTCATCGTATCTTGATCCATCAAGTTCAAGATTGATTTTATCTTCGCTCATTGTGTCTAGTTCAATCAAGTTCTAGATCAGTAAGATCCACTTCTTGATCAATCAAGTTCAAGTTCGATATCTTTGCTCTCTATCGTTCCTAGTTCAATCAAGTTTAGGATGGGTTTCGCTTTAATTAGACCATGTTCAGCTTCATTGCTTCAAATCAAGCTAAACACCTTGCTCTTTATCTGGTTCGTGATCAATCAAGTTCAAACCTGGTATCTCCTAGACATCAACATATTCTTTGAACCAACGTGCTACTTGCACATTAATTCAAAGAGGGGCAAATGTAATACTCTAAAAATGGTCATCTAAACCATGGACCTCTAATCTCGACAACATCACCAAGGTCCTAACCAAAGGAAATTAAATCAATCTTGAGCACATTATTAATTCTTCAATCATCAAATATCACATGGCAAGTCAATTACTCAATATTAATTAAATATTTATTTAATTAATTGAATCATTCCAAGAAAATCATTTTGATCAATTATCCTGTTTAATTTATTAAATATCCTTGCATATTTAATTAATTAATAAATTTACCATTTAATCATGCAAAAAAGAATTAATTTATTAAAAAAAAGAATTAATTTCAAAGCAAGAGTTGAATTGAAAATAAAATAAAAGAATTGAATTGAGAGAGAAATCAAACTTGAGATATTATTTCTTTTTCTAAACTTAGAACTTGAAATCAGAAAAGCAATTAAATGAATTATTGAATCATTCTCTAAAATTGGAACTCAAAGATTTTTAGAAAAATAAGTTCAGTTGCATTTAAAAGACTCTTTTCTTGAATAAATCAAAGAATTATCTATTTTTATCACAAGTGCATGGAATTAATTAATTCTTATTTCTAATGCAACTTGAACTTCCTATCTAAATGCATTTCAATTAAACTATAATTGGAATCTATCTCAAAGTTAACTAAACATGATTTCTCAATTATTTTCAATTAATCCTAAATTGATCTTTTTCATCATCTCTCTTGTAATTCTCTATAAATTTAGCCTTCAGCTCTCATCAAATTTACCCTAGAGATTTTTGAGAACACACTTGGAGATTATTATTATACTGATTTTTGCTCTAGAGTGATTGAATATATTGTGCTTTTTTTTATATTATTTGCATCCATATTGATTGAATCCATTATTTCTTGAATTCATTATTGCTTGAATTATTCATCCATCTTGCATCCATTTTAGCTTAATATCATGCTCATATAGATTAAATCCTTCATCTTGGTGTAGTCTAGTCATTGGTATTGCTTATAAAAATCTGAGAGCAATCTTATACTCACATCTTTTAGAAGGCAATTGGTCGATTTGTTATGGTTTTATTATTCATTCTTATATTTGTCTAACCATACATGTAATGACTTAATTGAAGTGTTGTGTCCTACAACTATCAGCCTTATTCTACTTTTTCACACACATAGTAGGAGCAACATATGTTGTTTCAACTTGCTTCCAATATTGTGCACCAAGACCTTTGATGTAGATCTTCACTCTATCTTACCAGATCTTGTAGTTGTCCTTATTGAACTTATGACCCTCTTTCTTCATCATCTTGACTTCCTCAAAATCTTCTCCTCAAGCGGTTAGTCTTTCTGCACATAGAGGACCAAAAATCTAATACTAATTGTTAATCCTATGAGGATACGGCTAATACTAAGAGGGGGGGTGAATCAGTATTAAGACCAATTGAAACATTAAACCCAAAATTAAACTTATATCATATTTGAAACCATTTAATAGAATATCTCAATTAGATCAAATACTTTCTCTAACAACTTTTATCAGTACTGGTAACCTCTGATAAACTTCTAATAAAATATCATAACCGGTGTCTCAGAAATAATGCATAAAATAAAACATAAACAAGAACATCACATGAAAAGCATTTCACACATGAACACCATAAGTTTTTGACATGGATACCCAAATAGGGAAAAACCATGGTGGGAGTTGGCACCCACAAATATTTGTACTCTTTTGAAGTACACCTTGCTAGGATCTTAGCCCTGTTAGGAGCTTACAATACGTCCAGTTAGGAGAAGAGCTTGTTAGGAGTCACCTAGTTGAGGGATTTGCCTAGCAGCAACTATTAGGCAAAAATAGTAAGAAAATGATCTGTTACTTGCACTTCTCTGCTTGCTTGATCAGATCCAATTATGCACAACACTCTGCAACTCTCAAGAAGATCTCACACTCCACTTGGATAGCTCAACACATTCTCTAAGACCACCGACATAAAAAAAAATAGCTGTGTCATCCTAAATAGCCATCTCTACTAGGTCGACCACTAAACCCTAATGTAAATTATACGAGATCATCACTAATCGATATACATATCATTACAACAAATTACATTGTAATATCAATCATTTTTTTATTGTAACCCATCATAAAAATCCGATCTGTACCAAAGTCAAAACCTTAAAACACTCTACTAAGCGTTTCGCTGATTCCCAAGAAATTCTTCCTTGAATCACACCAAAACAACAATTAAATCATTCACATGGCTTGTGCCATGTTACCACCTTCATGTAGACTTATCGTCGATCACCATCATAACAAAAATCATTATCGGTTTAATGATTTCTTCACCGGTCTTAAACCCTACTAAAACATTAGCAAAACTTCATTAGAAATTTGAAACATGCCTTCTAGTAATCATTGCAAGTTTCAATTCTGGTTAGATACACCTTTCCATGATATAAGCTCACCATCTAAATTGCAAATCACCAAACATCACTGATCATTGGATTCAATCAAAACATCTCTGCTTTACTGGTTAAAGTCCTAATTCATAGACTTCAGTTCTCTACCGATAAACCCTATCCTCCAATAAACCAAATCACTTAGATGACAAAACAAAACATCAACAACATCAGGAACATTAGTTGTCATCAATGAAAACACAAATAACCGATCATGTCATCTAATCATAGAATCTCAATCTCTTCATCACAGATAGACTCCTATCCTTTACCGATGTAGTCATTAGTCTTCAACTGCATCACCTCATTTGCATCAGTTATACCAAATGCCAACACTCTCTTCCATGTTGACTCAAAAGACATAGATTCCCTTCTTCCATTATGCTTGTGGTTTCACTTCCTTTGGGGGATGAGGTTAATTCAATACAAATATTCATGATATAAATTATTTATCATAAGATCATACTGACCTCAAAGTTGGTGGATCCCTTATGTGTTTCATGTTTTGTGACCATTATCCTTTGATGTGTCCTTTCATGGGGGCATATCATTATGGTAGCATGCTTGTCTTTTGGATGCATGTTTCCTTAAAGCAATTTCTCCCGATAAGGCGTATGCAATCGCTTTAACATGGGGGCATACACTCCACTCAATGTTTCAATTTACGCTCACACTATCTAATGAAAATAGGGAAAACAATTGAGGGGGGGGGTGAATTAGTTGTCACCAAATTTTACAATGGCTTACTTTAATCTCGGATCTGATAATTAATAGTTCAAAAGCATAAATCAAGAACACAACATGAACACACATAGCACCAAGATTTTTGACGTGGAAAAATTGGTCAATGGAAAAACCACGGTGGGAGCCTTCCCACAATATGATGATACCCTATTAGAAGTATATTAAATATTACAATGGGGATTACACATGCATTCAGGCACACTTCCTAGAGCTCACTACTCAAAAAAAAGAAAGGGCAACAACCCTAGGAAGGCTCACTGCCTTACAAACAGAGTCAGATCACTTCCAAAAAATCATGAACTGAGAAATTAACATCCTCAATGTCTAGTTACAATTTTGGTTAAGTACATAACATCTCTCACTTACTTCTCCACACTTTTTCTTTGCTACCAAAATATTAATACATTATTCACACACTCACACACATCTCTCACAATAATTATTACATTTATATATACATGACATCAATCTTGGATACATATCATCAAGGTTGGCTCAACACATATCACCTAATTAGAAAAATATAACCATACACGCTACAATATCACATGTGGACCAAAACAATGTTGGCTAAGACATAACATGGACCTAAATCACCACCTCAAATATGAAACATCTGCAACACGCTACATGCATCATGTCGACCAAGAACATGAAGAATACCACCTGACTAAATAAAATCATCAATAATGTGCTCACCGATCAATGTAGACCACCAACATGAGTAGCACACAATCTAAAAACATTCACAAGCATCATGAATTACTACAACAACATCCGCACCAACTCAAATTACTAGAATCATCGTTATCATCATATCGAACTACAAGAACATTAAATAAACTGATTGTCAACCTGGAAAAATCACTTGCGGAGCAAAAAATCAAGAACCATATGACTTTAGGACACACATCAACATCCCAAACATAATTCCAAATCCGCAGATGAAGATATTATTATGCGAAGAAATGTAGATCAAAATACTGAACAGTGGCATTACTAAACAACTGAAGAACTGGCCACAATACTAATACTCAAAAATCACTCAAATCTTCATGCAGACCTCTGACACTTTCACTGAATCAACTAGAGATATCACTCTACAAATCCTTTAATCCACAAACACTGATCATCAACATACTTAAAAAACCAACTAACTAAATACTATTGCATCACTACATCAAATAGAAAAATATGTTCACATCAATGACAACACATTTCTCAGTTATCATTAAAGCACATATTTGCAACACTCATCCAACAATATCCCAAAAATATCTAACAAACACCCAACACTATCACAAGTCTCTATACTCAAGTTACTTTGCAAACTGAGTCTTTTGATTGGTAATTTGGTATTTTTATTTTTCATGGCTCATAGTCATGACTCTCTCTCTCTCTTTCCTCTCTCTTATTATGTCCCTTTTATCTTGATATTGAAATAGTAAGATCCTAAAGTCCCTTGGAGGCTTGGTGTGTCTTGTCTCTTTGATGTTTTGATGAAAGTTTTCAATGCAAACCTTTGTACTTTACCGAGAGTATGCTTAGTCTCATAATCCTGCTAAAGTGGGGGCTAAATTTTGCATCCTAAATTGTACTCCCTTACAATTTTTCCCTCACTTGGACCCTCGCCTTGGTGTTCATCCCCTAAGTCTTGATTGAAGCTTTGATTCTGCTCACACCATGTATCAAGCACAAATATTTATGATATGTAATGCCTGCCACAATACCCTAGAGAAAATAACTAATCTAACCAACAAATAGAGAGGATTTTTTTTTTAAACATCAATTAATTCCACATGATCAACTACCATAAACATTTCAAATGCATCATTTATTATCTACTAAATTGCATATAACCTCATGAACATAATTATAGCATCACATAAGGAAAATGAAAATAATAATAACATAAGAAATATCATCTCATCAAATATTTCATTCATATATCCTTTCTCTAGGGTACTTCAATATCACTACTTGATAACAACATCTACATACTATCCTACTTCCCATTTAATCTCAATCTCTAAGTTCATTTTAAAACACCAAATCCAATATTCCTAAATCCCATTCTTACATTATAATCATCTAACACATTATAAATCCATATAACCATCTCTATGAATAGGGATAAATCATTTCCTTAAGAATCATATTACATATTAACAATATTAATTTCAAATTCATATACATGAGTTATAACTTCAAGTACTAACATTTTCTAAATATGATTCCATATAGTATCATATATAACAAATCTATCTCATGGACTCAAATAAAACAATAATGCATATGTACTAATCATTTTCTTGTTCCATCATATAATCCTAAACTCTTTATTACAATATGAACATCCAATACAACTTAGAACATACGATGATTACTTCTTTTTATTACAAGTTCATAGTCTCTTCTACTAAATCATATCATAATGCATAATAATACAAGTTACATAAGCACATAACCTTATTTCACATTTACAAATAATCATGATACAATGTTATCTCTAATACATAGAAATCAGCTCCATAGATCATCCATATAATGAAGAACCATATAATCCACAACCACGCACACTAGAATCCAATGAAGAACATCCCAATGGAAGAAGGGATCAAACCACCTGACCATGTGGAACCAAATCGGGAGCCACGATATCGCACCATACTGAGAGACGTGATACTCCGTACTGGGACCACCCCCATGATAGGAGATGACATGGAGTTCTAACTCACACTCAAGACCTAGGCTGACACCTAACAACCAAGGGACTCAACATGACATCCACAAGATAATAATTAGGAACAATAGCCAAAGCACATAACAAGGCTAAACATAAAGGCATAAGGATAATGGACACATGTAGGGAAGAGTGTCATCACATGCTATCCCAGAAAAGAAGGGGCCACACCACACCTTGATATACATGTGGAGCCATCTCAACCTATGAGCAATCAAGGGAGTTTGGCTTATTGCTCCAACCATCTTCCCAATCCCATCTTGAGTCTCTCCTCAAGGGCACTACGAGTGGGGAATAAAATAACATATTCATTATCTTAATTATGTGAATTCCTAATTAACCAAACCCACTAATCAATTATTATGGTTATCACTTGAAATTGGGGAAAACTTTAAGAAACCCCCCTTCGGACAAGGTGTAAAAACCTGGTGAAAGGTGTATAATTGCTGAGGAAATATTAATTTTATTGATGAAATTTTATGGTTTACGGAGAAAAAATAATAATCTCCATTGGCGAATCATTCGTGATCACTCAAAGTTTGTGAAAAATCCTGGCGAATTGTAATGTTTTTAAAACCAAAAAAATATTTGCATGGGTGAATTGTAATGTTTCTAAAACTAGAAAAAATATTTGCATTGGCGATTTCAACCTATTTTCAAACCATTAAAAAAAATAAAAAATTGTCAATTTCAAGCTATTTTCAAACCATAAAAAAATATATTGGCGATTTCAACCTATTTTCAAACCATAAAAAAAATATATTGGCAATTTCAAGCTATTTTTAAACCATAAAAAAATATATTGGTGATTTCAACCTTTTTTCAAAATGTAAAAAGAATATATTGGCACCTCAGAAGTCCCTGTCAAGTCATTAGGCACACAGCCGTCAACCCTCTGCCTAGAAGACTGCCCATTAGAAAATCTTGTAACCTAGTGACAAGCCCTTACGAATCTATCTCCAACTCGCAAGCTAAAAATGCTAAGCCTTCATAACCTTGAGATCTAGCAACTAAGGGCAACTGAACCACCACTCGCCAATTCTTGACCTCAAAATGTTAAGTCCTTGTCACTGCAGCGACTTGGAGATAGTGGTAACATTAACCCTTTTCGCATACTCACCAGCATAAAATTATTTATCTCTTAACTGCTAGCACTTCACTCGCAAGCTCGCGACTTGATCACGTCTTCAGACATTTAACCTCGCAAGCTGGCGATAACCATAAAACTTAACCACAAACTGTCTAGTCACTAGCTCGCGACCTAAAAATGCTAACATTAAAGAAACATGAGAGCTAGCGACAACTGTATGAAATGGGTTACTCACTAACTCTCATGGCTATAAATCATGACATCAGACCAACTCGAGACCTCGTGACCAAAGTAATTTCATTAACAATCTCCAGCTCACTAACATAAAATGCTAAAACCCAAAAAGCTAGAGACCTCATGATGTAAACCCAAACCAACTCATTGCCAGCTCACGACATGATCACCTCTTTAAACATTTATCCTCATGAGCTGGCGATAACCATAAAGCTTAACCACAAACTATCTAGTCGCTAGCTCGCGACCTAAAAAATGCTAACATTAAACAAACATGAGAGCTAGCGACAACAGTATGAAATAAGTTACTTGCTAACTCTCGTGGCTATAATGCATGACATCAGACCAACTCAAGACCTCGCAACCAAAGCAATTTCATTAACAATCTCCAGATCACTAACATAAAATGCTAACACCCAAAAAGCTAGAGACCTTGTGATGTAAACCCAAACCAACTTGTCGTAAGCTCCTGGCTTGATCACGTCTTCAAACATTTAACCTTGTGAGTTGGTGATAACCATAAAACTTAACCACAAACTATCTAGTCGCTAGCTCGCGACCTAAAAATGTTAACATTAAACAAACATGAGAGCTAGCGACAACTGTGGTGGCAAGCTAATATGTACAAGGATTTTTTAAGGCTTGGATGCCAACCCATTCCTGAGGGACTGGTTTGAAGGTTTCTCTCGAGTCAAGGTTGATTAGACAAGCAAGGATGACAGTTTTAGAGGCATAAAAGGATTGGATAGCTTCTGAGTTAGATACGGGAGATCATGAATTTCTCTGAGAAATCAGAGGTTGCTTGTTGTCAAGGATCCTGAAGCATAATTTGTACAATCAATGAGGAATAAAATCAGAAAAAAATCATTCACATAAGATGAGCCTTAGTAGGATGCAGTGGATTTGATAGGCATGACTTCTAGAGTCTAGAGTCACGTTGGAAAGCACCAAAATGATGATTTTTCATGTGAATGAGCATCACCAGATGAAGTGTTAAAATTTTATAAATACAATGGAGTGGTGACTTAATTGGTAGAAGAGAAAATAAACCTTTTTCATTTTCTGAGAGTGTTTTTTTCCTCAGAGAGGAAGATGATGTTTGAGTAGGATCGTGCATGGAGTTGTTGTGTGCTCTGTGATACCAGATGGGTGTTTTTTTTTTGTTTTTTTTCTCCTGTGAGAGTTTGTTTGTTGTTAGAGGGGTTGTGAAAGTGACAGGGATTGCTATAGGGGGCATGAAAGCCTTTTCTTATCAAGAAAGGCCACGCATGGCACATCCTCTGCTTCTACTCTACCACTAGATGGCAGGGGGTTCGAAGAAGGAGCCCACAGAGGAATGAAAGAAGGATTTGTTTGGGTGGGGAGTGGCATCCAGTCATCTTAGTGCTGACATGGAAGTTGCGACCCCTCCCCAACATATTATGTTTACCCTAAAGCTCCTCTTTCCACTTTCTCTGATCCTGGGTATGAAGGCTTGAGCTCCTCTTTCTATTTTCTCTAATCCTGGGCATGAAGGTTGAAGCTCCTCCTTTATTTTAGGGGTGACTTTACTTCTTGCCAGGACCCAGTATCCCTTCTGAGAATGGAAACAATATGTTGGATAGAACATAACATCTCACACTCCATCTGAAGGCATCAGGGTGATAATGGCATGGCTCAAGCAATTTTGCTTCTACCAATTTTCAATTGAAAATTTTGATTCATAGCCAACGCATGGATAAAGAATATTTTTGTAATAGAATTGCATATGGCCTTTTAGGCCTAATTGCTGAGAGTAAATGTTTCATTGACATGTGTCTCTTGGCTTGAAGCTTGTTGCTCCCTTTTCTTCTACAAAAAGGGAAATCAAGGCCATTAGAAGGGTTCCTTTTGGGGGGGTCTCTTAAGGGTTCCAAAATTCGGGTGCCTTTGGGGTTCCTTTTCTGGTTCCAGTAGTGAGTCTAGGTGAAGGCAGCAAATTGTATAGTCATTTACAGAGAAAATGATAAGTATTTAGTGTCAATCTTTGTGGAGGTTCTTGAAGGAGTTATATGTAAATTTATTTTATGACAGAAGTAGTAATTTTATTCAATAGAAATTAAATTTTGATCTATTTCTCTCCTGTGTATAATTCTATCATCTTTCAAATGAACAAAATCAAGAGTTTTTTCATTTATTGCATTGTTATGGTGTATGCAATTTTTCATTTAATGCTTCCTATTATGTCCAGGAATGTGAAATTTCTGTTAGTCTGGAATCATATTAAGGATGCACCTGATTGTAATTGGTGGGCAGATTACTTAAGGGAAGAGGGTTTGGAGGTCCTAGAAAACTTGTTGAACATACCGATGGATAAGATACAGGAAATCTTGAATGTTCACAGAGGAATATATATATATATATATATATATATATATATATATATATATATATATATATATATAATGACAAGGATACAAAGGTCGAGATACATGTTGATTATAGGTATGAGGAAATGCCAACTTTATGGAGGAGGGAAAACATGTACATAATACAACACCTCCATATATATTACATAAACATCCATACCATATAAAATCATAAGAGTATTAAGAATGAAAGGATCAAACACCACAATAGATAGGAATACAACATAATTAGTAAAACATGCATGCAACTCAATTAAAGGGAATATCTTTTGAGGATCCAATTCCATGATAGATGTTATAGATAAAGAAGTAAGAACATAGTCTAAGGTTGGGTTGGTGAGATCAAATATATACAACACAATGAAAACCCAAACCCTACACAAGATGTAATAATGAAACACAAATGAGGGTAGATCCAAAATCTAATCAAATCTAATATAAAAAGAATGCAATCATTAAATTAGATCTCAAAAAAGTCACTTTCATAATCAAATGAAAACAAGAAAACATATTCACCCACAATGAATCAACTATTATAATTGGAAGGTCACTTCATCAAGACAACTTCAAGACAACATACTAGTGCCTTATCCTAGGGCATAGAGTCACTTATAATTCAAAGACAACCTGATAATAAACTTCAATAAGATTCATTTGTAGATAAATAGGAATGAATATGCCATTACATACACAACCTAGATTAATACAAATGATATAATCATTAGATTTGTATTAAAAAAATGATTTCATTGAAAATGCCCCAAGAACTTTAATTCTTTCCTTGAAAGAAATCCTAGAACAATTCCATAATCTTCCTTGCAGACACGCAAATTGAAAAACCCTTGAACATTCAATTCATAGTGAAAACATAAATTCAACACAAAGACAATTATGTGAAGATCTCAAAATGCAAATGATATTGATATCATAAAGTAAATTCAAAATGCGATTCAACTATGCACTTATCAAATTCTTGAATAGTTGAACTATTATAACTATATCAGAGTTTTCAACATCAATAAAAGTGGCCAACTAGCCATCCCTCTCTAGCGATAAAAAAAAAAGTGGCCATCCCTCTCAAATTAATCTTGGAATCCTTTTATAAGATGAGGATGCAACAATCTTAGGATTACTTTGAGGAATCTTGGGTAGCAACCTGACATGTCTTCTTTTTCTTTTAGCATGGCTTGCCACCTGTCCACCTCTTTGTCTATTGGCCAATTGAATGCCTTTACCTCTTCCATCTTTGCAACTGACTCTATCCATCTGGTATTTGTAACTTCCCTGACCTCAACAATAAACTTTGTATGGTCAACCTCAACCTTGAACAGTGAATCAAGCATACCGTTAAGGAAATCAACATCAACCTGATCATCTATATGCTTGATTATTTCTTCTCCTTCCAGAATCAAATCAAATTTGTTGTTCCAATCAGGAATTAATTTCAATTCTCCATTACGACCATAAATTGAAGGCACCAATTTATTATAACCTTAACCAAATGTCTGGAATTTTTCATTTATAAGTACATCCTTCCCTGTGAAAAATGCATAAGCTGCATTGATTACCTCCACCATGTCTTTAGTGTCACTGATCTTGGGAGGGAACTCATCACAATACAACATTACAGTATCCAGCTTATCCATTAATTTGCTTCTTCCTTACAAACATTGAATAAAGGTCCAAGAAAAGCGATAGCCTTAGAGGATTTTTTACTTGCCTCTTTCAAAGAAATGTGCAAATCATGCACTACCATCAATTTTCCTTTCAATACATTAATCCTGTGTTTTAGAATTTCTGACACAACAAAGATAGCCTTGACATTTTGTTCATTTTCAAGCTTATCAATTTTCTCTGTGTATTCCTCCATTTTTGTTGTCACATTAGCTAGTATTTCTTGTACTTGTTATGTAATTTGTATTGGAGGGGGCTCATTTGTAGTTTTTTCTTTCAACTCCACTAACTCTTCCTCCATAGAAGCCTTCTTCATTAGTGTCTCTTCATATGTTTTAGCTAATGCAATCAATTGGTTATATGTTTATGTGTATCTTCTTGACAAATCCCCTATTTTTGATAAATTCAGGAAAGAAACTTGAGTAAAAAATGAGGCAATCTCCGTGTCACTAGTGTTCTACAAATTCCAGATCATTCTGTCAGCTTTCTTTTCTATTTAGAAGGTGGGGCTTTTGAGTGGAAGGGGCCAAAGACCAAGCAACAAGTGTCTTTGACTTAGGATTAAATCCTAATCCTCTTATTACATCTGCAATTTCAAATTCAATTTTAAACAATGGGTCCTCTTGCTTTCTAATATGATCAATAATAAAAATAGACTGGATATCCTAGTCAGGTATCACAATCATACCAATACTCTTAATCAATTGTCTTGCCTAATCCAAAGTTATTTTCTCCCTGTCAGGATCATATTCCTATAGTGCCTTGACAATCTCCTCATTCTTTTCTACATTTCCTTCCTCTATGATCAAATTTTGTCTTAATTGATTTGTTTCAACCTTCTCATAAAACTTTTAAATTCATCTGACTTAATAATGTCATCATCTTTCATGAACTCATTTGACAACATCACATGCTCATCAAAGCCTTGAGAAAGGGCTTCATTTGTTTCTCCCTGCTTCTCTGAGATGTGTCCTTATTTGATGAAAGTAGTGTCCTTGTTATGTAACAATTTCTCTAGTAGGGTCTCTCCTCACAATTGCACCCACCTCTTTGGTTTTTTGTTTCTTTGCAGGTGGCACTTAGGCAGATTGAACTTCATCCCCACTCTCTCCATCATCAACAGACACAATAAGTGGTCTCTTTCCATGTGAAGATTGTCCATCTTGGGGTTCTTGCTGTTGAGCAACCACTTCTAGAATTTGAGGCATTTGTTCCATCAGAGTTTCATATAAACTTAGCATTATGTTAATCCTCTCCAGGTATGGGCTATCGGGGCAAAAACCTGAGAAACTAGGGTCAACATCCTTCAATTCTGCTTCAACTCTCATCAAATTTTTCTATTTTCTTCTCCTTTCTTGTACTTCCTCTTTTCTCAACAAATTTATAACCACATCTTCATCATCCAATGGTTCATGGTCCTTTATTGTGGCCCAAGGTGTCATTGTTGGCAATGCATGTTTAATAAATTGGTCAAGATCACAAAACCTAGACACAACATTAACCAGCCTATACTGTTTAAGGAAATTGTTTACTTCATCAAAGGAATTCCTACCAATGGTAAAATTAGACACAACCCAAAGTCTAGGAAGTAAAGAACCTTTCCTATTTTTCTCAATGTATTCTTTTTCAACTAGGGTCAATCGCCAAATAAAATCCATAAAAGCAATCCTAATTGGAACAAATTTTGGTAAAATATGGGAAGGCTGAGGAAACCCATAGACTCTAATCATAGTAAAGTTATCAAAAAAGAAAAATTCCCCCCAGTTATGTGAAATAGACTAGTTTGGAACATACTGGTAAGGTCTCAAAACTCTCCTAACATTAATTGGCAATCTTTCCCTATTTATTCCTAGCATTTCCATAATTGGCAAAACAATCCAATTGTTAAAGTAAAGGAAAGAAGAATGAGGAGAACTACTATCCCAAACCTAGGTCCATCTTTGTATTGGCATTAAGATGACAAATTATTCTTTGAACAACTCTAATTATTTATCCATGAACTCAACATTATAAAACAAGATTAAATCCATCAGCAATGAATAATGCTTAAATGTAGGGTTGGGTGCACCACTCTGAATTTCAACTAGAGCATTATAAATGTGTTCAACCACATAGCCCACATAATCATAATCTTTGTTAACATCTGGGTGTTGAATGTCCATAGCCATCATCAGTAATTCAACTGACACTATTGAATCTCCATTAAAACCCAACACTCTGCATAATCCATAGATTGTACAATGCATATAATGGTGGAAATGTGTGATGTCAAATGGTGCTTTGATACTATATGGAATTCTAATTGGTTTCCCATCCACCCTAGGCATGTATCTAGGCATTGCATGCTTCTTGATAACACCTTTTTATTTGTCATAATCCTCAGTAATCCGCTCCAAATCTATATCTGTACATGTAGCACCAGTAATCTGGAAAGCTTCAACAAAGCTAGCTCTATCAATTGAAACTAGGGTAGACTGGTTCTTTCTTCTGATTACCCAAGATACTAGGCAATAGAATTTAGCCAACTGTTTAATCAAATCCACATCAACATACACATCTGGCACAATTAACTTTTCCATATTTAAATCCTAAGGGTTTGACATCGGCACACCCTTAGCCCTATTATTCCAGAAATAATGAAACAAAGTAGTACCAGACATATAAAGTGTGGTCAGGTTTCTGCATTGGCTCCATAAAGCTTTCCATGTCATTTCATTTGTATTGAAATCAATAGAAGTCCCTGGTAGAAAATCTACAAATTCTTCTTTGTATTTCTTATCCTTCTTTTCCTCTTTGGCCTTGGGCTTGGAACCTCCACTTGTCACTGCCTTGCTCATTTTAGCTGTAGGAGAAAAACTTAACCAATTTTTTGAAATTTTAGCACACCCAACACTCTGAATTCTCCAACGTTATTGCAGATCTCAATTCATTGAATTTCCTCAAAGATAGAATGCAATTATACAAAATCTCGGCTCGATCATGCAATTTATGATATTTGGGCGCCGTCACTTCTCTCATTAATTGACACACTTGCATGAAATAGCTACTGTGGCATTAATTCAAAGCTAAAGTAGTGGAGCAAAATTTGAATTCATGCCCTTCTATTTGATTGTCATTCAAAACTTTTACAAAACCTGACAAACAAGTCCATGTGTCAATCCCTAATTGCTTAGCACCCCTTTTTTCTCTTTTCTATCTTAGTTAATTTTTGGAGTGTCACTTCGGCACGTGGCAACAACTTGCAATCTCACATGATGAACTACACTTCCTTCAATCTCTTTCGTGACCCACTGAACAAGCCATTCACCATCTTTAATCACACACTCGCAACCAGTTATAACAATTTGGAAAGTAACTGGCGAGTTAGCGACATTGCTACCAAATCCTCTTAATTGCAAGCTCGCAACAACATTTGGAATATTCTTTCTTTACCTACGAGCTGGCGACCACTTCAAATCTAACAAAATAACTTATTTCATCGCAAGCTCGCAACTCAAAACTTAACTTGACTTAAACCCTTGCAAGCCTGCGACAACAAGAGACTTAACCGCCATTGCATGCTCGCAACACTTTTTGACTCAAGACTTCCAAACCCACGAGCATGTGATGACCACAAAATTAGACCAAAACTTACATGCCGCTAGATTGCAACATAAAATGCTAAACAACTTCAAAACCTATGAGCAAGTGACCAAACCAACTAAGCTACGATACCAACTACATCTCATGATCGCAAATTAAAATGACTTAACCGCAAACACCTTGCGACCTTGCGATAACATAAAATCACACTTAGTCGTAACCTTGCAACATAAAATGGTCAAGTGCAAAACATAGCAATAACTAAAATATCCCAGTACTCACAAGCTCGTGACTTAAACTGACTTGATGATAAAGGACATGTGAGATAGCGATAACCATAAAATCTCAAACTATTTATCTCGTAACCACAGTGACCCAAGGAGTACCAACAAAAATTGATAGTCACTCACTCTCCAATGTTTTATGTTACCTTCATAAACAGGCACGAGTAGTGGCACAACATGTCCATTAATGACTTACTTGCTAACTCTTGTGACTATAATGTATGATATCAAACCAACTTGAGACCTCGCGACCAAAGAAATTCCATTAACAATCTCCAGCTCGCTCACATAAAATGGTAACACCCAAAAAGCTAGAGACCTTGTGATTTAAACCCAAACCAACACTCACTAACTCACCACTTAAATTGTGTTGGTCAATAGATTTGTCCCTTTTAGAAAATTTATTTGTTCTCTCTGAATAGAAATATAACTCTTGTATGCCCCTTTATGAAAGGAAACAAATTACCAACAACTGGATGAATTAATTAAAATTCAACCTCTGCATTAGAGGACAGCTCCTCATATGATTTACAATGAATTTATTACACAAATGAAATGTTGACACTTTTTACTAGAAAGAGTGGAAAGGATTTAGCATTCATCCATCAACACAAAAGAATGCCTTCAAACTGAAACAAAGAAAATATTCTAAAGATTAAATAAGAGCTCACAAACTCTGATTCACACACATGTTCATTTTATAAATTCAGAGCATAGAAAATGCATAACAATATTAATGTCTGATCGATACTCACAAGACAAGGGGGACCAACACAAATCCATACACAATGAATCTGCTAACAATAAATGGTAACCATGAATTCATAAAAAACTTAGAAATAACTGATCATAAAATGATATCATGTCCATAGAAGATTTCTCAAGAAAGATTTCTAATCTTTAAACACACAAGTTCAAAGACTGCACACATAACATTTTATTGATAATCAGTTATTCCAGTTTTAAAGAAATCCATAGAAAAACAAAATAGATATTGTCTGTTGCTCAAAAAATCACAGTTTTTTGGGCCCTAACATAAACAAGCTTCCCAGCTTAAGTAGCCTCTAGGCTCATAGTTTTCACATAACAAATTTAAACTTTACTTTAACCAAAGGTTAAAGAAACTGTTTGCTAAAAGATTAAAGAAAAAAACTAAAAGCAACATTCACTGTGAGGATGACAACTCATTCTTGGATTAATTATGCTTCCACTATGGCAGAAAAAGTTACTAATCTGTCCTGCTTTGCCACAGAACCACGCCATTCCAAGTGTGTCACCGAGAAGCTCAGGATGACCTGAAAAATAAGGAAGACCGATGTGCTGAATTCTTTGCTTCCACACCTCCTTGTCCATGTTCACTTGTGCCACCCTTGCCTTGTGTACCTCCAAATGATCAGAATAGACCATGAGCATTGATTTGATCCTAGCCACCTTTGAGAAGTCATCTGTGGTCAATGATTTTGTCATCTGGATGAATTGTATTCTTTCCTGAAAGATTTTGGTCATATCTGCGGCTACTTCAATTGTCTTAGCATCATCTTTCATGAGTTGGATGTCAATTCACTTGAGATCCTTCTGCATTCTATCAATCAAGTCTATCAATCCTCTAATCAATTTGGTGGACTTTTCATGACCTTGTTTAATGATTGAGTTACGCCACTCCACATTCTTCTTTGATACATACAATACATTATCATCTAGATTTTCTACTAGTTTTTTGGCTAAGAACTTCATCACTCCATATTTTTGTATGTCATTCATTTGCGCAAGGACCGCCATTACTATTTCTCTATTGATATTGACTAGAATCTCACCATTACTAGTTCTGATACATCTGTTCTCTGTATCATACCTATTCATGCAAACAATCACCAAATTTAGACATGGGGCAACAAGCAAAAATGCAGCAACTTCAACAAGACCGCTTTTCACTATTTTCTCCATCATTGAACCAGTTTGAGGGTTCTTGGCTCTCTCCAAGAAATCTCCTAAATTGAGCCAAGGAATTATCTTCTAGCACTGGTAGTATGCTCACTAGACACAAGGTCTGACCAAACTTCGACAATATTGGCCTCATACTGCCTATCTATACTTCTAACCAAGAAATTCTAAAACAAGGCAGAATTTGACTCCAACAATTTAAAGATTTTCTTCCTATACTGATAAATCTTCAGAACTTAAAGAAAGACAATGTAGGAGGAATCGTGTGAACTTACCCATTACCACCATGAAAACTGGAAACCTTCTCATAAAATCAGAGTTGATTTTACCTTTGATGCCTCCACTTTTTCTCAAGTATAACAGCTGCAACCCTTACAAACTATGGAAATGAATTCATACATTCCTTTTTGAATAGATGGGAAAATATCAATAAAGCCACACACGCTTCATAATGATTCACTTAAGCATGCAAAGTAACTGAGAAATGACTAAAATTTGACACCTTAATTATCCATCACTTCCACACAAGTAGTCGATGCACTCATGATTACTTTCCATATTTATAATTTTAAACTACTAAAACTGGGAATATTCCTTCTTGCTGCGCCACTTTCGATATCAACAAAAAGCCTTAGAATCAGTTTTGAAGTGAACCTATGAACCTTGAACCATTTCACAAAGATTTCAATGGTTCAAGTTCATTTAGGAAGTATAACAATGAACAAGCAGCACAAAAAAATACCGGGAAGGAGCCACAACAGTGATTATTAAGCAGGAGCCTTGAACCATTGAATCGCTTGAACCATTTGAACCGCTTGAAAATTGGTTCAAATTTCAAGTTCAAAAACTGACTTAAAACATATGGACATCCACTCCTTATACAACAATATGTTTCCACAACTCACAGAAGACATTTTGAACCTTGAACCGAAAAAGGTTCACGGGTTCAAAGTTCAAAGCATATAACAATAATGCGCTTGCTTTTGTAAAGACAAAGACCGCAAATGACTTTTTTCTAAAATGCACTTTGAACCTTGAACCTATTGAACTTTGTTTTTAGAAAGAGTTCAATGACTTAGGTTCAAACTCAAAGGAGAACAAAGGACCTGATAGAAATAAAGGCACAATAAGGCAACCCGCAAGTATGAACATTCAAAATGGAAAATTATAGGGGAGGCTAACATCGGCTTTGACTGGGGACTAGAACTATGAAGGAACTAGAAATGAACTCCAAAATCTCTGGTTTCGAAAGCAGACTTTATTTAAAGACCCAAATAGAAACAAAAATAGAAAAGACACACAACAGCTAATCAAACCAAAAGACTACATACATAATCACGAGGAACTCTTGTTTACAACTGGTATAATTTTAAATCCTGGCCATTATAGGTTAGGGGAAGACCAGTACCATCCTGATATGCAATTTTGAAAGAGTTAGGACCTTTTAAAGGTCATGAATCACAAACAGTCCCTTCCAGAGTGATTCAAACTTTGTATGTGCTCCTTTTGGTTCTCTTATTTTGTCCCAAAGTAGTACTTGATCACCTAGCATGAATTTACATGGCCTGGCCTGCTTGTCAAATATCTTCTTGACCCTCATCTGATGCTCTATTGTTTGGTCTACCAATTTTTCTCTTTCTTCATCAATCCTCATCAAATGCATAATCCATTTTTCTAGAGAATCCTGAAAATAAGCATCTTCGATGACAGTCAGTAACTTAGTAGCTGCAAGTTCCAGAGGAAGCACTACCTAAGCCCCTACACCATATACCATTTCAAAAGGTGGCATCCCAATAGCCCTCTTTGGTGATGTACGATCATCCCAAAGAGCTTCATACATTTTTTAATGCCAATCTTTGAATTTTTCGATCACTAATTTCTTCATGATATTTATAAGGTTTTTATTGTTGGATTCAGCTTGATTGTTTCCCTAAGGATAATAGTTAGAAGAGTGAGCGAGGGATATCCCATGATCATAGAAGAATAATGTAATCTTATTAGAAGAGAAATTAGTGGCAGTATTAGCCACAAGTTATAGCGAAACTCCAAATCGAGCCCCAAGTTTTAGCGGAACTCCGAATCGAGCCACAACCTCAGAAGATGTTTTCCGTACCGAAATGGCTTCTACCCATTTAGTAAAATAGTTTGTAGCTGTCAGTATATGTGTATTCCCTGCACTTGAAGTAGGCATCAAAGGACCTAGATAAAATCCAAACCCCATTGTTTGAAGTGTTGATCCACAATCACGGGTCGGAGTGGTAATGCTACAAGCTACAACTTACTTGTGAACAACTTACATTT
Organism: Cryptomeria japonica; assembly: GCF_030272615.1. NCBI lineage: Eukaryota > Viridiplantae > Streptophyta > Pinopsida > Cupressales > Cupressaceae > Cryptomeria > Cryptomeria japonica. The sequence goes on from NC_081409.1 coordinate 368,915,209, forward strand.
CTCACACTTGGCTACCCATGCATACACATCTTTGAACATTCCTAGCCAATAATAACAATTCCTCAAAATTTTGTAAGTAGTTACTATTGATGGAAAATGATTGCCGCAGGCTTCATTATGAAACGTTTTCAATAGAGACTCTTGAAGCGATTTATCTACATAGCACAAGAAGGTTCCATCTAATCCCCTTTTATATAACACATCATTAAAAATGACATATTTGCAGCTTTTAATCTCAAGTATCTCTTTCTTTTGAAGAAAGATGTATTGGGTAATCTCCATAGGTCAAGTAGTAAGCAACATCTGCAAACCAGGAATCCTGGAGTCCAAAAAACAAAACTAGGGGCAATTCCCCTGTTACTTCCTCCTTACTCTCAACAATTAACTTGCACAAACCTTGTCCCCTTACTAATTTTGTGGGGTTGATATCCAAATTGAACTCTTGAATTTTTGACACCTAGGAAGCTCTATTATTAATTTCTATATCTTGTTGTGTCAATATGCTCTTGACTGCGGAATGAGGCACATAAATATTAGCATGAGAATGGAGAATGTATTTCCTGAACTGCTTTACGGCCTTCACAACCACATATGCCTATTTTTCCATTAGTGAATATTTCAATTCATGCTTTTTCAATGGTACACTCATGAATGATATTGGGACTTCTTCATTACCCTCATTCTTTTGTAATAGAATTCCTGACATAGTGTGCTCCGAGGTGTAATAGTAAATAACAAAATCCTTCCTAAAATCAGGATTAACCAGGATAGGCACATGACCAATAGCATTCTTTATTGATTCGAATTCTTTCTTCCCTTCCTCATTCCATTTAAAGGCTTGTTTTTTTCTCATCAAATTCACAATATATCTGGTAGTCTCTACAAAATCCAAGATGAACCTCCTTAGAAAATTTACCTGTCCAAAGAAGGATCTAACAACATTTCTATTTGATGGAAGACTTAGTTGTCTAATTGCTTTTACCCTTTCAGGGTCTATTCTTACTCCTTCCATAGAAACATTATGACCAAGCAGCTTACCCTCTATCACCCCAAACATTGACTTTTTTAGGTTTAAAGACACTCCATGCTCATGGAAGCTCTATAACACTTGTCTTAGATCCCTCAGGTGATGTTTTCTTCTCTTTGAGAAAACTGTTAAATCATCTAGATACACAACAATTATCCTACCATTCAAATGACCAAAGGACAAATCCATAGCACACTGAAAAGTCACTCCTGCGTTGATCAAACCAAATGGCATTCATTTATAAGAAAACGTACCCCAAGGAGTAATAAAGGTAGTTTTATGTTGATCACTTTCCTGAACACTGATCTAATTGTAACCCGAAAACCCATCGAGTATGGACATCATCTTTGAACCTGAAACTATTTGTAAAATGTGGCCCATGGTTGGTAACGGCTAGTTATCTTTTAGGCTAGCTTGATTCAGATTTCTAAAATCTACACAGATCCTTATTTCTCCATTTTTCTTCCTAACAAGGACAATATTAGCTATACATGTAGAATGATGGATGGGGTATCTAATCCTATCCTTTAACATTTTATCCACCTCCTGAAATATGGCTTTAGCTACTTTAGGATTCAAACTTCTAATCTTTTGTCGAAAAGGACTTACTCCAGGTTTCAGAGGAATTTGATGCTGGAATTTTCCCTCTTTGAAATTCTTTAGATACTCATAACACTAAGAGAACACATCCTTGAACTCCAGCAGGAGACTAATGAACCTCTCCTTTTCTACATGCATACAACATTTTCCCAGATTGATATATTTAGGTTCATCTTTAGTACCAATGTTAATCCTTTCATAACCTCCAACATCCTAAACTTCAGGGGATTTGTCACCTTTTATTTTCTTGTAGGCATCATGGCGATCAAATAGATGCTCTAATCAAACCAACCCTTTAGGGATCTTGTTACCTTTTAATTGCATAACTCAATCAGTCAATTCCTTGGCTCGTTCTGGTGAAAATTCTTTACATTATGCATCTGAACCTTCAAAATATGTAGTAGAAAATGCTTCTACACTTTGCATAAAATTATTTATTTGTTTATCATTTTCAAATACTTGCTAGAATTCGGAGTTATCTAGGACACTAGGCCAATATACTAACTATATTATTAATTTGTTTCTTATCTTTGATTTCAAAAGCCCTAATACACTAAGAAATTTCTCATCTTCCATTGACCCCAATATCATTGTTTGACATAAATCAACAACTTTGAAATATTTTGGTATTGCATTATGCAATACTTCACTCTGATCTATCCTTTTCCAAATCCTTGTGATTGATCCAGGTTCAAATGGATTCTCCAAGTTATCCAATTGTTGTTTCATACACAATGCAAAGCATTTAAATTGTTTTTTAAGATGATCTGAATTTAAAATTCCTTCTATTGGCTATCCATTGCAATACGAATCTTTTTAAAATGTCAATATGAATTCCTCTATTTTTTTATGAAATACCTTTGCGTCATTTGGATTATCTCCAATTGAATGCCAAAATTGAGGATACACACAACCCATGGCTTCAAGTATTTCTTCTCAAGGGAATCTTTCACGAATCTCAGTTGAAAGTTCGTATGCAATAGACTTCAAATTATCACTAACAGATTTAACAATCCTATCAAAATATTCCTTTTTAACTGGTAGTGCTCTGCCTTGCTTGCCCATCTTAGATTGGTGCATTGGTATCTAAAATCCTTTTATAAAGACAGAACTCATTTTTTGCATTGAAATATAAAAAAACTTCAGCTTGATTCAAATATGTAATTATCTGCCACCATAAAAAATTTGGGCTTCGCTCTGTTAGATTTGAATATAGACCATCCAGGCCCAAGCATGTCATTTTACGTAGAGTGTTATACTCATTGATATACTTAGTTTTGTCTTGGTCTTTCTTAACAAGTTTGTTCATTGAATCCAACATGGGGAGAAGACTAGCTAAAGTTAACAGAGTCTCTATATCACTTAACTTATGTAAGAGATCAAGAGCTTTGTCTACTATGAGGTGTTGCTCGTACATTAGTCTGATGAAGGATTGATATTTTGTTAGAACTTGTTTCACTAGTCCATGCAAGGAGATTCATCTAGTCTCAACATCCCTAAGAAGCTTGTTTCCTATTGTTACTCCCTCATCAAAAATCTGAAATTCTACAAAATGTTTAGGACTTCGACAGAAGTATGAGTGGATCTCGTGGACCAGATCTTCAAATTTTGACACTGTAGGGAAATCTCTTACAATTATATATACTAAATTCATTCAATGGGCCATGCAGTGAATGCCAAGCATTTATGGTGCAATACTAGTTTGTAACCTTTCACAAAGACCGATCCTTTGACTTTGCATTACTGCAGCTCCATCAGCTCCAACACACACCAACTTCTTGGAAATTGTCAAGTCATCCATACCAAATATTTCATTCAAATATTTCTTAATTTCCAAATATAAATTTTATGTTGTTGAATTTCCCCTCATTTTACAAACACAAAGTAGATGAGCTCGGCGGACATGTTCTTTTATGATATACACATGCATATAGACCCAAGCAGTGTTATCTACCACAATAACTTAATCTATGGATAATGAAATGAATTTTGACTCTTTTACACTCTCCTGTAAATTTTGCTTTTCCACCTCAGTGAGACAGTTTTCCATTTCCCATCCAGCGTTTATTGACCAATGTGACATTGGATAGTGAGAAACATTCAAAAAAGATAATAAATTACTATATTCTGGGAAATATTTTATAGGACGCCCTCTCGACAGAATATGAAAAATAACACTCATCTGAATAGTCTTTGCCAGGTTTGCATCTTTCGCTGCATGTTCAAGCCCAACCTTGATTGTATTTCCACTATTACCAATCAATGTCATTTTGTGGTTATGCTCTTCATATTCCGTGACATATTTAACATGAAGACATTCTTCCTTTGATTTCCATATTACAATTAGTTTTTCCTTTATGTCTATGATCTATTTTTCATAAATCTTACCAATATGCTTTTCTATGGTGTCAAGATTTAGCTGCATCTTCTTCTCTCTTTTAGTTTTCCAGCTACAAATCTTACACCTACATTCTGTTGGTTGTTCATCATTATTTGGGACTGGTCCAATGAATGGGTACTTTGCTACCTAATCAATAATAAAACTCCTTGTCATTTCCCACTCCCACCCCATTTTTACTTTCCTTTTTCTTTTCTTGCTACCAACATCATCTTCAGTACTAGCATTTTCATCCAAGTGAATTATCTCATTGTGTGTATCCCTTAGAACATCTTCTATCATAGTGGTATTGTCATCCTCATTTGATGCATTTAACTCAATGACAATCCCACCTTGTGGTGGTGGTGAGCTACTATGAATGGCTTCTGCAACTGCAAAAGTTTATGGACCAGAAACTTTGCCAATTCCAAAGTAAGACTTTATGGTAGTATCTTTAAGTTTTGGGCATTTTGATGGCCTCCCAATCCCTTCAGTTTAACCGCCCTAAGAAGTCTTACCCTTGTCTGACATCCAAATCCATTCACCATCCTCAGGAGTCTCAGTCTCACCCATGTCTGACATCTCAATCCCTTCACCACCCTGAGGAGTCTCACCCATGTCTGACATCTTGAGTCTTGACCTCTCACTACACATTAAAACTAATACTATCAAGTATGAAGAAAGGATTACTCACCTTTATGCCTTCTCAATTCTCTAAATCAGGAATCATGAATGCCTAGGCCTGTGTTGTAGGATTGTACCTTTGTCCCTCCACCCTACAATCAAGTTCGATGATCCAACTCAACTTGCGAAATGCGAATTAAGAGCTCCCAAATTTACTAATCAGACATGAAAAAATTGTAAGAAAGAGTGTTTCAAACTTTCAATTGTATTTATATCAATCCATGTTTTGGCATATTTTGGCGTTTTAAAATGCATCTTGATTTAAGAAAGGCGAAATGGGTCCTCGAATTCTTAGAATGTTTTAATTGATATTGGTGGATTGGGCCTCATTATGCTTCACGTGAAATTTAACAATAGGCGAAATGGACTGATGCGTGCAATGAAGATTTAATTTATCATTGGCGAAATAGGTCTTGGGTACAGGGTCGTTTTACTAGTTTTGGCAAATAATGAAGGTGATCTAATACCCATGTTCGAGTGATTCTAGACAAATATTACGGGAATCCATGTGGAAGGGTATGTAGTCAATGGCGAAGTTAGAATATAATGGACCATTAACCCCAAAATTTTGGGCGATTTGACCACTATGTTGCCCCAGACTATTCACCATTTCCTAAAAAATGAAATCGTGGATTCGCCACTAAAAAATTCTTTGCTTGAAAATAATCATAAACTCTTCATGCGGTTCCATGACAGGTCTAGACCTTAAGAATCCTCTCTAGGAACATCTTAGAAGCCTATTGCTCACGACCCCAATCCTACACATGCAAGAGCCCACTCTCCCAACCATGGACCATAACTTTAGGGTATACATAACAATAGCATCACATGAACATTTAATCCAAAAGCACAAATGATAGCCATAAACATCCATGAAGAAATATATATCAAGAACCAAGCCATAAAATTCATATTGCCAAATTTCAATAATATATAAAAGCCTCAAGAAGGAAAAATACATGTAAATAGGGGAAAAACATTATTCCAATAAAACCCCATAATACTCTACAGTGAGGCACAACATATCCTCTCATTGGAGCAAAATCCTCAAACAACAAGGATTCACTCATCTTCCTAGAGCAACAATACAAAACCTCAATGGACAAGTATGAAACTTCTTGTATGAGCTCAAATGAATAAAAATACATCAAATATGAATAGCACAATGCCTCAAGAACCTCAATCACATCACTACATGTCTTTGGTAAAAAGCTAGAATCAAGAAAACTGATCTAAATTGCCAAAAACCTCAAAATACAGTGAAAATGCAGACTGGTGGATATGACAATTACTCTAGTGCATATGACCAATAAAGTGGCACATATGACACTTAAGGTGGCACATTTGACAATTATTTTGGCTCATATAACATTTCTTCTGGTGCATATGAAACAAAAAGCTCAAAAACTTATTAACATAAAGATACACTCCCGGATGACCTAGAAAACTACTAAGGCATGAAAATTGGATTATTAAACCATCCAAAAAGATGCAATGACATTAAAAACACAATAATCAAGGAGAAATTAAATCAATTAACCAAGTATCCAAACCATGTCTTCGACATAATCAAGTGATCTCTAGATGATAACAAGTCATCAACTATGTCGGTGAACCATTTAACCTGTTAGTGAGCATATATCAGTGACCGTGCATAAGTCACTGACCTTGCCGGTGAACACAATGTGTCTGTTCAATAGTAAACCAATATAACCATAATGCTAAATGAACAATATAGATCTCTAGAAGGATAAGTGTTGACATCAATGACAAAAATAATGCAACACATCCATAATACCAACAATCTCCCCCTTTGGCATTGATGGAAACACTAGATGGAAAAATATCTAAGTGCCAAAACAGAATGCCAAAAACCAAAAATTAACAATCTCCAGAATAGACCAATACCAGAAATCAAAACTAAAATACAAGGAGTATATATCTCTCCCTCAATGAATAATCTCCCCCAAAGAACAATGTTTTTCCATAGATCTCTCTCCCCCTTGGACATCAAATGCCAAAGCAGTTAAAATACTAGAACTTACAACCAACTACTCCCCCTGAGAAGTAGCTCTCCTCCATCAAATCTGGAAAATGGTTTCTCTATTAGTTTCTGTTGGTTTGACACCAATCTTCAATCATCTAAGTCTCTGCCGGTGAGGGTATTACCCCAAGTTGCTCTCTGAGATATTCAAAGGTTTCCTTAGGCAAAGGCTTTGTAAAGATATCTGCAATCTGCTTTTTAGTATTCACATAAACCAACCTTACTTCTTTTGCTTCAACATTCTCTTTCAAAAAATTATATTTGATAGAAACATGCTTAGTATTAGAGTGAAATACCGGATTCTTTGATATATCAATTTTTGCTGAATTATCACAATAAATGATTATAGGTTCTTTTCATTTTACCTTTATGTCCTTCAACATTTGCTGAATCCATAATACCTGAGTACAATTAGTTGCTACTGCAACATATTCTAATTCTATTGTTAATAATGATGTACAACTTTGCTTCTTGCTTATTCATGAAATCAATCTGCTACCAAGAAAGAATGCTTCACCAATGGTACTCTTTATGTCATCTACATATACTGCCCAATTTGCATTAGTGTATGCACATAAATCAAAATTTTCATCTTTAGGATACCATAAACCAAGATTTGTTGTGCCTTGTAGATACCGGAAAATCCTTTTTACTGTTGATTCATGATTTTCTTTAGGATTACTCTAAAATATTGAAACAATACATATTGCATTTATTATATCAAGTCTGGTTTGTGTCAAATATAGTAAACCTCCAATCATGGATTTTTATCTTATCAGATTCATAGGAGCTGAATCATCCTTCAATGTCAATTTATTAGTTGTAGTCATAGGAGTACCTACTGGTTTAGAGTTTTCCATACCAAATTTATTTTAGTAGTTCCTTCAAGTATTTTGTTTGACATATGAATATACCTCTATTAGTTTGTGAAATCTGCAATCCTAAAAAGAATTTTATCTCCCCAATCATAGACATTTCAAATTCTTCTTGCATCTTGTTAGCAAAGTCCTTACACAATCCATCTTCTCCTCCAAAAATGATATCATCAACAAAAACTTCAATAACCAAGATGTCATCATTAGTCACTTTGAAATATAAGTTGTTGTCAGCATTACCTTTAGTGTAACCAAGCTTCAAAAGATATTTGTCCAATCTAGCATACCAAGCTCTAGGAGCTTGCTTCAATCCATACAAAGCTTGCCTTAATCTTCAAACCACATCTTTATCATTTGTCAATGAAAATCCATCAGGATTTCAATGTAAACTTCCTCTTCAAGATCACCATTCAGAAATGCACATTTTACATCCATCTAATATACTTTATAGTTCTTATGTGCTGCAAATGCAAGAAATAATCTAACTACCTCAATTCTAGCTACCGGTGCGAAGGTTTCATTATAATCAATTCCCTCTTTCTGTGAATATCCTTTATAAACTAATCTTGCTTTGTTCCTAATTACCTTACCATCTTCATTAAGTTTATTTATGAATATCCATTTAGTTCCAATTACATTTTTGCCTTTAGGTCGGGGAACTAATGTCCATGTATTGTTCTTTTCAATTTGTTCTAATTCATCTTCCATTACTTTTATGCAATGTTCATCTTCACATGCTTCAATAACAAATGTTGGATCAATTTGAGAAATTAAGCATACCTCTTCATTTCCTAGTCTTCCTCTTATCATAACACCTTGATACTTATTCCCAATTATATGATTTTCTGAGTGATTTAGTCTTACATACCTGGGTTTATTCACATGCAACTCTTCTTCAGTCATTGTGGAATTCTCTGATGATATCGGTGTGATTGGATCCACATTTTGTACCGGTGCACTCTGTATTGGTTCATTTATGATCATCTCAATTGCCAGTTGAGAATCTACAGACCTTTAATTTCCCCTAAAGTGTTCATCTATCTTTACATTAGCACTTTAAATGATCTTTTGCAATCTTTTGTTAAAACATCTATATGCCTTTCTCTTAGATGAATAACCAAGAAATATTCCTTCATCACTTCTAGGATCAAATTTACCAACATACTCATCTCTCCTAATATAACATTTGCTTCCAAATATTCTGAAGTATTTAAGAGTAGTACTACCAAACCATAGCTCATAAGGCATCTTACCGGTTTCACCTTTGATGTGAACTCTATTGAAAGTGTAAACTATTGTATTCACTGCTTCTCTCCAGTACACATGAGGTAGATTTTCTTCCAATATCATGCTTCTAGCTGCTTCCAAAATAGTTCTATTCTTCCTTTCCACAATTTCATTTTGCTAAGGTGTCTGGGGTGCTGATAGTTGTCTTTTGATTCCATTCACTTCATAGAATGTATTAAATTCCTTAGATATCAATTCTCCTCCTTGATCAGATCTCAAACATTTGATTTTCTTACCGGTTTCATTCTCTACCATTGCCTTGAATAATTTGAATTTTCCAAAAGCTTCTGATTTCTCCCTGAGAAAAGTAACCCAACACATTCTAGAATAATCATCAATAATTAGCATAAAATATCGATCTCCTTGTAGACTTCTTGTTCTTTCCGGACCACACAAGTCAGTATGAATTAAATCAGGAACATTATTGGATTTCTCATAAAAACTCTTGAAGGTTGTTCTAACTTGCTTTCCCATTTGACATTCCTTACATACCGGATTATGAAATTTCACAATCTTAGGTAAATCCCTTACTGCCTTAGTTGAACTAGTCTTTACAATGCAATCAAAATTTACATGACAGAGTCTCTTATGCCATAATCAACTTTCATTAATGTGTGTAATCAAACATGTCTTATCACTGTTATTCAAATGAAAGATATTACCTTTAGTCTGATTGCCATTTGCAATCTCCAATCCAATTTTGTTCATGATCTTGCATTTACCATTCTTGAATTGTAATTGAAATCCCTTTTCATCTAATTGACCAAAACTCAAAAGATTATGCTTCAAACCTTCAACATAATAAACATTGTTAGTATTGTGCTTACCATCCAAAGATATAGTGCCTTTTTCCTTTGATTAAACAAACTTTATCATCGCCAAATATTACTAGACCTCCATTGTATTCATGAAAAGATAAGAATTGGTTTATGTGAATACTAAAGAGAAGGTTGTAGATATCTTTACAAAGCCTTTGCCTAAGGAAACCTTTGAATATCTTAGAGAGAAGCATGGGGTAATACCCTCACTGGTAGAGACTTATATGATTGAAGATTGGCACCAAACCGACAGAAACTAACAGAGAAACCTTTTTTCGGCTTTGATGGAGGAGAGATATTTCTCAAGGGGAGTAGTTGGTTGTATGTTCTAGTATTTTAACTGCTTTGGCATTTGATGTCAAAGGGGGAGAGAGATCTATGGAAAAAAATTATTCTTTGGGGGAGATTATTCATTGAGGGAGAGATATATACTCCTTGTATTTTTTATTTTATTTCTAGTATTGGTCTATTCTAGAGATTGTTGGCTTGTGGTTTTTGGCATTCTGTTTTGGCACTTGGATATTATTCCATCTAGTGTTTCCATCAATGCCAAAGCTAATGCAGCACATCCATAATACCAACAAACATTGGGTGTTGTTGTAGAAATTACACCAGAAATAGCCCAAGTTTTGGATGGGACATCAATGAATGAAGCACTGTTTAATGTTGACAACTTAAGGAAATCAATTTTCCTATTCATCTCTGCATTTGAGGCTTCCATTTCAACTCTCTTCAACTCTTTTGCAAGAGTTTCATTTCTATTCTAGATATTTCTAGCTCAATGTCAATTCGGGATAACTTTCGACTTAGATCTGGGATAGTTGAAGATTTTTTATCATCTATCTTAACACCATGTATCTTCTATTTTCCTTTATCTAGATCTAATTTAGGAATCTGAATACTTTGCTACCTAAGATCTACTAACCTCTAGTTATCCATATTACTCTTAGTCTTTTCCTTTGTGATATTTTCTGATTTCTTATTTAAAATGTCTCTTAAAATAGGGCCCTCAACACTAGGCTTATCATTTTCCTGAGCCAAGCCTCCCTCAACACTAGGCTTATCATTTTCCTGAGCCAAGCCTTTGAGTGTTGCTAATTGTTGCATCAAACCATCTCTCTACCATAGCTCTAATAGCTTCAGATTCCTTTCCTTTTCTCTTTTACTTCTCAAATCTATCTGTTCTTGGAGTTCTCTTCTCAATGTGTCTATGTCTCCAAAAACTTCTTTTGGATCTGGTAGAGTTATCTCAGATCTGAAAGTATCATCTAAATCAATCAATTTCACATTATATTTTTCTCATATTGACTCATAACCATGAGAAAAAATTGTTGTCAGACTTGGAGGAGGAGGTACACCAATAGCATTTTCACTTTGGTGACTTCTAATTCTACTCCGACCTCTTTTCTTTTCTGAATACTGAACTTGAGTACATTCTTTTCTATGCAGTTTCATTTCTTCTTGAACATGTTTATCAAATAAGGAATTGAAAAATCCTAAACTATCTGATTCAAAACTTTTAGAAGATAATGCATGAACCTTAGGAAAAGGATTTAACAATGACTTACTTGCATTCTTGTGCTTAGGCTTCCATGATGAGGGAGCAGCGCTTGAATCTTCATTTCTTCTTGTCCCCTATCTCCATGGAGCTCCATGAAGCTCTTCCAACTTTTCTTCAGGATGCAGCCTCATGTAACCTCTAGTGTTCTTCGCTTTACTTGTAGTAACTGAATCCTTCAAAGATTTTTTAGAATTACTCAAAAATATATGCACTGGCATAGAAACCTCAGAGTCGCCACCCAAATTGCTTTGAGATATCAAATAATATACTGCTTGATAATATTTGAAAGAAATTTGTGAACCTTGTTCACAAACTGGAATATCTTTCTCACGAAAATGTAAAAGACCCCTTTCACAGGAAAACATGAACCAAAAACACAAAACCATGGGCTCAACCATCAAATCATAGAGATACTATGAAAACCTCTCCTATATTTTAAACAAAACCCTTCTAACCAGAGACTCTTTATAGTTTATATCCCCAACAGAGTTGCCATTTTTTGTTGGTGCCCAAAAACAGGTTTACACTAACACAAGTCAGAGACTAAACTATTTTCTTCTAAATATCTATGGAAAGCCTCTTCCAACTGTTAATATTCTTCACACTTGGACCAACAATAACAAGGATACAAGATCCTTCTGCACTTTAGGCTATGCAAAACTAGGGTGGGTGATCCCCATGCCAATTTGTGATTTCTACGCCACACTCACAAATTATACATGAAACAAAACAAACAATCTCATATAAAGACTCAACAGAAAGGGAGAATGCTCAGGTTTGGAAAATTCCTCAATGATCCTCAACCATTTTGGAGCATGAGATGATTAAAAACACATGATTGTTGGCATTTGCATGAAGATTGCATTGATGAACTATTTTGTTGTCATTAATGTCAATTATAATCGGTAATGATGTTGTTATGATGTTGTTTTGCAATTGGTAGCTGAGCTAGTGAAGGAAAATGATATTACTTTAGAAGCAGTGAGATCAACTGGTAACCCTAACTGTTGATGTGACAAACCCTAACCGATGGAGCTTGGTGAATCAGTTGTATTGGTTTATGATCAAATGATGAACGGTAATAATTATGCCACATATGCATGTTGTATGTGAAGAGTTTCAAATGGTTTTTGGTGCGTAGAGATAACGATTTTATCTGGGGAATGAACGAGTAAAATGCATGAAGTGGAAACCGCGTGATGCATTACAGGGATTGATGAAGCAGTGATCAAGGAATGGTTGATGTTGTCTTGAACAATGTGCAATGATTTCTATGTAATCCAATAGTCATACTTGAATTGATTTGTTTGTAATCTTTATGAGATCTTAGGTTTGTTATGTGTTATCGACCTATTGTTTTTCTTATAAGGTCGATGAGTTTTTTTGTTGTAGTGCTGGCAATTTTGGTTAAGTGTCAGTGTGGTTGATTGCCAAACCAGAAGGAGTATCTATAGTATGTGTGAAGGAAGATAGGAGCATGAAAAGGATCTGACCAAACAGAGTAGTGCTATTCACCAGATCAGCTAACCCCTATTGTTCTCTACCAATTACAAGAGTCAAATCCCTTAATAGGGTAAGCTCTAACAAGATTAGTGCTATTCAAATCCTCTAACCAGGTGATCCATTAGCTTGGATTTCAAATCCTCTACCAAGGTTACTCATAACAAGGTATTGCTTATAATAGGTCATTATAGTCAATCCCTTAACTGGGTGGTCCCTAACAGGATTTGTTCTTAACATGACTTTTTGTAAAGCTTTAACACACTTGGCTCCTAACAGGGAAAACTTTAGAAGAGTTTGGAATACTTGTGGGTATTCATCCCCACTGTGGTTTTTCCCATTTGGGTTTACGCATCAAATTCATTGTGTCAAGTGGTGAATGTTTTTGTGGTTATGTTTGCTATGGTTAATTTGCTTAGCTATTAAATGCACTTAGATATGATAAGATGATCAATAGTAATCTGAAATGTGCTTTTACTTTTGTCAGTAAAGTATTTGGATTTTTTGGTTAAATGGTTTGAGAGTTTGAGAGTTGTTTTGTTGTTATTTAGATATGCCAATCAAACCAATTTATTGTCAGTGATATTGAGGTTTGTAGTTCAATGTTTGAATTAGTTAGTTCTGAGTTTGAATTGGGAGGTTGTTTTTGAGTTTGGTGAAAGTTAAGTTAGTTTTCTATCTACTGATTCAAACCCCCCTCTTAGTAGTTATCTGGATCCTTATTGGTTCATCATACCATCAATTGGTATCAGAGAATTTCAAGTCCTCTAGTGTCTAAGCCTAACAACTTGAGGTACATATCTAGAAGAACATGATGAAGAAAGAAGGTTTGAAGTTTAATAGGGTAAACTTAAAAAATATTGAGTGATAGAATAAAAATCTATATCAAGATTCTAGGAAGTCAATACTGGGAACATGTTGTTACTCAATATGTTGTACCTAGTGGACTATGTCTGATGATCAAAAGAAAGAGAAACAAGAAATTAATCAAGCATTGAAGGCCATTATCAGTTCTTTGTCCGATTCAGAGTATGTTGATGTCCATGGTCTAGAGATTTCTTATGATGTGTGGAAGAAACTTGATGAAATCTATAGCAGTGATGAGCATGTGAAGATTGCCAAAGAAGATAGTCTCAGAGGTAAGTTTAATGACATGCAGATGGTTGAAGGTGAGAATATTCAATAGTATGGTTAAAGGATCAAGGAGATAGTTGGTGAGATCAAGAGTGCTGGTGGTAAAGTGGAGGATGCCACAATGGTTAATAAGGTGTTAAGAACCCTTCTATCGGTCTATGCTATCCGAGTTGCAGCCATTCAGGAGCTAAAGTCTATTGATAAATATAAGGTAACTCTGGACTCCATCATTGGTAAACTTACTACATTTGAATTAAATGGTTATAATGGTAGTGCTCAGAAATCTGAATCTGCATTTAGAGCTTCAGTTTCTAACCCACCTATGAGGAAAATTGGATATGTTAGTCATAGTTATAAGTATAGATCTAGTAGAGAAGTTGATGATGAAGATAGTCTAGTTGAGCTTGAAGCATTGATGGCCAAGCGGTTACCTAGAGGTACTGGTAAGTACAGAGGTAAATTACCTTTGAAATGTTTTGCATGTAACAAGATTGGACACATCGCAGCTAACTGTCCTAATGGTGACAATGAGCATAAGCATGAGAAGTACAAGAAGTACAAAGGAAAAAGCAAAAGATATTGTCTCATTGCAGTTGATAGTGGTATCACTGATGAGGAATCTGAGGGAGATGCTAATGAAGACATTGTAATTGTTGTCATTAAAGAGGAAACATCTAATCAGAAGGCATTGGTTTCTTGCATGGATAGTTCTGATGATTGGATCATAGATAGTGGTTGTTCACACCACATGATCGGTGACCGAAGTAAATTTCTTACTTTGAAGGAATTCGATGGAGAAGTTGTGATATTTGGAAATGACTCACCCTACATGGTAAAAGGAAAGGGAACCATTTCTCTTAATGAGAAAGAGTAGTGCAGATGATGTCTATTGGTTGAAGGATTAAAGCACAATCTTTTAAGTTTTGCTCAACTCAATGACAGAGGTTATCCATTGTAATTTAAGAATGTAATGTGCAAAATCTATGGGAGAAAAGGTGAACTAATTGAAACCGGCAAGCAGACAAAAGGTAACCTATTTTACCTAAATCCTAAGGTCAACAACTATTTAATTGATAAAGTAGATGATAGTTGTCTTTGACATCAAAGATTTTGTCATATAAATTTTGATAACATTGTCAAAGTCAGTAAGTCCAAGTTGGTAAGAGATTTGCCTCAGTTGGACAAACCAATGAATTCTTTGTGTAAGGAATGTCAGTTAGGAAAGATGGCATCCTCAAATTTTAAGAGAAAATATTTCTCAGTAGAACATTGTTATATTTGGTTCATACGGATCTTTGTGGACCAATAAGGACTAAAAGTATTCAAGGTGACAGGTATTTTATGATCTTCACTGATGATTGCTCAAGAATGATGTGGGTCACATTCTTGAAGGACAAAAAAAAAGCCTCTAGTAAGCTCAAGGCATTCAGGGCCTTATCTGAAAAAGAAAGTGGTAAGAAGATAAAGTGTCTGAGGACTAATCAAGGTGGTGAATTTACTTTAGAGGAATTCACTAGATATTATGAAGACAATGGAATTAAGAAGAAACTTTTTGCATGGAGGACACCACAACAGAATGGTATTGCAGAGAGGAATAATCGGTCAGTTGTTGAAGCTAGTATAATGATGCTAATATAAGGAGGTGTAGCAAAAAATTTATGGAGAGAAGTTGTTAGCACAACTGTCTACACTATGAACCGGATATTGGTAAAGAGAGGTAAGGATAAAAAATCCTTATGAATACTAGTATGGTAGATCACCTAATGTCAGTAATTTTAAGATTTTTTAAAAGTAAATATTTTATCAAGAGAGGCAGCTATGTTCTTAAGTTTGAGGTGAATATGGTAGTAAGTCAAAGTATGTGAAAGAGGTATTAAAGACATTTGGAATGAGTGACTGTAAACTAGTTGGGACACCAATGGTTATAGGTTGTAAACTGTCTAAAGAGGATGATGTCGCATCTGTTGACGAAAGGGAGTACAAATCAATGATAGGGAAACTACATTATGTTGTTCACAGTAGACTAAATATTGCTCATGCAGTTGGTTTAGTTGTCAGATTTTAGAAGAATCCAAAGGAGATACACTTGATAGCAACTAAAAGGATATTGAGATATTTGAAAGGTACTATTGACTATGGATTATCGTATCCATATACAAGTTACTTTGATTTTAAGGTTTATACAGATGCAGACTGGGCAGGTAATGTTGATGATAGGAAGAGAACAACCAGTGGTGCATTCTTTCTTGGAGGAAGACTTGTATCTTGGAGCTGCAAGAAGAAGAGTCATAAATCATAGTCCACTGCTGAAGCTGAATATGTTGCAGCGTGTATGAATTGTACCCAGGCAATCTAGATGAACACGTTCTCGAAGGATTCAAGCTAAAGAGTACAGATCCAATAAATATTTTATGTGACAACACTAGTGTAATAAATATTTAAAAGAACCTGGTGTTGCATGCTAGAACCAAGCATATTGAGATAAAATATCATTCCTTGATAGAGAAAGTGTAGAGTAAAGATGTGTTAATGGAGCATGTATCTACCAAGGAGGAGCTAGCGGATATCTTTACTAAACCTCTACCTAAGAGTACTTTTGAGTATCTTAGAGGTTAGCTAGGCGTCATGCCCCTACATGAGGTCAATTGAGCAGATGTGGAATACATCAGTCTCAGAGCTAATTGAAGAATCTTGAAGCAAGATTGATGTAGAGTGGAGTTATTCCACAAGGGGAGCATCAAGTTGCAGATTGTTGTTGTAGAACAATGAAGTATAACACTGCATGTTTAACTTTCACTTTGGCATTGTTGTCAAAGGGGGAGAAGAACTATATGATTATGGGGAAAATAATTGTATGATTGACAAGGAGAAGATCTATAGCTAGTTACCAGCTAAAGACATGGAGACTCAGTTGAAGGAGAGTACATGGTAAATTGTAAACTAGGATTCCTATACAAAATTATCACAATCAATAGTATTGATACTTGTATTGCCATCTATGCTAAAGGGGGATATTGTTAGCATTTGCATGAATATTGCATTGATGAACTATTTTATTGTCATTGATGTCAATTATAACCAATAATGATGTTGTTTTGCAACCGGTAGGTGAGCTAGTGAAGGAAACCAATATTACTTTAGAAGCAGTGAGATTAACTGGTAACCCTACATGTTCATGTGTCAAACGCTGACCAATGGAGCTTGGCGAATCAGTTGTATTGGTTTATGACCAAATGATGAATGGTAATAATTATGCCACATATGCATGTTGTATGTGAAGATATTCAAATGGTTTTTGGCATGTAGAGATAATGGTTTTATCTTGGGAATGAGCAAGTACATTGCATGAAGTGGAAACCACGTGATGAGTTACAGGGATCAATGAAGTGGTGATCAAGGAGTGGTTGAGGTTGTCTTGAACAATGTACAATGATTGCAATGTAATCCAATGGTCATACTTGAACCAATTTGTTTGTAATCTCTATGAGATCTTAGGTTTGTGATGTGTTACCGACCTATTGTTTTTCTTATAAGGTCGATGAGTTGTTTTGTTGTAGAGTTGGAAATTTTGGTTAAGTGTCAGTGTGATTGATTGCCAAACTAGAAGGAGTATTTGTAGTATGTGTGAAGGTAGATAGGAGCATAAAAAGGACCTAACCAAGGAGAGTAGTGTTATTCACCAGATCAACTAACCCATGTTGTTCTCTAACAATTAGAATAGTCAAATCCTTTAAAACAGTAAGCTCTAATAGGATTAGTGCTATTTAAATCCTCTAACCAGGTGATCCACTAGATTGGATTTCAAATCCTCTACCGAGGTTACTCCTAACAGGGTATTACTTCTAATAGGGCATTATAGTCAATCCCTTAATTGGGTGGTCCCTAACAGTATTTGTTCTTAACAAGACTTTTTGTAAAGCTTTAACAGGCTTGGCTCCTAATAGGGCAAACTTCAGAAGAGTTCATAATACTTGTGGGTATTCATCCCCACCGTGGTTTTTCCCATTTGGGTTTCCACGTCAAAATCATTGTGTCAAGTGGTGAATGTTTTTGTGGTTATGTTTGCTATGGTTAATTTTCTTAACTGCTAAATCCACTTAGATGTGATAAGATGACCGATAGTAATCTGAAATGTGCTTTTACTTTTGTCAGTAAACGTATTTGCATGTTTTGGTTAAATGGTTTGAGAGTTTCAGAGTTGTTTTACTATTATTTTGATATGCCAATCAAACTGATTTACTGTCAGTGATATTGAGGTTTGTAGTTTAGTGTTTGAATCAATTAGTTCTGAGTTTGATTAGGAGGTTGTTTTTGAGTTTGGTGAAAGTTTAGTTAGTTTTCTATCTACTGATTCACCCCCCCCCCCCTCAGCAGTTGTCTGGATCCTTATTGATTTATCATACCACAAAAAAAAAAAAAATGATATTCAACAAGTTATAGCAAATAAGTGGTGATATGAAATGCCTTACTCCATTGGGTACATGAAATGATACTACATAAAATGCATTTTGAGAAAATTTAGCTAACAACATATAAACCTAAGATAATATTGCCTTGCAATACATCATATTTGCAACCCCAACCCAAAACTACTTATCAAAATCCCTACAGATTTCCCTACCACTATGCAATTCTTCTCAAGCATTTAATTACCCCTTTAGACCAAAGCATGAACAAAAAATGCATACACCACAATAGTGCAATGAATGATAAAATCCTTGATAATATGCATTCAAAACATGATAGAACAATATAATGGAGAGAAATGGGTTTGAATTATATTTCTATTGAATAATTTGGTTGTCTCTATCAGGATACAATTCATACATAACTCCTTCAAGAACCAATAGAATTATAGAAATAAGACTCTTTCTATTTTTCTCTGCAAAATGACCTCTTACAACTTTTTGTTTCAACTAAACTTTTCTATTGAAAACAGAACTTCAGAACACTCAAGGGACCAAAAATATGAACCCCATCTCATAGCCTTGAATTCTCTTTTATAAAAAACAAGAGAGCAAACAAGCTTCAGGCCAGAGGAGACACCTGTCATCTCAAAATGATTACATACAAATGTATTCTATTACACAAACATCCATCCTTGATTTCGCTTATGCAGGATCAAAGTCTGCGGCTGCTTTCTCTAAAACTCAAGATGAATTTTATCATCATTTTTGGTATACAAGCTCAAAAATATTTGTCACTAGAAGACAAAAATAGTTATACAAATTGTTTGCAACCTTTGCCAATCAAAACTCATGAATTCATCACCTTTTGCCCTGTATGGAATATATTTAATGATTACTTTGTTTGCCTCTCTTTCAAAAGGTTCAAAAAATGATCCTGTGGCAATTATTTTATCCATTCTATCCTCCAGCATATCCATGTTTAGCCTTTCACATATCAGCTCTACCTGGGTACTGATGACTCTTTCTACCTCTTCCTTCCAAGATTGTAAAGGCTTGATTGCCCCTTCTTCATCTTCAATATCTGGAAAAAGAGCTTGTTTCAATTCACTGAAACTTTTCATCAAATACCTTACCTTTATTTCCAAATTCTCCAGCAAAATTTGGGCTTCCTGCATTGATTTTACTAGCAAATATGCTAGCTAGAGTGCATGTGGTCTCTAGGCATGATACTTAGAGGCCATGGACATTATTTTGAGCTCATTTACTCTTTACAACCATTTTGTAAATAGAAGAATTTCCACTTCTTTATCATCATCAAATTTTTGAATAGCATTAAATAACAAAGAGTATAAGGCATGAACACTATTGATCCTACTATCAACTTTCTCATTCAAATGAGTTATTGAGCTAACTGTATCCTTTTGTTTCCCGACTAATTGATCTTCTGATTCTTTCAAGTTATTTTCTAATTCAACCAATCTTTTCTAAAAGTTGAGACTGAGTTGGTTCAGTTGATCTTGTAGCTTCAGGCTCATCATCATCATCATCATATGGGACTAATGACATACCAAGGATACCAGCACTTGTATCAGGTTGAACTGCTTCTCCTCCCTAGACCATAGGTGATGACCTAGATGTTGATGGCTCGAATGGCCCTATAAGTGCAGGAAAGGAAACATTTATTTGTCCTTGCTCAAAGATTTGCACTCTCATTTGCAAATCTACACACCTTTGCTAAGATGCATTGTAATTATTGAAAAGTTTATCAAACTTTCTTATCAGCTTCGTCTTTTCAAAGATTCTCTTTTTACAGTCTCATGTGCCAACTTAGCAACATCAACATTTAATTTTATAGCCTCTTCACTTGACGTGTCAGATTATCTTTTGATAATAAGGGTTCCCCTCAAATTGGGGTTCAAGCAACTGATGTCAGGATTTCTAGGTCCTTTCTCTAGCACCCATATTGCCAAGGTTGCATAATCATCCATGAAATCTTATCCTTTTAATACCAACCTTGCTTCTTTTGAATTGAAACATTAACCTTTCGACTTCTTGATTGTATCAAAAGCCACTGCATTTGCTATGTCCCATTTTGGTAAAATCAGGACTCCAGCTTGACTTATAATCTTCCTGGCTTCATCAGTAGCGATTTCCTTAAATTCTTCCATCATCTCATTCTTTACTTCTTCTTGGTTTTCTTGATCAGATATATCTGGCCTTTGGGCCTTTTTCTCAATAATTCTTCTTTTGTACTCCTCAATCTTCATCTTCCATACTAGTTGTAGAAAGGTTGGGCTCCTCACAAAAGTATCATCTTCAAGGAACTTATCACACGCCTCCTTTCTTGTATCCTTAAAAGCTTTACCCTAGATATCCAAAGGAGTGAGATCCAACTCTAGATTAGGGGGCACAGGAGGAACACTGAGTTGCATTTCTGCATTTTTTGCTATGAACATATCTTCCTCCACTTGTTCTTCATCCTTCCTTATAGGTGAAAAGGATAAGGTGATGGCAAAGGACTTATGTCCGAGTCTTCAAGATCAATGTTCTTAATTCCTTGAAAAGGCTTGATTTGTATTTTAGGGGAAGGCTCTACACTCATTATCTTTTTATCCTTTCTCCTTACTAACCTTCAACTGCCATTTCTTCTCTCCTCTTCATCACTTGTTTCTTGTCTTGTTCTTTTCTGGGAAGATTCATGAGTAGGTCTCCTTGCTACCATGCCACCTACTCTCTGAGACAAAGGAGGTTGTGAGATTGACTATTCTCGGCCATGAACTTCTTCAAGTTTGGCTATCTTATCCTTTAAAATCATATTTAATTCATCAAAATTGTTCATAACAAAGTCGACCTTGGCACAAAATAGGGTAAAATCCTTCATTGGGTCATATTTTGGATCCATCATTTGGATTTCATTGCATAACTTTATGAAGATTATCCACTTTTATTTCCTCCATTCTTGAGTCATGAAATCAAATTCATTTCTGATTATATCCTGAGGAAATTTATGCTCATAAGGCAACAAACTTCCTCTTATTCTTGTTTTGAAAATATTGTAGAACCCCTCAGGATCACTGTATCTAGTTATACTCACCCCCAAATGATATGGAGAAAAGAACTTATCAAAATGTTCATATCCTCCCTTTAGAATTACAAAATAAGGGATGATAGTGTAATCTGGGAAAATTATTCCTTTACCCCTTCCTTTTAAATCCTTGTCATGAATGCATCCTATTTTCCATGTTACCTCAACAAAACCCATTCTCAAAGAAATGTTGAAAGGCAATACATGTGGCTGTTCGAAGAAATCGTAGATTCTGATAACAGTACTTACAGGATAAGGGATAAAATCCCCCCAATTGTGCTCAATCCTAACAAGTGACAACCTCTCCTTGGGTCTTACAAAATCATGTAATTCTTTGGGAATTCTTGGCGGGTTTACTCTCAACCTTTGCCTCAACTTAGAAGCAAAACTATTATCAAATCTTACAAATTTGGCCTCCTCGTTATCAATTGTCCTTTTGAGGTTCATATTACCCTCAAAGTAATCTACATTCCTAAATAGGAACATATGCATGAGTAAGGAATACAAGAATAATTTAGCACCAGCCATTTCATTTTTAATATCCTATAACCCCTCATGAATTTTTTCTTCAAGGTAAGGGGCAAAGTCGAAACCCACTATATAATCCAGATGTTGAATTTGCATGATGATGTATATAAAATCACGTGGAATAATTGTAATTGGATTAAAACCCAATATCTGACATAGAGAGAAAAAGGTAGCCTGAAAGTAGGGAGCAAAAGAACCAATTGGGAATGGCTTCTCTGAGCTAGGGGCGATATGGTATGTTTTACTCCCTTCTCTAGCCAAATGCGTTTGAAGGAAATTATTTCTAATGAATTACCTCATCTTTTAATACTCTTATATTTTCTCATTCAAGTCTACCTACACCAGGCTTGTAGATGGTTCATACAAGTCAAAAATCTCCTAGAATTCTTCCCTTCTGATAGTCAAAAAAATCTCTCCTTCATTTCCCCTAATAACCCTCGAGATAGGGGCATATCTGTTTGCAACAGCTTTGAGTAGGTCAACGTCCATCAAGACACCCAACACTACTAACTTACCCAAATCATACTGCCAGGGACTAGATAATGGGGAATGAATGTTCCTTTGTCCATACCATAGTTTGAGCATTTCTAGTCCAGTCCTTGGTATACTAACATCCACCAAGGGGAATGCTTTATCAATTAACCCTTCCCCTAGGGTTTTTCCACTCACAAATCTCTGCCCATGTTGTCTATCATTTGTCAAACACTTCAATTGGTCCAAGAAATCATCATAGAGATTTCTTTTCATGTAATCAATTTGTCTTGAATGTTTTCATGAGGGAGCCATCTTTTGAACTAGGATTTTCTCCTACAACTTCAAATTGAGGAATAAAAGACTAGGGCTAACACGAGATTTAAATTACAACAATAATTTAGACAAATTTCACTCTTCTCTATTTATCTTTTAACCCTAGAACATTTGAAATTCTTTTCTTACAATTTCATGCACAATTTATAACATCAATTTGTTTCAAGAATAGATGAATGAGCTCAGAAAAACTTATTGTTTTGATTACACTAGAGGGATAGCAATTATGTGTTGCAAGGAGTCATTTCAACCTTCTTCAACAGTAGGAATATCTTCTAGATCATTATGAAATCCTCTACGAATGAAGAAGAACTTTTAAAAGTACTTTTATTGCTGCCTAGAATGAAACACAAATGTCTCATCCGCCATTACTACTCTTGTGAGCGAAACAATGACTCTTAACTTGCATTTGAAAAGTTTAAAACTTGGTCGTCGATCATCTTCCAAGTTGGCAAATCTTATGGACCAAACAATTCAATTTGACAGTTACTCTCCATTGTGACAAGCAGGTCCATCCTTGGCATGATGTGGCACATCCAACTCATCGCCTATTTCACCACCTTCAAAGACCCCACCATCGGCTTTCCCTGGCTCACCTTGGACACATGGCATCATCTTGTGATGTCGTGGTCTATAATTTCCTCACATCATTTGATCGTGGGACCACGAAAACCATCAGATCTTGTCTTTGTTTACCTTCTATCAGCATTGGTCACTTAGCAAAGGCGGCTAACTCCTGATCATTTCTCAGGTTGCAATTTAAAAATTACCACTTGATATAAGCACATGCAAAAATATTAATTTCTAGTAACTCGGGTTTTACCCACTGGGATCCGGTAACATAAAACATTTGAAAAGTCAAATTGTCGTCTTACCTTTATCCACCGAGCATATGTGGTATCATCTTGTGATGTTGCGACCTTTATCATCCTTAGACTTTTGACCACGAGGAAGCACAGACCGTCAAATCTATCATGTCTTTATCAACTGACCGAAATATTTAGGAATTTTGGACTTAAGAAAATTATGGGCACGGGCACAAATATTAAAAGGAGACCGACTATAGGGAAAATTTTATGCAACTTAGGAAAATCATTTCATAGACTGGTCTAACAGAACTTAGCACTTAGGAAATAAAATGGCCCCTCTAATAGAATACAACCCTCGACCTTAAGTGGGAAAAGGGTAACGACAAAACATAAAAGGCCCAAAGATTTTCTTTTATACCAAAACCTAACCATAAATCACAACCCCTAAAATCCTAAACCTTAAACCTTGACAGAGGGCATAATCAAACTAGAATGACCAAACTTTGCTAGACATAATTTTAGGTCCTATCACAAAGTATACAACATGACTTTACGAGACCCAAACACAAGGATACAATACCAAAGTACAACAAGTGCTAAATCAATGCAATCATCCTCCAAGGGAAAATCAAAAAAATAAGGCATACAGACAATGGATAC
Source organism: Cryptomeria japonica (assembly GCF_030272615.1). NCBI lineage: Eukaryota > Viridiplantae > Streptophyta > Pinopsida > Cupressales > Cupressaceae > Cryptomeria > Cryptomeria japonica. The sequence goes on from NC_081409.1 coordinate 368,939,414, forward strand.
ATGTGGGGTAGAGTGTCATCACATGCTAACCTCATGTGGCATTTGTCTCCACCTTGGAGTAACTCAAGGGAGATCGAGTATACCACTCCAACGGTCGTCCCAATCTAGGATCCCAAAAACATCTCCCTAGGTTTGTCCAATTGGGGCATACAAAATCATATTCTTTATCTTGATTAGATGCATTCCTAATACCCAACCATCTAATCAATTATTATTATGTTATCACTTGCAATTATACCATCAACTCTTCATGTGGTATCGTAGGTTTAGACCCCCTTCCTAGAGGTCTAGTACTCACAACCTAGAACCAACACATGCAAGAGCCCACTCCCCCATCTATGAACCAAGGCCATAGGGTAAAGATACAAATAAAATGAAAAAATAACACCATCATGAAATCTTAAGAAGGTACAATAGGCACAATAACAACTGAATACAAACTGAGCAACAACGACTCAAGGGTCAACTCAAAGAAGGAGACCTTCACAAATGCAACATCAACATAAGCCAATCATGGATGCAAAAAATAAAAGAGGTCGAAATAACATCAAATCCTCAATAGTGAGGCATAGCACATCCCACTGGAGTCATAAAATCAATCCATCAACAACATTCTCCCTCTTGTCGGAGTGTCAAATCGCATAGGAATCACCTCATCGGTAAGGCATGAAAATTTTTACCAGAGAGAATGAAACAACATAAGGGATAAAAAAAATCATAATGAACTTTCAAAAAGTCAATAAATACTGCACAAGCCTCTGGAGTACTCACACAGACCAAAGATGCACTCAAACAAGCTAAAAACTGACTTTCGAAGACCGCCGAGACAACTTAGTGCTCTTGAAACCTAGGTTAGTGTTCCTGGTAGGTATGGTAATGTTTTTGGTTAGTATGATGGCATTTCTGGTCTCTAGGGTGGCATTTCTGGTCAATTTCATCGAATTTGCAAATCAAGACCTCAACTCCCATGGTAAGTTTGATAGACCATATTTTATGAACTATGGCATTCTTGGCATGTATGATGGTGTTCTTGGCATGTAGGGTGGCCTTTCTAGTAGTTTCCATGGTGTTCTTGGGTTTTTCTATGGCTTTTCTAGTAAAAGTGCAGAGAACAGTTCAATGCAAAGGCACATGGCTTAGGAGGGGTCTCAGGAAGACTCGGGGGTATAAAATGACCCTCATACCAAACACAGGTAGTCTATAACATCAAAATATCATCATAGACAATCAACATACTCACTAGATAGCCACTGAAAGAAATTTGCATAAGAAAATACCTCTCCCACTGAGAATAAACTGCGAAATAGGGAGGAAAGTAACAATCAACAAGAAAGAACTCAAACAAGATAGAAAAGGTCCAAAAAAATATAATACAAGTGAAAGGAAGGATCCACACTTCTACAGAGTAGCCACAGAGAAGAACAACAATCACAATGAAAACACGAAGCCCAAAACTGCACTTTCCCCATTCCCAATTTGCACAACAAATTGAAATCCACTAAGGAAGATCATTTCCACAATAAAATAAAACTCCAAGAGAAATTCAAATTCAATAATTGCAGACACAGAGAAGACAAAATTTTTTGGAAAGAAAATGCAGAAGTAAGAGCCACCAACCTGCAATTCGCAAAACCAAAATTGAAGAAGAAATCTGAAAATGCCAAGCCTTCCAAAACCCAAATTGCAATCCAAATTCCAAATCCAATTCAAATATCCTCTTGCAATGATTTGTCAGATCATTAACTCGTGCACAAACCAGCGAGCCAAAATAAATAGAAAAATTAAATTTAAGACTATAGTTTTCTCGACCAATAGAAAAATTCCAAAAAACCATATACCTTACTTACCTTTACAAAATTAGAAAAAGGCATAATATAAATATATATTTCTTACCTTCCCAATCAAGCCAACCAATAAAAAATAAAGGTAGATAAAAATAAATCAAATTCAATTACTTAGTACAGATATAACAATCAATTGGGAAATACAAATATTTCCTCAAAATTAAATGGTATGTAAAAATAATATTATTTACCCATACTTTATTAAATAATTCCCACATAATGATTTATAATTAATTATCATTATTAATATCAACACTAATAAAGAAATAAATAAAATAAAGTAAAATAAATAAAACTCAAATAAATAAAAGTCATCCCAACAATAAATTAAAAAAATTAAATATTTAAACAATAAATAAAGCTCAATAAAATATAAATAAATTAATTACTTTATTAAATAAATTAAAATAAATAATCCAATCTTGCAATAAAGCCAATAATCAAGCCATGACTGATCAAAATAAGAAGCTAGAGAGATTTGACCTCAAGACCTATGAAACAAAGTAGAAGAGACTTAACCAATACACCACATCTCTTAGTTGACCCTAAAGGAAGATCAACCAAGAAAGAACATCAAGATAAGATAACAATGTATACATCTTAGACCAAGAGTGTATGAGGGAAACTATGTCATCTCTGACAACTTGCCATTGCGATAAAGACATGCTTAGACCTGTGGAGCCAGGTGGAGTCGATGTCTGGTACGTGCAAACCTACATCAAAAACCAATATGACATATACAATGCATATACCTTACAATAAACAGACAAGTGATAGAGAATCGTGGTAACATATCCCGCTCATAATCAGTGATATGGCATCATCTCTACTCACAAAGATAGTCATGCAATATAATATCAAAACATCTCATAGAATCATCACGATGAAGTAGGGTTAGTATCATCATCAATATCATAATCCATATAAAGAATAACCATATGTAAATCCAGGAGTCATAAATCCATCCATTTAGGAGATACTAATAATAAAAGTATCCAATCATAAAGAGTCATCACAAATACCATGAGTCTGCATAAGGTCCTAGTATCACATATACCATCTCAAAATAGCGGAAGAGTCATAAACATCCATCCAAATAACCATCATAAGTCTATCAGTATGCAAATCAAAATGCAAGTCTAGGAGGGACACTACGTGCATGTTGTTCATAGGATCTGGGAATGGATCTCCTTCCATTGTTGTTATATTATAAGCACCATTTCTAACTACTCTAGTTATTACAAAAGGACCTAACCAATTAGGCTCAAATTTTCATATTTTTTTGCGTTCCACTAAGTTCCTTTGATTCTCCTTAAGGATGATATCCCCTACTTTGAAGCAATGTATTCTTACTCTTTTGTTATAGCTTCGTCTCATTCTATTTTGGCATCCTTGTAAATGATTTAGAGTGCTTTATCATTTTTCATCCAATAATTCAAGTTCTTGCAAGCGTGCGACTCTGTAGTCTTCTTCTGATATGATGTATTTTAGAGAGACTCTTAGCAATGGAAATTCTACCTCAATAGGAAAAATAGCTTTTGAACCATATACCAAAGAGTATGTTGTTGCACCAGTGGTTGTACGTACACCAGTTCAATAGGCCTAGAGCACTGGATTCAATTGAAGATGCTAGTCTCGTCTGGCTTCGTTGACAACTTTCTTTAAAATTTTCAATATAGTTTTGTTTGTTGCCTTGGCTTGACCATTGCTTTGGGTATAGTACTAGGTTGCAAAGCATTGTTGAATATGAAACTGCTCACAAAGTTCAGTGACCTCTTAGATTTTAAAGGGACACCCATTGTTTGTCACAATACACATTGAGACTCCATATCTATAGATAATGTAATTCAACATGAATTTCACTATATGTTTGCTAGTGGTGTAGGTCATAGGGATTGTCTAGACCCAATTTCTAAAATATTCATCGACGGTGATAATAAATGTGTGTCCATTAGAGGAGGTAGGATTTATTTTCTATGCTAGATAAAGTCCCCACTATAAGAATGACCATGGTGAGAATGAACATGGTGATGTGATGGGTTGAAGGTCTTGTACAGGTGCGTGAATTAGATTTTCATGTATTTGGCACTGTCTGCATTTTTTAACATACTTGTAAGCATCATTTTCCATTGTTGGCCAGTATATCTTGTTCTCAATAATTTCTTGGCTTGAGCTAGGCCACTAACATGGGCACCACAGATTCCATCATGAACTTCTTTTAGTGCTTGGTGTGCTTCTTTAGAATTGAGACATCTAAGTAAGGTGGTATCCAAGCTTTTTCTATACAATGTGTATCTAGATTCCTGTCGTATGAGCATCTTTCTCTGATTGGATGAAAGGTCAGAGGCATATATTGATCATGTAGATATGAGTAGACATCTTGATACCAAGGGATTCAAGGCCCACTATGACACAAACATATTTTGAAGTAGGTATTTCATATGAAGGTAGCATCAACTTCTCTTCTTTGAACTTAAACTAAGTTCCATTATTTGACATAGCAAGGAGAGATCCCATAGTTGCCATTGCATCAGCGACTCTGTTCTATACTTTGGGGATTGCTCAAAAGAGATTTTGGAGAAATGTTGCTTCAGTTCTTCTACCAACTATTTGTAGGGTGTGATTTTGTCATCCTTGGTAACATAATCATCATTCACTTGGTTGATGATAAGTTGAGAATCACCATAGACTTGTAGTTCTTTGATCTTCCATTGTACGATAATCTGAAGTCCTATTACTAGTGCTTCATATTCAGCTATGTTATTAGTGCATGGGAAGCTTATTCTCAATTGTTTGGGGATAGAATCACCTTGAGGGGTGATAAATAGGATATCCTCTCCTACTCCATGGTTGGTATGTGACCCATCAAAGTATAGTTTCCAAGTGCTAGATGTTGTGATTGTGAAGATAGATTCATCCAGGAAGTCTATCAGTATTGGATGATGATCTTGAATTGGAGCCTCTACCAATTGATCTACAATTATCTGTCCTTTCATGGCCTTCCTATCAACATACTCAATGTCTAACTCACTTAGGATCATCACCCAATTATCTAACCTTTCTATTAATGCAGCTCTACTTAATAGATATTTGAGTGGATCAAACTTTGCAATGAGTTGGATCCTATGACTGGTCATATAGCGTCTGAGCTTTTGGGAAGCAAAAATTATTGTTAAGAATGCATGCTCAATATGAGTGTAATTCATTTCATAGCCTTCAAGGGTTCTACTGATGTAGTAGATTTCTCTTTCTTTTCCTCGATCATCGTGATGTGCTAATAAAGCACCCAAAGTGGAGTTTGTGGCATATATATACAACAATAATGGTTTTTCATGGATTGGTAGCACTAACGCTGGTGTGGTAAGTAGATAGTATTTCAAAGCTTGAAATGCCTCTTGGAATTATTCTGACCATTTGAATGTTACACCTTTCTTTAAAAGGTATTGGAAAGGGTGGCACTTATCTACCAATTATGATATGAAGTGTCTTATAGATTGTAGTCTCCCTTGAAGACTTCTCAATGTTTAAGTGTTGTTGGTGCTGGCATTTCTAAGATAGATTTCACCTTTGGAGGATCTACTTCAACACCTATGTTTGACATAATGAAGACCAAGATCTTTCTAGCTATAACACCAAATACACACTTTTTAGGATTAAACCTTACTTTGTATATTTCTAATCCATCAAAGATTTTGGCCAGAACTTCTAGGTGATCTTCTTTGGTTTTTGATTTGGCTAAGATATCATCAACATAATTCTCCATGATATCATGTATCATCATGGAACAATTTTCTCATAGCTTATTGATATGTTGTACCTACATTCTTTAAACCAAATGGCATGTTGTTCCAACAGTATGTTCCCCAAGGACATGTGAATGTTATCTTTGCTTGGTGTTCTGGTCCAATCCTGATTTGACTATAACTAGAGAAATCATCCATGAGTGAAAACATTTTGTTCCCCGTTGTAAGATCTACAATCATATCAGTATTTGTAAGCATAAAATCATCCTTTGGATAAGCCTTGTTTAAATCTCTGAAGTCAAAACAGATTCTGATGCCCCTAGTGTGCTTGGTTACTAGGACTAGGTTGGATATCCACTCTGCATAGTCTATGGGTCTTATGAAACCCACATCTAAAAAATTTTGCAGCTCAATTTTGATTAGTAGGGCTATTTGTGGATGCATCTTTCTTAACTTTTGCTTGTAGGGATTTTTTCCTAGTAATAGTGGTAGATGGTATAAAACCAATTCAGGATTCAGTCTTGGCATATCAGCATAGGACCATGTAAATTTGATAGGCCTTTCTTTGAAAAATTGAATAAATTTCTCTTTTTCCAACGGATTTAGGGATTGTGCTAGATGAATTTTATGTACATTCTTGGCATCTCCTATGTTGTTCTCTTCAGTTTCTTCCATTAGGAGTTTTGATTTCTCTTGATCTATTGTAAGATCATTGAGTCTACCTCTAGTCATATTTTTAATTTCTTCTGAGTCATCGGGATTGGAGGAAGAGCTTGCCTCTCCAAAATATGTTATTCTATCCAGATCTATGGTGAATCCTGCCTTGTGGTCATCAAATGGAAATCCATCTTTGGCACTGAAGAACTCTTCTATAGCCTTGTTGTTCTCAAACCAATCTAGCTTTGGTTTCTCTTCTTGCTCCCAGTCTATTAAATATGGGTACTTAAGGCATGGATCTCTCTCATCATCAAAGTTTGGGCTTGTTGTTATCACGCAAACCTGATTATCAAATTATCTTGTGAAGGAATTTGGGTCTATTCCTATATCTTCATAAACAATACCATCATCTACAGGTGGAAGATGATCATAATATCTATCCACATCTCCTATCCTACTGCTATGGAGAGATAGAAACTCATAGTCATGTGAGTTAGTGATTGTCTCTACATAGGTGTATGTATCTAATATGTCATCATATGGTTCCTCCTCAATTGGAGTTAGAGGAAACTTTGTAGTATTGATGATGCCTAGAATATTCTCATGACCTGATGATCCAACTTCATTTATTGAGATGTTGCTCATTTCTTGGATGATTGACTCTGGCTTGTTTACTGTGACATTTGTTGGTGCTATGTTTGTATCATTTGATGCACTTGAAGATGAGGATGAGGCCAACCATGTGTTGATCTCATTTGGTGGTCTTATGCTTGCACATGAAGAAGTGATTTGCATGTTGCTTTCATTGGAAGATGCTATGACTGTCTATGTTACTACATTGGCATGTGAAGATGGTGGACACACTATTGTTGACAAGTTTTCTAGTGTAACATTATCATGAATTCTTATTTTGCTAGTTGACTACTATGGTATTGCTAGTGGCATGTTCAAAATTACTAGAGTAGCTGACTTCTTAGACCTTTATGCTGTGTGGTTGTATCCCAAACCTTGGTGTTTTGGGTTGTCTATGGGTAAGACGGGTTCCATTATGCCTTGAGTATTTGGTCCCAATCTTGTTGTTCCATCAAAGTCATGTCTTTGTAGCATTGTGAATCCATTCCCATATAGATCTAAGGGAAGTTTGATAACATGGTAGTATTCTTCATCCTTGTATAGCCAAGCATTCATGTCTTCCTCTAGGGCTTCATCTTGTATATCTCCCCATCTAACAAATGAGCAAGAGTCTAAATATCTGACAATATATTTTCATTTATCTTGCTTTGTGAGAGTAGAAGATGGTCTCCCAAAAGTTCTAGGAGATAGAGATAATGGTCTAGCAATAAAATATTCTCCACACCCCTCATCCTTGATTTGCAATGGAGGTGCATTAGGTATATATGGTGCAATATTATGTGCATCTGATGGTGCTATAAATCCTAACTATGGAATGATTATGGATTCATGATTGATTGGGACTTGGTTGTTTGTTCTTTCTCTCAAGTAGTTATAGTGTTGAAAAGGATTTGGGTCTCCATGTATTGTTATTTCAATTCCATTGAATGGAAACTTGATGCATTGATGGAATTTGGATGGTACGCCTTGCATGGCATGTATCCATGGATGACCCAATAGCATATTATATCCTAGTTCCTTGTCTAATACTTGGAAAATAACATTGGTAGTGACAGGTCCAACTTCAACTGGCAACATGAATATCCCTTTTAAAGGACGTTCCTCATCATCACATGGCTTTATATTGATCTTCTTTGTAGGGTCTATGTGAAACTGAGAATAGCCTAGTGCTTGAAGCAATTTGAGGGTGCATATGTTCAGCTCTACTCCTCTATCAATCAACACTCTTCTGATCCTCTTCTTATGAATTTATGCTACTAGATGTAAAGGATCATTATGCATGATTCTATCTGTGGGGACATCTTGTTCTATGAAAGCAACCTGAGATGAAGCAGCTATGTTTCCCACCATTGCTTGAAATGTAGTCTCATCTATATCTCTTGAGACAATTGAATCTTAGAGTGCCTTGTCTAAGATTTTCCTATGACTTGGTGATAGACAAAGCAATTCAAAGACAAAGATTTGTGTCAGAGTCTTCTTTAATTGATCAACAATATTGAAGTTGCTTGTTTGAGGAGGTGTATGAGAAGGTACTCCTTGTAGTATAACCTTTGATTTGTGGGTCACAATGGCACAATATTTGTTCCTAGGATTAACATTGATAGTGGCCACTACTGTATCTCCTTTACTAAGTGTATTAATGGTGTATTCATAGTCAATATTTGTGTAGTTGGTTGTTTTATCTTGCATTCTTGAACCAAAAGCTTGACCTTGATTGTGCTTAACAAATGGATCTTTGTAGATGATGTGGGTTTGATTTGTAGATCCTTTATTGGCATCAACTGTAACATCCCCTTGGTCTATTAGATCTTGAATGGGATTCTTTATCTTATAACAACTAGATGTCTTGTGGCCTTTTTCTCAATGGTACTCACAAAAGTCATTGTCATTCAACCATGCTAGTTTGAATGGACCCGATTCATATTTCTGCACCTCAGGAAATGTTATTACATTGGTTTGCACAAGCTTCTTAAATGCAAAGTCAATTGGCTCTCCCAAGGGTGTAAATTTTATTTTTGGTGTGTTATTCCTTAGAGGTTTGAAGCTATTGGATTGTATTGCATTTTTGCTAGTAGATGTTGCAATGTTAACTTGTGACTGATTCACATTTGGTGAAGGAGAACTTGTTGGTCCTTGCAATGATACTTCTGGTTGAACTCTATTTACCATACAAGCATCTACCACTCCATCATTTGTCACATTCTTATTCCTAGACCAAAATTTAGGCTTATCTGTACTCGTTGTGTTGGATGAACCATTGTCTTTTCTATTTTTAAGGATACCTTTGTAAGGCCATCCCCAAACCAAGCTTTGATTAACTTAGTTGACCATGTTTGACCCTATTAATAAATGCTATATAATTCAATAGAATGGGCTATGTTAGACGGATAGATTGGTGAGAAAAGTAATTGAACCAAGTTATAGAGTTATTTCACCTTGTGGTGTACATTTTGATGTGATATGAATTTGAAATTCTAAAAGATTCACTAATTGGATAATCTTGAACTAATGTATGTCAACTATATCTAAAATTGCAGAACTTTATTATGATGTTGGAAATATGATGCGTATCTAATAAGTGAATGAAATTATGAGAATTATGATAATGGCTTATATGGATAAATTGGGATACATAAGATATTGATTTGTTAATGTCAATTGCATGTAGAGTGTTTGATGTGTATTCTTATTCATTTGTCTAATATTTTATGAGGATATTTGGAAGTACTAATGTGTAATTGAGATGTGCAGGAAATTTATCCATGTGACCATGGAAACATTATGGAAAACCAAACCTAGACCTATGTACGTTCGTAAAACCAGGGTTTGTCTATTTGGAGAGATAGCACCCCGTTTGTACCGTATTTTATTTGTGAAAGTGATTGTTGCATGAATGTTAAATTGAATTTTATTTATTTGTGGAAATCCAACAAGAGACAAGATTTCATGTATAATTTTGTAAAAGTATTTTCTTTGTGTCACTTGACACATGTGTTGATTTATGTTTGAGTTTTTAAATTTGTCTCTTGGAGGGAGTTGTTTAACTATAGCTTTTTCAATTAATTTAATGTGATTCCATAAATGCCTTAGGTAGAGAATCTTTGGGGTGTCAACTTAAGTTTGACCCTAAAATTAACTTCAGATGGGTTTAAAAAGGGTTAAATGGACACCTAGGGGTAGTTTAAGAGAGTTTCCTAAAGCCCATAAGGTATACCTAAGGGTTAGGAGTAATTTTAGGCATGTACCAACTCTCATGTGACCATTTAGACACCCTAAAAAGTGACTTTTCTAAGTTGTGCGAAAATTGAAATTAGAAGGATCATCTAAGTTGAAAACTTTCCTTTTGGATGTGAGATCCCTTTCCCATTTTCTCCTACCTTTCCTTTTCAGTTTTAGAAACTTGTGAGAACTCTCACTAGGGTCTTCTTAAGCAAGAATGAGAGATTTTGTGGGTAATCACCCACTCTCCATCTTTGGAGACAAGAAAATTTGAAGGAAAAAAAAAAGATATATTTTGATTTAGGATTTTGGCTAAGAGTAGAGAAGGAAGGGGTTGTAGAATTGGGCTGCTCATCCTCAACAAATCTAGCATACTTTTGGGCAATTGAAGGCTAGTTTAACTTTCCTTGTAATATTTTGCATAATGCATGTTGTGTTGAAAAGAATTTGTTATTTTTCTTGTACGTTTCCTTGGAAAATTATTGTGTTAAAGTGTTTTTACTCCTTGTATGTGTTTTATGTGTTTTGGGAGTAACCAAGGCCTCCTACTCTTGGGAGAGAGGATGGTCTTGGGGGTGGTAGGAGTTTGACAGCCCTCGAGTAAGAGGCTCTCATTATGAGAGTGATCACAAGGGATATTTATGTGACCCTTGTTGCATTGCTTGTTTATGCATTTGGGGGTCATAAGGAGAGAAATAAGGCCAGAGTGCCTTGGGGGGCATAAGGATGAGGGGTTGTTATATTTATGATATATTTCAGTTTGCCATGAGGTGGCTTTGTGGTTTACCATACTTGCAGTCTCCTCAGGGTACTTGGTCCACTACCACCCTTGAAAAGACATCACAATGTGTGGTGCAGTATAGGGTTGGTTGGGAATGTGTTTGTGAATTGTTTTGCCTTGTTTATTTTATTTGCATGTGTGTAACCTGTCTAGGGCTTGGTTCTCCAAGCTTGGGGATGACTACTAGT